>NC_134353.1:294425208-295642708 GCF_048569485.1 Anomaloglossus baeobatrachus | reverse complement strand
CACCCTTTAATGCCAAATAATTTGCAAAATGAGATTACGAATTACTCTAAAGTACTCATCTTCAGAACTAGCAGGATTTCAGCAACAAATAAGCCATTATTTTCTAACTTACTCAAAAAATATATATTGGATTTATTTGCAAATGCCAGCATGCAAAGGGTGCTGTAAAATCATGTTCCAAGGAGACCTTCGGTATCAGTATATACTTAATTAGTAGCCTCACTTATGGACCTATGTCTCCTAATGACTTTTTAAAACATTGGGCTGAAATTAATTCAATAATCACAGGTTTTCCTAGCTATCTATGGTCATTAACAATTGTTGGATGCTTTTATTCTTACCACTCCCAAACAGTCAAAGCGGCTATTCATACATAATAATTATGAGCACAATACATTAATGAATCAGAAATGTTATATCCTGGAAAAATGTAAGCTGGTTCTCTTTAAGCATGGACAAGATATCTCAATTATTTCTGAAAAAGAATTTTTAAGTGGCTCCTACTGATGTATTTATCTATCATAAATATGCCTGGTGTTCCATCAATTACTCTATGCAAAAGTTATTTCTCAGACTTTACTTGACATAATAAGGGAATCTCTGGTTTTTGCATTTCCCTCTGACTATTCTCCCATCTGCTTCCAACCTTCTTTTGAGCAGAATGGGAAAAATACTTACAGAGCACCATCACTGAAGACAAATGATCAGTAGGCTAACAGTTGAGCACTAAAATCTCCTATTTTGTGCACATCTTCAAGAAAACAATTGCATATAGTTTTGGTATGTGACTTCTTACCACTTATTCTAATGTGTTATAGATGTCAAATATAGACAGGATCATTAATGGTAAATTCTTTCTGGGTCAGATATCTAAACTATTAAAAACAATTCTGAAATGTGACATTGAGGTCCACAAGTAGTCTTGTTTCCACTTAGCTTTGAACCTATGTCAACCTCAGACGTTAAAGAGAATCTTTCAGTAACACTAGCCATATTCAAGCAGAGATAGTGTGGGATAGGTCACTATAAAATATGAAAAATGCCTACCACAGTGACATCCACTGCCCTGTTGTACAAAAATTCAGCATTTATTAATATGCAAATTAGGTCTGCATGTGCTCTGGTAGGTGAATCAATGCACTTGCAGTGTCTATGATTAGAGTTGAGCGAATACCAGACTATTCGTACTTGCTATACTCATAACGAGTACTGTCTAATACTCAAGTATTCATTCTGAATAGCGTGTGCAATTCGGGTTACTTGTTACATTGATGTCACACTGTACAAAGGCTAGTGAGATGCAGTACAGCGTAATCCCCACTTGGTGGCAGCAGAGTAGTGAAGGAGAGACAAATAAACACTGTAACGGAAAGGCAGCTGAAGTACAGCAGAGTACCTTCAGCAATGTTAACAGGTGAATCACCATGGGGCAAAAGAATAGTCAAACAATCAGGGTCTAGCCAGGAGAGTCGAGTCACTGCAAAGGGAGGATCAAGATCAAAGTCAGAAAGCGGAACCGAGTCAGAAGCCGGGAGATCAGCTATGCAGAGGAAAACACAAACAACAGACAGGAGAGGGAAGTCAGGGACCGGGACAGGCAGACAAACAGGGGAGGGTCAAAGTCAGGACACAGTAGCAGGGAGGCAGAACAGATCAGGGACACTGACCAGAGCCAGTATGCACACTTCAAGGCTGAAATATCACTGGCACTGAGCCATAGGCAGAGAGGCAATATATAGCATCCTGGGATCCAGAACGAGGCAAGGGAAGTTAACCCATGACATGACCAGGCCAGAGCTGGGTGTAACCAGCAGCAGGAAAAAGCCGGCCTGGATCATGACAATTGAGAGTATTCTCCATTGACTTGCATTGCACATGCTATTCGGAATGAATAAGCGAGTAGTAGACAGTATTCGTTATGAGTATAGCGAGTATGAATAGTTAGGTACTCGCTCAACTCTATCTATGATTCCTTTTCACTTAACGCCACTGGTGCCGAACCTACTTTTTCTCAGTGGAGACAGAGGCTCTTTTGAATAACATTAGGTTTGCTCTTCACTATCAATGAAGAAGTGGGGGAAGCAGGGCAGAAAACGAATTTCTAATCTGTATAATGGTACATTGGTGAACCTAATGTACTCTTGGTCTGCTCTTGGTTGGAAAAGTTGTACAGTATTCTAATTACACTTATGAGTTTTGAATTAGTAGACTGCATATTTCTTTAATGTAACAGGATTCTGTTTAAAATAGAAAAATAGAAAAAAAGTAATTTTCCTATTTTCTCAAATTAGAAACAAGAATGATTCTAAATGCTGTTGCTATTCCTCATCCTCATAGCTTCTTTATAGCAGATAGCTCATACACTGAAGAAAGAAATGAATGAAAGGTAGTAGTAATGAATTAGGAAAAAAAAATATTGAGAAGAGAAATGTCATTTTCTTACACACCTTCTTAGTTATTTCCCCTGCCTCCTTGTGTTCCTTCAGTGTTATTTCCTAAAAATTGAGACATTCTGTTATTTCACAACTCCCTAACGTTGTCACTTGCATACAGATAGATTAGGTGGTTAAGTGTCCTATTTTTTCTAATGTTCACAGTAGTTAATCTCTGGCATGAACATATGTTCATTACTCAGAAGAGTTACAATTTTGACTTAGTATATTCTATGCCAAGGATATGTATGTTCTAAATATTGCTGCGTTTAATTTGGAGGAAAAACACTTATGCTACCATGTTTAATCCTTTTTTTGTTGTGTACATGTTTGTTATTCCCTCGAAAAGCTCAGAAAATGCTTCTTGATGCTTATAAATGCATTAAACTTGTGGTCTTGTGCTTATATATGGTAGCAAAACTTTTTTCTTAATTAAAATAATTTACTGTAGGGAATATTTTATATTTGTATAAATAATTAACAGGAGCTTAAATACTGCATAAGTATTGCATCTCTAACTACACTTTAGCTAAATAAGTAGAAAACTCGCTAAAAGGGTTATGTTTTGAAAAATTCTCTAGTAAAACCAATGTTTAAAATATCACATACTCTGCATCCTATCTTCTTATTTGGCATTACAATTGCACACGCATCGCACTATGATGAAAGATGAATTTAAATACATATTGTCAACTAGATGGTGGTCCGATTCTAGCGCATCAGGTATTCTAGAATATGTATGTAGTTTATTTCTGAAGATTTAAGAATAATGCAATGAATATACAGAGTAAAATATACTGACAGAACTTGTCCAGTAAATGTGACTGAATTACATCACACGTGTTTAGTAAACATGATTAATCTACGCAGGGTCGGGGTCAGCACCCACCACCACCCACCCACATCGTGCCATCATGCTGCAATCATTTTTTTATCCTGCATTTGCTAAATTTCCCCTCCCCCCTCCATTTAGTCTCTAACATAGGTTCTCTGACAGTCTGTGTCATGTTGCTAAGGCTGCAGTTGGGTATCAAAGGGGCCTGCCTGCAAAACTCCCTCAGCAACACCCACATCCAATCCGGAGGCAGCTGAGCGGAGAGGTGGGCGGGACATGGCCGAGGATGAAATAGGAAGCAGCCGCATATCCCAGCCTGCAGGGCCAGCGAGGGGAGGGAGAAAGTACTACAGAGTATGAAAAGAGAAGAAAGTGCAAGGGTGAGTATAATCATTTTTTTTTAATGTGTGCTGGAGGCTGCTGCTGCGGTGTATATAGAGGCTTTGGCTTTTGGGGTGTGTATAAAGGCTGCTGGGGTTTATATAAAGGCTGCTGGGTTGTATATAGAGGCTGCTGGGGTGTAAATAGAGGCTTCTGTGTGCAGCGGTGTCTGTGTGCGGCAGTGTCTGTGTGCGACGAATCAAAAAAGCGTGGTTCAAATCCCGTGCCAATTCGTGGCCGGACTGCACCTGTCGCTTATTGGTCGCGGGCGGCTGGCGTGACCAATCAGCGATGCGGGATTTCCATTACAGACAGACAGAATTAGACATATATATATATATATATATATATATATATATATATATAAATATATATGTATACATTAAGTACTGTATTTATTAAAGGGCTTGTCCACTACTCAGACAACCCCTTATCAATCCTTTTGTTCCCCCCCTAGTAGAATAACAACATCTATATCCCACCCTATCCCTCTGGCCAATTAATAGCAGCTTCACGCTCCCCTGTTTCAGATGCGATTGATAACCGAAGGATGCAAGAGCTGCAGCTGTTTTCTCACTTCCTCTGATTTTCCCAAAAAAGGGGAGATTGAAACCAACACTTTTTGGCTGCAGGGATCACGTGACCTAACAATGTCACGCTATCCCTAGGAAAGCAAATGCTGAGACCAGTGGAACAGCCCCTGAATTGAAGGTGAGTATGTGTTCTTATTTTACTGGCGGTAAACATAAGGATTGAGATGGATTTGTCTGAATAGTGGACAACCCCTTTACATATCTGTATAGAACCATCAAACACGTTTTCTATATATTTAGATTACTGATCATGGCATTTATATTCTTATTGTAATTTAGTGTTTCATGATGGATACATTCATCATGCTGATTGCATGAAATAACTTCTATACCAGTGCAATCAGTTGCAAAAACCTGACTGTTGGACATAGCTAGCCTCCTGCTATAACTGCAAGGACCAGCATTCTCATGGATTTTAGCAGTTTAAACCCTTTTATGCCACTGTCAAGAAGGTTTTGAAAACATATAGTGGCATTTCAAGTTAGGTTCCCAGTAAACAGAGATTTACCTTGCAGTGGTGACCAGGATTGCATGCATTGGCCAATACATAAGTTAAATATCTTTTTTTCAAACATTCCTGTAGCAGAAATGCAATACTAGCATTCCCTTATTCATTGTTAGCATTTCAGTGTGCAGCTGTACCATTTCATGTTAGGTTCCTGGCATACAGAGATAACCTTGCAGTGGTGACCGGCCTCACATGCATTGGCCAATACATAAGCTAATTATCTCTTTTTTCAAATATTCCTATAGCAGTAATGAAATGCCAGAGATAATTTTTTCATTGTTAGCATTTTATAGGGCAGCTGTATGTGTTTTGTAGTTATAATGTGTTTTCAGCCAGCACCTGTTCACACCTGTTAGATGTGTGGGTCAGTCTTTTTATATATATATATATATATATATATATATATATATATATATATATATATATATATATATATATGTATAGTGCATCTCTTTCTGATTGAACTCTCTGCCCTGTGACCAGGCTGTGTTTATTCCCCTTTATAGCAGGAGTCTAGCTACCCAGATATGGAGGTTTTTAACACAGATAGTGGTATTTCAAGTTAGGTTCCCAGTATACAGAGATATACCTTGCCATGGTGACCGGGCTCACATGCATTGGCCAATACATAAGCTAATAGTCCTATAGCAGTAATGCAATGCCAGAGTCCCAATAGTGTGCAGCTGTATGTGTTTTGTAGTCAAGATATTTTATGTACATAAAAATGGCATCAATAAATCCTACATTTTGTTAGAAAAACAAGCTCTCAGGCACCTCTATATTAATAAAAGCTAAACATTATTAGCTGTCAAAGCATGCTGCAAAAAATAAAAATATTTACTTAAAAAGCTATTTTCTTGTGCAAAAATAGTAAAATGTAAATATAGTTATATAAGTTGAATATCACTGTAATAGTATTAACCCATACTATAAAACTATGTCATTCAATATCAGAAGTGCTGGATTTTGCTTATCCAGACTCACAAAAAATACATTTAAAATTGATCAAAAAATAGTACCATATTTTTACCATATTCTATAAGAATGGGACCATAAGACACTCCTAGGTTTTAGAGACAGAAAATAGGAAAAAAAATGAAACAAAAAATATGGTCATGACACACTATTTAGTGGGGCAATCAGTGTGTCAACTATTAACGGAAATGAATATCCACTAATCCCCACACCCTTAGTGCCGACCACCTCTCGGCACCGACTTCAGTGCCAAGAGATGGGCAGGATTATGTTCGCAGGGATCAGTGAATATTAATTTTCTTTAATAGCGGGCCCATGTTTTCACCCTAGCTGATGGATTCCTTCTTGCTGCCACCCTGGTCCTGCCTCCTGTGGCCTCCTTCGCTGCGTCCAACCACAGTGAGCCAGGTAAATCCGGACTATAAGATGCACCCCCCACTTTCCTCACAAATTTTGGGGAAAAAGTGTGTCTTAGGGGTACTTTACACGCTGCGACATTGCTAGCGATGTTGAGCGCGATAGCTCCCGCCCCCGTCGCTCGTGCGACATTTGGTGCTCGCTGCCGTAGCAAACATTATCGCTACGGCAGCGTCACACGCACATACCTGGTCAGAGACCTCGCTGTGACCGCCGTACAATCCCTCCCTGAAGGGGGAGGTGCGTTCGGCATCATAGCGACGTCACTGCGGCGTCACTAAGCGGCTGGCAAATAGAAGCGGAGGGGCGGAGATGAGCAGGACGTAACATCCCGCCCACCTCCTTCCTTCCTCATTGCTGGTGGAGGCAGGTAAGGAGATGTTTGTCGCTCCTGCGATGTCACACATAGCGACGTGTGATGTCGCAGGAACGACGAACAACATCGCTACGTACGAGACAACGATTTTTGGTGTTTGGACGACCTCTCCAAAACCAACGATTTATGTCTCTTTTGCGATCGTTTAAGGTCACTCGTACGTGTTACACGCTGCGATGCTGATAACGATGCCGGATGTGGGTCACAAACACCGTGACCCTGACGATAATTCGTTAGCGATGTCGCAGAGTGTAAAGTACCCCTTATAGTCCGGAAATTACGGTATGTACTTAAAAATGTCACAAATGAAAACTAGTTTGTCATTCAAAGAAAAGATCCTCATACAATTTTGTGGTAAAATAAAACACTTTATGTAGTTTGTTATATGGTGAAGCCCCTCACCCCCAATTTAACAAAAAAAATCCATTGTTGGGGGGGCGAGATAAGTAAAACATGAAACTTTATAAATTCTGTATCATTATAATCACATTAACCTGTGTAATAAAGTTCATATATCAATTACATTAACTAGGGAAGTGTTAAAAGAAATCCAGAATTTTTTTCTCTTTAGATTCCACCCTCAAAAAAGTAGGAATCAAAATGTTGTATGCACCAGGAAATTGATCAATTGAAAGCTAAATCTTGTTCCACAAACATAAGGCCTCATAGAGCTCTATTGGTAAAAAATTGTAAAACTTATGGGTCTCAGAAAATGGTGTCACACAGATGATTTTTTTTTCAAACAGTGTAGCTATTGTACAAGAAAAGTAAAACATAAGTAAAGCTGTATAAATTTGGTATCATCATAATCATGTTGACCCACTAAAGTTAAGACCTTACTTCTGCAGCATTAGTTTAGGAGAAAATATAAAACCTCAAAAAATATATATAAAGAATTTATAATAATAATAAGATAACAAGTTTGTGTATCGCAAAAGAATGCCACTGACAAATGCAGCTCATCCAAAAAAAAAAAGTCCTCGTACATGGGCACAAAATAGAAATATTACAGATCCTGGTATGTGACAATGGAAAAACAAAAAAATGTGCTCTGCTCTAATGCCCCAAAATGGGCATGTCTTTAAGTTGTTTGTAACATTTATAACAATACTGAGTACAAATTTAAAAATACCTCATACTTTCAAATTTATTAGCATATATATATATATATATATATATATACACATATAATTTTGAGTTTTTCATTTTTAATTCAACTTCAGTATGAGAAATTTAATACATTTAATGGCTGCAGTATCTTTTATATACAGAATGGAATATAAGGTAAGATCTGGTGCTCTCAGGATTAAAAGTAGTCACATTTGAACTCAGTGGGATATATTTTCAAAGCTTGTAGGGCGCGCAGACACAAATCCTCTTATTTATTTTAACTGGATTTTATTTTTGCGTATCTGCCATGTCCTGCTTTGAAAATCTACTTAGCTCAGCAACAGTGTGTTTGAAAATTCATGAAAATTCTTCCAGCTCAAGTAAAAATATATATATAAAAAATTAAATTATATATATAGTCATGGCCGAAAGTGTTGGCACTAGAGATGAGCGAACCGGTCCCGGTTCGGCTCGAGGTCGGTTCGCCGAACGGAGGTCCCGTTCGAGTTCGGCTCGTCGAACGTTCGACGAACCGAACTCGAACTGCATAGGAAACAATGGCAGGCAATCACAAACACAGAAAAACACCTAGAAAACACCCTCAAAGGTGTCCAAAAGGTGACAAACAGCTCACAACACATGGGAAAGTGACAAGGACATATACTCATGTGAAAACAAAAGAGCAGGACAAGGAAATAGAGGAGGACACACAGATATATGAGTATATGGAAGGAAACATCGATTCCATTATTGTGCAACTTGAGCCCTGCTCATTTTAGGCTTCCAATCTTGATAAATTGCCTGAGCTCGCCACGTACGCCTTGGGGATCTTGTCGTGTCCTGCAGCCAGCGTTCTCTCAGAACCTGTCTTCAGTGCTGCTGGGGGTCTGCTGGCAGATAAGCACACATGTCTGTCCACTGACAATGTGGACATGGCTCTCAGAGGACTTTTCTTCCCCTGGGTCAGCCAGGGGACGGGAAAGGCACGCGTATTTTTGAGAGTGCTTCATGCAAAGCATCTTTTTCTTTTTCAAAAGGGGGCTCAACCGATGCCAGTCAAGTGGGGTGTGTGTGGCCCAGTTAGTGGAAACGAGGGAGACTGTGGTTGGAGTCCCCTCGCTGTGTCTCTAAAAGAACCAAGATGAACAAGTCATGGCTCTCAGAGGACTTTTCTTCCCCTGGGTCAGCCAGGGGACGGGAAAGGCACACGTATTTTTGAGAGTGCTTCATGCAAAGCATCTTTTTCTTTTTCAAAAGGGGGGGTCAACCGATGCCAGTCAAGTGGGGTGTGTGTGGCCCAGTTAGTGGAAACGAGGGAGACTGTGGTTGGAGTCCCCTCGCTGTGTCTCTAAAAGAACCAAGATGAACAAGTCATGGCTCTCAGAGGACTTTTCTTCCCCTGGGTCAGCCAGGGGACGGGAAAGGCACACGTATTTTTGAGAGTGCTTCATGCAAAGCATCTTTTTCTTTTTCAAAAGGGGGCTCAACCGATGCCAGTCAAGTGGGGTGTGTGTGGCCCAGTTAGTGGAAACGAGGGAGACTGTGGTTGGAGTCCCCTCGCTGTGTCTCTAAAAGAACCAAGATGAACAAGTCATGGCTCTCAGAGGAC
Organism: Anomaloglossus baeobatrachus; assembly: GCF_048569485.1. Classification (NCBI taxonomy): domain Eukaryota; kingdom Metazoa; phylum Chordata; class Amphibia; order Anura; family Aromobatidae; genus Anomaloglossus; species Anomaloglossus baeobatrachus. Next base: position 295,633,472 of record NC_134353.1, on the reverse strand, counting down.
TTTTCTTCCCCTGGGTCAGCCAGGGGACGGGAAAGGCACGCGTATTTTTGAGAGTGCTTCATGCAAAGCATCTTTTTCTTTTTCAAAAGGGGGCTCAACCGATGCCAGTCAAGTGGGGTGTGTGTGGCCCAGTTAGTGGAAACGAGGGAGACTGTGGTTGGAGTCCCCTCGCTGTGTCTCTAAAAGAACCAAGATGAACAAGTCATGGCTCTCAGAGGACTTTTCTTCCCCTGGGTCAGCCAGGGGACGGGAAAGGCACGCGTATTTTTGAGAGTGCTTCATACAAAGCATCTTTTTCTTTTTCAAAAGGGGGGGTCAACCGATGCCAGTCAAGTGGGGTGTGTGTGGCCCAGTTAGTGGAAACGAGGGAGACTGTGGTTGGAGTCCCCTCGCTGTGTCTCTAAAAGAACCAAGATGAACAAGTCATGGCTCTCAGAGGACTTTTCTTCCCCTGGGTCAGCCAGGGGATGGGAAAGGCACGCGTATTTTTGAGAGTGCTTCATGCAAAGCATCTTTTTCTTTTTCAAAAGGGGGCTCAACCGATGCCAGTCAAGTGGGGTGTGTGTGGCCCAGTTAGTGGAAACGAGGGAGACTGTGGTTGGAGTCCCCTCGATGTGTCTCTAAAAGAACCAAGATGAACAAGTCATGGCTCTCAGAGGACTTTTCTTCCCCTGGGTCAGCCAGGGGACGGGAAAGGCACGCGTATTTTTGAGAGTGCTTCATGCAAAGCATCTTTTTCTTTTTCAAAAGGGGGGGTCAACCGATGCCAGTCAAGTGGGGTGTGTGTGGCCCAGTTAGTGGAAACGAGGGAGACTGTGGTTGGAGTCCCCTCGCTGTGTCTCTAAAAGAACCAAGATGAACAAGTCATGGCTCTCAGAGGACTTTTCTTCCCCTGGGTCAGCCAGGGGACGGGAAAGGCACGCGTATTTTTGAGAGTGCTTCATGCAAAGCATCTTTTTCTTTTTCAAAAGGGGGGGTCAACCGATGCCAGTCAAGTGGGGTGTGTGTGGCCCAGTTAGTGGAAATGAGGGAGACTGTGGTTGGAGTCCCCTCGCTGTGTTTTACATGCTTTTAGAAGGTCATGACATGGCTTGGAGGTTGACTTTCATCATCTGCAAACTGTTGGCTACCAAAATGCTGCCTTTCCAACAACTGTGGTTATAGACAATGAGGAACATACTGATGAAGATGAGACGCAGATACCCGATTGGGATGACAACTTAAATATTCGGTCAGGGCAAGAAGATGCTCGGTCTGAGGGGGAGGGGAGTGCAAACACAACAATTGATGATGAAGTTCTAGATCCCACCTACTGTCAACCCACAGTCAGACACTCGAGGAGGTCAACAGAGGCGGTGGAGGAGGATGCAACCGACGTCGAAGTAACCTTGCGCCTTCCTGGACACAGTCGGAGCACTGGTAGCACGTCTACAACTGCATCCTCAGCCACCACTCTGCCTCTGAGCATTATTCGGGGTGGATCAACAGGTCGCATGGCCTCTAAGCCTTGCCTAGCCTGGTCCTTTTTTGACATAAAAAAAGATCGCCCAAATTATGTGATCTGTAACATTTGGCATGGTTATCTTACTAGAGGTCAAAACCTCAGCAGTTTGACAACTTCTTCCATGAATCGTCACATGAATAAATATCATATGGCCTGGTGGGAAGCTCACCGTGCTGCAATGCGGCCTAGCGGAGCCAACCATCCACCGCCTGCCCCTTCCAGTGCATCCGCGCGCTCATCTTCTAGGACTGTGGGGACAGCTGTCACACCTGTTTTTCCACCCACAACTTCCACCACTGTAACCACAACAGGCAGTTTGCTTGGTAGATCGTCAGTTGGTTTGGAAGGGGAAACAAGTGATTGTGTACAGCTCTCTCAAACATCGATAGCACCAACGTTGGATGAAGGCAACATCATGTCTCCGCCTGCACTTTCCTCACAAACCTGCATTTTTCCAGGGACACCCTACTCAACACCGTCTACACACAGCAGCCAGATCTCTGTCCCTCAGATGTGGTCAAATAAAAGGCCACTTCCTGCGACCCATGACAAAGCTAAGAGGTTGACTCTATCCCTCTGTAAGCTGTTGGCTACCGAAATGCTGCCTTTCCGCCTAGTGGACACACAGGATTTTAGAGACCTTATGTCTGTCGCTGTGCCCCAGTACCAGATGCCTAGTCGCCACTACTTCTCTAAGAAAGGTGTGCCCGCGCTACACCAGCATGTCGCACACAACATCACCGCTTCCTTGAGAAACTCTGTGTGTGAACGGGTGCATTTCACCACCGATACTTGGACCAGTAAGCATGGACAGGGACGTTACATGTCGCTGACTGGGCACTGGGTAACTATGGTGATAGATGGTGAAGGGTCTGCTGCACAAGTCTTGCCGTCCCCACGACTTGTGTGTCAATCCTCTGTCTGTCCAAGTTCCGCCACTGCTTCTGCATCCTCCACCTCATCTGGGTCCTCCACCTCCGCCCCAAGCCTGCCTGGTCAGGCCACCAGCGTTCTCACTGCGCAGAAGGAATCACGCACCCCTCATTACTATGCTGGCAGCAGAGCGCAATGGCATCAGGCGGTCTTTAGCTTGACATGTCTTGGGAATAAGAGTCACACAGCTGAGGAGTTGTGGTCAGCTCTGCGGTCCGAGTTTAATAAATGGTTGTCTCCACTCAACCTGCAGCCTGGTAAGGCCGTGTGCGACAATGCTGCAAACCTGGGTGCGGCCCTTCGCCTGGGCAAGGTGACACACGTACCTTGTATGGCTCACGTGTTGAACCTTGTCGTCCAGCAATTTTTAACACACTATCCCGGCCTAGATGGCCTTCTGAACAGGGCACGAAAACTGTCTGCTCACTTCCGCCGTTCAAGCGCCGCAGCTGAGCGACTTGCATCGCTCCAGAAGTCTTTCGGCCTGCCGGTTCATCGCCTGAAATGCGATGTGGCGACACGCTGGAATTCAACTCTCCACATGTTACAGCGACTGTGGCAGCACCGCAGAGCCCTGGTGCAATACGTCATGACGTATAGCCTGGGCCAACGAGATGCAGAGGTGGGGCAGATCACCCTGATGGAGTGGTCTCAGATCAAGGACCTATGCACCCTTCTGCACAGTTTCGACATGGCGACGAATATGTTTAGCGCTGACAATGCCATTATCAGCATGACGATTCCAGTCATTTCCATGCTGGAGCACACGCTAAACACTATTCGGAGTCAGGGGGTGGGACAACAGGAAGGGGAGGAACTACAGGAGGATTCATATGCGCAAGACACAACAACATCACCAAGGTCCAGACGTTCATCACCAACGCGGCAGGCATGGGACCATGGGGGACAGGGATCAACAAGGGCGCATGGTAGCAGGCGAGATGTTGAGGAAGGTGCAGGAGGACATGAAGATATGGAGGACGAACTGTCCATGGACATGGAAGACTCAGCAGATGAGGGAGACCTTGGTCAAATTTCAGTTGAAAGAGGTTGGGGGGAGATGTCAGAGGAAGAAAGAACGGGTAGCACCTCTATGCCACAAACACAGCGTGGACTTGGTCCGCATGGCTGCGCAAGACACATGAGTGCCTTCTTGTTGCACTACCTCCAACATGACCCTCGTATTGTCAAAATTAGAAGTGATGATGACTACTGGCTTGCCACACTATTAGATCCCCGGTACAAGTCCAAATTTTGTGACATATTTCCAGCCATAGAAAGGTACGCACTTATGCAGGAGTATCAGCAGAAGCTGTTACTCGATCTTAGATCGGCTTTTCCACCAAACAACCGTGCAGGTGCAGGGAGGGAATCTCCCAGTTGTAACTTGACAAACATGGGACGGTCTCGTCATCTTCAACAGTCTACACGTACCAGTAGGACCGTATCTGGTGCTGGTAACAGCAATTTAATGGAATCTTTTCATAATTTTTTTAGACCCTCCTTTGCAAGGCCACCAGAGACAACAAGTCTGACACATAGTCAACGGCTGGAGAGGATGATACAGGAGTATCTACAAATGAACATCGATGCCATGACTTTGCAAATAGAGCCTTGCTCATTTTGGGCTTCAAGTCTAGAAAAATGGCCAGAGCTATCCAGTTACGCCTTGGAGATTTTGTCGTGTACAGCTGCCAGCGTTGTCTCTGAACGTGTCTTCAGTGCTGCTGGGTGTGTGCTGACAGATAAGCGCACGCGTCTGTCCAGTGACAATGTGGACAGACTGACGTTCATCCAAATTAACAAGTCATGGATCCAGAAGGAATTTACAACCCCTGTGTCATCCTGGGGAGAGTAAATGCTTGTGGATTTGGAATGTGCTTGACGCAAATCTAGCTGTGAAGTGTACAACTATGGCACAACTGCTGCCACTGAATGGGTGGGTGTGTGTGGGGCCCAATTTTTGGAAAAAAGGGAGGCTCCGCTTTGAGTAACCCTTGCTTACATTGTTTTTAAAAGGAGCCAAGATGACCAAGTCATGGTTCAGCAAAGACTTTATCTACCTACCCCGGTGTCATGCTGGGGACGGTTAATTATGGCGTATTTTTGAATGTGCTTGATGCAAATCAAAACATCCTGTTTGCAACTAGGGCACAAGTGCTGCCACTGATGGGGTGTCTGTGTGCCCAATTTTTGGAAAAAAGGTAGACTCCGCTTGGAGTAACCCTTGCTTGCTGTGTTTTTTAAAAATGATACAAGATGAACAGATCTGAAGGCAAGATGAAGGCAACATCATGTCTCCGCCTGCACTTTCCTCACAAACCTGCATTTTTCCAGGGACACCCAACTCAACACCGTCTACAGACAGCAGCCAGATCTCTGTCCCTCAGATGTGGTCAAATAAAAGGCCACTTACTGCGACCCATGACAAAGCTAAGTGGTTGACTCTATCCCTCTGTAAGCTGTTGGCTACCGAAATGCTGCCTTTACGCCTAGTGGACACACAGGATTTTACAGACCTTATGTCTGTCGCTGTGCCCCAGTACCAGATGCCCAATCACCACTGCTTCTCCAAGAAAAGCATGCCCGCGCTACACCAGCATGTCGCACACAACATCACCACTTCCTTGAGAAACTCTGTGTGCGACAGGGTGCATTTCAACACAGATACTTGGACCAGTAAGCATAGACAGGGTCATTACATGTCACTGACTGGGCACTGGCAAACTATGGTGAGAGATGGAGAAGGGTCTGCTGTACAAGTCTTGCCGTCCCCACGAGTTGTTTCAATCCTTCTTCTGTATGTAGAAGTTAATACACTGCTTCAGCCTCTTCAACCTCGTGTGGGTCCTCCACCTTGGCGCAAACCCTGTGTGGTCAGGCCACCCTTCCTTGCAACTGCGCACAAGGACTACCACACACCTCCTTACTATGCTGGCAGCAGAGCTCAATGCCATCAGGCGGTCAAAGTTTTACTTTGAAATGTATGGGAAATGTGAGTCACACCGCTATTCCAGAGAATAGTAGTCAGGCAGGGTCAAAACATTAATTGAGGAACAGGAACACAATGGGACGGCCAGGACTTAATCAGAAAACAAGCAGAGGTGAAATGCGGATCGGCCAACAAGGTACATAAACAGCAAGCAGGAAAAGTAGTCAGGTAACAAGCACACAAAATCCTAAAACTGAACTGGGGGTAAAATTAACCAGAGGTTCATAGCTATGTCTGGCAGTGGTCTGCAGACAGGATGGGCATAAAAAAGGGTGTGGTGTCTTCCCATTGGTTGTAGCTGAATGATGGTATTTCATCTGTGAGATACCCACCAGCTACATTCAGCCAGAGATTCTGCATCTGTCAAGGTAATGCAGCCCAGTGGGTGAGCATAACCTGCGTCCACCTGCGCCGCTGGCATCGACTCCTCTCCCATCATCAGCACTATTCATGAAAGGAACACGTTGTCACCTGGCGACCGGAGTACAAATTGACGGAGCGGACTCCGTTGGTGACTTAACAGCCGTGTGCGGCAATGATGCAAACCTGGCTGCGGGCCATCCTCAGGGCAATGTGACACACGTGCCTTGTATGGCTCACGTGTTGAACCGAATTCTCCAGCAATTTTTAAAACACCATCACGGCCTACATGGCCTTGTGCAGCGGGCACGCTCGCTATGTGCTCACTTCCATCGTGCGCACACAGCAGCTCAACAACTTTCATCACTCCGGAAGTCTTAGGGTCTGGCAGTTAAACGCCGGAAATGCGATGTTCCGACACGCAGGAATTGGAATCTGCACATGTTGCAGCGTGTGTGGCAGCACCGCAGAGCCCTGCTGAAATACGGTATGACATATATCCTGGGATAACTTGATCAAGAGGTGGTGCAGATCACGCGGCTGGAGTGGTGTCAGATCAAGGACCTATGCACCCTGCTACACAGTTCACAAATGTCGACGAAGATGTTTTGCACTGGCAATGTCATTCTCAGCGTGACAATTCTGGTCATCTACATGATGGAGCACACTGTAATTATTATTCGGAGTCAGGTGTTGGGACAAGAGGAAGGGGAGGAAGTACAGGAGGAGTCATATGCGGAAGGGATAACAAGATCTACGAGGTCCAGATGGTCAGCGGCACCTATGCGGCAGTCATGGTGAGGGAGAGGGATTAACAAGGGCGCATAGTATCAGCAAAAAGTGTTGATGAAAGTGCAGGAGCCCATGAAGAAATGGAGGACGAACTGGCGATGGGCATGGAAGACTCAGCAGATGAGTGAGAGCTTGCTCACATTTCGGTTGTGCGAGGTTGTGGGGAGAGGGCAGAGGAAGGATGCACGATTCTCACCTCTCTGCCACCAACACACTAAGGACTTGGTCCTCCTGGATGCACAAGACACATGAGCGCCTTCTTGCTGCACTACCTACATGACCCTCGGATTGTATGAATTTGAAGTAACCCTAAATACTGGGTTGCCACACTGTTAGATCCCCGGTACAAGACAAAATTTGGCGAACTAATTCCTGCCATAGAAATGGACGCACGTATACAGGAGTATCTGCAGAATGTGGTACGCAATCTTAGATCTACTTTTCCACTAAACACCAGTGCTGCACAGAGTGAATCTCAACGCTTTGTCATGGATAGGAGGAAATGGTCTTTTACTTGTCCACATCGGAGGGACCGAGGGATGGCTGCTGTGCTGAGATGGCGTTGAGTACGGTGTCCCTGCACAGTTGCACTTTTGGTCATATCCCAAAATGAGTTTAAAAAGGACAGATGCTGTTGGAAAGGGGAACAGGTGTGTTGGAAAGGGGAAAAAAGTTTTGGTCCGTGGATTTGGTGGTTAAGCAACTGTAACATTTGCTGAAGAAACACCATCTGTTACAGTGGGACTGGCAGATTTGGATAAAGTGGTATATAATCTGTGACCGCTATATAACGAAAATTAATAAGAAAAGAAAGAGAAAGGTATATATCCCCATCAGCAGTCAGTGTCCACCGTGCTCCCAGTTGGAAAAGGAGAGGTTGGCAACTGGAAGGTTTGGTGGAGGATACAGAGCTGTGTGGCTATGAAACTAATAGTAGCCTGAACCGAGTTAGACGCCATTCGGATCTGGAGACTGTGAGCCCTGTTAGCGTCACAGGGTCCACATGCCCACCCAGCCCAGGAACTCCCTGTTAACAACACAGGGGCCATTGAGTACGCTGACCGTGTGCGTAGGGGCCACACCTGTGGACAGCAGGCGCATCAGCAGCAGCAGGCCTGTTAATGCCACTGGGCTGCACAAGCAGGACTGGTAGGACAGGAGCTGGTCTTAACCGTTCTGCGTTACCAACTGTGGTGGAGGCCTGCATCGACACCCTATCCCTGCCTACCTCTGGCCTAAAGTCGCAATGGGTTCAACACATGGAGGTGTGCTCTTTCGGAGCATAATAGAAGACTGCGCACCTCCTTGTTGGCTCCAGCCCCTTTTATAACCTGGGTCCGCCCCAAACCAGGGTGAACCACAATGCACCTCCTGGAGACAAAAGTAGAGTGACACGTCATGAGTGGCATAACTAGCGTCCTATTTGGAAACGCAACTTCAATGATGACCTCATGGCTGCCATGACCCAAACACCTCACCAGTCATCGTCTGACCATCAATAATGCGGTGACAAGTCATAGGTGTGGGCCTCTGCAAGCCATTTGGGAGGACACCTGATGCCCTGTGGTCTATATGGGACCCCCACATCAGGGCCAGGGCCAAAGAGTTCATTACCAGACCTAGTCTCTGATGCAGGAAGTGCCTGAGCATGCTCAGTAGCATGAAATACAGTCTCTGAAAAAAGACTATCAGCTTTAGCATGGTGTCTAGGCACAAAACAGGACTTAGACCCGGCACGGAATGCAAGCACCTGTGCAAAGAGGCTTTTCACACTTAGTGTGGGAGCATGCGCTGTATCCCGAAAAGAAGACTTAGCGTCAGGAATAACACAGTCAGGCTGAGCATATTCACTACGCGAAACACTGTAATTATGCTGCAGCTGGGGTACATCGGCACACGCATGCGCACTAGCTGCCTCTCCACACTTAGACGTGGAGGGGAAATTGCTCTTGGAGATGCTGTCTATGAACAGAAGGAAAAGCTAAAGGAAGCCTGACTTTCTATCCCTCCGAATTATGAAATGCAGCAATGAATTCCATGAGTTTGCTATAACATTAGCGTAGCAAAATGTGCATGAGGGTGTGATGTAGAGGTGCTAGAAAAAGCTTGTCACCAGTGGGGCACTAATGGAATACAACAGCCAGTTCTATGATGCCACTAAATGGCAGTATTTTGTGCTATCATTATAGCTTATTAAAAACAGAGCAGGAGGTTGTCATGCAGAGGTGCTTCACATAGATTTGCAGTAGTGTGAATAGACAAAAGTCCAATAGCCACGTTTAGGATGCAACTAGGTACACTGAGTGTTTGCTAGTATAATGGCTGAATTTAAAAATGTTTGAGTGTGCAATGCAGGCAGATGTGCTGCAAATATCGTTCCAATAGTGTGAATAGACAAAAGTACAATAGCCACGTTTAGGATGCCACTAGGTACACTGAGTGTTTGCTAGTATAATGGCTGAGTTTAAAAAAGTTTGAGTGTGCAATGCAGGCAGACATGCTGCAAATATCGTTCCAATAGTGTGAATAGACAAAAGTACAATAGCCACGTTTAGGATGCCAGTAGGTACACTGAGTGTTTGCTAGTATAATGGCTGAGTTTAAAAAAGTTTGAGTGTGCAATGCAGGCAGACGTGCTGCAAATATCGTTCCAATAGTGTGAATAGACAAAAGTACAATAGCCACGTTTAGGATGCCAGTAGGTACACTGAGTGTTTGCTAGTATAATGGCTGAGTTTAAAAAAGTTTGAGTGTGAAATGCAGGCAGACGTGCTGCAAATATCGTTCCAATAGTGTGAATAGACAAAAGTACAATAGCCACGTTTAGGATGCCAGTAGGTACACTGAGTGTTTGCTAGTATAATGGCTGAATTTAAAAAAGTTTGAGTGTGCAATGCAGGCAGACGTGCTGCAAATATCGTTCCAATAGTGTGAATAGACAAAAGTACAATAGCCACGTTTAGGATGCCACTAGGTACACTGAGTGTTTGCTAGTATAATGGCTGAGTTTAAAAAAGTTTGAGTGTGAAATGCAGGCAGACGTGCTGCAAATATCGTTCCAATAGTGTGAATAGACAAAAGTACAATAGCCACGTTTAGGATGCCAGTAGGTACACTGAGTGTTTGCTAGTATAATGGCTGAATTTAAAAAAGTTTGAGTGTGCAATGCAGGCAGACGTGCTGCAAATATCGTTCCAATAGTGTGAATAGACAAAAGTACAATAGCCACGTTTAGGATGCCACTAGGTACACTGAGTGTTTGCTAGTATAATGGCTGAATTTAAAAAAGTTTGAGTGTGCAATGCAGGCAGACGTGCTGCAAATATCGTTCCAATAGTGTGAATAGACAAAAGTACAATAGCCACGTTTAGGATGCCACTAGGTACACTGAGTGTTTGCTAGTATAATGGCTGAGTTTAAAAAAGTTTGAGTGTGCAATGCAGGCAGACGTGCTGCAAATATCGTTCCAATAGTGTGAATAGACAAAAGTACAATAGCCACGTTTAGAATGCCACTAGGTACACTGAGTGTTTGCTAGTATAATGGCTGAGTTTAAAAAAGTTTGAGTGTGCAATGCAGGCAGACGTGCTGCAAATATCGTTCCAATAGTGTGAATAGACAAAAGTACAATAGCCACGTTTAGGATGCCACTAGGTACACTGAGTGTTTGCTAGTATAATGGCTGAGTTTAAAAAAGTTTGAGTGTGCAATGCAGGCAGACGTGCTGCAAATATCGTTCCAATAGTGTGAATAGACAAAAGTACAATAGCCACGTTTAGAATGCCACTAGGTACACTGAGTGTTTGCTAGTATAATGGCTGAGTTTAAAAAAGTTTGAGTGTGCAATGCAGGCAGACGTGCTGCAAATATCGTTCCAATAGTGTGAATAGACAAAATTACAATAGCCACGTTTAGGATGCCAGTAGGTACACTGAGTGTTTGCTAGTATAATGGCTGAGTTTAAAAAAGTTTGAGTGTGCAATGCAGGCAGACGTGCTGCAAATATCGTTCCAATAGTGTGAATAGACAAAAGTACAATAGCCACGTTTAGGATGCCAGTAGGTACACTGAGTGTTTGCTAGTATAATGGCTGAATTTAAAAAAGTTTGAGTGTGCAATGCAGGCAGACGTGCTGCAAATATCGTTCCGATAGTGTGAATAGACAAAAGTACAATAGCCACGTTTAGGATGCCACTAGGTACACTGAGTGTTTGCTAGTATAATGGCTGAATTTAAAAAAGTTTGAGTGTGCAATGCAGGCAGACGTGCTGCAAATATCGTTCCAATAGTGTGAATAGACAAAAGTACAATAGCCACGTTTAGGATGCCACTAGGTACACTGAGTGTTTGCTAGTATAATGGCTGAGTTTAAAAAAGTTTGAGTGTGCAATGCAGGCAGACGTGCTGCAAATATCGTTCCAATAGTGTGAATAGACAAAAGTACAATAGCCACGTTATGGATGCCAGTAGGTACACTGAGTGTTTGCTAGTATAATGGCTGAATTTAAAAAAGTTTGAGTGTGCAATGCAGGCAGACGTGCTGCAAATATCGTTCCAATAGTGTGAATAGACAAAAGTACAATAGCCACGTTTAGGATGCCAGTAGGTACACTGAGTGTTTGCTAGTATAATGGCTGAGTTTAAAAAAGTTTGAGTGTGCAATGCAGGCAGACGTGCTGCAAATATCGTTCCAATAGTGTGAATAGACAAAAGTACAATAGCCTTGTTTAGGATGCCAGTAGGTACACTGAGTGTTTGCTAGTATAATGGCTGAATTTAAAAAAGTTTGAGTGTGCAATGCAGGCAGACGTGCTGCAAATATCGTTCCGATAGTGTGAATAGACAAAAGTACAATAGCCACGTTTAGGATGCCACTAGGTACACTGAGTGTTTGCTAGTATAATGGCTGAATTTAAAAAAGTTTGAGTGTGCAATGCAGGCAGACGTGCTGCAAATATCGTTCCAATAGTGTGAATAGACAAAAGTACAATAGCCACGTTTAGGATGCCACTAGGTACACTGAGTGTTTGCTAGTATAATGGCTGAGTTTAAAAAAGTTTGAGTGTGCAATGCAGGCAGACGTGCTGCAAATATCGTTCCAATAGTGTGAATAGACAAAAGTACAATAGCCACGTTATGGATGCCAGTAGGTACACTGAGTGTTTGCTAGTATAATGGCTGAATTTAAAAAAGTTTGAGTGTGCAATGCAGGCAGACGTGCTGCAAATATCGTTCCAATAGTGTGAATAGACAAAAGTACAATAGCCACGTTTAGGATGCCAGTAGGTACACTGAGTGTTTGCTAGTATAATGGCTGAATTTAAAAAAGTTTGAGTGTGCAATGCAGGCAGACGTGCTGCAAATATCGTTCCAATAGTGTGAATAGACAAAAGTACAATAGCCACGTTTAGGATGCCACTAGGTACACTGAGTGTTTGCTAGTATAATGGCTGAATTTAAAAAAGTTTGAGTGTGCAATGCAGGCAGACGTGCTGCAAATATCGTTCCAATAGTGTGAATAGACAAAAGTACAATAGCCACGTTTAGGATGCCAGTAGGTACACTGAGTGTTTGCTAGTATAATGGCTGAGTTTAAAAAAGTTTGAGTGTGCAATGCAGGCAGACGTGCTGCAAATATCGTTCCAATAGTGTGAATAGACAAAAGTACAATAGCCACGTTTAGGATGCCACTAGGTACACTGAGTGTTTGCTAGTATAATGGCTGAGTTTAAAAAAGTTTGAGTGTGCAATGCAGGCAGACGTGCTGCAAATATCGTTCCAATAGTGTGAATAGACAAAAGTACAATAGCCACGTTATGGATGCCAGTAGGTACACTGAGTGTTTGCTAGTATAATGGCTGAATTTAAAAAAGTTTGAGTGTGCAATGCAGGCAGACGTGCTGCAAATATCGTTCCAATAGTGTGAATAGACAAAAGTACAATAGCCACGTTTAGGATGCCAGTAGGTACACTGAGTGTTTGCTAGTATAATGGCTGAATTTAAAAAAGTTTGAGTGTGCAATGCAGGCAGACGTGCTGCAAATATCGTTCCAATAGTGTGAATAGACAAAAGTACAATAGCCACGTTTAGGATGCCACTAGGTACACTGAGTGTTTGCTAGTATAATGGCTGAATTTAAAAAAGTTTGAGTGTGCAATGCAGGCAGACGTGCTGCAAATATCGTTCCAATAGTGTGAATAGACAAAAGTACAATAGCCACGTTATGGATGCCAGTAGGTACACTGAGTGTTTGCTAGTATAATGGCTGAATTTAAAAAAGTTTGAGTGTGCAATGCAGGCAGACGTGCTGCAAATATCGTTCCAATAGTGTGAATAGACAAAAGTACAATAGCCACGTTTAGGATGCCAGTAGGTACACTGAGTGTTTGCTAGTATAATGGCTGAGTTTAAAAAAGTTTGAGTGTGCAATGCAGGCAGACGTGCTGCAAATATCGTTCCAATAGTGTGAATAGACAAAAGTACAATAGCCACGTTTAGGATGCCACTAGGTACACTGAGTGTTTGCTAGTATAATGGCTGAATTTAAAAAAGTTTGAGTGTGCAATGCAGGCAGACGTGCTGCAAATATCGTTCCAATAGTGTGAATAGACAAAAGTCCAATAGCCACGTTTAGGATGCCACTAGGTACACTGAGTGTTTGCTAGTATAATGGCTGAATTTAAAAAAGTTTGAGTGTGCAATGCAGGCAGACGTGCTGCAAATATCGTTCCAATAGTGTGAATAGACAAAAGTACAATAGCCACGTTTAGGATGCCAGTAGGTACACTGAGTGTTTGCTAGTATAATGGCTGAGTTTAAAAAAGTTTGAGTGTGCAATGCAGGCAGACGTGCTGCAAATATCGTTCCAATAGTGTGAATAGACAAAAGTACAATAGCCACGTTTAGGATGCCAGTAGGTACACTGAGTGTTTGCTAGTATAATGGCTGAGTTTAAAAAAGTTTGAGTGTGCAATGCAGGCAGACGTGCTGCAAATATCGTTCCAATAGTGTGAATAGACAAAAGTACAATAGCCACGTTTAGGATGCCACTAGGTACACTGAGTGTTTGCTAGTATAATGGCTTAGTTAAAAAAAGTTTGAGTGTGCAATGCAGGCAGACGTGCTCTGCAAATGTCTTTGCACTAGTGGGACTATAGCAAAGTCCAATAGCCACGTTTAGGATGCCACTAGGTACACTGACTGTTTGCTAGTATAATGGCTTAGTTAAAAAGAGTTGGAGTCTGCAATGCAGGCAGACGTGCTCTGCAAATGTCTTTGCACTAGTGGGACTATAGCAAAGTCCAATAGCCACGTTTAGGATGCCACTAGGTACACTGAGTGTTTGCTAGTATAATGGCTTAGTTTAAAAAAGTTGGAGTGTGCAATGCAGGCAGACGTGCTCTGCAAATGTCTTTGCACTAGTGGGACTATAGCAAAGTCCAATAGCCACGTTTAGGATGCCACTAGGTACACTGAGTGTTTGCTAGTATAATGGCTTAGTTTAAAAAAGTTGGAGTGTGCCATGCAGGCAGACGTGCTCTGCAAATGTCTTTGCACTAGTGGGACTATAGCAAAGTCCAATAGCCACGTATAGGATGCCACTAGGTACACTGAGTGTTTGCTAGTAAAATTGCTTAGTTTAAAAAAGTTGGAGTGTGCAATGCAGGCAGACGTGCTCTGCAAATGTCTTTGCACTAGTGGGACTATAGCAAAGTCCAATAGCCACGTTTAGGATGCCACTAGGTACACTGAGTGTTTGCTAGTATAATGGCTTAGTTATAATGAGTTGGAGTGTGCAGAGGACAGGAGGGTACAGTGGCAGGATTGTGGTGCTCTGAGTAGAGGAATTGAAGCCTGCCTTTCTATTCCCTCCTAATGGTGAAATGCAGGGAGGAAATCCCTGACCTTGGCTACACAGACGCTGGCGCTGTTTTCGGGACCTGTCACCTATGGCTCTCTGACCCTGCCGGTTTGAGCCCTTAAAAGGACTGCTATAAAGTGCTCTCCCTAAGCTGTCTAACGCTGTGTATGCAGCGCATACAACTGTATCGGCGATAGGACTCAGGAGGACGGAGCTGCGACAGTGATGTCTGACACCAAGGACGCAGAAGGCAGATAATGGCGTGCTGGAGGAAAATGTCCGGTTTTATAATGCAGGGACATGTGACATGGACATCCTATCACACATGCCGTTGCTTCTCTGGCTCAAAGTCCACTTAGCTGCGTGTGTGTCTGGGATTGGCTGACATGCTGGCCCGCCCCACAAGACGCGCGCGCTTAGGGAAGGAAGACAAGAAAAAAAAAAAAATGGCGATCGCCATTATAGAAACAGCAGTGATCTGAAGGCGCTGTTCACGCACACTATACACTGAAATGTCATAATAGTGTGATTCACAGAGTGACTTACACTATTACAGCAGAAACCAAGCTAGGATTTAGCTGTTTTTTTGCTGCTAGAACCGTTCTCGAACGTTTCTAGAACTATCGAGCTTTTGCAAAAAGCTCGAGTTCTAGTTCGATCTAGAACATGCCCCAAAATCACTCGAGCCTAGAACTGGAGAACCACGAACCACGAACCGCGCTCAACTCTAGTTGGCACCCTTAAAATGATTACAGAAAATGAAGTCATTCTCCCAGAAAATGATTGCAATTACACGTTTTGTTATGCACATTTGTTTCCTTTGTGTGTATTGGAGGAACGGAGAGAAACATTGAAAAAAAGGCAAATTGAACATAATTTGACAGAAAACTCCCCAAAAAGGGGCTGACAAAATTGTTGGCACCCTCAACTTACTATTTGGTTGCACACCCTTAAGAATAAATAAGTGCAATCAATCACTTCCTATAACCATCAACAAGCTTCTTACACCCCTTAACTAGAAATGAGCAGATCCGTGGAAGTTCGGTTCGGTGAATGCTGCCAAGCTTTTGAAAAACTTTTGTTTGGGTGCTGAACTTGACCTGGACCCCAAATGAGCAGGGTTTTCCCATTTGTTTTGTGCACACTACATCCAATCCTGCTGTTGTTACCCCCAGTGTAAGCAGATCAGTCACTGAAAGAGCCTCACACTGAGCTGAGCAAAGAGCATACTTGAGCACAGCAATGCTCATGTGAGTGGTTTGCATATGTAAAGCACCTGATCTCCAAACTGAAACTTTATTTTTCTGTTAAGTCTGTTAGGTACGAACACCAAACAATGAACCTTGGGTTCGCGCATCTCTATTCTTAACTGGAATTTTGGACCACTCTTCTTTTTCAAACTGCTCCAGGTCTTTAATTTTAAGGTTGTCTTATCCCAACAGCAATTTTAATATCTCTCCACAGGTGTTCAGTTGGATTTAGATCCGGACTCATTGCTTGCCACTTCGGATATCTCCATCATTTTCTTTCCATCCCTTTCTGGCTGCTTGTTGATGTATGTTGGAGGTCATTATTCCGCTAGAAAACCCATGACCTGTGATGCAAACCCATCTTTTTGATATTAGCACTACATTATGACCCAAAATCCTTTGGCAATCTTCAGATATCATAATTCCATGCACACAGTAAAAGGAACCCAATGCAAGAGGCATCAAAGGAAACCCAAAATGTCTTTGACCATCCATCATATTTGACTGTAGGTACTGTGTTATTTTTTGTGTAGGCTAAATTCTGTATTCATTAAATAGTAGAATGAATGGCTTTACCAGAAAGCTCCCTGTTATATCATCTGTCCATAAAAAGCTTTCATGCAGCATAGCATTTATTTTTTTAGTGTATTTAGTGTAAGAACAGTGAGACTATGGAATTCACTGCTACATAATGTTGTAATGGTTGATTCCCTACTAAAATATAAGAGCGGCCTGGATGTCTTTCTTTAAAAAAATATAGTATTGCTGGTTATGTGCACTAGATTCTGTGATGGGGTGTTGATCCAGGGAACTAGTCTGATTACCGTATGTGGAGTAGGGAAATAATTTTTTCCCCTATTGTGGTGCTTACTGTCTGCCCCATGGGAATTTTGCCTTTCCCTGGATCAACATGTTAGGTTAGGTTATGGGTTGAACTCGATGCACCGAAGTCTACCTTCAACCTTAAACACTATGAAACCATTCAAATGTCGACAGATAGTTTGCACTGTAGGCTTCCTAAACCTTCAGTACAGCTTGAATTTCTTTGCAACTTGATTGTGGCTGCTTACTCTCTGTGTGGACTACCCTGCGTTGCAACCACTTATCAATTTTTCTCTGCTGTCCACATCCAGGGAGATTAGCTACAGTGCCATGGGTTGTAAACTTTTTTATTATATTGTGGACTATAGACAAAGAAACATCAAGATCCCAGGAGATCAACTTGTAACCTTGAGTTTTTGTTATTTTTAAACAAATATTGGTTCCCAAGTCTTCAGACATTTTTATTTTCCTTTTTCCGCTTTCAATGCTTAGTGTGACACACACACAGTGGCACAGCGCAAAGCTTGAGTCAACTTTTCCCCTTTTTATCTGCTTGAATATTTTGGAAAGTTGCCAACAATTTTGTCTGACCCATTTTTGGGGTCTTGTATGAATTTATGTCCAATTTGCCTTTTCTCAGTTTTAATGTGTTCCAATACACACATAGAGAAAAAACGTGTATAACAAAACATGTAATTGCATTAATTTTCTGGGAAAAATACTTTATTTTCTGGAATCATTTTAAGGGTGCAAATTAGTGAGGGTGAGTGCTTGGTACTTGTAATAAGCAGGTCAGACACTCAGATGGGCTTGACTCAAATACTGAGTATAATGGAGGTCAATGGGAAACTCGTGCATTTTTCCAGAAGTGCTCGCAAACCACCAGTGCAAACACTTCTGAACATGACTGTATATATTTATTTTTATAAGCACATATAAATTGCCAGGCTTCCCAGAGTCAATGACGAGCTATCCTCCGTCACAGGTGTGTGGACTGGATCATCTGTATCCCCCCAGCCATGCTGCAATGATGCCCCTGACCTAAATTCCTGATCACCATGCTGGGCAGATGGTTCCTTCTCCGAAACTGACATCTGGCTCGAAAGTTGGGGACATTGTCGCTTTGGTCCCAGAAACCTAACCTCGAAACTCTCTGTGGAAGAAAGCCCAGATAAATGAGTCAGAGATATTCACACAACAAGGCACGTTTTACACACTCTGATTAGTCATAAATGTGGATAGTAGATTGCAGTGCCTGTAAGCTTCTGTTTTGGACTGCTACACAAAGCTGTGCAATGCAGTGCTGTATTTGATTTTGAATTGCATGCACCTATCACTGTCCCTCACTCCTACAGCATCCTATTCCTGCATTATATATATTATTGTAACTGCACTTATCACTGTCCCTCACTCCAACAGCATACTCTCCCTATTTTAGTCAACACAAAATTGGCACAGCCCGTGATCCGGCCTTTATACAGACCGAGTCACAGGGTGCGCTAGCCAATCACAGTCATGCAATGGCTGCCATGGCTCCAGAAGTGACCACAGCCTAAAAGCTTGCTGATTCACTGCTCTGCAACATTTCAGCAAGCTTTATTTGGGTGACAAACCTGATTAGGAACTGGACGTACAGTAAAATGTTTGCTCGGGGTTCAGCACCGGACACTAGGTGTCCGGTATAAACCTCAAACTTTACAGTTCAGGTTCACTAATCCCTAATAGGCAATTTTGAGGCTAGTGATGATATTCGTAAAGCGCTGTGGAATATGATAGTGCTATACAATCAAATAATAATAAATATGGTAAACAAAAAGTAGCTCTGGCTCTAGATGGACCTAGGTCTTTTTTCAACCTATGTAACTATGTAACGGACATGGTAGAGTGTGAGAAAAATCACATATATCAAGTGTTAAAATATGGGAGCCAATACCAGTATAAGCAGCACCATTGGCATTGTTGGCAGCAAAGTCCTGGTAGTACCAAACACAAGCATAGTGCATATGTACTGTATGTTACATCACTCATCTCTATCCCAACAAGAGGATGTTAGCTGTGGCAGCAACATCATCACTTTAAACCAGTGTTCTTCTCAATCCACCTCCTCTAATAACACTTAATGCACATTAGAATTAATTTACTCCTGTTTCTATTCTGCACCCTGGGGGCTAAGGAAGATACCTCTTATCTACAAATAAATGAACTGGATATTATTTCTGACTATTCAGCCATGTACGTGGATGACATACGGCCCAAGGGTATGAAGGACTATGATACCCCTATCATTGCTAATCCTGTAAGTGAAAAGAAATAAACAAGAACACTGAAAAAAATCCTCTAGTTGATATAGAATACAGAAAAATGTCTTTCACCCCTTTATTATCCCACAAAATACCCAGGTCCACCATAATCCACATAAGGTCCCATGACAATCCCAGCTCCTACATACTGAAGTTGCAGTGCGCAGGCACAGAACATGACTGCGAGCTGTGACTTCCATCCTGATGCAAACATTTCAGCTCCAAATTTGCATCTCCTGGCAGAATACTGCAGCATTTTCGTGTGTTTTTGTGACAAGAGATGCAGATTTGGTGCTGAAATGTATACACAAAATTCCTGCACCAAATCAGCATCTCCAGGTAAAAAGAACACATTTAAACATGAGTTCCATCAGTTTACCTGAGGTGAGTTTACCTTTGCTCACAGGTAGGGTACTGTGGGAACCTCCAGCTGTGACTGCACATAAATACAGTGACGTCACCATTCACAGCTGTGGCTCAGTCAGGCACTGCCTAAAGTTACAGTGGGCAATCAAGATCTGTGTCCGCACGCTGTGACTTCAGGATGTAGCAGAGCCGGGATCTTTGTGGGACCTTGTGTGGACTATAGCGGACTTGGTCTTTAGGAGGTTAATAAAGGGGTGAAAGATCCTGGGGTTTTTGTATTTTATTTCAATTAAAGGAATTTTTGTGTGTTTGTTTGTTTTCCCTTACAGTATTAGTAATGGAGGTCTTGTAGACCCCTCCCATTACTAATCAAAGACTTAGTGGTAGCTGTGAGCTGTCATTAACCCATTATATTACCTCGGTTGCCACTGCACCAGGGCAATCAGGATAAGCCAGGTAAAAGGCTGAGATTGACGCATATAATGGATGCGACAATTCTGGGTGGCTGGGAGCTGCTATTTTTAGATTGGGGGGCCCAATAATCATGGACCTCTACAGTCTGAGAATGCCAGCCCCCAGTTGTCAGCTTTATCTTGACAGGGTGTCAAAAGCCACAAGTAGAGTTGAGCGGATTGCTAATAATCCGGGTCCGGCGGATCCGTTGCAGGTTGCCTCAGAAGTCCGGATCCGATCCGGAATCTGGCCCAATGTAAGTCAATTGGGAAGCAGATCCGGGACGAGAGAGAGAGAGAGAGAGAGATAGAGAGAGAGAGAGAGAGAGAGAGAGAGAAAAAAAAACGAACCTGGATCGTGCAGCCGGATTCCCGGGTCCAGGTCGGACTACAACCTGCAGCCATATGCTTTATCTTTGCTGGGCATCTCAATATGGGTGTACACTATGCAAACGTTGTATTAATTTATTTATTTTTACACTTCATTAGATGACTCAGACAATGTGTGGGATTCCAACTACTCACAGACGCTATCGCACAGTTTGGGGGTGCAGTCTGACTGCAACCAATCAGAGACTGCTGGTGGGTAGGGGAAGAACATGACTTGCAAGTACATGACCACTGCTCCCGGCACCAGATAATCGGCACAGTGTATCATGTGAGGATTCACAAGTCTGCGTTCACATAGAGTGAATGCAGACTTCTGCCTTAAGTCTGGACAAGTCTGGACAACCCTTTTAATGGTGCTATAAAGCACTTTCATATACCAAAGCCACTACCAGTATGAATCACACTTTCAGAGATAATGTACTATGAAGAACTAGATGGAAACAATATTAGTCCAGCACTTCAACTGACTGGCTCTTCTAATGTACACATGAGGGAAAACTTGTCAATCACTAAAGGTCATGTCTCACTAAGCGACATCGCTAGCAACATCACTGCCGAGTCACGGTTTTTGTGATGCAACAGCGATCTTGCTAGCAATGTCGCTGTGTGTGACATCCAGCAACAACCTGGCCCCTGCTGTGAAATCGCTTATCGTTACACACTGCTCTGGTTCATTTTTTGCTCGTTGTTCTCCTGCTGTGAAGCACACATCGCTGTGTTTGACAGCTGGAGCCAACAATCTGAATGTGCAGGGAGCCGGATTCTGGCAGCTGCTAGCTTCGGTAAGCTGGTAACCAAGGTACATATCGGGTATCCAAGCAAGGCGCTTTGCTTAGTAACCCGATGTGTACCATGGTTACGTGTGCAGGGAGCCGGCTTCTGGCAGCTGTGGGCGCTGGTAACCAAGGTACATATCGGGTATCCAAGCAAAGCGCTTTGCTTAGTAACACGATGTGTACCATGGTTACGAAGCACAGCGTCGTTACACAGGTCACTAGTGGCTGGTGGCTGATCTGTGATCGCTGTGGAGATCTGCCTGATTGACAGCTCACCAGTGACCATGTAGCAACGCACCAACGATCCCTGCCAGGTCAGGTCGCTGGAAGGATCACTAGTTGTGTCGTTTAGTGTGACGGTACCCTAACCGCAGAGCTGGGAGAGGACGGCCAAGTGCAGGGCTGGATTAGTCCTGTCTCTGGCTATGGTACCCAGATAGCACTTCATAGTACATAATTTACCTTGCTGTAATTGTGCTGCTAGACTTCAATTCATGCTACCCATGGCTTCGGCAGCATGAATCAGTTAATAGTGTCTTTTGAGAAATAAATCATAGTAATAATGATGGATGGACAGCGAGCTATCTACTTTGTATTAGGGATATGGCAAGCTGCACCATTAATTATGGCACATAGAACAATGTTTTATAGCAGGATGTATTATGGCATGATGTATAATGCACATGACATTGTTGTATTATGGCACATGGCAAAATGTATTACAGCAGATGTCACGATGTTTTATGGTGCAATGCATTATGGCTAGTAAAGAGTGAGGGATAGGCGTCACAGTCACTGACCTGGTGCTAGAGTCATGCTTGGGTAAATATCTGCTGATCATCTACTGTTTTTTGTGCCGTCCGTTGTATATTGTTCTTATCTGTTATCTGCCATTACGTACCTCCCCTGTTCCATTAAGAGGCTCTTTCTTTTTGGACTGAGGTTTATTTCCCCTGTCTGCCTGACTTCCACTGTGTGCTCTGATATTTATACTTATATAATTTCAGTTATTATAGCCACTTTACTGGGGTTTATGTCCTCTACTGTCACAATATATTGTGGTATCAACCCTATATGTGGGTAGTAATCTTTTCTTGATTTTTGGTACTATGGCTCTTGTTATACAGTCCATTTGGCGTTATGATTTTTTTTGATTCACCCTGGGATATGTATAATTTTTTCTATAACGACAGTATTCATATAACCATGTACATATTGTTCATTACATTGACTACATTACCTTTTTCTGCACGTGACACTTTATTCATGTATTTATAAAGATTTGTATCATTTATCTATTAGACTTTAGTCTGTCAGGTGTTGTTGGTTAAAAATCATGGACTTTGCTTTTATTGTGATTACATACACTGCACCTGTTTATCATGTAACTAACAGGTCTTTGAGTCCATATATGGTTCTGTGATGCCCCGTTTTTAGAGCCTATTGGTTTGTCTCTTACATAATTAATAAAGATATATATTTTTGATCTTTTTGTTCGGTTTTTCTTTCGTTTCATGTTACTTCTCAATGGTCTTACTGTCCATTTAACCCCCACATCCATGGTTATTATTTTTTTTAGATATTGTTGTATATCTCCAATACCATATCATATCTTAGGGTAGTGGTAAGGGCGCTTGAATAGCCGTTGTGCTAGTAAAGAGTGAGCACACTTGGCGCTACTCAATAGAAATAAGACACCCCCTAGTGTTAGAGTTCAGTTCGTCGGTTCATTTGATTTTTTTTTTAGTTAGCATTTAGCATATAGTTCTAATAACTTTTTAATTTAATAAACTAGAATTTATGGAACAGATCAATACCAAAGAAGTTTATTTACTTTTTATTTCTTTATTCTTAATATGGGAAATGGTGGGTGATACAAGGAAATGCAATTCTGTTTTTGAATTCTGCCTATAGCTGATATTCATCAATGGACTAATTTGGCAGTTGCAGAGGCCTTCAGCAAGCTTCCGGCAGAGTTGACAGAAGCCGTAACCACGTACACCAACACTCATGTTATTTAAATGGTGCTGTATGATATGTAAATGATTAAACTACAGCATTTGGAGTGTACTCTTGCCACTATAGAGACAGATAACAGCTATGTAATACAGCCAGCATTTGCCTCCTTTTAAGCAGTCTTTCCTCCTGAGACTGCTTAATACATTCCTTATCAACCTATGATAAAAAATATTATAGGTTGTTGAGGGGTAAATATAAACTTATATTCATGAACACAATTTAGCTTTAAAAAAATGGATGGATGTCTGCTTCAATTAGGGGATGGAATTTAAATAAATATTTTTCACACACATGGGGGAATTGACGGAAATAGTCTCCTCCAAGAATTCAACTACATCCCTATAACGTGGTTGTATGAGACATAAGAGTATCAATTTTGATTAGGATTACGAATATGAGTTTGGTAAGGGTCAAACTCTTGACACTCCAACCCATGGGTCCCCAATTCCAGTCCTCAAGGGCCGCCAACAGTGCATGTTTTCAGGATTTCCTTACTATTGAACATGTGATAATTTAATCACCTGCACAGTTGATGATTCCAACACCCATGCAATGTTAAGGAAATCCTGAAAACATGTACTGTTGGCGGCCCTCGAGGACTGGAGTTGGGGA
The DNA here is from genome assembly GCF_048569485.1 of Anomaloglossus baeobatrachus. Lineage (NCBI taxonomy): Eukaryota > Metazoa > Chordata > Amphibia > Anura > Aromobatidae > Anomaloglossus > Anomaloglossus baeobatrachus. The sequence continues at coordinate 295,610,042 of NC_134353.1, read as the reverse complement.
ACCCTGCTCCAACCAATCAGCTTAAATCCACTCTGCTTATATCTGATTATGACCAAAGAACAGAATGGGAACACAATAACCCTCTACATAGCTTTGATGCTGCTGGGAAGTATTGCTTTTTATCCCGTATACTTGAAGTTCTTTTTAAATAAGCACTGAAAGTTTGGTTGTCGTTTCCATTTTCCATGTACATGAATTTCAATGCAATCCTGGCCACTTTTTCTAGCACATTAATATGTCTCAGAAAAAGTTGCCCAGGGACTTAAGCATTTAGTGTGCCCATATTTAAAAATGACCCTCCATTACCATCACAACAATTATATTGAGGTCCAAAATCTATTCAAATACAAACACAGCAAAAACTGTGCAAATTATGTCAAAGAAGAGTTTCTTTTTCCACTTCTAATGATCAATATTTATCTACCTTGTAAAACTAGGATTCTTGAGCAGGCAATTAAACAAATTTTCATACAATTTTCTTATGAACATGAGGTACAACAGACATCTAATCTATTAGTAAAAGAGACACTGATTAATGAATTAAAGGAAGATTTAATCAACATACACGCTATTGATCTTGAATTGGGGAACTGTAATTTATTTATTACCATTTTAAATCAATTATTTGCTCTCACACAAAATTAGAAAATGATTAATAGAATGTTGTTTTAGCAACATGATACTGAGAAATGACATGCAAATAAAGAGGCAACTACTTAGCAAAATAGCTATACACATTGAGGTGACTACAACTTGCTGCCTAGTATACATTCAGTGGTGTGAAAAAGTGTTTGCTCCCTTCCTGATTTCTTATTCTTTAGCATGTATGTAACACTGAAATGTTTCAGATCACAAAAAAATTGAAATATTAACAAAGATAACACAAGTAAACACAAAATGCAGTTTAAAAAATGAAGGTCTCTATTATTAAGGGGAAAAGAAATCCAAACCTACAGGGCCCTGTGTAAAGAGTGATTACCCTTCCCCCTTCCCCGCAAGATAAATTAACTTTGGTTTAGCACATCTTTAGAAAGCTAAGTTCAATTTCCCTAGCCACACAAATGCCTGATCCCTGCCATACCTGTTCTCAATCAAGAAAACACTTAAATAGGATCTACCTGACAATGTGAAATAGACCAAAAGATCCTCAACAGCTGGATATCATGCCGCGATCCAGAGAAATTGAGGAACAAATGAAAAACAAAATAATTGAGATCTATCAGTCAGGAAAAGGTTATAAATTCTTTCTAAAGCTTTGGGACTCCAGCAAACCCCAGTGAGAGCCATTGTTCACAAATGGCATGAACAGTAGTGAACCTTCACAGGAGTAGCCAGCCAACCATAATTACCCCAAGAGTGCAGTGATGACTCATCAAAAAGACCATAAAAGACCCCACAACAACATCCAAAGAACTACAGACCTTACTTGTCTCAGTTAAGGTCAGTGTTCATGACTTAACATAAGATGACTTCATCATGACTTGACATAAGAAAGACACTGGGAAAAATGGCCATGGTTCATGACTTGACATAAGAAAGACACTGGGAAAAATGGCCTGCATGACAGAGTTCCAACATGAAAACCACTGCTGATCAAACAGAACATAAAGACTCATCTCAGTTTTGCCAGAAAACATCTTGAGGATCCCCAAGACTTTTTGGAAAATACTCTATGGAGTGACGAGACAAACATTGAACTTTTTGGAAGGTGCATATCCCATTACATCTGGTATAGAAGTAACAGCATTTCAGAAAAGGAACAGGATATCAACAAAAAAATATGATGGTAGTAATGGGATGGTCTGGGGCTGTTTTGCGGATTCAGGACCTGGAAAGCTTGCTATGTTAGATTTAACCATGATTTCCAAGTGGCTGTTGCACATAGTGTAATAATGCAGAACAGCTTAACACTAGAAGTCCCAGAGAGGGGTCATTTAACATTTCTACCTTTGGAACCCAGAGACGGGTCGAATGACCTGAAGGATTTTAGCTAACATCCTATAATCACCGTCTTTTGTTCTGTCATTAAGGCCATTACTGTTACACCACAGGAGGTTGTTGTTTTCCATTGAGTTAAGCCATTTAGTTTCTAATTAGTTCTATTCAGTTTGGACTAAGGGTCATTTGACTTCAGGGGGGAGCTCGAAATTTCTGGGACTTCTAGTGTTGAGACATGGCCCCTAACCATCCTTTAAGCTATGCCCCATTTGGTGAAAGCTATAAAAACTACCATATTAGGCACACAAAATAAAAGGTCTATATTTATGCAACCATAGGACAGGTTCCTAAAAAAAATGTCAGGTTAGCAGAGGGGATAAAATGAAGGAAACAGTGGTCATTTTTGCTGGTGACAGATCGTATTTAAATTCTCTGTTCTAAACATTGCCTTTCTTGGGTTTACTATTGTTTCATTCATAGACTGAGAGAATTATGTAGAAGTTTACCTGATTAAAAAATGTGCTTTTTCTTTGATTGCACCCTGTGTTCTCTATAAAAATGCATTTTTTTTAATTTGTAAAGACATAATTGATATAATAAAACACTTTATATTATACATAAAAGCACTCGATATATAAAATTATTTTAGAAGCACTACACATTATCAAAGATCCTTTAGATAATTTACTGAATGTCTGTGAACAAATACATGCTCTTTTAAATGCCAATCGGTATAAAATCATATTAAATTATACTAAACAGACTCTGCTCTAAGATGTGTTCACCATCTGGTCAATCAACGATTCTAATTTAAGCTATTTATGACTGCCAACTTCTAATGAGAGGGACAAATATAATACAGTTAACATCTGTTTCTACATTAGCCAAGTAAGGGCGGCCTGTGCTCGTCTATCCAATCAACATATTTGAATTCCACAGTTGTTGAGTAGAATTCATTTCAGATGACATCAAAAAGGGCAGTGGGGTCCTGGAACAGTTCAGAGAAATTGAGTCCACCTGCAACAGGCAATCATCTAAACGATGGAATGACTGACTGAATGAATACAAAAAAGATATCTGAATTTGGGAAACCAGGGCTCTGTGAAAATCATCTCTACAATTACTAAAACCAATGAGATGCAGCGCGGATAAACACTGACATCAATGCTCTTGCAAATCTGTATACAACAGGCCTTTCTTAAGATAAAAGGCTAACGATAATTTAAGTTTCAAAGCGTTAATGATAATTGATTAAAACATGGGTCCATGCCAAGTTACAATATATTGTGTGGAAATTTAAACTCGGTATATTCAGAAGTAAATACATGGGTTACGTACTTACATTTCAAAATGGATAAGAAAAGGAATTATAAATATATATGTAATTTAAATATACCTTAAATGGGTATTCCACTGCAAAAATTAACTGAACTTTGCTAATTTTTAGATCACTGTGTATCCTACTCTAGAGACTCCTCTGATCTGATTACCAGAATGAGGGGTTTATTTTCTCAATCGTTCCTGGTTCTTTCTTGGCCACACAGTAGCAGTCAAGAGATCAATGCAGAGCTCGACCGCACATATGAACTGTTGATACATTAATAATTTATGACATGGAAAATCGTATCCAAGCTTTGAGCTCAAATATCATTGACAATCTTATAGACTATGAAAAGGCTACATGCGCACGCTGCATCTTTTTGTGTTCACAAACTGCAGCCAAAACTGCAACCAAAACTTCAGCCAAAATGCAGCCAAAACTGCACCTTGTCAGGCTACATGCGCACGCTGCTTCTTTTTGTGTTCACAAACTGCAGCCAAAACTGCAGCCAAAACTGCAGCCAAAATGCAGCCAAAACTGTACCTTGTCAGAGAGAGCCTGGAAATGTCACAAAAAACGCATGTAATTTTAGGTGCGTTTTTGGTGCGTTTTCAGTGTGTTTTACACACCCTGCGTTTTTGCTGCGTTTTTTTGACAAATGTTGACAAAAACGCAGGAAGAATGAACATGCTGCATTTTATTTGTCACAAACCTTTGACAAATAAAACGTTGACAAATAAACTGCAATGTGCGTATGACAAATCTGATTTCTCATAGACTTTGCTGGGAAATCAAATGTCAGAAAGTTCTGACAACAAAACTGCAGCCAAAAAAGCAGCAAAAAAGCAGGAAAAAAAGCAGCGTGCGCATGTAGCCAAAGAGTAGCAGGGCTTGTGGCTTTTCTCTTGGCTGTACTATTATGGCCAAGAGGAATATGGAAGAATACAGTGTCCGGATGTGCATGTAGACTACTGCTCAATTCATATAGAAGGAATGATGATAGTCCAGTGCAGCATAAATGAAAAAAAATATGAAAAAATTACAAGACAATTAGATCTCATGATAATACTTTAACCCCATAAGGACATTAATGAGAATCCATAGAAAAGATAGGGATAATTGACGGTGTAAATATAAGGTAATTGATGGGTAAATAAACATGACAAATAGTTTTCTTTTAAGCTGCTTTTTATTGTAGAAAATGTGCATAAACACAGCCAGAAAAAATTGGCAGATAGATTAAAAACCCAATTGATTAGAACATATAAAAATACCAGAAAAAAGAGGTTTGGAGGAGGAAAAGAAGTCCCAATTTGGGAATAGCATACCCTTGGATAAAAAGCATAGGATCAAATACAAGATAAAAAGGATGACAGTCCTTGGTCTTTTGAAACAGCCTCAGTGAAACACGTGTCAGACCTGTCCCAATTGTCAGGTCTGGCATACCTCTTGGCACTGTGACAGCAGGTAGGTCTCCAGGTTTAACTTTACCACCAAGCTACCTTAACCCTGTATATTATTTATCTGACAGGACATGCATGTGGAGTTTATGGTGGATAAATAAGTAACCTTGTGTGACCTACCCTGTCTACGTGTTATATAGGAGTTTAACTATTAGGACTGTGATCCTTATTATCTTGTATTTGATCCTATGTTTTTTATCCAATGGTATGCTATTCACCAATTGGGACTTCTTTTCCTCCTCCAAACCTCTCTTTTCTGGTATTTTTACATGTTCTAATCAATTGGGTTTTTAATCTATCTGCCATTTTTTTCTGGCTGTGTTTATGCACATTTTCTACAATAAAAAGCAGCTTAAAAGAAAACTATATAGCATGCTTATTTACCCATAAATTACCTTATATTTACACTGTCAATTACCCCTATCTTTTCTTTGGTTTCTCATATATGAATAAAGAAGCAGCATGCATAGAAGTTATGATGATGGTCAATAGCAATGGTCAGCTACCTTAAACATAAATGAAGGAGTCCCTCAGTTCAGCCTTCCTGGAGAAGCAGGGAATGGGACACAAGTCCTAAATCCTGGTGATCAGTGGGTATCCCAGTGGCGACTAATTTAATGCCCCTTTAATTGTGGCATTGTCCTTAGCCTTACTTCCTCTTTTAAAAAGAGAATTTTCTACTTTCTCAAAAACAAAATATGATGCTTGGTTTTCCTTTTTCCTTATTCATAAATTGTTTTTCAGTTGACTATTAACTAAAAAAAATGGCAATTTTTTTAGAGAAGTGTATAATAGGAAGCAAAAAAATGTTACACTACAGGTAACCCAGTATAATTTATGTTAAGTCTCCATATAGATCTCCATTTGTAGATATCCAGATAGCTATTACAGACTATAACTTTGGGACACTATTGGAACAAGAGGAGAATTAAGAATAGTCAGGGCCCCAGCAGTTTAGAAGGCAGGGACCTCCTCCAGCCCAATATATCATGTGACGTCACACAAAACCCTTTGATAGAATACGTAATAGATCACGTAATGAGCACACAGATGTATATCTGCAGACATAAAATGAGACAGACAAATTTTTTTTATTCATGTGCAGGACTATACATAATATAGGGCAGAAATGGGACATTACTTTTCACGAGGGGCCACGTGACTGATGGTGAAGGCTAAACCAAAAAAGGCTGAAATTAATTATTCTTAATATTAACATAATAATAATTATTATTTTATATTAATATTAATTCTATCACTAAATATTGAGCACAAATAAGTATGCTGCCATGCACCTAAATAAAGTTTGAACTCTCACATATACCCCTATATACAGTATGAGACCATAGACCACACCTTATAGATGAACAATGAGCCCTCATACAGACCCCCTAAGTACACTATGAGCCTCCACATAGCCTCATATATAGAGCTTTAGCCCTCACATAGCCTCCTATATACAGTATGAACCCCCCACACATTCTCCTATATACAGTATGAGTTCTTACATAGCCTTCTATGTTCAGTATAAGCCCCCACATAGCCCTCTTTTATACAGAGTGCCCCCACATCCTCCTATATCCAGTATGAGCCCCTACATTGTCTCCTATATACAGCATGATCCCCCGCATAGCCTCCCATGTAGAGCATGAGCCCTAACATAACCTCCTATATACAGTATAAGCCCATATACATTATCTTAGATACAGTATGAGCCCCTACATAACTTCCTATTTACAGTATAAGCCACTACATATGCCCCTACATACAGCATGAGCCCCCACATAGCATCTTAAATCCCCATATATAACAGGAGCCCCTATCTAGCCTCCTACTTACAGCACGATCCCCACATAGCCTCCTATATACTGCAGGAACCCCAACATTGCCTCCAATATAAACTATGAGCATTAGTGATGAGCAAGTACTAAAAAGCTCGGGTGCTCGAGGCTCGGGCCGAGCATCCCAAGATACTCGTGTACTCGGCACGAGCACCGAGCCCAATGTTATCCTATGGGAGACCCGAGTATTTTTATGAAATGACCCCCCGGCAGCATGTAGAAACCCTAAAAATGTCACAAAAGTCTCAGAAGAGTGCTGAAATGACATGGCAACAGCATAAGGAAGACCCCTTGAAGCATTTAGCACTCAAAAGTAACAGCTGTGAACAATTTTGTCTGCGTTTTACGCCATTTTTATGGACTCACCAGAAAACCTTCAAAAATAACACCAAAATGAATTTTCATGGCGGAAATGTGAAGGGCACATACCCAATAGTGAGATAGAGCTGGTGTATGTTACTTTTGGAGATTACATGAAAGATTTTACGTGAAAACATTGTGTGGCACTCCGATGTCCCTGAGAAGAGACGTACATGAAGGCCTCTTGAGTCTAATGTGCCCATTTTGAGGAAGTGAGTCTTTGTAGTATTTTCCTTTGCCAGGGCAGTCCAAAATTGTGAGGTTCACCAATGCCCCTGCATACAGACGTGCATGAAGGCCTGTAAACCTGAAGTGCCCATTGTAAGGAAGTGGGTCTATTGTAGTATAGCCCTTAGGCAGGGCAGCCAAAAATTGGGAGGCTCCACATTGTCCCTGGATAGAGACGTGCATGAGGGCCTGTAAACCTGAAGTGCCCATTGTAAGGAAGTGGGTCTATTGTAGTATAGCCCTTAGGCAGGGCAGCCAAAAATTGGGAGACTCCACATTGTCCCTGGATAGAGACGTGCATGAGGGCCTGTAAACCTGAAGTGCCCATTGTAAGGAAGTGGGTCTATTGTAGTATAGCCCTTTGGCAGGACAGCCAAAAATTGGGAGGCTCCACATTCTCCCTGGATAGAGACGTGCATGAGGGCCTGTAAACCTGAAGTGCCCATTGTAAGGAAGTGGGTCTATTGTAGTATAGCCCTTTGGCAGGGCAGCCAAAAATTGGGAGGCTCCACATTGTCCCTGGATAGAGATGTGCATGAGGGCCTCAAAACATTGTTCCCATTGCAAAGGAGCGGGTCTCCTGTCGTTGTAATGTCCATTCTGAAAGAATGGGCGAAAAAATTTACCACTGGGGGTATACCTGAAACAACGGCCTAACTATTGTAACGGTCATCATGGTGGCGCATGAGGAAAAGGAGGAGCAGTCCAGCGATTATCCAAAGTCCAGAAGTGTGTACCCATGGGTGAGTGGAGGTACATGGCAAATTCCCGTTACAAACTTTAAATTACGCTCTCATTTGCTGGTGGTGTGATGAAGTCTGGCCCAATCCAACCCTTGTTCATCTTGATCAGAGTCAGCCTGTCAGCATTTTCAGTTGACAGGCGGGTGCATTTATCTATAATGATTCCACCTGCGGCACTAAAAACACGCTCTGACAAAACGCTAGCGGCAGGGCAGGCCAGGACTTCCAAGGCGTAGAGAGCCAATTCATGCCACGTGTCCAGCTTGGATACCCAATAATTGTAAGGCACAGAGGAATGTCGGAGTACAGTTGTTCGATCTGCAAGGTACTCCTTGAGCATCTGGGCAAACTTAGGATTTCTTGTGGCACTACCCCGCACCTCAGGGGCTGTGGTACATGAGGGGCTGAGAAAACTGTCCCACATCTTAAAGACTGTTCCCCTACCTCTGGCGGATTGGACTTGTGCCCCTCTCGGCTGTACGCCTTGGTTGTCCACTGATTCCTGACCTATGCCGCTAGCGTTTTGTGAGGGGAATGCTTTGCCTACTTCCGTGACTATGGCCTTCCGGAACTGCTACATTTTGGCTGACCTCTCCGCCTCAGGAATAAGAGACAAAGTTCTCCTTGTAGCGTGGGTCTAACAGTGTTACCAACCAGTAATGATTGTCGGCCAAGATGTTCTTAACGCGAGGGTCACGAGACAGGCAGCTTACCATAAAGTCAGCCATGTGCGCCAGACTCTTAACAGCCAGTATTTCAGTATCCTGACCAAAACGATGACTGAATATGCTGTCCTCCTCCTCCTCCTCCTCATCTACCCTGTCCTCTGGCCAGCCACGCTGAACCGAGGATATGACTGGTGTGCATGTCATATCCTCCATTTGGCCGGAGAGTTGCTCCATGTCTTCATCCTCCTCCTCGTCATAATCCTCCACTACACGTTGTGATGAGACGAGGCTCGGCTGTGTGTTATCACCCACACCCACTACTGTTCCTTGCTCCAACTCATCGCGCTCCACCTGCAATGCATCATGTTTGTTTTTGAGCAGAGACCGTTTTAGAAGGCAGAGAAGCGGTATGGTGAAGCTAATAATGGCGTCATCCCCACTCACCATCTTGGTGGAGTCCTCAAAGTTTTGGAGGATGGTACATAGGTCGGACATCCATCTCCACTCCTCAGGTGTTATGTGTGGAGTTTGAATCATTTCCCGACGGCTTAGGTGATGCAGGTACTCAACAACTGCCCTCTTCTGCTCACATATCCTGACCAACATGTGCAGACTTGAATTCCAATGCGTGGGGACATCACACACCAGTCTGTGAGCCGGAAGATGCAAACGGCGCTGAAAGCCAGCAAGGCCGGCTGAAGCAGTAGGTGACTTTCGAAAATGTGCAGACAGGCGGCAAACTTTTACCAGCAGATCAGACAGCTCTGGGTATGACTTTAGAAACCACTGAACCACGAGGTTGAGCACATGGGCCACGCATGGAACATGTGTCAGTTGGCCTCGCCTCAAAGCCTCCACCAGGTTCCGGCCATTGTCACACACGACCTTTCCTGGCTTTAGGTTCAGAGGTGTGAGCCAGTGATCTGCCTGCTGTTTCAGAGCTGTGCACACCTCTTCTGCATTGTGGGGTTTGTCACCTATGCAGATTAGCTTCAGCACAGCCTGTTGCCGCTTCGCCGAGGCAGTGCTGCAGTGCTTCCAGCTTGGGACTGGTGTGGAGGGTAAGGTGGATGAGGATGTGCAGGAGGAGGATGAGGCTGAGAAGCAAGACATTCCAGAGCTGTAGAGTGTGGGTGAAACCCTGACTGAGGTAGGGCCTGCAAACCTTGGTGTGGGAAGGACGTGTTCCGTCCCTCGCTGAGACTGGGTCCCAGCTTCCACAATATTAACCCAGTGTGCCCTCAACGAGATGTAGCGGCCTTGCCCACAAGCACTTGTCCACGTGTCTGTGGTTAGGTGGACTTTGGCTGAAACAGCGTTGTTCAGGGCACGTGTGATGTTTTGTGACACATGGTTATGCAATGCGGGGACGGCACACCGGGAGAAATAGTGGCGGCTGGGGACCGAGTAACATGGGACAGCTGCCGCCATCAGGTCGTGGAATGCTTCTGTCTCCACCAGCCTCAAAGGCAACATTTCCAGCGCAAGCAGTCGCGAAATGTTAGCATTTAGAACTGTGGCATGTGGGGCGTTGGCAGGGTATTTGCGCCTGCGTTCAAAGGTTTGCTGAATGGATAACTGAACGCTACGCTGGGACAAGTACGTGCTTGATGATGGTGTTATTTCTGCGTAGGCAACTGCAGGTGCAGGGCCGGAGGAGGCTTGTTCGCAGGCAGCATGGACAGGGGATTGGCTCGCTTGCACAACAAGCGAAGACATAGCAGTGACATCAGCAAGCACTGCTCCTCGACTCTGTTGTACCTCCCACAAAGTCGGGTGCTTGGCTGACATGTGCCTGATCATGCTGGTGGTGGTCAGGCTGCTAGTTTTGGTACCCCTGCTGATGCTGGCACGGCAGGTGTTGCAAATGGCCTTTTTAGAATCATCTGGAGCCAACTTAAAAAACTGCCAGACTCGGGAAGACCTAACATTTGCACAGGCACCTTGTGTCGTGTTGTTGTTCCGGGGAACAGTTGCCTGACTTCTGCCTGGGGCCACCACCCTGCTTCTTACTGCCTGTTGGGAGGCTACGCCTCCCTCTCACTGTGCACTGCTGTCATCGCTCTGCATATCCTCCTGCCAGGTTGGGTCAGTTACTGGATCATCCACCACGTCGTCTTCCTCTTCCGCACCCTGCTCCTCCTCCTGACTTCCTGACAATTGTGTCTCATCATCGTCCACCCCTTGTTGAGACACATTGCCAACTTCGTGAGAACGTGGCTGCTCAAATATTTGGGCATCTGTACATACGATCTCCTCATGACCCACTTCAACAGGAGCTGGCGAGAGGCCAGAATGTGCGAATGGAAACGTGAACAGCTCTTCCGAGTGTCCAAGTGTGGGATCAGTAATGTCCGTGGACATGTACTCAGCCTTGTGGTAGGAAGGAGGATCAGGTTCTGAAATGTGCGGTGCAGTATCACGGCTACTGACACTTGACCGTGTGGAAGACAAAATGTTTGTGGTGGTGCCAATCTGACTGGAAGCATTATCCGCTATCCAACTAACAACCTGTTGACACTGGTCTTGGTTCAAGAGCGGTGTACTGCTGCGGTCCCCAAGAATTTGGGACAGGACGTGCGAGCGAGTAGATGTGGCCCTTTGTTGTGGCGAAATTAGAGCTTCCCCACGACCTCGGCCTCTGCCTGCACCACCATCACGTCCACTTCCTTGTTCGTTGCCAACGCCCTTGCGCATTTTGCAATGCTGTGCTGACGTGTATTCACTAGATTTGTGCGTTATATCCAAGTTTGTGCAAAACGCACACAAGTGCACCTGTACGCTGCCACCGACAGGCACACACGTGCGGTTTTTAAATGCAAGCACGAACGCACTAAGAACCTAACAGGTTTTTAAGAGCGACAATTACTGAGAAGTTTGACACTATCAGACACTGCTGACTGACGTGTATTATTCACTAGACTTGTGCGTTATATACTAGTTTGTGCAAAACGTGTACCTGTACGCTGCCACCGACAGTCACACACGTGCGGTTTTTAAATGCAAGCACGGACGTACTAAGAACCTAACAGGTTATTAGGAGCGACAATTACTGAGAAGTCTGACACTATCAGGACTGTTTTAGACTGTGTACACCAGCCCCAGATATGGTCATGAAGGCTGGTATACGGTCACCACTAGGAATGGCTATATACCCTGCCTGCCTGCCTGTATACAGCTACAATAGTCCTGAGAAGGACTCTTCTGGTCACTAGCCTGTATTCCGACCTGGCTATACCCTGCCTGCCCTGCCTGTATACAGCAACAATAGTCCTGAGAAGGACTCTGCTCCTGTACTCCGACCTGGCTATACCCTGCCTGCCTGTATACAACTACAATAGTCCTGAGAAGGACTTCTGGTCACACTGTTTGCAGCCCTGCTACGGAAATAACTATAAAGGGCCGCAAACCTTTCCCTGAAGCAGCAACACTCTCCCTGCACTGACTGTCTGGATGGCTGTGTGCAGAGCACAGCGCGCCCGCCGGTATAAAGGCTCGGTCACGCTGTGCAGGCCGGCCCATCACTGCAATTCCACAACTGACAGGGCTGTGGCATTGCAGTGGTCTGCCAGCCAATCCCTGCATGAGGGCTGGCTCTCAAAAGTGCGCCAATATGCTCGGTTGAAGACCACGAGTACAGCACGAGTATCGCGAGATTACTCGGTCCCCGCCGAGTAGCCCGAGTACAGTGATACTTGTGCGAGTACCGAGTAGTGACAAGCATACTCGCTCAACACTAATGAGCATCCACATAGCCTCATTTTATACTTTATGAGGCCTCACACAGCCATTAAATATACATTATTATCCCCCATACATCCCCTATATACAGAAGGAGCCCCCACATGGCATCCTATATGCAGCTTGAGCTTCTACTTAGCCTCCTATATAAAGCATGAGCCCTCACATAGCCTCAGCCTTGGCCACTAAAACACCCTAATGACCGGGCCATTTTTTGCAATTCTGACCAGTGTCACTTTGACAGGTTATAACTCTGGAACGCTTCAACGGATCCTGGCGATTCTGAGATTGTTTTTTCGTGACATATTGTACTTAATGTCAGTGGTAAATTTAGGCCGATTTTTTTTGCGTTTATTTGTGAAAATTTAGGAAACTTTGCGAAAATTTTGAACATTTCGCAATTTTCAAACTTTGAAAATGTATGCCTATAAATCTGAGAGATATGTCACACAAAATAGTTACTAAATAAAATTTCCCACTTGTCTACTTTATATCAGCGCAATTTTGGGCACACGGCAGGGCTCGGAAGGCAAGAAGCGCCATTTGAATTTTTGACTGCAAAATTAGCTGCACTCATTAGCGGACGCCATGTCGGGTTTGAAGACCCCTGAGGTGCCTAAACAATAGAGCTACCCCACAAGTGACCCCATTTTGAAAACTAGAGCCCTTTAAATAATTTTTCTAGATATTTGGTGAGCACTTTGAACCCCTGGGGGCTTCACAGAAAATTATAACGTTGAGCCGTGAAAAGAAAAAAATAAACTTTTTATCACTAAACTGTTGCTTCAACTAGGTAGCTTTTTTTTCACAAGGGTATCAGGAAAAACTGCAGCATGAAATTTATAGTGCATTTTTTCCTGAGTATGACGATACCTCATATGTGGTGGAAAGTAATTGTTTGGACGCATGGCGGTGCTCAGAAGAGAAGGAGAACCATTTGACAGCAAAATTGGTTGGAATCATTAGCGGACGCTATGTCATGTTTGGATGCCTAAACAGTAGAGCTCCCCCACAAGTGACCTTATTTTGGAAACTAGACCCCTCAAGGAATTTATCTAGATGTTTGGTGAGCCCCTTGCACCCCCAGGGGCTCCACAGAAGTTGATAACGTTGAACCGTGAAATTTTTTTTTCTTTTATTTTTACTACAAAATTTTTGCATCAACCAGGTAGCTTTTTTTTTTACAACGGTATCAGGAAAAAATGCACCATAAAACGTATTGTGCAATTTTTCCTGAGTACGCAGATACCTCATATGTGGTGGAAATAAATTGTTTGGGCGCATGGTGGGGCTCAGAAGAGAAGAAACGCCATTTGACTTTTCAAACGCACAGACGCAGTGCACTGATCGGCCGCTGCAGGACGCACGTTCGGATGAGATATAAAAAGCGTCGGGGATACGGAAAAAAGAAAAAGTCACGCCAAAAATTGAGCAGGGATGCTGATCCGTTATGTGCATCCCTGATCAGCGCTCGGCGGGACACACGGACAGATGCGATACAAAAAGCGTCGCAGATATGGAAAAAAGTCACGCCAAAAATTGAGCAGGGATGCAGATCCATTATGTGCATCCCTGATCAGCGATTGGCGGGATGCACGGACACATGCGATACAAAAACGCGTTGGGGATACGGTAAAAAAAAAAAAGTCACGCCAAAAATTGACCACGGATGCAGATCCGTTATCTGCATCCGTGATCAGTGCTCGGCGGGACGCACGGACAGATGAGGTGTAAAAATGGACAGGATACAGGGAAAAAAAAAAAGTTATACTCACAGTACCAAGAGGATTAGCAGGAGGATCACTGACCAGAAGAACTAAAGGAGGAACAGAAGGCAAGCGAGATGGACAGCTTTACAGGAGCAGCAGGCAGGACGTTGGACAGATCAGCAGAAGACCCAGGAAGAAGGACTCAGAGATGGAGGCAGATGTGATCGGGCCAGTGAAGACCTCGGACGACCCGGTGAAGGCAGTAAGAGGACGTCGAGGGGAGGGGGAGTGCAGAGGGAGGCGCGGGAGAGCAGAGGGGGATACCGGAGAAGCAAAGAAGGAAGGAAGCAGAATAGCGATGACAGAGGAGGCAGGCAGATCGCAGGGGGAGCAGATCGGGATGTTGTGGGGGCAGATTGGGGCGTGGGGGGGCAGATCGCGGGGGGCACGGGCAGGGGCCATAACGGGAGTGCGCAGGGGCCATAACGGGAGCACGCAGGGGCCATAACGGGAGCGTGCACGGGCTGTAAGGGGAGCGGAATACTCACGTGGCGCCGGAGCAGAAGCGGTGACATCGGCGTCTGCGGCAGCAGCAGTGGTGGCCTGGTACCACAAGTACCAGCCAGTGCACGCTGCAGACATGTTGGGGGAGGCTCCCCAGACCAGCACAGGCCTGGGGAGGGCGGCCACCTGCAGATCAGACCGCCCCACTGCACACTGATTGGAGCGATTGCGCGTCATAGTACAATCGCTCCAATCAGTGCTGCAGGGGCTGGGGGCGGCATGTATGAGATCCACCTATGATCTGCTGTAGCTGCTACAGCATCTTAAAGCCGGATCTCACAGTATCGCACTAATTCGGGCATTATTTTTGCCGAAATCGGTGCAAACGATGTGGTTGGCGGTTCAGATTTGAACAGACAAATCCCATCGATCGTCTATGGGGGGTGGTGATGCCACCCCCCCTGGGGTCAAGCAAAGGTCCCCTGCTGTAAGAAACAGCAGGGGACATCATTTGAAAGCCGTTGCTATGGCCACGGCAATCAAATGAACTTTAGGCAGTAAAGTTACGTCCCTGGTCAAGTCACGTTAAAATAGGATGTAATTTTACTGCCCGCGGTCATGAAGGGGTTAATAGAGTATGAGCCTCCATATATTCTCCTATATACATTATGAGCCCCCACACCTAGCCTCCTATATACAGTATGAGTTCCCTCATAGCATCCAATTTATAGTATGCGCCCCAACTTAGCCTCCTTTATCAGCATGAGCCCCCACAGAGCTTCCTATATACAATATGAGCACTATACATGCTCTTTTATACAGTATGAGCCCCCACATGACCTCCAATATACACCAAGAGCCACCACATCGCCTCATATATACAGCATGAGACATTAATACCCTCTTATATACAGTCAGGGCCAGAAATATTTGGACAGTGACACAAGTTTTGTTATTTTAGCTGTTTACAAAAACATGTTCAGAAATACAATTATATATATAATATGGGCTGAAAGTTCACACTCCCAGCTGCAATATGAGAGTTTTCACATCCAAATCGGTGAAAGGGTTTAGGAATCATAGCTCTGTAATGCATAGCCTCCTCTTTTTCAAGGGACCAAAAGTAATTGGACAAGGGACTCTAAGGGCTGCAATTAACTCTGAAGGCGTCTCCCTCGTTAACCTGTAATCAATGAAGTAGTTAAAAGGTCTGGGGTTGATTACAGGTGTGTGGTTTTGCATTTGGAAGCTGTTGCTGTGACCAGACAACATGCGGTCTAAGGAACTCTCAATTGAGGTGAAGCAGAGCATCCTGAGGCTTAAAAAAAAGAAAAAATCCATCAGAGAGATAGCAGACATGCTTGGAGTAGCAAAATCAACAATCGGGTACATTCTGAGAAAAAAGGAATTGACTGGTGAGCTTGGGAACTCAAAAAGGCCTGGGCGCCCACGGATGACAACAGTGGTGGATGATCGCCGCATACTTTCTTTGGTGAAGAAGAACCTATTCACAACATCAACTGAAGTCCAGAACACTCTCAGTGAAGTAGGTGAATCTGTCTCTAAGTCAACAGTAAAGAGAAGACTCCATGAAAGTAAATACAAAGGGTTCACATCTAGATGCAAACCATTCATCAATTCCAAAAATAGACAGGCCAGAGTTAAATTTGCTGAAAAACACCTCATGAAGCCAGCTCAGTTCTGGAAAAGTATTCTAAGGACAGATGAGACAAAGATCAACCTGTTCCAGAATGATGGGAAGAAAAAAGTTTGGAGAAGAAAGGGAACGGCACATGATCCAAGGCACACCACATCCTCTGTAAAACATGGTGGAGGCAACGTGATGGCATGGGCATGCATGGCTTTCAATGGCACTGGGTCACTTGTGTTTATTGATGACATAACAGCAGACAAGAGTAGCCGGATGAATTCTGAAGTGTACCGGGATATACTTTCAGCCCAGATTCAGCCAAATGCCGCAAAGTTGATCGGACGGCGCTTCATAGTACAGATGGACAATGACCCCAAGCATACAGCCAAAGCTACCCAGGAGTTCATGAGTGCAAAAAAGTGGAACATTCTGCAATGGCCAAGTCAATCACCAGATCTTAACCCAATTGAGCATGCATTTCACTTGCTCAAATCCAGACTTAAGACGGAAAGACCCACAAACAAGCAAGACCTGAAGGCTACTGCTGTAAAGGCCTGGTAAAGCATTAAGAAGGAGGAAACCCAGCGTTTGGTGATGTCCATGGGTTCCAGACTTAAGGCAGTGATTGCCTCCAAAGGATTCGCAACAAAATATTGAAAATAAAAATATTTTGTTTGGGTTTGGTTTATTTGTCCAATTACTTTTGACCTCCTAAAATGTGGAGTGTTTGTAAAGAAATGTGTACAATTCCTACAATTTCTATCAGATATTTTTGTTCAAACCTTCAAATTAAACGTTACAATCTGCACTTGAATTCTGTTGTAGAGGTTTCTTTTCAAATCCAATGTGGTGGCATGCAGAGCCCAACTCGCGAAAATTGTGTCACTGTCCAAATATTTCTAGACCTAACTGTAGATCATGAGCCTTCAAACAGCTATCTCTAAACAGTATAAGCCCAAATACTTTCTCCTATATACAGTATGAACCCCACATCATAATATGTACAATATGAGCCTCACACTGCCTCCCATATACAGCATGAGCCCACACATACCTTCCTATAAAAAGCATGAGTTCCCACACAGCCCCTATATACAGCATGAGCCCCCACATTGCTTCTTAAATACAGAATAAGCCCCACATAGCCTCCTATATATTGTATGAGCCCCCATACATTCTCCAGTATAAAGTATGAGCCTACACATAGCCTTCCATATGTACCATAAGCCCCCACATAGCCCTCCGATATACAGTATGAGCTCCCACATAGCCCTCCTAACAGGATGAATACCCACATAGCCTTTATATAAAGCATGAGCCCCTACATAGCACCCTAAATACAGGATGAGCCCCACATAGTCTCCAAAACATAGCTTGAACCCCCCACATAGTCCCTATATACAGCATAAGCCCACATATAGACTCATATGTACAAGATAAGCCACACATAGCCTCCTATATATATTATAAGCTCGCACATAGTCTCCAATATATGACATGAACCCTACATAGCCCCAATATACAGCAGGAGCCCTCATATTTTCCCTGTATACAGCATAAGCCCCATATAGCTTTCTAAGTACAGGATGAGTCCCATATAGCCTCCTATATACTGTATGAGCCCCCACACATTCTCATATATACAGTATGAGCCACTACATAGCCTCCTATATGTAGCATAAGACCTGATTAAAGTCACCTAACTCCTGAATGGCCAGAAGTCAGAAGTTACATCACAAGCTCTCAATACTAGTTTATGAGAGCCAGAACGAGGTTTTCATAGACTTGTATTGAGTTGTCATTTACATCGTGTTCCATGAAATACTGGAGCTGCCGGCAGGTCACAATGTGAGGGAGACCGATGGGAATGACGGTGATAAGAAAAACTGCCGGAGGGTGAGTATGAGATGGTTCAGGGGACTTAGATTTAAAGCACCACCTCAATGGTGAAATAAAAAAAACACTTGAGGGGTGCTTTAAAGGACATTATTAAAATAAAATGAATGCTGAAGTAGTAAATAAAACGGCTTGCGTTAGGAATAACCTAGCAATAAGTCTTTCTTGGAGTATTCTCTTAATAAGCCATTGTGTTAGCAAAATTCCTTAGCTACCTCAATATTTATTTCCTTCCATCTTGTTGTACTTATATCTTGTAATAGGCTGCGTGAATGAAAACTCATGTAGACTAAGGACTAGGACTAAGCTTTCTTTATGCCATTATATATCCAGTTGTAAAAATACTCAGATTAACAAACTTTTAACAAAAGCAAAAAGTTCTGATCTTTCTATGTAAATTGCTTTGTTTATTTATTTTCCCCCGTTTTCCCCATGTAATCACCATCCCTAATTTTTCCTTCTATGTTCCAATACTTTTCCAGTTCATACCCTACCCAACATTTAAAAATTAATAATAACTATTTAAAGGAAAACTCTTGTGGAGTCCTACAGTAACACTAAGGGCGAACACAAACCCACTTTCTGTCTCAACGGAACAAATAAGCCCAATGTTAACTAAGGGTACCTTCACACTTTAGCGATGCAGCAGCGATCCGACCAGCGATCTGACCTGGTCAGGATCGCTGCTGCATCGCTACATGGTCGCTGGTGAGCTGTCAAACAGGCAGATCTCACCAGCGACCAGTGACCAGCCCCCAGCCAGCAGCGACGTGCAAGTGACGCTGCGCTTGCACGGAGCCGGCGTCTGGAAGCTGCGGACACTGGTAACTAAGGTAAACATCGGGTATGGTTACCCGATGTTTACATTAGTTACCAGCGCACACCGCTTAGCTTTGCTCTCCTAGCTACAGTACACATCGGGTTAATTAACCCGATGTGTAATGCAGCTACATGTGCAGAGAGCCGGAGCCGGCAGCACAGGAGCATGAGAGCTGCGGAGGCTGGTAACTAAGGTAAATATCGGGTAACCACCTTGGTTACCCGATGTTTATCTTAGTTACAGCTTACCGCAGCTGCCAGATGCCGGCTCCTGCTCCCTGCTCGCTTCATTTGTCGCTCTCTCGCTGTCACACACAGTGATCTGTGTGTCACAGTGGGAGAGCGCCTTTGAAGAAAACGAACCAGGGCTGTGTGTAACGAGCAGCGATCTCGCAGCAGGGGCCAGATCGCTGCTCAGTGTCACACACAGTGAGATCACTAATGAGGTCACTGTTGCGTCACAAAAAACGTGACTCAGCAGCGATCTCGGCAGCGAGCTCGCTGTGTGTGAAGCACCCCTTAAAGACTAAAAAGATATGAGGATTTACAGACTTTTCTATTCACTTTTATCTTTTGACCTTTTTTTTTTCATTGTTGTAGTGACTACATCAGTTGAGTTTGAGTGTGCCATTGTATCCTGTATCAAGAGCATAGAATAATTCCAAATTCAAACAGACCATCGGCATAAGTTATCAATCTTTTTTTTTCAGACATGAATTTTAATATTTATTAGGAAAGAGGAGCTTTTACTTGCTTATTTAACTACTATGCGTATGTTACAGTATTCACCCTTGAGCTTATAATTCTGTGAATATTCCTTTAACCTTGAAATATTAAAAGCTCTAATATATTCCAGGTTTATCTTAAGTGTTTCAATTAAACATGCTGGTAATTTGTCGATTTATGAAAAGGTTTGAAAAATTGCCTCTTTTCTCTGAGATATGGAGGATGTGGAAATAAAGGAGTTGAAGTAAAACATTAAAAATCCAAGCCAGACCTAAAGTAAATTTAGAACTTAACAGCATGTCTACTGTCAAAAATGAAATCTTAGGTTTTTCTTTCATTTATAAACTTCCTGCAGCTGGTGAAATCTAAGCTGTGTTTCATGAAAAGTTTTAGCTTGAGAATCACAGCTATGCCATAGCTTCAAGAGAAAGATATATGGCACACTCCAGGGGCTGGGAATAAAAACACACTTTTCCAAAACCTAGAAGTGTTCTTGTATTTCAATTCATTCACATGACCTTATGTACCTGAGTATGTTTTCATCTGCAACATTTAATATAAATCACGAAGGCAACCAACAGAGGTCTGGCTAACATGCAGTGCAGTATGTCGGTCTAACCCTTTGTGACATGTTACCTTGGTGAACTGAAGTCAGTTTGTATTGTATTTAGTCTTTTAGAAGATTCTTAAATGACGGGAGTCTTTCAGTACCTTAAGCTAAACAATAGCAGTCAATACAAAGATTGAATGGTGGCTCGAAAAACCATGTAATTTTCCTTTCAGACATAAAATAAAAGTCTACAGATCATCTTGTGCTCCTTTTAAATTTTATTTCATTACTTGAAGTCTTTAGCAGACTTAGGATAACTACTGTGTATGTCTTTTGCTAGATGGGTGAGATTTTATACTGAAAATACTATAAAAATATAGATAAATTTAATGTTAGGCAATATGAAATCATATGAAGCAAGTCTTAAATTATGTGAATGAAGTTTCCTAATAATACCGCTGAAGAGGTATTCATTTTTTATATCATCGGTTTATTGTAGCACAAAATCGTTTTTGTGGGCAACAAATCTAGGACTCCTTACTAGAGATGAGCGAACCGGTCGCGGTTCGGCTCGAGGTCGGTTCGCCGAACGGGGGTCCCGTTCGAGTTCGGTTCGTCGAACGTTCGACGAACCGAACTCGAACGTATAGGCTATAATGGGAGGCAATCACAAACACATAAAAATGCATTATAAATGTACACAAACAGTTAATAAACATTGCCATAACACTTACCGGTCCTCGCGATCCCTTCTGCACTCTGTCTCCTGCCGCTATTCCATCCGATGATCGCTGAATCCTCCCGGTGACCTGCACTGCCAGCAGAGAAGCAGGACCTATCGTGACGTCAAAATAGCCATGTGACCAGTCATGTGGCTATTATCTCATTGGCTACAGACTGGTCACATGACTATGACACGTCATGTAGGACCTGCGAGTGCATCTCTCCGGTACACGGTGCACATATGTGTATCGCCGTGTACCGGCGACATGCTCTAGCACACGGTCGACTCCCCGTTCCGTTAGGGACCGGCTGACACAGCCGGTCATTAACGGAGATCACCGTTGCCATAGCAACGCAGTTAGCGGTGACATCACCGCTAACCGCGGCTCCGAGAGCACCGTTGCTATGGTAACGCGTCTGTCAGCGTTACCGCTAGCAGCCAGCACTGATCACTCACAGAGTGAAGGCTGCACGATTGTAGTGAGCATTGTAGTGAGGATGGAGGTTCCCCAGCCCCAAGTGATGCCCCTCACTACAATCGTCACTACTACTACACTAGAAAGAAAGCAGACAGAAGAGCAGGATCGTGGAGGGCTGACAGGGGTAATAAAGATGGAGTCTCTAATGTGTCTGTGTATTTATTTCTATTAAAGTATTTTTTCTCTGTGTGGTGTCTTTTTTTTAACCCTTTATTGGAGATTCTTAATGGCCGGGTCAAACGTGCCTGACATTAAGAATCTCTGGCTTAATACTGGCTGGTAAAACAAAGCCAGTATTAACTCATGATTACCCAACAAGCCACCCGGCTCCAGGGCTGTTGGAAGAGTTGGATACAGCGCCAGATGATGGCGCTTCTATGAGAGCGCCATTTTCTGGGACGGCTGCGGACTGAAATCCGCAGCAGAGGCGCCCACAAACCTCGGGCTAACCTGTGCTGCGGATTCCAATCCCCAGCTGCCTAGTTGTACCCGGCTGGACACAAAAATAGGGCGAAGCCCACGTCATTTGTTTTTTAATTATTTCATGAAATAAGTGAAATAATTAAAAAAAACGGGCTTCCCTATATTTTTGGTTCCCAGCCGGGTACAAATAGGCAACTGGGGGTTGGAGGCAGCCCGTGGCTGCCTGCTGTACCTGGCTAGCATACAAAAATATGGCGAAGCCCACGTCATTTTTTTGGTGGGCAAAAAACTTCTGCATACAGTCCTGGATGGAGTATGCTGAGCCTTGTAGTTCTGCAGCTGCTGTCTGCTCTTCTCCATACAGACAGACAGCAGCTGCAGAACTACAAGGCTCAGCATACTCCATCCAGGACTGTATGCAGAAGTTTTTTGCCCCCTGAAAAAATTATGTGGGCTTCGCCATATTTTTGTATGCTAGCCAGGTACAGCAGGCAGGTACGGCTGCCCCCAACCCCCAGTTGCCTATTTGTACCCGGCTGGGAACCAAAAATAAAGGGAAGCCCTTTTTATATTATTTCATGAATTTCATGAAATAATTAGAAAACAAATGACGTAGGTTTTGCCCCATTTTTGTGTCCAGCCAGGTGCAACTAGGCAGCTGGGGATTGGAATCCGCACCACCGGTTGGCCTGAGCTTTCTGGGCCCCACTGCTGCGAATTGCAGTCTGCAGCCACCTCAGAAAATGGCATTTTCATAGAAGCGCCATCTTCTGGCGCTGTATCCAACTCTTCCAGCACCTGCCTGCTATACCTGGCTAGCATACAAAAATATGGCGAAGCTCACGTCCTTTTTTTGTAGTTTTTTGGCAAAAAAAATAAAAAATGCTTCCCTGGATTTTCCATTGCCAGTGAAGGTAACACCAAGCAGTGGGGGTTAGCAGCCAGTAGCTGCTTGGATTACCCTTAGCTAGCAATACAAAAAATGCAGCGGGAGCCCATATATATTTTTTTTAATTATTTATTTAAATAACTAAAAATAAAATGGGCTTCCCTGTATTTTGATTGCTGGACATCACAGTGCTGTAAAAATAAATCTTTAAAAAAATGACGTAGCGCTCCGCGGTATTTTTGATTCTCAGCGCAGATAAAGCAGACAGCTATGGGTTGCCACCCCCATCTGCCTGCCGTTACCTTGGTTGGCAATCAAAATACAGGGAAGCCCATTAATTTTTTCTATTTAAAAAATAGTTAAAAAAAAAAAATTACGTTGGGTCCCCCCATTTTTGATAGCCAGCTAGGGTAAAGCAGACGGCTGTAGCCTGAAAATCACAGCTGGCAGCTTTACCGTGGTTGGGGATCCAATGTGGAGGTCCCCTCAGACTCTTTTTTATAATTATTTTATAAATATTAATAATTACACAATAAAAGTAGGGTCCCCCCCAAATTGGATCACCAGCCAAGGTAAAGCGGACAGCTGTGGTCTGGTATTCTCAGGGTGGGAAGGTCCATAGTTATTGGGCCTTCACAGCCTAAAAATAGCAGGCCGCAGGCACCCCAGACGTGGCGCATCCACTAGATGCGCCAATCCTGGCGCTTCACCCCAGCTCATCCCGTGCCCTGGTGCAGTGGCAAACGGGGTAATAAATCGGGTTGATACTAGCTGTAAAGTCACCTGAGATCAAGCCCAGCAGTTTGTGATGTCATGGCGTCTATTAGATACCCAACATCATAAACTGTCAGTACTAACAAAAACAAAAAATCGACAAAAGAAATTTATTTGAAAAAACAGTCCCCAAAATATTTCCTCTTTCACCAATTTATTGTAAGAAAAAAAATAAAGGGGTCCCACGACGACTCTGGACCGTCTAGAATATGGGGGGGGAGACACTCAGGGAACGTATCCCCCATTTTCTAGGAGTGCGGACCCTTCATGTGAGGAGTGTGGGTGCAATGAATCTGCACTCACTCTCCCCGGGTCCACAGCAGCAGAGTCCATGTCGTAATGGTTGCTACCAAAGCTGCAATGCCCTGCTCATGAGGTAAGGGCATGCCTAATCAGGAGAACTACTGTAGAGGAAGCTCTGCTCACTGGTATATAGGTGCTCAGAGGTAATAATAGATAAAATTAGTGAGTAACCTCGGCACTCTATATCTCCCAGACTAAGTCAGTAAGTCACAATGGATAGTAATGCAAAATCACTCTTTATTGGTCCGTATTAAGAATTTTTTTTTTTCATAAGCATATACGTTTTTGTCCAAAACAAGTTACAAATGACGTTTCGGCCTGAGCTTTCGTCAGATTGGACTTATCTGCATGTAATCATGAAAAATGACAATAATCAGTATCACATAAGAGTGAGAGAACAATAACATAAACTCGAACAATGTAGAGGTACAATTGGGATGCAGCAAAAAAATTGCAACACAGCAAGAAATGAAACACATGATACAAATGTCATAATACAGTACTAGGACAACATAGTAATGACAAATATGGGGTCAGAGTAGGCTTAGACAGCTCTGGTACGAAAGAGATGTCAATCATAAAGTAACATGTGCAGTAGGTGTAGAGCTACAGTATGCATGGCAGAGCTAATGGGTAGACTGACCATAGAAAAAGAACGGAGAAAAAGTGGAGAAAAAGTGGAGAAAAGTGGAGCATAAGAGGAGAAAAAGTGGACAAAAAGTGGAGAAAAAAGTGGAGAAAAAAGTGGAGAAAAAAGTGGAGAAAAAGTGGAGAAAAAGTGGAGAAAAAGTGGAGAAAAAGTGGAGCATAAGAGGAGAAAAAGTGGAGAAAAAGTGGAGAAAAAAGTGGAGAAAAAAGTGGAGAAAAAGTGGAGAAAAAGTGGAGAAAAAGTGGAGAAAAAGTGGAGCATAAGAGGAGAAAAAGTGGAGAAAAAAGTGGAGAAAAAGTGGAGAAAAAGTGGAGAAAAAGTGGAGAAAAAGTGGAGAAAAAGTGGAGCATAAGAGGAGAAAAAGTGGAGAAAAAGTGGAGAAAAAAGTGGAGAAAAAGTGGAGCATAAGAGGAGAAAAAGTGGAGAAAAAAGTGGAGAAAAAGTGGAGAAAAAGTGGAGAAAAAGTGGAGAAAAAGTGGAGAAAAAGTGGAGCATAAGAGGAGAAAAAGTGGAGAAAAAGTGGAGAAAAAAGTGGAGAAAAAGTGGAGCATAAGAGGAGAAAAAGTGGAGAAAAAAGTGGAGAAAAAGTGGAGAAAAAGTGGAGAAAAAGTGGAGAAAAAGTGGAGCATAAGAGGAGAAAACGTGGAGAAAAATTGGAGAAAAATGTGGAGAAAAAAGTGGAGAAAAAGTGGAGAAAAAGTGGAGAAAAAGTGGAGCATAAGAGGAGAAAAAGTGGAGAAAAAAATGGAGAAAAAGTGGAGAAAAAGTGGAGAAAAAGTGGAGAAAAAGTGGAGCATAAGAGGAGAAAAAGTGGAGATTAAGAGGAGAAAAAGTGGAGAAAAAGTGGAGCATAAGAGGAGAAAAAGTGGAGCATAAGAGGAGAAAAAGTGGAGAAAAAAGTGGAGAAAAAGTGGAGAAAAAGTGGAGAAAAAGTGGAGCATAAGAGGAGAAAAAGTGGAGATTAAGAGGAGAAAAAGTGGAGAAAAAGTGGAGCATAAGAGGAGAAAAAGTGGAGCATAAGAGGAGAAAAAGTGGAGAAAAAGTGGAGAAAAAAGTGGAGAAAAAGTGGAGCATAAGAGGAGAAAAAGTGGAGAAAAAGTGGAGAAAAAGTGGAGAAAAAGTGGAGCATAAGAGGAGAAAAAGTGGAGATTAAGAGGAGAAAAAGTAGAGAAAAAGTGGAGCATAAGAGGAGAAAAAGTGGAGCATAAGAGGAGAAAAAGTGGAGAAAAAAGTGGAGAAAAAGTGGAGAAAAAGTGGAGAAAAAGTGGAGCATAAGAGGAGAAAAAGTGGAGAAAAAGTGGAGCATAAGAGGAGAAAAAGTGGAGCATAAGAGGAGAAAAAGTGGAGAAAAAGTGGAGAAAAAAGTGGAGAAAAAGTGGAGCATAAGAGGAGAAAAAGTGGAGAAAAAAGTGGAGAAAAACTGGAGAAAAAGTGGAGAAAAAGTGGAGCATAAGAGGAGAAAAAGTGGAGAAAAAGTGGAGAAAAAAGTGGAGAAAAAAGTGGAGAAAAAGTGGAGAAAAAGTGGATCATAAGAGGAGAAAAAGTGGAGATTAAGAGGAGAAAAAGTGGAGCATAAGAGGAGAAAAAGTGGAGCATAAGAGGAGAAAAAGTGGAGAAAAAGTGGAGAAAAAGTGGAGAAGAAGTGGAGAAAAAAGTGGAGAAAAAAGTGGAGAAAAAGTGGAGAAAAAGTGGAGCATAAGAGGAGAAAAAGTGGAAAAAAGGTGGAGCATAAGAGGAGAAAAAGTGGAGAAAAAGTGGAGAAAAAGTGGAGCATAAGAGGAGAAAAAGTGGAGAAAAAAGTGGAGAAAAAGTGGAGCATAAGAGGAGAAAAAGTGGAGAAAAAAGTGGAGAAAAAGTGGAGCATAAGAGGAGAAAAAGTGGAGAAAAAGTGGAGCATAAGAGGAGAAAAAGTGGAGAAAAAGTGGAGAAAAAGTGGAGATTAAGAGGAGAAAAAGTGGAGAAAAAGTGGAGCATAAGAGGAGAAAAAGTGGAGAAAAAGTGGAGCATAAGAGGAGAAAAAGTGGAGAAAAAGTGGAGAAAAAGTGGAGCATAAGAGGAGAAAAAGTGGAGAAAAAAGTGGAGAAAAAGTGGAGAAAAAGTGGAGCATAAGAGGAGAAAAAGTGGAGAAAAAGTGGAGAAAAAGTGGAGAATAAGAGGAGAAAAAGTGGAGAAAAAGTGGAGAAGAAGAGGAGAAAAAGTGGAGAATAAGTGGAGAAAAAAATGGAGAAAAAGTGGAGAAAAAGTGGAGAAAAAGTGGAGAAAAAAATGGAGAAAAAGTGGAACACCCTTTGGTACCTTTCATGTGGCACTAAGGGGTGCTTAGCTTTGTATTTAGCCAAAAAAATGAAAAAAAAATGACGTAGGGTTCCCCCTAGTTTTGTAGCCAGCTAGGGTAAAGCAGACGGCTGCAGCCTGCAGACCACAGCTGGCAACCTCACCTTGGCTGGTAATCCAAAACTGAGGGCACCCCACGCTGTTATTTTAAATTAAATAAATAATTAAAAAAAAACACGTAGGGGTCCCCCAAAATTGGATCACCAGCCAAGGTAAAGCAGACAGCTGGGGCCTGATATTCTCAGACTAGGGAGGTCCATGGTTATTGGAATCTCCCCAGCCTAAAAATAGCAGGCCGCAGCCGCCCCAGAAGTGGCGCATCCATTAGATGCGCCAATCCTGGTGCTTCGCCCCAGCTCATCCCGCGCCCTGGTGCGGTGGCAAACGGGGTAATATATGGGGTTAATACCAGATGTGTAATGTCACCTGGCATCAAGCCCTGGGGTTGGTGAGGTCAGGCGTCTATCAGATACCCGACATCACTAACCCAGTCAGTAATAAAAAAAAATAGACGACAAACACATTTTTATTTGAAAAAACACTCCCCAAAACATTCCCTCTTTAACCAATTTATTAGATTGAAAAACAAATCCAGGTCTGGTGTAATCCAAGGGGTTGCCATGACGATGCACACTGTCCCAGTCAATGAAGAGCAGGATGTTCCCCATTGGCTGGGAGAGCAGTGCAGTGACCTGAGCTAACATCAATGGGTCAGCCCAGGTCACTGCAGGGGATGACAAGTGCTGCTGTCAGCGAGGTACATTACCTGCGCTGATCTCCAGCACACTGACAGCCCCTGTCACTGAGGTCAATGACCGGCGCCTTCACAGCAAGTATCGCGAGAGGTCCGTGACGTCACCGCTAGTCAGTCTCGGGTCGGAAGCGAGAGGTGATGTGACAAGCGGCGGCCATGGAGGACAGTGACAGCGCTGAGGTCGGGATGGCGGGACTTCATCACCGCAGGTAAGCCGAGCGGGGGGGGGGGGGATGTGTGTGTGTGTGTGTGTGTGTGTGTGTGTATGTATGTGTACATGCCGCAGGCAGGAGGGGGCGGAGTGAGCTTGAGCTGAGCGGGAAAGTGTGGGCTTCCTGCACGTAACTAAGATAAACATCGGGTTACTAACCAAAGCGCTTTGCTTGGATACCCGATGTTTATCTTGGTTACCAGCTTGTGGCAGGCTGCCAGCGATGGCTCCTGCACACTGTAGCTGTAAAAAGCCCTGCTTTTTGCTGATAGAGCCGTTCTCGAACATATCTAGAACTATCGAGCTTTTAGCAAAAAGCTCGAGTTCTAGTTCGATCTCGAACAGCCCAAAAATCACTCGAGCCTAGAACTGGAGAACCACGAACCACGAACCGCGCTCAACTCTACTCCTTACCCACAAAATTATCTGGTGTAATAAAATGTTCTATGAAAAAATACGCTTCCATCCTTGTAACATTCATGAGGGAGCTCTTTTAGTAAGTATAGTGATGCTGTTAAAGAAGTTTATTATAAATATGTTCTGTCATAGATTGATTTTAGTTGGTGACAAAAAATGCAGGACAGGGTATAAAATATTTTAAGGCTTAGTTGTAACTTTACATTCATAAGACTTTACAAATCTTATTACAATATTATATTGGGTAACAAATACTGAATTCATTAAAGGATTTGGTGACTTATGTTTTTGAAAACTTTTAACTAATTGCTATAAACATGCTTTCTTCAAGTGTACAGGGAGTCCCAGAGTAATGAACTTCCGACTTACGTACAACTTGTACTTACAAAAGTAAGATGTCACAACATCGTGATCTTACAGCACTCTGAGGCCTGGATGTAGCTGAAAGTCCTACCCTATAGTGAAGAGTGGAAAGAAAAGAACCGGATGGCAGGTAGCGAGCAGCGAGATGGCCAAACAAGAGAGCAATGAGGTATTAGTACATTTTATTTTTACCATTTACAGTAGAGCTCTATTTTGCTAAATTTGAGTGGGGGTAAACTATAAAATATTGCAATTAGAGATTA
Source organism: Anomaloglossus baeobatrachus (assembly GCF_048569485.1). NCBI lineage: Eukaryota > Metazoa > Chordata > Amphibia > Anura > Aromobatidae > Anomaloglossus > Anomaloglossus baeobatrachus. Next base: position 295,581,302 of record NC_134353.1, on the reverse strand, counting down.
TAGATTTTTCTAAAATTAGAGCAGAATTCAGTTCCAGTAGAATAAATTCACTAATCTCTAGTGTAAATCCTTCTCTGTGCTAATAATAAAAATAAAAAATGGCTGGAGTTACACTTAAAAAATGTATCTGTTCTAATTAGAAAATCAACGTAAGAACGAACCTATAGAGCCAATCTTGCTCTTAATATTTCAACAAAATACTTGTTCTAAAATTTCTCCAAAATATAACACAGACTAGCGCTACTATATTTCAATGTGAGAATGAGTGTGACCTTTTCTTAGAAAGGTGTCACTATTAGAGATAATCAAATTAATTTAAGGCAAATCAAATTCATGTAAAATTTTTGGGAAAATCACTGGACCAGGCCAATTTGAACAATTTGCAATTTTAAATTTTTTAATCACCATTGTATATACTGAAAAATATTGCCTCAGCCAGAGAAGGCTCACATGACCATGGCTCAATTGGGCAGAATTTCCATTAATGACTTGCAGCTGTCCCATCACATAGAATAGCGCAGCCAACAAATATTATATCAAAAACATAAAAACATCAAATAGTATAGTACATCACATACTTTACCACAACCAAAAAATTGTATAGTGTATCAAGTAGAATTGCACAGACAACAATTATTACAGTACATCACATAGTATAGCAAACCAATCAAATAGTATAGCACATCATACAGTATAGCACATCATGAAATGTAGCATAGTTTTCACATAGTATAGCACAGCGATCACAAAGTACTATAGCTTATCACAAAGCATAGCACAGCCATCACACAGTATAGCACAGCCATCACACAGTAAAGCACATCATGAAGTATAGCATTGTGTTCACAAAGTATAGAACAGTGATTGCACAGTATTATAGCTTATCACAAAGCATAGCACAGCCTATCATTGTCTGTATAAAGCAAAGCAATGAATGCAGTGCAGCAATCTGATTTAGTTGAATGGGTTTAGAGATAGAATGTTACAGATCACAGATTAGTAATTTAAATACAGCAAAAAAGCCTAAAACTCTGAAAACACTACACACATAGTGTAATCTAAGTGACAAAAAATAGTGAAAAAAGGTTACCATCTGTTTACTCAAAGCAATATATATGGAAGTCACATTGGCTTTAATAAGATTGTGTTTGTATTGAAGAGTTTGAAAGGGTTAGATACTAGAGATGAGCGAACCGGTCGCGGTTCGGCTCGAGGTCGGTTCGCCGAACGGGGGTCCCGTTCGAGTTCGGCTCGTCGAACGTTCGACGAACCGAACTCGAACCAATAGGCTATAATGGGAGGCAATCACAAACACATAAAAATGCATGATAAATGTACACAAACAGTTAATAAACATTGCCATAACACTTACCGGTCCCCGCGATCCCTCCTGCACTCTGTCTCCTGCCGCTATTCCATCCGATGATCGCTGAATCCTCCCGGTGACCGGCACTGCAAGCAGTGATGCAGGACCTATCGTGACGTCAAAATAGCCATGTGACCAGTCACGCGGCTATTATCTCATTGGCTGCAGACTGGTCACATGACTATGACGCGTCATGTAGGACCTGCAAGTGCATCTCTCCGGTACACGGTGCACATTTGTGTATCGCCGTGTACCGGCGACATGCTCTAGCACACGGTCGACTCCCCGTTCCGTTAGGGACCGGCTGACACAGCCGGTCATTAACGGAGATCACCGTTGCCATAGCAACGCAGTTAGCGGTGACATCACCGCTAACCGCGGCTCCGAGAGCACCGTTGCTATGGTAACGCGTCTGTCAGCGTTACCGCTGACAGCCAGCAGCACTGATCACTCACGGAGTGAAGGCTGCACGCTGCTTCTCGTACAGCTTTCACAGAGTGAATGCTCCACGGGAAGCAGCGTCTTCACCCATGCAGCAGTGATGGAGCAGAGCTGCATTTGTTGAACGAGAAAGACAGAAGACCATGGATCGTGGAGGGCTGACAGGGGGTAATAAAGATGGAGTCTCTAATGTGTCTGTGTATTTATTTCTATTAAAGTATTTTTTCTCTGTGTGGTGTCTGTTTTTTAACCCTTTATTGGAGATTCTTAATGGCCGGGTCAAACGTGCCTGACATTAAGAATCTCTGGCTTAATACTGGCTAGTAAAACAAAGCCAGTATTAACTCATGATTACCCAACAAGCCACCCGGCTCCAGGGCTGTTGTAAGAGTTGGATACAGCGCCAGATGATGGCGCTTCTATGAGAGCGCCATTTTCTGGGACGGCTGCGGACTGAAATTCGCAGCTGAGGCGCCCAGAAACCTTGGGCTAACCTGTGCTGCGGATTCCAATCCCCAGCTGCCTAGTTGTACCCGGCTGGACACAAAAATGGGGCGAAGCCCACGTCATTTGTTTTTTAATTATTTCATGAAATAAGTGAAATCATTAAAAAAAAAGGGCTTCCCTATATTTTTGGTTCCCAGCCGGGTACAAATAGGCAACTGGGGGTTGGAGGCAGCCCGTGGCTGCCTGCTGTACCTGGCTAGCATACAAAAATATGGCGAAGCACACGTCATTTTTTTGGTGGGCAAAAAACTTCTGCATACAGTCCTGGATGGAGTATGCTGAGCCTTGTAGTTCTGCAGCTGCTGTCTGCTCTTCTCCATACAGACACACAGCAGCTGCAGAACTACAAGGCTCAGCATACTCAGCATACTCCATCCAGGACTGTATGCAGAAGTTTTGCTGAAAAATTATGTGGGCTTCGCCATATTTTTGCATGCTAGCCAGGTACAGCAGGCAAGGTACGGCTGCCCCCAACCCCAGTTGCCTATTTGTTACCCGGCTGGGAACCAAAAATAAAGGGAAGCCCTTTTTTTATTATTTCATGAATTTCATGAAATAATTAGAAAACAAATGACGTAGGCTTCGCTCCATTTTTGTGTCCAGCCAGGTACATCTAGGGCAGCTGGGGATTGGAATACGCAGCACAGGTTGGCCTGAGCTTTCTGGGCCCCACTGCTGCGAATTGCAGTCTGCAGCCGCCTCAGAAAATGGCACTTTCATAGAAGCGCCATCTTCTGGCGCTGTATCCAACTCTTCCAGCACCTGCCTGCTATACCTGGCTAGCATACAAAAATATGGCGAAGCTCACGTCCTTTTTTTGTAGTTTTTGGCCAAAAAATTAAAAATGCTTCCCTGGATTTTCCATTGACAGTGAAGGTAACACCAAGCAGTGGGGGTTAGCAGCCAGTAGCTGCTTGGATTACCCTTAGCTAGCAGTACAAAAAATGCAGCGGAAGCCCATATATATTTTTTTTAATTATTTTATTTAAATAACTAAAAACAAAATGGGCTTCCCTGTATTTTGATTGCTGGACATCACAGTGCTGTAAAAAATAAATCTTTAAAAAAATGACGTAGCGCTCCGCGGTATTTTTGATTCTCAGCGCAGAAAAAGCAGACAGCTATGGGTTGCCACCCCCATCTGCCTGCCGTTACCTTGGTTGGCAATCAAAATACAGGGAAGCCCATTAATTTTTTCTATTTAAAAAATAGTTAAAAAAAAAAAATTGACGTTGGGTCCCCCCATTTTTGATAGCCAGCTTGGGTAAAGCAGACGGCTGTAGCCTGTAAACCACAGCTGGCAGCTTTACCGTGGTTGGGGATCCAATGTGGAGGTCCCCTCAGGCTCTTTTTTATAATTATTTTATAAATATTAATAATTACACAATAAAAGTAGGGGTCCCCCCCAAATTGGATCACCAGCCAAGGTAAAGCGGACAGCTGTGGTCTGGTATTCTCAGGGTGGGAAGGTCCATAGTATTGGGCCTTCACAGCCTAAAAATAGCAGGCCGCAGGCACCCCAGACGTGGCGCATCCACTAGATATCCAACACCATAAACTGTCAGTACTAACAAAAAAAAAAATCGACAAAAGAAATTTATTTGAAAAAACAGTCCCAAAACATTTCTCTTCACCAATTTATTGTAAGAAAAAAAATAAAGGGGTCCCACGACGACTCTGGACCGTCTAGAATATGGGGGGGAGACACTCACGGAACGTATCCCCCATTTTCTAGGAGTGCGGACCCTTCATGTGAGGAGTGTGGGTGCAATGAATCTGCACTCACTCTCCCCGGGTCCACAGCAGCAGAGTCCATGCCGTAATGGTTGCTACCAAAGCTGCCATGCCCTGCTCATGAGGTAAGGGCATGCCTAATCAGGAGAACTACTGTAGAGGAAGTTCTGCTCACTGGTATATAGGTGCTCAGAGGTAATAATAGATAAAATTAGTTTGTAACCTCGGCACTCTAAATCTCCCAGACTAAGTCAGTAAGTCACAACGGATAGTAATGCAAAATCACTCTTTATTGGTCCGTATTAAAAAAAAATTTTTTTCATAAGCATATATGTTTTTGTCCAAAACAAGTTACAAATGACGTTTCGGCCTGAGCATTCGTCAGATTGGACTTATCTGCATGTAATCATGAAAAATGACAATAATCAGTATCACATAAGAGTGAGAGAACAATAACATAAACTCGAACAATGTAGAGGTACAATTGGGATGCAGCAAAAAATTGCAACACAGCAAGAAATGAAAAACATGATACAAATGTCATAATACAGTACAAGGACAATATAGTAATGACAAATATGGGGTCAGAGTTAGGCTTAGACAGCTCTGGTATGAAAGAGATGTCAATCATAAAGTAACATGTGCAGTAGGTGTAGAGCTACACTATGCATGGCAGAGCTATGGGTAGACCGACCATAGAAAAAGAACAGAGAAAAAGTGGAGAAAAAGTGGAGAAAAAGTGTAGAAAAAGTGGAGAAAAAGTGGAGAAAAAATGTAGAAAAAAGTGTAGAAAAAAGTGGAGAAAGAGTGGAGAAAAAATGGAGAAAAAGTGGAGAAAAAGTGGAGAAAAAGTGGAGAAAAAATGGAGAAAAAGTGGAGAAAAAGTGGAGAAAAAATGGAGAAAAGTGGAGAAAAAATGTAGAAAAAGAGGAGAAAAACTGGAGAAAAGTGGAGAAAAAATGGAGAAAAAGTGGAGAAAAAATGGAGAAAAAGTGGAGAAAAAATGGAGAAAAAGTGGAGAAAAAGTGGAGAAAAAATGGAGAAAAAGTGGAGAAAAAATGTAGAATAAGTGGAGAAAAAGTGGAGAAAAAGTGGAGAAAAAGTGAAGAAAAAGTGGAGAAAATGTGGAGAAAAAATGGAGAAAAAGTGGAGAAAAAGTGGAGAAAAAATGTAGAAAAAATGGAGAAAAAGTGTAGAAAAAGTGTAGAAAAAATGTAGAAAAAGTGTAGAAAAAATGGAGAAAAAATGGAGAAAAAGTGGAGTAAAAGTGGAGAAAAAATGGAGAAAAAGTGGAGAAAAAGTGGAGAAAAAGTGGAGAAAAAGTGGAGAAAAAGTGGAGAAAAAGTGGAGAAGAAGTGGAGAAGAAGTGGAGAAGAAGTGGAGAAGTGTTTGTTCATGCCAGATGGGAGATAAATAATTTTTTACCGGCGCTGTCATTTACTGTAACGTGATCATCGGTGTACGGTGTATACCTGTGATCACGTGAGCGGGGACCGGAAAAACCGTCCTGAATCATAATCTCCAGGGTCTCAGCTAGCCCTGAAACCCCGGAGATTTTCTGACGCTGGGGGGCGAAATTCACTTATTTTTGCCTGCTGTTTATAAACGGCAGATCAGAATAAGGCTACATTAACACGATCAATCCATTTTTGCGGTCTGCAAAAAACAGTCCGTTTTTTTTCACGGGTGCATCCGTGTGGCATCCGTTTCTGTTCCGTAGACGGTCCGTATGTCATCTGTTTGTCATCCGTGTGCCTTCCGTTTTTTTGTGTACTGCAAAAAAACTGAATGAGGGTAAATGCATAAATTTACCCAGGATCCATAGCTTCATCCTACATGAGGCGGTCACATGTTCACTCCAGTGCCACTTTCTACTGCTTTTCACAGCGTAGAGCGCTCTGGTGATTTTCTTGTGCTTGTGCACTTCATATCAGTCTTTTCTGTCATTATAATGGCAGAAAGACACATAATGTCCCACTCTCCTGCATTTTGTAATTTTGCACCCTTTGGTGCCTTTCATGTGGCACTAAGGGGTGCTTAGCTTTGTATTTAGCCAAAAAAATGAAAAAAAAAAATGTCGTAGGGTTCCCCCTAGTTTTGTAGCCAGCTAGGGTAAAGCAGACGGCTGCAGCCTGCAGACCAGAGCTGGCAACCTCACCTTGGCTGGTAATCCAAAACTGAGGGCACCCCACGCTGTTATTTTAAATTAATTAAATAATTTAAAAAAAAAAACACGTAGGGGTCCCCCCAAAATTGGATCACCAGCCAAGGTAAAGCAGACAGCTGGGGTCTGATATTCTCAGACTAGGGAGGTCCATGGTTATTGGACTCTCCCCAGCCTAAAAATAGCAGGCCGCAGCCGCCCCAGAAGTGGCGCATCCATTAGATGTGCCAATCCTGGTGCTTCGCCCCAGCTCATCCCGCGCCCTGGTGCGGTGGCAAACGGGGTAATATATGGGGTTAATACCAGATGTGTAATGTCACCTGGCATCAAGCCCTGGGGTTTGTGAGGTCAGGCGTCTATTAGATACCCGACATCACCAACCCAGTCAGTAATAAAAAAAAATAGACGACAAACACATTTTTATTTGAAAAAACACTCCCCAAAACATTCCCTCTTTGACCAATTTATTAGAAAGAAAAACAAATCTAGATCTGGTGTAATCCAAGGGGTTGCCATGACGATCCACACTGTCCCAGTCAATGAAGAGCAGGATGTTCCCCATTGGCTGGGAGAGCAGTGCAGTGACCTGAGCTAACATCAATGGGTCAGCCCAGGTCACTGCAGGGGATGACAAGTGCTGCTGTCAGCGAGGTACATTACCTGCGCTGATCTCCAGCACACTGACAGCACCTGTCACTGAGTTCAATGACCGGCGCCTTCACACCAAGTATCGCGAGAGGCCCGTGACGTCACCGCTAGTCAGTCTCGGGTTGGAAGCGAGAGAAGGTGATGTGACAAGCGGCGGCCATGGAGGACAGTGACAGCGCTGAGGTCGGGATGGCGGGACTTCATCACCGCAGGTAAGCCGAGCGGGACCATGTGTGTGTGTGTGTGTGTGTGTGTGTACGTGTGTACATGCCGCGGGCAGGAGGGGGTGGAGTGAGCTGAGCGGGGAAGTGTCGGCTTCCTACACGTAACTAGGATAAACATCGGGTTACTAACAAAAGCGCTTTGCTTGGATACCCGATGTTTATCTTGGTTACCAGCTTGTGGCAGGCTGCCAGCGATGGCTCCTGCACACTGTAGCTGTAAAAAGCCCTGCTTTTTGCTGCTAGAACCGTTCTCGAACGTATCTAGAACTATCGAGCTTTTGCAAAAAGCTCGAGTTCTAGTTCGATCTCGAACAGCCCCCAAAATCACTCGAGCCCCGAACTGGAGAACCTCGAACCGCGAACCGCGCTCAACTCTATTAGATACATATATCGGGTGATATGTCGTCGGGGTCATGGATTCCGTGACGCACATCCGGCAGCGTTTGACATATCGTAGAGTGTGACAGCTGCGAGTGACTGTTAATGAGCAAAAATACTCACCTTATCATTGCTCGTTGACACATCATTCCTTTTCAAAATATCGGTCACATTCCTGGATGCAGGTTGTTCGTCGTTCCTGAGGCAACACGCATCACTCCGTGTGACACCTGGGGAACGACGAACACAGCTTACCTGCGTCCCGCCGGCAATGAGGAAGATAGGAGGTGGGCAGGATGTTACGTCCCGCTCATCTCCGCCCCTCCGCTTCTATTGGGCAGCCGCTGTGTGACGTCGCTGTGACGCTGAACGTCCCTCCCCTTCAGGAACAGGATGTTCGCCGCCCATAGCAAGGTCGTTCGGGAGGTAAGTACGTGTGACAGGGGTGACCGACTTTGTGCGACATGGACGACAAATTGCCCGTGACACACAAATGATGGGAGTGGGTGCGATCGCACGATAAATCAATGCGTGTAACGAGGCCTTTATACATGTCTTTTTAGAGAAATTGGAATACCCGAGATGGCAAATGTATTCACAACGAATCAAAATTTGGGGAAAAATTTGCAGAAGCTGCAGAAATTGAATTTTAAAAGATTTGATAGTATCTGGCACAATTTATAAGGTACCTTTACATGGAATGACCAGCAATACAACCATTGATTGAAAAGCGTTTACTGATTGGCATTGGCAGTTGCTTAAATTCCTGTTTACATAAGCAAACCAAAACAAATGATGCACACTGACCAATCTATCATAGATCACTCAGTGCACATTGGGTGATCAGCAACCTGTTTATATGGCAAAATAATAGTGAAATTAGCATTTTTAACAATTTCATTCACAATTATCTTGCATTGTAAGTGCTACTTATTGAAGGTCTGATCAGTGTGACTTTTCAATTTGATTCAAATATGAAAATGTAGAAGTTTGTCAAAAACACCTGTAGAGAATATTTAATAACAGGTCAAGGTGATGCCAGTACTTCTGCCTTTATGTGCTCATCAATCACTAAAACAAGGGGTAATGTAAGTTTGAAAGAGTTGCACAGAGGAGTGTCACAACCACTTTGTTTTACTGATCAGTAGAGCTGAAAAGGCAATAACCATCTATTGATATTACAGTAAGATAAAATGTTTAAAGGTGGAGACTGCATTAATGTTGAAAATTACATGTTCCTAACTATGTTACTAAAATATAGGAAAAGCATTTTGTGACATTTTATTGTGAGCCCTTGCATGGAGGTGGACAGGCTGTTACATTCCCCCCTGAAGACACCAGTTGTATTAATGGAATATCTTATAGTTGTTTTTATGCTTGTGTGTTTACATGTCTATATCCTCCTGAAGGCTGCAGTGCTAACCACCAGCAACAAGAGGTTACTGTCTTCCTTTTTACTCTTACATAGACTGTTGTTTGGAAAGCACAGGGTTAATACCTTGTCAGCCAGAGAGTGGGGAGGAGTGTTAGAGACCAGGCTAAGTGAGTTCCTGATTCAAGCTCAGTTAGTAAATTAGCTGGTGAGGTATGAAGTATTAGAATACCATCATAGCAAGAAAAGCAACTTTGTGTGTGTGTGTGTGTGTGTGTGTGTGTGTGTGTGTGTGTGTGTGTGTGTGGCAAGTACAAGGGAGCAAGTTACAGCAAAGGACCTGAAGTAGAGGCAGTTCCCTGAGGCAGGCAAGTAGGAGCATTCTAAGACTGACAAGCTGCAATACAGCATTGTTATACTGGGTCAGTGGGACATCCTTAAAAAAAATGTAGATCCGGGCCAGACTGGTAGCAAGACTAGAAAGATAGTAGCTAGCAAGAGCTTCCTTATGTTAATTTTTAGAGTATGAAGCCTCTCCTATTGCTGAGCTGTTCTATTGCTGAGTTGTTCTTCTATAATGTTTATTGCAAGAACTGGGTCATTGTCTGTGACCACTGGGAATGTGCCGTTTTACTATAAAAAGAAAATGGAAAGTTTATTCCATGACTGTTAGTAAAAAGAACTTTGTTTTCAGAAGCTGGTGTGGTTTGCTCATCGTAGGGTCCAAAGGAACCGGCGTTGCGTAAAGCATGGCAGAAGTATTCATTGAGGTCTCCTCAACCAGAACACCACAGTGCACACTGCACACACAGCCCTATTTTTCTGTAGTGTACAAGGACATGGAAAACAAGTACCTCGCACCTCGCACACGGCTTCCACCCCGAGCCATGTTATAGCCTGCCTGTAGAGCCCAATGATGATGAGAAGGAGGGTTCACAGTGCTTTTTTTTTTTTTTTAAATCTCAAAAGATTGGAGATTCTCCCATTTACTGAAATAGATTATATTTTGAAGGGTCTTAAAAGACAAGATAAGCAGTGTCATCACTCCTTCATAATAGAAATTAGTAGAGGTTTTAGTATACAAATATGGCAAAAAATATTTAAAGTAACCTTTCGTTTTATAATAAAATATACAGTATATATGTTTATTTCAACAATTGACTTTGTGCATTTACTTTATAGAATAGCATTTCTCAAATCTGTCATATATAATTATCCCAGGTAAGGTTAGGGATCAGGAATATTTAGCAACATACTCACTTTTAGTAACCATATCACTTGATATTGTCCTTCATTTATTTTCATTACATATTTAATGTTCACATAACTTTAGTATAACGGAAGCCCCGCTGCTCCATACACAAAGATCCTTTGTCATTTTAAGTTTCAGGGGGGCACACTCCCTTATTTACACATGAAGAAAGGGGCATGTGTCCCCAAAACATTGTATTTATGAGACAGTAGCAAATCAGTGTCATTAAAGTTCTGTGAATCATGGACATGGAAGGAAATAATAGATGACAAAGTCTATAAACTGACAATGAAGGGTGTGTAATTAATTTGTTAAATATTTCTAATCCCGGAAGTGTCCAGTGGATGACTGTGACTTGTTTGACTAGAACCGCATGGAGGGCTCTAAGCACATGCCTATTGCTGGGTAAAGTTTATTTTTTCTCAAGTATGCAATACAACAAAGGTAAGTACTTGTAAAATAAATTAGTAATTCCCAGAGAGATAGAGCAATTTAAAATAAACTAGATAGCTTTTTAGAAATAATACCTATGTCACACATTATGTTTGCTTGGATTTTTGAAAGCTGAGTAGTTATTCATTTGCATGAATTACTTTCAATTGCAGTCACAGGAGACTCGGTATGCATGTAGGGAGCTTAGTAAGTACATTTTGGAGTACATTTTAGCAACTCCAATGCTCATTCTGCTTTTGTTAAGTGGAATGTTTGATTCAATTTATACACGTCTCTGTCATTTTACAAGAAAATCAAAGACTTCTGTATTTACAACCTTTTCTCATATAACGTTCTCAAGATTAATTTTCTAATTGGCAATGTCCTTGAGTTCCTGTCTTTCATTATTCAAAATCTGACCCTTCTTATTTGAAAAAAAAAATTAAAAGCAAATGTTAAAAGAGTAACCATCATTTTAATTGGTATGTCATAAATCATAGTACACATGAAAATAAGCAACTTTGTAATCTTCCACTTTCTCTGCCAGAACTGATCTGTCATTATCAAAATTTGCAATTCTGAAGTAAAATCTGTATTTAGTGAAGACTTTTGAATCACTGAGACAGATGAGAGCTGCTACTGATAAGATTCTATGATGACGGGAGAGGAAGGCGCTAGAGGCAGAGGGAGGAGCTAGAGGCAGAAGGAGGAGCTAGAGGCAGAGCTCCACACCCTCCTCCCTCTTCTACCTACATAGAATCTCACAGCAGAAAAGAGGGCAACCAGTCCAGTTAGCCCAGCCAACACATCTAAGCACAAACAGAATGCAGACAAACCTCTCAACAAGATGGACACTTCACAGGTGCAAGGTAAATTGCACACTAGTGGCGCGCATAGGGCACTGTTCACACTTGTATGCGCATGGTGTCCAGCCAGCAAACTATTACCACGCCGTTACTATTAGATTAGGCGGGTTACCCGGACACTACTCACTGCAACACATAAACGACAGAGACTCCACTAAGCACGGCCTGTATTAAGAGGCCTGGCACACCACTAGTGTGCAATTTACCTTGCACCTGTGAAGTGTCCATCTTGTTGAAAGGTTTGTCTGCATCCTGTTTGTGCATTAGATGTGTTGGCCTGGGCTAACTGGACTGGTTGCCCTCTTTTCTGCTGTGAGTATATTAAATTTTTATGGGAGTTTTTATCTCCTCTTTTTGTTGCTATTTTCGATACATAGAATCTCAGTAACACCTGCTGTCTCCTATCTCAGTAATGGGAAAGTCTTCACTGAATACAGATTTTACCTCAGAATTAAGAATTTTGATCATCACTGATCAGTTCTGGCAGAGAAAGGCAAATTTCTCTGATAACATATATTAGAAAATTGCTTGTTTTCATGTTACATAGTTACTTAGGTTGAAAAAAGACCTACGTCCATTTAGTTCAACCTTCCTCCACCAGTTCTAAATTTGGTCACTAAGTCATTTATAACCAACAATGTTGTGTGTACTGAGGAAATCATCCAGCCCTTTTTTAAAAGCTGTTATAGTCTCTGCCATTACTACCTCTTGTGGTAGGGCATTCCACAGTCTGACTGCTCTAACTGTAAAAAAACCTTTCCTATTTAGCTGTCTGAATCTTCCACTCGCAGTGTATGCCCCCTCGTCCTTAGTATTGTCTTTGAAAGAAATAAGTCATGTGCCAGTCCTTTATATTGACCACACATGTATGTATACAAATAAATGATATGTCCTCTGAGACGTCTTTTTTCTAAGCTAAACAAATCTAACTTTTTCAACCTGTCATCATATGGGAGGCCTTCCATTCCTTGTAGTAGTCTAGTTAGCCGCCTTTGAACTGTCTCTAAATTCTGAATGTCCTTTTTAAAATGTGGAGCCCAAAACTGGATCCCATATTCCAGATGTGGCCTTACAAGTGATTTATAGAGGGGTAACAATACGTTGGGATCACGGGATCTAATCTCTCTTTTTATACACCCTAAAATCTTGTTTGCTGTAACAGCTGCTGCTTGACATTGAGTGCTGCTGCTCAGCTTATTTGTAATGAGAATACCCAAGTCCCTCTCCTGTTCTGTAGTCCCGAGTTTACTTCCATTTAATGTGTACACAGTTATAGGATTACTCCATCCTAGGTGCATTACTTTACATTTATCAACAGTAAATCTCATTTGCCAAGTATCTGCCAATTCTGACATCTTATCTAGATCTTTTTGTAATATTGTACTATCAAGGTGTACTATTAATTTCTTTTATAAAAACTTAAATGACAGTTACCCGTTAAGACTTTTCTGACCTTGGACGCACTGGTACTTCCTATTTTAACATCACTTATTGACCAGGGATGTACTTGTACATCCAAGCAATCCCGAAGGCACATGGGGCTGTGCCCCCGCGATCACGGCCGGGGACTTGGCATACCCAACAGCCGAACCCAGGACCTCGCAATCAGGCACAGTGACTGTGCCATTAACCCCCTAAGTGCGGCGATCAATATTGGTCATGGAACTTAGGAGATTGAGAGAGGGATTGTGCTTCCTCTCCACTCCGATGAGGATCCCCCACAATGGAATTGCAAGGGATCCCGAATTGTCATGGTGACACAAGGTCATCATGATGACCTCTGGGTCACCTGACTATGGAAAGCCTGTGTGATCATGACTACAGCATGATCATACAGGCTTTCACTTTGCAGCTCTGATAGCTGTGATGTCCCACGGTGATCGAGTTCTGCAGAATATTGGCACTGCTATAAGAGCACTGTGAGGTGATGTTCCATATAGGGACTAGGTGAAAAATTAAAAAAAAGTAAAAATATTAAAAATTATCAGAAAACAAAGAACAAAAAACATTTTCAATAAATAGTTATATTTGTGTAAAAAAATAAAAAAAACAAAAAAGTACACATATTTGGTATTGCCATATCCGTAACAACCCAAGCTATAAAACTGTCACACTAGTTAATTCCTTCAGTGAACACCGTAAAAAATAAATAAAGTACATAGCAAAAACTATTTATTTTAACTATACAGCTGACAAAAGAAGTACAATAAAACGTAATAAAAAAATCATATATAAATAAGAATAGCACCATTGAAAACATCATCTTGTCCTGCAAAAAACAAGCTGCTTTACATCTCCATCAGTCAAAATATAAGAGTTATAGCTCTCAGAATACAGCATTGCAAAAAACGTTTATTTTTCCTATAAAAGTTTTTTTGGTGTAAAAGCGGCAAAACATAACAAAACTTTATAAATGTGGTATCATTGTAATCCTTGTAGCATGAAGAATAAAATTGTCTTTTCAATTTTTATGGCACAGTGAACAGTGTAAAAAAAAACAACTATTCCTGAGTTGCTGTTTCTTTTTGATTCTGCTTAACAAAAAGTGGAATAGAAAGCGATCAAAAACTATTATATGCCCAAAAATGATACCAATAAAAACTCCATCTCATCCTGCAAAAAACAAGCCATCACATGACTATGTTGGCAGAAAAATATAAAAACCTCTGGCCTTCAAATTCCGGTGATGCAAAAAATCTTTACTAACCATTTTTAGTGTGATAGTCGCCAAACCTGAAAAAAATATATAAAACTAGTATCGCTGCAATCCTACTGACCCAAGGAAAAAGCTGCCTAATCACTTATACCACAAGGTGAACGGCATAAAAAATAAATAAACAAAGCCAATTCTTCCACTACTATTGATTTGTTCATTTTGCCTTTAAAAGATCGCGGTATGGTGCATCTCTTTTCTGACATGCGATGTGGCATCCTTAGATGCAGCAGGTCAATTTTTGCTGCAGAGACGCAAGTGTCTGATCCCTGATCGTAGGCATGGGCAGCTGCGGTCTCCTGCGTAGAACACTTGGATCTCCACAGAAGACACACAGTGTCCAGGATGCAGCATGTATGAATCGTGGACACACACTAAACACCTCTGAAAAACATAATTCAAACAAAATTTCCAACATAAAATTTATGGTAGTGAGCCAGAGGGAGTCACTTTGACCTCATGTATGGCCTGTGGTGCGGTGGTGTCCATCTTTGTCGAGTCTTTATAGGTGTGCACAAATGTGCAGTCAGATTTTGTTAACCTTTGAAAAGATGGACACCGCTGAATATAGGCCAATCAAAGTCCGGAGTTACTCTGCTGCCTCATTAATGAATGGATCCATTGTGGGATTCATCTGAATCACGTATTTTGGAAATGTAGACGGAAATCTGGATGTAAGTGCTTAGGATACAGCATGGGATAAATGTGACCTGATCCAAAATATTCTGTACCAAAATTGCCACCAATTAGCATTCAACTTAACCCACAAAAAAGTCCCCACTCAAGTCTGTCATCTGTTAACAGAAATATAGGAGTCTTCCACGTTATTCCACGTAATCCAAATGCCCCACTCACTTCTGAGAATCACAATGTGCTTAAATCACAGTTAGCGTCCACATGTTTGGGATTATTGTAGTGATGAGAGACTTCCTAATTATGGGGCCCAGGTCTCCAGAAGCATTAGCATGGCATAATATACAGGCACTACAATATACTGGGCACAAAAAGGGCTAATTAGCAATTCTTAATTCTGCAACATTCATAGTGTTTGACACGATGGGTGTTTTCCAGAGATTAAATCATCACTACACCCATACATGGATTCCTGGAGGGGTGTAAGTTTGAAAATTTGGTCACTTGATGGGTTTTTTTCTGTTTTGGCACATAGGGACTCTGCAAATTGAGTCCACAAACTATTTTAGAAAATCTGTGCTCCAAAAATCAAATGGCGCTGCTTCCCTCTTCAGCCCTGTGGTGCAGCCAAACAGTACTGTACAGTCACATGTGGGCTATTGCCATGTTCAGTAGAAATTGTGTAACACACTATGAGGCCTTTTTTTACCTATATCCCTTGTGAAAATTGGAAATCTGGGGTTGAAACAACATTTTAGTTGTAAAAATGTAATTATTTTTTGTTCACCACCCAATATATATTATAAAATTTTGTGATACACCTGTAGTGTCAATATGCTCACTGCACCCCTGGATGAATTCATTGAGTAATGCAGTTTGTAAAATGGGGTCACTTGTGGGAATTTCTACTGTTCTCGTATCTCAAAGGCTCTACCGATGTGACATGGCACCCGCAAACCATTCCAACTAAATTTGCACTGCAATATGGCACTTCTTCCCTTCTTTACTTTGTAGTGTGCCTCAAATGTAGTTTCTGACCACATATGGGGTATTGGCGAGGAAAAATTGCACAACAAATGGTATGTTGCATTATCTCCCAAGTGAATTTTTTTGAGGTTAAAATGTATTTTTTCATTTTCACAGCTCAACATTCTAAAATTGTATGAAACCTCCAGGACTTCCAGGTGCTCACCAAGCATCTAGGTAAATTCCTTTAGGGGCTAGTTTCCCAAATGGGGTCACTTGTGGGGGTGCTCTACTGTTTAGGCACAACAGGGGCTCTACAAATGTGACATGGCATCGCTAATGATTCCACCCAATTTTGCAGTCAAATAGCACTCCTTCCCTTCAGAGCCCTGCCATGTACCCAGATAGTTGATTTCCACCAGACATGTGGTATTTGCATAACCAGGAGAAATTGTACAATAAATGTTATGGCTCATTATCTCCTGTTACCCTTTTGAAAATAGCTATCTGGTTGAAGTAACAATATTGTGGTAAAAATGTTTTTTTTTATTTTTACGGCTCAATGTTAGAAACATTTGTGAAGCCCCAGGGAGTTAAACATGCTCACCAAACAGCTAGATACATTTTGTGAGGGGTTTAGTTTGTAAAATGGGGTCACTTCTGGAGGAGCTGCACTGTTTAGGCACCTCAGAGGTTCTTCAAATGCGACATGGCGTCCTCTAATGATTCCACCTAATTTTTGTTTCAAATATTCGAATAGCGCTTCTTCCCTTCTGATCCCTGCCATGTGCCTAAATAATTGAGATACACCATACAGAAAATATCAGCATACTCAGGAGAAATTACAAAATACATTTTATTGTGCATTTTTTCCTGATACCCTTGTGAAAAAAAGCGATCTGTTAAAGTAACAATTTTGTGTTGAAAATGTATTTTTTATTTTCACAGCTCAATCTTATAAACTTCTGTGAAGCCCCCAGGGGTTCAAGGTGCTCACTAGACATCTAATTTTGCTTTAAAAAATTCAAATGGAGCTCCTTCCCTCACAAGCCCTCCCTCCAAACAATTGATTTCCACCATATATGAGGTATCGGCGTACTCAGGAGAAATTGCATAATAAATATGCATTTTTTCCTGATACCCTTGTGAAAATGCTAAATTTTATGGCTAATGTAATATTTTTGTGGAAAAAAGTAAAATTTTGTTTTTTTCCTTCCAAATTGCTTTGGTTCCTGTGAAGCACCTAAAGGGTTAATAAAAGTCTTGCATGTGGTTTTGAGCAGTATGAGGTGTGAAGTTTTTATAATGGTGTCACTTTTAGGTGTTTCCTGTCTCTCAAAGTCGCTTCAAATGTGAGGTGGCACCTAAACAAATGGTTTGTAAATTTTGTTGCAAAAATGAGAAATTGCTGATGAAATATGAACCCTTCTAACTTTCTAACAATAAAAATGATGTTTCAAAAATTAAACTGATGTAAAGTAGACATGTGGGAAATGTTATTTAGTAACTATTTTGTGGGATAAATCTCTGATTTATGGACATAAAATTTCAAAATTTTCAAAAATGTTGCAAAATTTCCAATATTTTCACAAATAAACACAAAAAATATTGGCCTAACTTTACAACTATCATGAAGTACAATATGTCGTGAAAAAGGAGTGCCAGAATCACAGGGATCCATTGAAGTGTTCCAAAGTTAATGCCGCTTTACATGCTGTGACATCGCTAGCAATGTTGCTACCGATCGCTCCCACCCCCGTCGTTTGTGCATCACGGGCAATCGCTGCTCGTGGCAAACAATATCGCTAGTGCGCGTCACATGCACATACATTCACATACCTTCCTAATGACGTCGCTGTGGCCGGCGAACAAACTCTTTTTTAAGTGGGAGGTTCCTGCGGCGTCACAGCGACGTCACACAGTGGGCAATAGAAGCGGAGGGGCGGAGACCAGCTGCATTAACAGCACTCCCACCTCATTGCCGGAGGATGCAGGAACGTTGTTGTTCGTCGTTCCTGGGGTGTCACACGTAGCGATGTGTGCTGCCTCAGGAACGACAAACAACCTGCATCCAAAATGAACAAGAATATTTGGGAAAGGAACAACGTGTCAACAATCAACGATTTTTGCTGTTTTTCGGATCGTTAGCGGTCACTCGTAGGTGTAACACGCAACGACGACGCTAACGACGACGGATGTGCGTCACGAATTCCGTGACCCCAACGATATCTCGTTAGAAATGTCGTTGCATGTAAAGTGGTCTTTACACTGGTCAGAATTTGAAAAATGGCCTGATCATTAGGGTGAGAATGGGTTTGGGGATGAAGGGGTTACATACTGCTGTCATTACACATTGGCGCTATTCTAAGTGGATAGTTTTTGTAAAGGTATATGTTTTAAGTATGGAATTTTCTTGGGAATCTAAGATCAGACAGTGAATGACAATAGTGAAGAATCATAAGAAATATTATTTCTATATAATATTAGTATCAGAGTAATTGCATTCAGTAAAGAAAGCCTATTGGAGATATGTTAATCAACACTTTTACTTACATTCCATGATTATCTGCTCATATGGACCATTAAATCAAAAACTCTTGTATTAACTTGTGCTTTTCAATACAATTAACATATTACAATATCTACTAAACAATATGCCAAAAAAAACCACAATTTTGACGTCCATTTAGCTAAACCGAGTTTACAGCATATATTGGAAAGTTCTACAAGAACAATGTGAACGTAGTCTATATTTTCCATCCAAAATTTGATATAAATTCAATCCCATGTGACATGTTTTTCATGTAGCTTCTAAAATTAGGAAAACAAATTTTTGTGCCAGCTTAATGAATGAGATATACTTTGAAAACTTCTGCAACAAATCTGCTGTACTCCAAGAAAATGTGATCTACTTCTATATCTGAATAAATACAATTTCATGACAAAGCAGCAGGAAACTGACTTGTATGTCCAATCACAATATCAAAAATCTTCACATGAAAATATTTACATCTGGCCTCTTGAACCTGGTGAGACTCTATGCTGTAAGTTATCGCCATGCCATATTTCCACTTCACAACATTGGGTTACATGGAGCACTGCTATACATAGAAAACCTTATTATACATTCAGGTCAGCTGTTATTCAGGTTTCAAGATCCTTCAATAATACTGTAGATCCATTGATGTTTGGTGCTATCATGCTATGATATTTATACAACTGTCCATGATAAACTCGCTTTTTTAGTTTACGATTCTTTTCTTTCTGATGCAAGTTACAAACTGTTAATGTTAAGTCAATTCCAGCTTCTCATAGAGAATAAGCCTTGTCCATGGTGCTGATTACATTAAGAAGAATAGTACTGACCTTAACAAATTTGTTTTAAGTAAAATTCTAATCCAACTAAAAATAAAATTACAGTTATTACAGTTTATTTCATTTAGCACTCTTGGAGATTTTAATTATGTGAATTAAAAGTTAAATTTAAATGTATCTACCTGGAATATTTGTTTCTATTCTGGCTTTCCATTTTTTGCGTTCATTTATGGATATCTGCAGCTCAAGAAGTGTGTGAGCATCCCAATCTCCAGGCTGAATATTTGCTGGTATGTGAGCTGATCAATTTTTTCTATTTTTATAATTCAAAATTAACATCCATACTAAGCAGGAAACTAGAGTGAAAAATATAGTCATGAGCAAATAAAAAATGTCATGAGCTGTTTGAAAGAGTTCCCATCCTAGGATTTCAAAATGTATGCAACTAATGTAAAAATGATTTGTTGCTACTTGCCTGGGAGCCTAGGTTCCAATCTACTGTATGTATACTTAATGGACTACATGCCTCCAGTGTGGCCATACACTGTTCAATAGTCCTCAATAGAGATGATCATATCTTTTAAAATTAGTGTTCTGCAGGTTCAATTAATTTTGTTGAACCCTTTTCAAGCTCTTTAACACAAATACAACATTAATTTCAGTGACCTCTCTAATGAAATGGATGACAAACCAAGTAACCAACAGCCTATTTAATAAAACGACATAGACTTTTCATGTGTTTAAAAACTAAAAGTGGTCCACAAATTATCATTTTATTAATATGTGATCAGACAAACCCTCCTTTTTAGAAAACTGACTCACACTGGCAGTGTTGCTGTCAGAGGTAACATTTTTCTGCTAAGACTGGAAGGAATAATGTATCATGTGTTACATAATTTCTTCCACTTCCTCCACCTTGCCAATTGTGGTCTGTGTTTGGTATTACTGCTGTCTGTCTAGCAGATGTACAAGACTATAATTAACCTTTGACAATCTTTTGACCTCAATTTTTGAACATTTGCTAAAAGAAATAAAGAGAAAAAGCTAGGTAGGTAGATTTACAAAAAGCTAATTTTGGCAGCAGGCTAAATTAGAGGGTTGGTTTGGTTTGTAAATTTATCAAATTTAGTGAAATGGATGTGTTTTAAAATTTAGTCTTCTTTTTTTTTACATAATTCAACTCCCTTCTCAAAACTGATGGAGTAGAGAAGGGGTTAATGCCGCGCATCAGCCAAATGAAACTGTAGTTTTGTCTACAGTTTCATTTGGCTGATGCACGGCGTTAACCCTTTCTCTACTCCATTTTGAATGTTCATCCACGTGGGGCTGCAGCAGATGCCATTATCTTATGCTTATCAGTGGTTGTGACTTTCACAACCGAATTAGGTGAGTGTATATTTCCTATATACTACACTTGTTCATCTGGTGTTACACTATCAGCGCTTCTTATTTTTAGATTTTCTCAAAAATGATGTGATAATAAATGCTAAATAGTTTAGTCTATAAAGCTAGCACCTGCTTCACAGTATATATTGCTGTGGCATGTACCATTTGACTAGTGCAAGAAATGTGCAAAAAAATTACTTGTGTTTCAAACACTTTGAGAAAGGCAATGTTAAATGTCTCTATTCTGGAGAAATTTTATTCATATTTTTAAAAAGCAATTATGTCACCTTTCACATGAAGGAATGCACACAACATGCAAAAACTCAACACAGTCACTTATGACTAGGAAGCATACTATCTCTGAATGACACCATGGCTTGGGGGAATTCTATTTCAAATATTACAGGTCAAATTCCAACTATACCATGTTACTGGTCAATCACTTGGAGTCTGGCACTGCTTCTTACAGCTTTCCCATGTCTCATTCCTCCTATTAACTGAATTTCTGTCTTATGCACAGAGTTGGGATTTCAGGGATAATATTCCTGTCTCTGTCTGACTCTAGTCACCCTTGTTGGTCCTGATGTGTTTTATATTCTGGTGCTGGTCCCAGGGCATTCTATTCATCCCTCACTTTCAGAGTAATATCTAGCTTTCTCCCCAAAATTCAATTCTTTCACTACATCTGTGTCAGAGTCAGCATCTTCTGTCACCATATGTCAGCTGGTCCGAACAGGATTCAATGCAATTCACTTAGGTGAGTGACAATACATGTAACACAAAGAATCAGTGTGTTTCAGATGTGCATTAAAATACATCCATAGGTGTGTCTCTAATTAACTGAGATGTTGCCAGTAAACCAGCCAGAAGCTTCCAAAGACATGACATCATCATACGGGCTGTCACACATTGTTTAAAGGCATAGTACTCAGTGTATGTAAAATGCCTTAGAACATTCACTTCCGATTATTTTGGCATTTGGCAATTATAAATATTTTTGATAATCCGAATTGACGTAAAACAGGAAAGGTTTATTCTGATTTCACGTCAGATAGTGAGAAAAACATGCAGATGTGTCTTTTTAGAAACTGGTTGTAAACGTCTGGTTTCAACTGTATAAATTAGAAAAAGTCATAAGAATGTTAAAAAAAAATATGAAACTTATGTCAACTTTTTCTAAGCGTGAAAAAACACCACAGAAAAACTATTGATAAAGGAAAAATATTAAACATTAGGAATTTCTGTTGTAGAAACTTGATCACATATGATTTTATATTGCACTATGTAATGATTCTACATAAAGTTTATTGTAGAAAATAAATCTTAGTAGGGAAAACAGGGAATTTTCCCTGTAGGTCTATACTTGGGCATGTCTCTACATTTCTAAGCATTTCTTCAGATTCTTAAGGCCCATTACACACAGCAACATCGCTAGCAATATCGCTGGTGAACGTACCCACCCCCATCGGTTGTGCGTCACAGGCAAATCGCTGCCCGTAGCGCATAACATCGCTTACACCCATCACACATTTTTACCTGCCTAGCGAGGTCGCTGTGGCCGGCGAACCACCTCCTTTCTAAGGGGGTGGTTCGTATGGCATCACAGCGGCATCACTAAGCGGCCGCCCAATAGAAGCGGAGGGGCGGAGATGAGCGCCCGTAACATCCCACCCACCTCCTTCCTTCCTCATTGCCGGTGGCCACAGGGACGGTGTTGTTCCTCGTTCCTGCGGTGTCACACGTAGAGATATGTGCTGCCGCAGGAATGACGAACAACCTGCATCCTGCAACAGCAATGATAATCGGGATTAGAGCGACTGGACAATGATCAATGATATGGTGAGTATTTTTGATCGTTAGTGGTCGCTCGTACGTGTCACACGCAACGACATCGCTAACAAGGCCAGATGTGCATCACGAATTCCGAGACCCCAACGACATCTCGTTAGCGATGTCGCTGTGTGTAGAGTGGCCTTTAGTCTTATGCGGGCTTTACACGAGATGAGCTATCGTGCGATGCATCGTCGGGGTCACGGTTTTCGTGACACACATCCGGCATCGTTCACGACATCGTCTCATATGACACCTCAGAGCAATGCAGTATCGCTCACAAATCGTGAGTCGTGTACTCGTCGCTAGGTTTTAAAATATTGTTTATTTTGCATGGCGCCGGTTGTTCTTCATACCCGGGGTAGCACACATTGCTCCGTGTGACACCCCGGGAACGATGAACTCAGCCTACCTGCGTCCCGCGGCTCCTGCCGGCTATGCACAAGGAAGGAGGTGGGTGGGATGTTTACGTCCCGCTCATCTCCGCCCTTCCGCTTCTATTGGCCGACGGCTGTGTGACATCGCTGTGACGCCGAACGTCCCTCCCCCTTCAGGAAGAGAATGTTCGCCGCCCACAGCGAGGTCACACAGCAGGTAAGTATGTGTGATGGCGCTTTAACAACTTTGTGCGACACAGGCAGCAATTTGCCCGTGACACACAAACGACGGGGGCAGGTACCATAGCACATGCGATTGCACGATAGATCACATTGTGTAAAGCCCGCATTACACTGAACTTACAACAAATAAGATAACTCAATAGATATAAAATCAAATGGACTTCTTACATATTTTGCTTCTCCAATACTGAAATGCATGTTATTAATTCACTAAAAATAAAGCAGATAATAAAAGAATACTATATTTAGATAGATAGCTTTATAGAGTTGCTGCAGCTTTCGGATCATTTCTGTGAAGTTCGTCTGCCATTAACAGCTTTTAAGTCTGCTTGAAACTGTGTCATTTTCTACTGTTTTGACATGTTAATGCATTAATGTCATGTGTAAGCTGACATAACTCCACCAAAGTACTATAACAGTAATTATAGGGACTTTAACGTGAGACACTTAAAGTTAAAAGGTGACAAAGAACATGTAAATATTAAAATATTTCTAACATTCCAATGCAAGCGACAGTGCATAATTAGCAAGAAGGGAAAGCATCAAGATAATGACTGTCTACCATAAATCCAGACTGATCTCGAACAATGAAAAGATAGTAGTCACTTATAATGATGGTGGTGTTGTCAAAGCCATCACTGTGTATCTGTTAGATAGAAAAGGTATATTCTCACTTAGCCAGAGTAGACTCATTTTCCCATGTTAGAAACACTTCTGGTCCAAGGATGATAACTAAATATTTTTTATTTTGGTAATTTCAATATGGAGGTACCATATTCACTAATATTATGACCATAAAAAGTATTGGAAATATTTAAGAAAAAGTATGTATATGGTGCTCAGGAGGATACAGTTGTTACGTCGGTACATCCACAGATGTACCTCCGCAAGCTATAATTTTGCAGTAAAGTGTAACCATAAGGCTATGTGCCCACGCTAGAATGTCCCTGCGGATTTTTTTGCCTGAAAATCCGCGACTTTCGCGGCAAATCCGCACCCGCGGATTTGCCGCGGATTTGCCGCGGATTTACCGCGGATTTGCCGCGGATTTTGATGCGGATTTTTTTTTTTTTTTTTCCCATTCAAAGCCAAAAATCCGCACCAAATCTGCACCAAACAATTGACATGCTGCAGATTTTTCCGCATCAAAATCCGCGGCAAATCCGCCGCGGAAAAATCCGCAGCATGGGCACAGCATTTCCAAAATGCCATTGAAATGGCTTGGAAGTGCTGCTGCTGCAGATTTTCGGCAAATCCGCGGTAAATCCGCGGCAAAATCCGCGGTAAATCCGCGGTAAATCCTGTAGCGTGGGCACATAGCCTAATAGTGTAATAATTTAATTGCCAGGTACATTGGCATATGATATGTTATCTACTTTTTATCGTGTACCTAGAACCCAAATAGACAAATGTCAAATACAGTGGTAAATGAAGTCACAGTGATTAGGTGGTAAAAGAATGTACTGAACAAATTTTAGGTTATAGCACCAAGTGAGGTATAAGGCTATGTGCGCACTTTGCTTTTTTACCTGCTTTTCCACTGCTTTTTCAACTACAGCGTTTTCATGCCAAAATGCTTGCGTAATGCTTTTCAAGAAAAGTCAATGGGACACTTTGCTGTTCAAAACGCTGCGTTTAATTTGCATAAATTTGGGCAAAAAATCAGCGTTTAAAGAAGCAACATGTCAATTGTTTTTGCCATTTTGGCTGCGTTTCCCATCCATTCAATTTAATACAAAACTGCAGCGTTTCTAAAAGCACCAGAAAAGCACTAAAAACTCATGACAACTGCAAGGTGCGCATAGGCTACTTTCTTTGCGTTTTACATGCATTTTTAAAGCCAAAAGCATTGTCCTTTCTGCCAGAGGATGCTTTTTGAACTGCAACTACCTCGACGCAAAGTGCGCCCATAGCCTAAAGAGTAAAACTTAACCTTTAATCAAAAATATTTAAAATATCCATGTACAAAACATCTCAACCATATAAAAACACAAAAGCACAACTGCCCTATATAAGGTGCAAAGTGCAAACAAAATACCCGCAATAGGTGGCAACTATATCGCGTCATGATAAAGAACAATGCAGGATGTAGCATAAATTAATATTGTCACCCATGAGGGAATTAGTGTAATCAAAAGTACAATTGATCATCAAAAACATTAGTATCTGTCTGGGCCCATGAGGGGATATGTGCAAAATCACAAGTTACTTTCAAGTAGACAGTAGTCCAAACTAATAAGCAATAGATGTCTCTCATTCACATGAAAACAAATATGGACAAAGTAGGAAAGATCTCACCCATCCAGGGGTTCTTACTGTTCGTCTCACAGCAAGTTTTTGTCCGGCGGCGTCGTAGGTAGGTACCAGGATGCCGAGTCCAGGTCTATCCTGCCCTAACTCCCACAGGCTCCCGCCCTTACACATCTATTCTTATTCGCCATCCCTTTAGATGCTGCACATGCCTCCCATCCCTTAACAGGACATCTACAGCAGCCTGGTGTTCTGTATCTAGATATCAGCACTAATCCTTTCTATGAGGACTGTATGCCTTTTCCCCTGATGAGTCCTGTTAAGGGATGAAACGCGTTGGAAGTTTTTATATAGTTGAGGTGTTTTGTATACAGATATTTTAAATATTTATGATTAAAGGTTAAGTTTCACCCCTTATTCCTCACTTGGTGCTATAGCCTAGACTTTGATTTTGTGTGAGGCATTTTGTCCAGGAACATCAACTTCGGTGTCCCTTGCTGCTATTTGTTTACTGTACAAATTTTCCATCAGTACTAAAAAGCAAAACTAAGCCAATAATTTATTTTCATTTGCCAGATCACAGAATAAAATGGGATAATGGATTTCTTTATAACTTTCTTAAGGGAATTGTTGGTTTGTTTACTGTTTTTAGAGATCAAATTATTAAATAAAGCTTTATTTTACTATTTTATGGGGCAGTGTACCACTTCTTGAAACTTGATTTTGGGGAGCAGAGTAGTGGGAAATAAAAGGTAAGCACACAGCAATGCAATGTCCAGTTGTAGTTTTAGCGTGAAGCAGAAACTACAGACATTTCCCACACTAGTAACAGAAGCAAGTAAATGGGAATCCATATAACATCAAATTGCAAATTGTGAACATCCTTATTGTGGACCAGCAATGACAGAAGGCACATGAACGTTAGGCTTCAGACAAACATTTCACTAGATATGACAAGGTCGGAATTATTCTAGTACAAGACATCTGTAGCAAATATCAAGCTGACCGATGCTAATAAGATTTACATGTACCTTTTTCATCATCAGAGCAATGGTAGAGTTGACATAAATCATCCCATATGTCAATTTCTGTAATAATTTAGAACTACAGTGTCCACCCAGTATTACCACATCTCCAGCATACTGACGGAAATATACATTAGAATTGCATTATTTTCAGCATTCGTATGTTATCCTGCTGGAGTAGTAGTTTTTGGCCTAGGCAATGTACAGCTGCAGTTCCATCATTGCTGTAAGTAATGATATTTATTACTTTTTTTTGTTGCTTTTTTATATTATATATAGTGTAGGGACCTACAAGCATGAGGTTCCCATGACGAGGGTTGCAGGCTTCCGTCTTATGGCCATAACACTAACTAAAAACCTCACATTTTTTTGTACAGGATGCAGCCAGCCCCTTTTTGTTAGGCCTTGCATATTAGAGTTCCTGTCCCTGTATGGTGCACAGATGGAGTATGCCTTGGTAGCCCGCCTGATCTAATAGTATGGGTGTCACCTAATAGGCTGCGGGTTTGTGACTGTGTATCTGCATGTGTGAACAGCGCTCTATGCAAGCCATCAGTATGCAATTTTATCATCCAGCAATCACCCCCTCCATGTTTGGAAGCGTGTGTGTGATTTGCTCCTCCTGCACCTGTGATGCCTCCACCTAGTGGGGGCTTATCTGTATCCTGCTAGAGTAGTAGTTTTTGGCTTAGGCAATGTACAGCCGCAGTTTCTTTGCTGTTGTAAGTAATGATATGTCTTCCTCTTTTTTGTTGCTTTTTTATATTCGGATTTTAGACAGACAAACCTTTCTACACTCTAGGAGCAAGAACATGCCTGATATACTGAAGCTAATGAATTATTGCAGATCATTCTATCAAATCTAAGGTTAAACTCTGCAATAAGACAGAATTAGATAACGTGTCCACAAAAGCCGCCTGAGGTACAATCGTGCAAATGTGTAATTGGCTTATTGATTGAACTAATGAGATAATTGCTTCATTGGAGACATTCCCTTCTAGAAGATTCACTATTTATTGTTCATTCTAACATATTGTATTATTAATGTAATTAAAGTTCTTCATCCCAAACTTCCTACACCAGAATGTAAAAAGATATTACTAAGTATTGTTAATTGTTACTAATTAAATTTGTTGATATACCACCTACATTTCATATATGTGTTTGTATACTGTGCCTTTTTTTCGATTTTTAACATGTAATCTATTCAAGCCCACATTCAGTTTAATAATGTAGAAGGCTTGTTGAACAAATCCCTTTTATATCAAGCAAGGACAATTCTAACTTTGTGCATGGCGCTTCAGGAAATCCATCTGTTTTATAGTTGCATTAAGATTCTTACAGTTGTTCACATTAACTACAGTATATTTTAACAAATGTGTTGCATATTTAATTTTATGCTACTTTCAAACATAAAATTATTTTCCCTTCTGATTTTCTATTCACTTATTAGTATGGTTCTCCTTACACACTATACAGCTGCTGGTGGAGGAGCATATGACTGGACCAGTCCATCAGCCACTACCAGTGGTAACACATTTTACAAAGGAAAGCTATTTTTCAATTGGAGGAGGCTGTAGACAGCCTGGTGTTTTGAGAGTGTTATGACTTAGCCCTTGCACTCACACATGGAGGAATAAATCAGGGAAAAAGTTAACCACAGATCTCTATACGGACTAGGAGTACCCTAAACCTGTTTTATCCCTACCTGACCATGGAGGATGGAATCCTAAAGTTACAAAATGGTGCCTCTACTCAATTTTGGATGATCCTGAGTGTCCTTATTTGCACACAAAAATATAACACAATATAATACAAAACATCAATAAACATAAAAGAAGTGCGCACAAGCAGAGGGTGAGATACATGGCTAAAGACGTTTTCACACAGTCGTATAGGGAAAACAGAATAAACTGAGAAAAACCCAAAAAGTTATATGGATTAAGTAAAACCCCTCCAAATCCCAAATGAAATAGAATGGGAGAATGTTGAAGAGGGAAAGAGACAAATAAACCACAGGGAAAAGCAAGTGATAACTCAGCAAGATTATCCTGAACTCATCAACTAGGATTTCAATCATCAATCAACCTACGAATAAAGCCAGCATTGAGGCATGTGTATGGCACATATAAACAGCCCTTCCCATGATGTGATAGGGCAAACAAAACAAGGAAGTGAACACACCTGATTGGAAATAAAAATGAAAGGCAAGGCAAATGAGAAGAAAGACAATTGAACTAACAGCAGTTGGACCGATACCAAATATGCTGTGGTCCAATGGAGAAGTAAACTAACCACAAAATCAGAGGTCAACAGTTCGAGCCCAAGACTTAAACCATGACAGTAACCCCCCTTCTATGAGGCTGATAAGGCTGATGAAACTTTCTAATCAGGCTGTCTGCATGAAGATCCTCTGCATTGATCACCTTTATCAGATACTGCAGATGGCAACTGATCCAACTGGATCCCACTTCATACTTTGGATCCCCCTTCAGATCCACCACTATAAATATTCTGAGGATCAGACATCCTTTCAAATCTCTTTTAAAAGGGAAGACTGTAACAAGTTATTGAATTTACAAGCAATAGGAAGCTGAAGCTTAACCATTACTGGATTTAAAACTTTAGTAATCCTGTATGGATGAACAAATTTGGGAGCAAATTTCCTAAATGCCACTATGAGCTGTAAATATTTAGAGGACAACCACACAAACTCTGCCACCCTAAAGGCAAGAACCATTATGTGTCTGTGGTTTACTTTATTTTTGCCCAGATCACAAGTCACCAAAAGCTCCCCTTAGACCTCTCACCAGACTTTAATCTATTGGGAAGAACATTTCACCTCCTGAGACATTGAGGACTAGAAACACAGGAAAATTTAAAAAAAGAAAAACAGATAAAAACCCCCAAAAGAAAAAAGAGAGGTCCCAGTAGCCATGTAGATACCGTTATAAAGCAAATTCAGCAAAGGGAAGAAATTGCACCCAATTTTCTTGATTAGCTAAAAAAATACAATTTGTTACCCAATCTGGAACAGAAACTATGCGAAAATCTGGGCAAAAGCTGAACCTTTTTATCCGAAATAATGTTTTTGGGAACACCATGTAGTTTACCGATATGATAAATGAACAACTTTGCTAAGCTCTTAGCAGTAGACAACTTTAGAAGTGGAACCAAATGAACCATCTTGCTGCAATTTTATACCACCACCCACACAGCAGTATTACCACCAGAATTAGGTAAATCAGGGACAAAGTCCATTGACAAGTGCTTTTAGGGCTGTGATGGAATCTCGTTTGGCAGGAGAGTCTGCTGAGGCCTGACAAGAAGTTTTAGCACTGGCCCAGACTCTGCATTTATAAACATACTCATCAACATCCTTACAAGCATTCTGCCATGAAAAGGACCTAGAAAGAGTTCTCCAAGAACCTGGTAGCCCAGCCAAAAATGGAATCTACATCCACAAAACGATCCGTATTGAAGGAGGATGGAACAAAACCACGAGACAATGTGTTAGCTTTAATATTCCTAAATACGAGGAGTCACCGAGCAAATCAAACAAATAAATGAGCCTACCAGGCTGTGTGTTGTTTAGACATTTGGCAGCATCATATACAATAGGTTTTTATGAGCGGTAAAGATTGTTTCCTTATGTTTACCTCCCTACAACAAGTGTCTCCATTCCTCAAAGGTTTTTTTTATCTGCCAAAAGTTCACGGGCACAAATATAGTTGGATTTTCACGGGCACAAATATAGTTGGATTTGTTCGATTTGAGAGAACTTTGGAGAATAAAATGAACAAGGATGAAGGTAACCATTCTTTTTTTGTGAAAGAACAGCCTTAATTCCTACAGCAGAAACATCTATATCTGGTTGACTGAGAACAGAGGCTGTCTTGAGAGCACAAAAGGCTTTCACTACCTCAGCTGACCATGAGAAAAAGTCTGTTACTTTCTTCATTATGTCAGTTAAAAGATTAGGTAAGGTTCCTAATGATCTTCTGATAATAATTTGCAAAACCTAGAAATCTCAGCAATTCTTTAAGATTATATGGTTGCACCCAATAAAGGATGGCCTGTACCTTAATGGGATCCATGTGAAACCCTGAAGCAGAAGCTAGATGACCTAAGAACTGGACTTGTTGCATTTTCAAACTGACATTTCTGAAGCTTAGCAAATAAATCATTGTGCGAACAATCTGAAGGACCTGCCAGATATGCTCCCAGTGTACCTCCTGAGAACGAGAGTAAATTAATATGTCATCCAGATAGATCATCATAAATCTACCAACGAGAAAGCACAAACTGTCATTAGTGAAACTCTGCAAAACCTTTGGAGCGTTGGTCAACCTGAATGGCTTGCCAAGATTTTAAAAATGATCCCCAGGAGTGTTAAAAGTGGTTTTACATTGATCACCTTGTTGAACATGTATGAGATATACCCACACCTCAAGTCAAGTTTAGAAAATTGTTTAGCTCCAGTTTAAATACAGTCAGGGCCAGAAATATTTGGACAGTGACACAAGTTTTGTTATTTTAGCTGTTTACAAAAACATGTTCAGAAATACAATTATATATATAATATGGGCTGAAAGTGCACACTCCCAGCTGCAATATGAGAGTTTTCACATCCAAATCAGAGAAAGGGTTTAGGAATCATAGCTCTGTAATGCATAGCCTCCTCTTTTTAAAGGGACCAAAAGTAATTGGACAAGGGACTCTAAGGGCTGAAATTAACTCTGAAGGCATCTCCCTCATTAACCTGTAATCAATGAAGTAGTTAAAAGGTCTGGGGTTGATTACAGGTGTGTGGTTTTGCATTTGGAAGCTGTTGCTGTGACCAGACAACATGCGGTCTAAGGAACTCTCAATTGAGTTGAAGCAGAACATCCTGAGGCTGAAAAAAAAGAAAAAAATCCATCAGAGAGATAGCAGACATGCTTGGAGTAGCAAAATCAACAGTCGGGTACATTCTGAGAAAAAAGGAATTGACTGGTGAGCTTGGGAACTCAAAAAAGCCTGGGCGTCCACGGATGACAACAGTGGTGGATGATCGCCGCATACTTTCTTTGGTGAAGAAGAACCCGTTCACAACATCAACTGAAGTCCAGAACACTCTCAGTGAAGTAGGTGTATCTGTCTCTAAGTCAACAGTAAAGAGAAGACTCCATGAAAGTAAATACAAAGGGTTCACATCTAGATGCAAACCATTCATCAATTCCAAAAATAGACAGGCCAGAGTTAAATTTGCTGAAAAACACCTCATGAAGCCAGCTCAGTTCTGGAAAAGTATTCTATGGACAGATGAGACAAAGATCAACCTGTACCAGAATGATGGGAAGAAAAAAGTTTGGAGAAGAAAGGGAACGGCATATGATCCAAGGCACACCACATCCTCTTTAAAACATGGTGGAGGCAACGTGATGGCATGGGCATGCATGGCTTTTAATGGCACTGGGTCACTTGTGTTTATTGATGACATAACAGCAGACAAGAGTAGCCGGATGAATTCTGAAGTGTACCAGGATATACTTTCAGCCCAGATTCAGCCAAATGCCACAAAGTTGATCGGACGGCGCTTCATAGTACAGATGGACAATGACCCCAAGCATACAGCCAAAGCTACCCAGGAGTTCATGAGTGCAAAAAAGTGGAACATTCTGCAATGGCCAAGTCAATCACCAGATCTTAACCCAATTGAGCATGTATTTCACTTGCTCAAATCCAGACTTAAGACGGAAAGACCCACAAACAAGCAAGACCTGAAGGCTGCGGCTGTAAAGGCCTGGCAAACCATTAAGAAGGAGGAAACCCAGCATTTGGTGATGTCCATGGGTTCCAGACTTAAGGCAGTGATTGCCTCCAAAGGATTCGCAACAAAATATTGAAAATAAAAATATTTTGTTTGGGTTTGGTTTATTTGTCCAATTACTTTTGACCTCCTAAAATGTGGAGTGTTTGTAAAGAAATGTGTACAATTCCTACAATTTCTATCAGATATTTTTGTTCAAACCTTCAAATTAAACGTTACAATCTGCACTTGAATTCTGTTGTAGAGGTTTCATTTCAAATCCAATGTGGTGGCATGCAGAGCCCAACTCGCAAAAATTGTGTCACTGTCCAAATTTTTCTGGACCTAACTGTAGGTCCAATATGAGGGGTAAAGGATAATGATTGAGGAACATGATTTTATTAATTTCTCTAAAGTTCAAGCATGGACGCAACTCTCCATCTTTTTTTTTAACAAAGGAAAACCTCACAATAACTGAGGAGGTGGACGACCATATGTTCCACTTGGTAAGACATTTTAAATATACGCTTTCAAAGCCTCTCTCTAAGAAAGAGAGACATTAAACAAAGTCTTAGGCATTTTCACACCTGGAATGAATTTAAGAATGCAATCATATGCAGTAGTATAACTTCCCATTCAGTCTCAGAAAATACATTGTCAAAGTCCTCAATGAATTCTGGAAGGTGAGATCTCACAGAAGCCAAGAGTCTAGATAAACAGATAAAAAAACAAAGTCACCTTAACACATAAGGTGGCTTTACACACTGCAACATATAAGGTGGCTTTACACACTGCAACATCGCAAACGACATCGCTGTAATGTCACCGGTTTTGTGACGCAATAGCGACCTCCCCAGTGACATTGCAGTGTGTGAAACACATCAGAGACCTGCCCCCTGCTGTGAAGTTGCTGATCGCTACAAATCGTTCAGGACCATTCTTTGGTCCTTTGTTTCTCACTGTGCAGCAAAGTCTCAGTATGTAAAAGGACTTTACAGCGACTTTGTTAGTGACTTCCCTTTCAAAAAGCTGCTTTACAGCGTCCCCAAAGACTAGCTAGGTCGTTCTGCAGGTCCGGATCGCTGTTGCATCGTTGGCCAGGTTTGCCTGTTTGACAGCTCACCAGAGACTTTGTAGCGATCCCGGACAGGTTGGGATCGCTGGTGGGATCGCTAGAAAGTCTCAGTGTGTAAAGGGGCCTTTAACCACCTGAGTCTCCCAATTGATAGCAGGATTGTGCTTAACTAACCAAGGCAAGCCTAACACATTTTACAGGTAAAGAAGGAAACACAATAAATGTTATGAATTCACTGTGTAATACTTCTACCTTCATACATACATACTCAACCTTTGAGGTCATATGGCTTTAAGAAAGAGGAGAATTATCAATCGCTGAAACTTGATTGTGACGATCCAGAGCAAAGGCATTGTACCCACAGTTAGTAGTGATGAAGTCATGATCAATAAGATTTAAAGCACAACCTGAATCTTTAGATGCAGGTATAAAAACAAAACCTGTTTTCAAGGACACCTTTAAAAAAAAATGGACACTTATACCAGAGTTAATTTGAAATTCTTGGAACCTGCATCTTAATAACACTTAAGCTTTTGCTTTTTCTCTTTATGAAATGTATTAATGTACCTGAAACATTAATCCATAACATGACCAGAATGACCACAGTACAAGCAAAAATGAGTCGGAGCTAGCTGTTCTGTACCCTCTCTGGGATGCCTGCAAGCACCGATGTACATCGGTTCACCAGTATCAACTGATGAAGATGGCACTACCAAATACCTTTAATTTTGACGCTATCCCTCAGACACTGGTCTAGACGAATAGTTGAATGGGAGAATGCTGGGAAGGAAAACACACAAACAAACCTCAGGGAAAAGATGCAGTGATTACTGGGCAAGAATATTATAAACTGGGGAGCTAGGATTCTAAACAAACATCAACCTAGAAATATAGGCAGCACTGCGGCATGTGCATGGTGAGTATAAATAGCCAATACCAAGAAGTGAAGGGTAAACAAAACAAAGAAGTGAACACATCTGAGTTGAAAGATAACAGAAAAACAAGGCAAAGGACAGACATGAGAACTAACAGCAGCTGGACTAATACCACTCATGCTGTGGCTTAACAGCGAGGGGAGCTGATTACAGAACTAGAGGTCACTGCATCAAACCCCGGAGTTGATCCATGACAGAGAGTAAAGGGTGCTTTACACGCTGCGACATCGCTACCGATATATCGTCGGGGATCACGTCGTTAGTAACGCACATCTGGCACCGGTATTGACATCGCAGCATGTAACACTAATGAGCGACGATCAATGATCGCAAAATCGTTCCAAAACGGTGATCGTTGACACATTGCTCATTTCCTTAATATCGCTGCTGCCACCGGAATGATGTTGTTCGTCGTCCCTGCGGCATCACACATCGCTATGTGTGACACCGCAGGAACGACGAACATCTCCTTACCTGCATCCACTGGCAATGCGGAAGGAAGGAGGTGGGTGGGATGTTCCAGCCGCTCATCTCCGCCCCTCCGCTTATATTGGCCGGCCGCTTAGTGATGTTGCTGTGACGACGAACGCACCTCCCCCTTGAGGCAGGGATTGTTCGGCGGTCACAGCGACGTCGCTGCACAGGTATGTGAGTGTGACACTGCCGTAGCGATAATGTTCGCTACGGCAGCGATCACCAAATGTCGCATGTACGACGGGGGCGGGTGCTATCGTGCTCGACATCGCTAGCAATCGCTAGCGATGTCACAGCGTGTAAAGTACCCTTTAGAGATCTGTGCTTTGTACTTTCCAAGCTGTTTTGAAGAAGCACCAAAAAGAGGACTATAGGCAGAGTAGTTGGAAAAGGAAACATAGTGCAGCAGATAAAAATACATCACAATTAATTCCATTCAAAATAAGAATGTCAAGCAGTGCCAATTGTTCAAAGCTCATAGGAACCAATAGGACCTGAATACGCCCATATTCTGTTTGAAGACATTTGGTTAGACGTCGTCTTCTTGAATGAATTGTCAACAAAAAACCATAACTTAAACATGAAGCAAAACCAAATAACTCAAATTACATAAAAACATACAAAACAAACTGTGGTGGAGAATAATGTCAGTAGGTGCTTTCAACTAATGAGTCAAAATTTGAAACATTTGGATGTAACTGAAGTTATTTTGTTTGCTGTAGAGCCTAACAGCAATACTGGGTTTCTGTAGACAAAAGGAGTTGAGAATTTGGTCAGATTAATGGTATCCTTGCTCCCACTAGTGGACAAACTGCCGGTGCAGCCAGTTCAGTGACCCAGTGGCTCTGAATGGGAGGGGGCCCCGGAGGGCCTGAAAACATGAGGATTTCTTTTGCTGGTAGCAGCTTTTTTCTGGAAGATTTACCGGAAAATTTTCAAGTCACCCATTGATTTCCATTATACCTGGGTGCTCCAGATGCTCCCATCTGAGCATCAAACTGCTCCTAACGAGTATCATCAACTTGAGAAATATAAAAAAGAAAGAAAAGAAGAATAAAGCAAGTGCATTATACTTACTGAGTTTCCAGCGTGGCTGTAACTGCTTCCGGGCCACTCATTCTACTTACAGGACCACTCATTATCACTCATCCATATGCACTGTTTCCCCCACCCACCGGCAGTCCTGGCATCTGTGATTGATTGCAGTTAGATGCGCGCCCGGCCTGTGTAACCAGGTTGGGCTGCAATCAATCACAGACCCCATCTCCATATTGTGGGGTAAAACTAAATAAATACATAAAAAAAATTGTCATAGTGTCCTCCCATATTATGAACCCAGCAGAGCAAAAGCAGATTTCAACTTTGATACTCAGCCATGATAAAGCCCAATATCTTGGGGCTGGTATTCTCAGGCAGGGGAGGCCCATGGTTATTAGCCTCCTCAGCTTAAAAACACCAGCCTGTAGCCACCCAGGATTGTTGCATCTATTAGATGGGACAATTCCAGAGCTTTACCTGGCTCTTCCCAATTACCCTGGTGTGGTGGCAATTGGGGTAATAAGGGGTTAATGGCAGTTCAAAGCTGCCACTAAGCCTTAGATTAGTAATGGGAGGCTTCTATGAGACCCCCTATTTACTAATTTGGAAGTGAAAAGAAACAAAACACAAACACCAAAAAATCCTTTATGTGAAATAAAATACAAAAGATCCACCCTCTTTGACCCCTTTATTTACTCCTAAATCACCCAAGTCCAATATAATCCATATGAGGTCCCACGATGAATCCAGCCCTGCTACATCTGAAGTGACAGCAAGTCACATGACCGCTTCAGGCAGAGAATGAGCCACGTGATGAGTGGTGACGTCACTCAAGTTATTTGCAGTCAAAGCTTGAGGTTCTCAAAGTCCTCCACCTGTGACCACAAGTAAACTGACCTCAGATGACCTCAGTAAACTCAGTGACCTCACCTCAGGTGAGGCCAATGAGTTCACAGACCTGCATCATCTGGCAGAAAACCACATTTTTTTTTGCTATGAGATGCAGATTTGGTGCTGAAATTTCTGCATCACATTCCTGCACTCAACCTAGACCTTCTGGCAAAAATCTGCATCACTACCACATATGGTATTATGCAGTAGTGCTGCGATATTTTTGCTTGCCGGGGTTAAGTTCCAGTATTGTCACATCTAATGCATGTGACAATGCTGGGTGGCTGCAGGCTGCTATTTTTAGGCTGGGGGAACCCAATAACCATGGGTCTCCCCAGCCTAAGAATACCTGACCCCAGTTGTGGGGCTTTTTCTGAGCTGGGTATCATAATATAGGTGGACCCTATGACACGTTGCCACTCAGGCTGGGGGGCCACATCTGACTGCAAACAATTCCAGATACCAGGACTGCTGGTGGGCAGGTGAAGCAGTGCATATGGATGAGTGATAATGAGCAGCCCTGGAAGTAAAATGAGCAGCCCGGAAGCATTTACAGCCACACCAGAGGCTCGGTAATTATAACACGCTTGCACCAATCCCCCTATACCTGCTACCACCATTTTTATGCACCCGATATTGGTCTCCATAGACTTATATGGGGGCCGGCATCCGGCCAGATATCCAGGATCAATTCCGGGCCGGAACCGTTTTTTTAACCCAGTTAGTCCCACTGATCCAGTCATAACTACTCTTAATGAGTACCAAGCACCTGAGTATGGTACTGCTCTCACATCACTAATTGTAAACTGTCACTGACAGAATTTATTTTTTTATTAAGAATAAGTTCAAAATGTATCACTTTTAGTTTTGTAATCAGACAGACCTTTGCAGAACACTGACTCAAACTCATAATTTCACTGTCAGGTAACATAATCCAGCTGTGACTGAGACAATTGATATGCCAAATATTCAAAAAAGTCTTCTGCTACTTCTTCACCAATATGTTTGCCAGAGACAAATGAGAATTATATCTTGCATTTGGTTGTACTACTTCCTGGATGACTGGTGTAAATGGTGATTATGATGCCTTTACTACTAATAGTGGCTCCCACATTTTTAACCATGGTATGATTTTTTTTCACACTACCTCATCTATTGCTGCCACAACATTTTTTTACCATGCATTTTGGCAACACTATATTTAACTTTTAACAACCTTTTCAACTCCGATTTAACCCTTCTCAAAAAGACATAACAATAGATAGGTTGATATAAAGATGAAATGTGGCATCAGCCCCAGTATAGATGTGGCATGTATGATTGTCAAGTTAGACTAGTAAAACAGATATGTAATAACCGACATGCACAGAGGGGCAATCACCCCGAAACACTGTGTCTGCAAATTGAGGTTCTGATCTGGTATAAATCCCAAAGGGGACTCTACACGCAGCGACATCACTAGCGATGTCGCTGGTGAATGCACCCGGCCCCGTCGGTTGTGCGTCACGGGCAAATCGCTGCCCGTGGCGCACAATATCGTTAGGAGCCATCACATGGAATTACCTGCCTAGTGACGTCGCTGTTGTCGGCGAACCGCCTCCTTTCTAAGGGAGCGGTCCATGCAGCGTCACAGCTGCATCACTAAGCAACCGCCCAATAGAAGCGGAGGGGCGGAGATGAGCAGCCGTAACATCCCGCCCACCTCCTTCCTTCCTCATTGACGGCGGCTGCAGGTAAGCTGTAGTTCGTCGCTCTCGAGGTGTCACACATAGCGATGTGTGTTACCGCAGAAACGACGAACAACCTGCGTCCTCAGCAAGCAACGATTTTTTGAAAAGGAATGACGTGTCAACAATGGACGATTTGGTGAGTATTTTCCATCGTTAACGGTCGTTCGTTGGTGTCACACACAACGACATCGCTAACGATGCTGGACGTGCATCACGGAATCTGTGACCCCGGTGATATATCGTTAAGATACAGTCATATGAAAAAGTTTGGGCACCCCTATTAATGTTAACCTTTTTTCTTTATAACAAATTGGGTTTTTGCGACAGCTATTTCAGTTTCATATATCTAATAACTGGTGGACTGAGTAATATTTCTGGATTGAAATGAGGTTTATTGTACTAACAGAAAATGTGAAATCCACATTTAAACAAAATTTGACCGCTGCAAAAGTATGGGCACCTCAACATAAAAGTGACATAAATATTTTGTAGATCCTCCTTTTGCAAAAATAACAGCCTCTAGTCGCTTCCTGTAGCTTTTAATGAGTTTCTGGATTCTGGATGAAGGTATATTTGACCATTCCTGTTTACAAAACAATTCCAGTTCAGTTAAGTTTGATGGTCGCCGAGCATGGTCAGCCCGCTTCAAATCATCCCATAGATTTTCAATGATATTCAGGTCTGGGGACTGGGATGGCCATTCCAGAACATTGTAATTGTTCCTCTGCATGAATGCCTGAGTAGATTTGGAGTGGTGTTTTGGATCATTGTCTTGCTGAAATATCCATCCACTGCGTAACTTCAACTTCGTCACTGATTCTTTCACATTATTGTCAAGAATCTGCTCATACTGAGTTGAATCCATGCGACCCTCAACTTTAACAAGATATCCGGTGTTGGCATTGGCCACACAGCCCCAAAGCATGATGCCCACAGAGCCCCAAATTTTACTGTGTGTAGCAAGTGCTTTTCTTGGAATGCCGTATTTTTTGCCTCCATGCATAACGCCTTTTTGTATGACCAAACAACTCAATCTTTGTTTCATCAGTCCACAG
The DNA here is from genome assembly GCF_048569485.1 of Anomaloglossus baeobatrachus. Taxonomy (NCBI): domain Eukaryota; kingdom Metazoa; phylum Chordata; class Amphibia; order Anura; family Aromobatidae; genus Anomaloglossus; species Anomaloglossus baeobatrachus. The sequence goes on along the minus strand of NC_134353.1, from coordinate 295,542,191 downwards.
GACCTTCTTCCAAAATGTAACTGGCTTGTCCAAATGTGCTTTTGCATACCTCAGGCGACTCTGTTTGTGGCGTGCTTGCAGAAACGGCTTCTTTCGCATCACTCTCCCATACAGTTTCTCCTTGTGCAACGTGCGCTGTATTGTGCAGATCTTTAGAGGTGGTCTGTGGATTGTCCTTGACTGTTCTCACCATTCTTCTTCTCTGCCTTTCTGATATTTTTCTTGGCATGCCACTTCTGGGCTTAACAAGAACTGTACCTGTGTTCTTCCATTTCCTTACTATGTTTCTCACAGTGGAAACTGACAGTTTAAATCTCTGAGACAACTTTTTGTATCCTTCCCCTGAACAACTATGTTGAATAATCTTTGTTTTCAGATCATTTGAGAGTTGTTTTGAGGAGCCCATGATGCCACTCTTCATTGGAGATTCAAATAGGAGAACAACTTGCAAGTGGCCACCTTAAATACCTTTTTTCATGATTGGATACACCTGCCTATGAAGTTCAAAGCTCAATGAGGTTACAAAACCAATTTAGTGCTTTAGTAAGTCAGTAAAAAGTAGTTAGGAGTGTTCAAATCAAGAAATTGATAAGGGTGCCCATACTTTTACACCGGTCAAATTTTGTTTAAATGCGGATTGCACATTTTCTGTTAGTACAATAAACCTTATTTCAATCCAGAAATATTACTCAGTCCATCAGTTATTAGATATATGAAACAGAAGTAGCTGTTGCAAAAACCCAATTTGTTATAAAGAAAAAATGTTAACATTAATAGGGGTGCCCAAACTTTTTCATATGACTGTACGTCGTTGCATGTAAAGGAGCCTTAAGTCCTATCAAAAGGCTCGTTAAAGGGTCACTTTTGACTTTTAGGATTGCTACCTCCAATAAATGGCACTAAAGTTTGTCTCCTTTTTCCCTGAAGAGACAATTTCAGTTAAATATTTACATTTTTAAACATTTTTTTTCCCTTTTTTTTTAAAATACATTCACACCTTCACAAAAATGACATGATAAGAAATGCTAGGCAGTTACATATCCAAAAAGCCAGTATTTGCAACAGGGTGCTGTATTGGTGCGGCATATACAAATCTAAAATTTTACAATTACAAAAAAATGTAAAAAAAAAAAAAAATTGCTTGCAACACTCGTACTTTGTGTGGTGAAAAAGTGCAGTTAAATGTCTGGATTTTGAGGAATTTTGTTTTATATATTTTTACAAAAGAGTTATTTTCCTTCATAAAAATATTCCATAAGGATATGTTCATATGCAGTGATTTTGCAGCATTTTTGCTGCTTTTTATAACTGCAATGAGATGCTGTGTTTTACAGTACCAGCAAAAGCTATGAGATTTCAGAAATGCCATGACATGCTTGTTTTTCTATAGATTTTAAGGATTGCAATATTTTTCAAAATCTGCAGCGTATCACTTCAATTAGGATTTGGCAGCAATTTTTCCTACCGTAGAAAGCAAAGATGAAGTGCAAACAGTTTTCTGTGTTTAAGCAGAATTTTTTACTGCACTTTTGGTAAATATGATTACATTTATTAAAGATGTACTGGACACCAATTAAACATGTAATTCATATAGAAAAAGAGGCTGTGGAAATGCACAAAGTCCTCCCCCAGCAAAATCTCGGTGTATTGAATGAATGCAGTTTTTATAGCTGCATTTGAACATAGTCGTAGACACACAAAAACTCAGTACAGTTACTCGTGACTGAGAAACACAATGACTCTGGCTGACATTGATTTCAGATTTTTTAGATCTGTAAAAAATATTGTGCTGCCTTTCTGCTGCGTTCGTGAGCATTATGAATGAAGAAGAAAAGTAATCTGTAAGTGTAATTGGAATATAGCAAGACAAATGTCCGCAATAGCATATCACACTCAGTCTTGTCAGTGTTGCTTGCATCAATTTTATCTCTCTGTCCCACTATCAATTGAATCTGTATCATTCATAGACTACTACATTAATCTTCTTCAGTGCAGCATTCAATACATTACTGTCTGGAGTATTTTAATGCTTTAGGGCTTTCTTTTTTTATCTCTATTGCTAAGCAGTGAGTACTGAGCACCTGAGCATGGTAGTGCTCACTCCTCACTACTGATTTTACTATTATAAATCAGCAAAAATTGCTGCTGCGTTCCCTGCCTAGGCTTTTAAATTGACTATGATTCTATGATAGTCTTTCTTGATTGGTTGGGATGTGAAAGCCATGTGATCTGATGCGATAGCTTTGAAACTTTATGTGGAATCCAGAAATCATATATCATAGAATATTAGAGTTAGAATGGACCTCCTGGGTCATCTAGTCCAACCCCCTGCTTAAAGCAGGATTCACTAAATCATCCCAGACAGATGTCCGTCCAACCTCTTTTTAAAGACTTCCATTGAAGTAGAATTCACCACCTCTTGTGGCAGCCTGTTCCACTCATTGATCACCCTCACTGTCAAAACATTTTTTCTAACATCTAATCTGTGTCTCCTCCCCATCAGTTTCATCCCATTGCTTCTAGTCTTTCCTTGTGAAAATGAGAATAAACCTGATCCCTCTACAGTGTGACAGCTTTTAAGATATTTGTAAACAGCTATTAGGTCTCCTCTCAGTCTTCTATTAGGTCTCCTCTCATATATATCAGCCTTCTATGGCTGATGCCATCTCCTGAAATGTCAGCAAACATTTTTTAGATGATATATGCAATATGCATAAAATTCAACTTACATTAACCACTAAACTCTAAAGAAACACTTAGTTTTTTAACACATCCTTACATTACAGAATATAATCTTGGTACAGTACACTGTATACTAAAATATATACAGTGGATGAAATAAGTATTGAATAAATCACTAATATTCTAAGTAAATATATTTTCAAAGGTGCTATTGACTTTAATTTCTCACTAGGTGTTGATAAAAACCAATCCAATCCACACAAAGACATCAAACTAAATATGTCTATAAATTTAGTGATGTGTAATAATGAGAAATGACACAGGGAAGTATTAAACAAGCTTACTAAAAATATGTAATACTTCGTACAAAAGCCTTTGTTGGTGATGATAGCTTCAAGATTCTAAATGTACAGAGAAACTAGTCGCATGCATTGCTCAGGTATAATTTTGGCCCATTCTTAAATACAAACACTCTCCAAATACTAAAGGTTCTGTGGATTTTTCTATGAACTCTGAACTTTAGTTGCGTCCAAATATTTATCATTGGTCTCAGGGCTGGTGATTGGTTGAGGCATTGTAACAGCTTTATTTTCTTTCTTTGAAATTAATTGAAAGCTTTCTTAGTTGTTTGTTTGTAGTCATTGTCTTGCTGAAATGTCCACCCTCATTTCATTTTCATCATCCTGATTGATGGCAGCAAATTTTTATCAAGAATGTCATGGTGCATTTATCCATTCATCCTTTGTTTAGTTAAATGAGTTTGCAAGTGCTCTATGGTGAAAAGCAGACTCACACCATGATGTTCCCATCTTTAAACTTCACTGTTGATATGGTGCTTTTGGGGTGATATGCAGCGCCTTTTGGCTTGCAAACATGGAGTGTACTATGGCATTCAAAGAGTTCAAATTTGGTCTCATCTGACCAGACTCCCAGAATTTAACAGGCTTGTTTAAATGTTGTTAAACAAACTTTAAATGTGCCGGAACATACCTTTTGTTCAGCAATGAAATCTTGCATGGCAAGTGTGCATAGAGGTCTTGGAGGTTATGTGCTTATCTTGTTGTTTTAGGATCCATAGCTCAGCGACGGCTTATTTTCTGCGTCTTGAGCTGACATTTTTAACGGTACCATTGTTGTGCAGATGCTACATTTTGATAGTTTGTTTTGCATTTTGCGCAAAATTTATGGCGACCAAAAAACGCCGCTACGCCGTTTACCGATCAGATTAATTGATTTTATATTTTCATATATATCGGACATTCCTGAACGCGTCGATCCCAAATATGTGTATATTTTTTAATCTTTTTAATCCTTTAATTTTCAATTGGCCAAATGGGGCGTGATTTGAACTTTTAGGTTTTATATTTTTTTAATTTTTTAAAACTTTTTTTTTTATTTTTTTTTGATTACTAGGTCCCCTAGAGGGCTATAGTGATCAGCAGTCTGATCGCTCTTCTATTTCTCCAGATCACAGCTACTCAGCTGAGATCTGGAGAAAAGCTGCTTTACTCTCACGCACTGCCCTCTGCCGGCAGTGAGAGAAAGTGACTGATGATAGCTACATGAGTCCTCATATGACTCTGTGCTACCATGGTAACCACCAGACGTCACGTGACTTCAAATGGGGATGGGTAAGTTATCTTTATGGTGGCACGCTGTTACATCTTGCTGTCAGAATTTGACAGCGAGATGTAAGGGGTTAATAGGCGCGGATGGAACACGATTCAATTCACACCTGGCAGGCCCACATGCCAGCTGTTCAAATCAGCTGATATGTGCACGGAAAACCGCAGACTGCCCACAGCAGCTCGTGGGGATTAATCTCACAAAATCCATGACATACGTCATGTGTCGTGAAGAGGTTAAGGCCCCATCAAAGCTCACTGAAACCTTCAGTACTTTAAAAATTCTTCTGTAAACAATTTCATCAGTATGTTTCACAATGCAAAGGTCTTGAGATGGCTCACTGGTTTTAGCCATCATGAGAAGATATTTCTTGTGTGGCATCTTGGTAATGGCACACCTTTTTATAGGCTATCAGTTGAACCAGCTATTATTTTTCACTAAGTTTCAGGATTGTTTTCTAATTACTGATACATTTTAGCTGGTGTCATTACTTTCCACAGTTTTTTGCATGGATTTCTTCATGTGTTCAATACTTTTTTTTCTGTGTCATTTCTCATTGTTACACATAATTTAATTTATGGAAATCTATGGTGTGATTTCATTATATGTGTGGACTGGATTGATTATTACTAATATCTGGTAAGAAATTAATGTGAATGGCACATTTAGAAATATATTTACTTAGAAAATTGGTAACATGTTTAATATTTATTTTACCCATACTATATACAGTGATATAGTATTCATGAACTCTAAACTTGGACATGCTTTGATCTAAACCATTCAATTGAAGCTCTAGCATTATGTTTTGGGATGTTTTCCCTTCTGGAAGGTGAACTTGCACCCCAATTTGAAGCCTTTTGCTGTCTCTAAGGGCTGCTTCTCACTTGTGATTTTCTCGCAGTAGAGCAATGCGAGAAAATCTCGCATTGGAATCAGACACGTTAGTGAATGATTCAGCTCACATTTGCGATTTTTTTCTCAGTCCAAATCGGACTGAGAAAAAAATCGCAGCATGCTGCTTTTTTGCGAGTTTCTACTGCGAGTCTCTCCAATGCAAGTCTATGGGAGCGTGTAAAAAATCTGATGTCACGGGACGGCACTCACACCATCCTAGTGACATCCGATTTTCTAAATACATTTATCGCATGTTTCCTAAAACATTGGAAACGAGTGATGTCTCACAATGTCTGTCAATCGGTCTCTCCCTCTCGCTCTCTATTCTCTCTCTGTCGGTCGGTCTGTCGGTCGGTCACTATCTCTGTCCCTCTCTCTCTGTCCATGTCAGTCTATCCCTCTCCCCCCTCTCTCATACTCACCGATTCCCGATCACCAGCGCGGCAATGCACGGCGTTCACACTGCTCCGGCGGCTTCTACTCTTTTGAAAAAGCCAGCCGCTCATTATTCAATCTCGTATTCCCTGCTTTACCCGCCCACCGGCACCTATGGTTGGTTGCAGTCAGACACGCCCCCACGCTGAGGGACAGCTGTCTCACTGCAATCAATCACAGCAGCCGGTGGGCGTGTCTATGCTGTGCAGTAAAATAAATAAATAAATAATTAAAAAAATGGCATGCGGTCCCCCCCAATTTTAATACCAGCCAGATAAAGCCATACGGCTGAAGGCTGGTATTCTCAGGATAGGGAGCTCCACGTTATGGGGAGCCCCCCAGCCTAACAATATCAGTCAGCAGCCGCCCAGAATTGCCGCATACATTATATGCGACAGTTCTGGGACTGTACCCGGCTCTTCCCGATTTGCCCTGGTACATTGGCAATCGGGGTAATAAGGAGTTAATGGCAGCACATAGATGCCACTAAATCCTAGATTAATCATTGCAGGCGTCTATGGGACACCCCCAATGATTAATCTGTAAATTAAAATTAATAAACACACACAGTGAAAAAATCCTTTATTTGAAATAATAAACAATAACAAAGACCCTCGTTCACCACTTTATTAAGTACGCAAAAAACCCATCCTTGTCCGACGTAATCCACGGAGGTCCCTCGACGTTCTCAGCTCTGCTACATGAAGGTGACAGGAGCTGCAGAAGACACCGCTGCTCCTGTCAGCTCCACGCAGCAACTGAGGTGAGTAGCGCGATCAGCTGAGCTGTCACTGAGGTTACTTGCGGCCACCGCTGGATCCTCCAACAGTGACAGCAAGTTGCCCGAGTGACAGCGATGAAGTCACAGGTGAGTTGCGGTCACGGGGGGAGGATCCAGCTAGCCACGGGTAACCTGAGTGATGGCAGCGCTAATCGCGTTGCTCAATTCAGTCACTCAGGGGATTAGCGATCACCGGTGAGTCCTTCACGGGTGACCGCTAATCAGGACGCGACACAGACAGAGCCGCGGCATGACAATGAAGTCGGGTGAAGTTCACCCGAGTTCATTCTGATCGTGCGGCTCTGTCTGTGTCTGCTGTCATCTGCCATTCAGCTCTGCTACATGGCTGTCTGTGGCTGCTGTCAGCGGCCATGTAGCAGAGCTGAATGGCAGATGACAGCTGCTGAAAAAAAAAGGATCACACACGAATCACACACGCATTGCACACGCACTGCAATCATGAGAAAAATCTCAGGATCGCAGTGCAGTTGCATTGCACTCTGACCTAACGTAAACTAAAATCAGCCGAGTTTTTTTCAGCTAACTTGGACCGATTTTACTCGCATAGATGTGTTTCCAGCCTAACAGTTTTCCTCCTGGATTACCCTGTATTTAGCTTTATCTATCGTCCCATAAACTGTAACCAACTTCCCTATCCTTTATGAAGAAAATCATCCTCACAGTATGATGCTACCACCATCATGTGTGACGGAGCCAATGGTGTTTTCACGGTGATGTGCAATGTTAGTTTTCCACCATACATAGCGTTTTGAGTTTACCTCAAAAGTTCTACTTTGGTCCCATCTGACCAGTGTACATTTATCTGCATGTTCTCTACATGGCTTTTAGCAAACTGCCAATGGGACTACTTATGGCTTTCTTCTTGGGTCCTTGAGCAGCTGCACAAGGTGCACCAATGGTATGTCTGCTCCTGGTCTGATCCCTAATGTTCTCAAACAAACTTTTTAGGCCTTCACAGAACAGCTGTAGCTATACTGAGAATAAATTATGCACAGGTGGACTAAATTTACTAATTAGGTGACTTTTTGATGCAATCGGTCACACAGAAAGTTATTAAGGAATTTCGGACTACAGGGGGCAGAATACAAATGCATGTCTAAACTTTCAAGTTTCTGTTTTCAAATATTTATAAAACAATGAATTATTTCCTTGACACTTCACAAATACTTGTTACATATTGGTGTTATGATCAGGAGACCGCTGACTTTCCCATAGATATCCCAGTCAAGGGAAAACACCACCCCTTATCCAGAGATAGTGGCAACCCAAGAACTAAGATCCACTACCCCAAAAAGTCCAGGAAGAAATGCCTCGAAAACCCAGAAAAAAGAGCACAAGAATGGTTGGTAACTAACAGGCAGCAACCCCGTTACTATGTAAACACAACTAGAAATAGCGGTAGAGTGTGCCTACTCTACCTAGATGCCTCGTCACCGCCTAAGAAACTAGCTAGTCTCCAAGATGAAGAAAGGAATCCTAACTTGCCTCAGAGCAGCCCCAAAGGGTTAGTTAAAGCCCCAACATATATTGATGATGATATAAGAAATAAAAAATACAAAGTTGGTTTGTAATAGATTTGAGAAAAGAGAGGCCATGCTAACTAAGACACCAAAGAATAGGACAAAGGATAGGATAGATCACGGGGTGCAGCCATCAAAACCCTTATAATAAATGCCAACTCCTGATGATCAAAATTATGTTAGGACCACACTATCCTCCACCCACTACATCAGGGAACTCTTGTGCAAGACACCAGACAGGATTAGCATCCAAGAGAGGTGGTCTCAAAAACCGTCAAAGTAGCAACTGCCATAGGCAGAAAAATATTTAATAACTAACAGGACTAATAGTGAGCAGTCCATTGATGTGGTCTAATAAACTGTATACTAAGTACAACAAAGTAAATATGCAAAAAAGATGGAGAAAGGTCTTCACTGGATTCTCAGCAAAGTCTCTTTGTTAAAGTTCATCAGTGGGAACCCAATGGAGCACAAAATACATATATGACCAAAAAAATGCAGTACCATGTTCAGACAGAGAGAAAAAATTCCACTGTGTTTTTTTTTATTGTGAATGAACAGTCTTCATAGCACTTCACAACAAATTGACACAGAATCAAAATAAACATTGCACATAAGAGAAAAATGCATGAAAACTGTTCAGTCAGAGGATAGAAAACAAAGTACTTATCCAAAGCTCCAAAAGGCGAGATAAGAATGACTAGAAAAAAAGGCAAAAATTGAATCCACAGAAGGAGACAAACTGTAGCAGACATATTGGAGATCTCCAAAAGAAAAAGACAAGCTGGAGCACACTGGAGAAATGTCTGGCGGGTCACAGGCACCCGGCTGACATAACAGGATGACCTGGTGTTCAAGACATGTTCACTGGAGAAAAACTAACACATGAAACAATATCACTGGTGTCAGCTTGAGGCAGAATCTCTTTCTTCATACACCAAGGGCTGGAGATGACTGGCCAATGGGATTAGAGCCAAGCCCTGCACCTGTCTCACTGACAACCACAGAACTGACTAACTTCCAGCACTGGCCACTAGGGGAAGCCCAGAAACATCCTCAGGTAGAATCTTAACCTCTTCACAACTGGCAATGGCCAAACCAACAGAAACAGCATCCATAACATATTGGTATATCACATGAAATCCAAACAAAATACATTGAAATTTGTGATTGTAACAAAAAAAAATGTGGAAAAGTTCATGGGGTATGAATATTTTTTCAGGGAACTGCATATCTATTCATATGTAATCAAGCTTGAATAAATTTGAATAATCAAATTTGTGATTCATGAAGAAGTGCTCTTTTTCTATTTCTGTTGCAATGTAAGAGGTATGCATTAACCTATCAAGATCTAAAACTGACAAACCTTATTATAATCATTCTCATATGTACCTTCATAATCTGGATGCCGTGCTCTGCTAGTGAAATTGTTCTGACCTCTAATCTGCATGCAATGTTTATATTAAGATCCTCACAGCATTATATTAGCTGTACTGTCTAGTTTATGCTATGATCCTTTATATCTCTGACAGTTATAGACCACTTACTTCATTGCTTTATTGAGCTGACTCTTATTCCATGTCAGTCATAAATAATTAGCTTTTTTCTCTACAGTAAATTAGTCTCCGTTATCATACTAGCGTATTGGCACTTGCTTGTTCCTACACATGGTAAGCTGTGCAATAATGTACATTTCTTTTTTAGCTACTATCCATGTATCGACAACACATTTTCCTCATAACGTACGGCTCGTTTTACTTTAATACTAATTAGATCAATAGCTCTTGCGTTAGCTGTGCATGCAGCCTCTCCTTACAATCTGTAATGAAATGTAGTTATCAGAATAGGTAATAAATGTATGAATACTGGGGCACCTATTGCTGGAACATCCCTGATCACCAAAAAGGAAGGCCACAGCAGCTGTTCCAGAAGACTTTCAATAGCGCCATGGTCACACACACAACCTGTCCCTCAATTAATTAAGAGACTCACAACAACAGCCGAGTAAAGCTCTGCCATTTTGGTCAGTCCTTAGACTTAGGACCCCAGTTCTAGTCATTTGTTGGGATCTTAATGATAACATCTAAAACGATCACTATTTATCGCCTGTTCTGTGGATTGGTGAGAAATGTTTGTTGCGCAAAAAATCCCTTTAATGGTAAACATTACATTTAGGCAAAGTTTACATTGAGATACCCTATGCAGCTAACTCCCCCCAAAATGTGCCAAATAATGGTAAACTGTCAATAGTATATATTATATAGCTGCAATAGTATATATTGTATAGCGTAAAAGCTGAGTAATGGTTTATCTAAGTGGTATTTAACAACAGTTAAAACATGTTTTGAATTACTAAAAATAATGAATTAGGTGCATATTTGTCAAATTTTGTCTTTGGCATCTCTTCTGATTTTAAATATTAGGTAATAGAATATACTGAATGAATATACTAAAATATCCCTTCTTTAAAATATATCTTACACATAAAATTATACAATGAGATAAATGTATCTCTGGGGAAAACACTTCTGAGTTACTAGGAGTTTCTCTACAAATTGTATATGAATATATATTAGTGTTGAGATCATTCTGCTTTAAAATAAATGAAAATAGCCAATATAGGAAACAGAAATCTAAAGCACATAACAAATAAAAATTGATAGTTTCAGGCTACCAATAAAATGAAATGTCTTCCCAGAATGAGTACACCATTAAAATAGAGCAGGCTCCAAAACCAGGCTGCCAAAATAGCACTTTCATAAAAAATGTTTACAAAGTTCCTTTAAGGCACACATTCATTTAATAAAATATCTATAAATATCCAAGATTGTAAGTTAACATCATTTTTATTGTAACCATCCAGTTTTGTATCTAGTTTTCAAACTTTCGAACATTTTTATTAACTTTATCTATATCTAATCCTATCCATATCTAATCTATATCTAAACAAAAAATTGCAAAATCCCTCTAGGGGGAGACTGCAATAAAGTTGCGCTACATTTTGCAACTTTTTTTTTTTAAAAGTCACATTTCATGAATATGTCTTTAACATCTAGAAAAGCTATATTGACATAAAAATCAGAAAATTATCTCTAAAAAATAGCTTGAAAAAATTGCACAGATTGTTTAAATAATGTGTCAGTAATTGAGAGATATGCACTAACAAAGTCAAGCGAATCTCAAACTCAGGGTTCGGGCTTGCAAAAAAGACATGAAAATCATCCTGGTCAGTATCGCGCTGTGCTGGTGTATGAGTGATGATCACTATTGTGCGCGCTGCGGGAAGTGTGTGATCAGCTCAAACTTGACTTATATTCTGCATTCTAAGATGTAATGTTCATGGAGAAATTAAAAAAAAAAGCACCGCCCACCCACCTTCCATAGACTTAACTTGTAAAAAAGAGTTTCAGCTCACAAATAGAGTGTGGAATAAGCTAGCAGGTCTCATTTGCTATGATGTCACTGAGAAGACCAGAAGAACAGCGATAGACACCACAAAGAAGGGCAGTAGGTGAGTATATTAACACACACTACATTACATGTACATACAGAAATGTAAACAAAAATGTTAGTGAGAGTACTTCTTTAACAAGTTTGCAGTCGATTATGAAAAGTTTATAAGCAGCACACGTTGGCCATCAATATATCATTTTAGGAGCATCTGCCAGCCTCGATCCACCCTTGTCTGTGAACTATTCAAAGAATTCTTTAGACAATTTCATATGGACAGTGTAGCACTCAGTATTTCTTGTATATTCATGGCATTTCTTTTAAAATACAAGATGAATTTTCTAATATACATATATGTATAGTTGACCCAACAACTATTTAATCCTTTCCCTCTGCAGCCCATAATCATTCTGCATTTTTCCTTCACTTCTTTCAAGAGCCCAAACTTTTTTTATTTTCCATTCATATAACTGTCTGATGGATTTTTGTAGAACATGTTGCAGTTTTGAATGAGGTCATTCATTATAGCATTCAATGTACTGAAAAATAGGAAATTATTTTCAAGTTTGGTGAAATTGAGAAAAAAAATTCAATTCCGCCATGGTTTTTTATCTTTTGTTGTAGAAGTGACTCTGAATCATGATTTTCCAGGTCTGTACGATTATAGAGATACCAAAATTTTATAGATTTTTTTATATTTATTTGGAGGGAAAAAAAATCAGAAATTTAAAAAGAAATTTTTTTTTTGGTTAATATTACCATATTCCAAGACTAGGAACCTTTTTTGCTTTTCATTTGATGAAGCTGTGTGACAGTTTGTGTGTGTGTGTGTGTGTGTGTGTGTGTGTGTGTGTGTGTGTGTGTAAATCTGACAGTTTGATTGGAACTGTTTTTTTAAATATTTTTTAAAAAAAATTATTTTATTTTTTTATCATTTTTTAGTCTCCACATGGCACATTAACTCTTGGTCATCGGATTGCTTATGCTATATACTGTACCTCAATATTACAGTATTGCAGTATATAATGTAAATCTTGGTCTTTTCATCTCAGCAAATAGCTGAGCTTCAGAGGAGAACTAAGATGGAGGCAACGTTACCCATTGGCACCTAACAATCTTGTTACAGAGTGCTGCTGGGAGCTTGTAAACATGAGGCTGTCTAATTAATATAATATTTTTTAGATTCTGAGCCCAGTCCAATTAAGTACATTCACGTAGTATTGTCTTAAGTAGAGTTGAGCGCGGTTCGTGGTTCGAGGTTCTCCAGTTCGGGGCTCGAGTGATTTTGGGGGCTGTTCGAGATCGAACTAGAACTCGAGCTTTTTGCAAAAGCTCGATAGTTCTAGATACGTTCGAGAACGGTTCTAGCAGCAAAAAGCAGGGCTTTTTACAGCTACAGTGTGCAGGAGCCATCGCTGGCAGCCTGCCAGAAGCTGGTAACCAAGATAAACATCGGGTATCCAAGCAAAGCGCTTTGGTTAGTAACCCGATGTTTATCTTAGTTACGTGCAAGAAGCCCACACTTCCCCGCTCAGCTCGCTCCGCCACACACACACACACGCACCCCCCCCGCTCGGCTTACCTGCGGTGATGAAGTCCCGCCATCCCGACCTCAGCGCTGTCACTGTCCTCCATGGCCGCCGCTTGTCACATCACCTCACGCTTCCGACCCGAGACTGACTAGTGGTGACGTCACGGACCTCTCGCGATACTTGGTGTGAAGCCGGTCATTGAGCTCAGTGACAGGGGCTGTCGGCAGTGCTGGAGATCAGTGCAGGTAATGTACCTCGCTCCTGACAGCAGCACTTGTCATGCCCTGCAGTGACCTGGGCTGACCCATTGATGTTAGCTCAGGTCACTGCATTGCTCTCCCAGCCAATGGGGAACATCCTGCTCTTCATTGACTGGGACAGTGTGGATCGTCATGGCAACCCCTTGGATTACACCAGACCTGGATTTGTTTTTCATTCTAATAAATTGGTTAAAGAGGGAATGTTTTGGGGAGTGTTTTTTCAAATAAAAATGTGTTTGTCGTCTATTTTTTTTTATTACTGACTGGGTTGGTGATGTCGGGTATCTGATAGACGCCTGACCTCACCAACCCCAGGGCTTGATGCGAGGTGACTTACACATCTGGTATTAACCCCATATATTACCCCGTTTGCCACCGCACCAGGGCGCGGGATGAGCTGGGGCGAATGTATGCGCCACTTCTGGGGCGGCTGCGGCCTGCTATTTTTAGGCTGGGGAGAGTCCAATAACCATGGACCTCCCTAGTCTGAGAATATCAGGCCCCAGCTGTCTGCTTTACCTTGGCTGGTGATCCAATTTTGGGGGACCCCTACGTGTTTTTTTTTAAAATTATTTATTTAACTTAAAATAACAGCGTGGGGTGCCCTCAGTTTTGGATTACCAGCCAAGGTGAGGTTGCCAGCTGTGGTCTGCAGGCTGCAGCCGTCTGCTTTACCCTAGCTGGCTACAAAACTAGGGGAAACCCTACGTCATTTTTTTTTCATTTTTTTGGCTAAATACAAAGCTAAGCATCCCTTAGTGCCACATGAAAGGCACCAAAGGGTGCTCCACTTTTTCTCCATTTTTTCTCCACTTTTTCTACATTTTTTCTCCACTTTTTCTCCACTTTTTCTCCACTTTTTCTCCATTTTTTTTCCACTTTTTCTCCACTTTTTCTCCACTTTTTCTCCACTTTTTCTCCACTTTTTCTCCACTTTTTCTCCATTTTTTTTCCACTTTTTCTCCACTTTTTCTCCACTTTTTCTCCACTTATTCTCCACTTTTTCTCAACTTTTTCTCCACTTATTCTCCACTTTTTCTCCACTTTTTCTCAACTTATTCTCCACTTTTTCTCCACTTATTCTCCACTTTTTTCTCCACTTTTTCTCCACTTTTTCTCCACTTTTTCTCCACTTTTTCTCCACTTTTTTCTCCACTTTTTCTCCACTTTTTCTCCGTTCTTTTTCTATGGTCGGTCTACCCATTAGCTCTGCCATGCACACTGTAGCTCTACACCTACTGCACATGCTACTTTATGATTGACATCTCTTTCGTACCAGAGCTGTCTAAGCCTACTCTGACCCCATATTTGTCATTACTATATTGTCCTTGTACTGTATTATGACATTTGTATCACGTGTTTCATTTCTTGCTGTGTTGCAATTTTTTTGCTGCATCCCAATTGTACCTCTACATTGTTCGAGTTTATGTTATTGTTCTCTCACTCTTATGTGATACTGATTATTGTCATTTTTCATAATTACATGCAGATAAGTCCAATCTGACGAAGGCTCAGGCCGAAACGTCATTTGTAACTTGTTTTGGACAAAAACATATATGCTTATGAAAAATTTTTTTTTCTTAATACGGACCAATAAAGAGTGATTTTGCATTACTATCCGTTGTGACTTACTGACTTAGCCTGGGAGATTTAGAGTGCCGAGGTTACTCACTAATTTTATCTATTATTACCTCTGAGCACCTATATACCAGTGAGCAGAGCTTCCTCTACAGTAGTTCTCCTGATTAGGCATGCCCTTACCTCATGAGCAGGGCATTGCAGCTTTGGTAGCAACCATTACGACATGGACTCTGCTGCTGTGGACCCGAGAAGAGTGAGTGCAGATTCATTGCACCCACACTCCTCACATGAAGGGTCCGCACTCCTAGAAAATGGGGGATACGTTCCCTGAGTGTCTCCCCCCCATATTCTAGACGGTCCAGAGTCGTCGTGGGACCCCTTTATTTTTTTTCTTACAATAAATTGGTGAAAGAGGAAATGTTTTGGGGACTGTTTTTTCAAATAAATTTCTTTTGTCGATTTTTTTTTTTTGTTAGTACTGACAGTTTATGATGTTGAGTATCTAATAGACGCCATGACATCACAAACTGCTGGGCTTGATCTCAGGTTACTTTACAGCTAGTATCAACCCGATTTATTACCCCGTTTGCCACTGCACCAGGGCACGGGATGAGCTGGGGTGAAGCGCCAGGATTGGCGCATCTAGTGGATGCGCCACGTCTGGGGTGACTGCGGCCTGCTATTTTTAGGCTGTGAAGGCCCAATAACTATGGACCTTCCCACCCTGAGAATACCAGACCACAGCTGTCCGCTTTACCTTGGCTGGTGATCCAATTTGGGGGGGACCCTACTTTTATTGTGTAATTATTAATATTTATACAATAATTATAAAAAAGAGAATGAGGGGACCTCCACATTGGATCCCCAACCACGGTAAAGCTGCCAGCTGTGGTTTTCAGGCTACAGCCGTCTGCTTTACCCTAGCTGGCTATCAAAAATGGGGGGACCCAACGTCATTTTTTTTTTTAACTATTTTTTAAATAGAAAAAATGAATGGGCTTCCCTGTATTTTGATTGCCAACCAAGGTAACGGCAGGCAGATGGGGGTGGCAACCCATAGCTGTCTGCTTTATCTGCGCTGAGAATCAAAAATACCGCGGAGCGCTACGTCTTTTTTTAAAGATTTATTTTTACAGCACTGTGATGTCCAGCAATCAAAATACAGGGAAGCCCATTTTATTTTTAGTTATTTAAATAAATAATTAAAAAAAATATATATGGGCTCCCGCTGCATTTTTTGTATTGCTAGCTAAGGGTAATCCAAGCAGCTACTGGCTGCTAACCCCCACTGCTTGGTGTTACCTTCACTGGCAATGGAAAATCCAGGGAAGCATTTTTTATTTTTTTTGCCAAAAAACTACAAAAAAAGGACGTGAGCTTCGCCATATTTTTGTATGCTAGCCAGGTATAGCAGGCAGGTGCTGGAAGAGTTGGATACAGTGCCAGAATATGGCGCTTCTATGAAAATGCCATTTTCTGAGGCGGCTGCAGACTGCAATTCGCAGCAGTGGGGCCCAGAAAGCTCAGGCCAACCTGTGCTGCGGATTCCAATCCCCAGCTGCCTAGTTGTACCTGGCTGGACACAAAAATGGGGCGAAGCCTACGTCATTTGTTTTCTAATTATTTCATGAAATTCATGAAATAATAAAAAAAGGTCTTCCCTTTATTTTTGGTTCCCAGCCAGGTACAAATAGGCAAACGGGGGTAGGGGGCAGCCGTACCTGCCTGCTGTACCTGGCTAGCATACAAAAATATGGCGAAGCCCACATAATTTTTTCAGGGGGCAAAAAACTTCTGCATACAGTCCTGGATGGAGTATGCTGAGCCTTGTAGTTCTGCAGCTGCTGTCTATCTGTATGGAGAAGAGCAGACAGCAGCTGCAGAACTACAAGGCTCAGCATACTCCATCCAGGACTGTATGCAGAATTTTTTTGCCCACCAAAAAAATGACGTGGGCTTCGCCATATTTTTGTATGCTAGCCAGGTACAGCAGGCAGCCACGGGCTGCCTCCAACCCCCAGTTGCCTATTTGTACCCGGCTGGGAACCAAAAATATAGGGAAGCCCGTTTTTTTTAATTATTTCACTTAGTTCATGAAATAATTAAAAAACAAATGACGTGGGCTTCGCCCCATTTTTGTGTCCAGCTGGGTACAACTAGGCAGCTGGGGATTGGAATCCGCAGCACAGGTTAGCCCGAGGTTTCTGGGCGCCTCTGCTGCGAATTGCAGTCCGCAGCCGCCCCAGAAAATGACGCTCTCATAGAAGCGCCATCATCTGGCGCTGTATCCAACTCTTCCAACAGCCCTGGAGCCGGGTGGCTTGTTGGGTAATCATGAGTTAATACTGGCTTTGTTTTACTAGCCAGTATTAAGCCAGAGATTCTTAATGTCAGGCACGTTTGACCCGGCCATTAAGAATCTCCAATAAAGGGTTAAAAAAAAGACACCACACAGAGAAAAAATACTTTAATAGAAATAAATACACAGACACATTAGAGACTCCATCTTTATTACCCCCTGTCACCCCTCCACGATCCTGCTCTTCTGTCTTCTTTCTTTCTAGTGTAGTAGTAGTGACGATTGTAGTGAGGATGAGGTTCACCAGCCCATCACTTGGGGCTGGGGCATCTCATCCTCACTACAATCCTCACTAGTGTAGTAGTAGTGACGATTGTAGTGAGGAAGGATGAGATTCACCAGCTCATCACTTGGGGCTGGGGCATCTCATCCTCACTACAATCCTCACTAGTGTAGTAGTAGTGACGATTGTAGTGAGGAAGGATGAGATTCACCAGCTCATCACTTGGGGCTGGGGAACCTCATCCTCACTACAATCCTCACTACAATCGTGCAGCAGCGTGCAGCCTTCACTCCGTGAGTGATCAGTGCTGGCTGTCAGCGGTAACAGCGGTAACGCTGACAGACGTGTTACCATAGCAACGGTGCTCTCGGAGCCGCGGTTAGCGGTGAAGTCACCGCTAACTGCGTTGCTATGGCAACGGTGATCTCCGTTAATGACCGGCTGTGTCAGCCGGTCCCTAACGGAACGGGGAGTCGACCGTGTGCTAGAGCATGTCGCCGGTACACGGCGATACACATATGTGCACCGTGTACCGGAGAGATGCACTCGCAGGTCCTACATGACGTGTCATAGTCATGTGACCAGTCTGTAGCCAATGAGATAATAGCCACGTGACTGGTCACATGGCTATTTTGACGTCACGATAGGTCCTGCATCTCTGCTGGCAGTGCAGGTCACCGGGAGGATTAAGCGATCATCGGATGGAATAGCGGCAGGAGACAGAGTGCAGAAGGGATCGCGGGGACCGGTAAGTGTTATGGCAATGTTTATTAACTGTTTGTGTACATTTATAATGCATTTTTATGTGTTTGTAATTGCCTCCCATTATAGCCTATTGGCTCGAGTTCGGTTCGTCGAACGTTCGACGAGCCGAACTCGAACGGGACCCCCGTTCGGCGAACCGGCCTCGAGCCGAACCGGGACCGGTTCGCTCATTTCTAGTCTTAAGGAGTAAATAAGAATAAAAATACTGTAGAAATTTGACTCAAAAATAAATATTTCTTTATGCAGTGTGTAATGTAAAATTCTATGACTTAAAATATTCACGTGTAGTCTAAAAGTTCTTCTCTGAAATATTAGGAACAAAAATATACAAGCAATTTGTTAAAGTGTAATTGCATCAAAGGTATTATGAAATTTGTTAATAGTATCCAAAGTCCTAATTATTTCCTGCAGTGATCAGATTTTCTATATGTTAATTAAGACATTTTCATTTGGAGTAATTTATACTACTAAAAACATTGTAAATTAGGACAAAATATAGTTAGAAAATATGCAATTTATTTTCTATTCCACCCTGTTAAAGTATTAATATCTCAGGCTGGAAACACATCTGTTTTGGAAGTCAAAATGAAAAATGAATTGTTGCAAATTTATTTACAGCAGCATTGTTTCATTTTTTACCACTGGATTGGTGCTTTAAATCTAAGTACTTTGCACGTTGCGACATCGCTAGCCGATTGTAGCGATGCCGAGCGCTATAGTCCCTGCCCCCGACGCACATGCGATCTCTTGTGATAGGTGCCGTAGCGAACATTATCGGTACGGCATCATCACACGCACTTACCTGCCCTGCGACGTCGCTCTGGCCAGCGACCCGCTTACTTCCTAAGGAGGCGGGTCGTGCGGTGTCACAGCGACGTCACACGGCAGGCGGCCAATAGAAGCAGAGGGGCGGAGATGAGCGGGACGTAAACATCCTGCCCACCTCCTTCCTTCCCCATTGCAGGCGGGACGCAGGTAAGGAGATGTTCCTTGCTCCTGCGGCTTCATACAAAGCGATATGTGCTGCCGCAGGAACGAGGAACAAAATCGTACCTGTCGCTGCAGCGAAATTATGGAAATGACCGACACTAAACCGATCATACAATTACAACGCTTTTGCGATCGTTAATCATAGCAAAAAGGATTTACGTACTCCGATCTCGACAACGACGCCGGATGTGTGTCACTTTCGATTTGACCCCAACAATATCGCAGCTGCGATGTCATAATGTGCAAAGTACCCCTAAGTCTCCGGCCCCCTGTCTTAGGCTATGTGCGCACTTTGCGTCGAGGTAGTTGCAGTTCTAAACGCATCGTCTGGCAGAAATTGTTTTTGTCAAATTTGGTTTTGACCACAAAAACGCTAAAAATACGCTTGCGTTTTTTCCGTGTTTTAGCCGCAATTTTATTGCGTTTTCCATGCTTTTTCATTGCTTAAAGTCAGATGCATTTTGAATACAAATACACTGCTAAATAAAGTTTAAACATTCAAACACTATGGAAAAAATGGGGAAAAATGATAACAAATATCATGATTTAAATCATGCACAAAATAGCTATTTTTATTAAAATTATAACTGTTTTATAAAATTTATGCATACAATATCGTAAAATTATGGTTTTTCATTAATTTAATTGTCGGACTATGTGTGTGTGTAAATGGACATATCATGCCCTTAATATAAAATCAAAAAGGCATGCGTTTATTTTGTCAAAATAACATGTTTTCTGCATCAAAAAAGCAAGTAAAACGCTAGGATTTTGATTTAGGATGCGCTTTGAAAGTTCACATTAACTCTAATGTTAGCAAAACACTGCCAAAATGGCAAAAACAATTGACATGCTGATTCTTTAAACGCTGAGTTTTTGCCAAATTTTCTGCAACTGAAACGCTGCGTTTTTAACAGCATTGTGCGCACAAGAAATCCCCATTTCCCATGGACTTTGCTTGAAAATCAAAACGCATGCATTTTGGCATTAAAACGCTGCAGTTCAAAAAGCTGTGGAAACGCATGAAAAAACGCAAAGTGCGCACATAGCCTAATACTGATGCTCTGGTTTCTTCACTTTTTATTAGTGCCACCACTTGTGGCTTGCCGGAAGTCAGAAGTTACTTTACAAGCTCTCAATACAAGTCTATGAAAACCAGGACAAGTCTCTCATAGATTTGTATTGAAAAATGACCTATGGCACGCAACATGAAACACTGCAGCTGCCAACAGATCCCAAATCGTTGGAGACTAAGGCGGGCTTTGCACGTTGCGACATCGCAAGCCGATGCTGCGATGTCGCACGCGATAGTCCCCGCCCCCGTCGCAGGTACGATATCGTGTGATAGCTGGCGTAGCGAAAATTATCGCTACGCCAGCTTCACATGCACTCACCTGCCCTGCGACCGTCGCTCTGGCCGGCGACCCGCCTCCTTCCTAAGGGGGCGGGTCGTGCGGCATCATAGCGACGTCACACGGCAGGCGGCCAATAGCGGCGGAGGAGCGGAGATGAGCAGGATGTAAACATCCCGCCCACCTCCTTCCTTCCGCATATCCTACGGAAGCTGCGGTGACGCCGGTAGGAGATGTTCATCGCTCCTGCGACTTCACACACAGCGATGTGTGCTGCCGCAGGAGCGAGGAACAACATTGTACCGTCGCGTCAGCGTAATTATGGATTACGCCGACGCTGAACCGATGATACGAATACGACGATTTTGCGCTCGTTAATCGTATCATCTAGGCTTTACACACTACGATGTCGCATGCGATGCCGGATGTGCGTCACTTTCAATTTGACCCCACCGACATTGCACCTGCGATGTCGTAGTGTGCAAAGCCCGCCTAACAGGAATTACAGTAATACCCGAAGAATACAGTGAGTATAAGACTAAGGGCAGAGGATTTAGATTTTAAGCACCATTCCAATGGTGAATTAAAAAAAATGCTGGAGTAGTGCTTTAAACATGATCAAGGACTCCTAGATGTCTCAACACACACAGTGGTCAGATTCTTAGGAACTAATTTGATCTGCCAATATGTTTTTGAAGTTTGAATGTGAGCCAGAGAAAACCCATACACGAGCGCAGAATAAACAAACTCCATGCAGATGTTCGTTCTCTTTGGTCATATTTGAACCCAAAATTTTTATGATATGTAGTTTGGATCCTGTTCGTTGTAGACATAAAAATAGGTAAAACTTTTTTTTCTTCATTGAATTGGTCGGTGGTTGACCTCCACCTTGCTATGCACCCCAATTTGGGATGTATTCCATCTGTCTGGATTTTGGCGGTTGGTGACTGTTCACATTAAGTCATCAGGCTTTGTCCACAGGCTATTTACTTCATGCAGCATTTGCTTGGACCTGTCCCGCCCACAGCCATGACTCAGTCATGGGTACGGGATTGAAATAGACCAGGTGAGTGCTGCTAAGAGCAGTTCTACTATTCATATGTGAGGCCGTATGGCACATTTTATAAAAATATTTTAGTGTAGGACTGCTTCAAATGAGATTTGCCGTGACGTGGCGAAGCAGCTCAAAAAATTGCAATTTTTTGCTAAAAATCTCAAAAAATTTTTTAAAATAAGTACAGTTTGGAATGTTTGGTGCCGAGTGCACATTTGGTGCTGGCTTTTTGTTTTTTCTTCATTGAATTGGTCGGTGGTTGACCTCCACCTTGCTATGCACCCCAATTTGGGATGTATTCCATCTGTCTGGATTTTGGCGGTTGGTGACTGTTCACATTAAGTCATCAGGCTTTGTCCACAGGCTATTTACTTCATGCAGCATTTGCTTGGACCTGTCCCGCCCACAGCCATGACTCAGTCATGGGTACGGGATTGAAATAGACCAGGTGAGTGCTGCTAAGAGCAGTTCTACTATTCATATGTGAGGCCGTATGGCACATTTTATAAAAATATTTTAGTGTAGGACTGCTTCAAATGAGATTTGCCGTGACGTGGCGAAGCAGCTCAAAAAATTGCAATTTTTTGCCAAAAATCTCAAAAATTTTTTTAAAATAAGTACAGTTTGGAATGTTTGGTGCCGAGTGCACATTTGGTGCTGGCTTTTTGTTTTTTCTTCATTGAATTGGTCGGTGGTTGACCTCCACCTTGCTATGCACCCCAATTTGGGATGTATTCCATCTGTCTGGATTTTGGCGGTTGGTGACTGTTCACATTAAGTCATCAGGCTTTGTCCACAGGCTATTTACTTCATGCAGCATTTGCTTGGACCTGTCCCGCCCACAGCCATGACTCAGTCATGGGTACGGGATTGAAATAGACCAGGTGAGTGCTGCTAAGAGCAGTTCTACTATTCATATGTGAGGCCGTATGGCACATTTTATAAAAATATTTTAGTGTAGGACTGCTTCAAATGAGATTTGCCGTGACGTGGCGAAGCAGCTCAAAAAATTAATTAATACTGTGGCCTCCTTAGCGCTCTATCAGACTGTGCTTCCATTCTTTACCACATAGCCTAATGGGATATTTCTAAAAGTTAGTCTTATCATTAGAGTTTTAAGGGGTTATCCAGGACGACAGGAAAAACATATCTATTTACTTCCAAAAAAGCACCACACCTCTTTTTTGGTTGAGAATGGTAAAGCATATCAGGGACATTTACAAGACTAGTCAAGTGCTGCCCCAGCTGTTTCTTCCCAGCACCACTGCGGGTTATTGACAGGTCTCTTGCTATGGAAGAAACCTGTAAATCACCAAGAGCGCTGCAGGGAGTAGCAGAATGAGAGTGGTCTTCATCTATGGTCCCCAGCCAAAGTTTTAAGGTATATTTTCTCTCAAATGCCAGTGTTTCAAAGTAAAAAATACCTGGCTTCAGTCATGCTGGGATGCTCTGATTCATCCTTCCTGCAGTTTGAGCAGCATGAATCAGGCTAAAGGGGCTGTTCTGCAATTTTATATCAAGCCTGAGGACACAGGTAGCACTGCTTTGGCTAAGCAAAAAGTATTATTTTTTTGTTATTTGTAGACAAAAACCTCAAACCTTTCCAAACATCTACCGTATGCTGGAAGTGGGTGTTTAAAAAAATGCTCAGGAATTGAGCCTGCAACATAAGCAGCAGATGCCGGCTGTACTATACAACCAGCATCTTCCTCTAAAGGCCCCTTTACACACTGAAACTTTCTAGCGATCCCACCAGCGATCCCAACCTGGCCGGGATCGCTACTAAGTCTCTGGTGAGCTGTCAAACAGGCAAACCTGGCCAACGACGCAACAGCGATCTGGACCTGCAGAACGACCTAGCTAGTCATTGGGGACGTTGTAAAGCAGCTTTTTGAAAGGTTTGAAAGGGAAGTCGCTAACAAAGTCGCTGTAAAGTCCCCTTTACACACTAAAACTTTGCTGCACAGCGGGAAACAAAGGACCAAAGAATGGTCCTGAACGATTTGTAGCGATCACAACTTCACAGCAGGGGCCAGGTCGCTGATGTGTTTCACACACTGCAATGTCGCTGGGGAGGTCGCTATAACGTCACAAAACCGGTGACGTTACAGCGATGCCATTTGCGATGTTGCAGTGTGTAAAGCCACCTTAACAGTAGTGACCAGGGTTAGCTCTGATCTCTGCTGTTTAACTGCTGGTTGAGCTATAATGATTTAACTGTCCAGCGTGATGTGAGAAGAGATAAATTAGTTTCTTCTATTGAGTTTGTGAAATGTTCTTTATATCTGCTATATCACCCTGAAACAGATCATATTGATATGATAATTCTATAAAATAAAAGAATGAACAGAATAAAATCAGTGTTTGCTATTTCAGTTCAGTATTTTAGTAATACATTTGTGTGCACTGCATACCGTCAGCCCCATCCTCTCCTCTATACACTTGTCAGAACTGATAACTTAGGCTGATAGCACAAAGGTACATTTTTTACTCTCACCTGCTATATAACAAGATTAGAGACAATGTGAATATGTAGCAGACTACCTTGATTTCAATGTGCTGCTATTAAAAGCCCCTTGTTTTAGATGTCAGAATCATCAGCAAAGCATTGTGCACAATGTATAATGTAATAATGTAATTGCTATCATTAAAGAAACAATTACATGAAAAATGAAATACTAGCCGTTGACTGCAGTTTAGTTAGCCATCCTTATAACATATTTTCTTGCTTATGACCATTGACAACAAGGAATTGATACATAAACACTGATCCAATTGAGGATATAGCTTTGCCTTCAGCACTATGTGAAGCTGTATATTAGATGCTATCTTCACGGCCAGCTTATTGAGCATGAACTATGGATAATGCTTTGAGACATGTTAGTATCTGAAACATGTTATCATAGGGCATCTCAGATACGGAGCCTCTAGCTGAGGATCTTATTGCACAGCATAAAACTTTGCTTCTTATAAGTAAGTGCCATTAAACAACTCAGCCAGAGGTCGGACAGCATCCTGGATCGTAACATTTTATTACTTTTTTCTGGAAATCTTTTCCTCTTTATTGCACTGTTACCACGATCCATCAAATTTCATATTCTGTTCATATGGCATTTCATTAAAATAAAACAGAAAGAAAAATCTTTAACATCCATTATGTTGACAACTACTGACATTTTGGTTAAATACATTTAATCTCCTTAGAGAAAATTATACAAATCAAAGTCGACCTTATGAGTATTGAGCAGTTTGAGAATAGAGCAAAATAGTACACTAAAATATGCATGTAGAAACAGGTATCATATTAGGGTTTATGCCTATGGCCATGTTAACACTTTGTATACAGACCCCTTTAAATTTTTCACTCTTTGTTTCATTGCAGCCATTTGGAAAATTAAAAAAAAGTTATTTTTTTTTCTCATTAATGTACACTCTGCACTCCATCTTGACAGAAAAAAAACTGAAATGTAGAAATTTTTGCAAATTTTTTAAAAATGAAAAATGGAAATATCACATGGTCATAAGTATTCAGACCCTTTACTCAGACACTCGTTTAAGTCGCATGCTGTCCATTTCCTTGGGATTCTCCTTGAGATGGTTCTACTCCTTCATTGGATTCCAGCTGTGTTTTATTAAACTGATAGGACTTGATTTGGAAAGGCACACACCTGTCTATTTAAGGCCTCACAGCTCACAGTGCATATGAGAATCATGACGTCAAATGAATTGCCCAAGAAGCTCAGAGACAGAATTGTGGCAAGACACAGCTCCAGCGAAGGTTACAAAAGAATTTCTGCAGTACTCAAGGTCCTTAAGAGCACAGTGGCCTCCAAAATCCTTAAATGGAAGAAGTTTAGGACCACCAAAACTCTTCCTAGACCTGGTCGTCCAGCCAAACTGAGCAATTGTGGGAGAAGAGCCTTGGTGAGAGAGGTAAAGAAGAACAGCAAGATCACTGTGGCTGAGCTCCAGAGATGCAGTAGGGAGATGGGAGAAAGTTCCAAAAAGTAAACTATCACTCCAGCCCTCCACCAGTCGGGCCTTTATGGCAGAGTGGCCTGATGGAAGTCTCCTCAGTGCAAGTCATATGAAAGCCAGCAAACGTTTGCTAAAAAACACATGAAGGACTCCCAGACTATGAGAAATAAGATTCTCTGGTCTGATGAGATGAAGATAGAACTTTTTGGTGATAATTCTAAACAGTATGTGTAGATAATACCAGGCACTGCTCATCACCTGCCCAATACAATCCAAACAGTGAAACATGGTAGTGGCAGAATCATGCTCTGTGGGTATTGTTTTAGCTGCAGGGACAGGAGGACTGTTTGCAATTGAAAGAAAGATGAATGAGGTCAAGTATAGAGATATCCTGGAAGAAAACCTCTTCCAGAGTGCTCTGGACTTCAGACTTGGCCGAAGGTTTACTTTCCAACAAGACAATGACCTTAAGAACACAGCTAAAATAACAAATGAGTGGATTCAGAACAACTCTGTGACCATTCATGACTGGCCCAGACAGAGCCCTGACCTAAACTCAATTGAGCATCACTGGAGAGACCTGAAAATGGCTGTCCACTAACGTTCACCATCCAACCTGTCAGAACTGGAGAGGATCTGCAAGGAAGAATGGCAGAGGATCCCTAAATCCAGGTGTGAAAAACTTGTTGCACCATTCTCAAGAAGACTCATGGCAGTACTAGCTCAAAAGAATGCTTCTACACAATACTGAGCAAAGGGTCCTAATACTTATGACCATGTTATATTTCAGTTTTTCTTGTTTAATAAATTTGCAAAAATTTCTACATTTATATTTTATTCTGTCAACATGGGGTGCAGAGTGTACAATAATGTCAAAAAAATGAGCTTTTTTAAATTTACCAAATGTCTGCAATGAAACAGTCAAAAATGTAAAGGGGTCTAAATACTTTCCGTACCCACTGTAATCTCAGACTTGCACTATTTTATAATGTGGCATAAAAAAGCAATCTTTAATAGTTTATATCCCTCTGATTAAAATGCGAAAAAATAGTATACTCTATCAGGTGCCATATTTTGGAGGATTTATAGTGCTCTGTATTACAGTAATGTACAGAGATGCAGTATAGTGGTACATCTAGAGCTTATGACTCTACAGTCCGAATACATGGAAACTCTGTGCCATGGCATGGGGTAAATGCCCACAGCTCTGTCCGGCCAATTATATCTAGTCAAATTATGCAATGAAAGTCAATTTGTCACAGTCGTCTCCCTGGTGTTAGAGACTAGTGACAGTTTTAGGACTGAAGCCTCTGATCTCCATCTGGCTCTTTACATTTAAATGTTATTTTGTTTCTTTTGGTATTGAAACAGTTAATGTCAGTTTTGCTGCTGGTAGCTTTCCACCAGTTCCTAGCTGAGTGTTTCATCTGCAGCTGTTCTGTAGCCACACCCTTCAGGTTTAAATAGAGGTGTTTCCCAGCAATCCTTGCTGAAGATACAAACTCATTTATTCTCTGGCCGCCATGGAGGAAGGTTTTGCTGTGGAGTTTTCCTATTCTCAGGATTTATCCATTTTTGTTTCTATTCCCCCTGTTTGTCTTACCTTACCTTTTGTCTTGTTAGTGCAGTGGTGTGGTCTAGTTAACCTCACCTGCCCCTCATTAGCCAGGGCATGTCTAGGGTGTGCTCAGGGTCTCAGGTCCCTGCTCGGCAACAGTTACAGAGACTGTACAGGGACTGGCTGGGAGAGTAGGGACAGTTGCAGGCGAGGTTATTAAGTGTTCTACCTACCTCTCTCACTAGTTCCAGGGCCCCCCACTGTTATTGTGTCCCTGGTGTCCTCTTTTTTTTGTTTTTATTGTGCGTCAGACTCACGTAGGTCTGAAACGCCCCCACCATGCTTGTCATACCTGGTAAGCGTGACACAATTATATGTAATATATTATTCAAATATATCCCACCTCTTGAGAGGTGTAACCATTACAAAATTATAAATGTTGTTCACTACTCCTGTAAGTGGTTTGATACATTTATACATTGCTTTTTCTCCACTTCAGGGCATCAAAAGAATTGTCACTCGCACAGTTTTGTTTGAAATTTTTTTTATTTTTTTTTACTCCTCTGAAATGTAGGGTGAAAAAATTGGTTTGCAAATATAAAGTAAGCCAGACGTGAATTTGGCTTTTTAAAAAAGTCACAAAAAAGTAGAAATTCTTTCTTCAGAAACAAGTGGCATAAAAAGTTGAAAAACACTTCTAGACAGATGCGATGTATCTAAGGATGTCAGAATTTATCAAATATTGTGCAACACTGAAATATGTGGTGCAAATAAAAACAATATAGCCAATAAAACTAATAAAAAAATCCATTCATGATGCATTCTGATGGTTAGCTGTAAATTTTATGTAATGTTTGAATATAAAAACATTACATATTTACTGTGACTAACCTTACTTAGCTTTTGATCCACTAATGAGATATTGTATTAATAGCTCCTTTGTATACCGTACGATAAGAACAGAATGAGTGAGGTTATTTCATACAGTAAAGTCATTCAGTAAAGTCACCTTTTTCTCACATCTGTTTTTTTTTCTTAAGGAACTGTCAAAGTGTAAGCTAAAGCACTCGGCTAATTATGCTGGAAGTAGTTCACATTTTGACAGTTAATTCTTCTACTGCTTTGAAACTTCTCTCGAGTGCCATGGAATTTGATAACTTGTTCCTTGGTTTGTTCACCCACCAATAAAGATTCATGTCTACTGTGTTTCCTGTCATGGTAAAAGTCTAGTACAAGGACATTATATTTCTCGGGTTGTATCATACTGAACATACAATTCAAGAGGATAATTATTTGCAAGGTTGACATTCTGCCACCTGGCCTCATCTACATTGCTGAGAGCCATTCTTCTTTAGAAAGAAGAAAAAAATAAGCATGACTGAGAATGCAGCTAAACTAAAACTCATGTCACATTTACACTGAATATCATATAGATGAATGTATTATGAAATCATACTTTTAAAGAAGTCAAAACCTAGCAAATTTAACACAGTCCTTAGAATCCTTGCATTATTCAGATGGTCATAGCAACATATTGTTTGTTTAATAAAAGAGTTAGATAGTATCTTAGCTCAATAATTACCTATTTTATTACTCAAGTGGAACTATCTATAACCCTACTTCAAAGAAACTTCGCATTGGGCTGTGCAAAGCATTCTATAATTCTTAACTCTAGTTCAGATTTGTTAACTCCTTTGCCTAGGTAAAGTAGAAAACACTGAACCGATTCAGCGCTTAAATAAAAGTAAAAAGCATTGAACCAGTTCAGTGCCTAGAGTTGAAAGCATTGGATGGGATTATCGCCTAGATAAAGTAGAAAGCATTGAACTGCTTCAGTGTAGTGATAGACTACAAAGCGTTGGATGAGTGTAGCGCTGTCACAGGGTATCACGGGATATATAATGATGGGGCAGGTGACCCTAGGCTGGCCCTCAGTATAGAGTCCCTGCACTGTCCCTTATCTTGGTGGTAGATTTGATGGTAACCAGGTTCAAGCCCCCAGCGTGACCCTAACTCCTGTCCAAGCCCTGATTTAACTCCCTCTCTCCCACACCCTCGCGGAAGGCCAGAAAACACAAAGACAAAACCCCACAAAATGACATGGACAAGGGAGAACGGAAACTCGTACACACAGCACTCTAAACACACAAGGGAGGCAATATGTGTACTGGGAAACAATGAAAAAAGGGGGAAGTAATGCACAAAAAGGGAATGACCACACCACTCAGAAGCGCAGTATGGATCACCATAAACAGGAAAATCATTAAGACCAGGATTGCTGGAGCTAAAGTTGAAGCTATTATTGCACATACAGGAAGGAAGGAATGTTTTAAATAGGGAGGAGACAGCTGCACAAGGCAATCAGCAACCTGAGCTCTTAGGTCCTGCTCACCAGTCTGCACGAATTAACTCCTTCAGAGCTGAAGACCAGTGAACATGAACCAGCCAAAACCCAGCTCTAACTGGACAATACAGAAGCTTCCGGTTGTTTGTCAGACTCTGTGCTGTGAACAGAGTCTGACAACGCCGTGACAGCAGGTGTGTACAAAGCCAAACAGCGCATGACAAGCACCTAGATAAAGTGAAAAGCAGTAGATCGGTTCACCTGTTTTTTGAGTTTTTCTGAGTCTTTACTTGGTTTAGGGGCAGCAGGACTGACTATAACAGCAATCATTATTCATAAATAAAGGTGATCTGTGCACTCTAATAAGATTCAATGCTTTATTAACATTTCTTGGTAATTTTTTGTTTTTATTGTAATCCTCTATACCCTATGACCAAGCGTTGACTGCACTGGAATATCACTTGGCCAAGTATAAACAGCTGCTAGTTGCTATGATTCACATGCAGTCTACAGTATACCAGCGGGTGAATTTAAAAGGGCGTTCCAGTACTTTTATCCTGTTAACTATTGAAGCGATAGGTCATCAATATAATATTATTAGCTGACCAACTCATGACACCCCACCAACTCAACCCGCACCCTTACTAGCTGTGAATCCTTCTGGAGGTAGTCACATATAAACAGTGTAGAGAGTGGATCACTACAGCTCTGTTTGATGTTTAATGGTCGCTGCTGGATGCTGCAGATCAGCCTCAATTCTTTTGTTGGACTCCCACCAATCTTATATTGATAAGTCTGACCTGTGCTAAAGATAGGTCTTCATCAATATAAAATTACTGGAAGCCCATTTAGTGACCTGTTCAAAAGAAACAGATAATCTGAAAAAAGCATCAATATTGAAAATAGTTTACGTCACTGAGTGTACAAACCATAGATGCTCAAAAGGGGTAAACATAAAATCAGACAACAAATATTACAACAAAAGAAGTGAGCAAGCAAAACAGACTCTAAGCTAACATTTTTGACCCAATATTTTACAAAATACACTCATAAAAAGAGATTTAAGATATTAAAATCCCCTATTAAAACCATAGACAATTATAGTTGCCATTTCATATCCAGAAGGGAACAACATTAGAAAATATCTGACCTCCATAACTTTTTTTTATCTGAAAATATTCATCCAAAAACCTGGATATCATACAAAGTTATGTGTGTATATATATATATATATATATATATATATATATATATATATATGGTAGCACTAATTATGACAAATGTTTGGCTCTAGTTACAGGTAACAATGTAATTACCACTAGCAAATCATCCAAAAAAGGAAATAATTCTTACATTAACTGTGGTACTACACAGATAGTGGACACACTGCTATCTACAAAATATAAAAAAGAAACAAGGGGACAAGAGTATAGAGTGCAAAAAATGGCAAAAATTTTTACTGAACAAAAAATAGATCATAAACCCGAAAATTCAAACAAATCACCATGTGTTAAAAGCGAGCATGAAGGGGAGTGTGATGGAACATGAGGTCAGTAATAAATATAACACACTCACATAGTAAGATGCCAAGAATGAATGAGGATATAAAAAATAATACAATCAAAAAGATATATGTAAATATAAAGACCCTCCACTCATCCTATATCAGGCATGATATGTGTAAAATACAGAATTTTAAAATAATTTAATTTAACCTAAAGTGCCATGTGCAGGAGAACTTGGAACACACTGGGTGAATGAGATGATATTAATAAACTGGCCAAAACAATCTCAATACAGCACAATAAATAACTGAATGAGGTAGAGTATATATATTAGCTAAAGTGCGAAGTGCAGGATGGTATACAAGGAATGTTCCAACCAGTCACAGCAACAAAGGACCTAGGACCCCAACGTACGTTTCGCTAGGGTTTATTTCACTTTGGTGTGTAAACTGTGCACAATCAGAATATTTCCAATCTGTAGTTGGGCTAGGTTACACAAAGCTCATGAACATGGAGAACTACATGGCAGTAGGTTAACTAGTCCTCTAGTGATAATCTCTTGATGATAAAACAGTTATTTTATCAAAAGTACAATAATCAGCCTAGTATTTGGCACATCAGTGGAATAAGGGTCTCCACATTATGCTGCTCTATGATTAGTTGGAAAAATACTGGTAACAGTCTCACTTTAAATGGGTTGCCAGATAAACAAAACATATCATCTATCTACAGGATAGTTTATTTTTTAGAAAAGTCTCATGCACTAATAGAACTCTGCAAACTTGGCTTTATCTTCCTCCCAGCAGAAGAAATAAACAATGACATCGGAGATAGGTTAAAACTACTTTTGCTCTTTACTTCTGTCTTGCTTGGTAAAGACCAAATGGTTGCAATGTCATTACATTGTTGTGCTATTATTTTTTTATCTTTTAACCTGATGAAAAAACTAAATGATGATGAAGTTTTAATCTATTATCACTGCCTTGAACTCGTGGACACTATCTACAGAATAGGTTATGAACATATGATTATTAGGGGTATGACCGATGGGACCCAAAATCCTTTTTGTAAATGGAGTGGTAGTAAACATTTGTGTTTATAGTTGCAGAGGTCACACATTCTCACTACTATTCTATACTCGCCGAATACTTTGGGCCTCCAATCTCAGGATCACTGGGGATCTCAACAGCCATCATGACTTTCAGGCATCATACATTTATCACCTAGAATTTGGTGAAGTATTACATGTTGTTAATAAAACAACCATGTTATGTGTATTATTTATTTCCTTAAATTGCATTTCCAGTGTCTCTTGAATGTTGTAATAACTTTTGGAACTAATGGATATAGTAACAATGAATTTAAGATGCCAATAAGAAGTTCTGTATAGCCACTAGTGGATCCTGCATATCATTGGCTGCAGATTGACTACAAGCCTTATGCTTCCACTTGGTAACTATGAACACTGAAACTGATTAATGGCCACTGATGACAATCCAAGTAACTGCTAGGAATCGCAGCACTGTTATTGAAGGAACATTGCAACTTTGGGAGATAGTTATTTTTGTTTTTTCTTTTAAGTCACTTTAACAGTTAAACTTTAACTTTTTTAACTATTGAACATGAATCTTAGCAATATACTCCATTACCTTATCTTATTTCTTTTTATCTCCACACTACAGGCTAAAAAAAACTTTTTCAGCTGCCTTGTTCATGCACTTAGGGCGGCTTTGCACACTACGACATCGCAGGTGCGATGTCGGTGGGGTCAAATTGAAAGTGACGCACATCCGGCATCGCATGCGATATCGTAGTGTGTAAAGCCTTGATGATACGATTAACAAGCGCAAAATCGTCGTAATCGTATCATCGTTGCAGCGTCGGCGTAATCCATAATTACGCTGACGCGACAGTACGATGTTGTTCCTCGTTCCTGCGGCAGCACACATCGCTGTGTGTGAAGCCGCAGGAGCGAGGAACATCTCCTACCGGTGTCACCGCGGCTTCCGTAGGATATGCGGAAGGAAGGAGGTGGGCAGGATGTTTACATCCTGCTCATCTCCGCCCCTCCGCCGCTATTGGCCGCCTGCCGTGTGACGTCGCTATGAAGCCGCACGACCCGCCCCCTTAGGAAGGAGGCGGGTTGCCGGCCAGAGCAACGGTTGCAGGGCGGGTGAGTGCGTGTGAAGCTGGCGTAGCAATAATTTTCGTTACGCCAGCTATCACACGATATCGTACCTGCGACGGGGGTGGGCACTATCGCGTGCGACATCGCTGCATCGGCCTGCGATGTCGCAACGTGCAAAGCCCGCCTTATAGTAGCTGTTTTGACCTGCAGGTCTCGAAAAGAATTCATAATTTTATTCTCCCTTCCCAATGCTCAGACATTACTTAGAAACTTTCTCCCTGTCTGATCCTGGGGCAATGAAGCAAAGAAACCCATACAGTAATATGGATACTGGTCAAAACAGCTATTCTAAGTGCATAAACAAAGCAGTTGAAGCAGCTGTTTCAGCATGAATTTTGAGAGAAAAGGAAGTAATATAAGATAATGGAGTATATTTCAAAGACTCATAATTTTACAAATTCTTCTCAACAATTAAATAAAAAAAGAGTTACTACTTAAGATGAGATTTCCCTGTACTGGACAACCACCTTATTGAGTTCTTCTCTTTCAAACAAGCTATCAGACCACAGGCAAAGTCTGAAAGCAGCGTTCCGACCAACTGAGATCTGACACACAACCAAACACACAACTAAAAGCACCACGAACAAGAGGGTACACCAGGGAAACAATAACAACGGTGGGCCCTGAGACTAGTGAGAGGGTAGGTGGGCACCTCCTAACCTCACCTGCAGCTGTCACTACTCTCCTAGCCAGTCCCTATAAAGTCTCTGCAAGTGTCATGAAGCAGCACCCTGGGTCCCTGCAAAAATTCTATAGATGCCCTGACTAGTGAGAGGCGGGTGAGGTTCACCAGATTCACTGCTGCACTAAAGAGACAAGAGAATAGGAGAGACAAACAGAATAAAGAATCAAAATGGAGAGGATATGACATCTGGAAGATCCACAGAAGCTTTCTTCCACCAAGGCGGCTATCATACAAATGATTTGTATAGTCAGCAAAGCCATTTAGGGTGTGTGTCAACAATGCCGGTGCTGCTGACCTCAACTGCAGGAGAACTGTTATCAGAAAAACTAACATTTAACTATTTCAGAACAAAGGAAATGAATCAAGGTTGAAATGCAGAGTAAAATATGGATTTCAGCTCACCCATCTGATGTCCTTCAGGCTGGAGTGGATGCTCGTAGTCCCCCGGACAGGCAGGTCCGTGATCCAAGGCAACAGCAGGAAAAGAGGGATGGGACTCAGCACCAATTCTGTATGATAAAACTTGGAATCTTTATTTCAAAAATTAAAACGATCACAGGTCATCCAGAAAAAACACCATGCGGCTTGACGCGTTTCGGACGGAAAAGGGGGATTAAAACCAGTCCTTAATCATAAGCCTTTAAATGCAGAGTCCTAGATAGAGATAATTAGCTCCAGTCATCAAGTTGCCACTAGTCTCCAAAAACAAGGAGACAATTGTGACAGCAGCCCAGTTCCAAGTTTGTGGCATCATGTAGGACTTTCTTATTTTAAAAAAAATCCCAGTTCCTATTGAAAGACTTCAAGCAGAGATTTTGAGAGCCACAAATAATGAATGAGGAAGACATATTGGAAATTTTTATAATTATTCATAGTATAATAAATAATTACTTACAAAACCATACTAACCTGTTAATAGCTGTGATTAACTTAATGAAGAATTGTCACTCGCCACAAATAACACTATTACCATTTGCAATGAAAATCTATGGGTACAACAAAAAGTTGTTTTGCGAGAGAGAATTATTAAGATGTTAATTTTCCCTAATGTCTATCTTAATTGAAAACTTGTAGAAAGTACTTCCTGTATCATAAAGTTCCAGCACAAGGCATAAAATTTGCAATGTTTAATTGGCCTAATGCATATCAAAAACAATTACTTTATAGCATTAGGGTAATTTACATGAAATGCTCTAGAGAAAATTAGCTCATTTAATTTTCTCAATCGTTTAGTGGTATGTACAAAGATAAAGTTAAAAAGCAACTATGTTGAAGTTTAAAGGGGAAAAGCTACTTCATTTAAGGCAATAGCCTAAATACATTGTTTACGCTTAGTAATTGCAGAATGATTGGTAGTTTGTTATCTGATCGCAGCTTCTCTGGCATCTGTATAAAACTGAAATGAGCAGATTAATATTACTTTTGCTTATTAAAAATGCAAATCTTTATATCTGTGATCCAGATACTGAGTCCTTAAGGACCGCATGATTTATATTTTCAGTTTATTAATGATTTCTAAAATTGTAAAATGACAGCTGCCTTGTAGTTATACCATTTTTATGCATTTTTTTCATAATAATTATTTTAATTATTACAACATTTAATTGCTAAAACCTCTCATAAATACAGTTACATAGTTTGTTTAGCATTGGGAGATCAATATACAATATTTGTGTGTGGGGGTCCATGTCCTTTTTTCTATGGTACAGTTAAAGAGTAGCTATCATCACCATTCTCCCCTTTTTATTTTAGAAAAGATTGGGCAGCTGCAGGATAGTGAATTTTTCAAATAACATTTATTAACAAAAGATGCCTCAAGTGTCCATAACGCCCCCAAAGCAAGCGACTTCCAAGTCAGGTCCGAACTACCAGAATGCGGGATTCCATCATGGAGGAGGGGATCTCATAGCTCTGTAGCCCTCCATACTGTGAAAGAGGGAGATCTCACAAAATCTCAATCTTTGCACTAATCTTGCATTACCGCTAACCTGATACTAAACAGTAACGTAATTTCTTAATTTAGACAAGGCAGCATCATAATTTTGCGCAATGGCGCCACTTCAAGTAGATACAAAGTATATGATCGTCCGCATTACTTAAATTACATAAGAATGCCATGCTTTCACCATAGCATGAAGATATGATGTTGGCGCTTGCTATATCCGTACTTGATTTGTTATGAAAATTGGCTTACCTATATTTTAGGGAAAAATGCAATAAGCAGCATTATTAATTTAAAGGGGCATACCACTTTAGAGTTTCTGAATAGTACTGTCCTGGAAAGTGGATCACTAGCAATTAGTGACCACAGTGCAGATTCTATTTTACTATGAGGTACTGGAAATAAAACGTTACATGACACACTCAGTTCCCCCAAACCAATAACTAATGTTTCAGTTGCTCTTTGTATGATTGTTAAACTTTTATGGCCTCCATTACTGTTTTATTAATCTCCACATATCCTAATGAGTCATAAGCAATACAGCTGTTGTATACATTGTCTTCATCTGTCTTATTTTTCCTATAAAATAATGTATGAAGGTTAATATTTTGGTGCACACACCTGCCAGCAGTTCTAGTACATATTGCCTTCCATAAAAATAAAATATACTGTCACTGCGCTACAGAAGATTCCTATATGAGCCAGTAGAGTTTATCAGAACCCATTGGTGTCTATTGTGTGACCAAACTGCTTTCTACAGTGAAAACCATGATGACCTTGTTAAAAGATACAGGTCACTGATAATATTTGCTCTATGAGCAGTTCAATGTGGAGACATCAACAAAAGGTTTTATACAATATATTTGATAACTTCATCAAATATAACAGTAGCAATTGTAGTAAGTAGGCAATTTCAATTTTTAAGTAGACAACTTGTCAAACTAGTTGCTCTACACAAGAAATTTTGAATATATTTATTGCTCTAAAGTAGTAAAGTCTCATTAGTGAAAAGAATGTCATTATAAGACTGGTTTCACATGTCAAATATTCAAGGTCTGTTGAAGGATCATGATGTCTGCACTGACCATGTGTTTTAGGACCTAAACTAAATAGTGTCATAAGCATAGACCCACAGTAGACCTGTTTTGGTTCAGACATTGTGCTCTGTCCTTGGATCTGACCATGAGTTTTGTACAGTGCTTTGAAAAAGTATTCATAGCCCAGGAACTTTTCCAGAGCTTTTCACATTACACCCAAAAGATTAAATGTATTTTATTGGGATTGTATGTGATATGCCAACACTAAGTATCAAGCATTTGTGAAGTATAAAGGAAACGATACATGGTTTATTGGTCTCATACAGTAAAGGCCCAGTCACACACAACGACTTACCAGCGATCCCGACAACGATTCCACCTGATAAGGATCGCTGGTAAGTTGCTGGGAGGTCGCTGGTGAGATGTCAAACAGTCAGACCTTACCAATGATGCAGTAACGATACAGGTCGCGACCTGTATAACGATCTCGGCAGTCACTGGGAACCTGTCACACAGTGTCAAAAACAGTGATGCATCCTGCCCAGCAGGACATCGCCTTTGAAGAATATGGTCCGGATTATTCGGCAACGACTAGCGATCTCACAGCAAGGGCCTAATCGCTGGTAGGTGTCACACATAACGAGATCGCTAACAGGATCGTTACTGCGTCACCAAAACTGTTACTCAGCAACGATCTCGTTAGCAATCTTGTTGTGTGTGACGGGGCCTTTAAACACACACTGCACAGCACCTTGAAAACACCATCCCCACTAGCAAACATGGTGGTGGCAGCATCATGCTGTAGAAATGCTTTTCTTCAGCAGGGAAAGGAAATCTGATCAGAGTTGATGGGAAGACGGATGTAGCTACATACATGACAATCCTAGAGGAAAATTTGTTAGAGGTTCCAAAAGATTTGAGACTGGGGCTCAGGTTCACATTCCTGAAGGACAATGACTCTAAACTGCCAGAGCTACAATGGAATGGTTTAGATCAAAGCATATTCATGTGTTTAAATGGCCCAGTCACAGTGCCATTGAGAATCTGTGGTAAGACTTGATCATAGACGCTTTCCATCCAATCTCACTCAGATAAAGCTAGTTTCCAAATAAGAATTCACAAAACTGTCAGCCTCTACTTGTGCATAGTTGGTAGAGGCAAACCCCAAAAGACTTGCAGCAGTAATTGCAACAAAAGGGGGTTCAACAAAGTAATGAATCTGAGGGGATAAATACAAATACATGTCACAATTTTCAGATTTATATTTTTTTAAATATTTAGCAAACCATGTATCATTTCCTTACACTTCACAAATACTTGCTACTTAGTGTTGGTATATCACATGTAATATACATAAAATGCATTTTCTTGGGTAAAGTAAAAAATGAGAAAAAGCTCATGGGGTATGAATACTTTTTCAAGACATTGAACAAGTGAAACTTACCTTACTCAGTCCTATAGAATACAATGGACAAACTGTAATATAACAATGAATAGTGCCAAATGATACACTTGACTATTGACTTTGAACTATTAAAAGAAATTGCAAAAACCAAACAGGTACCAGTGCCTGAACATTCAGATGCTAGTGAAAAGCAAATCGAGTATGCCAAGTTAAGTGCAAATACAATTGTCTTCTTACAATACTAAGGATGACAGTTCTAGGAACAGATAAGAAAATAAATGATAACTAATTGTAATATAAAGAAAAAATGTGTGGGCGTTTGTGTGAGATGTAGCTGCATATTTAAAAAGTTGTGAATACATAAGCAAGTGAAAATGTCACAGAAGTGTAATTTTTTAATAAGCAACAATCTATTCTAAAAACATGCCAAGCCATACACGGAGTGTTTAGAAACCCTAATTATCTCTAGATTTGTCATAATTAAAGGAAACTGTAGACAGCATAATTACTACATTTGTATTGAAAATAATTTTTTTTTAAGTTCCTTGGCTTTGTCAGGAATGTTGTGTATGTTTCTTAAAGAGAATATGTTATCACATACTCAACTATTTCTTAAATCATGTTTTTATATTAAATATTTTATGAATTATTGGCAATTTTTATTTTCTATATCATTATTTCGTTTGACTAACATCGAATGTCGCTTGACTAACATCTACACTAATCCAAACCTCCCACTTCAGGATCCAAGACTTCTCCCAAGCTGCACCAATCCTCTGGAAGGCTCTACCCCAAGAAACTAGGACAAATAACAACTTACTCAGCCTCAGAAGCTCCCTAAAAACACATCTTTTTAGGGTGGCCTATCACATTCACGAATCGAATTCAATTCATATAGTCCCTCCATGACTTCTCAGAACATAACTTCCCGTCAAACTCCACCAAACCTGAAAGCATCTCAAAGTTTGGCTGACTGGTTCAGGCAGCCTTTAACTATCCCCCATTTCTTTGAGATGACTGCATTGTCATTGTAAATAAGCACTTGTACCTTGTCCCCCCATCTCATTGTAGATTGTAAGCTCTCACCAGCATGGTTGTCTTTTTTGCTTGTATTTTCTATAACTGTTACTTGTTTGTATATGAACCTCCTGAATTGAAAAGCACTGCGGAATATGTTGGCGCTATAGAACTAAAGATTTATTGTTATTGTTATTATTTATGTAAACAATTCTTTATTATAAAACATTTCTAACCAGTTATTCAGTCTGACATTAGGCTAACACTTCATGACATCACTTTCTAGTAGTCAGTTCATTATCATCACATTTTATTTTACAATAAAAGTAAAACTCATATTTAGATAATACTGTACCATAGATATTGGCCACAGGTCCCCATAACCCCCTCTCTCTGAAGAATTATCTCTGCACAGGAAACAGAGCATGCCTAAAAAACTCTTCCATAGAAGTCAATGAGTCATTTTTAATCTTTGTGGAAGCTATAAATCAAAATTTTGATCGCTGATTATAGCAGACTAAGCAGTATGGCTGCCCTCATTATTATATAGAGAAAATGGAATTTAAAAATGTACAATCATAAAATAAAATTGGAAAAAATTTAATGTCTGTAAAAACAGATAAAACAGAACAATATAGGTGCTGAATGACATCTATTCTTAACGTCATAACATGTCTAATATTAGATTAAATGTAAGGCAGCATGGCTAACTTTTTCTTATAACTCCAAAGTAATCAATACTCCTTCAACTTCAGCTGGTTTCAGCTGCCAAGTCAAACTATTGTTTCCACTTGTCTAGTGCTGGATTTACACGCTGCAGAAATGTGTACAATTCAAGTAATTACAATCATTGATTTTGAGCATCACAGTGTGTAATCATTCCTCTACATCTGGCTTGGATAGTTGAAATCAAGAACGAAAGTCTTCGGCGCGTTAAGAATTTTGATCATAGGATCGGAAAGTCGCATTGTACAAAAACAAAGATGGTCTTGACAAGGATCCAGGGTCTAGACTTGATTACTGATCCATTTGTCAACGACATAATTTTATAACAAGATCAAATAAACGCAGTAAAAGCAAAAGTCGTGTTATACCTCAAATTTTACTTCCATAATTTACCACTGTTTGACAATTGCAAAGATTCCTTCACCTCTTAAGGTCAGATAAAGTACGACTAGTGATGAGCGAGTACCAAAATATTCATAATCGCTATACTCGTAACGAGTACTTTGTAATACTCGCGTATTCGCTCTGAATAGCTAATACAATGCAAGTCAATGGGAAATGCGAGTAATTTTCTGCTGGACCCAACAAAGAGGTCTGGGGGTGGGAAAGTGATGAAACTGAATGGATTCTCTCTCTCACCCGCTCCTGCAATCGATAAGTATGAAGCGGAGCTAGCCGCCAATCACAGTAATGCCACAACCAAGATGACTGCTGCATTACTGTGATTGGCTAAGAAGCCCAGCATGTTTAGTGCCTGCAAATCAAGCACCAAACCTGCTGGGTGGGATATACGAAAATCACGAAGCGAGTACACAAAACCTCAATGCAATGTAACGAGTAACCTGAATATCGTACTATCCGTGCGAGTAGTGAATAGTAATGATTACACTCGCTGATCACGAAGCACGACGGTTCAAGATTTTGTGAAAGCAGGAGTGTGACACACACACATTGCATATTTTTATGCCTTTAGGATTTGCACAGCATTTTTCTAAAGATTACTATTTTAAATAATTATGTCTCAATGTAAAAAAATAAGGAATCACTCTTTAACAGAACAATTTACGACTTTGATCTTAGGGTCACAAAGTCACAATCAGTTCTCATATCCCTTGTGTCGCAATTTGACATCATTTTTAATTTGCCATTTTTAATGAAGGTCATATTCCTTCAACAGAATAAAGAGTCTCAAATGGAGCAAATATTCATATCCAAACATATTCTTCAAGGAAATGATTTAATTATATAAGACTTTGCTAAGTTTCACAATCTGGTAATTAGCTTTCATTTTATTTTATTTTTCACTCCATTGTTTTTTATCTCCCCGGTTTCCTATTCTTATTTTCATTACAACGGTTACTCATATATACTTTAAAGGCTTTGAGTGAACAACTTAAAATTACAACTCATTTAAATAAATCTACTCCTCGTAAAGTGACGAAAACGATGCTGCACAGTAAGCCTTAAATGGAAACGGATTGTAACATTAAATGAGTTTTCTAAGACTGAGTTTGTATTATTACAAAGCTAAATAAGGACGTTATGTATTTTAAACTAAAGCGAGATAGTTGCTCCATTTGCTAAACATAAATTTGTTTCTCTCCAGCTCTTGGTGTGCTATAAAAAAGTGATAATTTGAAAGCATTCTAGTAAGATAAGCTATAGGATTTTAAGAGTTTCGTGCATAACATATACCATAATCAGTGGTAGAAAATGCATGTGTATTGCAATTACTCAATCTGAAGGTCTGTCCACTGGTTTCAAAAGTGAATTTTTCCTATATTGACATGCAGGAGTATTGAACACTTGATGACAGGTACTACTACAGAGTAAAGCTGATTTCTAAAGGTCCTAGCCACAGGAAACTCTGTGATAAACTTAGGGGTGCTTCACACATAGCGAGATCGCTACCAAAATCGCTGCTACGTCACGGTTTTTGTGACGCAGCAGTGACCTCATTAGCGATCTCGCTGTGTGTGACACCGAGCAGCGATCTGGCCCCTGCTGTGAGATCGCTGC
Organism: Anomaloglossus baeobatrachus; assembly: GCF_048569485.1. NCBI lineage: Eukaryota > Metazoa > Chordata > Amphibia > Anura > Aromobatidae > Anomaloglossus > Anomaloglossus baeobatrachus. The sequence goes on along the minus strand of NC_134353.1, from coordinate 295,500,259 downwards.
TCGTTACACACAGCCCTGGTGCGTTTTTTTATTGTTGCTCTCCCGCTGTGACGCACAGATCGCTGTGTGTGACAGCGAGAGAGCGAAGAAATGAAGCGAGCAGAAAGCAGGAGCCGGCATCTGGCAGCTGTGGTAAGCTGTAACCAGGGTAAACATCGGGTAACCAAGGTGGTTACCCGATATTTACCTTCGTTACCAGCCTCCACCGCTCTCACGCTGCCAGTGCCGGCTCCTGCTCTCTGCACATGTAGCTGCAGTACACATCGGGTTAATTAAGAAGATGTGTACTGTAGCTAGGAGTGCAGGGAGCCAGCGCTAAGCAGTGTGCGCTGCTCTCTGCACATGTAGCTGCAGTACACATCGGGTTAATTAACCCGATGTGTACTGTAGCTAGGAGAGCAGGGAGCCAGCGCTAAGCAGTGTGTGCTGCTCTCTGCACATGTAGCTGCAGTACACATCAGGTTAATTAACCCGATGTGTACTGTAGCTAGGAGAGCAGGGAGCCAGCGCTAAGCAGTGTGCGCGGCTCCCTGCTCTCTGCACATGTAGCGACGTTATGATTGCTGCTGCGTCGCTGTGTTTGACAGCTAAGCAGCGATCATAACAGCGACTTACTAGGTCGCTGTTACGTCACAGAAAATGGTGACGTAACAGCGATGTCATTATCGCTGTCGCTATGTGTGAACCCAGTCTTATTGTGTGGAGACAAGAGTTGGGCAAATCAATTCACAAGGCTCCGGTCAATCATTTCTGGCTACTGGACAGGAGGCAGACAAATCAAGTTAATTAGAAGCTGTGCTGGGGATCCAAAAAAGTAAGAGATTTGCAAAATCGATCCATCCACGTGTAGTAAGGACCCTACTAACAAAAAGGACACATAAATTGTGGTTACTATGAAGACGGTGAAGTAAGTTGAAAATTACTTTGTGAAAGTTTCAAAACTTTTATGACAATTGTAGAGAGGAGCAAATCAGAATAGTAAAGTTTGGTTCTCGTACCGAACATGGATTTTACAAAAATAATCAGTGTTCTAGTTTGGAGTCCGGGTATTTTATGTACACAAACTACAGGAGCAAGCATTACGGTGCTCATGTACGATCGGTGCTTGGCCCAGTGTGAGACACTTGCATTGTTTAAATGGCTTGAATTGGGAGTAAAATAAGCATTATCGGATGTATTCCGTACAAAAAAAGTTTCAAAAATCATAAATAAGAGAAAAAAGAACTGCAGGATGATTCCTTAAAGCATGGAAAAAAAAGGGTGAAAAAACAATTATGGTAGAGGTGGAGACCAAGAGAAGTACCCCCCAATGCGTATCGCCATCCGAGGATAGCTTCCTCAGGGAAAATGGGGGTATTAACACCTGCACTAGTGTGGAGCCTTATATATCACTCAAAAAGTAATTAGATAATTAGAATATGTACAACACCTGTTTAGTCATGGCATGGCGATTGATAGTAGTATCTACATAGAGTGCATGCAAATCACTCACAAGTTGAAACCCTCCTCTGGAAGTATTCTGTTACTAGCTGTATGTTGGCAGAGAGCCAAACTACCCAATCCATGACTTCTAACAGTGTTCAGGTCCGGGTCCAGAATTGAACTTTATCTAAAGTAACCCGCCAAATCGAACTTCAATGGGTCTGCTTCTCTGTAGATATTTGCTCTCATAGGAATCACATATAGTCTCAATCATATTATTACAGCAATTTATTTACGTTATGACTCTGGGTCACCATGACTCAAGTACTTGCACAGTATCTATTTTTTAAACACTAGACTATTGCTCTCAATGGCTTTCTTTTTGTTCCTTGTCTCATAACTACAGTATGTCCATAATCTGGTAATCATGTATAGAATCCACACTACGCACTATAGGGTTTCACTTCTATATGCATTATAGTAGCTATAGTACAGCTAACATTGAAATAATTAGTAACAGCAATGCAAAAAAGTTCAGCCTCTGGCAACTTATTGCAATTAAGTAGTAAATAAGCACAAACTTCATTGAAACCATAAAATAAAAGCATCTTAGAGAGATAAGTGAGAAAGCTAATACATCTTTTTACTGCATGCACAGTAATTTCAGTAACTAGCTATAACAAATATCCCAGTGGTGCAAAATCAAAATTACAAAGCAGTTTCCACATACCACACAGTATATTACATCAGTAACAAAGATTATTCCACTGGGCACAGCATATCTTCTTCATAAGATATCTGCATCCTTAGCATATCTAAAAATACAACTTTATCATTTTATTATCCACTAATTGTACCAATTACTTAAAGCCGCACTCCAACATTTTTTGTGTGCCATGTTTTAGTTGATGTGCCATGTCTGAGTTGTCTGCCATCTTTATTCCTCCTTCCCCTCTGAAATGGTTCCCACAATGCAGATTACATTTATCTTCGTGCCTATGGCTTTACGGAGAGGTTGAATTGTCATCACGTTCCTTTTGCTCCATTCTACCGAAAGCCATTGATAAGTCAATGACATAGATCTGCTTTCTCCAAATGCAATCTACAGAACCTCAGTGTTTCCAGTGATGGTGGGTAAATTTGTCTATTTGCCTGCGACTGGAACACAGGGGCATCCGCTACGTCTTGAGGAAAGAAGGTTTAATCATAATCACAGACGAGGATTCTTTACTGTACGAGCAGTGAGACTGTGGCACTCTCTGCCGCATGATGTTGTAATGAGTGATTCACTACTAACATTTAAGCAGAGCCTGGACGCCTTTCTTGAAAAATTTAATATTACCAGTTATGTATATTAGATTTTATGACAGGGTGTTGATCCAGGGAACTAGTCTGATTGCTGTATGTGGAGTCAGGAAGGAATTTTTTTTCCCCATTGGAACTTGTTTGCCACATTGTTTTTTTTTTTGCCTTCTTCTGGATCAACATGTTAGGCTACGGGTTGAACTAGATGGACTTAGAGTCTTCCTTCAACCTTAAAAACTATGATACTATGATACTATGAAAATCATGATGAACACACATCAAAACATCACATTGTGTGCATCAGAAACCTTCAGAGCACACATCAGTCAAGACCAGCACATGCATCAGGCACAAGCTTCATCCAATGCAAATGAAGCTTGATAGGTCCCATCCAATGAAGAGAAATGGTTGGATGTGGTGAAGGCCTAGTACTTAAAAACTTGAGTGTTTTTTAGCTGGTGTGTATTTGGTATTTGGTATTTTTACAAGTCCCAAAACATGTAAGGAATATGTTTTAGATAATTTATATGCCACTACATTTTTCAGGAAGTTTGAGGTGCTACCAATGTGAAGTTTGTACATGGGTCACTTGTGCCCCTAACCGACGTATCCCCACACACCCCTCATATTTTTAATAAGCTAAGTGATTAACTTTTAATAATAAGCATTTATGTTAAATGTATATATACCCCATATGGGATTCCTTTGCTGTAGTCCATGCTGGTTGTCTAATGAAATCACCAGCCAAGACCTTTTAATGCAGACTCTGACACCAATAAGTTGTTTCATTAAGATATCCATTCTTCAAACTGAAGTTAGCATGATATTCAGCTGATTGCTGCAAATAAAACTTTTCACTCCCTTCATCCATCAACTTATATCACAAGGAGAAACCGCAGCCATCCATCAGCCAGCTACTCAAGTTAGGTTAACCAGAATAAGGCCCTATGTACATGCTGTGGTTTTTGGCAGTTTTTGATGCAGTTTTTAAGAAATCTGCATCAAAATCTGCGTGCCTCTCCTGAAGCTAGCAAAGTTTACGGGATTTTAGATTTGTTGTGCACACTCTGCGTTATTTTTCCGCACGGTTTTGGTGCACATGTTGATGCAGGACAAATCTGCAGCATATCATATTGGTCAGGTTTAGCAGCGTTTTTTCACCCACTGACTTCAATTCATTGACTTTCTTGATAAACCCAAAAAATGCATCAAAGCCTCATCAAAACCTCATCAAAAACAAGTCAAAACCATGTTATTTTTGCCACAGAGCGCAGAAAATTTCTGCAGCAAATCTGCAGCGTGTGTACATAGCCTAAGTGTCACTGTGACTTAATCGGTACCGACATCGCCATCGTGCGTACCCGCCCCCATCGGTTGTGCGACACGGGCAAATCGCTGCCCGTGTCGCACAACATCGCCCAGACCCGTCACACTACTTACCTTCCCTGCGACGTCGCTGTGACTGGCGAACCACCTCCTTTCTAAGGGGGAGGTTCATTCAGCATCACAGTGACGTCACAGCTGCGTCACTGAACCACCGCCCAATAGAAGCGGAGGGGCGGAGATGAGCGGAAAGAACATCCCGCCCACCTCCTTCCTTCCGCATAGCGGCCGGGAGGCAGATAAGGAGAGGTTCCTTGCTCCGTGTCACACGGAGCGATGTGTGCTGCCGCAGGAATGAGGAACAACTTCATTACTGCTGCAGTAACGATATTTGAGAATGGACCCCCATGTCACCAATGAGCGACGATGCAAAATCGCTCATAGGTGTCACACGCAACGGCATCGCTAATGCGGCCGGATGTGTGTCACCAATTCCGTGACCCCAACGACTTCGCATTAGCGATGTCGTAGCGTGTAAAGCCCCCTTTACTTTCTGCTATAACTGATACAAAAAGTCCTAACTGGAGAGCACCTTGCTATTATGAACTGGGGCTGTTTCCATTAGAAGACGCAAAGAATATGACATGACTCAGTTCTTCAAGAAGTTAATGGATATGCCAATGAAAATAAAACCTTTATTAGTTTAGCGTCATTTCACTATACCTGCAATGCTTCATTTGCAGCTGCATGTTTAACGCTACAGAGCTGCATTCAACACAATGCCCCACAAACACTTGGAGTCCTTGAAGTGATTATTGCAATCACCATTCTGACTTTATTACTTTTCATTAAATATTGCATATAAATTTATGGCTGACACTTGCCTACTCAGTAGTACTTAGGTTAATAGATACATAATTTAGCAAGATTAAATCGCATAGCATCTTAAAGAAATTTAGATTCTGCATGGCATTTATGAAGTTTTAACTTTTATTAATTCAGATTATTTATTGTTTGTCATTACCACTTTATGTGGATAAACTTTAAAGGAGATACTGCATTTCTCTTCTTTCCTAATGTATAGTACAGATAGGATCCATATATCAATCCAATCCATAAATTTATGTTAAATAACAAAATATTACACATGATAACTATAAAAAAATAACTTTTGTTATATTAAGGGTATAAAAAACATCTATAAACTGAATAAAAGCCTCTTTATTATAATAGGATCAGACAAGAGGAATGATACCTCTTCTATAACACCGCTAGGAACAATAGGTCATAACAAGAACAAAAAATTTAATGGATACTTGATACTAATTAAATTTGCCTATCTAAACACAGTGATAAGTAATGTGTAATGATTTCTGCAAGTAAAAGAAAAATTTAATTCATGTAGCACACCATGAAGAAAAAATTAGGTCTGAGGGTCACCACCTACTCTAAAGGCCGCTTTGCACGCTGCGATTGCACCCGCTCCCGTCGTGCGTGTGTCATGGGCAAATCGCTGCCCGTGGCGAACAATATCGCTAGTACACGTCACACGCACATACCTTCCTAACGACGTTGCTGTGGCCGGCGAACAAACTCTTTTTGAAGGGGGAGGTTCGTGCGGCATCACAGCAACGTTACACAGCGGCCAACCAATAGAAGCGGAGGGGCGGAGTGCAGCCACATTAACGTCACTCCCACCTCATTGCCGGTGGACGCAGTAACACTTTTGTTCGTTGTTCCCGGGGTGTCACACATAGTGATGTGTACTGCCTCAGGAAAGATGAAAAACCTGCATCCTAAATGAGCAACGATATTTGGGAAAGGAACGACGTGTCAACAATCAACGATTTTTGCCGCTTTTCGGATTGCTAGCAGTCGCTCGTAGGTGTCACACGCAACAACGTCGCTAACGACGCCGGATGTGTGTCACGAATTCGGTGACCCCAGTGATATCTCGTTAGCGATTTCGTTGCGTGTAACGGGGCCTTAAAGTGTTTTCCAGTTTCCAGGAAGGGATGGATTGTTTAGAAATAAAAAGTTACTTTTAAACAGCAAAAAATCATTGCTTGCAGAACAGAAAGGTTATTCAGCTAGATCCCTCTAAATCTAGATTCCTGTATAGATATAGATCTTTGTTTTTACAATGGGATCAGCTCTGTTTGTGAATTCAGTATTACAGTATTATTATTATTGCGTTTTCATTCACAATAGAATGGCTCCATCTAATGGCTGAATTTGTTTATCAGTTTTTGTATCCGTCCACGTCTTCCGTTCTTTTATCTGTAGTGGTGCATTGTGGGGAGAAGAAGCTCATTTTCCTTATCAGAATAATACTTGTGGGGTTAAAGTCCGCTGTGAATTGGCAGCTGGCATCAAGCCCCCATTAGTAACCTGGCAAGTATAGAGTTCAAAAACACACACACAAGAAAATAAAGTTTTTTGGAATATACACTTCTACGCACTTTCTCGTTCATGAATTGATTCAGTAAAATTAAATCCTCGATGTTCCGATGTAGTCTAATATAGTAATGTCAATATCGAGCAGGAGACTAAATAAATAATTAATTTTAAAAAAACAACGTGCGGTTCCCCTCATTTTGATACCAGCCAGGGTAAAGTCAAACGGATGAAGGCTGGTATTCTCAGGATGGGGAGCCCCACATTATGGGGAGCCCCCCAGGCTAATAATATCAGCCAGCAGCCGCCCAGAATAGCCGCATCCATTAGATGCGACAGGTCTGGGACTGTACCTGGCTCTTCCCAATTTGCCCTGGTGCGTTGGCAATCGGGGTAATAAGGAGTTAATGGCAGCAGCCCATAGCTGCCACTAAGTCCAAGATTAATCATGTCAGGCGTCTCCCCGAGATACCTTCCATGAATAATCTGTAAGTTACAGTAAATAAACACATACACCCGAAGAAATCCTTTATTTGGAATAATAAACACTAACAAATACCCTCGTTCACCACTTCATTAAGCCCAAAAAAGCCATCCATATCCGGCGTAATCCACGGAGGTCTCGCGTCGCTTCCAGCTCTGCTACATGAAGGTGACAGGAGCAGCAGAAGAACCCCGCTGATCCTGCCAGATCCACACAGCAACTTAGGTGAGCCGCGCGATCAGCTGTGCTGTCACTCAGGTTACTCGTGGCCACTGCTGGATCCTCCAACTGTGACTGCAAGTTGCCCGAGTAACAGCGATGAAGTCACAGGTGAGTTGCGGTCACAGGTGGAGGATCCAGCTAGCCGCGGGTAACCTGAGTGACAGCAGCGCTAATCGCGCTGCTCACTTCAGTGACTCAGGGGATTAGCGGTCACCGGTGAGTCCTGCATGGGTGACCGCTAATCAGTACGCGACACAGACAGAGCCGCGGTATGACAATGAAGTCGGGTGAAATTCACCCGAGTTCATTCTTATCGCGCATCACTGTCTGCTGTCAGCGGGTATGTATCAATGACATTGTGCATCACACACGGAACATTTCACATGGACAACACACGGACATGTCACTTACGTATCTCACGCACACACGGACATTCAACATGCACACACGGCTAGCATACACAATACACACGGATGCCTCACGTACCATAAAAACGGACTAAAAAACGGAAAACGGACCTGAAAAATGGACCGTAAAACACGTTCGTGCTTTTCACGGATGTGTGTTGGAGGCCTCAGATGTAGAATAGCTGAAATGGTCATGAAGAGTAAAGGAGAAAGGGTGAGAGGTGAAACACTCTGGGAGCAGAGAGTTGAGACAGTCAGGGTGAGCTGAGGAGAGGAGAGGGAGAATAAAGGAGACTAGAGGGAGAGAAGAGCTGAGACAGTTCGAGAGAAGAGGGAGAGAGGAGAGCTAAGACAGTCGAGGAGAGGAGAGGAGAGGGAGAGAAGAAGAAGAGGTGAACAGAGGATAGGGAGAGGAGTGGAAAAGGAGTGGAGAGAAGAGCTGAGCCAGTCAGTGAGAGGAGAGGGAGCGAAAAGGAAAGTAGTGGGAGAGGATTGCTGAGATGCTCAGGGAGAGGGGAGGGAAGGGAGAGCTGAGATGGTTGAGAAGAGAGAGAAGAGGGAGAGGAGAAGATAGGGAGAAGAGAGCTGAGACAGTAAGGGAGAGGAGATGAGAGTGAGAGGATAGGGAGAAGAGAGGAGAGGGAGAGGAGCAGAAAGTAAGAGGACAGGAGCGGTGATGTGCTCAGGAAGAGGAAGAGAAGAGCTGAGATGGTCAGGGAAAGGAGAAGAAAGTAGAGGAGAGTGAGATGAGCGGAGAGGAGAGGGAGAGGACAGCTGACACGGTAAGGGAGAGAAGAGGAGAGCAGAAAGAGAGAAGAGCTGAGACATCAGGTAGAGGAGAGGAAAAGGAGAGCAAAAGAGAGGAGAGGGGAAAGCTCAGATGCTCACGAAGAGGTGTGGAAGAGGAGAGCTGAGATGGTTGAGGAGAGAAGAGGGGCAGGAAAGGGATAGGCAGAGGAAAGGGAGAAGAGAGCTGAAAGGGTCAGAGAGAGGAGATAAGACAGTTGAGGAGAGGCGAGAGCTGAAACAGTCAGGTAGAGGAAAGGGAGAGAAGAGGGAGAGGAAAGGAGAAGAGAGTGTGAGAAGAGGAGAGGAAGAGGAGAGCTGACAGTCAAGGAGAGGAGAGGAAATTGAAAGGGAAAGGAGAAGAGAGGGAAAGGAGAGAAGAGGGAAAGGAGTGGGAGAGTTGAGTTGAAATAGTCAGGGTAAGGGGAGAGCCAGGAGAGGAGAGGGAGAGGAAAGCTGAAATGCTCACGGAGAGGAGTGGGAGAGAAATGCTGAGACAATTGAGGAGAAGAGAGAGAGAGAGGAAAGGGAGAGGGAGAAGAAAGGGAGAGTAGAGGGAGAAGAGAGCTGAAACAGTCAGGGAGAGGAGAGGGGAGATAAGACAGTTGAGGAGAGGAGAGGGAGAGGAGAGCTGAAACAGCCAGGAAAAGGAAAGGGAGAGAAGAGGAAGAGAAAAGGAGAGTGAGAGATGAGGAGAGTAAGAGGAGAGCTGATACAGTCAGGGAGAGGAGAGGAAATTGAAAGGGGAAAGGAGAGGAGAGGGACAAGAGAGCTGAAACAGTTGAGGAGAAAAAGAGAAAGGAAAGGGAGAGGAGAGAGGGAGAGAGGAAGTGACCGAGGGGGAGAGAGAGACTTGGTTACTGGTCAGCCAGGAGTTTCTCAAGAGTGGAAACTCAGCGACTGATGTCATCACTCGTCTGATCCGGCTGCCGCTGACTGGCAGTGATTTATGGAGCCTATTTTGAGCATGTGAATATGAATGGATGGATGTCATAGAACAATTCTCCATGGGATTATGTCAGAACATCAAGGATTACTTTTTAATTAATAAATTCGTGATTGAGGAAGTGTGGAGAAGTGCCTGTAGCTGCTGTTTTACCCAGTCTAATTATCAAAAATAAGCTGGAGCCCACGTAATTTTTTATATTCCCTTTCCACATTTGTTTTCAGGGTAATTGCCCCATTTTGCTTCCTTTTACAGGCCCTAGCATTTACTATGACCATTTTACAGCCATTTTACAGCATCCAAGTCCGTGTCTCTATTGACTTACATGGGATTCAGTGTCCAGGGTCAAGTGCAGGTCAAGTTTGAGTTCCGAACCAAACCTTTTTTTAAAGTCCGACCAAACCCGGTGAACTCTAACATCCATGGATCTGTTCATCACTTGCCTTTATACACGTGCTCATTCTTTGTTATTTCAATGCTTCTAGTTTCACCGAATATATTTGCTAAATGCTCAATAAACTAAACAGTCTAACTCTGAAGAGTGTAGCTGTATTTTTGTTAGAGTGTGCTTCATGTTCAGTATGCACTTGTTCACATTTGTATGTTAAGAAGTGCTGTCAGTTTTCTCATTTTATCAAATAAACTGTGTAGGCTATAGGATATGGTCTTCTTAAAAGACTTCAGTAGGTCAGTTTAGCTGCTTGTCAGACTATGCACACCTCAGGGTACCATGTACAAAGGACAAAACAAGCTCTGTTGCTGTATAGTGGAATTACGTTAATTTTACAGTTCAGTAAAGCTCCCACTAGCTTCCACTTGTATATGCTGAAATATTACTATACTGTTTCAATGGGGGTAAGCCCGTGTTTTTGAATATCGTCTGGCTATAATTAGTTGTCACTTGCCAATCCAAAAATAAGCACAATACGCTACATGCCAAGAGAGGCAGATTGGAAAGTGCATTGTGCTGCCAACTTGATGACACTCATACTGACCATCTGCATATCTTTTTCTGGCCAACTTCCTTGCATTTTGTGATCTGCCTCCCAGATTTAATGTATTTAATACAGTTTGTTGGTTTCCAGGATGCTTAGATGGATTTCTGATTATTTTGAAAAATTGCTACAGTGAAAGGATACTTATAAAAAATAGAAAGGAACAATACTTACCACTACAATCCCCCTCCGCTCCGGCATTGCCACTCTTGTGCTATTGGTTCGGTAAGATGAAACGATGTCCCAAACAAGAGCCACACAATCTTGCAGCCAATCAATGGCCCAGAGGTCAGGTTGTCACCTTTTTTGGAGTGGAAGCACTATAGCAGTCAGGATTGTTGTGGTAACTATTTTTTTCAGTACCCATTTAAAGGCTTAAGGGGTTGTCTGTTCCCATATTCAGTATCCTCTAAATAAATAAATAAAGATGGTTCCACCATTTAGGACTCTCATTTGTCACCCAGATTTCAACATTACATGGATAGTCCAGTAATGTCTGTAAGAAACATGTCAGGCTTTCTTCATATTTGATTATATCTTTTAATGGGATAACACTGTAGATATGATAATTTGACACAATGTAAACTAGTTAGTTTACAACTTTTGTAACAGTCTAAATTTGGTGTGCCCTCTTTTAAATAACTTAACACACAGCCATTAATGTCAAAACCACTGACAACAAAAGTGAGTATACCTCTAAGTGAAAATGGCCAAATTGTGCCCAAAGTGTCAATATTTCCTGTGGCCACCATTTTTTCAAGCACTGCCTTGACACTCTTGGGCATGGATTTCACTACACCTTCACAGGTTGCTGTGGAATCTTCTTCCACTCCTCCATGACAACGTTGCTTAGCTGGTGGATGTTAAAGAGCTTGTGTTCCTCCATCTTCTACTTGAGGATGCCCCACACATGCTCAATAGAGTTTGGGTCTGGAGACATGTTTGGTCAGTTCAACACCTTTACCTCAGTTTCTTTGGCAAGGCAGTGGTATCCTTGAAGGTTGCTGCAGCCCAGTTTCTGAAGGGAAGGGATCATGTTCTGCTTCAGTATGTCACAGTATTTGTTGGCATTAGAGATGGGCAAATATTACAATATTTGGTTTTACATTATTTGAGCCAAATAATTTATATTATTTTTGTATTTGTACCAAACAGAAAACCCAAAGCAAGTCAATGGGAAAAATAATTATCTGGAGAACCTTGGAAGTAGGTCTGGGAGGGCTTTAAAAATGCTCAAATGTAAGGAAAAAGTAATGAAACTGAGTAGAAACAGCATGGGGAAGATGCCTGGATACATTTCTGATTCATAGTATTAGAGGAATTAAAGCAGGAGAATTACACTTACTTAGAGCTCATGCATACTCACTGCTTCCCTCGCCCACCCTCTGTGACAGTGTCTGTGATTGGCTGCAGTCAAACTGCCGGCGTGCCAGCATCTGTGATTTGTTGCCTTCACAGTAGCCATCAGAGCTAGAATATAGAGTGTAAAAATAAATAAATAAATAATTGAAAATACTGCAGGGTCTCTCTTATAGTGATACTCAGTGCAGACAAAGCAGATGGCTATAGGCTGCAGCTCCCTGCTGTGTGTGACATCTTGGCTGTGTATCAAAATATGAGGGACCCCATGCAGCTTTCTTTTTAATTAAAAACATAATTTTAATAAATAATTTTTTTCCCCCTTCCATTTTGTCTTTTTATAGATTTATTAATTTAAATTCATATCCTTGTTATTTTCACATTAAATTGGTGTAATGTTGTCCACTTTATATAAAATCATTCCCTCTAGTATCATTGAACATGTGGCAAGAGACCTGTCATGTGACGGTCAGTTACTCATTCGCCCTTTTTTAAACAGCAACAAGCATGCTAGTTCCGAAACGCGTAGAACTATCAAAAAAACCTGCTGATTTTAATGAATAATTCTCAGAGTCTATCTGGCAGCATGTCAATACAACCCCTCTCTCCTGCTTAACTGAAATATAATCAATATGGGCTTACTGCAGACTCTTAGCTGCAAGGCGCAGTCAGACAGCTGTGTAGCATGATCGATGATTGCATCGCATTGCTTGGAGTGGTTAGCTGTTCTGCTGACATGAGCCTGACAGCTGAATAGAAATACAGGCTGCTATACTTGGCTCATGAGGGACGTCGGCCAGTCAGAGGATTGCAATACGATCATCATCCATGTTAAAATGCCAACTGACTACGCCCCTAATTTAAGTGGATTCACATTCAAATTCGATTAAGGGTTTATTAATTATCGCTTTTTAAAATTTAGCTGCCTTTTCTCAAGGGACCAAAAGAAATGTGCCAAAAATTTTGAGTGTGTCCTTATTAACTCATCATCAAATAAACAGGAAAAAGGTCTGGAGCTGATTACAGGTGTGGCATTTATATTTCGAAGCTCTGGCTGTGAACCCACAAAATACGGACAAAGGAGCACTGAATGGAAGAGAAACAGACTATCATAAAAAAGAAGAAATCCATCAGCAAGACTGCAGAAATGTGACTGGCAAAATCAACCGTTTGGTACAGTCTGCAAAAAAAAAAAAAGAGCCCGCTGGTGAGCTTGGAAACATAAAATGGCCTTGACATGCACAGAAAACAACAGTGGTGGATAGGGATGAGCGAACAGTGAAATACTTTGACTCGCTATACTCGTAACAAGTATGTCTTAATACTCGGGTACTCATTGTGAGTAGAGAGTCCAATGCAAGTCAATGGAAAATGTGAGTAATTTTCTGCTGGACCCTGCAAAGCTAAGGGGCTAAGTAAAAAGCTGAGATGCATGCATGATTGTTTAAAAGGCGTCGGTAAAAAGCCGATGGTTTTTTTAAGTAATCAGCTGATGCACACTCCCCGCCCAGGTCCTTCACTCCCCACTTCCTGGTGCTGCACTCCCCGCCCGGTCCTAACAGGATTGGGCGGGGAGGCGTCAGCGAAACACCGAGCAGCAGGGAGGGAAGCACCAGGCGGGGGTGCGAGGCAGCGGGGAGGGAAGCATCGGACGGGAAAGGCGTCAGTGACGTCTCTCTCTCTCTCTGTCCCTCTCTCTGTCTGTCTGTCGGTCAGACTCTCTCTGTTGGTCTTTTCTCCCTCTCACCCCCACTCTCATACTCACCGATCACCGGCACGGTACTACACGGCCGTCAGACTGCTCCGGCAGCTTCTTCTGCTTTTGAAAATGCCGGCCACTCATTATTCCGTCTAGTATTCACTGCTTCCCCACCACTGACGCCTATGATTGGTTGCAGTCAGACGCGCCCCCACACAGTGACAGCTGTCTCACTGCAACCAATCACAGCCGCCGGTGGGCGTGTCTAAATTGTGCAGTACAATAAATAAACTATTTAATTAAATAACTTTAAAAAAACGGCGTGCGGTTCCCCCCAATTTTGATTGAAAATAAACAAACAGAAACCCTCTTTAACCCATTTTTTAACCCCAAACATACCCAGTTCCGATGTAAATCCACAACCGAGGTCCAACGCCGGCTCTGCTATATCCAATCCTCGTACTGAGTGGTGACATGAATCTGCCGCTCAGAGTGAGAACCAGCACAGAATGACAGCTCTGAAGCCCGCTGTTATCAGAACGATTATGTCAGAGCTTTCATTCTGTGGCTCGGCAGCTCCCTGCCAATGCTAAACTGTGTCGGGCAGCAATGACATCATTACTTTCCGACACACTGTCAGACCTGCCTAATCCTCACGTCATTCTGTTGTTAGCGGCATATTGGGCAACTTTGGAGAGATTTTGGGGATTTAATAAAATGGTAAATGAGAGTTTGTCTGATTTTATTTTCCATAAAAGTTTGTTGTCTGTGCTTCATTTTGAATAAAGATGTTTTGAGTGTGTGTTATTTTACTTTACTACAAGTGAATTAATAAAGTCTGGTTTCAAGCGAAACATTAACATTTAACATTGACATTAACCCCTTTTTACCCAGTTTGCCAACACACCAGGGCAGCTGGATGAACCAGGATAAACGCCAGATATGGCGCATCCATTACTGGGGTGGCTGCCTGTTGCTATTCTTACCCTGGGGTCAATAACTATGTGCCGCCCAGGGAGAAAATACCAACCCCCAGCTGTCTGATTTATCTTGTCTGACTATCAAAATTGGGGGGACCAGACGCCATTTTTTAAAATTATTTATTTATTGTACTGCATGATATAGACCCACCCACCGGCGGCTGTGATTGGTTACAGTGAGACAACTGTCACTCTGCGTGGGGGCGCGTCTGATTGCAACCAATCATAGGTGTCGGTGAGCAGGAGAAGCAGTGAATACTTGATTACTAGATAGAATAATGAGCGGAAAGTATTTTTCAAAAGCAGGAGAAGCCACTGGAGCAGTGTGAGAGCCGTGCAGCGCCGTGTCGGTGATTGGTGAGTATGAGAGAGGGGGTGAGAGGGAGACACCGACCGACAGAGAGAGAGAGCGACAGAGAGAGAGACCGACCAACAGACAGAAAGAGAGAGACCGACTGAGATAGAGAGACTGACCGACCGATAGAGAGAGAGACCAACAGACAGAGAGAAAGAGAGAGACTTCACCGACTGCTTTCCCGTCCAATGTTTCCCTCCCCGCTGTCTCGCTACCCCGCCGCTTCCCAGCCTGATCCTAAGTTAGGACCGGGCGAGGAGTGCAGTAGCAGGGAGCGGGGAGCAAAGCATTGGGCAATGGGGAGCGCAGCACCAGGGAGCGAAGAACCCGGGCGCAGAGCGTGCATCAGCTGAGTACTTAAAAAAGCTGGTGGATTTTTATCGCCCGCATTTTAAACAATCATACATCCATCTCAGCCTTTTACTCAGCCCCCAAACCGCTTTCTAGGGTCCAGCAGACAATTACTCACATTTCCCGTTGACTTGCATTGGAATCGCTACTCCTAACAAGTAATTACAAGAATAATCACGGAGTAACGAGTAGCCCGAATACCGTACTACTCGGCGAGTAC
Organism: Anomaloglossus baeobatrachus; assembly: GCF_048569485.1. NCBI lineage: Eukaryota > Metazoa > Chordata > Amphibia > Anura > Aromobatidae > Anomaloglossus > Anomaloglossus baeobatrachus. The sequence goes on along the minus strand of NC_134353.1, from coordinate 295,485,008 downwards.
CGAGTAGTAATGAGTATACTCGCTCATCCCTAGTGGTGGATGATTGCAGAATCCTTTCCATGGTGAAGAAAAACCTCTTCACAAAATCTTTGCAGTTGAAGAAAACTCTACAGGAAGTAGATGTTTCATTATCTAAGTCTACCATAAATAGAATACTTCATGAGCGCAAATACAGAGGATTCACCACAAGGGGCAAACAATTGATCAAAATTAAAAATAGAAAGGCCAGATATGATTTTGTCCAAAAACATCTAAAGAAGTCAGGTAAAATCTCAAAAGTATTCTTTGCTCAGATGAAACTAGAATACATTTTTACGAGAATGATGGGAAGGAGACAATATGGAGAAGGTTTGGAATAGTTTATGATCCAAAGCACACTAGATCCTCTGTAACCCATGGTGGATGCAGTGTCATGGTCGGGCATGTATGGCTTCCAATGGCACTGGGTCACTAGTGTTTATTGATGATGTGACTGAAAGCAGAAGTAGCCGGATGAATTCTGAAGTGTACAGTGCTATAACGTTCTGCTCAGATTCAACCAAATTCAGCAAGTTTAACTGGACTGCACTTCACAGTACAGAGAGACAGTGACCCAAAACATTATGTGAAAGCAACCCAGGAGTTTTTTAAGGTAAATAAGAGAACTATTTTGCAATGGTGGAGTCAATCACCAGACTGCAACACCATTGAGCATGTTTTTCACATGCTTAAAACTTAAAGCAGAAAGAATGACAAACAACTGCAGTCAGCAGCACTAAATGCTTAGCAAAGCATCCAAAAGGAGGAAACTCAATGTTTGGTGACATCCATGCCTTCAAGATTTTAGTCAGTCATTACCTGTATTCTTTACAAAGTATTAAAAATGAACATTTTATTTATGTAGATGTGTCCAATTACTTTTGAGCCTCTGAAAAGAGGCTTTGTAGAAAAATGGTTGCGATTTCTAAATGTCTCACAGGATATTTTTTGTTCAACCCTTTTAATTAAACCTCATTTCTTTCATATTAATTCCAAAATAGTGGCATGCACTATAAAAAAACTTATGGACCTAACTGTGTATGTGTACAGTATATATACCGTATATATATATATATATATATATATATATATATATATATATATATATATATATATATATATACATATATATATATATATATATATATATATATATATATATATATATATATATATATAAAATTAAAATAATGGTAATTGAATTATCTGATAACACGGGTCTACTACAAAAAATATTTGTTGTAACCATTGCAGGTTACTTTGTACTTTTCTGAGTCATCTTTTTGTCCTGATTTAAAAAAAAAAATGTATATAGTTTTTCTGTAGAACGTATAGTTTCCATGGAGCAGCATAGTTATTATATAAGGTATAGGAAATATACTGGCGACATTTAAGAGAAAAGTAGACTACATATCAGAAAAAAATGCTTTACCTTACAAAACAATTTTTATTGAAGCAAAATAATTTCACTTGCAAAATAGAAACCAAAATATGAGCAGAAATTAAAAGTGCTTGACATTAGACTGTCGTTGATGCAATTTATCAGGGCTGTCACTTTATAACTTCCAACAGCAATCTGCCATCATTGAGTCATTCTAAAAACCCAGGTAGTGGTGTTCCTTTACTTTAATGTCATGGTGAAACCGCTTGCCTTGTTCATCGCTTACATCCCCAAGATTTTGATGGAAGAAATCTAAATATGCAAAAAGTGCATTTTCAGAGACATGTGACATCCAAGACACTGGTGTGCATTTAACAGTTCCTCAACACCTTCAACATATTCTGGAGATTTATTTTTTCCTAAGATGTTTTCCCAGATCCACTTGAAGCTTTTCCAAGATCTCAATTCTTTATCATTTAAGCGGGCTTTACACGCTACGAGATCGCTACAGCGATCTCGTTGGGGTCACGGATTTTGTGACGCACATCCGGCCGCTGTAGCGATCTCGTTGTGTGTGACTTCTAGGAGCGATTTTGGATTGTTGAAAAAACGTCCAAAAGCGCTCCTCGTTGACATGGGGGTCCATTCCCAATTATTGCTGCTGTCGCTGGGGCGAAGTTAATCCTCGTCCCTGTGGCAGCACACATCGCTACATGTGACGCCGCAGGAACGAGGAACTTCTCCTTACCTGCCACATGCCAGCAATGAGGAAGGAAGGAGGTGGGCGGGATGTTCGTCCCGCTCATCTCCGCCCCTCCGCTTTGATTGGGCGGCCGCTTAGTGACGTCGCTGTGACGCCGAGCGAACCGCCCCATTAGAAAGGAGGCGGATCACCGGTCACAGCGACGTCGCCGAGCAAGTAAGTACGTGTGACGCTGCCGTAGCAATAATGTTCGCTACGGCAGCGATCTTCACATATCGGCATAACGATAGTGGCGGGTGCTATCACGCTCGGCATCGCTAGCATCGGCTAACGATGTCGCAGCGTCTAAAGACACCCTTAGAGTTCCTTAAAACACATCATCTCTCATAAGCTCTCTGATCTGAGGACCAACAAATACCCCTTCCTTCAGTTTTGCTGGTGAAATGCTGGAGAATTTCTGTGAAATGTACTGAAACCCTTTTGAATCTGTCGTTGCCATGGCTTTCACAAAGTTTTTAATCAACCCCAAATTTATATGTAGTGGAGGAAGAAAGTTTTTTGTTGGAGCAACTAAAGGATTATGCTGAACATTCTCTCTACCTGGAGCATAGATGTTTCTCTGTCCCCAATCATGACGAACAATGTTCTACTGTTTCCCTGGAACTTGCAGTACCACTGGCTGACTGTAGGTGGCATGTGTCTTCCAGCTGAAGTTGCCAACATTCACCTGCAGCCAATGGGAAGACACCACACCCTTCTTATTCCCCCTCCTGTCACAGGACCACTGCCAGAGATAGTTCTGTACTCCTGGCTCATGTGCTATTTGTATTTTGATTCCTGTGTGCTTGTTGTTTGACTACCCTCCTGCCTGTCGTTTTTGTACCTTGCTGCCAGTTCTGGATCTGACCTCTGCTTTGTCTCCTCACTACGCCCTTGCCTGCCGATTCTGTTTCTGTCTAGCATCTCCTGGTTTTTGACCCTGCCTGACGACCACGGACTACAGCCTACCACAGGTAGTGATCTCTGGGGCTCTGTGTAATTCCAAATCCCTGTATAGGGGTTAAAGGGTTGCAGTGTTCTTGGGGTCCCGCTTTGTGAGCGGCTTTTCTCTAGACTCCCCTTACAGCCAGTCTGAGTTTGTGGCTTCAATCAGGCATTACAGTTACAGTACTGTTACGGGGGGCTGTCTGATTATAAAAACCAAAGGAATATCAGACAGTCAAGGTCCACCATGCAAAGACTCTGCTGCAGACTATGGAAGAGGATATGGGGTATCTTGTACCATAAAAGCAGTACTGACACTGATACGTCTCAGTGACACTAGAGCCAATCACGGCGTGTACTGTTAAAGTCACAGCGACTACCGTATTTAGCATTAACGTAAAATAGATATGTAAATAGTAATAGCACAAGTGCAGAGTGCAATACCTCTGTTAAACTCACAGATTAATATAGTTAGGAAATAAAGCAATTCCTCCCTTACTTGGAGGGTGTGTGGTATGGTCTCTGTTAATGGTCACAGAGACAAAAGCAGTGAGTGTGAAATGGCACCTACCTAGGTCCGTTCCTCTAGCGGTGCCAGGAGACGGACAGCAGCGTAAACCGCACAAAGCTCCTACCTGTGTTCGCTCTACTAGTGTGCGAGGATACGAACCACTAGATATGGCACCTGCCTAGGTCCGCTCCACTAGTGGTGCAAAAGAGACGGACAGCAGCACAAGCCGCACAAAGCTCCTACCTATGTTCGCTCCCCTACTGTGCGAGGATACAAACAACTGCCAGACGCAGTATAAGGAACGTTACCCAAGCGGCAATGTCCACCTACGAGTAGAATCACAAGGCCCAGCCTGACCATGTGCCTCAGGCCCCTGCCTATGTCCGCTCCAATAAGGTGCAAGGATACGGACCACAGCCGAAGCTGTAAGGTACAAGAATGCTACCCTGCCGATAGCGCTCACCTAGCATAGACAGAGAGATGCCTAGAGGGACGTGCACAGAGCGTCTACTCTCATGCATGAACCAAGAGGACTGAGCACCGAGCAGCATGCGTCAGGGTCTTATATAGACTCTGTGCCTCATCCAAGATGGAGGACACCAGAGCCAATCCGCTGCCAGAATGACAGCAATGACGTCACGCTGGCCTATCATTGAGCAAGGTGTCACAGCACATGACCAGTGACCAATCGGCTTAGAAGGTGTCAGAGACATGTGATCTCATGTCACAAGCACATGACCAGTGGCCAATCAGCTTAGAAGGTGTCAGAGACATGTGACCTCGTGTCAGTGATGATGTCACTCGCACATGTTCAATGGCTCCAAGATAGGACTTAGTCTCCAGCACTCGCACATGTGCAATGGCTCCAAGATAGGACTTAGTCTACAGCGCTCGCACATGTGCAGTAGCAAGAAATCCGAACAAAATCTCCAGTGCCACAGCAAAAGGGAAGGAGACACGCAGATACCCAGAAACGGGAACCGTAACAAGTACACCATTGGTCCATCAACTATGAAAAATTGTGTTGAAGTGTTACTTTGGTTTCAGTAATAACACACGTTGACATCATCATGAAGAAGATTCTTCTGTTTCAACCTGGATGCAAGAAGTTCAGCTTTATCTTTTGACAATGAAAGGTCTCTGATGAGATTATTTAATTTATGTTGAGTAAACTGTTCTGGCTGCTTGGCTGCTCCATTAGGTACATACTCATCTGGACTTGAGGTCTCCATGTCTTCGCCAATAGCTTCAGCTCCATAGTCTTCATACTCTACTTCATTTTCATCCAATTCAGACAACGGTGGTACAGGAACTTTCAAGATACCATCATGTGGAACTGGCTTAATTGCAGATTCACGTTCAGGGTGAATAATCTTATGTTTGTAGAAAAGTTTGACAAAACAAAACTAGCAGTCATCACTATGATTTTTGGGTTCTCTCCAAATCATGGGAACAGCAAATGGCATAGCCACTTTCCTCAAATTCAATCAGTCACGAAGACCATTTGAACAATGTGAGCATATTTCCCATGAGGGGCCCAACATACATTGAAAATGCAGAAATAACGTAATAACAAAAATACTTCTATCTCAGAAACTTTATGTGATAGAGCAAAACTCAGCATATTTCTGTAATCAGCACATTAAACTCCATAAAACAGACATATTACCTTTGCTGATTATTTTTTTGTGTTGACCAGTGTAATCTATTGAATATTTGAGGATCCTGACTATCCACTGATGGTAGATGGCAGGAAAAATGAGGCTCAGACAATATTTATTTTAACATCTTCTATCCATTAACATAGCAATCTTCACCTTCCTTTGGCTCTGATGCCAATGCTTGTCTGATTCCCTAAGTGTCTGTTCCACTGGCTCACGTTGTTCAGATTGGCTAAAGCGGTAATATGTATACCCACTACATCATTACTGAAACTAAAGGGGGCTTTACACGCTACGATATTGTTAATGTTTTATCGTCGGGGTCACATTGTTAGTGACGCACATCCGGCGTCATTAACAATATCGCAGCGTGTAATACTTACCAGCGACCTTAGGCGACCTCAAAAATGGTGAAAATCGTTCACCATGGAGAGGTCGTCCCAAACTCAAAAATCGGTAAGGGTTGTTTAGCGTTGGGGTTCATCGCTTATGCGGCAGCACACATCGCTATGTGTGACACCGCATGAGCGAGGAACATCTCCTTACCTGCCGCTGGCCGCAATGCAGAAGGAAGAGGTGGGCGGGATGTTTACATCACGCTCAGCTCCTCCCCTCCGCTTTCATTGGCCGGCCGCTTAGTGACGTTGTGGTGACGTCGCTGTGATGCCGAACGTCCCTCCCCCTTGAAGGAGGGATTGTTCGGCAGTCACAGCGACGACGACGACCAGGTAAGTATGTGTGACGCTGCGTAGCGATAATGTTCGCTACGGCAGCGATCACAAACAATCACATGCGCGACGGGGGCGGGTACTTACACGCCCGCTATCGCTAGAAATTGCTAGCAATATCGCTACCGTGTAAAGCCCCCTTAAGTGAACAAAAAATATCTGGGAGCAGGAAAGCATTGACACAAGGAAAAAGCAGGATGTTGGTAAGGAGAGTATTACTCGTTCTGTTATATTAGAACACTATAACATGCTTGTCAAATATTTCAAAGGGGTTGGGCAATCCTTTTAAAAAGGTTGATACTAGTAAATACAGTATGTACCACACTATTCTGATGATAGCCAACATTTCTTTTATTCAGAAAATGAACCTATCATTAGGAGAAACTCTACTTTATACTTAGCGGTGGCTACAGTTTGTACGTGTGAAGGCTGAGGTATAGGAAAGACCAAACTGAAATGAACAACTACATGACTTTGTAGACATAAATAGCAGAACAATTTTTTACTCAGGTCATATGAACAATGCATAGAGTATATCAATAAATCAGATGCTCAAATACAAGAGAAGTTTGTAAAGTAGAAAATGGCCTCTGTCTTGTTCATGGCCAAATAAAACAAGATGTATTTTATGATCACGTAAAAATAAGCTCAGCAAAAAACTAAATCTACTCATTCAGTTTGACTGATATTTCAAGTTGATAAACAGACAATTTAAATGCTTCTGTTAAACCTAATAAAAAAATGGCATAAAATAACATTTGGTATATTTGGCTATTAGATTTATAAATGTTTACCAATTACATATAATATACCAGTATACATTGCATGGTGTCAAATGTCAATCCTCAATTGGGGTATATTAATACCTGCAGCATCTGTAAACAAAAACAAAATACTGGAAAATGGTTCAACTTGGGTTTAGCTTGGGTTCTGTCTTCACATAATTCTAAAAAGCTGAGCTTGATATAGAATACATGGTAGTAGTGATAGCTAGCCTCTACTTAAAACCCCTCTTTCCCCTTCCACAACCTGAAAAGTGAAAATTACACTAGAAAATTTAAGAAACCAAAAAAGCAGGGAAAACTTGAACTTGCTCATGATTAAGGCTGGATTTTTTTTTTACAGTATTGTCATGATCCAGGTCGGCTTTTCCCTGCTGCTGGATACACCCAGCTCTAGCCTGGTCATGTCAGGGGTTAACTTCCCTTGCCTTGTTCTGGATCCCAGGACACTATATATTGCCTATCCACCTATGGTTAAGTTCCAGTGATATTTCTACCTTGCAGCTTGTATACTGGTTCTGGTGAGTGTTCCTAATCTGTCCTCCCTGTTACTGTGTCCTGACTTGTACCCTCCCCCATTCGTCTGCCTGTCACAGTCCTTGACTTCCCGCTCCTGTCTGTTGTTTGTGTTTCCCTCTGCATACCTGATCTCCCGATTTCCGACTCGGTTCTGTTTTTTGACTTGATATTGATCCTCCCTTTGCAGTGACTTGACTTTCCTGGCTAGACCCTGATTGTTTGACTACTCTTCTACCACCTGGTGATTCACCTGTTAACTGCCTGCTGAAGTTACTCTGCTTCAGCTGCCTTTCCTTTACAGTGTTGCTTTGTCTCTCTTTCACTACTCTGCTGCCACTTAGTGGGGAATACGCTGTACTTACTAGCCTTTGTACAGCGTGAAAAGTGTCTTGTGTTCTGGCAATGTTTGTACAGTGGACCCAGTAGGAGTGTACATACCAGCAGCCCAAGTACCAGGAGGCAAGATGCTCATTTCTATCTCAAAACCAGGAGGACTTGAATATTACGATAAGCTATTGGACTACAAAAGGTCCATATATTGTTCTTGCACATGTGCCCTGTTCTGTCTGCAGGGGCCCTTTTCTGTCTGTGTCTACGCATGGGACTACTATGAATATATTATGCTCAGGGGAGAGCCCGGGTGAATTTGGTGTCAGAAGGTCACATGGCCATGCCGCTAGCAGGTTCACTACTGTTATTTGATAACATCTCCTTGCTTCTGGTACTGTAAGGGTTAAGCACCCTTTCCTGCCTGGCTGCTGGCTGTAGCTTTCAGTCTCAGGTGAGGCTCTTTGGGATCACTCTCATACACTATTTAAGTAATTTGATCTGTTCACATGATGCCTGTGATAGAAACTGAATCCTTCATTTCTATGTGGTCCACTTTGGAAGAAGCCTGCTCTGGAAGAAGTTTGTCTTGTTCTGTGGAGCAGTGGTGTTTGCTGCACTGAAGACTCCTGGAGTGTTTTGTCCTTTGCATGTATATTTTCCCGTATTCCTACTGTTGTGTTTATGTATTGTAGTGGCATGTCTAATGATCTTCTTGGCCTGCTCACTAGAAAGGATTAGTGCAGGGTTAGCTAAGGGTCTAAGGTATCTGGCTCAGGAATCAGCTTGAGGTGAGCTCAGGAGGTGTTCCCTCACCTCTCTCCATAGCGACAGGGATCTGCATTGTATCATGACCTTTGTGTTCCCTGTGTGTTGTAACATCTTCTTGGGGTTTAAGCAGGTACTAGGTACACCCTGCTAGTCGCATGCATGGCAGAGACCCAGTGAAATGTCACGTCATTTATTTTTCTTCAGTCAATCCAGTGCCAATATATTCATGTATTCTGCAATGTCTAGAAATCTTCAGTTGAAGGCTTCTTTGAATCGCCAGCGGTTGGTGCGATGGATTTCAAGAAATTGCACTGCCTCTGCAGCAATTTTCTTGAAGTACATCCTGTCAACCACCAGCAATTCGAAAGAGCCCGCAGCACTGAAGCGATGGCCGAGAGGACCACCGCGGTGCAGAGTAGGTTACAGTACACAAGACGAGGTGCGAACAAAAAGGGTGTATTTATTAACAGGCGGGGGAAGAAGTGGAGAAGGCAGGTTCAGGCACGGGGTATACAGTGGCAAAACGTGATTTAACAACACTTTTGTATTCTCTAGCTGGTCCGCTCAATAGCACGGTGCTCCAACTATTACAGGTTCAAGAAACACAAAAAACAGTCAGGTACAATGCTACTCTACACGTAACCTCTCTGGCCTCTGCTAAACGGGCCACACGGATGCCGTGTTCTACCTACTGAAGCCTACTTTAGCCCCTAGTAGGTGCACAATATTCAACTCACAGTGATGCTGGGGACGTGGATCCAGTCCCGGGGGCCCCCCAACAACAGTCTCATCTGGAGGTGCGCACTTCTCCTGGGTCGGGTTAAGGAGATCAAAATCTTCTTCTTGCGTCCGATTACTCGCTGGTTCCCTGGGATATGTGAGTCTCTCTCGCGATTCAGAAGAAAAACTCCAATCCTCCGAGACACACCGGCTGTGTGTTCCTTCACACGCTTCTAAAATCAAAACAGAAACTCACTTCTCTTCTTACACTCGGGCTGTCCATTAGCACACTTTCTGCAGGGGAGCAGAACATTCCATTACCCCTCAACACGGGGAGGTTTCTGTCTCTTAAAGTGGCAGCGTGTTTCTTATTGTCCATAGCAGTAGCACCCCCAATATGCCTCCCCACTTAATGATGGTCGTCCTCGGCCATCACAGCTTCGAGCCCACTGTGTTTTGAAGGAAGGTTCAAACCTGTAGAGGAGACAACAATGGCAGTACAGCAGACCTAGTACATTGTTCAACATATCGGATTGGTGGAACCCCTGCAGTAGACCTCTGAGATCTTCTAAGATCTTGACTATCAGGCTCGGCTTGACTAGCTTCCGGAGGAACACTTGCTGTGGGAGCTGCAGTGGAAACTTGGCTGGTCTCTTCTTCCCGTGGCGGTAGTGGCTCATCCATGGGATCTCCGTTTCCGGAAGGCTGAGGATCCCCCCTTGCATCGGGGACTGTCCACCAGTCATCATCGACTTCAAACACAGATGACGTAAGTTCAGGGAGAGGGGCAGAGACTGCAGGAGATCTTGGCATAGAAAGAGCTTCAGACCGGCATGGTCGCAACATATTTCTGTGTAGTACTCTAGGGCCGGACGCTCCATTCTCAATTTGCACCTTGTAGACCGAGCCGTCAGCATACACCCGTTCGATTACTCTGTAGAGTTGAACTTCCCATCTTTCACTCAGTTTACCCTTGGGGCATTTCTCTCTGACTAACACTCGAAAACAACTTGAAAACATGCACCTTGATCGGAGTGGATCCGCTTCGGGCATCCATACACCCGGATGAAGTCTTGGCAGATGGCCCGTGCCGCCGACTCAGCAGTCTGATCTCTAGTCGGGGTGACTACAGTGAACTTGGAGAAATGGTCAGTCATAACCAAACAGTATTGTAGTCCCCGAGTGGAGTGTCCCACGAGAAGATAATCAATCATCAACAGTTCTAGCGGTTCTTTGGTCTGTATGGTCTGAACGGGTGCCCTTAGTTCGGTGCTTTTAACGAGGTCGCATACTCGACATTACCGGCAAACCTCTTCCACCACAGACTCCAACCTGCGGCAGTACACGTACTGCTGTAACCATTGGTAGGTCTTTGCAGGTCCAAAGTGAGCGCCAAACTCGTGAGCTTCCTTAGCTACCTCTTGAGCCATTTTTCCGGGGATGACCACCTGCCATCTTGATTCTATATCTTTTGGCTGTTGTCTCTTACGATATAACACTGATCCTCGAACTTCCAGTCTATCCCACTGGTGTAAGACACTCTTCATCTTGGCGTCCAGGTTAGCCCTTTCTAGTTTGTCTGGCTTCTGCTTCTCAGTTACCCAGTGTTTCATCTGTTGCAGCTCTTCGTCTGCATCTTGAGCACGTCCCCATTCTTCATTGGTTCTCCCCAGGGACCGGGGCAGTGTGCAAGCCTGCCTACTCACCTGGGACGCAACCACCGAGGGCCCAAACTTGCTAAAGTCTGGCGTTTCTTCCTCCTCTAATCGTTCATCGAGATCCCCCACTGGGGTCTCCACCGTCACTCTTGACAGCCCATCCGCATTTGTGTTTTCGGTAGCAGGGCGATAACAGATGGTAAAGTCAAACTTTGCAAGGCGAGCCACCCACCGTTGTTCCAAGGCTCCCAATTTGGTATTCTCAAGGTGGGCCAGAGGATTATTGTCTGTCCGGACCTGGATCTTGGTTCCTGTCAGGAAGCCACCAAATTTCTCTGTCATGGCCCACACTATGGCCAGGAGCTCTAGTCGAAAGGAGCTGTAATTGTGGGGGTTCCCTTCGCTGTCCCGCAGGGACCTACTGGCGTAGCCAATGACTCTCTCATGTCCATTTTGCATCTGAGACAATACGGCACTGAGTCCATGAAGGCTACCATCTGTGTACAGCAGGAATGGTCGGTCGAAGTCTGCATAAGCCAGGATCGGGGCTGAAGTAAGGGCATTCTTCATAGTCTGAAAAGCCTCATCTTGTCTCTGAGCCCAAGAGATGCCCTGGTTCTTCGACACTCCGGCGGTCCCCCTCAGCAGCTCGTTCAAAGGACCCGCCACCTTTGCGAAGTCTTTGACGAACCGGCGGTAATACCCGGCGAGTCCAAGAAATGCCTTGAGTTCCCTCACCGTTCGAGGGACTGGCCACTTCTGAATGGCCGCCACCTTTTCTGCGGAGGGTAGGACTCCATCTTGTGACACTGTGTGGCCCAGGTACTTGATCTCTCTCTTGAAGAGGTGGCATTTTTTGGGCTTCACCTTCAGGTTATGAGCCTGCAGTCTCCCGAGTACCTGTCCAAGCCGGTCAAGGTGTTCTTTGAACGTGGCCGAGAACACGATGATGTCATCCAGATAGATCAGGGTTGCTTCAAAATTTAGGTCTCCCAAGCACTTTTCCATCAGCCGTTGAAACGTGCCCGGAGCATTGGAGAGTCCGAAGGGCATCCGGTTAAACTCAAACAATCCCATCGGGAGGATGAACGCGGTCTTGGCTTTGTCTTTTTCCGCCACAGGTACTTGCCAGTACCCGCTTGCTAGATCCAAGGTGGAGAAGTACTTGGCCTTCCCCAAGGCCATCAAGGTTTCTTCGATTCGTGGTAATGGGTACGAGTCCCGAATGGTACAAGTGTTGAGTTTTCTGTAGTCTACACAGAACCGGATGTTTCCATACTTTTTCTTGATGAGTACCACCGGGGCCGCCCAAGGGCTCTGGCTGCCCTGCACTATTCCTGAATCCAGCATCTGCTTCAGTAACGTCTTTACCTCTTGGTATATCTTGGGAGGGATCTGTCGGTACCGTTCTCGAATCGGACAAGCTTTCCCGGTCGGTATCTCATGCATGATGACTTCAGTGCAGCCGAAATCTTCAGCGTGGCGAGCGAATGCGGCCTGGTTCTCCCACAGCATAGCTTCTACTGCTTGCACACGCTCAGGGCCCAGCGAATTCACATCCACTTCCATCTGATCGAGGATGGCCTTTCCACTCCACTCTGGGGATGGCATCTCTTTGGCCCTCGCAGAGACTGCTAGGGTCCACCCCACACCTTCTATCGGCGATAAGGATATCTCTTTATGACTCATTACCTCGCCTTTATGTACGTACACCAGGGCCAGATCCATCCCTCGAGGCAAGGTGGCCTCACTGGGGCCCACATTCAAGGCTCTGATAGGGACGCGTCCTTGTTGGACCACAGCTACCGTACGAGCTATCATAACTTCTTGGTCAACTCTTCCGGTTGCTACAGGCTGAACAATCACTTCTATCCCATCGAGATTGCAATAGGTTCCCACTGGGAGGTGTAATATACTTTCTCGTCCGGGAGGCAGGATTATAGGTTCCTTCCCAGGAGCCCTGATGACCCCTACCGTCTGATGAGATGGCACACTCTTCTGCGTCCCACAAACGCGGATCAGCCGTTGAAGTGCTTCCTGTGCAGGCTTATGTGTAGTAGCTTGCTTCCAGTATCCGGGTCCCCGTTTGGTGAACATAATCTGATCTAATTCACGTAGGACATTCATCCCCAATATTACAGGTACATCTTCGTTGATGGGCTCGGGACTAGTAGGATCCCTTTTTTCCCCACTTCTTGCCCACAGATTCGAACATTCATCCACACAACTCCTGTGACCGGGATTGGTTGTTGATTATCAGCAATCACCCGGATCAGGGTCTCTTTCTCTGGCCTGGCCAGTGTCTGGAAATGTTGATTGAAATATGCTTCTGGCATCGTCGTCACTTGTGACCCAGTATCTATCAAGCAATTCACTGGGACACTCTCGAATTCAGCAAGTAGGATGGGACAACCAGCGATCAAATGTTCGTTATGATACAGAGCAGCCTCCCTTCTTGCCTCCCCCACAGAGTGCCGCACTACTGCGGGGGTTGGTAGTTTAACGATGGCTTCCGTTGGCTTTGAGTGTTATTCCGGCACCCCCTGGCAATATGCCCCCGAGCTCCACATCCCCAGCAGTGGATGTCTTCACCTCGCTGGGGAATACCTCGTGCCTCTGGTGGCTGATGAGAGGAAGCCTGCAGCCTCCAGTCCCCCATTGGTAGAGCCGAGGAATTATTGCGTGAGTATGATGAGCCAGGTTGGAAGGAGGAGGATGCAGCTGGGTAGGGATGTTCACCAGACAAGTCCCTCATTCTTTGCTCCATCTGGGTCAGCTTCTCTTGTACGTTGAGAACAGATTTCTGTAAATCTTGCACCACCTGGACCAGTCCCACCTGGCAGTTTGGCTCCACTCTGGAGGTGTCGGTTTGGACGCGCACCACCCCAGATGCGTAACTTTCTTCTTTACTTCGGGCTACTGCTTCTGCTAGGATTTGACGAAAAGTAAGAGTCGGATTCGCTCGGACCCGTTCTGCCAGGGCTCGCCGCAAGGATACGCTATGCAATCCTAGAAAAAACTGTTCCCGGAGTATCCAGTCAGTAGAGCCTATGCCGCCGAGTCCATCTGACTCCTTTCTCTGGACCTCCGCTAACACTTCTTGTAGTGCTGTTGCATACTGAGAGATCCCTTCTTCTTCCCGCTGCAGCCTCGAAAAAAATTTGGCGCGAAGATGTCCCACGCTAGCAGTCTCGCCATAGATCTCTTCCAAGAATCCAACTAACTCTTTCAGGGTACTACGGGTGGGTTCTGGTTGTAGACAGACATTTCTACGTGCTTCTCCCTCTAGGGCAGTCAAAGCGATGTCCACCTCAAGCTCTGGGCCGATGCTATACACTTTCAGGGTGCTCTGCAGCCGGGACACCCAGTCGCACAGTGCCATGTTATTGCCATCGAATTTTGGTAGCACACTAAATATGGTGCCCATTGGAAGTGTCCTTGCAGGGGTTCCACCATTGCCCACAGCACCCCCATTAATATTAGCGTTCCCGCCATTGCTGTCTGCTGCCTCCATCTTGGTGATTGTACCCTGCTCGCAGCGCCACTTGAAGCGATGGCCGAGAGGACCACCGCGGTGCAGAGTAGGTTACAGTACACAAGACGAGGTGCGAACAAAAAGGGTGTATTTATTAACAGGCGGGGGAAGATGTGGAGAAGGCAGGTTCAGGCACGGGGTATACAGTGGCAAAACGTGATTTAACAACACTTTTGTATTCTCTAGCTGGTCCGCTCAATAGCACGGTGCTCCAACTATTACAGGTTCAAGAAACACAAAAAACAGTCAGGCACAATGCTACTCTACACGTAACCTCTCTGGCCTCTGCTAAACGGGACACACGGATGCCGTGTTCTACCTACTGAAGCCTACTTTAGCCCCTAGTATGTGCACAATATTCAACTCACAGTGATGCTGGGGACGTGGATCCAGTCCCGGGGGCCCCCCAACAACAGTCTCATCCGGAGGTGCGCACTTCTCCTGGGCCGGGTTAAGGAGATCAAAATCTTCTTCGTGCGTCCGATTACTCGCTGGTTCCCTGGGATATGTGAGTCTCTCTCGTGATTCAGAAGAAAAACTCCAATCCTCCGAGACACACCGGCTGTGTGTTCCTTCACACGCTTCTAAAATGAAAACAGAAACTCACTTCTCTTCTTACACTCGGGCTGTCCATTAGCACACTTTCTGCAGGGGGAGCAGAACATTCCATTACCCCTCAACACGGGGAGGTTTCTGTCTCTTAAAGTGGCAGCGTGTTTCTTATTGTCCATAGCAGTAGCACCCCCCAATAGCACGCTGGCAGATCAATAGTGCTAGCTGCCACAACACCCCCGAGCTTGCACTTTCCCGGACCATCTTGAGTTGTGTCACCCCCTCCTCCGAGCCCGCAGCATCGCCGACCCTCCGTCCACTGACCCTCCTGAGCTGTGACAACCCCTCCACCGACCTTGCAGCATCACTGACCCTGCCTCCTGTGACCTTCCTGAGCAACTCCATCACTGCCGCTTCCCCGTGGTGAGCTAAAATAATGCTCACTAGGATGATAGGACAGACCTTCATTTTTAACATTAAATATATTTTTTTCTATTTTCCTCCTCTAAATTTGGGGTGCATCTTATAATCCGGTGCATCTTATAAAACGAAAAATACGGTATATATCAGCAAAGCATAGTTATGCAGAGAGCTATAAGTATAACAGCAGAGTATAGTAACAACAAATAAAAATGCTTCCGTACCTGTAGCAACAACAGTATAGCAGCATTGTATGGTTGAACAGAGAGATATAAGTGCTTCAAGGACTGAAGCAGCATGCAAAAATATAGCAGCACAATATAATGACAAACAACAAAATCATAGCAAAGTACAGTTGAACAGAGAAATATAAGTGCTCCAGTTTATCTAAGGAGCATGCAAATATATAGCAGCACAGTATAATCAATGAGTCGTATCTATAGGTAAAAAGCATTCAACTCTCATTAAGGTTTAGGTGCCTCAGTGCATGAAACACCAGAAGTATAGCAGCAGACTATAGCTGAACACATAAGTATAAGTGCTTCAGTTCATCCCATAGTATGGAAATATAACAGTATAATAACATACGATAAATCATGTGTCTATGGGTAGGATGCATATATCCCTAATTACGGCGGATCTCTTCAGCCTCGCACTTCCCGGGCAGCAATGTGGTAATTCCTCTCTGCATTGTCCAGAAGGATATTTTTTGGAGTATTTGCATGGATTCATAATAGGACACTAGAAACTATAAGGTGGTCTGAAGTATTGTGAATTTTTCACGGCTCTGTAACATCCTCTGACGAACCACAGAAAAGTGGGGGAAATGCGTCAGGATTCTTCTGGGATTTATTCTTCAGCAAGATAAGTGTACCCCTCTATTTTGATGTACTTATGGGCCAATTTTTTCATATTGTGAGAATATTCTGTTGGTCATTGGACCTTTATAAATAGATGGTCCATTAACAATCTAGTACATCTAGACAGCCGAACTGTTCTTTATTAGGACAAATTGTATAGTTTATCCCACTTGGGACTGTATATATGACCAACTGTATCATTATAACTATGATCAATATCTCCAAATACTGACCTTGTGCAATGTTTGATTGAGTGAATTATCTTGACTTCAGCACTAATTGCACTTTTCTGGGTGATGGGTATGAATATGGCCCATTACTAAGGATAGGGTTAAATAGGGCAATTCGACGCTGAGCAGGGGCGCCCAAAACATTACAGTGTATTAACCTTCGCGGTTAGGAAGGAGTGAGACTAGAGAATTGTAGCCCAGTCTTATAAGCTAATACTCTAATATAATTTCTGAAGAGACTAATTATTTGTATACACCGGGCTATCCCGCACTATATAGATAACTCTACTTTTGTGTATCCACCTCTGCACAACATTTGCTGTGTGTTTCTTTGACCGTCGTAGCTATTTGTGTAACATAGCCTTGCCATTTAACTAGAATTAATAAATATCTGCTTTTAGAGGGTTTTTTCAGTCTTTTAGACTTTCCTCTTTTTGTTAAAATTCTTATGATTTTGAAATATTCCTAATTAATTGCAAGTGTTTCAGTGCATCTCTAAGCAAGAATATAACATCAAAGTATACTGATGGACTTATCATATGAGCACAAGTGGTGCTTAAATACATGTGGCAAGAGATGAATATGCAATGGCTCTGGCAAAACAAGGGCAGAATGGGATAGATAAGCAGACCACCATGGTTAGGGCTCCTGAAGCGTGTTTCGCGTTCCTTCTTCAGAAAGGGTGCATTCTGAATACTCATCATATCTCAATTATATGTATAGTGTTATTGGCAGTATGCATGGCAGACTAGGCGTTGATAGAAATTAAATTAGTACATACCTTTTACGCCTTTCAGACCACCCTCCTATTCTTGTGTTGATAATCCCCTGATTTTATTTATTTGTTTTATAAAGCATTGTCAAAAACGTTTGAGCAATATACAAAAAAATTGTTCTCTTTCTGGGCTTTTGGCTTCCATGTTGGAGCTCTTATAGTACTCTAAAGGGTACTTTACACGCCGTGATATCGGTACCGATATCGCTAGCGAGCGTACCCGCCCCGTCGGCTGTGCGACACGGGCAAATCGCTGCCCGTGGCACACAACATCGCTAACACCCGTCACACGGACTTACCTTCCCTGCGACGTCGCTCTGGCCGGCTATCTGCCTCCTTTCTAAGGGGGGCGGTTCGTGCGGCGTCACAGCGACATCACACAGCAGCCATCCAATAGCAGAGGAGGGTCGGAGATGAACGGCCGGAACATGCCGCCCACCTCCTTCCTCATTGCCGGTGGACGCAGGTAAGGAGATGTTCGTCGTTCCTGCGGGGTCACACATAGAGATGTGTGCTGCCTCAGGAATGACGAAAAACATCGTACCTGCAGCAGCAACGATAGTAAGGAAATGAACGACGTGTCAACGAGCAACAATTTTTCACATTTTTGCACTCGTTGATCGTCGCTCATTGGTGTCACACGCTGCGATGTAGCTAACGGTGCCGGATGTGCATCAATAACGACGTGACCCCGACGATATATCATTAGCGATGTCGCAGCATGTAAAGCACCCTTAAGTCGGTATAGAGACATGTGGTTACATCTGTTCTTGTTTGTTTATCCCTGTGTGTGTGGAAGGGCTCAGTTATAAAATTCTGCCTCCAAAGTTTATTTTAAATGAATAGAGGCAATACCAGTGTGAGACATGTAATGACTAACAGTCTGTTCTCTTGATCTCATTGCAGAGTTGTGTGTGACTAGAACTAACACAGTATAGAAGAGATCAACTTTGTGTAATACAAACACATCGGTAGTTGTAGCCCTACTCTGATAGTGCTGTCAGCTAAGCTGTACTGCCTCTTTGCGTACAGTGGCTGCCTGTAAGACTGAAGCTGAAGAAGTGTTAGTTGTAGTCAGGCACAACTATGCAAGAGAGCTGACGGCATCTTTAGAGGAGCAGTACATTCATCTTAAAAATTCCAGTTAAAATTGTGTAAAATACATTTTGTCATATATTTTTATAACAATGCCATGTTTTTCTAATACAGAACTTAAAGGGATGTTTTCTTTGCAGTTTACAGCAGCTTACTACTCCACAGCCCCCAGCTATCAGCTTTATCATGGATGTGTATCAAATTGGGGGGACTGCATGCCATTTTGTTTTAAATAATTAAGAAAAAGGCTGCATGCAGTTCCTTTTATTTTGTTGCAAAGTCAAGATAAGCACACATGCTGGGGGTTGCAGACTGCAGCCGTATGCTTTATCTGTGGTGGGTATCATAATATGTGGGGACCCTATGCCAATTTTTTTTTAATTTATTTATTTTTTCACCAATCTACAGTGACCGCAAACAGGGTTTGTGATTGAAAGCAATCAGACACGCTGCCACACAGGACTGCTGGTGGGCAGCAGAAGCAGTGAACATGTATGAAGGTAAATGAGCGGCCATGGTAGTAGAATGAGTGGCCGCGTAAGCAGTTACAGCCACGCCGGAGACCGGTAGGTATAGTGTGTCTGATTTATTCTCATTTTCTTTTTTTTTCTTTATTACCCAAGTTGACCTGGATTGGTACCCGGAGTTTGCAGAGAACTCCGAGCCCAGCAATCAGGTAGTTTTGAACCTGCTCTAGTTTTTGAAGCTCTAGAGGTAAGAGTCTGCAAACAAAATGCTCCTTTGCTTGAAGAATGGACACTGCTGATAAACTTCAGCAGTGGCATGTAAGACTAGGTAAAAATAACATGATAAATTCTTCTTCCTACCCTTCTTTTATACTGTTTTGTACTTGTCCTTTCCAGATAAAAGTGCAATCAATCATCTTAATCAAACTATAATAGTCCAAGTAGAAGATGTACTTCAAGTACACCATTGAGCATGTTCAGGCTTAATTCTATCCATACACAGCACTATTTTTCTATGTCATTTACTGTTCCTGCACAAATTATTGAATACATATTCTATTCTGCACAAAAGACATTTGATACTGTAAACCTTCCATTCTTTGCTGTTAAGAGCGTCTTGTACAAATCTAGAACACCCTGTTTGCCGCCTAGGAAGATGTACCACAAGGCACTGTTTCTACCCATTCATTTATACTGCTTAGTAAATATCAAAAGTCATACTCATCTATTTAAAAGATGAAAGGCAGTTTTATAACTTTCAAAAGGCTGAAAAATAAAAGCATTTTGTTTTCCCCTCTGCCTTTGGCAATGTTTGACTGTAAACTGCACTTGCCAGGCCTTGATTGATGTGCAGAGATGCCCCTAACAGCTTCAACCCAAAGTGATTTATTAGCAGCATAGTCCGTACAAAAGAAGGTTTGTGGCATCTGTACTTTAACTGTTTTTCTATTCTTGTTATTTTCTATAATGTTATGTTAGTATAACTGAATCCTCCAAGCAAAATCCAGCCCAAACGATTTGCTGCAACAACACATGGCCTCTCCTATTAATTAACTCCTAAAATTAACTACAAATCTTTCAAATTAATTTCATTAATCTGGTATCAGAAATTTCCCATTTCTCACAGCATAAAATTAATTTCTGAACGCCTTGGTTTTTCCGTCCACAAATCATTTCGCTATAGCCAAGATCATTCACTCTAATGAAACCTGCTTGCTATCGCAAGTGTTGGTTTATGAAGTGCTTTAAATATGTTTAACTGTTTTAATTAAGCGGTCTAGGCAAATTCTGCCACATAATTTTGTGAAGAGCACAATAAATGCAAATTGTTGTAGAAACCACAAGATGTAAATTGAACTAAACATCAGAATCTACTGGGAAAAACTGCTCTATTCAGCATAAAAGTGGTGTTCATCTCTGCCGCATATTGTCTGTAATATCTCTGCAATGTCCCCAGTGTCTGTTGGAGCACAGGCTAATTTTTCATTCAATGTAACAAAATTAATTTTGTCCTTCACCTTGGCAAGAGAAAGAAAGCAAGTCTTCCAACTGGCCTATTATCCATATTTCAGTTTTCCAAGGTTGCCTAGGAATAAACCTGAACACAGGTTGCCGAAATGACTTCTTCAACCTCAAACACATTCCGTTTCACTCTTCTAAATGATAATCTTCAAAAAAACATTTTTTATAGGATAAAATTCTAAAAATGTAAAAAAGTTAAAAAAGCACTAAACCTAGAAATGAGTGATTACATTAAATATGAAATTGAGTCTCTTTTTTTGCATGCAGCATTCACAGCATCTTTTTTAAATGCAGTTTAAAAATACTACAGAGAAGAAATGCATTAATCTCTTTCTGATCAGTTCTACCTTTAGCTGGTGGTCGACTAAACCCAGTAACGCCTGCCTGGAACTACAGTCTCAGAATAGCTGTCCCCGACAGGCTAGATGAAAGCCGCTCACTAAGCAGAATCCTGAGAATCCCAAAACCCTTTAACCCCTATACAGGGATTTGGAATAACTACAGGGCCCCGGAGATCGCTACTTGTAGAAGCTGCAGTCCAGAGGAGAGTAGTTGTCAGGCAGGGTCAAACCAGGAGATACTGAAAAAGGGACAAAATTGGCAGACAAGAGCGTGGTCAGGAAATTAGGCAGAGGTCAAAAACAGAGATGGCAGAGAACAAAAATGGCAGGCAGGAGAGTAGTCACAGAGCAGGCAGGGGTGAAAACACAGGGGTCAATATTCAGAGCAGAGCGAGAACCAGAACAAGCAGAACTTCAAAACTACTGTATATCTGGCAGGGACCAGCAGACAGGAGGAGGAATTAGAAGGGTGTGGTGTCTTCCCATTGTCAATAGCTGAAAGGTGGTAACTTCAGCTGGAAGACACACACCACCACAGTCAGCCAGTGGTACTGCAGGTCCCAGGCAAACCCAGCTTAGTGCATGAGCGAAGCCTGCACCCAACAGAGCCACTGGCACAGCTCCTCTCCTATCACCAGCACTATCAACGGCGGGAATACGGCATTGCCTATTGACTGAAGCAGAAGTTGCAGGAGCGGACTCCGGTGGGGACGTCACAAACCCTTGCCATTCAGTCAATAAACTGGAGTTTAGCAATCTTTTGTCTTACAACAAATGGGGCTCAAGATTGAATTGCTGGGATTTTTTTCATTTTTTTTTCTATTTCTTTAACACCTTCTCAACTGGACAATTTTTGATTAAGTCCTTTTGTTTTCTTACCCTTCTAAGAACCATAACTTTTTTTTACCTTTTCATCTACATAGCCATATAAGGGCTTGTTTTTTGCTGGACACAATTGTTTTGGTCGGTTTGTTTTCATGGTGTTCATTGTACTATATGACCTGCCAAAATGTTTCTCCATATCAGTATGATGACAGTAATACCAAGCATATAGTATTTCTTTATTTAATGTGAAGCTTTCACAAAATTTTTCATGTTGAACTTGACATATATATAATAGTGGCTGTAAAGAGGAATAAAATGTGTTTAGTTTTTCCCCTCTGTTGTGAACATATTAGCAATCAAAGCTTTTGTAGCCAAAATTAATTAACTTTTTTAAGTCCAAGTAGGTGGTATCCAAATTTTCACTTGGGGCATGAACTTCTTCTCCCAATATGAAGCCTACCAATCATAGCAAGGCAGCAATACTTACGGCCCTGTGCGCACTGGAAAATGGAATTTTCTTAAGAAAATTTAGCAGGGTCTGAAAGATTACCGCACCCGCGGTAAAAAAACACGACAAACCGCACCCAAAAACCGCATGCTGTTTGCCATGGTTTGCTGTGGTTTTACAGAGGTATTGTACGCGGTATTGCCGGACCTTTGCCGCATGCTGCGGGTTGGTACATGTGCTTTAATGCATTCAATGCAATAAAGCACATTGAAAAAAAAAAAGTAATTTCCTTCTGAGATAGATAGCAGATAGAAAAATAGATAAATAGACAGATAAAAGAATAGAAGACCGATAGAAGAATAGATAGAAGGATAGATAGAGGGATAGACAGATAGATAGATAGATAGGATAGATAGAGTTCCTGTGAGCACACGCTGCATTTCTCCCGAGCGGTAGTGTGTTCACATTACCGGCCATGGGAAATGACCGGTAATTACCTCTGCTGTCTCTTTGGAAGGCTGCATTCAGCGCTGTGTGTCAGTCACGGCTGGATGTAAGCATCACAGAACGTGGATTACGCCGGAGCTGCGTGTTCCGGGAGGGGTTAATAAAGGGGTGAAGCAAGGGCTTTTTTGTGTTTTATTTAACATAAAGGATTTTTCGGTGTGTGTGTTTTTTCACTTTACTTACGGGTTGATCATGTCAGCTGTCTCATAGACGCTGCCATAATCAAGCCTGGACTTAGTGGCGGCGATCCGCCGCCATTAACTCCCTATATTACCCTGATCGCCATGGCATCATGGCATCTGGAAGAGTCGGGGACACTACGGTACTGCCGCATAATGGATGCGACAGTCCCGGGGCAGCTGCGGGCTAGTATTCTCGGCTGTGGGACGGGGGGACATTAACCCTGACCCTCGCTCTCCCCAGCCTGAGAATACTGGGCCGCCGCTGTGTGCTTACCTCGGCTGGACGGTAAAAATACGGGGGAGCACAAGTGTTTTTTTTTTCTATATGTCCGTTTGATTTGTATGTGTATTCTATATGTCTGTGTATGTTTTATGTCTGTGTCTGTGATGTGTGAGTGTGATGTGCGTGTTTACTCTCTGCTCCGCTTCCTCTTCCTGTCATAATGACATCACTTCCCTACAAACCGCAAGCAGCGATGAACATTACCGCAGGTAAACCGCGAAATACCGGAGGGAATAACGGAGGAAAACACAATGAACTGCACAGAATTTGCTGCCTGCGTTATTCCCTGCGGGATTTCATGATTACATGGCAGTCAAAGGAGTGAAATGCCGCAGCGACGTGTGGAAAACAAGTGACATGCAATTGTTTTTGCTGCGGGAATCCCGCAGCAAAACATGCAGCTGTCAAAATCCGCATAGTGTGCAGAGCATTTTTTTTCCCATAGGTTTTGCTGGTGAATCACTGCAGAGATGTTATGAACATAACATGCAGCGAAACATGCAGCAAAACCGCAGGAAATCTGAGGCAAAAAACGGCAAGTGCGCAAGGGCCTAAAGAAAAGTAGAACTAACTCGCACAATAGCTTACAGCAGGTTTCTCAGTGTGTAAAATGTACTAACACAACCCTGATCTCCTTGTCAAAGGGGTACTTTGCACGCTCCGATATCGCTAGCCGATGGTAGCAATGCCAAGCGCGATAGTATATGCCCCCGCCGCACATGCGATATCTTGTGATAGCTGCCGTAGCGAACATTATCGCTACGGCAGCTTCCCACGCACTTACCTGCTCTGCGACGTCGCTCTTGCCGGCGACCCGCCTCCTTCCTAAGGGGGTGGGTCATGCGGCGTCACAGCGATGTCACACGGCAGGAGGCCAATAGAAGCGGAGGGGCAGAGATAAGCGGGATGTAAACATCCCGCCCACCTTCTCCCTTTCGCATTGCCAGTGGACGGCGGGTGCAGGTAAGGAGATGTTCCTCGCTCCTGCGGCTTCACACACAGCTATGTGTGGAGCTGCAGGAACGACAAACAACATCATACCTGCGGACGCACTGACATTATGAAAATGTACGACGTGACACAGATCACAAATTTTTGACTGTTTCACGCTTGTTCATCTTCTCTCCTAGGCTTTACACGTTGCGACGTTGTTACTGGCGCCAGATGTGCGTCACTTTGACCCCGACGAGATCGCAGTAGCACTGTCACAACGTGCAAAGTACCCCTCAGAGTCTGCATGAATCAGTGTGGAGGATCGGCAGTTTAGCTGAGTTTAGCTTTGCTATATTACAAACCCTTCTATCACCTCTTCTCCTTTCATAGCACTGTTAGCTCTGCTGTACTGTCCTTCTCACCACACTGCACATCTGGAGATGAAAGCTCAAACTGTTAGTATCATAGCTATCTATTGTGCTCAATATATCACAGTTTTGCACATCAACATGTACTCGCTCAGCAGTGAGGTCAGTGCAGGATCTCATTACATGATACAGGAGTAATCAAGAAATGGCAGGTTACTCCTGTGTGAGATATAATGACTGCCAATATCTCACTGCAGAGTGATTAAAAGTTGCTGGAGCACAGCAGACATAAGTGTAATTATTAAAGAACTCAGTAATCAGGAGAGGTAATAGAAGAATTCTAAATCTGACAGAGCTAAACTCAGCTGGACTGCCCCTCAAAGCATAGTGACTCATGCAGGAGGTTGGATCAGGAGATCAGAGCTGTGTCATTCCTAGTGATGGGTGGACCCGGACTAATAAAAGTCCAGATCTGTGTGGGTTCAAAAGTACCCATGCACTGATCTTGGTCCTGGAGTTCTCAGGGAATTCTGGTTAATGGTCCGTATCCAACTAGTCGGGAAATTAAAAAAAAATAAAGGAAAAATAAAGAAAAAAAGGGGAAAGCAAGCACATTATACTTGCCGAGTCTCAGAAAAAAAGCAATATTCAAAAAAGGACAAAGGTAGGTGTGTAACAAATGGGATCACCAAGAAAAATGTATATATACTTGCCGAGTCTCCCACACGGCTGTAACACTGCTTATGGGCCGCTCACACTACTTTTGGGGCTGCTCATTAACCTCTGACATATGCACTGCTTCCTCTGCTCACTGCCATCTGTGATTGGTTGCAGTCAGACTTCGCCTCCACCTTGTGTATCAGTGTGTCTGACTGCTTTCAATCATGGACGCTGTACGTATCCCTATATTGGTGTAAAAATAAATAAAAAAATTGGTGTAGGGTCCCCTCATATTATGACACCCAGCATAAATAAAGCACAAATAAAGCATACAGCTACAGGCTGTAGCCCCCAGCTATGTGCTTATCTTGGCTGTGTATCAAAATAAGGGGGACAGTATGCAGCTTCTTTATTTTTGTTATTATTTAAATAATTTTAAAAAATTGTGTGCTGTCCCCCACAATTTTGATACCTTGCCAAGATAAAGTCGACAGCTTGGGGCTGGTATTCTCATACTGGGAAGACTCATAGTTATTGCCCCCCCCAGCCTAAAAATAGCAGTATGCAGCCACCCAGGTTTGTAACATCAATTAGACGCAACAATCCAGGAACTTTACCTGGCTCTTCCCGATTGCCTGGGCATCAAAGCAATATGAGGATAATGACAGCTCACTTCTGCCACTAAGCCCTAATTAGTAATGTGAGGCATCTATGAGACCCCCCATTACTAATCTGTAAGTAAAAAGAAATTAATACAAACACTGAAAAAATCCTTTATTTGAAATAAAATACAAAACAATCACCCCTTTGTTAACACCAAAAACACCTCTGCAGGTCTGATGTAATCCACATAAGGGCCAATGACAATTCCAGCTTTGCAACATACATACTGAAGGCACAGCACACAGACATAGAACATGTCTACATGCTGTGGGCTTCAGGTAGAGAATGACTTAGCCTCAGAAATGAGTGGTGATGTCACTCAGGTTAATTTGCAGTCACAGGTGAAGATTTCCATGGTCCTCCATCTGTGACCACAAATAACCTGGGTGACATCATCACTTTGGCTCATTCATTCTCTGCCTAAAGCACATAGTGTGCAGAAATGTTCTTTGCCCGTGCACTGTGCCTTAAGTATGTATGTAGCAAGGCTGGAATCATCGTGATTAATGATGGGCAGACTCGCAGATAACTGGGACTGGGGGTTCCAACTGACCTAAAAAAAGAATCTGGTACTGGGCTAATTTTCCTATATTGAATATGTACTGCTTTCCCTGCCAACCCGCGTCTGTGATTGGTTGCATTCAGATGCGCCCCCACCCTGAGTGTCAGCTTGTCAGCTGAGTGCTTCCAATCACAGACGCTGTCTGCAGGTCTATTGTGGTATAAAAATAAATAAATAAAAAATTGGCATGGGGTCCCCCTCACATATAAAGCATATGTCTAAAGTCTGCAGCCCCCAGTTGTCTGCTTATCTTGGCTGTGTATCAAAATACGAGGCACCGCATACAGATTTTTTTTAATTACGTAAATAAATAATTACTAAAAAAAGTGTGCCGTCTCTTGAATTTTGATACACAGCCAAGATAAAGCCCGACAGCTGGGGTCTAGTATTCTCAAGCTGCTGAGTTACATACTTATTGAGCCTCCCCAGCCTAAAAATAGCAGACTACAGCCGCCCAGAATTGTTGCATTACTTAGATACGAGAATCCCAACACTTTACCCAGTTCTTTCTGATTACCTTAGTGTGGTAGTAATTGGGGTAATAAGGGGTTAATCGCAGCTCACAACTGCCACTAAGCCCTATGTTAGTAATGGGAGGTGTCTACAAGATCCTCCATTACTAATCTGTAAGTAAAAGTAAATAAACAGAAACACCAAAAAAATCCTTTATTTGAAAAAAAATACAAAAAGAAACCCCCTTTTCTTACTTTATTAACTCCCGAAACACCCATGCAGGTCCGACGTAATCCACACAACATCGCACAATGATTCCAGCTCTGCTACATCTGAAGTCAATGAGCGCGATCATGGAACATGACTGCCCGCTGTGTACTTCAGGCAGAGAATGACTGAACCGCGCGATGAGCAGAGATGTCACATAGGTTAGTTGCGGTCACAGCTAGAGGTTCCTACGGTCCTCTACCTGGGACCGCAGGTAGCCTGACCTCAGGTGACCTCCGTAAACTCAGTGGATTATGTCAGACCTGCAGGAGTATTTTGTGGGTTACTAAAGTGCTGAGTTTTTTTGTATTTTATTTCAAATAAAGTTTTTTAAGCTTTTGTGTTTATTTATTTTCACTTACAGGTTAGTAATGGGGTTATCCCTATTACTAATCTAGGGTTTAGTGGCAGCTGTGAGACACTAATAACATTTTATTACCCCGATTGCCACTGCATCGGGGCAATTGGGAAGAGCCGGGTAAAGTTCCAGGACTGTTGCATCCAATGGATGTGACAATCCTGGGTTGCTGCAGGCTGCTATTTTTAAGCTATGGGGCCAATAAGCATGGGCCACCTCAGCCATAGAATACCAGCCTCCTGTCGGGCTTTATCATGTCTGGGTATCAATCTAGGGCTTAGTCCAGATCAATGTAAAATGCTGCACATTCTCAGTTGAAAATGCAATCTTTTTATTGCACACACAAATGCTAAGGACAGCAACCCAAAACAGCGACTTAACTGTACATTTCGACCTTTTGCAGTCTTATTCGTACAGTCACTCTGCTAAGTGTGTGTAATGCAACCAAAGTGCTGTTGCATTGCCTCAATGAGCGAAAAAAACTTAAATGAAGTATAGCCACCTAAGGTGAGGTCCTGTTGGTGGATAAGTATCAAGTAATTCTGTATCTGTGCTAACACACTAGAGAGAGTTATCTTTGAGGAGCCGTGTGTAGCGTCCCTGCACTCTGGCAAACTTTGGCCTAATGTGTCACACATTGGCTTTATCATGGTAGGGTATCAAAATAAGGGGAACAGCACACCGTTTCTTAAAATTATTAATTTAAATCATTTTTAAAAAGACGCATGTGGTCCCTCTTATTTTGATAAACAGCCATGTATGGTAATCCTATTGAAAATGTATGGGCAAAGCTGAAAAGGCAGGTGCAAGCAAGGAGACCTACAAACATTGCTTAGTTACACCAGTTCTGTCAGGAGGAATGGGCCCAAATTTCTACCAATTATTGTGAGAAGCTTGTGGGAGGATATAAAAAATGTTTGACTCAAGTCATACAACTTAAGGGCAATGGTACCAAACACTTATAAAATATATGTAAACTTTTGACTTTGCAGAGAGTAATAAAAATGCCTTAAAACTTTCTTTCTCTCTCATTATTCTGGCATTTGACAAATAAAAATAATTTTCGTAAACCTAATTGACCTAAAACTGGTTTATTCTGATTTTATGTCAGATAGTGAAAAGAACAGGCATATGTGTCTTTTTAGATAGTGCATGTGAACAGACTGGTTTCAACTGTGTATATATATGTACAGATGCAGAGATATAGGCAGGCTTTTATATAGAAGCAGACATAGAGCCATTTTTATATACAGATGTAGACATATACAGTGTGTCCACCCATATACTGTCCACCATCATTAACTTGAGAACGGCGGCAGCTATAGGCATAGAAGTGGTCTAGGTATAGTAAAGTAGCCATGCGCTACGCAATGAAACCACCTATAACGCCACCCGGTGGAAAACAACAAAGTTAGCATTTTTATCTGAAAAACAAAACGAGATAGAGAAAAAAAGTGAATTACAAATTATAGGGCATTATCAATTCAATACGAATCGACACCTTGCATACAGAAATGCTATGATTAGAACGTGTAAAACTCACAAGGCTGTGGACGTGAAGCGATACCTCATGGAGATCTTCCTACAAGTCTTTGGGTATGGTGGCTGCATGGAGTGGCCTCCACTCTCACCTGACCTGACCCCATTGGACTTCTTTCTGTGAGGTCACATCAAACAGCAGGTGTATGCAACCCCTCCACCAACATTGCAGGACCTACGACGGCATATTACAGATGCTTGTGCAAATGGGTCACCTACCATATTGCACAACATACAGCAAGATACATTATGCTGTCCATAGTCCAGATGTGCATTGCAGCTGACGGTGGCCACTTTGAGCATCAAAGTTAAATAAGCGCCATATGCGTGACCAGCATTCAATGTTTTGGGGGAGGTCATGGGTTTCATATCATAGCATTTCTGTTTGCAGGGTGTCAATTCATATTGAATTGATGATGCCCTACAATTTTTTAATTCACTTTTTTTCTCTATTTTGTTCCGTTTTTGAGATAAAAATGCTAACTCCGTTGTTTTCCATCAGGTGGCGCTATAGGTGGTTTCATTGCATAGCGCATGGCTACTTTACTATAAATAGACACCACTTCTATGCTTATAGCTGCTGCCATTCTCAAGTTAATGGCGGTGGACAGGATATGGTATATCGGATTATACACAGGTGCAGACATATAGGCAGGTTTATATACAGGCCCAGAAAAACAGACATAAAGACAGGCATATTTCCAGATGCAGACACGTAAGCAGGCTTATATACATACATAGATATATAGGCAGACTTATATACAGACACAGACAAATAGGCAGGCTTATATACATAAATAGACATATAGGCTGGCTTATATACAGATAAGCATGCATGTACACACACAGACAGGCCTCATACATACTTAGAAACACAGATACACTTACATACATAGGTAAGCACAAGCACATACATACATACATACCCACAGAACCAAGTATGTATATTTACCCTCAAGCAAGTGGAGCCTGAAGAAACAGTGGCGATTCCAGCCTCAGTGGAGAGCAAGGATCAGAAAGTCTTCCTTTAAAACAAGCACTACAGGACTCCTGATTGAGTCCCACCACAAAGTCTTACTCGGTTGAGTGAGGCCATTCACAGCTGAGTGTTTGCAGCTGCCAGCCGCATGCGACTGCATGAAGACACGTGCGTGGTTTGGGCAGCCATAAGCTTCGGGGCCCATGCAGCTGCACAAACCATTATATCATTCTGGCCATTAAAATCAATGGAGGGACACTCCAAGGGGACAAATGTTCCCCTGCCTTATCTGCCCCTGCTGGCCAACGTCAGACATAGTGACAGAACTCTGTGTGACATGGTAGCAGTGTGAGTGTGTTCACGCATGAACACACAGTGTGAGTATTTAGAAGATTTAAACGGCCATATGCCCATTTTGCAGTTTAAAGCTGCAGCCCATTGGGAAATTAACCGACTTGGCAGATTGCCAATCCCATACTGGACCTGTATATAGTTGCACCAATCTAACAGTTTAGCCCCAGTGCCTCATTTTTATTTCACTGTTCAGCTTGGTTTAGGGGAAAATTTATGAAAAAAATTGAATAACTAATAACTAATGGAAAAAGCCCAAGTAGCCAATCCATTAGAGGCTGTGAGAGACTATGTGAGCTAAAAAGTCTAGAATTCAGATACATTGAAGGAAACCATTAGCATAATTTGCTCAGCTGCTGCAGAGTCATACAGCTCACAGAGCATTGCCTAGACAGCTGTGAAAAAATGTATCCATTATTGCTTTAAAGGGAACCTGTTACCAGATTTTTCCCTATGAAACTAAATGAATCACCTTCTGCAGCTCCTGGGCTGCATTCTATGAAGGTGCAACTTGGCCCCAAAAATAACTTTATAAAACTTGGTCCTTAGGTATGCTAATTACCTTGGTGGGCCAAAGGGGCTGGCTCATTTTCTGCTGCGTTACCCCCTCCTGCCGCTGATCGCCGGCCTCCTTCCTTGATTGATGGGATGATGCCCTCTGTCATCCTCCTCGTCGCATTTTTAAATCTCGCGCCTTAGGTCTGCTCGCGCAAGCGCAGTTCACTCTGCCATATCTCGAGCAGAGTGCCGGTGAGCTAAATGCGCAGGTGGGAGATTATGGGCAGGTACTAAAATGACGCTGGTGAGGTGTTTTCTGTGCATGACCTCACCAGCGTCATCCTAGTACCCGCACATAATCTCGCGCCTGCGCATTTAGCTCACCGACGATCTGCTAGAGATATTGCAGAGTGAACTGCGCCTGCGCGAACAGACCTAACTGCACAGGCGCGAGATTTAAAAATGCGACGAGGAGGATGACAGAGGGCATCATCTCGTCTATCAAAGAAGGAGGCCGGCAATCAGAGGCAGGAGGGGGGAAACGGAGCAGAAAATGAGCCAGCCCATGTGGCCCACAAAGGTAATTAGCATACCTAAGGGACAAGTTTTATAAAGTTATTTTTGGGGTCTAAAAGGGGAGTCAGGGCCAAAGTGTGCCTTCCTAGAATGCAGCCCAGGAGCTGCAGAACGTGATTCTTTTCATTTTATAAGGAAAAATCTGGTGACAGGTTCCCTTTAAGCGATTTTTCAGTCCCTGAATTTAAAGAGTAACCATCGTTTAAATTTTATATTTAAATATATTTTTTTAGAGCAATCTGCTTCTTCCCCCCCTGGACTGATCTTTATTTCTCAATTCATGGCTAAAATCTGTCAAAATCTGTAATCAGCAAAGACAGATTTTTCCCATTCCTCAGATAAGAGGTGACACTTGGTGATTTTTTAAATTCGTTAGAGGGAGGAGAGAGCGGTAGAATCAGACATTTTGCTGATAGTTCTATCAAACCTTATGAGTTGCAACTATTATGTCAATAATGGGAGGTTTGGAAGATTTTTCCAAAGAATTGCGTATTTTGAGAGTGAATCTTCAGTTCAGGAGAGAAATAAGAAGATCTCCTTGATAAGATATCATATCGAGTTTCTAATTTTTTACCTATACTATTGATTTATGAAAAAATAAATGCAAATTTAAGTGAAAATTTTTTCATTTACGGACAGAAAAAACAATAGCTTCAAAGTTGAGAAAAACTGAATCATAAAGTATATTAGAAATCAATAGAACTCTTCCTACAGATGTAGCAGTGTTGAAAATGACAGCCTGTGCTACACTAATTGTGTAGAATGATTGCTCCAGTACAAAATGCATTAGCGACTACCCTGCATAAATTGTGTAGGTGTTCCGGGCCACCATCACAGCATGGTGCAGTGGACAGCTTGCCATATGAAGTGATTCAGCATTATTTACATAAAACAGGAAATTGAATTAAGGTCATTATTTGGGTAATCATATGGGGGGGTTTCCACTTTAAAATGAAAGTTACGCTAAAACATAGTAAAAACATATTATAAATGCAGGCCACTGTTTTCTCTCTGCTGGAGACTGTCTCTACTGGAATATTAACAATGACTGATATAGCTACACGGAGCTGCGGAATGACATATCTATGGTAATACTTAAAGTGAATACTATACTACACAGTAGTGTACAATATACTGTCATATAATTTACATAAATACACAGTGTGAACCATATATATTTTATACTAAGTTTTGTTTACCACTCGCACTAATTATGGATACATTTTAGACAATCGAGCTATTATAATGTAATATGTAGGCAATCTACGGCAATACGGGTCTACTGGATATTACGTCTACTCCAGTGATGTGCATTAACCATTACCATTCTCATGTGTTATCTTGGCATTATTTTCTAAATGTGTCTTTTCAGAACCCTCTGTTTGTCATAGGTTTATCCTTTCCATTTCTGTCACATCTTCGTAATCTAATCTCAAGATGCATAAGGATCACTAGGCTGCCAACATCTTTACACACCACTGATTTGATTGATTGCTGCTACTTCTGTGGAGTTTTCAGCTTCTTTTCGCACAGAAAGATGTGCCAGTGAACAAGGATGCAGAATGTCTGCCATCTTAAGTTTTTTTTTAAGAAACGTTTCAGGGATCAGCACTGATTGATGGCCCTACTGTCTTGATTTCGATGCAATTTCAGCCTTGAAATAAAGGTTTTCATGTAGTAACTGAAAGCTATCAATAAGATAGACACTGATCACAATGTGCATTTCGCAGCACAAGGGATCCAAATCCAAACTATTGTCTGGGCTACATTTATACCAATGTAACATATGGCCCCAAACCACCAACTTAACCACATTATAGGCAAAAAATAAATGCCATATTTTTTGCTATCTAAGATGCACTTCTTATAATCCAA
Organism: Anomaloglossus baeobatrachus; assembly: GCF_048569485.1. Lineage (NCBI taxonomy): Eukaryota > Metazoa > Chordata > Amphibia > Anura > Aromobatidae > Anomaloglossus > Anomaloglossus baeobatrachus. The sequence continues at coordinate 295,452,122 of NC_134353.1, read as the reverse complement.
ATGTAGCCTATCAAGGGAGGGAGGGAGGGAGGGAGAGAGGGGTCACAGGAGATGCTGAGGGCCACCGGCGCTGGGCTGCGGGCTTACTGTGGGTGGTGTGCTGTGCTGCAGGCTTACTGTGGGTGGTGTGCTGAGCTGAAGCCTGTGGGCACTATGCTGCGAGCAGTGTGCTGTGCTGCAGGCTGTGCTGTGTGCTGTGAAGCAGAGGCCGTCATTCTGAAAATGTTGGAGGTGCGGGCTTCACATAATGGCACCCGGAGCTCTATGCTCAAGATCTCATATGCTCACTCGCCACCTGCAGCCCATTGATCTCACTGCAGCAGACTAAAGGAAAATGGCGCCTTGAGGTGGCACATGCGCAGATGATATCTCGGCTTGTCATTGAGCCGAGAGCTCTCTCTGTGCACATGCCGATTCTAGGCGCCATTTAATTGAAGCCCGCACCACTGACAGTTTCTGGATGCGCATCCTGCCTCACAGTGCCCGTAGTGAGTATCTGGGACACCCACTACACCACCCACAGCATTGCTCTACTCCAGCACCGCCCCTGACTACTGCGACCCCGCTATACCACCACTGCCGGACCCTATATTTTTTTCCCTTTTTTCTCTACATTTTGGGTCTTATAATCCAGTGCATCTTATAAAATGAAAAGTACAGTAGATTTTTCATATGTAGTTTTAAATGTAACAAAAATGTATGAGTCTCTGGTTAAACTTAACTCTGACACTTTTCTACTCTTCGCTGATGTGCCACTTACTGGACCTTGTCTCTCCAATCTGCCGACACATCATATCTAGCATGCAGATAGACTACTGGTCAACTCTTTAGTTACCCTCCACATGTGGCAGAAAATCATAGACAAACCCTTCAAGCCTATTAGACTATATTATTTCCCAATAATGGATATGCCTGAAAATGGAGTTTCACTTAAAAATGTAAAGATGTTTGACTTATTCATGCAAGAGGTATTTTACAGCATCTATGTAACTTTGGGGTACAGTCAAGTAAAGAGTGTACTATGTGAATAGCCAAGTCAGTGGCAAATTTTGCTGAATTAAAGGTAGGAATTTTGCTTGCAATAAAGTAATTTAATCAATTGTCCCTCCACATAGGCAAGAAGCATCTGCAATGTGAATTTTAATTTTTATATTTTTTTGCAATCATGTCCTCATAGTGCAATAAATCAATTATGATCATAGAGAAACGTAGGGTAATTTGCTTATGATCAGGAGTTCCAGATACAATGCCATTCCTCTTGCGGTGACCCGCGTGTTCTGCATGGGAAAATGCAGCGTCCGTGCCCACGATCAGGATTCTGGGCGCAGCGTATTTTCGCTGTTCTCCCACAGAGAACACTCACGGCTCCACAGCATAAATTGACATGCTGCAGCTCAGAAAGCTGCACGACGTATCAGTTTACGCTGTGACAAAAAGAAACACAGTGAGCATGAGATCTCTATGAATCCCATCCACTGTGCTTGTACAGTAAAGTATAAGCATTTTGGAGGCAGTGAAAACATGCAGCTTCCAAAACACTGCTAATCTTTATTATGGAAACGTACCCTAATATAGTTCAAAGAAATGTATCACATGTATCTCCAAGTTTTATGCAAATAACACCATACTAATATATGCAATCACCGCCTAAACAAAAAAGACTGACAATCCCTGCATGCAGCTGGAGCACAGGAGCTCATAGCTCAATTGACAGAAATCCACAAACTATATTATACCAAATAATAAAATGTTACAAAGTGACAATGACCCGACTGATAAACAAGCATGTTTCTAACTAAAAGCTCTTAGTAATAGCTAACTTTTATGTGTAAAGAAGTAAAATGTTCTTTTTTTTCCTTCCACATTGTTTTAGTTCATGTGAAGCAGTTTGGCTATGTCCGCACTTTGCGTCGCCCTACTTGCAGTTCAAAATGCATCCTCTGGCAGTAATTGATTTTGCCAAAGTTGCTTTTGACCATAAATTATCGCTAAAAACGCATTTGTATTAATCGCGTTTTAGCCGCGTTTTTAGCGATTTTTACATGCTTTTCCATTGCGTTTGTAAAGATGCGTTTTGAACATAAAGACACTGCTAAATAAAGTTTAAACAGTCAAACATAATGAAAAAATGGGAAAAAAAGGAACACATATATAATTATTGAAATTATAAAGATTATAGTTATATTTCTCTTAATTATAGTGGTTTTATGCTATTTAGTGGTAACATTGCATTAAATTTATATTTTCCATTATTTTAATTGTCGGACTATGTGTGTGTGCAAAGGGACATATTATTGCATTAATTTAATGTTAGAAAAGCTTACGTTTTGGTAGTCCAAAACGTATTGTTTCAGCAGGTAAAAAGCAGGTAAAACGCTGGAATTTTGATGTTTCTTGCTTTTTGCTACTTAGCAAAACGCAGCCCAAATGGCAAAAATAATTGACATGCTACTTCTTTGAACGCATGGTTTTTGACACAAATTATGCAAATTAAACGCAGCGTTTATAAACGCTAAGTGCGGACAAGAAATCACCATTTTCCATAGACTATTATGGAAAATCAAAACGCATGCCTTTTGGCAAGAAAAGGTGCAGTTCAAAACGGACCTAAAAAGCACCTGAAACGCAGGTGGAAACGCAAAGTGCGGACATAGCCTTAAAGGGTTAATAAACTTCTTGGATGTGGTTTTGAGCAGTGTGAGGGGTCCAGTTTTTAGAATGGTGCCACTTTTGGGTATTTTCTGTCACCTACACCTCTCAAAGTCACTCCAAATGTGATGTGGTACCTAAAAAATGGTTTTGTAAATTTTGTTTGAAAAATGAGAAATTCCTGATGAACTTTGACACCTTCGAACTTCCTAACAAAAAAAATGTTTAAAAAATTGCACTGGTGGAAAGTAGACATGTGGGAAATGTTATTTAGTAACTTTTTTGTGTGACATAACTTGGATTTATGGGCATAAAATTTCACAGTTTGAAAATTGCAAAACGTTCACATTTTCACAAAATTTCCTATATTTTCACAAATAAACGCAAAAAATATCGTCCTAATTTACCCCTATCATGAAGTACAATATGTCATGAAAAAAAAATGTCAGAATCACCAGGATCCATTGAAGAGTTCTAAAGTTATAACCTGTCAAAGTGACACTGGTCAGAATTGCAAAAAATGGCCCGGTCATTAAGGTTAAAAAGGGCTCGAGGGTAAAGAGGATAAAGACTTACATTTTATTCCTCTAACATTACATGCTCTGACTTTTTTCCATTACAAAACCATCGCATAATGGAAATCAGATGGCCCTCATCATAGTCATTGTTTCTACTTCCATTTGCATCTGTTCCGTAACGGTCACTTATTCCACATTGATTTGGTTTGTATATTCTTAGAAAAGAATAGATAAGTAAAACTCAAAAATATAGGTGTGATATGTAGATATATATTATAGATATCTAGATAATAATAATAATAATAATAATAATCAGCATTGTATATATATAAAAATTCTAAGTTTCTAAGTTGAGAAACATAAAATACACTTGGAATACATACCCACTTCAATAAATATAATACATCAGTAAATCAATGCATTTTTCTTTTTTTTATTGATTTATTTAATACACAAATTGGTGAAACAATTGACCTTCTTTTCACATTTCCTTACAAATATTTGTCAGCCAAGAGGGAAAACATATGCACATTTCTCACATTAAAAAGCACAGTTCCATTTCCATAAACCTGAAGCCCTCTTGTCTGCAGATAGAGTGTTAGATGCTTTGATTTCTATGAATGCTGAGCAATGCAATAGTGCTTATCACTGAAAGTCAATCAGGGCTAGGATTAAACAAGAACCCTCCTGAAGCCGACAGAAAGAAGTGAACTATATTAAGTAAAGCTGTATTTCACTATCAATGTACAGTACAGACCAAAAGTTTGGACACACTCATTCTCATTCAATGCGTTTTCTTTATTTTCATGACTCTGAAAATTGTAGATTCACATTGAAGGCATCAAAACTATGAATTAAAACATGTGGAATGAAATACTTAAAAAAGTGTGAAACAACTGAAAATATGTCTTATATTCTAGGTTCTTCAAAGTAGCCACCTTTTGCTTTCATTACTACTTTGCACACTCTTGGCATTCTCTTAATGAGCTTCAAAAGGTAGTCACCGGAACTGGTCTTCCATCAGTCTTGAAGGAGTTCCCAGAGATGCTTAGCACTTGTTGGCCCTTTTGCCTTCACTCTGCGGTCCAGCTCACCCCAAACCATCTCGATTGAGTTTAGGTCTGGTGACTGTGGAGACCAGGTCATCTGGCATAGCACCCCATCACTCTCCTTCTTAGTCAAATAGCCCTTACACAGCCTGAAGGTGTGTTTGGGGCCATTGTCCTGTTGAAAAATAAATGATGGTCCATCTAAACGCAAACCGGATGGAATAGCATGCTGCTGCAAGATGTTGTGGTAGGCATGCTGGTTCTGTATGCCTTCAATTTTGAATAAATCCCCAACAGTTTCACCAGAAAAGCACCCTCACACCATCACACTTCCTCCATGGTTTTCGGTGGGAACCAGCCATGCAGAGTCTATCCGTTCACCTTTTCTACAAAGACACGGTGGTTGGATCCAAAGATCTCAAATTTGGACTCATCAGACCAAAAGCTCAGATTTCCACTGGTCTAATGTCCATTTTTTGTGTTCTTTAGCCCAAACAAGTCTTTTCTGCTTGTTTCCTGTCCTTAGCAGTGGTTTCCTAGCAGCTATTTTTCCATGAAGGCCTGCTGCACAAAGTCTCCTCTTAACAGTTGTTCTAGAGATGAGAAGGTGTGTCCAAACTTTTGGGCTGTACTGTATATTATAATTTGTATATCAAAAATGTTAGGCTTCTTTAAAGTACAGAACAAAAAATGAGTTATCCCCATACATGTAGCATCCATGAACGTCTGCGTGGGATCAAAGTAGCACTATAACGTGGAAAACTAAAATCATTTTGTGATAACTGCTGGAAGCAGCACCCACAATGCATAGAAGAATTGATAATTCCTTTCCGCCATGTCAATAATTTCAAAATATGAAAAATATCCATTATTTATGTTTTAAAGCTAATGGAAAATAAAACAGCAAAGCGATATTGCCAAGTAAAAAACCTTATAATATATCCCTAGGACATGCCATGCTTTTCTCATCAGTGATGGTATGGCCAGGACCCAAAATAATGGAATTCCTGTCTTTTACAATTTTCAAATTTATATTGTTATAAAAAAGATCATTTTATTTATATATTGTTACATAGGTTGAAAAAAGACCTGAGTCCCTTTAGTTCAACCTTCCTCCACCAAGTATATATTTTGTCATTAAATCATCTATAACCAACAGTGTCCTGTGTAAAAAGGAAATCATCCAGCCCTCTTTTAAAAGTTGATATAGTGTTTATACTTCACAAATACTTGCCAATTTGTGTTGTTATATTACATAACCTAAAAAAATACAGTTAAGTTTGTGGGTGTAACTTGGAAAAATGGCAAAAAGTTCAGTGGGTATGAATTCAAGGCACTGCATTTTGTAGCCAGCATTTTTGAGTAAATTAATTATACTGTTTAATTTATATAATTTATTTGAGTATGGACCATAATTAAAAATAAATATAAGTATATGTTTTTATGTTATTTAATTAAAGGGAATCTGTCAGCAGATTTTTGCTATCTAATCTGAAGACAGCATGCTGTAAGGGGTAAGATACAGATTACAGCCAGGTGTCTTTTATTGCAAAGTGTGGTTTTGATTACCTGCAATGTTAGTTTAAGCTTCTGCAGCTTTATCATTTGTGGACTGAGGAGCTCTGGATCTCAGGTCCAACTCCATTCCGCGCTGTGATTAGCAGCTTCTCTCTATAGAAATGAAAGCCTGGTGTGGCCGGGGGCAGTTTTTTAAGTTCTTCTACATGCTAAAACTAAAATTTTTGATTCTGTGAGAACAGCTTCACCCAGTAATCTAAGTGATACTTCGTAAGATTCAGGATCTCTTTTCCCACATTATGTTGCTTTCAGATGAGGTAGCAAAAACCTTTAAGTATATATATATATATATATATATATATATATATATATGTATGTATGTATATACATATATATATATGTTTTTCTTTTAACTATTTTTATATTTACGTTTTAAGGGTATTTAACAATACATTACTGATAGTCCATGAACAATACATAGACATATTTTGGAGTATACCAAAGGTAAGCCCTAAAACACTCCATTACTGGACAGTCCTGTGGGCATTTATTAGATAAAGATTGCTGATTTCATATTTAGTCCATGCAATCACATATCCATGACTGGCAGGACAAAAAAACCCTTATTTTTATCTCAGCCTTGCACTTCTTGGCATTAAAGGGATCCAATCATCAGGATCACCGAGGAAGGCTGGTCTTGTCCGCTGATCCCCTTAGTCCCAGTGCCAGTTTAGTGACCTGGTGGCTTCATTCCCCTGCACCTGTCTTTGGTTGGTACTGTGCCCCAAACTTCAAGGTCAGTTAGGTCCTTGATTGTCCTCTGACTGTGCAGATTTTATCAGGTCTGCCTGGAGCATTTGCCTGACCTAGGACTCTGTACCCCGTTGGTGCAATGGTTCCGGGAGAACTCCACCGTACTCCACTGGCAGCCAAACACCTAGGTCATCAGGTCACCGTTACACTCCTGTCAGTGCTTCCAATCGCTTCATCTCTCTGTCACTGACTCCTACAGACTGACTGTCCACTGTCTGCCCCTCCCAACTGGTTGTCTAGTGGACTGGATCGACTCCACCTCTAGGTGGCCATCAATTGGTCTAACCCTAGTCTGGTACCAGTCTATGGGGAAATTTGGGGATAAACAAGAATTAAATGGAATGTTTTTGTTTTTAAACACTGGTCTTCTGGGTCCCTGGGAGTAGGCCCTGCATCCTGGTGGGGATGCAGTACTTTGTAGCTTCATGATGGCTTCAGGGCGCTACATTAGCGCTATAGGAATATAGATTATTATTATTTATAACCGACAACATTGTGGAACTTGAACTTTTGAAAGACACCATTCATTTTATCAAGTGATGTATTGGAAAGTGGGAAAAAAATTCTAAGTGCAATCATTCAGATACCAAAAACGCATAGTTTTCATTTCATTTAAGTAGTTAAAAAAGTCTGAAATTTGTAAAAAGAAAATGTCCCTAATTTCCGAGAGCTGTAACGTTTTCAGTTTTTGGCATGAGCTGCGTGAGGGCTTATTTTTTGCACTCCAAGCCAACGTTTTCAATACTATCATTGGGGTAGATACGTTGTTTTGATCACCAGTTATTTTTATTTCTTAATTTTAATGGGGGGGAAAGGGGGTGATTTGACCCTTAGTTTTTTTCTTTTTTCTTACTTTTCACTGTATGTCACCTTAGGGGACTTGAATCTCTGATTGTCTAAAAACTTGTGTTATACACAGCAGTGCATTAGCATTGATGTATTAAACATGTATTAAACAGAACTGACATTTACCTATGAATTCTTGCTATGGGCTGGTTTCACAGGAGTACCATAATGAAAGGCAAGAGGTCTTCAGCAAAACTCTGTTGTCATGGCAACCCATCCTCATCCTGCGATCATGTCACAGGTGCATAGAATGACATATCCCCTGTTGGTAAGCATTAAATGCCACTGTCAGAGATTGGCAGCAGCTTTTAAGAGGTTATCAGCTTCGGATAAAGCTCCCATCAATGTCAGGAAGACAACATATGTCGGTAAGAGGTTAAAAAGATAAAGGTTGTTGTTAAGACTCTCAAAAAAAGTCCACATATGAAGACAAGAGTGGTTGTTGAGGGGTTTCCAAAATGCAGTGAAAATGTTAATGATATTTTGATAGTGTAGAGCAGTGTTTCTCAACTCTAGTCCTCAAGACCCACCAACAGATCATGTTTTCAGGTTTTCCTCAATATTAGACAGGGAATAATTCCATCACCTGTGCTACATTAAGAAAATCCTGAAAACCTGATTGAGGAAAACATGATCTGTTGGTGGGTCTTGAGGACTGAAGTTGAGAAGCACTGGTGTAGAGGCAAGTCTGTGTTATCTAGCATGTGTACTATCTGGTATATTTTCTTTTATTGATGGACATTATCCAATAAGGATTAGATGTTTCTATATATGAGTGCGGGACTATTCATTACTTTTTGCATTGGGTGGTTCCCTAGGCTAAGTTTACACTAAGCATGTTCCTCCCCCAAAAAAAGTTGTAACTGATAAGTCTACATATCCATTGATTGTCTGCATCCAAGTCCATCATGATGCTTTTCATTTTTAATAATTGAAGTCAATGGGTAAAACAATTAAATGAACTGATGTCAAATAAAATTAGTGTACATGAGCCTTTTTATGGGGGAGCTAGTGTTTCATGCTGCTCATTATAGACAGCCAATAGTGTGGAAATACAAATTTCTTATAGCATTCTTTAATTACTTCAATTTGCAGGAAACATGGAAGGAAATAAGATGTTCCATTTGATGGACATAACTACTTGTGCGCAGACTGTAAAGTATTTCAGCAGGACTAATATTGTAGAAAATATATAATACACAACATAATTCCTGGTTTTGCTCCCTGAACAGTCTGTAAAGTAAGTCATTAAATTGACAATACATTCATCAAACTGCTATATCATTTTACCCAGCGGAACAATTATTGGATAAGCAATTCAGACTTTACATTTCATGTATCTGCCTCTATAAAGGCTGAATAATTATCATAACTTAGCTGTAAGCAAACAGTGGCATTCTAGTGACATTAATCTGCATGCTTCCTAGTTTTATCAAATAATCAAAATGTTGTTCTCGTAATGCAATGCAGTGCTAACCAACATTAATGGAAAAGTACAGAGAAAAAAGATCAGAACAACTGACACTTTTGTTAGCCTATGCGAGAAAGATACAGTAGATAAATTAGATTGTACACCCTGGAGGGAGGCAAAAAGAAAATGTATACACCATTATCAGCTCTATATACAAATAGATATTAGGAAAGAAAAGGACAAAACTGCATGTTTTTGCATATAGAAAAATAGTATCCATATTAATAAATTAATTAATTAAGTGAAATTTCATATATTCTCATTAATAACTATATTATCCTCAACAGAATTTCCACATTAAAGAGGTTTTTAAACTTTGGAAAACCCCTGAATCCCCAACTGCAATTTTGTCTTTTAAAAAAACAACACGCTGAGATGTGGCGGCGCATGCGCAGATAGAATTTATTTTTTATCAGCGCATGCACCACCGTCGCTCATAGTCATCTTTACAGTGTCCTCAATAAAATGGAGGTATACACATGCGCTGATTCCAGAGTGATTTTAATGAAGATGTCACAATAGCAATGTGTATGCGATGCCAACAGCGGCAATGGTGATGGCAGAGTGAAATAAAAAAAAAGGCAAGGCCGGAGGAGGAATCATTACAGAGGACCTGACCCACAAAGTCTCCCCCTGATGGTCAAGCCTATGCACCAAAGATGTAATTTCTGAAGGTTTGAACAGTGATTATTTTGCAATGAAGCCTCTGATTTCTAATCTAAAGGTATCATTTTAATCAGCATCCTAGTGCCTTAATGGCACTGGGTTTAGTTTCTAGGGCAAAAAGCTTTTGGTTGGTTCCCTTTAAGGCTGGAGTCACATAAGCATATAAAAAATTGGTCCCATTCTAATCCGGGAGAGTGGGTTAATATTTTTCTCACTTGTCATAAGTGTGTAGTCTGTATACATTCCAATTTTACTCAGCAGCTATTACAGAACCATTTCCCATCTTACAGAATTGTAATGTAGCCTTAAAAATTGGATGCCTTCCTGATGGTCTGGATGGCATCCAATATTTTTCTCGCATTGTATCCATATCAGAGTCAAATCGTAGCATGCTGCTTTTTTGTTTCTCATGCCGAATACAGTTGAGAAAAGAAAATCTATACTGCTTCATTGAATAACATTGGCCAGAGTGCAATACTTTATTATCAGATTGCACGTGTCTGAGTGACACTTTCTCGCTTTCCAGTGCTGAATTTTTGCAGCAGTGTCTGATATTATCTATAGCACCGATTCCACTGCAGCCAGTCATTGAGCTCAGGAAAACAGCAGATTATGCCATCAATATGGACAGAGCCGCTGAGCTCGCTGACTGACTTCAGTGTTGATGTGACGTTAGCCCTGTAGACAATAAGGTTATGTGCGCATGCTGCATCTTTGTGGTGACCTCAAAGATGCACAATTTTGGTCCCAAATAAACGCTCCCTTGGCATGCATTTTTGCCGCGTTTTACTGCGTTTTGTTACCGCGTTTTTCCCCAGTACATTTTTTAAGTCAAAGCTATTGACTGGAAGGGCTCAAAAACACTGGCAGAAAGAATTGTCATGTTGCATCTTTGCAGTCACCACAAAGACGCAGGCAAAAAAAATGTGCAACATGTGGACAGCAAAAATGAAATCTCATAGCCTTTGCTGGGGAAGGCAATGCATCCGGTTTTAAGAGCAAAACTGCACTCAAAAACCGTGCAAAAATGAGGCAAAAAATACAGCGTGCACACAAGGCCTAACAGATATCAAGAGCAGTGGCATAGATTCAGCACTGAACCAAAACAGGGTGAAGAGATTAAAAAAAAAAACTGCAAGCGGTGACTGGGGTTTTCAAAAACCAAAAAAAAATCTTTTATTACTACAAATAATAAAGAATAGAGACAGTAAGGTTTTCAGGAGTAAACAATCGGAAAAGACTATGAAAAACCAATATTAATGATGTACATGATGTTTTAATCTAAGACACTGTAGGGTCCAATTTATCAACCCTTTTATGCAAGTATTCTGGTGTAAAAAACTTTGAAGTCACATAATTTTGGCGCAAAGCTAGTAAACTCTACACCACACCCACCAGACACACCAGTGGATGGCCTGAGTGGAATAGGGTCGCCCACTTGGGGGGGGGTTGGTTAAGGGGAGGTCAGGAGTGTCAGTAGAGTCAGTTGATAGAAGAAGTGTGTAGAGAGCGGAAATGAGAGGAGGTCAGGAGCAGAGCTCCAAGGAAAACAGTGTAGGTAGGAGACGGTGGTCTGGGCCTAGAGGAGCGGGACCCCCAGTCACAGGGGATCATGGCAAGGGGCACGGAACTGTCGAGGAGGACAGCCGGTGGCCTTGCACCATCACCGGGCTGGGACCAGGGTGCGACAGGGTACGTGGACCCTAAGTCAGGGAGTAGCTTCAGGCAACCTGACAATTTACCCGACGAGAATGGAGCCTTCAAGATCCGCTCTCCACCCACTCCAAAATCGGGGTACTAGTGCAACGAGGGGGATAGGACTTTCGACTAAAACGGTCCAGAAAATCCCAAGCGTGAACCCTGAGAGCAAGCTCCCACACTTAGCCATAGTGTGGAGCAGAACCCGACTAGTTCCATACTACTGGGACCAACAGAGAAGTAACTTAGTGCCAGGAGGAAGGTCACGGATCCCCTGTCAGCACCATTGGGGATGGGACCTGAACTAAGCTCGCCTTAGCGGCAGTGGTATACAGAATTTTGGTTAATCCAGTTGTCGGTGTCAGCTTAATGGACTGAGTGAGTACGAAAGTGACCCATCTGCACAAAACGGCACTCCTCGAACACCATCATTGAGTCCCGGGGCATTCCCTCTACCCGTGGAGTGTTCTAACACCTGGCTGCCCCACTCCATCGCTCCCGGGTACTCCCAACTGCAGTGGTGGTACTCCACATTACCACAAACCACGGGTGGCATCACGAACTCTAAACACAATCCCCTGTAAATACCCCCTTCAGTTTGAGTGGCCGCATCACCCCCAAGTCCAGAGACCCTCGAGCCACTGAGAACCTGGATCTGAGCAGCTCGGCTGCTGGCATGGGGGCGGCACTGCCTCACTAAAATTATGCGGCTTTTGGTGTTCTTACACCATTTTTGCACCGTTTCAAGAAATCTTAGACCAGGAAGAACTGCGTACGTCTGGTGTACACCTCTTCATGGATTAGGAACATCTAACTTTAGTCCTGTCTCCTCACCAACACTGGCATGAACAACACTTGGCTTGATGTATTGTCCTCTATAAGCTTAGAAATCTTTCTTCCTATAAAATACTGGAATTACACATTCTACAGTGTCACAATGTATCTTGCTCTGCAGAACACTTTTATTTCTATAATAACAATATACACTTGGTAACAGTTCCTGTAATGCCAGTATATTAACACAAACAGGGCAGTCTGTATCAGAAAAGCAATGCTCAAAACCAGGAGTGATCCTGGGTATTTCCAGGTAGTGCAAGTGTCTAAAATGTAGCCTTCTAATGTTGGTAGGTATTTGTATATAATATATCTATATGAGGTCATCTCTCTTTTTAGGCCTAACAAATAATCCAGTTAAAGGAAATGTATTGTCAAGTATTGACCAATTTAATTCAAATTTTTATTTCAAGCACATACAAAAAAAGTGTTTTTTTATTTTTTCAGGTTAACAACTATTATAAAATTTCCAGACATTTTTTAGCTTTCATTTAGGTCATCAATCCTTATAATAACCTGATACTTCTTAATCTGTAAATATCATTACATGGCTCTTATCTCATTATCATCACGTCAATACCTTTTTAAGTTTAAAGGGGTATTCCCATCTCCAAGATCCGGTCCCAATATGTAGATGTAATAATAATTATATTAGTAAATACCTCCAAGTAGCAATGTACTATAGTTCTCCTGATTAGTTATGTCGCTTACCTCATGTGCAGGCCATTGCTTTAGCTTAGTAGTTAGTCTATGGATAGTTTCTGAAATACCCTCCCCATGAGGTAAGCGACATAGCTAATCAGGAGAAATATACTGTATTTTAAGTTGGAGATATTTGCTAATATGATTATTATTTCACCTACCACATATTGAAATAGATCTTGGAGAAGGGATTAGCCCCTTTACGAGAGTCTATGGCGGGCTTTGCACGTTGCAACATCGCAAGCCTATGCTGCGATGTCGCACGCGATAGTCTCCGCCCCTGTCGCAGGTACGATATCTTGTGATAGCTGGCGTAGCGATAATTATCGCTACGCCAGCTTCACATGCACTCACCTGCCCTGCGACTGTCGCTCTGGCTGGCGACCTGCCTCCTTCCTAAGGGGGCGGGTCGTGCGGCGTCACAGCGACGTCACACGGCAGGCGGCCAATAGCGGCGGAGGGGCGGAGATGAGCAGGATGTAAACATCCCGCCCACCTCTGTTCTTCCGTATAGCCGCTGGCAGCAGGTAAGGAGATGTTCCTCGTTCCCGCGGCTTCGCACACAGCGATGTGTGCTGCCGCAGGAACGAGGAACTACATCGTACCTGTCGCGGCACCGGCATTATGGACATGTCGGAGCCTGCACCGATGATACGATAACGACGCTTTTGCGCTCGTTCATCGTATCATCTAGGATTTACACACTACGACATCGCAAGTGACGCCGGATGTGCGTCACTTTCGATTTGACCCCACCGACATCGCACCTGCGATGTCGTAGTGTGCAAAGCCGCCCTTACACCTCTGTAATGTAAACAGTTATACAGGGGACTTACCCCTGTTACGAATCATACCAGCAGTATATATTTCATTGCTGTAATTACTTTAAAATCTCAATTTTTTTACATGCAAGTGAGTTGGTTTTGGTGCACCCATGGCGTGGTCAAGAGCTCTGTGTAATTTGCATACTGAGCAGGTCTCTAATTTTGATTGACAGCACTCACTTGACCTGAGCAAGTAATGTCTGATCCAATACTGCAGCGCTGCATGTGCACTCTCAGTGATAGTGAATCAATGGCACACACATAGTAGGGGTGAGTGCCCCTTTTATTACTGCTTCCTGAAAGCAGCAACATCGCTACACTGCTATACCCAGAAGTGAAACAAGCAGCGTCAGAGGATTGGAGAGGGCAGAAAGAATCAGTGATGCGCTCCTCATTTCTTTAGTGCATTGCGGAATAAGTTAATATTACCGCTATCATGGAACTATTGACCTATTCTGTGATCCACTAAATAATGGAGGAACATGTAACTGATCTCTTCCATCCATTCCTCATCTCTGAAGTTGGTTATTATACCCACAAGTGGTGGGCAAAGATAATGATGGCGGGGAGGGGGGTGTAATGGTGCAACAAGCTCTTGGTCCCAACAAGGATGCAGCAAGCAGGGGTGAACATATTATTGGTGCTGTTTCTGTGGCCGCACAGGCACCCAAGAGGCAAGGAGGCCCATTTTTACCTCCAAAGCAGGTGGAATTTTGCATTTTGATGAGCTCTGAGGCTACAAAGAGCTCATATATTGTTCTTGCACAGGGGCCCATTTCTGTCAATGTTCACCAGTGACACCAAAGCCTTCTCATTTCCATATGGAATAAAACAAGATTTAAAATAATTATAGCAATGAAATTTACATTTGATGGGTGACAGACTCCCTTTATCACAACAAGAAAGAGTGTAGGCATAAAGAGAGCACTCAACTCACAAAATACATAGAATTAAAGAATTAAGCAAAAAATCACCCAACCACAACGCGTGTCGCTCAAATGAGCTTCATCAGGGAGAAATGAGAATTGTGCTCCCTTTATCAAGCACAATGATAAGTGATACATTCCCCTTCAGTCACGCTAGTTTATCTATTAAATTCTCATAATCATAGATGATTGCCATAAGATCTATTTTATTGACCTCCGAGGCTGCTGAATATCTGGGGACACTTTATCCAAAAACTGTAAGGGAAATTTTTAAAAGTTGGACGTAACTACCAATACGACTCGGTCACTCCTTTCTTACAGGTCTCCAATAAAATAAAAGCAGCACTTTTCATAAATCTATTGTATATTGCCTTCTCTGCATCTTTAGATATAATTCTAAATAGATCTGTGACCGAAACAAAAAAGCCTAAAACTATTTAAAATATGATAATTTTATTAGGATACATCTATTATTTTAAAAGTAAAATGTTCAATGGATAATAAATTCTACTTTTCACTATGTAAGTATATCTGCCTATTGAGTTTGATGTTACCTTCTGTTCCCAAGCCCGGAAGCTCTCTAAAATTCCTAATTTCAAAGTATTTATTTTAGTGGACTAATGTTCAGTTCATGGGCAGTAAATCCGGCAGGTATTTGCTTTTCATGTTCGGTTGTGTGCCTCTTTCCCATGCAGCACATGTCATTATGTATTGCAATCATGTCTCCATTTCTCTATACCCTGACAAGTGATTTATTGGACACCATGGTGTGCTAGCTCATGCGTAAAGCTTCCCGATGTTTTAGTCTATCACACATAACAATTGCACATATTTAAATTATTATCGGAAAGACATAAAGCTATCTACTACGTTTTCAGACGTTGCTCTAGAAGATGAACTCCTTCTCTCCTTCTCAAATAGACGGCCACTATTTCAGATTTCTATCTAAATTACCCAGGGAGATATCAATTTAGCTTTATTTAACCTGTGACCAATACAAAATGTGTTACAAATTAGATCAACCTCAGAAATAAGACCAAGTGCCACAAACTGGTCCTTTTTAACTCTAATAAATAATTAATGTGATACCAAAATGGAATGAATTAAAAATGCTAGCACAGCAAAGCCAGGCTGCCATATTTATCAGTCAGTGACCCATGTAACGGTAAATGCTATATTTGATTATCATGTGGCCTAGAGCTGCAGGGACATTAAAGGGAAGCACTAAATTAATTTTCCAATTATAAAAGACTGATTCATTCACCTGGAACATAGGAATTAGTAGCCCAGCATTATAAGAAGGAACATCTGTAATTCCACTGCTTTCTTCTCAGTATAGTGGCCAGGGGCATTAATATGTGCACAAGTTTGTGTTTTTCAATATGATATATTAGAAATATTCTTTATACTGTGTATGTCATACCTGCTTTTTTTTTTAAACTGAGACAAAAACATAGGGTTAGCATTTCTTAGTACGTTTAGTACGTATTGCTAATTGCAATAAATAAAGACCTTGATTCATCAAAGCAATTTGTCAGAATGCTGCAGTAAATTGCTTTGAAAAGTTGACTCTTACCATTTACCCCTCAGCTTCTCCAAACTTTACCAATATCAACCTAGCTGGGGTTGAATGAAAGCAAAGCAGGGTGTGACACCATAGATCTTCTAATTCATGATGGGCTGTGTCTCTCCTTGTGCCAGAATTAATTCTCCCATCCCTGGCCGGAGTGAAATTTGTGGCGAGGCGCATGCCAGGGGTTAAATGCTCCGGATTCATGAAGAGGTGTGCAACACCTAAAAGGGTAGTTCACCCCTATTTTTTATTTTCTAGATCATATTATGTTGAGAAAAAATGTTTTTCTAAAATACCTTATGTTGGCAATAGTGCCTGTGATACTATGTAACTATTCCCCATGCCTGACTCTCGGGGTCCGTAGCCTCGAGGATCTCGTGATGTCATGTCAAGTTCCTGTTAACCTGACATCACCGTGGTCAGACGCATTCTTCCTGACTCACTGAGCTGTGGGCGGTGTTTCACCACTGGTCACAGCCCAGTGTGTCTCCTGCTTGCAACGCTCTGCTGTGAGGGAGGAGGGAGAAGGCAGCTGATGGGCTGACATGCGGGCTGTGCTGAGCAGTGAAATACCGCCCACAGCCCATTACTCACGGACACTGCGTCCGGCCACGGTGATGTCAGGTTGATGACAGGAAGTTGATGTGACATCACAGGATCCCGGAGGTCACGGACCCCGGAGGTCAGGCATGGGAAATAGCGGTCCGCAATAGCACCTCTCACAGGCACTATTGCCAACATAAGGTATTTGAGAGAAACAATGTTTCTCAACATAATATCGATCTAGAAAATAAAATATATGGGTGAACCACCCCTTTAATGAACTAAGCACTTCTGAATCCAACATATCTCTTTATCAAGACTAGCATGAACATCACTAGTCTTGATTACATGGGCACATCTCTATCCTGATCATTCTACATTTCCATTGTAGAAAATCTAAAAGTGGTTCCTAAACAGGCGAGCCTATTGTATTTATCTAGAATTTTTTGCTAACCTATTTAAAATGGATTTTCAAAACTAGATAACGCTGTTAAAATAGGTCAAATGTAACACTTAAGAGGTAACAAATATGACATTCTCTTTAACCCCTTCACCCACAGGCGATTTTCCATTTTTCATTTTCGTTTTTTCCTGCCCTTCTTCCGAGAACCATAACTTTATTATTTTTCCATCAATATTGCCAGATGAGAGCTTATTTTTTGTGAAATGTGTTGTACTTTTGAATGAGTCCATTACTTTTACCATATAATATACTGGAAAATGAGAAACAAATTCCAAATGTGAAGAGATAGTGAAAATAGCGAAATTTCACAATGTTTTTTTTTTTTATGCACCATGTTCACTATATGGTAAAAATGACATGTCAGTATGATGCTACAGGTCAGTACATGTTCGGAGATACCAAACATGTATACTGTTACTTTATCTAAGTGGTGAAAAAAAAAATTCAGAAGTTTGTCCAAAAAAAGAATAGTGTTGTTGTAACCCTTTTTCGGAGACCCGTAGCGTTCTCATTTTTTGGGATCTGAGGCTTAGTGATGGCTTTTTTTGCTTCTTGAGCACATTTTTTTAATTATACCATTTTTGCCTGTTATTGCATTTTAAAAAAATGTTGTGGCGACCAAAAAATTGAATTTTGGCATTTGGAAATTTTTTTCTCTCCACGTCGTGTACCCATCGGGTTGATTTTATATTTTGATAGAAAGGGCATTTCTGAATTTGGCGATATCAAATGTGTATTTCTTAAATTTTTCTAACTGAATTATTGTCAATTAGGCAAAAGGGGGTTGTATTGAACGTTTATGTTTTTTTAATTTTTTAATTTTTTTTTATTTATTTTACTAGTCTCCCTAGGAGACTTAATGACTGCACAGTCCGATTGCCTGTGAATTGCTGCTGATCAGAGCAGCATCGCTCTGATCAGAAGAAATGCTCATCTCTTATGAGTCCCAGCGCTTTGTCGGCTCTCACAGGAAATGAGTTATGACAGCATCAGGGGTCATAAGCTGACCCGGCACTGTCATGAAAACACTGACACTACATGATCATGTCACGGTGCCACTGATGGCAGTGGGTAGTGGCACAATCCCCGCTGTGTCCATTTACTGTCAGTGATTGAAAGCGCAGTCTAAAGGGTTAACAGGCACGGGTGGATCTCTGATCAGATCAGCAGACATGTAGAGATTACCGCAGGCTCACCGCCAGAGCTCGTGGTAACTGTAGAGAGGCAACCAATGGACGTACCAGTACATCTTTGGTCGTTAAGGGGTTAAAAGGTTATTACAAAAAATAAAATTCATCCCGATGCTATAGATAGGGAATAACTTGCTGATTGTTGAGGGTCCACCTACTAGTACCACCAGCAGATCATGCACATCACCCCGGTGGCTGTACTGCACCCACGTGTCAAAAATTGCTGTGATTTGCCTAGTCAATTCTGACCAGCCAATCAGTGTTTTGCAATAAGGTTGGGGGTTGGAAATCAATGTGATACACTCTGATTAGTGCTGTCAGAGACAGCACCAATCACAGCAGTTAAAATGGATGGGATGATTACGATTTCACCATTGTTTGTTAACCCTTTTGGCGCTGACTGACTGCTATAATGCTGCTTTTCCTGTAATCTCCTCTATGATGTGTGCTGTTTTGTGACCAAGTGACCAATCTGTGACCACAGCAGCAGTTTCCAAATCCCTCTTCCAGTTCCCCCATCCTCAATCCTCACCACTCCCAATCAACCCACTTCTCAGATGCATTTTTTGTGTAACAGCAAAGACACCTTTACAACAAGGACACCGCCGCTCTGAAACCGCTGCTCATAGAACACTAGGGCACATTTTCTGTTATTCCAGTAAAGTGAACACGTGTCTATTGTCACCTTACCCACTATAAAATAGATATACATACATAGAGACCATATCGAATACCCACATAGTTATTTAGCCATATATTATTTTATAATCAACCCCATATCCAATGGGATAATTTATGATATGTGGGTTATCTGGACCATCAAGGACAATCGCAATATCAAATAGAGAAGCAAAAGAGAAGGCGATCAAACAGTCCATTAAATGTGCAAATTTTATTGACCAAGTGAAGGTAAAAAACACCATAAAAGATCATAAGTATCCGGACACATTCTTGATCATAACAAGTTATACTTGTGGTATATTAATAAAAGAGGAAAAGCTGCCACATACAGCGACCATGTTGACAAAGCTAACTGCATCAAATGTTACCATGTGATATAGTATGTTATAGGTGGAGTCACAAATCACAGACCATAGGGTATCAATATATATAGTCATCAGGATTAATGGGGATATGTGATAATTCAAGCTAATATATAATGCAATAATATGCTATTTTATCACAACTGATATTATACAAACCCAACCTGATGAACTAAACAGTAATCAAAAATTGGGCACAATAGTGATTATGGGACTCCAAAACCATAACTGTCACAGACTGTCAATATGGTATAGTGACAAATACACCGCCGAGGAAAGCGATCACCGTCCAATCAAGATAGGGCTGCAGAACCAAATTGGCCATCATCTGGAGACGGTATAACATGATAGAAAATTGCCATATAGTAAGCAGTCACCATTCGATTGGACAGGCAGCCGATAACCCAGCGGTGTAAGATTACATAATTAATAAACAAGTGTTTAAGACTGTCTATCATAAACCGTCAATGATTTTACATAGTAGTCACCATTCAATCAAATGGGCTGCATAGATCTATTGTTGGACATCAATACATCCATACAGTACTCTAATGACCCACTGGAAAGCTGTAAATGTTATTAAATATACTGTTATATACAGGGCGCTGGTGTAAAGGGGCGCAAAAATATTGTAGAGGCAGGCCAGCTATCATGAGGATTAGTGCAGCGTGATATTACACATTACATAGAAATATGCAGTCACCATTGGATCGAACAAGTCAGACATGATATAGATACAGCATTTCAATGGCGCTGATGTAAAAGAGCACAACAATATTATAGAGGCAGGCCAGCTATCATAGGAGTTAATACAGCGTGATAATACACATTACATAGGAATATGCAGTCACCATTGAATCGAACAGGTCAGCAACAACAATTAATACTAGACATAACAAATAGAGTAGTTCAGTGCATAATTATAGGCTATCAGGGGGACACAGAGCAATTTACAGTGGGTCGCCGTAGGGGGGCAGGATACCAAATTACCTGAAATACTTTACGAGATGATTGTCAGATCAGAACGTGTCCGGGTACACAGGACGCCCTGTACTGTATGGATGTATTGATGTCCAACAATAGATCTATGCAGCCCATTTGATTGAATGGTGACTACTATGTAAAATCATTGACGGTTTATGATAGACAGTCTTAAACACTTGTTTATTAATTATGTAATCTTACACCGCTGGGTTATCAGCTGCCTGTCCAATCGAATGGTGACTGCTTACTATATGGCAATTTTCTATCATGTTATACCGTCTCCAGATGATGGCCAATTTGGTTCTGCAGCCCTATCTTGATTGGACGGTGATCGCTTTCCTCGGCGGTGTATTTGTCACTATACCATATTGACAGTCTGTGACAGTTATGGTTTTGAAGTCCCATAATCACTATTGTGCCCAATTTTTGATTACTGTTTAGTTCATCAGGTTGGGTTTGTATAATATCAGTTGTGATACAATAGCATATTATTGCATTATATATTAGCTTGAATTATCACATATCCCCATTAATCCTGATGACTATATATATTGATACCTTATGGTCTGTGATTTGTGACTCCACCTATAACATACTATATCACATGGTAACATTTGATGCAGTTAGCTTTGTCAACATGGTCGCTGTATGTGGCAGCTTTTCCTCTTTTATTAATATACCACAAGTATAACTTGTTATGATCAAGAATGTGTCCGGATACTTATGATCTTTTATGGTGTTTTTTACCTTCACTTGGTCAATAAAATTTGCACATTTAATGGACTGTTTGATCGCCTCCTCTTTTGCTTCTCCACTATAAAATAGGAGCACTGGGTATCAAAAGATAGAGTAGGGACAATATAGATATTAGTCGATGCCGAACGTGGCGTCAACTGTAATTAGAATGCCGACCCCGTATCTTAGGAAGGGAGAAAGTAGGGTGTATATGAATTCTTAAATTTCTCTTTATTTTGCAACACACGTAAATTAATTTATTATATGTACTATGTTTGTGGCATAAATGTTTATTAAAGTATTTCTTTTTAAGGTAGTGTGAAATTGTGGTATTACATTAAATTTTAACCAATAAATCTTTAACCAATAAGTACAGCATATGGCATTTTTTTTATATTTTTATATAACTGTATTTGATGTGCAATCACACTTTTAATTGGAAAGTTATGAAGTTTAGACTGTGATCATTTCATGTTAATCACCTATCCTATAATAAAAACTAAAATGAACTTTATTTACTATTACAATCTACTTTGCGCTTCCAGTGTAATGACAATATGTTTAGTAACAAGGTATAAAACTAATAAACTTCAATGTGGAAAATGACTTTAACTTGTATTATTTTTTTATTCAGTTTTCTGCATCTTTACTGGTGAAATGAATAAATGAAAAAGGTTGTTTTGTTCTGTATGTCTCCATATCTTTAGAATATCATCATCTGATTGTTCTCATATGATCATACACTGAATTTGTAAGATACATTGTTACTTTTATATAAAAATAAGTTTTTTTTAAAATCTATAAATCAAATTTTTACATTTAGCCTTCTTTAACTGATCCTGCAAAGGGACCTGTATTATCTGTATCTGTAGGGGAAAATGTAATATTAGGATATTAGTATGGCATTTATGTTGTATTTTTTGCACAACGGACCATAAAATCTTTTAACTTTGACTGCTAGCTGGGTCATGGACCTAACAGGAACTAAATCCGAGATGGGTTATCTGTTGGAGTATAGAGAATATTCTTTTAGACACCAAAGCCTAATTGGTACAAGCTTCAAAAGATGGACAAACATTATCCTAAACATTTTGAAAACTGATAGGTGGACATGGCAACGTGAGGAAATAAAGAGATGATCTGAACAAATTAAAGGGGCTCACATGTGTGGGTTCACTCACATCTGGTTGCCTATGTAGAAAGATTTTACTACCTTTATCTTGTCTTTTTAATGCATTGTACATTTTATAATAATGCCTAAAACTTAGAGATGAGCGAACCTGTTCCATAAAGGTTCGCCAAACTCAGGTTTGGTACGAGCCTGAGCTTGTTCTTCAGGCTCGGCAAACACAAGCAGTACACTTAAAACTTGGCATTCGGTTCAGTTTCCCCACGAACACCGTGTTTCCAAAAATACATTTGGAATCAGGCGCAAAGGGGTAGTAGTAAGCGGTTCATACTCGCTGATCACCGGGGCAGCTGTCACACAGCAGACATAAATCCCATGGCTACAGGGTGCAGTATGAGTCCTGCACTCATCCTGGCGGTGTATTAAAATAAGAGGAACTGCATGAAGCTTTTCTTTTTAACCCTCCGTCACATACAATATCGGTTCTAACGAGTTTACATACAATGTGACTGTAAGGCGCAGGCTAGAAAAATACCTATAATATGTAATGTTTGCAATTTCAGTGCACTAAAAGTGATCAGTGACCTTCATAGGGATGTAATAAAAGAGACTACACATAATCAGGTGCAAAAAAACCCATTTACTTAACATAAAACTAATAACTCTGAAATACAAACATTTCAAAACTCCCGCCAAATAGTCCCCAGTTCGACTCAAAAAACTCTACAAAGAAAATTTATGGAAACAAACTTAATTTTAAGGTACCTTAAGTACTACTAAACACATATTCAATCAGAATTAGATCCTGAAGTTTCCCCAGAAAAATTATACTTGCAGAGCAAGTGATGAATAAAAACATAAAATACCAACCTTATTGAGTGTGACGTGTTCACATACAATGAGCCTGAGAGATTAGCGCAGTTATATCTGTCCTCCTGAAGCTCTGCAATCCAACTGTGGTATGAGGTTTCACAGAGCTGCTAGAGACAGGAGACTACCTGGAGGGAGGGGATTTCCTCACAATCTGGTGAGGAAGGAGAAATGAAAGTAAAAGAGATGTGCCTGTCAGGCCTATTGTATGTGATGGAGGGTTAACTAGTTCAATAAATAATTTAAAAAAACAGCATGCGGTCCCCCCCAATTTTGATGCAGAGCCATGATAAAGCTTGACAGCTGGGGCTGTATTCACAGACTGGGGAAGCCTATGGGTGTTAGGCCCCCCAGCCTAAAAATAGCAACCTGTAACTGCCCGAGATTGTCGCATCAATTAGAACTTAACCCGGCTCATCCCAATCACCCTAATGTGGTGGCATTCACAAACACCGAGAAAAATCCTTTATTTAGAATAAAATACAAAACCACCCGCTTTTACCACTTTATTAACCCCAAAACACCCAGGTCCAATGTAATTCACAAAAGGTCCCAGAACGGTCCTGGCTCTGCTACATCCGAGCCTGGAGAGACCAAAAACATGTCTGCTCTCCAGGCTTCAGGAAACACTAATAAGAAGGACCCGGCTAGCAGCACTGATGTCACTCAGTTTATTGGAGGTCATACTCGGGTTCCCAAGGTATGACTTCTGGTGACCTGAAGCACTCTGGCTTATGCCTCTTTCACACGTCCATGAAAAGCACACATTTTGCATGGTCTGAATATGCAATAAGGATAATGAGTGGGAGTTGGAAGCATGTGACAGCAGTGCTTTTTATATCAGCGGTAGAGACAGGTGAGTATAGAAAAGCATTTTATTTCACAGACACGTGTTTTCTCCGGTACGTGTCACACACACACATGCTTCACTTGGACACACGGTCCATGTGAAAACACGCACGTGTGCGCAAACCCATTGATTTTAATGGGTCTACATGTGTCCGTGTCTCTGGTACATGTGGAAACAGACATCATACATACTGGAAACACGGACATGAGAAAGAGGCCTAAACCAGAGTGCTTCAGGTCACCAGAGGTCATACCATGGGATCCCGGGTATGACCGCCGATGAACTGAGTGACATCACTGCTGCCAGCCAGGTCCTTCCTGTCAGTGTTTCCCAGAGCCTGGAGAGATTGGACATGTTTTCGGGCTCTCCAGGCTCGGATGTAGCAGAGCCAGGATCGTTGTGGGAACTCATGTGGATTAGGTCGGACCTGGGGGTTTTAGGGTTAATAAAGTGGTGAAAAAGGGTGGTTTTTAGGGATGATCGAATACCTCAAATATTCGGCTTCGCAAACATTTTCCGAATAGGTCGCCACTATGCGAATATTCGATGCGCAATGTAAGTCTATGGGAAGCTTGAATAGTTCTGGATAGTTGTTATTCAAGTTTCTCATAGACTTACACTGCACATTGAATATTCGCAAATAGTCAAATTGCGGTGACCTACTCGGAAAATATTTGCGAAGCCAAATATTTGAGGTATTCGATCATCCCTAGTGGTTTTGTATTTTATTACAAATAAAGATTTCTTCTCGGTGTTTGTGTATTTCTTTTTAGGGCTCTTCTCCACTTGCGATTTCCATGTGCGAGTGAGATCCAATAAAAGATCGGATTGCACTCGCATCAATATTAAGCTATGAGGCATTGTCCACTAGCTTAATTTTATAGGATACGACTCGTGCTTTCGGTGAAATCGCAGCATGCTGCAATTTGCACTGAGTCTCACCTCTCGCACCCCCATGCATGCCTATGGAAGCGAGAAAAAAAATCAGAATACGGGTGGCATGCGCATGTCATACAGATGGCATCCGCATGTCACACAGATCCTTGACACTTGCATCCAGTGTCGGACTGGCTAACGGAATAATCTCTAGTAATTCCAGTCCTGGCCGCAGTTACATGCACTGAAATCCGGAGCTGTCACCTGAGCTAAGGAGTGCAGCCTGGACTGAACAGCAAGCGCCGAGTGATTGATTCCCTGGCGATTGTTGTTCAGTTCAGCACAGCTGCAAACAGACCGGGCTGAACTCTGGAGCTCAGGTGACACCTCCAGAGTTCAGTGCAGGTAACCGCAGCCAGGACTGGTTTTACTGGAGATTCCTCCGGTAGCCAATAATACGCTGCTTGCATAAACACTCACATAGCACTCGCATGTCATATGGATGCTACATTTGTAGCCGAGTATCGCTGTGATTTTTTTAACGCAAGTGGAGAAGAGCCATTACTTATAGGATTAGTGATGGGGGTCTCATAGAAGACCCCTTCCCATCACTAATTCTAGGTTTGATAACAGCTGTGCACCGTTATTAACCCCTCATTACTCCAATTACCACCGCATCAGGGCATTCGGGATGAGCCGGGTAAAGTGGCAAGATTATTGTATCTAAGGGATACAACAATCCTGGGTGTCTGTAGGCTGATATTTTTAGGCTGCGGGGCCTAGTAACCATAGGCCTATCAAGCCTGAGAATACCAGCCACAGCTGTCGTGCTTTATCTTGGCTGTGCATCAAAATTGGGGAGAACTATATTCCGTTTTTTAAAATTATTTAGTTAAATAATTAAAAAAGAAAAAAAAGCCGCATGCGTTTCCTCTTATTTTGATACATGGCTAAGATGAGCGCAGTGCTTGGAGCTGCAGCCTGTAGCCGTATGCTTTATCTGTGCTGGGTATCAGAATATGGTGGACCCTATGCCAACTGTTTTATTTTATTTTTATACCACGATACTGACAGTAGATGCTAGAGTGTACGGGGTCCATCCAGGTATGACATCATTCCAACACGTCCCTCTCACATGATAGGAGCATATTCAAAATGCAGTCTGATGCTTCCACCCCTTGCACGGCTCAGATTGGTGAGCCAAGCCTGAGGGGTTTGCTCATCTCTACTAAAACTTTAATAAGTTTGGTCCTCTACTACTCTAAGTAGAAGAGTTTCTCTTTGTGGAGAATGCTAATTTGATTTTTCGCCAGCTTGACTAATAATAAGCTGAGCCTGAGGTCCCAGGGCAGTAAGGAAATTCACAATGATCCTGTGCTTGACCAGAGATTACTAGCCTGGACTATTGACCAGGGTCAAGAAAAGTGATCTGCTTATTTCTATGCAATACCTAACAAAATGCAATAATACCCTAATGCAGCATAATACCGTGGTGCAAAAACCCTAAATGTTAACTTACATTTAACAGAGAACATGCGTTTCTATACCGAATTTGTATCCTCATCAGGTCAAAATGGTATTTGACCTGATGTAGACACAAATGTGGTATTGAAACACATAATTACAATCTCTTACCAATCTAGGAACTTCAGTTACATTCTATGCTCTTTGGATATTCATTATCAGTAGTGCCTGTATCCTTTATGTTCTTCTTTATTGTTGTATATCCTGCAGTGTTATTTGTCCATCATTGCTCAAGAAGAAGAAGCAGTTTACAGACCAGATGTCTACAAGATTTTACCATTTCCTGTACAACTCCAGAAGATGAGCACATTACCCATTTATCTACCTATATACCCACCTCATTTTCGGTTTGTTTCACAAGGAGGTGCCTTTGCTCTCTTTTTTTTTCTATTACAGCAATGATAGTTAAAAGGGTTTTCTAGGACAATTTATTTTTTTAACGATCGGCTTAAGAACTAAGAGGCAGGTAGTTTTTAACTAGGTTCTACCAGGAGCAGGCTCAAAATGGTTAGAAGTGATTTTGCTTGCTCACGTCAACAGAGTAGCTCTTTCTCTTCTGCGCTGCTTGGTCGATGGGGTAGTGACTGCTTGTATCTTGCTGATTGACATCTGTCCCCCCCCGCAGTTAGGCAGGTATCAATCAGCAAGACATCAGCAGTGATGCCCCATAAGCAGAATAGTGCAGAAGATTAGCTGCTGCTCTGTTAATGTGATGTCACCAGAAGCTGATATGAGCTCTGTGTGGGCAGAGATCTGCACTAGGTAGAACAGGCCAGGTAGTTCACAACTATCTGCCTGCTAGTTCCTAGTCCCAAATTAACAAAAAAAAAAAATAGTCCCAGACAGCCCCTTTAATGAGTGCAGTAACATACTTACCTATCACATCTTCTGCCACTTCCTGTGCCATTGTGATCTGCTTTGACATCACATGAAAGGATTTGTGACACACCAAAACAGTGTCTGCTGTATAAAAAACAGGTAATATTTTGGATTTTGCTCAGTATAACTTTATGAAACTCTAAACAAGGTGTGACAAATCTTTGTTGCACATGTAATGCTTTCCTTTTAATACCACATCTTTGGTTGTGTACTTCAGGCCACGATTTATCTCCATTCTAAGGGGTACTTTGCACACTACGACATTGCAAGCCGATTGTAGCGATGCCGATCACGATAGTCCCCGCCCCCGTCGCACATGCGATCTCTTGTAATAGCTGCCGTAGCAAACATTATCACTGCGGCAGCTTCACACGCACTTACCTGCCCTGCGACGTCGCTCTGGCCGGCGAACCGCCTCCTTCCTAAGGGGGCGGGTCGAGCGGCGTCACAGCGATGTCACATGGCAGGCGGCCAATAGAAGCAGAGGGGCAGAGATGAGCGGGACGTAAACATCCCGCCCACCTCCTTCCTTCCTCATTGCAGCAGGGACGCAGGTAAGGAGATGTTCCTCGCTCCTGCGGCTTCACACACAGCGATGTGTGCTGCCGCAGGAACGAGGAACAACATCGTACCTGTCGCTGCAGCGACATTAAGGAAATGCCCGACACTACACCAATCATACAATTTTGACACTTTTGCGCTCGTTGATCATATTAAAAACGATTCACATACTCAGATGTCGACAACGACGCTGGATGTGCGTCACTTTCGATATGACCCCTGCTGCGATGTCGTAATGTGCAAAGTACCCCTAAGAATCATTGACTTACATTGAGAAAGCAACCTTTGGTCGACACAACAGACACTGTGTGATCCGGAAACAAATGCAGTCACCTGACCTCGGATCGGACAAGAGCGGAGCTGGAAATGGCAGAAGATAGAGACCATGATACTGCACTGACTAAACATACTCACATAATTGTTAACAAATGGGGGGAGGAAATCACCAGATTGGTCTTTCAAGAGTGGTCCAAACTGGTGCATTGTTTTACACCAAAAATATGCCACAACTAGCAGAAGAGTCTCAGATCAAATGCAACAGTAAATTTGTCTATGTATTTCTAAATATGCTGTAGCAATACAAGAATTATATTGATTGCAAAATATTAGTTAAGTATTTTATTATGCTATTCTGTACATTTCAGGCTCATTTGATTTAGGCATTTTAAAGTTGTGAAGTTTTCATGGCATCACTTTGTCCCGTGCAGTAGAGGTTGTTCTGTGCTTACATGCAAAACTATTTTTAATGTCTTTGGACGAACAATATTCAGAGGATTGGGGCCAGGACTGTCACCTGGCCCAGAAAGGATGTTGTTAGATTGTGTTAGGTTGGGTGAGCTGTCAGAACAAGATAAATGGAGCTCAGCTGTGCCATTAACCTGTGACATTTCTGACAGTTCAAGGCTGAGCACTATGGGAAAAGCTGAATATTTACTCTCTGACTTTGCTTCTCCTTACAATGTGAAAGTGAAAGAGGAGACCACACAAACATTTCTCGAGCAATACAAGCAGTAAAATACTTTGCGGACTTGTCTGCCTATGTACCTTTTAATATAATGACATAAAAAAGGCAAATGCGAAAAAAAAAATGCTTCATTATCTGCCATAAATCACAATCTTCTATATTAAAAAGGAAAATATTATAAAGAGCAACCCGTCAACTACTGATTTATGATCTTGACAAATTACGTTTAAGCAAGTAGCATAAAATGAAAGACTACACAAATTACATATTGACAGCCACACAAACTGCACCACTGTTGTCTCATTTACGTTTTAGGGTCTAGTCACATTTTGTTTTTTACTCTATGGTCGGCGTATTTGCTGGTAACCCTGCCAGAACATATGCCAAACATAGCCACATGTCTCTATTCCAGCAACCGAGGCCAACACATTGTCTTCCGGGCCTTTGTTAGGACCACGGGGGAAGGCTATTCTCCTTATGGAGACCTGACAAACCAGTCTGGCTGTCAGTGGTAAGGGGAATTAAAGCAGCAATGCCTCTCTGAGAGTTAATTCCCAGAGGGGCATTACAGCTATAAGTCCCCTTAACACTGACAGCCAGACTGGTTTGTCAGGTCTCCATAAGGAGAATAGTCTTCCCCGAGGTCCCCACATAGCTTCTCATACAGCCAGATCAGATACCCATACTTTGCACTGACGAGTGGCAATCACCCCGAAACACTGTGTCTGCAAATTGGGATTCTGATCTGGCTTCTATCCTAGGTCATATGAAAAGGCTTGTTAAAAGGCAAATTTTGACTTTTAGGATTGCAGCTTCCAATAGCTGGCGCTAGAGTTTGTCTCCTTTCCTAGAGAGACAATTTGGGCCTTTGTTAGGGAGGTGTGTGTCTCGGTATAAAAAGGCTGCACCTTTCCACAAAGGGGACAACCACAAAAAATTCCTATACGCCACAGTCAATTTATTTTTAGTCATTAGGACCAATTTCTTTTACATGGTTTTTACAACAGTACACTTTTGTTGTATATGTCAGGGAATACACTGAAAAAGCACCTCCAACATACATAAGTAGAGATCAAGGCATCTCCATCAGCCCAATAAAATTGAAAAA
The DNA here is from genome assembly GCF_048569485.1 of Anomaloglossus baeobatrachus. Classification (NCBI taxonomy): domain Eukaryota; kingdom Metazoa; phylum Chordata; class Amphibia; order Anura; family Aromobatidae; genus Anomaloglossus; species Anomaloglossus baeobatrachus. The sequence goes on along the minus strand of NC_134353.1, from coordinate 295,422,316 downwards.
CATTGTACATGCACTTTCCTATGTACAGTGTTTTTTGGATTGGAGGAGACGTATGGACATTTCTGGTCATATGGTAATCCATCACTGGTCATGGCAATAAAAGGAGTGCCATGCAGTCGGCGGAGATTGCACTTACAAGTGGGGGACAACTACCCGGAAGATGGCAGCTAAAACTTTAATACTTGTGTGCTGCCGCAGGAACGACAAACAACATCGTACCTGTTGCTGCAGCGATATTAAGGAAATGAGCGACGTGACAACAGGCAACAATTTTTGATGTTTTTGTGCTCGTTGATCGTTGTTCATTTCCGTTACACGCTGCGATGTTGGTAACGGCGCAGGATGTGCGTCACTAACAACGTGACCCCAACGATATCTCGTTGCCGATGTCGCAACATTTAAAGCCCGCTTAAATATCAGACAAAAAGATAAGGGTGCATATGCATGACTGACAAGTGTAGCTAAGACGTCTTTGGCAAGATTTTAACCCCTTCAGCCCCCGGGCACTTTCCGTTTTTGTTTTTTGCTCACCTTCTTCTGAGAGCCGTAACTTTTTTTATTTTTCTATCAATCTTGCCATATGAGGGCTTGTTTTTTGCGGGACAAGTTGTACTTTTAAATAAAACCATAAGTTTTACGATATGGTGTACTGGAAAACAGCAAAAAAATAAAATTCCAAGTGTGGAAAAACTGCAAAAAAAGTGTGATGGCACAATAGTTTTTGGGATGTTTTATTCACGGTGTTCACTATATGGTAAAACTGATGTGTGGGTATGATGCCTGAGGTCAGTGCAAGTTTTTAGACACCAAACATGTATAGGTTTACTTGTATCAAAGGGGTTAAAAAAATTTTCAGAAGCTTGTCCAATAAAAGTGGCGTACGTTTTGCGCCATTTTCCGAAACCCGTAGCGTTCTCATTTTTTGGGATCTATGGCTCAGTGATGGCTTATTTTTTGCGTCTCGAGCTGACGTTTCTAATGGTAACATTTTTGCGCAGATGCTACATTTTGATCGCCTGTTATTGCATTTTGTGTATATAAATCAAATGGAATGAAACCGGTTTAAATGCCGCGCTAGAAACCACAGATGCTGTAGATAAAAAGATTTTCTTTATTTCATAATTCTACGCATTTCAAAGGCATCTCCGCCTCCTTCTTCAGGAACAAAAATCAAAATGAAGAAGGAGGCGGAGATGCCTTTGAAACGCGTAGAATTATGAAATAAAGAAAATCTTTTTATCTACAGCATCTGTGGTTTCTAGCGCGGCATTTAAACCGGTTTCATTCCATTTGATTTATTTATTAACTGCTCCCCGGGGCCGCTGCTAAACCACTATAATCACTCACATGCGACCATAGGGTGTTGTGACTGGCACAACCCTACCAGGTGAGTGTGTCTCTTTCTGTCTCTCTACCCTCATACCGGGTAAGACCCTATTGCGCTTTTTTCCCCTACAGCTTTACATTGCATTTTGTGTAAAACTTGCAGCGACCAAAAAACGTAATTTTGGCATTTGGAATTTTTTTGCCACTACACTGTTTACCAATCAGATTAATTGATTTTATATTTTGATATATTGGGCATTTCTGAATGCGGCAATACCAAATATGTGTATATTTATTCATTTTTTTAACCTTTTAATTTTCAATGGGGTGAAAGGGGGGTGATTTGAACTTTTAGGTTTTTGTTTTTTTTAAACTTTTTTTTAATATTTTTTTTATTTTACTAGTCCCCCTAGGGGGCTATAGCGATCAGCAATCCGATCGCTCTTCCCTATCTGCTGATCACAGCTACACAGCTGTAAACAGCAGATACGGTCACTTCCTGCTTCACTGGCCTCCCGGCCATGTGAAAACGAAAGTGACTCGTCATAGCTGCAGGCATCATCACATGACCCGTGCTACCATGGCAACCACCGAAAGTCACGTGATCACTCACGTGACTTCCTGTGGGGGCGGCGGTAAGTAAAAATCGTGACCGCGCGTATATACATCTCGCTGCCAGACTTTGGCAGCGAGATGTAAAGGGTTAATGTTACGGGTGGAATGCGATTCCACTCATAACATGCAGGCACACATGTCAGCTGTTGAAAACAGCTGATATGTGCGCCGATTGCCGAATCCTGCCCACGGCAGGGGGCGGGGCTTAGCGGCACACGCTCCATGATGGAAAGATCCATCAAAGGTCGTTGTCCAAAAGTATTTGTCACAGTAATGTCTGGGCATAGCATCATGGGACATGTAGCACTCAGTAATTTCTACAGTTACAATTAGAGATGAGTGGACCCATTGAAATTCAGGTTCTGCTAGTTCAGCCGGACTTTATGTAAAGTTCTGTTTGTCTTCTACCCCAGTGAAAGTCACTGATTGGGCAGTTCTGCTTCCTGCCCACATACAGACAGCCATAAACAACACTTCTGGGTAGGGCAGGGTTTGTTCACTTTTTTTTTTTTACACACTACATCTGATAACACTGATTTTACCCCCTGCGTAAAGTGTTCAAACACTGCAAGTGGCTTGCACTGGGCTAAGCACTAAGAGTACCAGAGTGGTTATCATACGTAAAGCACCCTAACTTCAAACTCGAAAACTGTTTTTTTGGAAAAAAAAAAAAGGGTTTGCTCATCTCTAATACAATTTGTCTAGAATATTATCTAGATCAAAGAGGATGGTGTGGATCATTTCATGTACCTGCTGGAATTAAAAAGTAAACTATTCAGTGCAAGGGAGTCAATCCACTTTGGTATGGATGTATAGTTACTGAAAAAAATAGTATGTTTGTTGAGATATACTGTATATATATATATATATATATATATATATATATATATATATGTGTGTAAAAATATATACACAAGGTTTCACTAACAATAGCTAACAGAGAGTGACAAAACTTATTGACATCGGATGTCCCATGAGTAACATGTATTGATCAATGGCTGACATCACCATGTAGTTATTTGCCAGTAACATTAGTTAAGTCTTTTGGGACAAATCATTCATCTTGACCAATGCACAGTCAAATCAAATCATCTGAGTCATATGTAAAAGGGCCTTTGTCTCATATGTGCAAGTATTAAAGTCTGAAATACAAAATATTCAAAATATTCTTTATTCCTACAGTATGTGGGGTCGCCTTGACTATGACTACCCTATGTTAGAGCAGCAAATCATAGACATGAGATGTTGACCTTGGGGTATGAAGTCTTCTATGGTTTCCTTAGTTGTTTTATGCAAAAAGCAATTTACTGTAACCAGGACTCTGAGAGCCCTTAGGAAACCTGAGATCATGTGACTGCTTGTGCTATATACAGCAATGCCACAGTATTCCTGAATATAGCAAAATCATGGTATCCTATGAACACTAGCCACAGGCTGGCTTTCCCAGGAGTACCATCATGAGAGTTAGAGTGGTCATCAGCTCACCCCTGGCCATAACGGCACCTTATCGGCACCCTGCCATCACATCACAGAAGGGGTGGATAGAATTATGCGACCCCTGCTGATTCCCTGCAACACTTGTCACAGATTGCATTTAACAGGTTAAGGCTATATGTGCACAGTGCGTTTTTCGCGGCGTTTTTGCGCGTTTTTCGGGTGCGTTTTTGGCCTCAAAACTGCAGGACTTTGCTTCCCCAGCAAAGTCTATGAGTTTTCATTTTTGCTGTCCGCACACATCTGTTTTTCTTTCCTGCGTTTTTCTGCGTTTTCCCCCCATGCAATGCATTGGAAAAACGCAGCAAAACGCAGAGATCAAAAACGCAGCAAAACGCAGCCAAAAACGCACCAAATCGCGGCAAAAACGCATGCGTTTTTTGATGCAATTTTTCGACGCAGGTGCGTTTTTGTGCGTTTTTAGCGGCCAAAAACGCACAAAAACGCAGCGTCAAAAAGGGAACCTGTCACCAGATTTTTACCTATCACCTTCTGCAGCTCCTTTTATGAAGGTGGACCTTGGCTCTGACTCCCCTTCCAGACCCCAAAAATAACTTTATAAAACTTGGCCGTTAGGTATGCTAATTACCTTGGTTGGCCAGATGGGAGGGCTCATTTTCTGCTCCTTAATCCCACTCCTGCCGCTGATCGACGTCCTCCTTCCTTGATTGACGGGATGATGCCCTTCGTCATCCTCCTCGTCGCATTTTCAAATCTCGTGCCTGTGCAGTTAGGTCTGCTCGCGCAGGCGCAGTTCACTCTGCTATATCGTGGCCAGAGCAGAAAACATAGCTGCCCTAGCTTGCGCCAGTGAGGTCGGCGCAGGCGCGAGATTATGGGCGAGTACGAGCATAATGCTGGTGAAGTCATGCACAGCACAGCACGGATTTTTGTAAAGTCCATGTTCGATACGAACACCAAACTTAACTGTTTGCATTTGCTCATCTCTATCAGTGACAACTTTTTTGCTTGTCACTTATACTCCTGCATCGAATCATCTCTTTAATATGTCCAACAGCAATTTGCAGGGATTGATGGATTCCATTTTCCTTGATATCTTTTCTCAAAAGCTGCAATATCTTAGTGAAATCTCTCAACGTGCTCATTGCTAACTCAGTTTTGTGGAGGAAATTCTAGGTGTGAATGTAAGAAAAGAATCTTTAAGGACATGCTGCAGGAAACATCCATATATGTTTTGAGATCATTTTCAACCAAATCTTCATAGTTTTTTGCTCTTGAGTTTCCCAAAAATTAGTTACCACTAACGTGAATGTTACACTTGCACCCTTTTCCTTTCCCTGAGAAACTCACAAATCTGAGGTCCTAAAAAAGGCTGCTTTCTTTATCTTTACTTCACTTAACCTTAGAAATTCATCAATGAGATACTTGAGTGCTTTTGTATTATTATCCCTTGAATTTACAAATTTCTTCATTAGGCCTAACTTGATATTCAATGGTGGTAACAATATGAGTCCACAAGTGCTGGATGCAGGACATTTTTACTCCATTTTGGAGATGAGCGGACCCATGTAAGTTGGTTTAGGTGGGTTCAGCAAAATTTAAATTCAGATCAATTTGGGACTCGAACTTGACCTGAACCCCAATGGAAGTCAGTAATTGGCTGGTTCGAGTCTCCACCCACCTGCAGTAAGCCATAAACATTACTTCTAGGGGCAGGTGGGCAGGGTTTTTCTATTTTTTAGGGGGTTCACAATATATCCGATCACGCTGTTGTTACCCCCAGTACGAGCTGTTCAAACACTGCAAGCGACTCGTGCTGTGCTGCGGACCAAGCATACCAGAGCACACCAATGCTCACGTGAGTGGTGTTCATACATAAAGTACCCTAACTCTTAATCTGAACCCTGTTTTTTTGTAAATTCTGTGTTTGGTATGAACACTGAACACCGAACCTCGTGTTCGCTCATCTCTAGTTATGAAGTAACTTGTTTAAAAAACACTTTCTATTATAAATATTTGTTTAAAGCATGTTTTAATACAGGAAAAAATGTTCATCTTAATTTTATATAGACTTAAGTGTATGCACTGCTATATACACTCAAGACAGTTTGTACTAAATGAATGAAACACAATATAAAAAGAGCTAGCAGCCTGTGACAGGCAAGGTGTAAATCTGTCTCATGTAATCCAGGATAACATGCAGCTATACTGCTATTGAAATTGCAGAGTCAATACTGGTTTACATACAGTTAACTGTAAATATGAGTCAATAAAATGCTGCTAGCTATATCCTTGACAATGAAGGTCTCAGATCATAATTTTCAGAGATGGAGAGAGATAATAGATACTTAAAAATGTAAAGCTGCAAGATGTAATGCTCAGCACTGCATCTCTAAGGGATTCTGTATGAGAAAATAAGTAATGATCAAAACAAAGATCTTACACCTTCAAGGTATTCTCCACACAGCAAAAGTGTCCGTTTTGAGTACCTAACCATAGGAAAAATCCTACACTACAATGTGAAAGAGCTAAAATGAAGATCAAAGATCCTAAATTTTTATTAGACATATTCAGGACGTACCATCCATAATAGCAGACAACAGCGCTGTTATGCTGTTATGCGGCCACTCACTCCCCCATCATATTGATACGCAAGTAGAAGAAATTTCAACAGGCGCTGTGCTGAGAGTGGCACTGCAAAAGGGGGCATGTCATGCAGGAAGAGAGGTTCACTGACCAATGAACGTTGCCCCATCAGACTGATGAGCGCGCTTGCTGGCTGGTGTTTCTACCTTCCAGCATGCCACACTTCAATGATGAGAGCTTACTACTTACTAGTAATGTTAGGAAACCGGTCCGATAATTCAAAAGGGACAATAGTGGAGAATGCGCAGAATCATTTTCAATTAGAGATGAATGGACCCCTTGAAGTTTAGTTCGGCGGCTTCATCCGGACTTTAGATAAAGTTTGGTTTGGAACCCAGACATGACCTGAACCCAAATTGAAGTCACTAATTGGGCAGTTTGGATCTCCTCCCACATGCATGCAGCCATAAGCAGAACACTCCCTTCTGGGGGCGGATGGACAGTGTTTTTCCAATTGTTTTGCTGCACACTACATCAGATCACGCTATTGTTATCCCCAGTGTGAGCCATTCAAACATTGCTAACGGCTTGCACTGGGCTGAGCACCGAACGTATCCAAGCGCAGAAATGATCATGCGAGTGATCATTTGACCCGAACTCCGAATCTGACCCGAACCAAACTCCAAATCCGAACTCTGTATTTTGTGAATGGCTGTGTTTGGTATGAACACTGAATAGCAAACCTTGGGTTCATTCATCCCTACTTACAATTAGAGAAATTAGGTGACACTCTAAATGTCACATGACTGCAAGCCTGACTACGCTCAAACTAGCAGAGCCAAATATTGACATAAAAAAAAGTAAAAATGTGTGTGTGTGTGTATATATATATATATATATATATATATATATATATATATACATATATATATATATATATATATACAGTACATACATGGTGGTAAATACAGTAGTCCAGAGGGAAATAAATATGCATTTGTTTACAGGAGCCAAGTTATACAGAATTGTTTCCATGAGCCAATAATTGCATAAACGATGAATGATGTAATACTCAGGACCAAAACAAGACATTGTGCATGAAATGGTTGAATAGCAATTGTTACATTGTAACATTGAACATCATGCACTGTGATCACAGATAATTTTGTGTGTTGATTGTTAATATGCCATAAGTGATGTTATTCAATTCAAATACATGAATTCATGAAGTATGGTACAAAGATAATTTAATTTAATTAACGTAATCCAAAAAATTTTGATAATCATTTGACAAAGTACTTGATCCAATGCTCCAACTACTACTGAATAATTTTTATGTCTTGGAACTCTATTAACCACATGTAGGACTTCAATTTCCACTTATCCTTTTTGCCAGTCAAATTTGTGAATGAACAATCTCCATTTATAGTACACAATTTTGCAAAAGCTGAATGAGAAATTTTTTACCTAAACGCCTAATCAATTTTCATTCAATCCTTCAACTTATTCACATTATGCAATTACTGTGAATGATGGGTTGTTATAATGTTCAAATCGGGTGGATTATCAGCTGTGTAAATGCAGCTGGAAAGAAACCTTCATGTTCTCAAATGCTATTGATTTGCAAATATGGGGTTCAGCAGATGAATAGAGTTCTAAAGCCGTGCAGTCATGACACTGAAAGCTCAGCTACCAGGAAGAAATTAACTTTATTCTTCCCAGTGGCCTCTGACTTTCAGTCATAGAGGCATAGCTTTGGACTCAGCTCAGTTTATATTGAGCGGCAGCTGTAACCTAACCTCAGCACTGAGTGACAGGCGACTGAGCAGTGCATCAGTGCCAATCCGGCAGTCAGTAAGTGTTTGGAGTGCGGTTCCAATCACAAAATGATTGACAGCTTTTCCCGTATGAATTGGTATGCAGGAAGAGAGACAATCTCTGTACTTTTGCACAGAACTTATTAGTTTTCTTTAACTGATGACTAGAGAGGAGTGAATAGATTCTAAATTAAGCAAATTCATTTAGAACCTAACAAAATTGGTGGATTCAATTGAATCCTAATTTTAAGCAATTTGCCTTGTGGCTCAATGCGATTTTAGTGAATTCTAAAGGGCAAAAAAGCAGTTAAAAGCTTTTACAACAGTTCAACTCACATCAATTCAGCTCTCACCTTTCCAGCCAAACAGTCCGCTTCCACTTGGACTTCAGGCTTAATCCCTTAAGGTCCTGACGATTTTTCATTTTGTCACCTTCATTTTTACCTCCAATTATTCTAAGCGCCATTATATTTTTTTCTGTTGTGGCGACCAAAAACTGCAATTCTGGTGTTTTGATTTTTTTTGTCATTACGTTGTTTACCAATCAGATTCATTTCTTAAATATTTTGATAGACTTTTACAAATGCAGCAATATCACATATGTAAAAACAAACATTTACTGTAAGGATCAGCTCAGCCCATTCAGAAGACTATCTCCAGCACAGATCCTGGTGAGCAACCATGGGATACATTGGGAGTAGAGAGAAAAAAATCCAGCGAGAGAATCTTCTAAAATCCAAGACTTTAATAAACCATAAAAAAATTTCCATTAAATATGTGCATAAATCCAAGAAAGGAAATATTCCAACGCCACATCATAAAGGTCCAAACATAGACATGTTTCGGATCAACCTCCTTTTTCAATTTTCACATTGAAAAAGGAGGTTGGTCCAAAACATGTCTATGTCTGGACCTCTATGATGTGGCGTTGGAATATTTCCTTTCTTGGATTTATGCACATATTGTAATGGAATTTTTTTTATTTTTTTTTATGGATTAAAGTCTTGGATTTTAGAAGATTCTCTTGCTGGAATTTTTTCTCTCTACTCCCAATATCACATATGAGTATCTTTTATTCAATTTATTTCTTAATTTTTAAAGTAGTAAAAAGGTGGTGATTTGAACTTATTTTTTATATATTTTTTTAATTTTTTTTTCTACTTTTCACTGTATTTAATAGTCCCGTTAGGGAACTTGAACCTGAAATAGTCTGACCACTTGTTCTATATATTGCAATGCCACAGCAGTGCTGGATATAGAAGAAATCACAATCTACTATGAACACCAGCCGCAGGCTGGCTTTTATAGGAGTACTGGGATCACAGTCACAGAGGTCATTAGCTGACCCCTGGCTGCCATGACAGCTCATAGACATTCCATGTATGAGATGCGGGTGCACTGGTGCAGGGTCAGAAGAGCACACACCTTGCCAGTGTGCATTAAATATCGCTGCCAGAGATTGACAGTAACTTTAACACGTCAACAGCTGTGAGCGGAGTGTTGCTCCACTCATGGTTGTTAGAGACAGATGTCAGCTGATTAAATCACATGTTGAGGAAAAGATGCAGGCTTGGTGTGCGAGCACCCATCAAAAGCAGGGAGATGACAGATGATGTACATAGCACATCATTCATCGCTAAGGGGGTAATTCTGCCCCGTCCCATGTTTTGAGGCCTAGCCAGTAAAGATTAGCCAAAGATACTGGGCCAGTGTAGGAAAAGAAGTGTAAAGACCGGGCTAATGCAGCTGGACTGGGCAAGGTGAGTATAATAATTTTTATTTTCTTTTTTTATCTACATTTATTATGCTCTGGGGTCTGGAAAAACATTTGAACATAATATAATTGGATGCAAATTTAATTTTCTTGACAAGTTCCAGTGGATCAGTGGAAGCAGTGGCAAGTAGGACCATCAACAGTCATAACAGCATTTAACACTAGAACTACCAAGGTAGTCATTTTGACTACTTTGCACCATGTATTTCTATATAGGTGTCACGAGCCCAGTAGTTCTAGTGTTGAACAGCTTTCTACATCAAAATAAAAAATCATATCCTAGAACTCAGACATGACAGATCCACTATAAAGTGAACCATTTAGCCACTTTATAATAGGCTGTTGGCTCTTGCTTTTACTCAGTTAGCTAATAAAAGTGATTGTGAGCCGAGCTGCAGTACCTGAGAACGGCCACTACACAGCGTAAAGCGTTGTGCGCTTCCAGAACCTTACATTGTGTACTGGCCCCAAAAACTGGTGGAAGCTAATATGTAAAGATTCTGCGTGTAAGATATCATTTGGAATTATTAAACTCGGTATATATAAATATTGCACATTTTTTGCAAAAAAAAAATGTAATACTTTTTTAATATTCATTGCTGCTATGTGTTACTGAAAACTGGATTTACATAATAAAGTAGCTGAGTAATTATTTTGCTGCATAGTAGAATGCCAAGTGGCATAATATTCACATGATGTTGAAATGGAAAGGCAAACACTTGTGCTGCCTGATAAGCTAGAGTTAACATGCAAAGACGGATTTATTAATGGTTTGATATTATGAAGAAATATAGCTAGGGATTAGACAGGATGATTAGGCACAAGAATGACAGAAAAAACTAATAATGATCTTAATTTTCTCCTGATACACAGTTTATGGCGGCTTGTAAATGAACAGTCTCAAAGTAAACCCTGTAGTGGTTACAGAGGAAACTCTTCAGCCAACCAATCATTTCTACCGAGACATACTTTAGGAGAGCAATTAAGTAACCAATTTTTTTTTTTTAATGCTAGAGAATATTTCAACACAAGGCTGCTGACTTTCTGTCTTATAAACTACTGGGATTGACGAGAACTGGAAAAAAGGGGAATTTTTAATGTTTAAGTAGATTGGAGGCTGGGGATGAATTGTATTTAGCTAGGGAAATATAACCTTCAAGAGCAAGTCAAATACTTCTGAATTTAACACAGTTAAAACCCAAAATCCCTTCCAGATATAATGTTTGAGCCATATACTGCATTTATAATTGTATTAAGTTTTAAAATGCTTAAATGTTTTCTAATAACTACACCACTTAATGACGGTAGTTGTCCATGTATACTGGCCGAGCGTCATCATTAGAGATGAGCGAACCGGTCCCGGTTCGGCTCGAGGCGGTTCGCCGAACGGGGGGTCTGGCTCGAGTTCGGCTCGTCGAACGTTCGACGAACCGAACTCGAGCCCATAGGAAACAATGGCAGGCAATCACAAACACAGTAAAACACCTAGAAAACACCCTCAAAGGTGTCCAAAAGGTGACAAACAACTCACAACACAACACAAACACATGGGAAAGTGACAAGGACATGTACTCATGCGAAAACAAAACAGCTGGACAAGGAAAAAGAGGAGGACACACAGATATAGGCATGGCACGCCCTTCTAAAGTCATGTAAAACACCGCAAGGTGACTCCAAGCGGAGTCTCCCTTTTTTCCAAAAATTGGGCCCCACACACCCACCCCTTCAGTGGCAGCAGTTGTGCCCCAGTTGTACACTTCACAGCTAGATTTGCATCAAGCACATTCAAAAATACGCCATTCTTATCCGTCCCCAGGATGACACCGGGGTAGGTAGCAAAGTCTTTCCTGATCCCAGCTCTGTTCATCTTGGCTTCTTTTAAAAACACAGCAAGCAAGGGTTACTCCAAGCGGAGTCTCCCTTTTTTCCAAAAATTGGGCCACACAGACACCCACCCCATCAGTGGCAGCACTTCGGCCCTAGTTGCAAACAGGATGTTTTGATTTGCATCAAGCACATTCAAAAATACGCTATTCTTAGCCGTCCCCAGGATGACACTGGGGTAGGTAGCAAAGTCTTTGCTGACCCATGACTTGTTCATCTTGGCTTCTTTTAAAAACAATGTAAGCAAGGGTTACTCCAAGCGGAGTCTCCCCTTTTTTCCAAAAATTGGGCCCCACACACACCCACCCATTCAGTGGCAGCAGTTGTGCCCCAGTTGTACACTTCACAGCTAGATTTGCATCAAGCACATTCAAAAATACGCCATTCTTATCCGTCCCCAGGATGACACCGGGGTAGGTAGCAAAGTCTTTCCTGATCCCAGCTCTGTTCATCTTGGCTTCTTTTAAAAACACAGCAAGCAAGGGTTACTCCAAGCGGAGTCTCCCTTTTTTCCAAAAATTGGGCCACACAGACACCCACCCCATCAGTGGCAGCACTTGGGCCCTAGTTGCAAACAGGATGTTTTGATTTGCATCAAGCACATTCAAAAATACGCTATTCTTAGCCGTCCCCAGGATGACACTGGGGTAGGTAGCAAAGTCTTTGCTGACCCATGACTTGTTCATCTTGGCTTCTTTTAAAAACAATGTAAGCAAGGGTTACTCCAAGCGGAGTCTCCCCTTTTTTCCAAAAATTGGGCCCCACACACACCCACCCATTCAGTGGCAGCACTTGGGCCCTAGTTGCAAACAGGATGTTTTGATTTGCATCAAGCACATTCAAAAATACGCTATTCTTAGCCGTCCCCAGGATGACACCGGGGTAGGTAGCAAAGTCTTTCCTGATCCCAGCTCTGTTCATCTTGGCTTCTTTTAAAAACACAGCAAGCAAGGGTTACTCCAAGCGGAGTCTCCCTTTTTTCCAAAAATTGGGCCACACAGACACCCACCCCATCAGTGGCAGCACTTGGGCCCTAGTTGCAAACAGGATGTTTTGATTTGCATCAAGCACATTCAAAAATACGCTATTCTTAGCCGTCCCCAGGATGACACTGGGGTAGGTAGCAAAGTCTTTGCTGACCCATGACTTGTTCATCTTGGCTTCTTTTAAAAACAATGTAAGCAAGGGTTACTTCAAGCGGAGTCTCCCCTTTTTTCCAAAAATTGGGCCCCACACACACCCACCCATTCAGTGGCAGCACTTGGGCCCTAGTTGCAAACAGGATGTTTTGATTTGCATCAAGCACATTCAAAAATACGCTATTCTTAGCCGTCCCCAGGATGACACCGGGGTAGGTAGCAAAGTCTTTCCTGATCCCAGCTCTGTTCATCTTGGCTTCTTTTAAAAACACAGCAAGCAAGGGTTACTCCAAGCGGAGTCTCCCTTTTTTCCAAAAATTGGGCCACACAGACACCCACCCCATCAGTGGCAGCACTTGGGCCCTAGTTGCAAACAGGATGTTTTGATTTGCATCAAGCACATTCAAAAATACGCTCTTCTTAGCCGTCCCCAGGATGACACCGGGGTAGGTAGCAAAGTCTTTCCTGATCCCAGCTCTGTTCATCTTGGCTTCTTTTAAAAACACAGCAAGCAAGGGTTACTCCAAGCGGAGTCTCCCTTTTTTCCAAAAATTGGGCCACACAGACACCCACCCATTCAGTGGCAGCAGTTGTGCCCCAGTTGTACACTTCACAGCTAGATTTGCATCAAGCACATTCAAAAATACGCCATTCTTATCCGTCCCCAGGATGACACCGGGGTAGGTAGCAAAGTCTTTCCTGATCCCAGCTCTGTTCATCTTGGCTTCTTTTAAAAACACAGCAAGCAAGGGTTACTCCAAGCGGAGTCTCCCTTTTTTCCAAAAATTGGGCCACACAGACACCCACCCCATCAGTGGCAGCACTTCGGCCCTAGTTGCAAACAGGATGTTTTGATTTGCATCAAGCACATTCAAAAATACGCTATTCTTAGCCGTCCCCAGGATGACACTGGGGTAGGTAGCAAAGTCTTTGCTGACCCATGACTTGTTCATCTTGGCTTCTTTTAAAAACAATGTAAGCAAGGGTTACTCCAAGCGGAGTCTCCCCTTTTTTCCAAAAATTGGGCCCCACACACACCCACCCATTCAGTGGCAGCAGTTGTGCCCCAGTTGTACACTTCACAGCTAGATTTGCATCAAGCACATTCAAAAATACGCCATTCTTATCCGTCCCCAGGATGACACCGGGGTAGGTAGCAAAGTCTTTCCTGATCCCAGCTCTGTTCATCTTGGCTTCTTTTAAAAACACAGCAAGCAAGGGTTACTCCAAGCGGAGTCTCCCTTTTTTCCAAAAATTGGGCCACACAGACACCCACCCCATCAGTGGCAGCACTTGGGCCCTAGTTGCAAACAGGATGTTTTGATTTGCATCAAGCACATTCAAAAATACGCTATTCTTAGCCGTCCCCAGGATGACACTGGGGTAGGTAGCAAAGTCTTTGCTGACCCATGACTTGTTCATCTTGGCTTCTTTTAAAAACAATGTAAGCAAGGGTTACTCCAAGCGGAGTCTCCCCTTTTTTCCAAAAATTGGGCCCCACACACACCCACCCATTCAGTGGCAGCACTTGGGCCCTAGTTGCAAACAGGATGTTTTGATTTGCATCAAGCACATTCAAAAATACGCTATTCTTATCCGTCCCCAGGATGACACCGGGGTAGGTAGCAAAGTCTTTCCTGATCCCAGCTCTGTTCATCTTGGCTTCTTTTAAAAACACAGCAAGCAAGGGTTACTCCAAGCGGAGTCTCCCTTTTTTCCAAAAATTGGGCCACACAGACACCCACCCCATCAGTGGCAGCACTTGGGCCCTAGTTGCAAACAGGATGTTTTGATTTGCATCAAGCACATTCAAAAATACGCTATTCTTAGCCGTCCCCAGGATGACACTGGGGTAGGTAGCAAAGTCTTTGCTGACCCATGACTTGTTCATCTTGGCTTCTTTTAAAAACAATGTAAGCAAGGGTTACTCCAAGCGGAGTCTCCCCTTTTTTCCAAAAATTGGGCCCCACACACACCCACCCATTCAGTGGCAGCACTTGGGCCCTAGTTGCAAACAGGATGTTTTGATTTGCATCAAGCACATTCAAAAATACGCTATTCTTATCCGTCCCCAGGATGACACCGGGGTAGGTAGCAAAGTCTTTCCTGATCCCAGCTCTGTTCATCTTGGCTTCTTTTAAAAACACAGCAAGCAAGGGTTACTCCAAGCGGAGTCTCCCTTTTTTCCAAAAATTGGGCCACACAGACACCCACCCCATCAGTGGCAGCACTTGGGCCCTAGTTGCAAACAGGATGTTTTGATTTGCATCAAGCACATTCAAAAATACGCTATTCTTAGCCATCCCCAGGATGACACTGGGGTAGGTAGCAAAGTCTTTGCTGACCCATGACTTGTTCATCTTGGCTTCTTTTAAAAACAATGTAAGCAAGGGTTACTCCAAGCGGAGTCTCCCCTTTTTTCCAAAAATTGGGCCCCACACACACCCACCCATTCAGTGGCAGCACTTGGGCCCTAGTTGCAAACAGGATGTTTTGATTTGCATCAAGCACATTCAAAAATACGCTATTCTTAGCCGTCCCCAGGATGACACCGGGGTAGGTAGCAAAGTCTTTCCTGATCCCAGCTCTGTTCATCTTGGCTTCTTTTAAAAACACAGCAAGCAAGGGTTACTCCAAGCGGAGTCTCCCTTTTTTCCAAAAATTGGGCCACACAGACACCCACCCCATCAGTGGCAGCACTTGGGCCCTAGTTGCAAACAGGATGTTTTGATTTGCATCAAGCACATTCAAAAATACGCTATTCTTAGCCGTCCCCAGGATGACACTGGGGTAGGTAGCAAAGTCTTTGCTGACCCATGACTTGTTCATCTTGGCTTCTTTTAAAAACAATGTAAGCAAGGGTTACTCCAAGCGGAGTCTCCCCTTTTTTCCAAAAATTGGGCCCCACACACACCCACCCATTCAGTGGCAGCAGTTGTGCCCCAGTTGTACACTTCACAGCTAGATTTGCATCAAGCACATTCAAAAATACGCCATTCTTATCCGTCCCCAGGATGACACCGGGGTAGGTAGCAAAGTCTTTCCTGATCCCAGCTCTGTTCATCTTGGCTTCTTTTAAAAACACAGCAAGCAAGGGTTACTCCAAGCGGAGTCTCCCTTTTTTCCAAAAATTGGGCCACACAGACACCCACCCCATCAGTGGCAGCACTTCGGCCCTAGTTGCAAACAGGATGTTTTGATTTGCATCAAGCACATTCAAAAATACGCTCTTCTTAGCCGTCCCCAGGATGACACCGGGGTAGGTAGCAAAGTCTTTCCTGATCCCAGCTCTGTTCATCTTGGCTTCTTTTAAAAACACAGCAAGCAAGGGTTACTCCAAGCGGAGTCTCCCTTTTTTCCAAAAATTGGGCCACACAGACACCCACCCCATCAGTGGCAGCACTTGGGCCCTAGTTGCAAACAGGATGTTTTGATTTGCATCAAGCACATTCAAAAATACGCTATTCTTAGCCGTCCCCAGGATGACACTGGGGTAGGTAGCAAAGTCTTTGCTGACCCATGACTTGTTCATCTTGGCTTCTTTTAAAAACAATGTAAGCAAGGGTTACTCCAAGCGGAGTCTCCCCTTTTTTCCAAAAATTGGGCCCCACACACACCCACCCATTCAGTGGCAGCACTTGGGCCCTAGTTGCAAACAGGATGTTTTGATTTGCATCAAGCACATTCAAAAATACGCTATTCTTATCCGTCCCCAGGATGACACCGGGGTAGGTAGCAAAGTCTTTCCTGATCCCAGCTCTGTTCATCTTGGCTTCTTTTAAAAACACAGCAAGCAAGGGTTACTCCAAGCGGAGTCTCCCTTTTTTCCAAAAATTGGGCCACACAGACACCCACCCCATCAGTGGCAGCACTTGGGCCCTAGTTGCAAACAGGATGTTTTGATTTGCATCAAGCACATTCAAAAATACGCTATTCTTAGCCGTCCCCAGGATGACACTGGGGTAGGTAGCAAAGTCTTTGCTGACCCATGACTTGTTCATCTTGGCTTCTTTTAAAAACAATGTAAGCAAGGGTTACTCCAAGCGGAGTCTCCCCTTTTTTCCAAAAATTGGGCCCCACACACACCCACCCATTCAGTGGCAGCACTTGGGCCCTAGTTGCAAACAGGATGTTTTGATTTGCATCAAGCACATTCAAAAATACGCTATTCTTAGCCGTCCCCAGGATGACACCGGGGTAGGTAGCAAAGTCTTTCCTGATCCCAGCTCTGTTCATCTTGGCTTCTTTTAAAAACACAGCAAGCAAGGGTTACTCCAAGCGGAGTCTCCCTTTTTTCCAAAAATTGGGCCACACAGACACCCACCCCATCAGTGGCAGCACTTGGGCCCTAGTTGCAAACAGGATGTTTTGATTTGCATCAAGCACATTCAAAAATACGCTATTCTTAGCCGTCCCCAGGATGACACTGGGGTAGGTAGCAAAGTCTTTGCTGACCCATGACTTGTTCATCTTGGCTTCTTTTAAAAACAATGTAAGCAAGGGTTACTCCAAGCGGAGTCTCCCCTTTTTTCCAAAAATTGGGCCCCACACACACCCACCCATTCAGTGGCAGCACTTGGGCCCTAGTTGCAAACAGGATGTTTTGATTTGCATCAAGCACATTCAAAAATACGCTATTCTTAGCCATCCCCAGGATGACACCGGGGTAGGTAGCAAAGTCTTTCCTGATCCCAGCTCTGTTCATCTTGGCTTCTTTTAAAAACACAGCAAGCAAGGGTTACTCCAAGCGGAGTCTCCCTTTTTTCCAAAAATTGGGCCACACAGACACCCACCACATCAGTGGCAGCACTTGGGCCCTAGTTGCAAACAGGATGTTTTGATTTGCATCAAGCACATTCAAAAATACGCTATTCTTAGCCGTCCCCAGGATGACACCGGGGTAGGTAGCAAAGTCTTTCCTGATCCCAGCTCTGTTCATCTTGGCTTCTTTTAAAAACACAGCAAGCAAGGGTTACTCCAAGCGGAGTCTCCCTTTTTTCCAAAAATTGGGCCACACAGACACCCACCACATCAGTGGCAGCACTTGGGCCCTAGTTGCAAACAGGATGTTTTGATTTGCATCAAGCACATTCCAAATCCACAAGCATTTACTCTCCCCAGGATGACACAGGGGTAGTAAATTCCTTCTGGATCCATGACTTGTTCATTTTGATGAACGTCAGTCTGTCCACATTGTCACTGGACAGACGCGTGCGCTTATCTGTCAGCACACACCCAGCAGCACTGAATACACGTTCAGAGACAACGCTGGCAGCTGGACACGACAAAATCTCCAAGGCGTAACTGGAGAGCTCTGGCCATTTTTCTATGTTTGAAGCCCAAAAGGAGCAAGGCTCCAGTTGCACAGTCATGGCATCGATGTTCATTTGGAGATACTCCTGTATCATCCTCTCCAGCCGTTGAGTATGTGTCAGACTTGTTGTCTCTGGTGGCCTTGCAAAAGAGGGTCTAAAAAAATTATGAAAAGATTCCATAAAATTGCTGTTACCGGCACCAGAAAAGGTCCTACTGGTACGGGTAGACTGTTGAAGATGACGAGACCGTCCCATGTTTGTCAAGTTACAACTGGGAGATTCACTCCCTGCACCTGCACGGTTGTTTGGTGGAAAAGCCGAGCTAAGATCTAGTAACAGCTTCTGCTGATATCCCTGCATACGTGCGTCCCTTTCTATGGCTGGAATTATGTCACAAAATTTGGACTTGTACCGGGGATCTAATAGTGTGGCAATCCAGTAGTCATCATCACTTCTAATTTTGACAATACGACTGTCATGTTGGAGGTAGTGCAACAAAAAGGCACTCATGTGTCTTGCGCAGCCATGCGGACCAAGTCCATGCTGTGTTTGTGGCATAGAGGTGCTACCCGTTCTTTCTTCCTCTGACATCTGACCCCAACCTCTTTCAACTGAAATTTGACCAAGGTCTCCCTCATCCGCTGAGTCTTCCATGTCCATGGACAGTTCGTCCTCCATTTCTTCATGTTCTCCTGCACCTTGCTCAACATTTCGCCTGCTACTATGCGCCCTTGTCGATCCCTGTCCCCCATGGTCCCATGCCTGCTGCGTTGGTGATGATGAACGTCTGGACCTTCGTGATGTTGTTGTCCCTTGCGCATATGAATCCTCCTGTAGTTCCTCCCCTTCATGTTGTCCCACCCCCTGACTCCGAATAGTGTTTAGCGTGTGCTCCAGCATGTAAATGACTGGAATCGTCATGCTGATAATGGCATTGTCAGAGCTAAACATATTCGTCGCCATGTCGAAACTGTGCAGAAGGGTGCATAGGTCCTTGATCTGAGACCACTCCATCAGGGTGATCTGCCCCACCTCTGCATCTCGTTGGCCCAGGCTATACGTCATGACGTATTGCACCAGGGCTCTGCGGTGCTGCCACAGTCGCTGTAACATGTGGAGAGTTGAATTCCAGCGTGTCGCCACATCGCATTTCAGGCGATGAACCGGCAGGCCGAAAGACTTCTGGAGCGATGCAAGTCGCTCTGCTGCGGCGCTTGAACGGCGGAAGTGAGCTGACAGTTTTCGTGCCCTGTTCAGAAGGCCATCTAGGCCGGGATAGTGTGTTAAAAATTGCTGCACGACAAGGTTCAACACGTGAGCCATACAAGGTACGTGTGTCACCTTGCCCAGGCGAAGTGCCGCACCCAGGTTTGCAGCATTGTCGCACACGGCCTTACCAGGCTGCAGTTTGAGTGGAGACAACCATTTATTAAACTCGGACCGCAAAGCTGACCACAACTCCTCAGCTGTGTGACTCTTATTACCAAGACATGTCAAGCTAAAGACCGCCTGATGCCGTTGCGCTCTGCTGCCAGCATAGTAATGAGGGGTGCGTGATTCCTTCTGCGCAGTGAGAACGCTGGTGGCCTGACCAGGCAGGCTTGGGGCGGAGGTGGAGGACCCAGATGAGGTGGAGGATGCAGAAGCAGTGGCGGAACTTGGACAGACAGAGGATTGACACACAAGTCGTGGGGACGGCAAGACTTGTGCAGCAGACCCTTCACCATCTATCACCATAGTTACCCAGTGCCCAGTCAGCGACATGTAACGTCCCTGTCCATGCTTACTGGTCCAAGTATCGGTGGTGAAATGCACCCGTTCACACACAGAGTTTCTCAAGGAAGCGGTGATGTTGTGTGCGACATGCTGGTGTAGCGCGGGCACACCTTTCTTAGAGAAGTAGTGGCGACTAGGCATCTGGTACTGGGGCACAGCGACAGACATAAGGTCTCTAAAATCCTGTGTGTCCACTAGGCGGAAAGGCAGCATTTCGGTAGCCAACAGCTTACAGAGGGATAGAGTCAACCTCTTAGCTTTGTCATGGGTCGGAGGAAGTGGCCTTTTATTTGACCACATCTGAGGGACAGAGATCTGGCTGCTGTGTGTAGACGGTGTTGAGTAGGGTGTCCCTGGAAAAATGCAGGTTTGTGAGGAAAGTGCAGGCGGAGACATGATGTTGCCTTCATCCAACGTTGGTGCTATCGATGTCTGAGAGAGCTGTACACACTCACTTGTTTCCCCTTCCAAACCAACTGACGACCTTACAAGCAAACTGCCTGTTGCGGTTACAGTGGTGGAAGTTTTGCGTGGAAAAACAGGTGTGGCAGCTGTCCCCACAGTCCTAGAAGATGAAGAGCGCGCGGATGCAGTGGAAGGGGCGGGCGGTGGATGGTTCGCTCCACTAGGCCGCATTGCAGCACGGTGAGCTTCCCACCGGGACTTATGATATTTAGTCATGTGACGATTCATGGAAGAAGTTGTCAAACTGCTGAGGTTTTGACCTCTACTAACAGAATCATGACAAATGTTACATATCACATGAGTTGGGCGATCTTTTTCGATGTGAAAAAAGGACCAGGCTAGGCAAGGCTTAGAGGCCATGCGACCTGTTGATCCACCACGAATAATGCTCATAGGCAGAGTGGTGGCTGAGGATGCAGTTGTAGACGTGCTACCAGTTCTCCGACTCTGTCCAGGAAGGCGCAAGGTAACTTCGTCGTCGGTTGCATCCTCCTCCACCGCCTCTGTTGACCTCCTCGAGTGCCTGACTGGGGGTTGACAGTAGGTGGGATCTAGAACGTCATCATCAATTGTTGTGTTTGCACTCCCCTCCCCCTCAGACCGAGCCTCTTCTTGCCCTGAACGAATATTTAAGTTGTCATCCCAATCGGGTATCTGCGTCTCATCTTCATCAGTATGTTCCTCATTGTCTATAACCACAGGTGTTACAGTTTGTGACAAAGGGTCAACATTATGCTCAGAAACTTGGTCCTCACGGCCTGAATCTGAGTCACAAAGGTTCTGGGCATCACTGCAGACCATTTCCTGTTCTGTACTCACTGTAGCTTGGGAGCAGACCTCTGATTCCCAGGCTATAGTGTGACTGAACAGCTCTGCAGACTCAGCCATCTCAGTTCCACCATACTGTGCAGGGCTGATGGAGACTTCAGAGCTGGGAGAAAGCAAGTTTGATTGGGATGACAACTCAGAGGACTGGTGTTTTTTGGATGCGGTACTTGAAGTGGCAGAGAGGGCACTTGTTGGACCACTTGAGATCCATTCAAGCATTTTCCTTTTTTGCCCATCATCTACCTTTGTTCCTGTTGTTCGTGTCCGTAACAAAGGGAGCACATCGGATTGTCCACGGTAAGTAGTAGACATCTTACTTTTGCTGGTAGATGGTCTATCTTCAGCAGATGATAATGGAGCTTTGCCACCTTCCCCACGGACAAAACCTTTTTTGCCTTTTACACCACGCCTCTTCCCCTTTCCACCAGCATCTGTCATTTTGCCACTCATGTTGATTGCGACAAGATTGTGGACTGAAAATGTGGTAGTAAAAATTGAGAGGTGGTGAAGATTGCAGTGGTGGTCTAGCTTTATTAACAGCAGAATAATAAAGAATAAATATCCCTGACAATGCAACTTAGTTATAATTAGTTGGAGTGTGCAACGCAGGCAGACGTGCTGCAAATGTCTTTGCACTAGTGGGACTATAGCAAAGTCCAATAGCCACGTATAGGATGCCACTAGGTACACTGAGTGTTTGCTAGTATAATGGCTTGGTTAGAATGAGTTGTAGTGTGCAACGCAGGCAGACGCGCTCTGCAAATGTCTTTGCACTAGTGGGACTATAGCAAAGTCCAATAGCCACGTATAGGATGCCACTAGGTACACTGAGTGTTTGCTAGTATAATGGCTTGGTTAGAATGAGTTGTAGTGTGCAACGCAGGCAGACGCGCTCTGCAAATGTCTTTGCACTAGTGGGACTATAGCAAAGTCCAATAGCCACGTATAGGATGCCACTAGGTACACTGAGTGTTTGCTAGTATAATGGCTTGTTTAGAATGAGTTGTAGTGTGCAATGCAGGCAGACGCGCTCTGCAAATGTCTTTGCACTAGTGGGACTATAGCAAAGTCCAATAGCCACGTATAGGATGCCACTAGGTACACTGAGTGTTTGCTAGTATAATGGCTTGGTTAGAATGAGTTGTAGTGTGCAATGCAGGCAGATGTGCTCTGCTAATGTCTTTGCACTAGTGGGACTATAGCAAAGTCCAATAGCCACGTATAGGATGCCACTAGGTACACTGAGTGTTTGCTAGTATAATGGCTTGGTTAGAATGAGTTGTAGTGTGCAACGCAGGCAGACGCGCTCTGCAAATGTCTTTGCACTAGTGGGACTATAGCAAAGTCCAATAGCCACGTATAGGATGCCACTAGGTACACTGAGTGTTTGCTAGTATAATGGCTTGGTTAGAATGAGTTGTAGTGTGCAATGCAGGCAGATGTGCTCTGCTAATGTCTTTGCACTAGTGGGACTATAGCAAAGTCCAATAGCCACGTATAGGATGCCACTAGGTACACTGAGTGTTTGCTAGTATAATGGCTTGTTTAGAATGAGTTGTAGTGTGCAATGCAGGCAGACGCGCTCTGCAAATGTCTTTGCACTAGTGGGACTATAGCAAAGTCCAATAGCCACGTATAGGATGCCACTAGGTACACTGAGTGTTTGCTAGTATAATGGCTTGGTTAGAATGAGTTGTAGTGTGCAATGCAGGCAGATGTGCTCTGCTAATGTCTTTGCACTAGTGGGACTATAGCAAAGTCCAATAGCCACGTATAGGATGCCACTAGGTACACTGAGTGTTTGCTAGTATAATGGCTTGGTTAGAATGAGTTGTAGTGTGCAACGCAGGCAGACGCGCTCTGCAAATGTCTTTGCACTAGTGGGACTATAGCAAAGTCCAATAGCCACGTATAGGATGCCACTAGGTACACTGAGTGTTTGCTAGTATAATGGCTTGGTTAGAATGAGTTGTAGTGTGCAATGCAGGCAGATGTGCTCTGCTAATGTCTTTGCACTAGTGGGACTATAGCAAAGTCCAATAGCCACGTATAGGATGCCACTAGGTACACTGAGTGTTTGCTAGTATAATGGCTTGTTTAGAATGAGTTGTAGTGTGCAATGCAGGCAGACGCGCTCTGCAAATGTCTTTGCACTAGTGGGACTATAGCAAAGTCCAATAGCCACGTATAGGATGCCACTAGGTACACTGAGTGTTTGCTAGTATAATGGCTTGGTTAGAATGAGTTGTAGTGTGCAACGCAGGCAGACGCGCTCTGCAAATGTCTTTGCACTAGTGGGACTATAGCAAAGTCCAATAGCCACGTATAGGATGCCACTAGGTACACTGAGTGTTTGCTAGTATAATGGCTTGTTTAGAATGAGTTGTAGTGTGCAATGCAGGCAGACGCGCTCTGCAAATGTCTTTGCACTAGTGGGACTATAGCAAAGTCCAATAGCCACGTATAGGATGCCACTAGGTACACTGAGTGTTTGCTAGTATAATGGCTTGGTTAGAATGAGTTGTAGTGTGCAACGCAGGCAGACGCGCTCTGCAAATGTCTTTGCACTAGTGGGACTATAGCAAAGTCCAATAGCCACGTATAGGATGCCACTAGGTACACTGAGTGTTTGCTAGTATAATGGCTTGGTTAGAATGAGTTGTAGTGTGCAATGCAGGCAGATGTGCTCTGCTAATGTCTTTGCACTAGTGGGACTATAGCAAAGTCCAATAGCCACGTATAGGATGCCACTAGGTACACTGAGTGTTTGCTAGTATAATGGCTTGGTTAGAATGAGTTGTAGTGTGCAACGCAGGCAGACGCGCTCTGCAAATGTCTTTGCACTAGTGGGACTATAGCAAAGTCCAATAGCCACGTATAGGATGCCACTAGGTACACTGAGTGTTTGCTAGTATAATGGCTTGGTTAGAATGAGTTGTAGTGTGCAATGCAGGCAGATGTGCTCTGCTAATGTCTTTGCACTAGTGGGACTATAGCAAAGTCCAATAGCCACGTATAGGATGCCACTAGGTACACTGAGTGTTTGCTAGTATAATGGCTTGTTTAGAATGAGTTGTAGTGTGCAATGCAGGCAGACGCGCTCTGCAAATGTCTTTGCACTAGTGGGACTATAGCAAAGTCCAATAGCCACGTATAGGATGCCACTAGGTACACTGAGTGTTTGCTAGTATAATGGCTTGGTTAGAATGAGTTGTAGTGTGCAACGCAGGCAGACGCGCTCTGCAAATGTCTTTGCACTAGTGGGACTATAGCAAAGTCCAATAGCCACGTATAGGATGCCACTAGGTACACTGAGTGTTTGCTAGTATAATGGCTTGTTTAGAATGAGTTGTAGTGTGCAATGCAGGCAGACGCGCTCTGCAAATGTCTTTGCACTAGTGGGACTATAGCAAAGTCCAATAGCCACGTATAGGATGCCACTAGGTACACTGAGTGTTTGCTAGTATAATGGCTTGGTTAGAATGAGTTGTAGTGTGCAACGCAGGCAGACGCGCTCTGCAAATGTCTTTGCACTAGTGGGACTATAGCAAAGTCCAATAGCCACGTATAGGATGCCACTAGGTACACTGAGTGTTTGCTAGTATAATGGCTTGGTTAGAATGAGTTGTAGTGTGCAATGCAGGCAGATGTGCTCTGCTAATGTCTTTGCACTAGTGGGACTATAGCAAAGTCCAATAGCCACGTATAGGATGCCACTAGGTACACTGAGTGTTTGCTAGTATAATGGCTTGGTTAGAATGAGTTGTAGTGTGCAACGCAGGCAGACGCGCTCTGCAAATGTCTTTGCACTAGTGGGACTATAGCAAAGTCCAATAGCCACGTATAGGATGCCACTAGGTACACTGAGTGTTTGCTAGTATAATGGCTTGGTTAGAATGAGTTGTAGTGTGCAACGCAGGCAGACGCGCTCTGCAAATGTCTTTGCACTAGTGGGACTATAGCAAAGTCCAATAGCCACGTATAGGATGCCACTAGGTACACTGAGTGTTTGCTAGTATAATGGCTTGTTTAGAATGAGTTGTAGTGTGCAATGCAGGCAGACGCGCTCTGCAAATGTCTTTGCACTAGTGGGACTATAGCAAAGTCCAATAGCCACGTATAGGATGCCACTAGGTACACTGAGTGTTTGCTAGTATAATGGCTTGGTTAGAATGAGTTGTAGTGTGCAATGCAGGCAGATGTGCTCTGCTAATGTCTTTGCACTAGTGGGACTATAGCAAAGTCCAATAGCCACGTATAGGATGCCACTAGGTACACTGAGTGTTTGCTAGTATAATGGCTTGTTTAGAATGAGTTGTAGTGTGCAATGCAGGCAGACGCGCTCTGCAAATGTCTTTGCACTAGTGGGACTATAGCAAAGTCCAATAGCCACGTATAGGATGCCACTAGGTACACTGAGTGTTTGCTAGTATAATGGCTTGGTTAGAATGAGTTGTAGTGTGCAATGCAGGCAGATGTGCTCTGCTAATGTCTTTGCACTAGTGGGACTATAGCAAAGTCCAATAGCCACGTATAGGATGCCACTAGGTACACTGAGTGTTTGCTAGTATAATGGCTTGGTTAGAATGAGTTGTAGTGTGCAACGCAGGCAGACGCGCTCTGCAAATGTCTTTGCACTAGTGGGACTATAGCAAAGTCCAATAGCCACGTATAGGATGCCACTAGGTACACTGAGTGTTTGCTAGTATAATGGCTTGGTTAGAATGAGTTGTAGTGTGCAACGCAGGCAGACGCGCTCTGCAAATGTCTTTGCACTAGTGGGACTATAGCAAAGTCCAATAGCCACGTATAGGATGCCACTAGGTACACTGAGTGTTTGCTAGTATAATGGCTTGGTTAGAATGAGTTGTAGTGTGCAATGCAGGCAGATGTGCTCTGCTAATGTCTTTGCACTAGTGGGACTATAGCAAAGTCCAATAGCCACGTATAGGATGCCACTAGGTACACTGAGTGTTTGCTAGTATAATGGCTTGTTTAGAATGAGTTGTAGTGTGCAATGCAGGCAGACGCGCTCTGCAAATGTCTTTGCACTAGTGGGACTATAGCAAAGTCCAATAGCCACGTATAGGATGCCACTAGGTACACTGAGTGTTTGCTAGTATAATGGCTTGGTTAGAATGAGTTGTAGTGTGCAACGCAGGCAGACGCGCTCTGCAAATGTCTTTGCACTAGTGGGACTATAGCAAAGTCCAATAGCCACGTATAGGATGCCACTAGGTACACTGAGTGTTTGCTAGTATAATGGCTTGTTTAGAATGAGTTGTAGTGTGCAATGCAGGCAGACGCGCTCTGCAAATGTCTTTGCACTAGTGGGACTATAGCAAAGTCCAATAGCCACGTATAGGATGCCACTAGGTACACTGAGTGTTTGCTAGTATAATGGCTTGGTTAGAATGAGTTGTAGTGTGCAACGCAGGCAGATGCGCTCTGCAAATGTCTTTGCACTAGTGGGACTATAGCAAAGTCCAATAGCCACGTATAGGATGCCACTAGGTACACTGAGTGTTTGCTAGTATAATGGCTTGGTTAGAATGAGTTGTAGTGTGCAACGCAGGCAGACGCGCTCTGCAAATGTCTTTGCACTAGTGGGACTATAGCAAAGTCCAATAGCCACGTATAGGATGCCACTAGGTACACTGAGTGTTTGCTAGTATAATGGCTTGTTTAGAATGAGTTGTAGTGTGCAATGCAGGCAGACGCGCTCTGCAAATGTCTTTGCACTAGTGGGACTATAGCAAAGTCCAATAGCCACGTATAGGATGCCACTAGGTACACTGAGTGTTTGCTAGTATAATGGCTTGGTTAGAATGAGTTGTAGTGTGCAATGCAGGCAGATGTGCTCTGCTAATGTCTTTGCACTAGTGGGACTATAGCAAAGTCCAATAGCCACGTATAGGATGCCACTAGGTACACTGAGTGTTTGCTAGTATAATGGCTTGGTTAGAATGAGTTGTAGTGTGCAACGCAGGCAGACGCGCTCTGCAAATGTCTTTGCACTAGTGGGACTATAGCAAAGTCCAATAGCCACGTATAGGATGCCACTAGGTACACTGAGTGTTTGCTAGTATAATGGCTTGGTTAGAATGAGTTGTAGTGTGCAACGCAGGCAGACGCGCTCTGCAAATGTCTTTGCACTAGTGGGACTATAGCAAAGTCCAATAGCCACGTATAGGATGCCACTAGGTACACTGAGTGTTTGCTAGTATAATGGCTTGGTTAGAATGAGTTGTAGTGTGCAATGCAGGCAGATGTGCTCTGCTAATGTCTTTGCACTAGTGGGACTATAGCAAAGTCCAATAGCCACGTATAGGATGCCACTAGGTACACTGAGTGTTTGCTAGTATAATGGCTTGTTTAGAATGAGTTGTAGTGTGCAATGCAGGCAGACGCGCTCTGCAAATGTCTTTGCACTAGTGGGACTATAGCAAAGTCCAATAGCCACGTATAGGATGCCACTAGGTACACTGAGTGTTTGCTAGTATAATGGCTTGGTTAGAATGAGTTGTAGTGTGCAACGCAGGCAGACGCGCTCTGCAAATGTCTTTGCACTAGTGGGACTATAGCAAAGTCCAATAGCCACGTATAGGATGCCACTAGGTACACTGAGTGTTTGCTAGTATAATGGCTTGGTTAGAATGAGTTGTAGTGTGCAACGCAGGCAGACGCGCTCTGCAAATGTCTTTGCACTAGTGGGACTATAGCAAAGTCCAATAGCCACGTATAGGATGCCACTAGGTACACTGAGTGTTTGCTAGTATAATGGCTTGGTTAGAATGAGTTGTAGTGTGCAATGCAGGCAGATGTGCTCTGCTAATGTCTTTGCACTAGTGGGACTATAGCAAAGTCCAATAGCCACGTATAGGATGCCACTAGGTACACTGAGTGTTTGCTAGTATAATGGCTTGGTTAGAATGAGTTGTAGTGTGCAACGCAGGCAGACGCGCTCTGCAAATGTCTTTGCACTAGTGGGACTATAGCAAAGTCCAATAGCCACGTATAGGATGCCACTAGGTACACTGAGTGTTTGCTAGTATAATGGCTTGGTTAGAATGAGTTGTAGTGTGCAACGCAGGCAGACGCGCTCTGCAAATGTCTTTGCACTAGTGGGACTATAGCAAAGTCCAATAGCCACGTATAGGATGCCACTAGGTACACTGAGTGTTTGCTAGTATAATGGCTTGGTTAGAATGAGTTGTAGTGTGCAATGCAGGCAGATGTGCTCTGCTAATGTCTTTGCACTAGTGGGACTATAGCAAAGTCCAATAGCCACGTATAGGATGCCACTAGGTACACTGAGTGTTTGCTAGTATAATGGCTTGTTTAGAATGAGTTGTAGTGTGCAATGCAGGCAGACGCGCTCTGCAAATGTCTTTGCACTAGTGGGACTATAGCAAAGTCCAATAGCCACGTATAGGATGCCACTAGGTACACTGAGTGTTTGCTAGTATAATGGCTTGGTTAGAATGAGTTGTAGTGTGCAACGCAGGCAGACGCGCTCTGCAAATGTCTTTGCACTAGTGGGACTATAGCAAAGTCCAATAGCCACGTATAGGATGCCACTAGGTACACTGAGTGTTTGCTAGTATAATGGCTTGGTTAGAATGAGTTGTAGTGTGCAACGCAGGCAGACGCGCTCTGCAAATGTCTTTGCACTAGTGGGACTATAGCAAAGTCCAATAGCCACGTATAGGATGCCACTAGGTACACTGAGTGTTTGCTAGTATAATGGCTTGGTTAGAATGAGTTGTAGTGTGCAACGCAGGCAGACGCGCTCTGCAAATGTCTTTGCACTAGTGGGACTATAGCAAAGTCCAATAGCCACGTATAGGATGCCACTAGGTACACTGAGTGTTTGCTAGTATAATGGCTTGGTTAGAATGAGTTGTAGTGTGCAACGCAGGCAGACGCGCTCTGCAAATGTCTTTGCACTAGTGGGACTATAGCAAAGTCCAATAGCCACGTATAGGATGCCACTAGGTACACTGAGTGTTTGCTAGTATAATGGCTTGGTTAGAATGAGTTGTAGTGTGCAATGCAGGCAGATGTGCTCTGCTAATGTCTTTGCACTAGTGGGACTATAGCAAAGTCCAATAGCCACGTATAGGATGCCACTAGGTACACTGAGTGTTTGCTAGTATAATGGCTTGGTTAGAATGAGTTGTAGTGTGCAATGCAGGCAGATGTGCTCTGCTAATGTCTTTGCACTAGTGGGACTATAGCAAAGTCCAATAGCCACGTATAGGATGCCACTAGGTACACTGAGTGTTTGCTAGTATAATGGCTTGTTTAGAATGAGTTGTAGTGTGCAATGCAGGCAGACGCGCTCTGCAAATGTCTTTGCACTAGTGGGACTATAGCAAAGTCCAATAGCCACGTATAGGATGCCACTAGGTACACTGAGTGTTTGCTAGTATAATGGCTTGGTTAGAATGAGTTGTAGTGTGCAATGCAGGCAGATGTGCTCTGCTAATGTCTTTGCACTAGTGGGACTATAGCAAAGTCCAATAGCCACGTATAGGATGCCACTAGGTACACTGAGTGTTTGCTAGTATAATGGCTTGTTTAGAATGAGTTGTAGTGTGCAATGCAGGCAGACGCGCTCTGCAAATGTCTTTGCACTAGTGGGACTATAGCAAAGTCCAATAGCCACGTATAGGATGCCACTAGGTACACTGAGTGTTTGCTAGTATAATGGCTTAGTTATCAGTTGGAGTGTGCAGAGGACAAGAGGGTACAGTGGCAGGATTGTGGTGCTCTGGGTAGAGGAATGGAAGCCTGCCTTTCTATTCCCTCCTAATGGTGAAATGCAGGTAGGAAATCCCTGACCTGGGCTACACAGACGCTGTTGCTGTTTGCAGGACCTGTCACCTATGGCTCTCTGACCCTGCCGGTTGGAGCCCTTAAAAGGACTGCTATAAAGTGCTCTCCCTAAGCTGTCTAACGCTGTGTATGCAGCGCATACAGCTGTATCGGCTATAGGACTCAGGAAGACGGAGCTGCGACAGTGATGTCTGACACCAAAGACGCAGAAGGCAGATAATGGCGTCCGTGAAGAAAATGTCCGGTTTTATAATGCAGGGACATGTGACATGCAGATCCTATCACACATGCCGTTGCTTCTCTGGCTCAAAGTCCACTTAGCTGTGTGTGTGTCTGGGATTGGCTGACATGCTGGCCCGCCCCACAAGACGCGCGCACTTAGGGAAGGAAGACAAGAAAAAAAAAAAAAAAAAATGGCGATCGCCATTATAGAAACAGCAGTGATCTGAAGGCGCTGTTCACGCACACTATACACTGAAATGTGATAATAGTTTGATTCACAGAGTGACTTACACTATTACAGCAGAAACCAAGCTATGATTTAGCTGTTTTTTGGCTGCTAGAACCGTTCTCGAACGTTTCTAGAACTACCGAGCTTTTGCAAAAAGCTCGAGTTCTAGTTCGATCTAGAACATGCCCCAAAATCACTCGAGCCGCGAACTGGAGAACCACGAACCACGAACCGCGCTCAACTCTAGTCATCATCATACGTTATCGTCATCATCGTACATGTACACTGGCCGAACGTCATCATCATACGTTATCTTCATCATTGTACATGTACACTGGCCGAACGTCATCATTATACGTTATCTTCATCATCGTACATGTACACTGGCTGAACGTTATCATCATACGTTATCTTCATCATCGTACATGTACACTGGCCGAACGTCATCATCATACGTTATCTTCATCATTGTACATGTACACTGGCCGAACGTCATCATTATACGTTATCTTCATCATCGTACATGTACACTGGCTGAACGTTATCATCATACGTTATCTTCATCATCGTACATGTACACTGGCTGAACGTAATCATCATATGTTATCTTCATCATTGTACATGTACACTGGCCGAACATCATCATCATACATTATTATCATCATTGTATATGCACACTGGCCAAAAGTCTTCGTTATGCATTATCATCTTCATTGTACATGTACACTGGCCGAACATTATCATTATACGTTATCTTTATCATCATACATGTACACTGGCCGAATGTCATCATCATACATTATCTTCATCATCGTACATGTACACTGGCCGAACGTCATCATCATACGTTATCTTCATCATCGTACATGTACACTGGCCGAACGTCATCATCATACATTATCTTCGTCATTGTATATGTACACTAGCCAAACGTCTTCTTCATAAGATATCACCTTCATTGTATACAGTATGGACACTGGCCGAACGTCTTCTTCATATGTTATCATCTTCCTCATACATGTACACTGGCCGAACATCATCATACGTTATCTTCATCATTGTATATGTACAATCTTCTTCATACGTTATCTTCATCATACATGTACACTGGCTGAACATCATCCATCATATGTTATCTTCATCATCGTACATGTACACTGGCCGAATGTCATCATCATACAT
This sequence comes from Anomaloglossus baeobatrachus, assembly GCF_048569485.1. Lineage (NCBI taxonomy): Eukaryota > Metazoa > Chordata > Amphibia > Anura > Aromobatidae > Anomaloglossus > Anomaloglossus baeobatrachus. Next base: position 295,390,862 of record NC_134353.1, on the reverse strand, counting down.
TATCTTCATCATTGTACATGTACCCTGGCCGAACATCATCATCCTACGTTGTCTTCATCATTGTATATATACACTGGCTGAATGTCTTCTTCATATGTTATCATCTTCATCGTACATGAACACTGGCCGAACGTCATCATCATATGTTACCATCCTCACCGTACACATACACCAGCCAAACGTCATCATCATATGTTATCATCATCATCATCCTACACGTACACCAGCCACTCGATGTAGCATGCAGGACAGCTGTGTTACATAGTTGGCAGCCAACAGTAACTAATATGGTCCGATCTCATCACTTTAATCTTTTAAATGTCCCAGTCAAGTGTGACTGCTGATTTTAACATGCTGTTACATGAAGGCCATCATTTCTGATATCAACCTCCCATACAAGTCAATCAGTTGCTTTGGCAACTGTGGGATTTCTAAACACCCCCTATTGTGAGATTTTCTAGGAATTGTAGCCTCAGTTTGGGTTTCATTTTGAAGTCTCAATATTAAATACAGACGTAGCCATAGTTAAAATAATGCAGAAAATCTAGCACTGGGATATCACAGTACATAAAAATGTAATTTCACACCAAAATTGAAATTGCTTAAGGATTTGCCTATGTTAGCTTAAGAGAATGTCAGCAGGTTTTTGCTACCTCATGTGAGAGCAGCATAATGTAGGCAAAGAGATCCTGAATCCAAATATGTATCACTTAGATTACTAGGTGCAGCCATTCTGACGAATCAGAACTGAGAGTGAGAGATCTGTCCTGCCCACACAAGGCTATCTATAGAGATTGTACATTGGCAGTGAGGTGTCAATCAGAGGAGGGGGTGTGCCGGACTGCTGTGTGTGTGTGTGTGTGTGTGCGTGTGTGTGTGTGTGTGTGTGTGTGTGTGTGTGTGTGTGTGTGCGTGTGTGTGTGTGTGTGCGTGTGTGTGTTGTAGTACAAGCAATGAGATGTCCTGCTGCTTAAATAACCATAGCAAATAAACAACAGATCAAACTTTGAGAAGACAGGTATCCCTCATTTCTCTGTGTTAACCCTTGCAGCATGCTGGCTTCATCTTACATAGTAAAAACCTACTGACAGATTCCATTTAAATTAAAGGGGTTGTCAACTATTCAAAGAACCCCTTCTCATTCCCCATGTTTTCTCCCATTAAAATTAAAAAGCTTATACACCATTGCAGCGGTAAAGGCACTCACTCTCCCGGGTTTTTTCCAGTAGTGTATGACCCTTCAGGCACTTAGCACCTGTGGTCCCATGTAGCTGCAGTGACTATATGAATTCTAAACATTTCATGTACCATTTTTCATTTCCATACTGTAAATGTGAGAACATCTACTCACTTCAGTGAAGGATGTCAGTCCAATCATTTTTCCCACTGGCCTATATATATAGTACAGACCAAAGGTTTGGACACACCTTCTCATCTGTAGAACAACTGTTAAGAGGAGACTTTGTGCTGCCGGCCTTCATGGTAAAATAGCTGCTAGGAAACCACTGCTAAGGACAGGAAACAAGCTGAAGAGACTTGTTTGGGCTAAAAAACACAAGGAATGGACATTAGACCAGTGGAAATCTGTGCTTTGGTCTGATGAGTCCAAGTTTGAGATCTTTGGATCCAACCACCATGTCTTTGTAGAAAAGATGAACGGATGGACTCTACATGGCTGGTTCCCACCGTGAAGCATGGAGGAGGAGGTGTGATGGTGTGGGGTTGCTTTGCTGGTGACACTGTTGGCGATTTATTAAAAAATTGAAGGCATACAGAACCAGCATGGCTACCACAGCATCTTGCAGCGGCGTGCTATACCACCCGGTTTGCGTTTAGTTGGACCATCATTTATTTTTCAACAGGACAATGACCCTAAACACACCTCCAGGCTGTGTAAGGGCTATTTGACTAAGAAGGAGAGTGATGGGGTGCTACGCCAAATGACCTGACCTCCACAGTCACCAGACCTGAACCCAATCGAGATGGTTTGGGGTGAGCTGGACAACAGAGTGAAGGCAAAAGGGCCAACAAGTGCTAAGCATCTCTGGTAACTCCTTCAAGACTGTTGGAAAACCATTTACGGTGACTACCTCTTGAAGCTCATTAAGAGAATGCCAAAAGTGTGCAAAGCAGTAATCAAAGCAAAAGGTGGCTACTTTGAAGAACCTAGAATATAAGACATATTTTCAGCTGTTTCACACTTTTTTAAGTAATTCATTCCACATGTTTCAATTCCTAGTTTTGACGCCTTCAATGTGAATCTACAATTTTCAGAGTCCTGAAAATAAAGAAAACTCTTTGAATGAGAAGGTGTGTCCAAACTTTTGGTCTGTACTGTATAAATATAGATATATATCTATATATATATTTGCCTTATTTTGTCTGTCTGTGTCTGTCTTGCTCCAAAATGATGTCATTACAGTGACAACCGTCGCATTGGCCGCTCGACTCGGCCTGGCCCCCCGCATGCATTGGCCGCTTGGCCAGGCCCCGACTCCCGCACGGATTGGCCACTCAGCCCGGCCCCCTGCACGCATTGGCTGCTCAGCCAGGCCCCGCCCCCTTCTGCATTGGCCGCTCGGCCATGCCCCGCTCCCCTCACGCATTGGACGCTCGGCCTGGCCCCACCCCCCGCACGCATTCCCTGAACCCATACGAAGCCCCGACTCCCAGGTGACTGCTGCAGCCCTGGGAGCCCACACCGGCAACCCAACCGAGAAATACCCTTGCGTTTCTGGGATCATACCAGAGCCGACGTACGCTGGTAACCATGGTACACATCGGGTAACCATGGAAACCACTTTGCTTAATTACCCGATTGTGTACCATGTTTACCAGCATATGCCGGCTCCCTGCCCATTCAGATCGTTGGTCTCCCGCTGTCAAACACGCCGATGCGTGCTTGACAGCAGGAGACCAACAAAAAAAAAATTAACCAGCACTGTCGCTTTGAAAAGTTACCTGATGTTTACCATGGTTACTAGCTTACCACAGCTCCCGGCACATGTGTGCCGGAGCCGGCGTACGCTGGTAACCATGGTACACATTGAGTAACTATGGAAACCACTTTGCTTAGTTATTCGATGTGTAACATGGTTACTAGCTCACCCCGGCTCCTGGCACACGTGTGCCGGAGCCGGCGTACGCTGGTAACCATGGTACATATTGGGTAACTATGGAAACCACTTTGCATAGTTACCCGGGCCCCAGCACCACATACTTTGCCCACTCGGCCATGCCCCCCGCACACTGTACCCTCTCGGCCATGCCCCCCTCACACTTTGCCCGCTCGGCCATGCCCCCCGCACACTGTGCCCACTCGACCACGCCCTCCGCACACTAAGCCCGCTCGGCCATGCCCCCACACACTTTGGGCACCTATACACCTCTCCCCAGGACTACTCCACCTATTAGACACCTTCCCCCAAGGACTACTTCACCTATTAGACACCTTCTCCCAGGACAACTCCTCCTATTAGACTCCTCCCCCCAGGACTACTCCTCCTATTAGACTCCTCCTCCCCAGTACTACTCCTCCTATTAGACTCCTCCCCCAGAGGTCTACTCCTCCTATTAGACTCCTCTCCCTCCAGGACTACTACTCCTATTAGATTCCTCTCCCCAGGACTACGCCTGCTATTAGACTCCTCCCCCCAGGACTACTCCTCCTATTAGACTCCTCTCCCCAGGAATACTACTATTAGACTCCTCTCCCCCCAGGACTACTCCTCCTATTAGACTCCTCTCCCCCCAGGGCTACTACTCCTATTAGACTCCTCCCCCTAGGACTACTCCTCCCCCCAGGACTACTCCTCCTATTAGACTCTTCACCCCTAGGACTACTCCTAATATTAGACTCCTCTCCCCCCAGGACTACTCCTCCTATTAGACTCCTCTCCCCCCAGGACTACTTCTCCTATTATCCTCCTCTCCCCCAGGACTACTCCTCCTATTATCCTCCTGTCTCCCCAGGACTACTCCTCCTATTATCCTCCTCTCCCCCAGGACTACTCCTCCTATTATCCTCCTCTCCCCCCAGGACTACTCCTCCTATTATCATCCTCTTTCCCCAGGACTACTCCTCCTATTATACTCCTTTCTCCCCAGGACTACTCCTCCTATTATCCGCCTCTCCCCCCAGGATTACTCCTCCTATTATCCTCCTCTCTCCCCAGGATTACTCCTCCTATTATCCTCCTCTCTACCCAGGACTACTCCTCCTATTATCCTCCTATCTCCTCAGGACTCTTCCTTCTATTATACTCCCCTCCCCCCAGGACTTATCCTCCTATTATATTCCTCTCCCCCCAGGACTACTCCTTCTATTATACTCCTCTCCCCCCAGGACTACTCCTCCTATTATACTCCTCACCTCCAGGACTACACCTCATATTATCCTCCTCTTCCCCCAGGACTACTCCTCCTATTATACTCCTCACCTCCAGGACTACTCCTCCTATTATACTCCTCACCTCCAGGAATACTCCTCCTATTATACTACTCTGCCCCCAGGACTACTCCTCCTATTATCCTCCTCTCTCCCCAGGACTACTCCTCCTATTATACTCCTCTCCCCCCAGGACTACTCCTCCTATTATACTCCTCTCCCCCAGGACTACTCCTTTTATTATCCTCCTCTCTCCCCTGGACTACTCCTCCTATTATCCTCCTCTCCCCCCAGGACTTTTCCTCCTATTATTTTCCTCACCTCCAGGACTACTCCTCCTATTATACTCCTCTCCCCCCAGGACTACTCCTCCTATTATCCTCCTCTCCCCCCAGGACTTTTCCTCCTATTATTTTCCTCACCTCCAGGACTACTCCTCCTATTATCCTCCTCTCTCCCTTGGACTACTCCTCCTATTATCCTCTTCTCCCCCCAGGACTACTCCTCCTATTATTTTCCTCACCTCCAGAACTACTCCTCCTATTATACTCCTCTCAACCCAGGACTACTCCTCCTATTATACTCCTCTCCCCCCAGGACTACTCCTCTAATACACACACACTGCACAAAACATACCTCCCCAAAACACACACACACCCACACAAACCGCTTAACACACACACACAACACTGCAGACACACAGCGCTCCACAAACAACGCAACACACACAACGCAACACACAAACAACACCGCTCTCACACACACCCACACCCAGGCAACACCCAGAACATTTACAGCGCCCTACACAAACACTTGGCAACTACACACAACAACCTCTATATATATATATATACTGTAAAAACAAATTATACATTAACTACACAATAAATTCTAGAATACCCGATGCGTTAGATTCGGGCCACCTTCTAGTACATATATATATATATATATATATATATATTACATTGTCTGATGAATGTCCTTTTATATCAATTATTCTCCTATAAAACCAATCTAGCACTCTTATGTTGCGTTTTCTACAGTGTCTGATTTTATAATTTATTTATATAACTTAATGTTGAAAGATATTACTAAACAATATAAGAAGAATAAACGGTATGGTAAACCAGCGATGTCTTGGTCAAAATCACTCTGTTTAATGCTATATATAACAATAATACACTGGAGATGAAAATTAGGGAACAACAAAATTTCCTGAATGTTAAGGTCATTGTGTAGTCCTATGTGATTATATCCTAACATAAGTAAACTTGCAGTATGTTAAGCTTATTTCATAAATGTAATTTATTCCAAAGCACATACTTAAAATGTAAATTAGATAAATGAAAAAGAACACTGATCAAAATTAGAGAACATTGTCAGATACCTGCAAATTATTGGTGTTAATCTGGCACCTGGTGCTAATTTCCTTAATCTGACAAACCCTATTTAATTGGCAGCCTAACTTTCCAGTTTGCACTGACTTTGCAAAAATGGTGTGCCATTCCAAGGTAACTGAAACCCTCCGGCAGCAGGTTGTCCAGTTGAAGGCCAAAGGAAGTGACCTTATCAGTCATAGCAGGAGATGTTAGTTGTTCCAAGTCTGTCATTTTGAGAATATTGCTTTTTTACAACATCTCAAACTCTTTCAAGTGTTCCAAGAAGGCTGGTCGCCATCGAAAGACAAATCAAGAGAGGACAGGATAATGTAGAGGATCTCCATGGGTAATCGTTTCAACACTGTAGCTGGAATTCCTCGACTGTTAAGCTCTGAACAGGGTAATGATCTGTCTCATTATGCAGTGACCAAACCTCTCATTAGCAGTTAGAATTAAAAAGGTTAGACTCACCTTTGGTGAGGAGCTTGTTGTTTGGACAGAGGAGAAGTGGTCCACAATTCATTTTAGTGATGAAAGCAAGTTTAATTTACTTGGGTCTAATGGTAAACATTATGTTCGTCATTAAACTTCTGAAAGACTGAACCCAAAGTGTGCTAAGAAGTCAGTGAAAGGTGGTGGAGGAAGTGTCAAGGTTTGGGGAATGTTTTCTACAGACGATTTTGGACCTGTCATACAGCTACATGGCAGAATGAATGCAAGTGTGTATCAGAAATACCTTCTTCAACAACACGTGGTTCTTTACTTCATTCATCACTCAATCAGCCAGCAATTTCATGCATGACAATGCCCCCTGTCACACAGCAAAACGGGTCAAGCAGTTCCTTGAAAAAGAAATAATTTAAACAATAAAAGGGCCCAGAGTCCTGACCTAAACCCAATAGGAAACCTTTGGAAAAACCTTGGTGACAAAGTTATGGCCAAGAAACCCACAACAGTCAAAGAACTGTGGAAGAGACTGGAAGAGACTGGAAGAAGAGTGGACAAAAATCACACCAGGACAGTGTGAGAGACTAGTGATGAGGCCGCAGATGTGCTGAAGTCATTCAAAGCAAAGGACTGTACACTTTCTACTGATTGGAAATTGATACCTTCAGAAAATTTAGTTATAATCTTTCTCTGTGCTACAGTCATTGCTGTTCTCTAATTATGATCTTCATGTTTTGGGAAAAATAAAGGTTTTATGTTGATAAACTTTGGATCTTTTGTAAAACACTGTTTTTGTGGCATAGTGTACCCCTTACAAAAACCATCAAATGTTGATCAATGTAGATTACATTATTTCTGAAAAAGAGTAAGTAATCAATAATATTTCATAGAAAATGATGGCGATATGTATCAGATTACATTTGTATTTTTTAGTGTTAAACATTATTTCTCATCTTTTCAACTCTTTTTTCATAATAATTCATGCATGTTGCTAGAAACCAAGTACTCCCTTGTAATGCTGATCTTGCTGCACTAGAGATACACATGTGAAATCCCAGAACTTCTTATTATACATTAAAATAAAATATCTACTCTGTTCCACGGCTAAAGTGTAAAATTTACAGTGTACATATGTTTTATATATTGATATGCAATGCTAACATTTTCAAATGTGTAGTTTTGTGTTAGGTTTCAAAGGTTCCAAGCCGCAAAAAGTCAATTAATCAGCAGACATTTGGTGGTATTTTATTTCAGGTTACATATTAATTTCTAGTTTCTAAAATTTCCATTTAGACTTGCACTTATTTTGACTATGCAGCTTTGAGTTTTATCAAAAAAGATCGAAGTTCTCACTAAACCAAATTGCCTTGAAATGTTGTCACTTATCAGTAGCGACATGAGTCTACACATATACAGTGTGTATATGTATATATATATATACATACATGCATACAGTATATATATATATTTACAATACTGAAGATTAGAGATGAGCGAACCGGTCCCGGTTCGGCTCGAGGCGGTTCGCCGAACGGGGGGTCTGGCTCGAGTTCGGCTCGTCGAACGTTCGACGAACCGAACTAGAACCAATAGGCTATAATGGGAGGCAATCACAAACACATAAAAATGCATTATAAATGTACACAAACAGTTAATAAACATTGCCATAACACTTACCGGTCCTCGCGATCCCTTCTGCACTCTGTCTCCTGCCGCTATTCCATCCGATGATCGCTGAATCCTCCCGGTGACCTGCACTGCCAGCAGAGAAGCAGGACCTATCGTGACGTCAAAATAGCCATGTGACCAGTCACGTGGCTATTATCTCATTGGCTACAGACTGGTCACATGACTATGACACGTCATGTAGGACCTGCGAGTGCATCTCTCCGGTACACGGTGCACATATGTGTATCGCCGTGTACCGGCGACATGCTCTAGCACACGGTCGACTCCCCGTTCCGTTAGGGACCGGCTGACACAGCCGGTCATTAACGGAGATCACCGTTGCCATAGCAACGCAGTTAGCGGTGACGTCACCGCTAACCGCGGCTCCGGGAGCACCGTTGCTATGGTAACGCGTCTGTCAGCGTTACCGCTGTTACCGCTAGCAGCCAGCAGTGATCACTCACGGAGTGAAGGCTGCACGCTGCTTCCCGATTGTAGTGAGCATTGTAGTTAGGATGGAGGTTCCCCAGCCCCAAGTGATGCCCCTCACTACAATCGTCACTACTACTACACTAGAAAGAAAGAAGACAGAAGAGCAGGATCGTGGAGGGCTGACAGGGGTAATAAAGATGGAGTCTCTAATGTGTCTGTGTATTTATTTCTATTAAAGTATTTTTTCTCTGTGTGGTGTCTTTTTTTAACCCTTTATTGGAGATTCTTAATGGCCGGGTCAAACGTGCCTGACATTAAGAATCTCTGGCTTAATACTGGCTGGTAAAACAAAGCCAGTATTAACTCATGATTACCCAACAAGCCACCCGGCTCCAGGGCTGTTGGAAGAGTTGGATACAGCGCCAGATGATGGCGCTTCTATGAGAGCGCCATTTTCTGGGACGGCTGCGGACTGAAATCCGCAGCAGAGGCGCCCACAAACCTCGGGCTAACCTGTGCTGCGGATTCCAATCCCCAGCTGCCTAGTTGTACCCGGCTGGACACAAAAATAGGGCGAAGCCCACGTCATTTGTTTTTTAATTATTTCATGAAATAAGTGAAATAATTAAAAAAAACGGGCTTCCCTATATTTTTGGTTCCCAGCCGGGTACAAATAGGCAACTGGGGGTTGGAGGCAGCCCGTGGCTGCCAGCTGTACCTGGCTAGCATACAAAAATATGGCGAAGCCCACGTCATTTTTTTGGTGGGCAAAAAACTTCTGCATGCAGTCCTGGATGGAGTATGCTGAGCCTTGTAGTTCTGCAGCTGCTGTCTGCTCTTCTCCATACAGACAGACAGCAGCTGCAGAACTACAAGGCTCAGCATACTCCATCCAGGACTGTATGCAGAAGTTTTTTGCCCCCTGAAAAAATTATGTGGCTTCGCCATATTTTTGTATGCTAGCCAGGTACAGCAGGCAGGTACGGCTGCCCCCAACCCCCAGTTGCCTATTTGTACCCGGCTGGGAACCAAAAATAAAGGGAAGCCCTTTTTTTATTATTTCATGAATTTCATGAAATAATTAGAAAACAAATGACGTAGGCTTTGCCCCATTTTTGTGTCCAGCCAGGTACAACTAGGCAGCTGGGGATTGGAATCCGCAGCACAGGTTGGCCTGAGCTTTCTGGGCCCCACTGCTGCGATTTGCAGTCTGCAGCCGCCTCAGAAAATGGCATTTTCATAGAAGCGCCATCTTCTGGCGCTGTATCCAACTCTTCCAGCACCTGCCTGCTATACCTGGCTAGCATACAAAAATATGGCGAAGCTCACGTCCTTTTTTTGTAGCTTTTTGGCAAAAAAAAAAAAAAATGCTTCCCTGGATTTTCCATTGCCAGTGAAGGTAACACCAAGCAGTGGGGGTTAGCAGCCAGTAGCTGCTTGGATTACCCTTAGCTAGCAATACAAAAAATGCAGTGGGAGCTAACATATATTTTTTTTAATTATTTATTTAAATAACTAAAAATAAAATGGGCTTCCCTGTATTTTGATTGCTGGACATCACAGTGCTGTAAAAATAAATCTTTAAAAAAATGACGTAGCGCTCCGCGGTATTTTTGATTCTCAGCGCAGATAAAGCAGACAGCTATGGGTTGCCACCCCCATCTGCCTGCCGTTACCTTGGTTGGCAATCAAAATACAGGGAAGCCCATTAATTTTTTCTATTTAAAAAATAGTTAAAAAAAAAAAATTACGTTGGGTCCCCCCATTTTTGATAGCCAGCTAGGGTAAAGCAGACGGCTGTAGCCTGAAAACCACAGCTGGCAGCTTTACCGTGGTTGGGGATCCAATGTGGAGGTCCCCTCAGGCTCTTTTTTATAATTATTTTATAAATATTAATAATTACACAATAAAAGTAGGGGACCCCCCAAATTGGATCACCAGCCAAGGTAAAGCGGACAGCTGTGGTCTGGTATTCTCAGGGTGGGAAGGTCCATAGTTATTGGGCCTTCACAGCCTAAAAATAGCAGGCCGCAGGCACCCCAGACGTGGCGCATCCACTAGATGCGCCAATCCTGGCGCTTCACCCCAGCTCATCCCGTGCCCTGGTGCAGTGGCAAACGGGGTAATAAATCGGGTTGATACTAGCTGTAAAGTCACCTGAGATCAAGCCCAGCAGTTTGTGATGTCATGGCGTCTATTAGATACCCAACATCATAAACTGTCAGTACTAACAAAAACAAAAAATCGACAAAAGAAATTTATTTGAAAAAACAGTCCCCAAAACATTTCCTCTTTCACCAATTTATTGTAAGAAAAAAAATAAAGGGGTCCCACGACGACTCTGGACCGTCTAGAATATGGGGGGGGAGACACTCAGGGAACGTATCCCCCATTTTCTAGGAGTGCGGACCCTTCATGTGAGGAGTGTGGGTGCAATGAATCTGCACTCACTCTCCCCGGGTCCACAGCAGCAGAGTCCATGTCGTAATGGTTGCTACCAAAGCTGCAATGCCCTGCTCATGAGGTAAGGGCATGCCTAATCAGGAGAACTACTGTAGAGGAAGCTCTGCTCACTGGTATATAGGTGCTCAGAGGTAATAATAGATAAAATTAGTGAGTAACCTCGGCACTCTATATCTCCCAGACTAAGTCAGTAAGTCACAACGGATAGTAATGCAAAATCACTCTTTATTGGTCCGTATTAAGAAAATTTTTTTTTCATAAGCATATATGTTTTTGTCCAAAACAAGTTACAAATGACGTTTCGGCCTGAGCCTTCGTCAGATTGGACTTATCTGCATGTAATCATGAAAAATGACAATAATCAGTATCACATAAGAGTGAGAGAACAATAACATAAACTCGAACAATGTAGAGGTACAATTGGGATGCAGCAAAAAAATTGCAACACAGCAAGAAATGAAACACATGATACAAATGTCATAATACAGTACAAGGACAATATAGTAATGACAAATATGGGGTCAGAGTAGACTTAGACAGCTCTGGTACGAAAGAGATGTCAATCATAAAGTAACATGTGCAGTAGGTGTAGAGCTACACTATGCATGGCAGAGCTAATGGGTAGACCGACCATAGAAAAAGTAGAGAAAAAGTGGAGAAAAAGTGGAGAATAAGTGGAACATAAGAGGAGAAAAAGTGGAGAAAAAGTGGAGAAAAAAGTGGAGAAAAAGTGGAGAAAAAGTGGAGAAAAAGTGGAGAAAAAGTGGAGAAAAAGTGGAGATTAAGAGGAGAAAAAGTGGAGAAAAAGTGGAGAAAAAGTGGAGATTAAGAGGAGAAAAAGTGGAGAAAAAGTGGAGAAAAAGTGGAGCATAAGAGGAGAAAAAGTGGAGAAAAAGTGGAGAAAAAGTGGAGAAAAAGTGGAGCATAAGAGGAGAAAAAGTGGAGAAAAAAGTGGAGAAAAAGTGGAGAAAAAGTGGAGCATAAGAGGAGAAAAAGTGGAGAAAAAAGTGGAGAAAAAGTGGAGTAAAAGTGGAGAAAAAATGGAGAAAAAGTGGAGAAAAAGTGGAGATTAAGAGGAGAAAAAGTGGAGAAAAAGTGGAGAAAAAGTGGAGCATAAGAGGAGAAAAAGTGGAGAAAAAAGTGGAGAAAACGTGGAGAAAACGTGGAGGAAAAAGTGGAGAAAAAGTGGAGAAAAAGTGGAGAAAAAGTGGAGAAAAAGTGGAGCATAAGAGGAGAAAAAGTGGAGAAAAAAGTGGAGAAAACGTGGAGAAAAAGTGGAGCATAAGAGGAGAAAAAGTGGAGATTAAGAGGAGAAAAAGTGGAGAAAAAGTGGAGAAAAAGTGGAGAAAAAGTGGAGAAAAAGTGGAGAAAAAGTGGAGCATAAGAGGAGAAAAAGTGGAGAAAAAGTGGAGAAAAAAGTGGAGAAAAAGTGGAGAAAAAGTGGAGAAAAAGTGGAGAAAAAGTGGAGATTAAGAGGAGAAAAAGTGGAGAAAAAGTGGAGAAAAAGTGGAGCATAAGAGGAGAAAAAGTGGAGAAAAAAGTGGAGAAAACGTGGAGAAAACGTGGAGAAAAAGTGGAGAAAAAGTGGAGAAAAAGTGGAGAAAAAGTGGAGCATAAGAGGAGAAAAAGTGGAGAAAAAAGTGGAGAAAACGTGGAGAAAACGTGGAGAAAAAGTGGAGAAAAAGTGGAGAAAAAGTGGAGAAAAAGTGGAGCATAAGAGGAGAAAAAGTGGAGAAAAAAGTGGAGAAAACGTGGAGAAAAAGTGGAGAAAAAGTGGAGAAAAAGTGGAGCATAAGAGGAGAAAAAGTGGAGATTAAGAGGAGAAAAAGTGGAGAAAAAGTGGAGAAAAAGTGGAGAAAAAGTGGAGAAAAAGTGGAGAAAAAGTGGAGCATAAGAGGAGAAAAAGTGGAGAAAAAAGTGGAGAAAAAGTGGAGAAAAAGTGGAGAAAAAGTGGAGATTAAGAGGAGAAAAAGTGGAGCATAAGAGGAGAAAAAGTGGAGAAAAAAGTGGAGAAAAAGTGGAGAAAGTGGAGAAAAAAATGGAGAAAAAGTGGAGAAAAAGTGGAGAAAAAGTGGAGAATAAGAGGAGAAAAAGTGGAGAAAAAGTGGAGAAAAAGTGGAGAATAAGAGGAGAAAAAGTGGAGAATAAGTGGAGAAAAAAATGGAGAAAAAGTGGAGAAAAAGTGGAGAGAAAGTGGAGAAAAAAATGGAGAAAAAGTGGAACACCCTTTGGTACCTTTCATGTGGCACTAAGGGGTGCTTAGCTTTGTATTTAGCCAAAAAAATGAAAAAAAAAATGACATAGGGTTCCCCCTAGTTTTGTAGCCAGCTAGGGTAAAGCAGACGGCTGCAGCCTGCAGACCACAGCTGGCAACCTCACCTTGGCTGGTAATCCAAAACTGAGGGCACCCCACGCTGTTATTTTAAATTAAATAAATAATTAAAAAAAAAAACCACGTAGGGGTCCCCCAAAATTGGATCACCAGCCAAGGTAAAGCAGACAGCTGGGGCCTGATATTCTCAGACTAGGGAGGTCCATGGTTATTGGAATCTCCCCAGCCTAAAAATAGCAGGCCGCAGCCGCCCCAGAAGTGGCGCATCCATTAGATGCGCCAATCCTGGTGCTTCGCCCCAGCTCATCCCGCGCCCTGGTGCGGTGGCAAACGGGGTAATATTTGGGGTTAATACCAGATGTGTAATGTCACCTGGCATCAAGCCCTGGGGTTGGTGAGGTCAGGCGTCTATCAGATACCCGACATCACCAACCCAGTCAGTAATAAAAAAAAATACACGACAAACACATTTTTATTTGAAAAAACACTCCCCAAAACATTCCCTCTTTAACCAATTTATTAGATTGAAAAACAAATCCAGGTCTGGTGTAATCCAAGGGGTTGCCATGACGATGCACACTGTCCCAGTCAATGAAGAGCAGGATGTTCCCCATTGGCTGGGAGAGCAGTGCAGTGACCTGAGCTAACATCAATGGGTCAGCCCAGGTCACTGCAGGGCATGAGAAGTGCTGCTGTCAGTGAGGTACATTACCTGCGCTGATCTCCAGCACACTGACAGCCCCTGTCACTGAGGTCAATGACCGGCGCCTTCACATCAAGTATCGCGAGAGGTCCGTGACGTCACCGCCAGTGTCAGTCTCGGGTCGGAAGCGAGAGGTGATGTGACAAGCGGCGGCCATGGAGGACAGTGACAGCGCTGAGGTCGGGATGGCGGGACTTCATCACCGCAGGTAAGCCGAGCGAGCGAGCGAGCGAGCGAGCGGGCGGGCGGGCGGGCGGGGGGGGGGGGTGGATGTGTGTGTGTGTGTGTGTTTGTGTATGTGTATGTATGTGTACATGCCGCGGGCAGGAGGGGGTGGAGCGAGCTGAGCGGGAAAGTGTGGGCTTCCTGCACGTAACTAAGATAAACATCGGGTTACTAACCAAAGCGCTTTGCTTGGATACCCGATGTTTATCTTGGTTACCAGCTTGTGGCAGGCTGCCAGCGATGGCTCCTGCTCACTGTAGCTGTAAAAAGCCCTGCTTTTTGCTGCTAGAACCGTTCTCGAACGTATCTAGAACTATCGAGCTTTTAGCAAAAAGCTCGAGTTCTAGTTCGATCTCGAACAGCCCAAAAATCACTCGAGCCGCGAACTGGAGAACCACGAACCACGAACCGCGCTCAACTCTACTGAAGATGTGACACTTTGATACAATCAATGTAAAGTAGTCAGTGTACATCTTGTATAACACTAAATTTGCTGTGCTCTCTAAATAGCTCGACACACAAGAATAAATGTCTAAACCGCAGGCAATAAAAATGAGTACACCCCTAAGCCAAATTGTGCCCAATTAGCGATTTTTCCTTTTCTGATGTGAATGGGAAGCAGATGTGTTAAATTTAGTGTTATTGCACTCATACTGGTCACTGGACATTCAACATGGCAACTCATGACAAAGAATTATCTGAGGATCTGAAAAGAAGAGATGTTGCTCTACATAAAAATAGCCTAGGCTATAAAAAGATTGCCAACACTCTGAAACTGAGCTGCAGCATGGTGACCAAGACCATAAAGTGGTTTAACCCCTTCACCCCAGGGCGATTTTCCATTTTTCCGTTTTGTATTTTTTGCTCCCCTTCTTCCGAGAGCCGTAACTTTTTTAATTTTCCATGAATCTTGCAATATAAGGGCTTGTTTTTGCGGGACGAGCTGTAATTTTAAATTAAATCATAAGTTTTCCCATATAGTGGTTTGAAAAACAGCAAAAAAATTTAAAGTGCGGAAAAATTTCAAAAAAAGTGCAATTGCACAATAGTTTTTGGGATATTTTATTCACCATATTCACTATATGATAAAACGAATGCACTGGTGTAATGTCTCAGGTCAGTATGAGTTTGTAGACACCAAATATGTATAGGTTTACTTTTATCTAAGGGGTTAAAAAAAATTCACAAGTTTGTCCAAAAAAAGTGTTGCACTTTTTGCTCTATATTCCAAAACTTGTAGCATTCTTATTTTTCAGGATCTATAACTCAATAATGGCTTATTTTTTGCATCTCGAGCTGACGTTTTAAGTGGACTATTTTTGCGCAGATGTTACGTTTTGATCGCCTGTAATTGCATTTTGCGTAAAATTTGCGGCGACCAAAAAAAAAATGTAATTTTGACGTTAGGAATTTTTTTGCCACTACGCCGTTTACTGATCGGATAAATTGATTTTATATTTTGATAGATCAGGCATTTCTCAAAGCGGCGATACCAAATATGTGTACATTTTTTTTAACCCTTTAATTTTCAATGGGCTGAATGGGGGGTGATTTGAACTTTTAGGTTTTTTTATTTTTTTTTTATTTTTTTAAAACTTTTTTAAACTTTTTTTTTATTTTTCTAGCCCCCTTAGGGGACTATAACGATCAGCAGTCTGATCGCACTTCGATTTCTCTTGAATACAGCTACACAGCTGAGAACTGGAGAAAAACTGCTTTACTCTCATGGCAGTCTGCCGACAGTGAGAGAAAGTGACTTATGATAGCTACAGGAGTCATCACATGACCCTGTGCTACCATGGCAATCACCGGAATCACGTGAACCACCGGAACCAATGGAGTCACGTCACATGACTTCTGATGGAGGTGGGTAAGTTATCCTTATGGCTGCGCACTGATACATCTCGCTGTCAGAATTGGACAGCAAGAAGTAAAGGGGTTAATAGGCGCAGGTGGAATGCGATTCCACTCGCGCCTAGCAGGCACATGTCAGCTGATGCGTGCGCATATTACCGCGGACTGCCCACGGTGGGGATTAACCTCACATGATCCATGACGTATCCAGTACATCATGTATCATGAAAAGGTTAACAGATTTCACTCAGAATCATATTCAGAGGTTGTCCTTTCAAAATAAACGTATGAGTCCTGACAGCATTACTGCAGAGGTCAAAGAGTGGGGGGGCATCCTGTTAATGCTCAGACTATATGAAGCACAGTGCATCTTCTAAAGATGACACAAAAGAAAGACCGCAAACCATTTTCTAAAGAAAAGCAGACTAAAGGCTACTTTACACACTGCGATATCGGTCCCGATATCGCTAGTGTGGGTACCCGCCCCCATCTGTTGCGCGACACGGGCAAATCGCTGCCCGTGTCGCACAACAGCCGTCACACCCGTCACACATACATACCTGTCCGGCGACGTCGCTGTGACGGGCGAACCGCCTCCTTTCTAAGGGGGCGGTCCGTGCGGCGTCACAGCGACGTCACTGAACCGCCGCCCAATAACAGCGGAGGGGCGGGGCTGAGCGGGATGTAACATCCCGCCCACCTCCTTCCTTCCTCATAGCGGCCGGGAGGCAGGTAAGGGGAGCTTCCTCGTTCCTGCGGCGTCACACGCAGCGATGTGTGCTGCCGCAGGAACGAGGAACAACCTCGTTACTGCTGCAGTAACGAGATTTGAGAATGGACCCCCGTGTCGCCGATTAGCGATTTTGCACGTTTTTGCAACGATGCAAAATCGCTTATCGGTGTCACACGCAACGGCATCGCTAATGCGGCCGGATGTGCGTCACGAATTCCGTGACCCCAACGACTCCGCATTAGCGATGTCGCAGCGTGTAAAGCCCGCTTAAGGATATGGATTGTTAGAACCATGTCCTGTGGTCTGATGAGACCAAGATAAACTTATTTAGTTCATATGGTGTCAAGCATGTGTGGAGGCAACCAGGTGAGAAGTACAAAAACAAATTTGTCTTGCCTAAAGGTAAGCATAGTGGTGGAAGTGTATGGTTTGAGGCTCCATGAGTGTTGCAGGCTGTGGGGAGTTACAGCACATTGAGGCAACAGTGAATGCTTACAGTACTGTGACATACTGAAGCATGACCCCCTCCCTTCAAAAATGCGGCCACAGGGCAGTATTCCAACATGATAATGACCCTAAACACACCTCCAAGACAACCACTGCCTTGCTAAAGAAACTGAGGGTAAAGGTGCTGGACTGGCTAAGCATGTCTCTAGACCTAAACCCTATTGAGTTCTGTGTGGCATCCTCATATGGAAGGTGAAGGAGTGCAAGGTCTCCAACATCCACCAGCTATGTGATGTCATCATCGAAAAGTGGAAGAGGATTACAGTGGCTCCTGTGAAGCACTAGTGAGCTTCATGCCCAAGAGAGTTAAAGCAGTGCTTCAAAAGAATGGAGGCAAAACAAAATTTTGACACTTTGGGCACAACGTCTCCATTTTTACTGCTTGTTGCCAGCAGTTTTGACAGTTATTTAGAGGGCACACTAAATTTACAATGTTATACAAGCTGTACACTGACTACTTTACATTGTATCAAAGTGTCATATCTCCAGTGTTGTCCCATGAAAATATATGACATTTTTATAAAAATGTGAGGGTTGTATTCATTTTTGTTAAAAACTATATGTCAGGGAAAAAGGGAAGAAGAGGAAGGATAATAATAATTTTAATAATTTTATTCAGGAAAACCCTTTCCACCAACAGAGCACATGACTAGCTCTCTAGCGCCCCTCTTATAGTCAGACCAATTGTCTAATTGCCCGACGATAAGCAAGGAGGCTGCTATTCTACTATGTCGATGATTGAAGGGTTCCCGGTGAGAGTAAAGGCTGATTTACATGCAACGACATCGCTAGCGATGTCAGTCGTGAAAGCACCCGCCCCTGTCGCTTGTGAATCACGGGCAAATCGCTGCACGTGGAGTACAAAATCGCTAGTACCAGTCACACATACTTACCTTCCTAGCAATGTCGCTGTGGCCAGTGAACAGCCTCTTTTCTAAGGGGGCGGTTCATGCGGCATCATAGTGATGTCACACGGCAGGCGTCCAATAGAAGTGGAGGGGTGGAGAGCAGCCGCATAAAAGTCACTCCCACCGGAGGACGCAGGCACAGTGTTGTTCGTCGTTCCTGGGGTGTCACACGTAGCGATGTGCGCTGCCTCAGGAACGACGAACAACCTGCGTCCTGCACCAGCAACGACATTTGGGAAATGAACGACGTGTCAACGATCAACGATTACGTGAGTAATTTTGATCGTTAGCGGTCGCTCATAGGCGTCACACGCAATGACGTCTCTAACGAAGCCGGATATGCATCACGAATTCCGTGACCCCAATGACATCTCGTTAGCGATATCGTTGCTTGTAAAGCCCCCTTAAGGTATATATTCCCCCGACTCCTGCGAGCAGAATATATCTAATCCTCCCCTGATCTCACTGGGTGCCCCACAATGATCTTTGGCATAAATTTGCTGCCACCAACTGATTATAATAACTATTAAGCCGAGCTCATCTGGACAAGATGGCTGCTATAGGAAGTTGTCTTGATAGATCAGAATATATCCCTATTTTCTCGCACTATATATATATATATATATATATATATATATATGTGTGTGTGTTTTTACATACATTTGAAACCAGCAGTTTACTTCAATTATTTAAAAAGACACATATGCATATTTGTCTCACAATCTGACATCAAATCAGAATAAACCTTTTGTCATGGCAGGGGAGAGATGCAATACCAGCCATATAGGACAAAACACACAGGAAGGGAAATGAATGCCTTATAGCTAGGGAAAGGGGGAAGTGGTGACTCCTGATAACAACGTGCAGCTCACCCTCACTGCCCTCACCGACCCTACACAGGCTCCTCACCTGTTGCCAAGCTGGATATCTGGGGCACTGTCTTACCATTGCAAATAAACCCTAAGTAGGGATGGCAGGTACGAGCACTAGTCAACACCACTAACACTAAAGGAAGACACAAGAGAACAATACAGCGGAAAAAACAATGCAATCACCAGAGCCGTGGTAGACAGTAAAAGAAAAACACTTATCTGAGGTATAGGCAGCCACCACAGTAGTCTCTGTAGCTACAGGAGATGACATCTCCAGACCTCAGCAAGGAACAAACTATAAACCGCACCTAGCACACTCCAGGATAAGGTTAATAAAGGAAGTCAGAGAATAGCAACTGAAAACAGGACGACAGTTCTCCAGGGTCATAGAGTCCACTTGCTTTATAACCAGGGAACTTTCAGATAACAACACGTGCTGCCAATCTCTGTGATCTTTTAGCACTCACTGCTACTGGATTGTCGGCCAGTCGTGATACCTCCATGACAGGCCGTGACACATCCATGACACCTTTCCCGTTTTAGGTCAATTAGGATTACCAAAATTATTTATATTTGCCAAATGCCAGAATAATGGGAGCGAGAGAATGTTTTAAGGCATTTTTATTACTTTCTGAAAAGTCAATTGTTTACATACATTTCATTAGTACTGCATTTGGTACCATTGCCCTTAAACTGAATGACTTGGTCAAACATTTTGGATATCCTTCCTTAAGCTTCTCACAATAGTTCTTAGGAATTTGGGCCCATTGCTCCTGACAGTAACTGATCATGTTTGCAGGTCACCTTGCTCAGACCTGCCTTTTTAGTTTTCCCCATAAATTTTCAATAGGATTGAGATTATGGGTTTGTGATGGCCACTCCATCCATAATATTGACTTTGTTATCCTTAAACCACTTTGTCACCAGTTTGGCAGTATGCTTCAGGTCATTGTCCATTTGGGAGATTCATTTTCGCCCGAGCTTTAAGTTCCTAGCTCATGTCTTGTGATGTTGCTTCAGTATTGTAAATAATTTTCTTTTCTCATGATGCTATCTATTTTGTGAAGTGCACCAGTTCCTCTTGCAGCAAAACAATCCAACAAAATAATGCTGCCATACCCATGTTTCACAGTTCAGATGGCGTTCTAAAGCTTCAAAACTTCTCCCCTTTTCCTCCAAACTTAACGATAGTCATTTGGCCAAACACTTCAATTTCAGTTTAGTCAGACCACAGGATATGTCTCAAAAATTAAGGTCTATGTTCCTGTGTGCATTTGCAAACATTAATCTGTCTTTTTTTATATTTCTTTTGGAGTAGTGGCCTTTCAGCCCATGTTGATACTATCTTACCAACTTCTGCCAGCATCTTTCCAAGGTCTTTTGCTCTTGTTCTTAGGGTGATATGCCCATGTCTGACCAAAGTATGTTCATCTTTGGTACATAGAACACATCTCCTTCCTGAGCGGTATGATGGCTGGGCATTCCCATCTTGTTTGTACTTGTATATAATTGTTTGTACAGATGGATAAGGAACCTTCAGGTATCTGGAAATTGCACCCAAGGATGAACCAGACTTGTTCAAGTCCACAATTCTCTTTCTGAGATCTTGGCTTATTTCTTTTGACTTTCCCATGATGCTAAACAAAGAAGCAGTGTATTTCAGGTGTGCATTAAAATACATACACAAGTGTGTCTCTAGTTAACTCAGATGTTGCCAATAAACTTATCAGAAGCTTCCAAAGACATGACATCATCATATGGGCTGTCCCGTATTGTTTAACCCCTTCAGCCCCCAGCCTGTTTCACCTTAAAGACCTGGCCATTTTTTACATTTCTGACCAGTGTCACTTTGACAGGTTATAACTCTGGAACGCTTCAACGGATCCTGGAGATTTTGAGACTGTTTTTTTGTGACATATTGTACTTCATGTCAATGGTAAATTTAGGCCGACATTTTTTGCGTTTATGTGTGAAAATTTTGGAAATTTGGCGAAAATTTTGAAAATTTCGCAATTTTAAAAATTTTAAATTTTATGCCCATAAATCTGTGAGATATGTCACACAAAATAGTTACTATATAACATTTCCCACTTGTCTACTTTATACCAGCGCAATTTTCTAAACAAATTTTTTTTCCGTTAGGAAGTTAGAAGGGTTCAAAGTTCATCAGCAATTTTTCATTTTTCCAACAAAATTTACAAAAATTTTTTTTTCGGTACCACATCACATTTGGAGTGACTTTGAGAGGCCTAGGTGACAGAAAATACCCAAAAGTGACCCCATTCTAAAATCTGCACCCCTCACACTGCTCAAAACTACATCCAAAAAGTTTATTAACCCTTTAGGAGCTTTACAGCAACCAAAGCAATGTGGAAGGAAAAAATGAAAAGTTTACTTTTTTACACAAATATGTTACTTTAGCCATAAAATTTAGCATTTTCACAAGGGTATCAGGAAAAAGGCACCATAAAATTAATTGTGCAATTTCTCCTGAGAACAATGATATCGCATATGTGGGGGAAATCAATTGTTTGGGCGCACGGCAAGGCTCGGAAGAGAAGGAGCATCATTTGAATTTTTGAAAGCAAAATTGTCTGGAATAATTAGCAGATGCGATGTTGCGTTTGGAGACCCCCTGAGGTGCCTAAACAATGGAGCTTCCCCACAAGTGACCCCATTTTGGAAACTAGACCCCTCATGGAATTTATCTAGATGTTTATTGAGCACTTTGAACCTCTAGGGGCTTCAAAAAAGTTAATAACTTTGAGCCGTGAAAATAAAAAAAATAAAAAATTACCACGAAATTGTTACTTCAACCAGGTAGTTTTTTTTTCACAAGGGTATCAGGAAAAATTGCAACATAAAATGTATTGTGCATTTTCTCCTGAGTACACAGATACCTCATATGTGGTGGAAATCAAATGTTTGGGCGCACAGCAGAGCTCGGAAGGCAAGGAGCGACATTTGCCTTTTCAAACGCAAAATTGTCTGAAATCCTTAGTGGATGCCATGTTGTGTTTGGAGACCCCCTGAGGTGCCTAAACAATAGAGCTCCCCCACAAGTGACCCCATTTTGGAAACTAGACCCCTCATTGAATTTATCTAGATGTTTACTGAACACTTTGAACCCCTGGAGGCTTCACAAACGTTTAGAATGTTCAGCCGTGAAAATATATATATTTTTTTTTTACCATGAAATTGTTATTTCAATCAGGTAGCTTTTTTTTCCACAAGGGTATCAGGAAAAAATGCACCATAAAATGTATTGTGCAATTTCTCCTGAGTACACAGATACCTCATATGTGGTGGAAAGTAATTGTCTGGGCACACGGCGGGGCTCAGAAGAGAAGAAGCGCTATTTCACAGCAAAATTGGTTGGAATTATTAGCGTACGCCATGTTGCGTATGGAGACCCCCTGAGGTGCCTAAACAATGGAGCTCCCCCACAAGTGACCTCATTCTGGAAACTAGACCCCCATGGCATAAATCTACATGGGTAATGAGCACTTTGAACCCTCAGGTGCTTCATACATTGAGGCATAAAAACAAAAAAAGTACTTTTTTTTCCACAAAAATATTATTTTAGGCTAAATTTTTTAATTTTTACAGGGATATCAGGATAAAATGGACCGCAAAATTTGTTGGGCAATTTGTTCTGAGTACGCTGATACCTCATATGAGGCAGAAAACCACGGTTTGGGCGCACGGCAGAGCTCCAGAGGGAAGGAGCGTCATTTGACTTTTTAAATGGAAAATTAGCTGGAATCGTTAGCCGCACCATGTTGCGTTTGGAGATCCCCCTGATGTGCCCAAACAGTGGAGCTCCCCCACATGTGACCCCTTGTTGGAAACTAGACCCCCCCATACAAAGAAATATTAGTTTGGCAAAATAAAAAATACAGACGTCAGTAAAAAAAAGAAAATATATATATATATATATATATATATATATATATATATATATTACATATATGAGCGCCTGCAACTGACACTAAGGCAAGTGCCACACGTGAGAGCAATGCACAAATCTCGCATCGCATCATCCGGCACAGCCGCACACTCCTGTCTGGAAGAGAGCGACCATGCCGGATGATGCGATATGAGACTCGTGCATCGCTCTCATGTGTGGCACTGGGCTGACCCTTACAATATTCAGTAAAAAATACTGTAGTTGACGATTACTACAGTATAATTTTACTGGCCCTAAACTAAGTTTATTTGTATTTCTTTCTTAGTTTACATAAAAAAAATTAGGACGAACGCACGGATGTGCTGCAAAAAGGGGGGGACTAGGTGGGATGGAAAAAAGATGGATGGAGGATAGAAGAGGGCGCAACGGATGCAGGAGCAGCGGAGGATGGGAGAGGGGGCGCGGCGGAGGATGGGAGAGGGCGCGGCGGATGGATGGTAGAGGGCGTGGCGGATGGAGGAGCGGCGGAGGATGGGTGAGGGCACAACAGACGCAGGAGCGGCGGAGGAAGGGGGGGCAAGGGGAAGGGTGGAAGGGGAGTGGGAGGTGAGATTGGGGATAGCTACCTTACAGAATGGATCTATGCAGCAGGATTGCCGCAGATGCGGGAGGGAGGAAGGGGGCAGAGGATTAAGGGTATGGGAGAGAGCAGGCAGCAGATCAGGGAGGGGGCAGAGGCTGATGGGGGAGTGAGGTGGCAGATGCAGGGGTGCAGAGGCTGATGGGGGAGTGAGGTGGCAGATGCAGGGGCGCAGAGGCTAATGGGGGAGTGAGGTGGCAGATGCAGGGGCGCAGCGGCAGATGGGGAGAGAGCGGCGGCAGATGGGGAGAGTGCGGCGGCAGATGGGGAGAGTGCGGCAGCAGATGGAGAGAGTGCGGCGGCTGATGGGGAGAGTGCGGCGGCTGATGGGGAGAGTGTGGCGGCAGATGCAGGGGCGGTGGAGCGGCTGATGGGGAGAGTGCAGTGGCTGATGGGGAGAGTGTGGCGGCTGATGCAGGGGCGGTGAAGCGGCTGATGGGGAGAGTGCAGCGGCAGATGCAGGGGCGGTGGAGCTGCTGATGGGGAGAGTGCAGTGGCTGATGGGGAGAGTGCAGCGGCTGATGCAGGGGCGGTGGAGCGGCTGATGGGGAGAGTGCAGTGGCTGATGGGGAGAGTGCGGCGGCTGATGCAGGGGCAGTGAAGCGGCTGATGGGGAGAGTGCAGTGGCTGATGGGGAGAGTGCAGCGGCAGATGCAGGGGTGGTGGAGCTGCTGATGGGGAGAGTGCAGTGGCTGATGAGGAGAGTGCAGCGGCAGATGCAGGGGCGGTGGAGCGGCTGATGGGGAGAGTGCAGTGGCTGATGGGGAGAGTGCAGCGGCAGATGCAGGGGCGGTGGAGCTGCTGATGGGGAGAGTGCAGTGGCTGATGGGGAGAGTGCAGCGGCAGATGCAGGGGCGGTGGAGCGGGTGATGGGGAGAGTGCAGTGGCTGATGGGGAGAGTGCAGCGGCAGATGCAGGGGCGGTGGAGCTGCTGATGGGGAGAGTGCAGTGGCTGATGGGGAGAGTGCAGCGGCAGATGCAGGGGCGGTGGAGCGGGTGATGGGGAGAGTGCAGTGGCTGATGGGGAGAGTGCAGTGGCTGATGTAGGGGCGGTGGAGCGGCTGATGGGGAGAGTGCAGTGGCTGATGCAGGGGCGGTGGAGCGGCTGATGGGGAGAGTGCAGTGGCTGATGGGGAGAGTGCGGCGGCAGATGCAGGGGCGGTGGAGCGGCTGATGGGGAGAGTGCAGTGGCAGATGCAGGGGCGGTGGAGCGGCTGATGGGGAGAGTGCAGCGGCAGATGCAGGGGCGGTGGAGCGGCTGATGGGGAGAGTGCAGCGGCAGATGCAGGGGCGGTGGAGTGGCAGATACAAGCAGGCAGCAGAAAGAAAGCAGCGGCGTCAGATGCAGGTGGGGGCGCAGCGTGAGGAGAGCAGCGGCGTCAGATGCCCCCATGCATCTGACGCCGCTGCTTTCCTCCCGCTGCGCCACCCCCTGCATCTGATGCCGCTGCTCTCCTTCCACTGCGCCACCCCCTGCATCTGACGCCGCTGCTCTCTTATTGCTGAGTAGCGGCGTAACATGCAGGAGCGCAGCGGAGAGCAGGGGTGAAGCACATGGAGCAGGGCAGCGGTGGATCGGGGGCTGTGACTC
Source organism: Anomaloglossus baeobatrachus (assembly GCF_048569485.1). Lineage (NCBI taxonomy): Eukaryota > Metazoa > Chordata > Amphibia > Anura > Aromobatidae > Anomaloglossus > Anomaloglossus baeobatrachus. The sequence continues at coordinate 295,365,811 of NC_134353.1, read as the reverse complement.
ACAGATGGGCGCCCACAGGGATCGCTCTCCTCAGATTCCACGGAGGGAGAAGCTAAGGAGAGCGATCTCCTACAGCGAGCTCATCCGGTCCCAGATGCACGGTGCTGTTTGGAGAAATCGGTCACAAGGCCGATCTCTCCAATCAGAGCTGGGGGCGGGTACAGTAAAGCTCACTGAGCTCCAGCCAATGGCCAGTGCTGCAGCTGCACTGACATAGCTGGATTTCAATGCTTCAGCCATTTTCAATGGCTGAAACATAACACTGGCTGTGATTGGCTGAGCGGCGTTCATCAGCCAATCACAGTCTCCGTAGGTCCGGGAAGGAGACACCACCCCTCCTGAGGTCAGGTACAAGTCCTCTCCTTCCCGAATGTACAGTTTTTTAAAACCGATCGCGGTGCCCGGTGCTCTGGTGCCGCGATTCCGCCATGACGGATGTATCCGTCATGGGTCTTTAAGTACCAGGGCACCATGACGGCTAGATCCGTCAAAGGTCGTGAAGGGGTTAAAGGCATAGAACTCTTAGTGTATGTAAATTTTTGACTTTGTAGAAAATAATATAAATACCTTAAAACATTCTCTCTCTTTCATTATTCTGGTATTTAGCAAATATAAATTATTTTGGTAATCCAAATTGACCTAAAACGGGAAAGGTTTATTCTGATTTCATGTCAGAAAAACATTCATATGTGTCTTTTTAGATAGTGTATGTAAACTTTTGTTTTCAACTGTATGTCCATCAGGGTCAACAAAAGGTCGAACAATTTCCCAATTAGTCTTCATCTTGGAATAAAAATAATAACTCTAAAACATCTCACTATTTTATTTCTTGACATGCATTATGTAATGTCTACATGGAAATTGAACTGTATTCATCACAAATCCAAATATTGGCTTACTAATATGTCTGTTAGAAGTCAGTAAAGACTAGATCGGAGTTTAAGTGCCAGGTTGATCTATACCAGCTTGTTTTTTGTCTAGAATCTTTACAAATTATAGGTGTTTCTTGGGAGATATTTTTTCCTAAAAGTGACTTTTAGAGGTCGCTGAGGTTATATCAGCTGTCATAAGATTGAGTTTCTAGCCTGGATTGAAGTCACAAACTGTATGTCTGACTGAGTGGCTTTGGTATATCATACCTTTTTTCTTGGCAGATCATACATTTTCCCTTGTATCTGCTTCACATAATCAAATGTCTCATATCTCGTACTTCTGTCCTGATCTCAAACTTTTAGGTAGCTATCTTCTGCTTGCGTTTGACCTTTTTACTGCTTATTTGACAACTTACTATTATTGTAGAACCAAATCACTTGTTTTCTTGCCTTTTCTCCCACCAACCTTTAGCCTCTTAACACTACTTCCAATTTTCTTATTTTTGCATTTATTTTCTCCTCCCCATAAGCCAAGTAATCTACCTATTTTATTTTTTCATCTACAAAACCATGTAGAGGCTTATATTTTTGTAGGACATATTGTAGTTTTGAATGACACTATTTATGGTACCACAAAATGTACTGAATAATGAAAAACACATTTCTATGTGTGGCATAATGGAGCAAAAAAATTAGATTCCACCATTGTTTTATGTGGTAAAAATTACCTAGCAAAATGAGGAGCTGGCCACTATCTAAAGACTATTGGACTTTTTAAAACACAGAGAGCTGGTTACGTTGATCTTCTGTTTTTTATTATAGATGTGCTTGCTTGTCAGTTTAAGGACTCTCGTCTGTACACAATTGGAAGAGGGAAGGGGTTGTAATAGTATGTCATATTAGTTGGCCTCCTTGGACTCTAATGTAATCAGACGTGCAGCAGGATTCATTGTCCTGCATCTGGTGGGGGCTGTGCGTCTTTTTTCATTTTTGCAGATGGCTTCTCCAAAACACAACTGATTCTCTGGAACATTCACACTTTGCGTTTAAAGTAGAAAATGTCTAAGGGGGTGGGTGTGATGAGTACTTCTGTCCACCCAGGGGGCTGATCCCAGGAGAGGTAAAACAATAAGCCACCTATTTGGTTAGGGATTAGTTGGTGCAATGTGGAAGGAAAAAATGAAAAGTTTACTTTTTTACACAAATATGTTACTTTAGCCATAAAATTTAGCATTTTCACAAGGGTATCAGGAAAAAGGCACCATAAAATTAATTGTGCAATTTCTCCTGAGTACACCGATATCTTATATGTGGGGGAAATCAATTGTTTGGGCGCACGGCAAGGCTCGGAAGAGAAGGAGCATCATTTGAATTTTTGAAAGCAAAATTGTCTGGAATAATTAGCAGATGCGATGTTGTGTTTGGAGACCCCCTGAGGTGCCTAAACAATGGAGCTTCCCCACAAGTGACCCCATTTTGGAAACTAGACCCCTCATGGAATTTATCTAGATGTTTATTGAGCACTTTGAACCTCTAGGGGCTTCAAAAAAGTTAATAAATTTGAGCCGTGAAAATAAAAAAAATAAAAAATTACCACGAAATTGTTACTTCAACCAGGTAGTTTTTTTTTTCACAAGGGTATCAGGAAAAATTGCAACATAAAATGTATTGTGCATTTTCTCCTGAGTACACAGATACCTCATATGTGGTGGAAATCAAATGTTTGGGCGCACAGCAGAGCTCGGAAGGCAAGGAGCGACATTTGCCTTTTCAAACGCAAAATTGTCTGAAATCCTTAGTGGATGCCATGTTGTGTTTGGAGACCCCCTGAGGTGCCTAAACAATAGAGCTCCCCCACAAGTGACCCCATTTTGGAAACTAGACCCCTCATTGAATTTATCTAGATGTTTACTGAACACTTTGAACCCCTGGAGGCTTCACAAACGTTTAGAATGTTCAGCCGTGAAAATATATATATTTTTTTTTTACCATGAAATTGTTATTTCAACCAGGTAGCTTTTTTTTCCACAAGGGTATCAGGAAAAAATGCACCATAAAATGTATTGTGCAATTTCTCCTGAGTACACAGATACCTCATATGTGGTGGAAAGTAATTGTCTGGGCACACGGCGGGGCTCAGAAGAGAAGAAGCGCTATTTCACAGCAAAATTGGTTGGAATTATTAGCGTACGCCATGTTGCGTATGGAGACCCCCTGAGGTGCCTAAACAATGGAGCTCCCCCACAAGTGACCTCATTCTGGAAACTAGACCCCCATGGCATAAATCTACATGGGTAATGAGCACTTTGAACCCTCAGGTGCTTCATACATTGAGGCATAAAAACAAAAAAAGTACTTTTTTTTCCACAAAAATATTATTTTAGGCTAAATTTTTTAATTTTTACAGGGATATCAGGATAAAATGGACCGCAAAATTTGTTGGGCAATTTGTTCTGAGTACGCTGATACCTCATATGAGGCAGAAAACCACGGTTTGGGCGCACGGCAGAGCTCCAGAGGGAAGGAGCGTCATTTGACTTTTTAAATGGAAAATTAGCTGGAATCGTTAGCCGCACCATGTTGCGTTTGGAGATCCCCCTGATGTGCCCAAACAGTGGAGCTCCCCCACATGTGACCCCTTGTTGGAAACTAGACCCCCCCATACAAAGAAATATTAGTTTGGCAAAATAAAAAATACAGACGTCAGTAAAAAAAAGAAAATATATATATATATATATATATATATATATATATATATATATATATATATTACATATATGAGCGCCTGCAACTGACACTAAGGCAAGTGCCACACGTGAGAGCAATGCACAAATCTCGCATCGCATCATCCGGCACAGCCGCACACTCCTGTCTGGAAGAGAGCGACCATGCCGGATGATGCGATATGAGACTCGTGCATCGCTCTCATGTGTGGCACTGGGCTGACCCTTACAATATTCAGTAAAAAATACTGTAGTTGACGATTACTACAGTATAATTTTACTGGCCCTAAACTAAGTTTATTTGTATTTCTTTCTTAGTTTACATAAAAAAAATTAGGACGAACGCACGGATGTGCTGCAAAAAGGGGGGGACTAGGTGGGATGGAAAAAAGATGGATGGAGGATAGAAGAGGGCGCAACGGATGCAGGAGCAGCGGAGGATGGGAGAGGGGGCGCGGCGGAGGATGGGAGAGGGGGCGCGGCGGATGGATGGTAGAGGGTGTGGCGGATGGAGGAGCGGCGGAGGATGGGTGAGGGCACAACAGACGCAGGAGCGGCGGAGGAAGGGGGGGCAAGGGGAAGGGTGGAAGGGGAGTGGGAGGTGAGATTGGGGATAGCTACCTTACAGAATGGATCTATGCAGCAGGATTGCCGCAGATGCGGGAGGGAGGAAGGGGGCAGAGGATTAAGGGTATGGGAGAGAGCAGGCAGCAGATCAGGGAGGGGGCAGAGGCTGATGGGGGAGTGAGGTGGCAGATGCAGGGGTGCAGAGGCTGATGGGGGAGTGAGGTGGCAGATGCAGGGGCGCAGAGGCTAATGGGGGAGTGAGGTGGCAGATGCAGGGGCGCAGCGGCAGATGGGGAGAGAGCGGCGGCAGATGGGGAGAGTGCGGCGGCAGATGGGGAGAGTGCGGCAGCAGATGGAGAGAGTGCGGCGGCTGATGGGGAGAGTGCGGCGGCTGATGGGGAGAGTGTGGCGGCAGATGCAGGGGCGGTGGAGCGGCTGATGGGGAGAGTGCAGTGGCTGATGGGGAGAGTGTGGCGGCTGATGCAGGGGCGGTGAAGCGGCTGATGGGGAGAGTGCAGCGGCAGATGCAGGGGCGGTGGAGCTGCTGATGGGGAGAGTGCAGTGGCTGATGGGGAGAGTGCAGCGGCTGATGCAGGGGCGGTGGAGCGGCTGATGGGGAGAGTGCAGTGGCTGATGGGGAGAGTGCGGCGGCTGATGCAGGGGCAGTGAAGCGGCTGATGGGGAGAGTGCAGTGGCTGATGGGGAGAGTGCAGCGGCAGATGCAGGGGTGGTGGAGCTGCTGATGGGGAGAGTGCAGTGGCTGATGAGGAGAGTGCAGCGGCAGATGCAGGGGCGGTGGAGCGGCTGATGGGGAGAGTGCAGTGGCTGATGGGGAGAGTGCAGCGGCAGATGCAGGGGCGGTGGAGCTGCTGATGGGGAGAGTGCAGTGGCTGATGGGGAGAGTGCAGCGGCAGATGCAGGGGCGGTGGAGCGGGTGATGGGGAGAGTGCAGTGGCTGATGGGGAGAGTGCAGCGGCAGATGCAGGGGCGGTGGAGCTGCTGATGGGGAGAGTGCAGTGGCTGATGGGGAGAGTGCAGCGGCAGATGCAGGGGCGGTGGAGCGGGTGATGAGGAGAGTGCAGTGGCTGATGGGGAGAGTGCAGTGGCTGATGGGGAGAGTGCAGCGGCTGATGTAGGGGCGGTGGAGCGGCTGATGGGGAGAGTGCAGTGGCTGATGCAGGGGCGGTGGAGCGGCTGATGGGGAGAGTGCAGTGGCTGATGGGGAGAGTGCGGCGGCAGATGCAGGGGCGGTGGAGCGGCTGATGGGGAGAGTGCAGTGGCAGATGCAGGGGCGGTGGAGCGGCTGATGGGGAGAGTGCAGCGGCAGATGCAGGGGCGGTGGAGCGGCTGATGGGGAGAGTGCAGCGGCAGATGCAGGGGCGGTGGAGCGGAAGATACAAGCAGGCAGCAGAAAGAAAGCAGCGGCGTCAGATGCAGGTGGGGGCGCTGCGTGAGGAGAGCAGCGGCGTCAGATGCCCCCATGCATCTGACGCCGCTGCTCTCCTCCCGCTGCGCCACCCCCTGCATCTGATGCCGCTGCTCTCCTTCCACTGTGCCACCCCCTGCATCTGACGCCGCTGCTCTCTTACTGCTGAGTAGCGGCGTAACATGCAGGAGCGCAGCGGAGAGCAGGGGTGAAGCACATGGAGCAGGGCAGCGGTGGATCGGGGGCTGTGACTCACAGATGGGCGCCCACAGGGATCGCTCTCCTCAGATTCCACGGAGGGAGAAGCTAAGGAGAGCGATCTCCTACAGCGAGCTCATCCGATCCCAGATGCACGGTGCTGTTTGGAGAAATCGGTCACAAGGCCGATCTCTCCAATCAGAGCTGGGGGCGGGTACAGTAAAGCTCACTGAGCTCCAGCCAATGGCCAGTGCTGCAGCTGCACTGACATAGCTGGATTTCAATGCTTCAGCCATTTTCAATGGCTGAAACATAACACTGGCTGTGATTGGCTGAGCGGCGTTCATCAGCCAATCACAGTCTCCGTAGGTCCGGGAAGGAGACACCACCCCTCCTGAGGTCAGGTACAAGTCCTCTCCTTCCCGAATCTACAGTTTTTTAAAACCGATCGCGGTGCCCAGTGCTCTGGTGCCGCGATTCCGCCATGACGGATGTATCCGTCATGGGTCTTTAAGTACCAGGGCACCATGACGGCTAGATCCGTCAAAGGTCGTGAAGGGGTTAAAGGCATAGAACTCTTAGTGTATGTAAATTTTTGACTTTGTAGAAAATAATATAAATACCTTAAAACATTCTCTCTCTTTCATTATTCTGGTATTTGGCAAATATAAATTATTTTGGTAATCCAAATTGACCTAAAACGGGAAAGGTTTATTCTGATTTCATGTCAGAAAAACATTCATATGTGTCTTTTTAGATAGTGTATGTAAACTTTTGTTTTCAACTGTATGTCCATCAGGGTCAACAAAAGGTCGAACAATTTCCCAATTAGTCTTCATCTTGGAATAAAAATAATAACTCTAAAACATCTCACTATTTTATTTCTTGACATGCATTATGTAATGTCTACATGGAAATTGAACTGTATTCATCACAAATCCAAATATTGGCTTACTAATATGTCTGTTAGAAGTCAGTAAAGACTAGATCGGAGTTTAAGTGCCAGGTTGATCTATACCAGCTTGTTTTTTGTCTAGAATCTTTACAAATTATAGGTGTTTCTTGGGAGATATTTTTTCCTAAAAGTGACTTTTAGAGGTCGCTGAGGTTATATCAGCTGTCATAAGATTGAGTTTCTAGCCTGGATTGAAGTCACATACTGTATGTCTGACTGAGTGGCTTTGGTATATCATACCTTTTTTCTTGGCAGATCATACATTTTCCCTTGTATCTGCTTCACATAATCAAATGTCTCATATCTCGTACTTCTGTCCTGATCTCAAACTTTTAGGTAGCTATCTTCTGCTTGCGTTTGACCTTTTTACTGCTTATTTGACAACTTACTATTATTGTAGAACCAAATCACTTGTTTTCTTGCCTTTTCTCCCACCAACCTTTAGCCTCTTAACACTACTTCCAATTTTCTTATTTTTGCATTTATTTTCTCCTCCCCATAAGCCAAGTAATCTACCTATTTTATTTTTTCATCTACAAAACCATGTAGAGGCTTATATTTTTGTAGGACATATTGTAGTTTTGAATGACACTATTTATGGTACCACAAAATGTACTGAATAATGAAAAACACATTTCTATGTGTGGCATAATGGAGCAAAAAAATTAGATTCCACCATTGTTTTATGTGGTAAAAATTACCTAGCAAAATGAGGAGCTGGCCACTATCTAAAGACTATTGGACTTTTTAAAACACAGAAAGCTGGTTACGTTGATCTTCTGTTTTTTATTATAGATGTGCTTGCTTGTCAGTTTAAGGACTCTCGTCTGTACACAATTGGAAGAGGGAAGGGGTTGTAATAGTATGTCATATTAGTTGGCCTCCTTGGACTCTAATGTAATCAGACGTGCAGCAGGATTCATTGTCCTGCATCTGGTGGGGGCTGTGCGTCTTTTTTCATTTTTGCAGATGGCTTCTCCAAAACACAACTGATTCTCTGGAACATTCACACTTTGCGTTTAAAGTAGAAAATGTCTAAGGGGGTGGGTGTGATGAGTAGAGATGAGCGAACCGGTCGCGGTTCGGCTCGAGGTTGGTTCGCCGAACGGACCTCCCGTTCGAGTTCGGTTCGTCGAACGTTCGACGAACCGAACTCGAACTGCATAGGAAACAATGGCAGGCAATCACAAACACAGAAAAACACCTAGAAAACACCCTCAAAGGTGTCCTAAAGGTGACAAACAACTCAAACACATTGGAAAGTGACAAGGACATATACTCATGCGAAAACAAAACAGCTGGACAAGGAAAAAGAGGAGGACACACAGATATAGGCATGGCACGCCCTTCTAAAATCATGTAAAACACCGCAAGGTGACTCCAAGCGGAGTCTCCCTTTTTTACAAAAATTGGGCCACACACACACCCACCCCTTCAGTGGTAGCACTTGTGCCCCAGTTGCACACTTCACAGCTAGATTTGCATCAAGCACATTCAAAAATACGCCATAATTAACCGTCCCCAGGATGACACCAGGGTAGGTAGCTAAGTCTTTCCTGATCCCAGCTCTGTGCAGCTTGGATCATTTATAAAAAACACAGCAATCAAGGGTTACTCCAAGCGGAGTCTCCCTTTTTTCCAAAAATTGGGCCCCACACACACCCACCCCTTCAGTGGCAGCAGTTGTGCCCTAGTTGTACACTTCACAGCTACATTTGCATCAAGCACATTCAAAAATACGCCATTCTTATCCGTCCCCAGGATGACACCGGGGTAGGTAGCAAAGTCTTTCCTGATCCCAGCTCTGTTCATCTTGGCTTCTTTTAAAAACAATGTAAGCAAGGGTTACTCCAAGCGGAGTCTCCCTTTTTTCCAAAAATTGGGCCCCACACACACCCACCCCTTCAGTGGCAGCAGTTGTGCCCTAGTTGTACACTTCACAGCTAGATTTGCATCAAGCACATTCAAAAATACGTCATTCTTATCCGTCCCCAGGATGACACCGGGGTAGGTAGCAAAGTCTTTCCTGATCCCAGCTCTGTTCATCTTGGCTTCTTTTAAAAACACATCAAGCAAGGGTTACTCCAAGCGGAGTCTCCCTTTTTTCCAAAAATTGGGCCCCACACACACCCACCCCTTCAGTGGCAGCAGTTGTGCCCTAGTTGTACACTTCACAGCTACATTTGCATCAAGCACATTCAAAAATACGCCATTCTTATCCATCCCCAGGATGACACCGGGGTAGGTAGCAAAGTCTTTGCTGACCCATGACTTGTTCATCTTGGCTTCTTTTAAAAACAATGTAAGCAAGGGTTACTCCAAGCGGAGTCTCCCTTTTTTCCAAAAATTGGGCCCCACACACACCCACCCCTTCAGTGGCAGCAGTTGTGCCCTAGTTGTACACTTCACAGCTACATTTGCATCAAGCACATTCAAAAATACGCCATTCTTATCCGTCCCCAGGATGACACCGGGGTAGGTAGCAAAGTCTTTCCTGATCCCAGCTCTGTTCATCTTGGCTTCTTTTAAAAACACATCAAGCAAGGGTTACTCCAAGCGGAGTCTCCCTTTTTTTCCAAAAATTGGGCCCCACACACCCACCCATTCAGTGGCAGCAGTTGTGCCCCAGTTGTACACTTCACAGCTAGATTTGCATCAAGCACATTCAAAAATACGTCATTCTTATCCGTCCCCAGGATGACACCGGGGTAGGTAGCAAAGTCTTTCCTGATCCCAGCTCTGTTCATCTTGGCTTCTTTTAAAAACACATCAAGCAAGGGTTACTCCAAGCGGAGTCTCCCTTTTTTCCAAAAATTGGGCCCCACACACACCCACCCCTTCAGTGGCAGCAGTTGTGCCCTAGTTGTACACTTCACAGCTACATTTGCATCAAGCACATTCAAAAATACGCCATTCTTATCCATCCCCAGGATGACACCGGGGTAGGTAGCAAAGTCTTTGCTGACCCATGACTTGTTCATCTTGGCTTCTTTTAAAAACAATGTAAGCAAGGGTTACTCCAAGCGGAGTCTCCCTTTTTTCCAAAAATTGGGCCCCACACACACCCACCCCTTCAGTGGCAGCAGTTGTGCCCTAGTTGTACACTTCACAGCTACATTTGCATCAAGCACATTCAAAAATACGCCATTCTTATCCGTCCCCAGGATGACACCGGGGTAGGTAGCAAAGTCTTTCCTGATCCCAGCTCTGTTCATCTTGGCTTCTTTTAAAAACACAGCAAGCAAGGGTTACTCCAAGCGGAGTCTCCCTTTTTTTCCAAAAATTGGGCCCCACACACCCACCCATTCAGTGGCAGCAGTTGTGCCCCAGTTGTACACTTCACAGCTAGATTTGCATCAAGCACATTCAAAAATACGCCATAATTAACCGTCCCCAGGATGACACCAGGGTAGGTAGCAAAGTCTTTCCTGATCCCAGCTCTGTTCATCTTGGCTTCTTTTAAAAACAATGTAAGCAAGGGTTACTCCAAGCGGAGTCTCCCTTTTTTTCCAAAAATTGGGCCCCACACACCCACCCATTCAGTGGCAGCACTTGTGCCCTAGTTGCAAACAGGATGTTTTGATTTGCATCAAGCACATTCCAAATCAACAAGCATTTACTCTCCCCAGGATGACACAGGGGTAGTAAATTCCTTCTGGATCCATGACTTGTTCATTTTGATGAACGTCAGTCTGTCCACATTGTCACTGGACAGACGCGTGCGCTTATCTGTCAGCACACACCCAGCAGCACTGAATACACGTTCAGAGACAACGCTGGCAGCTGGACACGACAAAATCTCCAAGGCGTAAGTTGCGAGCTCTGGCCATTTTTCTAGGTTTGAAGCCCAAAAGGAGCAAGGCTCCAGTTGCACAGTCATGGCATCGATGTTCATTTGGAGATACTCCTGTATCATCCTCTCCAGCCGTTGACTATGTGTCAGACTTGTTGTCTCTGGTGGCCTTGCAAAAGAGGGTCTAAAAAAATTATGAAAAGATTCCATAAAATTGCTGTTACCGGCACCAGATACGGTCCTACTGGTACGGGTAGACTGTTGAAGATGACGAGACCGTCCCATGTTTGTCAAGTTACAACTGGGAGATTCACTCCCTGCACCTGCACGGTTGTTTGGTGGAAAAGCCGAGCTAAGATCTAGTAACAGCTTCTGCTGATACTCCTGCATACGTGCGTCCCTTTCTATGGCTGGAATTATGTCACAAAATTTGGACTTGTACCGGGGATCTAATAGTGTGGCAATCCAGTAGTCATCATCACTTCTAATTTTGACAATACGACTGTCATGTTGGAGGTAGTGCAACAAAAAGGCACTCATGTGTCTTGCGCAGCCATGCGGACCAAAACCACGCTGTGTTTGTGGCATAGAGGTGCTACCCGTTCTTTCTTCCTCTGACATCTGACCCCAACCTCTTTCAACTGAAATTTGACCAAGGTCTCCCTCATCCGCTGAGTCTTCCATGTCCATGGACAGTTCGTCCTCCATTTCTTCATGTTCTCCTGCACCTTGCTCAACATTTCGCCTGCTACTATGCGCCCTTGTCGATCCCTGTCCCCCTTGGTCCCATGCCTGCTGCATTGGTGATGATGAACGTCTGGACCTTGGTGATGTTGTTGTCCCTTGCGCATATGAATCCTCCTGTAGTTCCTCCCCTTCATGTTGTCCCACCCCCTGACTCCGAATAGTGTTTAGCGTGTGCTCCAGCATGTAAATGACTGGAATCGTCATGCTGATAATGGCATTGTCAGCGCTAAACATATTCGTCGCCATGTCGAAACTGTGCAGAAGGGTGCATAGGTCCTTGATCTGAGACCACTCCATCAGGGTGATCTGCCCCACCTCTGCATCTCGTTGGCCCAGGCGATACGTCATGACGTATTGCACCAGGGCTCTGCGGTAATGCCACAGTCGCTGTAACATGTGGAGAGTTGAATTCCAGCGTGTCGCCACATCGCATTTCAGGCGATGAACCGGCAGGCCGAAAGACTTCTGGAGCGATGCAAGTCGCTCAGCTGCGGCGCTTGAACGGCGGAAGTGAGCAGACAGTTTTCGTGCCCTGTTCAGAAGGCCATCTAGGCCGGGATAGTGTGTTAAAAATTGCTGCACGACAAGGTTCAACACGTGAGCCATACAAGGTACGTGTGTCACCTTGCCCAGGCGAAGGGCCGCACCCAGGTTTGCAGCATTGTCGCACACGGCCTTACCAGGCTGCAGGTTGAGTGGAGACAACCATTTATTAAACTCGGACCGCAGAGCTGACCACAACTCCTCAGCTGTGTGACTCTTATTACCAAGACATGTCAAGCTAAAGACCGCCTGATGCCGTTGCGCTCTGCTGCCAGCATAGTAATGAGGGGTGCGTGATTCCTTCTGCGCAGTGAGAACGCTGGTGGCCTGACCAGGCAGGCTTGGGGCGGAGGTGGAGGACCCAGATGAGGTGGAGGATGCAGAAGCAGTGGCGGAACTTGGACAGACAGAGGATTGACACACAAGTCGTGGGGACGGCAAGACTTGTGCAGCAGACCCTTCACCATCTATCACCATAGTTACCCAGTGCCCAGTCAGCGACATGTAACGTCCCTGTCCATGCTTACTGGTCCAAGTATCGGTGGTGAAATGCACCCGTTCACACACAGAGATTCTCAAGGAAGCGGTGATGTTGTGTGCGACATGCTGGTGTAGCGCGGGCACACCTTTCTTAGAGAAGTAGTGGCGACTAGGCATCTGGTACTGGGGCACAGCGACAGACATAAGGTCTCTAAAATCCTGTGTGTCCACTAGGCGGAAAGGCAGCATTTCGGTAGCCAACAGCTTACAGAGGGATAGAGTCAACCTCTTAGCTTTGTCATGGGTCGGAGGAAGTGGCCTTTTATTTGACCACATCTGAGGGACAGAGATCTGGCTGCTGTGTGTAGACGGTGTTGAGTAGGGTGTCCCTGGAAAAATGCAGGTTTGTGAGGAAAGTGCAGGCGGAGACATGATGTTGCCTTCATCCAACGTTGGTGCTATCGATGTCTGAGAGAGCTGTACACACTCACTTGTTTCCCCTTCCAAACCAACTGACGACCTTACAAGCAAACTGCCTGTTGCGGTTACAGTGGTGGAAGTTTTGCGTGGAAAAACAGGTGTGACAGCTGTCCCCACAGTCCTAGAAGATGAAGAGCGCGCGGATGCACTGGAAGGGGCGGGCGGTGGATGGTTCGCTCCGCTAGGCCGCATTGCAGCACGGTGAGCTTCCCACCGGGACTTATGATATTTAGTCATGTGACGATTCATGGAAGAAGTTGTCAAACTGCTGAGGTTTTTACCTCTACTAACAGAATCATGACAAATGTTACATATCACATGAGTTGGGCGATCTTTTTCGATGTGAAAAAAGGACCAGGCTAGGCAAGGCTTAGAGGCCATGCGACCTGTTGATCCACCCCGAATAATGCTCATAGGCAGAGTGGTGGCTGAGGATGCAGTTGTAGACGTGCTACCAGTGCTCCGACTCTGTCCAGGAAGGCGCAAGGTAACTTCGTCGTCGGTTGCATCCTCCTCCACCGCCTCTGTTGACCTCCTCGAGTGCCTGACTGGGGGTTGACAGTAGGTGGGATCTAGAACGTCATCATCAATTGTTGTGTTTGCACTCCCCTCCCCCTCAGACCGAGCCTCTTCTTGCCCTGACCGAATATTTAAGTTGTCATCCCAATCGGGTATCTGCGTCTCATCTTCATCAGTATGTTCCTCATTGTCTATAACCACAGGTGTTACAGTTTGTGACAAAGGGTCAACATTATGCTCAGAAACTTGGTCCTCACGGCCTGAATCAGAGTCACAAAGGTTCTGGGCATCACTGCAGACCATTTCCTGTTCTGTACTCACTGTAGCTTGGGAGCAGACCTCTGATTCCCAGGCTATAGTGTGACTGAACAGCTCTGCAGACTCAGCCATCTCAGTTCCACCATACTGTGCAGGGCTGATGGAGACTTCAGAGCTGGGAGAAATCAAGTGTGATTGGGATGACAACTCAGAGGACTGGTGTTTTTTGGATGCGGTACTTGAAGTGGCTGAGAGGGCACTTGTTGGACCACTTGAGATCCATTCAAGCATTTTCCTTTTTTGCCCATCATCTACCTTTGTTCCTCTTGTTCGTGTCCGTAAAAAAGGGAGCACATCGGATTGTCCACAATAAGTAGTAGACATCTTACTTTTGCTAGTAGATGGTCTATCTGCAGCAGATGATAATGGAGCTTTGCCACCTTCCCCACTGACAAAACCTTTTTTGCCTTTTCCACCACGCCTCTTCCCCTTTCCACCAGCATCTGTCATTTTGCCACTCATGTTGATTACGACAAGATTGTGGACTGAAAATGTGGTAGTAAAAATTGAGAGGTGGTGAAGATTGCAGTGGTGGTCTAGCTTTATTAACAGCAGAATAATAAAGAATAAATATCCCTGACAATGTAACTTAGTTATAATTAGTTGGAGTGTGCAACGCAGGCAGACGTGCTGCAAATGTCTTGGCACTAGTGGGACTAAAGCAAAGTCCAATAGCCACGTATAGGATGCCACTAGGTACAATGAGTGTTTGCTAGTATAATGGCTTAGTTATAATTAGTTGGAGTGTGCAACGCAGGCAGATGCGCTCTGCAAATGTCTTGGCACTAGTGGGACTATAGCAAAGTCCAATAGCCACGTATAGGATGCCACTAGGTACACTAAGTGTTTGCTAGTATAATGGCTTAGTTATAATTAGTTGGAGTGTGCAACGCAGGCAGATGCGCTCTGCAAATGTCTTGGCACTAGTGGGACTATAGCAAAGTCCAATAGCCACGTATAGGATGCCACTAGGTACACTAAGTGTTTGCTAGTATAATGGCTTAGTTATAATTAGTTGGAGTGTGCAACGCAGGCAGATGCGCTCTGCAAATGTCTTGGCACTAGTGGGACTATAGCAAAGTCCAATAGCCACGTATAGGATGCCACTAGGTACACTGAGTGTGTGCTAGTATAATGGCTTAGTTATAATTAGTTGGAGTGTGCAACGCAGGCAGATGCGCTCTGCAAATGTCTTGGCACTAGTGGGACTATAGCAAAGTCCAATAGCCACGTATAGGATGCCACTAGGTACACTAAGTGTTTGCTAGTATAATGGCTTAGTTATAATTAGTTGGAGTGTGCAACGCAGGCAGATGCGCTCTGCAAATGTCTTGGCACTAGTGGGACTATAGCAAAGTCCAATAGCCACGTATAGGATGCCACTAGGTACACTGAGTGTGTGCTAGTATAATGGCTTAGTTATAATTAGTTGGAGTGTGCAACGCAGGCAGATGCGCTCTGCAAATGTCTTGGCACTAGTGGGACTATAGCAAAGTCCAATAGCCACGTATAGGATGCCACTAGGTACACTAAGTGTTTGCTAGTATAATGGCTTAGTTATAATTAGTTGGAGTGTGCAACGCAGGCAGATGCGCTCTGCAAATGTCTTGGCACTAGTGGGACTATAGCAAAGTCCAATAGCCACGTATAGGATGCCACTAGGTACACTGAGTGTGTGCTAGTATAATGGCTTAGTTATAATTAGTTGGAGTGTGCAACGCAGGCAGATGCGCTCTGCAAATGTCTTGGCACTAGTGGGACTATAGCAAAGTCCAATAGCCACGTATAGGATGCCACTAGGTACACTGAGTGTGTGCTAGTATAATGGCTTAGTTATAATTAGTTGGAGTGTGCAACGCAGGCAGATGCGCTCTGCAAATGTCTTGGCACTAGTGGGACTATAGCAAAGTCCAATAGCCACGTATAGGATGCCACTAGGTACACTAAGTGTTTGCTAGTATAATGGCTTAGTTATAATTAGTTGGAGTGTGCAACGCAGGCAGATGCGCTCTGCAAATGTCTTGGCACTAGTGGGACTATAGCAAAGTCCAATAGCCACGTATAGGATGCCACTAGGTACACTGAGTGTGTGCTAGTATAATGGCTTAGTTATAATTAGTTGGAGTGTGCAACGCAGGCAGATGCGCTCTGCAAATGTCTTGGCACTAGTGGGACTATAGCAAAGTCCAGTAGCCACGTATAGGATGCCACTAGGTACACTAAGTGTTTGCTAGTATAATGGCTTAGTTATAATTAGTTGGAGTGTGCAACGCAGGCAGATGCGCTCTGCAAATGTCTTGGCACTAGTGGGACTATAGCAAAGTCCAATAGCCACGTATAGGATGCCACTAGGTACACTGAGTGTGTGCTAGTATAATGGCTTAGTTATAATTAGTTGGAGTGTGCAACGCAGGCAGATGCGCTCTGCAAATGTCTTGGCACTAGTGGGACTATAGCAAAGTCCAATAGCCACGTATAGGATGCCACTAGGTACACTAAGTGTTTGCTAGTATAATGGCTTAGTTATAATTAGTTGGAGTGTGCAACGCAGGCAGATGCGCTCTGCAAATGTCTTGGCACTAGTGGGACTATAGCAAAGTCCAATAGCCACGTATAGGATGCCACTAGGTACACTGAGTGTGTGCTAGTATAATGGCTTAGTTATAATTAGTTGGAGTGTGCAACGCAGGCAGATGCGCTCTGCAAATGTCTTGGCACTAGTGGGACTATAGCAAAGTCCAATAGCCACGTATAGGATGCCACTAGGTACACTAAGTGTTTGCTAGTATAATGGCTTAGTTATAATTAGTTGGAGTGTGCAACGCAGGCAGATGCGCTCTGCAAATGTCTTGGCACTAGTGGGACTATAGCAAAGTTCAATAGCCACGTATAGGATGCCACTAGGTACACTGAGTGTGTGCTAGTATAATGGCTTAGTTATAATTAGTTGGAGTGTGCAACGCAGGCAGATGCGCTCTGCAAATGTCTTGGCACTAGTGGGACTATAGCAAAGTCCAATAGCCACGTATAGGATGCCACTAGGTACACTGAGTGTGTGCTAGTATAATGGCTTAGTTATAATTAGTTGGAGTGTGCAACGCAGGCAGATGCGCTCTGCAAATGTCTTGGCACTAGTGGGACTATAGCAAAGTCCAATAGCCACGTATAGGATGCCACTAGGTACACTAAGTGTTTGCTAGTATAATGGCTTAGTTATAATTAGTTGGAGTGTGCAACGCAGGCAGATGCGCTCTGCAAATGTCTTGGCACTAGTGGGACTATAGCAAAGTCCAATAGCCACGTATAGGATGCCACTAGGTACACTGAGTGTGTGCTAGTATAATGGCTTAGTTATAATTAGTTGGAGTGTGCAACGCAGGCAGATGCGCTCTGCAAATGTCTTGGCACTAGTGGGACTATAGCAAAGTCCAATAGCCACGTATAGGATGCCACTAGGTACACTAAGTGTTTGCTAGTATAATGGCTTAGTTATAATTAGTTGGAGTGTGCAACGCAGGCAGATGCGCTCTGCAAATGTCTTGGCACTAGTGGGACTATAGCAAAGTCCAATAGCCACGTATAGGATGCCACTAGGTACACTGAGTGTGTGCTAGTATAATGGCTTAGTTATAATTAGTTGGAGTGTGCAACGCAGGCAGATGCGCTCTGCAAATGTCTTGGCACTAGTGGGACTATAGCAAAGTCCAATAGCCACGTATAGGATGCCACTAGGTACACTAAGTGTTTGCTAGTATAATGGCTTAGTTATAATTAGTTGGAGTGTGCAACGCAGGCAGATGCGCTCTGCAAATGTCTTGGCACTAGTGGGACTATAGCAAAGTCCAATAGCCACGTATAGGATGCCACTAGGTACACTGAGTGTGTGCTAGTATAATGGCTTAGTTATAATTAGTTGGAGTGTGCAACGCAGGCAGATGCGCTCTGCAAATGTCTTGGCACTAGTGGGACTATAGCAAAGTCCAATAGCTACGTATAGGATGCCACTAGGTACACTGAGTGTGTGCTAGTATAATGGCTTAGTTATAATTAGTTGGAGTGTGCAACGCAGGCAGATGCGTTCTGCAAATGTCTTGGCACTAGTGGGACTAAAGCAAAGTCCAATAGCCACGTATAGGATGCCACTAGGTACACTAAGTGTTTGCTAGTATAATGGCTTAGTTATAATTAGTTGGAGTGTGCAACGCAGGCAGATGCGCTCTGCAAATGTCTTGGCACTAGTGGGACTATAGCAAAGTCCAATAGCCACGTATAGGATGCCACTAGGTACACTGAGTGTTTGCTAGTATAATGGCTTAGTTATAATTAGTTGGAGTGTGCAACGCAGGCAGATGCGCTCTGCAAATGTCTTGGCACTAGTGGGACTATAGCAAAGTCCAATAGCCACGTATAGGATGCCACTAGGTACACTGAGTGTTTGCTAGTATAATGGCTTAGTTATAATTAGTTGGAGTGTGCAACGCAGGCAGATGCGCTCTGCAAATGTCTTGGCACTAGTGGGACTATAGCAAAGTCCAATAGCCACGTATAGGATGCCACTAGGTACACTGAGTGTTTGCTAGTATAATGGCTTAGTTATAATTAGTTGGAGTGTGCAACGCAGGCAGATGCGCTCTGCAAATGTCTTGGCACTAGTGGGACTATAGCAAAGTCCAATAGCCACGTATAGGATGCCACTAGGTACACTGAGTGTTTGCTAGTATAATGGCTTAGTTATAATGAGTTGGAGTGTGCAATGCAGGCAGACGTGCTCTGCAAATGTCTTTGCACTAGTGGGACTATAGCAAAGTCCAATAGCCACAGATAGGATGCCACTAGGTACACTGAGTGTTTGCTAGTATAATGGCTTAGTTATGAGTTGGAGTGTGCAGAGGACAAGAGGGTACAGTGGCAGGATTGTGGTGCTCTGGGTAGAGGAATGGAAGCCTGCCTTTCTATTCCCTCCTAATGGTGAAATGCAGGGAGGAAATCCCTGACCTTGGCTGCACAGACGCTGGCGCTGTTTTCAGGACCTGTCACCTTAACTCTGACCCTGCCGGTTTGAGCCCTTAAAAGGACTGCTATAAAGTGCTCTCCCTATGCTGTCTAACGCTGTGTATGCAGCGCATACAGCTGTATCAGCGATAGGACTCAAGACGGAGCTGCGACAGTGATGTCTGACACCAAAGACGCAGAAGGCAGATAATGGCGTCCGTGAAGAAAATGTCCGGTTTTATAATGCAGGGACATGTGACATGCAGATCCTATCACACATGCCGTTGCTTCTCTGGCTCAAAGTCCATTTAGCTGTGTGTGTGTCTGTGATTGGCTGACATGCTGGCCCGCCCCACAAGACGCGCGCGCTTAGGGAAGGAAGACAAGAAAAAAAAAAAAAAAAATGGCGATCGCCATTATAGAAACAGCAGTGATCTGAAGGCGCTGTTCACGCACACTATACACTGAAATGTGATAATAGTTTGATTCACAGAGTGACTTACACTATTACAGCAGAAACCAAGCTATGATTTAGCTGTTTTTTGGCTGCTAGAACCGTTCTCGAACGTTTCTAGAACTATCGAGCTTTTGCAAAAAGCTCGAGTTCTAGTTCGATCTAGAACATGCCCCAAAATCACTCGAGCCTAGAACTGGAGAACCACGAACCACGAACCGCGCTCAACTCTAGTGATGAGTACTTCTGTCCACCCAGGGGGCTGATCCCAGGAGAGGTAAAACAATAAGCCACCTATTTGGTTAGGGATTAGTTGGTGCTATGAAGTGGAAGGGTGCGGATTTGTAGCTGTGGCCAGGTCCTGGTGCCCATGAATGGATTAAAGAGTTTGGATCTGGATACCCATGTCATGGTCATGATATCCACCATCTGGATTAAGGACTAAAGTTGTCGACTTGATACATGCGCTAAGGTCGTGATATCCATCATCTCGACTGCATAACTGCTGTATGACTTTGTATGGAAGAAATAAAAATTGTGGCAATGTTAACCTGCCTAGGTGATTAATACAACCCATGACCTCAGATCTTCATAGTTAGAAAAAATTGTTTTGTGTCACAATTTTCTGAGATTTGTAACTCTTATTTTTCCACCAATATAACTGTTTGGGTTTTGTTTATTGATTGACAAGCTGAGATTTTAATATAACCATTTGGAGATACAGTCAAAGTTTTAATTGCTTTTTACTGCATTATTTTGGGAAGGTGTATTAGTCAAATAATTACAATTCTGGAGTTTTAATATGTTTTGTATTAAAAATTAACCATACTGGTTAATTAACTTTCTAATTTGGTAGATTAAATCTTTACAGGTTTGAAGATATCAAATATGTTTGTTTGTATATGTTTATATATATATATATATATATATATATATATATATATATGTATATATATATATATATATACATATATATATATATATATATATATATATATAAATATTGTGTTTGTTTTAATCCATTAAATTGTATTAATTGTATCCAACCATAGTCTCCTATGAAGCTAAGCCTGTTGCTTGGTTTAATAGCAGCAATAGAAACAATCAGCATGCCCAAATGGGCACCCAGCTGGAATCTACTAGACATGGTAGTGTAGCGCCCCTAAACCCATCAGGGCACTACAAGATACTGCATCCCGTCAAAGATGCAGAGCCTAACCCAGGGACCTGGAAGACTAGTGCTGGTAACAGCAAAACACACTAAAATCCCAGTTTTTCCCCATCCCCAAGGACTGGTGAAAGACTAGAATTGGGCTCAATGGATGGCCACCCAGGTGTGGAGCCAATCTAGTCCACTAGACGACAATCAGGTGGGAGGGGACGGACAGTCAGACAGTAAGCAAGTGGAAGTGAGAGGAGACGAACGTAACCACGCTGACGGGGAGTGTAATGGTGACCTCAGGGCCCAGGCGTGTGGTTGCCGGTGGAATACAGAGGAGTACTCCCGGAACCATAGCATCGATGGGGTACAGAGCCCCAGGTCAGGCAAACACTCCAGGCAGACCTGATAAAATCTGCAGAGCGAGGGGACCATCCAGGACCTCACTGATCCTAGAAGCCTAGGGGCACCAGCAGCAACGGGAGAACCAGGGACCGGAACAGAACACCGACCCTACAGGGTTCACACTGCCCACCGTACGGACCAGAGACTGAGAGACTAACAGGAGGGGACCTCCAGATGCTCCAAGCCACGGGGACCCACAAACTTGAGAAAGGTGCAGTGGAAAGCAGCCACCAGGTCACCAACCCAGCACTGGGACTAAGGGAACCAGCGGTGAACACCAGCCTTCCTCCGGGTTCCAGTTACAAACCTGCTGTGAGTAAAGAACCCAATTACACTACAATCCCTTGTGTGGCCTACCTTTTTTCCACGCCTAACTATCACCTACCCCCCTGGGGGCCCCGGCCCTACTTGCAGAGGGCCCAACATCCAGGCTGCCATCAACATCAGCCCCAGTGGAGAGACTATGCAGCGGCGGTTCCATCACCATAACGGCAACCCGTAAGTGGCGTCACAACTTAAACTTTATTAAATATTCCCCTATACATAACCCCTTTTAAAGCGACCCCCAGGGTTACGGAACCGGACAATGGCCACCCAGTGACACATCCCAGTAGTACACCGCCCTGGACCGAGTACCCCATCGCCCTGGGGCAGTACAGTAGCAGCTATATATGGTGTATCACACAGTGGCAAGGGGTTAAATAAAGATTCAGTATAACTTGTATTTTATTAATTTCAATCAATGCATTGCCCATGCTTTAGATTCAAGTGGGTGTTCCTATTTAGTAAAAAAAAAAATACTCTTGTAAATGGCTATGCAAAAAGCACGACGACAATCCCTAAGTTTGCCTCTTTAAGCATGGAGTAGTGATTTGAATGAATAAAATACAATTTATGCTGAAATTTTTCCCACAATACTACAGTATATCACAAAAGTGAGTGCACCCCTATTATTTTTGTAAAAATGTATTATATATTTTCATTGGAATACACTAAAGGTTACTTTACACGCAACGACATCGGTAATGAGATGTCATTGGGGTCACGGAATTCGTGACGCACATCCGGCTTCGTTAGCGACGTCGTTGCGTGTGAAACACAGGAACGACCATTAACGATCAAAAATACTCACCATATCGTTGATCATTGACACGTCGTTCTAATCTCAAATATCGTTGCTGCTGCAGGTACGATGTTATTCGTCGTTCCTGCGGCAGCACACATTGCTATGTCTGACACCGCAGGAACGAGGAACATTACCTTACCTGCGTCCTCCGGCAATGAGGAAGGAAGGAGGAGGGCGGGATATTATGTCCGCTCATCTCCGCCTCTCCGCTTCAATTGGACGGCAGCTTAGTGACGCCGCTGTGACGCCGCACAGTCCACCCCCTCAGAAAGGAGGCAGTTCGCCAGCAACAGCGACGTCGCTAGGAAGGTAAGTATGTGTAACGGCTGTTAGCGATGTTGTGCACCACGGGCAGCGATTTGCCCGTGATGCACAACCGACGGGGGCGGGTGCTTTCACCAGCGACATCGCTAGTGATGTCGCTGTGTGCAAAGTGCCCTTTATATACAGCACTTTGATACAATGTAAAATAGTGTACAGCTTTCATAACAGTGTAAATTTGGTGTGCCCTCTAAATAACTCAACACACAGCCATTCATCTCAAAACCGCTGGCAACAACAGTGAGTACACCCCTAAGTGAAATTGGCTAAATTATGCACAAAGTATCAATATTTTGTTTAATCACTATTATTTTCAACCTTAACTCTCTTTGGCATGGAGTTCAATAGAGCTTTGCAGAAGCTACTGTAATCATTTTCCTTCATCTATGATGATATCACAGAGCTGGTGAATAATAGAGACCTTGCACTCTTCCAACTTTTATTTGAGGATGCCCTGCAGATGCTCAATAGGGTTTAGATACATGCTTGACCAGTCCAGCACCTTTACTCTTAAGTTTTTTTAGGAAGGCAGTAGTCATTATAGTCATTATTATCATGTTAGAATATGAAGGGAGGGGATCATGCTGTGCTTCAGTATTCCACAGTACATGTTGGCATTCATGGTTCCTTGAATCAACTGTAGTTCCCCAGAGCTCGCAGCACTCATGCAGCCCCAAACCATGACACTTTCACCATCATGCTTGACTGTAGGCAAACCCACATGTCTTTGTAGCTCTCACCTGGTTGTTACCGCACACGCATGACAACATCTAAACCAAATAAGTTTATCTTGGTCTCATCAGACTGCTTGACATAAATACAGGAATCCATGTCCTTAGTCTGATTGCCATCAGCAAACTGCATGCTTTCTTGGGCAGCATCTTTAGAAGAGACTTCCTTCTGGGACGACAGCCATGCAGAAAAATTTGATGTAGAGTATGATCTGAGCACAAACAGCCTGACCCTCACCCTTTAACCTCTGCAGCAATGCTGGAGCACTCATCTGCATATTTTGAAAAGACAACCTCTGAACATAATGCTGTGCATGTGCACTTAACTTCTTTGGTCAACTATGGCAAGGCCTGTTCTGAGGGGAACCTCTCTTGTTAAACCGCTGTATGGTCTTGGTCACCAGTTCAGGGTGTTGGTAATCTTCTTATAGCCTAAGCCATCTTTATGTAGAGCAACAATTCTATTTCTAGACCCTCAGATAATTTTTGGCCATAAAGTGCCATGTTGAACTTCCAGTGACCAGTATGAGAGTATGTATAACTGACAACACTAAATATATCGCATCTGCTTTCCATTCACTTCAAAGACGCAGTAACATTAATAAGTCACCTGACTCTTGGGAGGAAAAATGGCTAATTGGGCATAATTCGGCCATTATCATTTAGGGGTGTATTCAATTTCATGATATACTGTACTCTATATTGTATATTAATCTGCTCAGTTCTTTATGATCTATACAGTACTGCCCACGAGCACAACTGTATATACAATATGTCAGGAGTTCTTTAAAAGGAACCTGTTAGGTGCAATAATGCTATTAACATTCAGATATGTGGTTAATCTGCAGGTTAATAACATTATGGTAGTGCCCAGACGCTGCACTGAAAGTCAGCACCTGAGAGAAAATGAGCTTTATCTCTCCCAGGAGCTGACAGCTTTCAGTCATGCAGGAGTGCCTAGAGCAATTATAGTCACAGCTCATAGCACTGAGCAGCAGCTGTAAGCACACCTCATTTCTGACTGACAAACAGCTGTGCAGTTCATTAGTGCAAATTGAGCTGTCAGTCATTTCTGGTGTGTGCTTACAACCATGGCTTTCAGTGCTCTGAGTGATGACTACAATTACTTCAGTCATGCCTGTGTGACTGAATGCTAGCAGCTGCTGGGAGAAATAATATTCATTTTCTCCCAGGTGCCGCACTTTAAAAACTGTAGCCAGCACCTTCATAATGCTATTAACCTGCAGTTTAACCCTATATCTGCCTGTTCATACTGTTATTCGACCTGACAGATTCCCTTTAAGCATTCTGACTTTTCATGACATTTGATAAGGCATCTAGCGATGCGCACTCATCTTTTTGGCACAATACTAAATTTTTCTAAAGTAAGAGACTAAAAAAGTACCAATTATGCACCAGTAAATAGGGGCTAAAGTGTCATGTTCTCTCCTATGGTTGAATATAGTGTCCTACTTTGTTTTACCCTAATTGAGAATTTAAGAAAGAAATTTTGTCTCCCGACGCAGTGTTTTTATCAATATTTGCAGATGAGGAGCTTCCTGACGTCCTGTCCCACAGCCAAGACACATAGGTCCCCATCTATACTTCAAAGATTTAGAACGGGTAAAAAAGGCCCAACTAAAGGCCTGTCGACTGCATATAATATATTTAACTCCCCGCTGGTTCAATAAAAAATGTCATTTATGTTAAATTGGGAACAGGACTTTGGTGTGGTCATCAGGTTCCTTCTCATGTCTCAACCATTTAGACCTTAGTAAGAAAATACCATTAAGATGGCTTCTTTCCCCCAAGAGACTATTGCATGTTTATCCTTCATACTCTCCCCTTTGCTGGAAAAAATGTGGGAATATGGGCACGATCCTCCAAGTCTGGTGGACTTGTCCAAAAATCACCTCTTTTTGGAACCAAGTTTTCTCCCTTATAACTAAATGTACGATGATTCAGCTTCCCCGAGACCCAGCCATGGTGTTGCTTAATAATGGAATCTCAGACCTACCAAAAGAGATTATTTGGATATGCTCATTTATTTTTATTGCAGCTACGTAAAGCATTACTGCCTCGTGGAATCAACCCACCGTCCCATCCCTCTGGGAAGTCATAGATAGAGTTAACACTTCAAAGTTATATGAATTCTCCCTCTCTTATAACCCTCAGAGATGTAACACTCTGGAGGAGCGCTGGGCTCTCTGGTTGTCTTCACCCTATGCTTCCCTTCCTCCCTGAGATGTAGCTTCCAACCTAAGGTTTAATCTGGCCCCCTCCTCTGATAGTAACCCTTCTTAAGGCTTTATGTGGATCCCAAGGCTGTTTACGAGTGGTATTACCCCTACTTCCCACCCTCATCCCCCCCGTTGCCCCTCCTCCCTTTCCCACCTTTCCCTCCCCATTTTGCTGTTTTTACCTGATATCTTGGTTGTGTAAAATGTGTAACTACTCCGGCTATTGCTTGATTTCTTGTCATGTTTTAAATGTAAATGTTTACCCTATTATTTGATAAATCTAATAAAAACTTTATTGTTTAAAAAAAAAGAAATATTAAAGTGATAAAAAGTTGTTTGTGCTTCATTACATATACAGATTTCTATTTTAATTTCTACTTTTTTATTTTATTATATTTCCCATTTTTTTCTTGTAGTATACTGTATATAGGGTTCAATCAATATCTCACCAGTGACAGTATTTTAAGTCATGGTGATCGCTGTTTCTTCAATAACAAAGCAGTTACACACTTTAAAAGAGCAACACTTATCTGTTACTGACTTACCAGACAAAATGTGCTACCTACTGATGGCTGATAACCATCCAGTGAAATAAGATGAATTCATCATGTGTCTTCTTTCAGCTTTTATACGAGAGTACTGTGACTTCATCCATCCCTCATACAGTAAGCTGCTTATAGTTGCCAGTCAATGATTGGGATCACACTCTCAGTGAACTTTTCTCAAGCAGCATAATATCAGGTTTATGTGAGTAGTTCACAGTTACATCAAAACTTAGAAATTAGCTTGGAGTGTTGATATATGTGGAGTTTATATATTTAGCAATTGTGTAATTATTACATTTTTACTTAATAATGCAAGGTCACATAACAAATACATTCTCACATGCTACTACACATGCCCATATGTAAAGTATAATTTTTTTAGAGACAACATGACCTAGCATCATACTTTGTAGTAGCTTAGAAGCCTGTGATGGAGACCCCTCTTTCATCAATCCAATTTCCCATTTCAATGGGCTCACCTTTCAATAAGAATTATGTTGATATAAAAAATATACCTTTGTACGTTGCGAGAAACTAGTTGTAAAAATAAAATGAAAATTTGAGAATCCTCAGTAGTTGATATCTTTTGATGGCTAACACTACCATAAAAGGTTATGAGAAATATCCAACTTTCAAGACATTTTTGGTGTTACCAACAGAATTATTAGGGAACTGGCTGCCCTTCTCTCCCAAAAATGAAAATATTATATTAGCAACCTTTTTTTTTGTTTTTGTTAAAGAAGCAAAAGCACCCTTTTGAATCCTGCCATGTTTAACTGACTGGCACTTATAAAAAAAATGCATGACACAAGAGCTCATTTCCTACATTGGTTGGTGACTAGGACAGTCTGAAGCGAGACGATTCCCTGCTTCCTTCACTAGCTAACATATTCTCCATCTCCCTATTACTGCCCGACTTTTAGCACAGGACAAAAATACCATCAGGCATCAAGGAACAAGATGGCAAGTAAAGATGAGCGAAATTCTTCTGTTCACGTTCGTCAATTTCAGGTTCGGTACGAGCCTTGGCTGCTTCATTTAGGCTAGGCTTGCTATACACTGTGCTCAATAGTCAGCAATCTTTAGTAAGTATTTGTTTGCAGAAAACCCACTCCCAGAACCATCACAGCCAATGCCTTGGCATAGCTGTGATTGGCCTTGGAAATCATTTTACAAAAGGAAGCAAAAGAGTTAAAGCACAACATACAAGTGCATCTCAATAAATTAGAATATCATGAAAAAGTTAATTAATTTCAGTAATTCAATACAGAAAGGGAAAAGCATATGTTATATAGAGTCATTACAAACAGAGTGATCTATTTCAAGTGTTTATTTCTGATAATGTTGTAAACGGGCTGCAATACTCAGCTGTCAGATTTAGCTTGGCTAGTTATCAAAAAAAATAAATCATTTAAAAAAGTGGCATGGGGTCCCCCCTATTTTTTTGATAACCAGACGAGGTAAAGCAGACAGATGGGGCTGGTATTATCAGGCTGGGAAGGCCCATGATTATTTGGCCCTTCCCAGCCTAAAATAGTAGCCTGCAGCCACTCCAGAAGTAGTGCATCCATTAGGATGGGGAGTCATTATTCAAATAAACTTTATGTTTTTTGTTTGTGCTCTTTTTAACTCTATACTTGCTGGGTTGTTATGAGGGTGCCTAATAGACACATCTCATTTTCTAACCACTGGTTTCAATGTCAGATTTCAATTTACAGCTGACATCAACCCCAAAAGTATTACCTAAATTTCCACTACACCAGGCCAATTAGGAATAGTGCGGTAAAGAGCCAGAATTGGTGCATCTAATGTGCTGCTTTTTGGGTGGCTGTGGGCTGGTATTTTTCAGATGGGAAAGGACAAATAACTTTGGGCCCTTCCCACCCTGTAATATCAGCCCCCAGTTGTTTGTTTTTCCTTGACTGGTTATCAAAAATATTTATTTAATTTAAAAAAAAAAACAGCATGGGATCCCCTCTATCTTTGATAACTAGACAAGGAAAAGCTGACAGCTGAGGGTTGCAGTTCCTAGCTGTCAGTATTACCAGCACAGGTTACCAAAAACAGGTGGCAGCCCAAATGTTTTTTTTCTTTTTAATCTTGACTGTACGCTGTTATGAATAATAATGTTATGCATGCAATAAAACCAGCGCAGCCGTTCAACAAACTTGATTACCTTACAAGCATTACCCAAACATTTAACTTAGACATGGACTTTTTTTTAAAAGTCTGAGCCCGGACACCCAGTGTCCGGTAGGAGCGCTGAACTTTACAGTTCGGGTTTGCGCACACCTACATGTAAGTGTAACATGATGATAAGCTCAACTGTGAACCTTTTTTTCAGTACATGTATAGCTTGAGTTACAAATAGCCATAGAAGACACAAAAGTGAGTTAATAAATATGGTGATTTTTATAAAGGAAACTTCTAGCTACTTTATTCATGTGATTACAGAAGATCAGCACCAATGCAACCAGAATTCGTATATCACTGCATTGTGATAGAGTAATGAAGAGTAATGAACTAGCAGGATTGTGTACAGAATGGGCAAGATGTAACTCGGTTGTAAGTGTAATATGATGATAACTTCCACTGCAAACCTTTTTTCAGCTGGAGGTAAGTTTATGACTATATCTAGCTACAGTTGACACAAACTGAGTTTCTCAGAAATGTTCCATAACCTAGGTTAATAAATGGGGAGATTAAGGCTTCTGACAATGCATGCAAAGTAGTTAAGATAGATTAAAGGGTTTTTCTGGGCAAGGCTTAAAGCACCCTTCCAACAACTTTTTATAGGATCGCTGGAGTGGTGCTTTGAATCTAAAGGCCCAGTCACACACAACGACTTACCAGCGATCCCGAAAACGATGCAACCTGATAGGGATCGCAGGTAAGTCACTGGGAGGTCGCAGGTGAGATGTCACACGGTCAGATCTTACCAGCGATGCAGGAACAATACAGGTCGCAGTAGCCACCTGTATAACGATCTCAGCAGTCACTGTGACCCTGTCACACAGTGTCAAACACAGCGATATGTCCTTCCCAGCAGGTCATCGCCTTTGAAGAAAATGGCCTGGACCATTCTGCAACGACTAGAGATCTCACAGCAGGGGCCTGATCACTGGTAGGTGTCACACATAACAAGATCACTAACGGGATCGCTACCCATCAGCTTCACTTTCTATCTTCCCTGCTCTGGTCAGTCTCAAGCAATTTGTGACCTTACAGGAGCTCCAGTGCTTCATGGAGCGCATCAGAGGTCACAACTGCTCGTATCTCTATGAGAGCCTCATTCTGGCTTTAATAGAGATTTATTGGGAGTTTGTCATGTAACTTCTGACTCCTGGCCATTCAGAAGTTACAATGACAAGATAGCACCGTGGGACCAGAGCAACGTCGGTAAAAGGTGATGACACCAGAAGGTGAGTATATGACGGGGTAGTGGGCTAACACTTAAAGCGCCACTCCAGTGCTGAAAAAAAAACAAATGCTGGAGTGGTATTTTAACTTTTGGAACTAACTGTAAGATGCCAAATCTTTACAGTGTTTAACATACACACTCTTAGAATTCTTCTTTGCTTGCCAGTTTGGATTCCTATGTAATTTTTATACTTGCAGTGATGTACTGACTAGCTTCACTTCCTTGTTAGCTGACATTTTCAAAATTTCCTTAAAGAAGTAGAAAGTGAACCTAGTCAGCACGTGATCAACATATACAGAATCCATTTCAGTGATCATATGAAGACTGCACAAATCAGGAAGCTTAGTGGAATCATAACAGTACATATGTGCCTCCCCGTGCCAGCAGCCGGCGCTGCTCGGATCTGGGCCTGCTGGAGTAGTGGCTCGAGGGTCTTCGGACCTGGGGGTCTCGCGGACATGCCAAATAAATGGGTGGGACGTAGATGTACGGGCTAGGCCGTATTAAGTTCATGACACTACCCACAGTGTGTGGTGAGTTGGGATACCACCGCTGCTATTATGGGGCACCTGGGGGAGATGTAGTGGCAGCTGGATGTTAACCCCTCCGTGGGTAGGGATGGTTTCCCCGGGACCCAGTGTCTGGTGCAGGGTATAGCGATGGCAAGGGGATGCTTGATTACTTACAGTCAATAAACCACACAAGTCTCTGGTAAACCAAGGTGCTGGTGGCCGGTGCCGCGGCCGGTTGCATTCGGGTCCCCCACCCAGGCTGGTGGTCTCTATCCTTTTCCTCTGCACTGATTTTGTGTAAGGTGGACTTCCTAGTCTGGAACTCAGGAGTCCGCTCCCGGCTGGATGTGGCCTAAGGAGCCGCGCCCGCAGACGCTGGCCCTGTGGGATCTATGGGCCCTGGCGGTGACCTCTTATCC
This sequence comes from Anomaloglossus baeobatrachus, assembly GCF_048569485.1. Lineage (NCBI taxonomy): Eukaryota > Metazoa > Chordata > Amphibia > Anura > Aromobatidae > Anomaloglossus > Anomaloglossus baeobatrachus. The sequence continues at coordinate 295,335,865 of NC_134353.1, read as the reverse complement.
CTATAGGTGGGCTTTTGTCTTCTATGAGGGACTTTGGGTAGGACAGAACCTCTAGTCCTGGCCTTAATTGGTTAATTAACCAGGCCGCTTGTTTCCGGTCCTAGATTCAGGGTCAGAGTACCCCCCTTTGTGCTCCGATTTCCGGGTCGGTTCCCCATGTCGGTACCGGCGGGCTACAACCCTGTCCCAGTCCACCTCGGTTCTGCCGAGCCATCTTCCCATCTCCTGCTGATGGAGACCACCATCTGCCTCCTAGCCAAGGTACCAGGGTTCCTACCCTGGCACCGTTCAACTTGAACTTTTCCTGCTGGAGCTACACTTAGCTCAAGCCCACACTCCTCTCCAACTTGAACTCCAAACTCAACTAACTCTTTCTGCTTGTTTTCCCTCCCCGGGCTGTCTAAACCTCTGGGTGGGCGTGTCCAACACCTGGTTACGCCCACTGGTGTGTCTATCTTTCCCTAAGAGGGGGTGACTAGGGTTTCCGGTCGGCCTTTGTGTTTCCTAAGTGGGGGATGGTGTTGTGCAGGGCCCTATCTGTGACTACCTGGTTTTGCCAGGGCGTCACACATATATCACACACTTTTCAGATTTAACATTTTATAGAGGCTGTTAAGAGCTAATATTGATATGGAAAACCTCTAAGCTTTTTAGATATATTTGTTGCTTCATTGCCTTCTTTTTTATATATATATATTTATGTCCCATGAATGCACGTTCATGGCTGTGTATTCAACTACTGAAATGTCTCCCATTTTCAGCAACACGGTCTGTCATAGTAAAATGAATCAGAAGCCTATATAGTCGAAAAACATTATATATTTTCCAATTGTGCAAAATCACATTACAAAATAATACACATTGAGGATTTAATTAGAGTTTGAAGTGCATCTTTACTGGAAGTGTAGAATTGCATCAATATGAATGTCAAGCTGTTGACAGAAAGTCAATGTCTTTGGTATGTCCAGAGGGCAATACTGTCTGTTAACGTTTGCTGGCCCCTCTGTGCTGTTAGCCTGAGGTATCTTCTGCAGTACAGAATACACAGCTAACTTTAAAGAAATAAAATAACAATGCTGCTGAGAAAGGACAAAGCCAAACAAATAAAGAATGGAAGAAGCACCTAGTGGTACAGGCCCCCCTGAAAGAATGTATTGTATGCCCGACTAACAGCACCAGTGTGTTCACACTTCAACAAGGAGCAAAACTATTCATATACTCTAATAAGAAAACAACTACTGGATTTATTCTCTTTTATTATAGAACATCACATATCCAAGCAATTATAGTGACGGTTAAATCCAGAAACCATGTCTAGCCTCCGAACTCTCACCCAGGGGCCTTAAAAGCACTGTACTGGCTGCAAAAGAACAAGGTGAACAATCAAGATCAAACTCTTACCATTTTAGGTCTGACCTATATAATTCTAAACCCCCATACATCATAAGACAAAGACAGCCCAAGCCTACAGTTCTAAACAAAATTCACACGTGAATGGCCAAAAGGACAGTGACTCAGCCGAGCAATTTTTCATTCTAAAATGAAAGAATGTCATTGCACATCCACAAAAAAAGTCATTTTTCAAGAAGGTAAAAGTAAAAAGAAGTAGAACAATTTTATTTCAGATGTAAAAAATATCGCAACAAAATGCTTCTAATAATATTTTGTGTGTATTATTTATTTTATAGTCTTACATGAATGTTTAATACCTTATATTCGCTGATTGACAAATTTAATCATGTTAAGCATTTACTAGTTCCCTGGATTACTATATATTTCTCCTACAGTTTTTTTTTAACTATTTTCCTATATGTTTTCATTTTTTTCTTTTTTCAGTTAGAGGATGAGTAGCTTAGAAATAACAATACTTTCTTCTGAATCAACCATGAATTTTCTTCCTCTGAACTATTGTAATTTAAATGGTACAATATCAATTATATTCAGGGAATGCCTCTAAAGTGAGCAGATAAGCAGTTTTGATTTTTATTTTATACAGTGGAACCTTGGTTTACGAGAACAATCCGTCGTGGGAGTGTGCTTGTAAACCAAGTTACTCACCTAGCGAAGCAATATTTCCCATAGGAAATAATGCAAGCTCAGACAATTCCTTCCATAACTTGTTCAATGTCCCATCCTGGTCCCCTATTGTGCTATTCCTCACATGCACAAACACGCACAAACACACCTAAACACACACAAACACATGTGCACACACATATTATGCTCACCTTACCTTCCGTTCGCTCGCCGGACTCGTGATTCTTGTAGTTCACCGGTACAGGATGTGTATCGGGTAACCATCGTGACCGATGCCGGAGCTTCCGCTGCCAGAGCGCTGACGTCAAAGGCAGGAGCCGCTTGCCTCTGATTGGCCAGCACGCTTCCTTTGAGTAGTGGCTGACAGCGGAAGTTCCTCAATCGTCGCGATGGTTACCCAATACACATCCTGTACCGGCGAACTACAAGAACCATGAGGCCGGCGATGGAACGGAAGGTAAGGTGACCATAATATGTGTGTGTATTCGTGCTTGTTTGTGTGTGTTTGTGCGTATTTGTGTGTGTTTGTGTGGATTTCAAGAGCGGGTCAGAGCGCGGTTAAAGTACAGAACCGGAAGTGTGTGCGGTGAGTATTTGCTCCTAGAGCAAAGCATGCTCGTAATCTGAGTTACAAATTTACAGCAAGCTTTACTCGTATAGCGAAATATTCGCACACCAAGTTACTCGTAAACCGAGGTTGCACTGTACTTTGATTGTTCATTGAGTTTAGACATGCTATATAATATGGTACATATAGGGGATAATTATCTGCTATTTATTTTCTTCAGATCTTTCTTGTCTAATTTTTAATATAGCATTATTATGGCAGAGATGTGATCTTTGACTATTATTTAGCTGCAGTGCCTACAGGAAGTCTGAAAAAGTCTGAAAACACCCCCCCTGTTTCATAATTGGTTCATGCTACTGCTCTCTCCTCCCCCTGCAGCTCTGCCTCATCAGATTGGTTACCGAGTATCAACACAAGCCTATCACATGATCACCTGGACTTCAAGGAATAGTATCAGGGATGATTTTTATTGCAGTAATGGCAGAATGATCATAATGTACAGATAACTAAATCACCAGAAAGGAAAAAGATGGATAAGAGGTAAATGGAGCACAAAAACATATGGGCAAAAGTTTCTTTAACCCCTTCAGCCCCGGGGCACTTTCCGTTTTTGCGTTTTTGTTTTTTGCTCCCCTTCTTCCAAGAGCCGTAACTTTTTTATTTTTCCATCAATCTTGCCATATGAGGGCTTGTTTTTTGCAGGACAAGTTGTACTTTTAAATGAAACCATAAGTTTTACCATATGGTGTACTGGAAAACAGCAAAAAAATTCCAAGTGTGGAAAAATTGCAAAAAAAGTGTGATGGCACAATAGTTTTTGGGATGTTTTATTCACGGTGTTCACTATATGGTAAAACTGATGTGTGGGTATGATACCTGAGGTCGGTGCGAGTTTGTAGATACCAAACATGTATAGGTTTACTTGTAACTAAGGGGTTAAAAAAAATTCACAAGTTTGTCCAATAAAAGTGGCGCACGTTTTGCGCCATTTTCCAAAACACGTAGCGTTCTTATTTTTTGGGATCTATGGCTCAGTGACGGCTTATTTTTTGCGTCTCGAGCTGATGTTTCTAATGGTAGCATTTTTGCGCAGATGCTACGTTTTGATCGCCTGTTATTACATTTTGCGTAAAACTTGCGGCGACCAAAAAACGTAATTTTGGCGTTTGGAATTTTTTTGCCACTACGCCGTTTACCAATCAGATTAATTGATTTTATATTTTGATAGATCGGGCATTTCTGAACGCGGCGATACCAAATATGTGTATATTTATTTATTTTTTAACCCTTTAATTTTCAATGGGGGGAAAGGGGGGTGATTTGAACTTTTAGGTTTTTTGTTTTTTTTTTAATTTTTTAAAACTTTTTTTTACTTTTTTTATTTTATTTTACTAGACCCCCTAGGGGGCTATAGCGATCAGCAATCCGATTGCTGATTGCTATCTGCTGATTACAGCTATACCGCTGTAAACAGCAGAAATAGTCACTTTCTTTCTTCCTCTGCTCCGTGCCGAGGAAGAATGAAAGTGAAACTTCGTAGCACCAGGCGTCATCACATGACCCTGTGCTACGATGGCAACCACCGAACGTCACGTGATCACTCACGTGACGTCCGGAGGGGGCGGCGGTAAGAAAAAAAGATGGCCGCGCGCATATAGATCTCGCTGCCAGACTTTGGCAGCGAGATCTAAGGGGTTAATGTTCCGGGTGGAATGCGATTCCACTCGGAACATGTAGGCACACATGTCAGCTGTTGAAAACAGCTGATATGTGTGCCGATCCACGCCGCCTGCCCGCGGCAGGGGGCGGGGCTTACCGGGACACGATCCATGACGGATATATCCGTCCATGGTCGTGAAGGGGTTAAAGGGGGTCGAAGGTGTTCATTTTAATTTGTGTGGGTAAAATGAAGAAATATTTCAATGACAGACTTTCTTAATAATAGTGAAGAAGCAAGCCAGAATGTATGTAATATTTAGTTGTCAACATCTAAAAAATAGATCCTCAGACATACATCTCTTGATCTTCAAGCATACTGATTGGTCAGACATTATCACATCACATCAGATGACTCTTACAGGCAGTTTTGTCAACTGTGCAAAATTTAATGGACGGTAGGTAAAAATAGGGCACGTTCTTCCCTGTCCGTAAAAAAAAATCTGATGAGTCCATGATGTTTTGGAAGCTGGACAGCCTTGTGAAATTACTTCGACTGTATTTATCACCTTTTTACAGTTTACAATGAATATGGCTAATGTCTTCATATAAGGATTATGGTCTGTAGACATGTATCACTTTGAATCTTAATGATTTATTATGGTCATCTAAAAAATCCATAAAATTGTCTGTAGGTGATTTTTTTTTAGAAGCTGTCGAGAAAAAGTTGCCAACTCTGGTGACAGACAACCTTTTGTGTGTATGGTGCCTTATTGGAAGTGGCTGGGAAGTACAAAAATCATGATTTTTCAATTTTTATGCCATGCACAATTGTTAAGAAACTAGGAAAATCCCCTTAAGAAGCTCTTTCTGGGTCCCTGACCGGCACTAAGTTGGCACTATGCTACTTTGTGGTAACACTATGGCTTCATCTATTATGGGAGCACTTAGTAGGCCACTTAAAAAGTGGACTTGATGCAAAATACCATATTATCAAGAATAATATAACATTTATTCATTTATATAGCGCCATTAATTCCATAGCGCTTTACATACATTAGCAACACTGTCCCCACTGAGGCTCACAATCTAAATTCCCTATCTGTATGTCTTTGGAGTGTGGGAGGAAACCGGAGTACCTGGATAAAACCCACAAAATCACAGGGGAACATACAGACTCCTGGCAGATGTTGTCCTTGGTGGGATTTGAACCCAGCGCTGTAAGACTGTAGTGCTAACCACTGAGCCACTGTGCTGCCCCCAAAAAAAGGTTGTTATAATATTTTAAGTATATATTGAATATATTATTGGCACAGTGATACTTTTTTTTTTAAAGCTGTCTCTCTCACACAAGTACTAATAAATTTATTATACTATATACCATACACTGTAATGAGTGTTAGATAACCTGAAGGAACCCTTGGAAAGATATGTATATAGCTGTTTCCTTGGGATTTACGGCTTTGTAAAATGAGATAATGCAATTCATGTTTTGAGTGAAGCATACTTCCGCCAACCTATAATATGTTTCAATGCCTACAAGGTAGCAAGGACATAAAAAAAGAAATGCAGCTTGATCTAAGACATAGCAGAGAACATTAGAGTTATTCACTCCCATAGATCATCATAATTTCAAAGTAGTTTAAATGACACAATTACAATCTTGTAAGTATAATTACCCAGAAGAATGTGCGAGAAGTGTAGAACATGACATTAAGGAAAAGAAGTAGGACAGGAACATAGTAAAAATTTACGAATGTGTCATGCTGGTAAAATAAAAGTAGAATCAACTATCTTTGACTCTTTGATGTTCAGTAGAAGCTGTTACTGAAACTCTAAGAAATTTTCTTTCATATTGCTCAGATCTAATAATACACTCTATTAACTGGAACTACTATCTGAAGTGTGCTTACTTTATACTGTACTCTTTTCGTTATAATGGCATGTGAATAACATGCCCTGGGCCTCAACACCTCCATAGACTTTCCTTAAGGCCTCTTTCACACGTACGTGCTTCTGGTACATGTTTGGCAGTACTCACGTAGACCTATGGATTCCTATGGTTTTGGACGCACGTAAGTATTTTGGCACGGAACGTGCGTCTGTTCCGTACTTATGTGTGTCCGTGTGCTCCACACGCCGACATGTCCGTTTTATCTCCAGCATCACGTGTGTCACACGGAACACAAACATGTCACACGTAATGCACACAGACCACATGGATGTGTTCTGTGTGACACACACTGGAGAAAAAACGTGTCTGTGTGGAAAAAAAACCAAAACATTACTCACCTTCTCCAGCTCTGCAGTCTCTGCCGCTGCTGTCACTTGCTGCCGACCGCCGCTCAATATGCTTATTGAATATTCACTTCACTGCAGCCGAAAGCAGCAGCAGTGGGGGTCGGCAGGGCGAGAGACCGCAGATCAGCACCACGGACAGCGACGCCAGGGACAGGTGAGTCGATAGTTCCCGTTCTCCGTGTGTTATCACGGATAACAAACGGAGAACACACGTGAGCCATAAACACGGCTCACGGAGAACAAACCGCACCTTTGACACGTCCGTGGAAAACGTGCGTGGTTTTCCACAGACGTGTGAAAGAGGCCTAAGAGATACTGAATCAATTAAATGAGTTGTTTAAATAAGTCAACTCCCCTCCATGTGAGCTAGTCGGATTCATGCACATTATAGGAGCGTGGTACACTTGTAACACACCCTCTTTGAGCCAGAGAGAAGAGCTGCTAAAAAGAAAGCCTCTTGCTTTGATGAATGCGAACATACAAATATTATATGACACACCATTTATTTAACCCCTTACGACATATGAGGTAGAGTGACATTTTATTCTGACATTTTTGCGGGCTGAGTTCCTGAGCCCGCAACTCTGCCGGCAGATGATGATTGAGATGTTCAGTTGTGATCTGCCTATAACAGCCAATAACCTGTTAAATGTTGCTCTCATTCCATGTGCCACTTGAAGCCACCAAGCAGCATTCACAGGGTGCTGATGGGTTGCCATGATGGCCATGGTTTGCTGAAGACTCTCATGCCTGTCATGATGTAGTAACAACTGCAGAAAGGAAAGTGCAATAGGGTCTTAAAAGATAAACACTTTAGAAAGAAAGAGAAGTGTACTCACCTGTAATGGTTGTGTCAGTCACAACCACTATATTAGCCAAAAATCCGGTGGATAGCTGCAGGTCACCAATATAACCGATAATGTGTGTTGTGGAGAAAGGGATATATGCTGCGCTCACACCACGTATTATAGTTATAATTTATGTCTCTTTATTCTTTGTAGGCACAGGTCAATGCGTTTCGAGGGACGCAGCCCTCTTCATCAGGACAGCAGACCAAAGAACATAAATATAGACTATACCTTTCTACAGAACACACATTAAGCCTGTCATGATAGTACTCCTTGGCTGCCATTAATAGGAAACCGTGATTTTTTTTTTATACACAGCAATACTGTGATATTGCTGTATATAGCTCAAGCAATCGGATGATCACAAGTTCAAGTCCACTGAGAGGACTTACAAGTACATTGAAAATTGAATTTTTTTATTATAAAAAATATGAAAAAAACAAAAGCATAGCATAGTTAAAATCACCTACCTTTTCCCACACTAAAAGTAAAGAAATAAAAAAATACACATACTTGGTATCACTACATTGTAAAAGTCCAATCTAACAAAATATAAAATTAATCAGATCAGTAATTAATCAGAAAAAAAACTAAACATCAGCATTACAGTTTTTTGAGCATCGCAACAGTGAAAACAAATGCAATAATAATACTATAATTGTGAAAATGAAAAAATTGGGAGCTAAAACTATATTTTTCTTGAAGAAATCTAATTTTTTTTTTCATTTTAACGGTTCAACGTTGTAAAACTCCGTGAAACACCTGTGGGTTCAAGGTGCTCACCACTCATCTAGATTCCTTGAGGTCTTATAACGGTCCCTCCCTGTGCCTCGGGACCACCAACTTATTTGGGGTAAGTGCCTTTTGTATCATTATGCATATTTTATAATCAGGCACTGGCTACTTTAGATGATAGATTTATATGCACTTCATGCACTTGGGCACTTTTTTGATAGGTGATATTTCTATTCTGTCTTGCCCCTTATTTAAACATTGAGTTACTGGTGTTCCATAGGCACAGGGTCAGCTCTTGTCTCCATCTGTGGTGTTGTACTCTTTAGGATGTGCTTTTCATTTCTCTGTCTAGTAAAAGATATTTTGCACATTTAAAACTTTTTTCTTTTGTTTTTGGTTCTAAATTCCTTGAGAAGTCTAGTTTCCAATATGGGGTCATGGTTGAGGCACATCAGGGGCTTTCCAAATGTGACATGATACCGGTAGACCATTCCATTAAAGTCTGCGCTCCAAAATGCCACTCCTTCCTCTTAAAGCTTGACTGTGTCCAAACTGTAGTTTCTTACCACATATGGGGTATCAGCATACTCAGGAGAAATTAAACAACAATTCTTGGTGTCCCTTTTCTCCTGCTATCCTTGTGAAAATGAAAAAAATGGTGCTTAAACTACATTTTTGTGGGAAAAATATGATTTTTTATTTTCTAGGCTCAAAGTTATACAATTCTGTAAAAATACAGTTTCTAAAATGGGATTACTTCTACTGTTTAAGCACATCAGGAGCTCTGCAAACGGGACATAGTTTCCGCTATCTATTCCAGCCTTTTGCGCCCAAAAGTGATACTGTGCGCCTTCCCTTAGGAGTCCTGCCATGCGCCCAAACAGTAGTTCTTCAACACATAAGGAGTATTGATGTACTCAGGACAAATTTTAAAACAAACATTATTTCCCTGTTACCCCTGGAAAATGCTAAATTTTGGTCTAAAATAAATTTTTTGTGGGAAAAAGTAAAATTTTCATTTTCATTTTTTCCTTCCACATTGCTTTAGTTCCTGAGAAGCGCCTGAAGGGTGAGTAAACGTCATGGATGTAGCTTTCAACAGTTTGAGGGGTTCAGTTTTTAGAAAAAGTAATTTTTGGGCATTTTCTGGCACATAACCCTCTTAAATGCTCTTAAATGGTTTTGATAAAAGAAGAAATTGCTGATAAACTTTAAACCTTTCTAACTTCCTAACAAAAAAATATTATGTTTCAAAAATTGTGCTGATGTAAATTACATGTAGCGCCAACATCCCTGCAATGTCCAGCCTTTCCTCAGAAGGGACGCCAACTTACTCACTGCCACAGCTGGGTTGCATCCTCCTCTACTGCATTGCGGCCATCCACATGTGTTCTTGCTCCTTCCTCCTCCCGGAAATGTGCATGTTGCACAGGTCCCGCTAGTAAACACTTACAGCGCACACGGACACACCTACCCTCTTCTTAAAGGGATGTTGCGGCATTTCCGGGAAATGCCTCAGCCTGCGGCTGAGAGGCACCAGGTATTTAGGGCATCCTTTCACTAGGGGAGAAGCCTGCACAACGCTAATACTTAGGCTATCTTCCTGTCTGCTACCTAGTTGTCAGGTCCCATGTTCCTGTCCTATTACTGTCACATGTACCTGTGTTCACCTTCCCATACCTATCTCTACCATGTCCACCATATCTGTACCTGCCGTCCTGTCTACCTCAGCCATCCCACCTGTATCTGTGTCCGTACCTGAGTCCATCTCCTTTCCTGGGGGTCATCTGCTACAGTCCCAGTCACTGCCTTGGGAGTGGTACCTGACATCTGCTTAGTCAAGCCCCTCCTACTTAAGTGTAAGCTCGGCTCCTCTTTTGTTTCAGTGAGTCCACTCTTGCTTGCTGCCTTAACAACAAAACTGGCGAGCATTACAATTTGTGCAGGCCATGGATTCCGCTGACTAGGACACCCTTTCGCTGCCAGTGCTGTACTGGGAAATGTTGCAGATGCGGGAGCAGCAAGATTAGATAATGTCCTTTCTGCGGACCACCAACACCTGTATGAATGACCTTTATCCAGCTGTTTCATCATCATCCATCCAGCCCGCACATCCAGCACTGACAGAATCCTGGCCTTGTTGGTCTGCTCTACCATGTTTTGATGGTGATGTCAAGCAATACTGAGGGTTCATCAGTGTTCCTTGCATCTTGAAGTTTTTCCTGATGTCATACTTTGGTGAGGAAGCTCTCGTTTTGGTCAACCGTCTGTGGGAGAGAAGATATCCGGGCCCCTCCAACATCCTAGACTTTCTGGAAGCTTTCCGGAAGGTTTTCAATGAGCTGGATCGTGTAACCGCACCTGCTTCCTATCTTCTGCAGTTATGGTAGGGTGTACTGTCGGCCAATATGCAGTTCAGTTCCACACTCTCTCCTTAGAACTAATCTGTAAAAATCAGGTGCTGATGGCTGCCTTTTGTGAAGGTTTATCTGAGAGGATAAAGAATGAGCTGTCTGCCCATAATATTCTTGCTACTTTGGATGACCTGATTTTCTTGGCTACTCGGGTCGACCTTGGGTCAGAGGAGCAATCCATGGAGGTGAAGCATGATAGGGGACCAATACATTTGGCTAATCCTTTCAGAGTTCGCTGGTGTACCAGTTTCCAGTTGCCACTCCTGATTCTGAACCCATGGTCAACCATATCAAGATGTCTGATCGTCAAGACCAAGGTCGACCCATGGGTCTGTGTTTCTACTGTGGGGGTGTGGTACACTTCATCCATGCGTGTCCCATGCGGCTGAGAGTTGCCTTCCTAGGGTCAGTTGAATGAGTTATCTTTGGAGAGAACAAATCTTCATTGACCCAGCCTGTGTTCATATTGCATAAGGGTATTTCATTCTCTGAGACAACCCATATGGATTCTGGATCTGTTTGGAAATTATTGAACAGGCGGTGGTGGATCATTACCAGATGCCCATCCGACGCCTCCGGAGTCCCTTAACAGTGTCTTCGTTGAATGGAACACTCTGGAAGAAACCAATACATTTCGTTTCCAAGGAGGTAGAACTTCAAGTGGGAGCGTCACATATGAAGATGTCATTCCTGGTGTTTCTGAACTTGTCCTGTTCTCTTGTCCTGGGTCTGCCTTGGCTCCGCGCCCGCAAGCTTGCACTGGACTTGAAATCTGGAGAGGTGCTTCATTGGAGGCAGAATTGCCACAAGAGATATCTAGTTCCGGAAGCCACTGTGATGTCTACCCTGGAAGCAGTTGCTGTCTGCATTTCAGGGCCCGGGAAGAGGCCTCTCGGGCAACAACCATCTGCCCTATCCCTTCTAACCGCCATTCCTTTTGCTAATAAGAACATGTTGCTGGAGAAGAAACTTTCTTCAGGCCTGGTGAAGGGGTAGTAATGGGGGAGTTCTGTAGCACCGATGACCCTGTACTGCCCGGCCTCTCTCCAGCAGGTATGCCGACATACAAGCCCATTCCATTACATTCCAGAGTCATTGACTCATAAAGTGACAATGATCAGAATTGAAAAAATTGACCAGGTCAGGAAAGTTAAAACAGGCTGATTGATGAAAGGGTTAAATGGGTATTCCCATTTCGAAGATCCTATGCTAATACATAGAAGGTGTAGTAATAATAATAATAATAATAATACCAATTACTTCTAATTAGAAATGTAGTATATTTTCCTGATTGGCTATGTTGCGTACCTCAAGTGTACGGCATTGCAGCCTAGGTATCCATGGTTACAACTATACCTCCAAAAGAAGCAATTGTGAAACGCACATTAAGGTGTTAAGAACTTGTCACCTGGGTGCCCTGCAAGCAGCAGCGCATTCACAACTAAAGTAATCCCGCTCTTAGCACTACTGTATACCAGTTAGTAGCCACTTGTGCTGTTTCCAATTATCTACATTTTTGGTATCTGTGATTAATTGAATTACTTTACCACTACAACAGCCACTTGTGCCTCCTATTGTGATACAGTGTATTTTCACTATATCTGCCTGCAGGTTTTGGCCAAAATGTAGAGCTTTCAAGATTTTTAGGATTGCCATTTGCAATCTATTTGTACGTCATATGATTTTTATTGTCGTACATGAAAATTTTTTGAAAACAACTCATGGCTCCTCCTATCCACTGCATAATTCCCTACTATCACAATGATTGTGTCCCTTGTCTAGAGAGTACTTTTCCCTCTTTTTTATTCTACTCCCTTTCATAAGTTTTTTTAATAAAAAAATATTTTTAACCTAGCTCAGCATAACTTTTTCGTCTTCTATCTGAGTCATATTTCCACCAGGTCTTTAGAATAGGTTTATTTATTATTGTTTCAACTACTCATATGGTGACAGTTTGTTGTTAATGGTCATAACCATTGGATACCTAAGCTACTGTAATGCCCTACACCTGAAGTAAGTGACATACCCAATGAAAAGAACTATACTACATTTCTAATGGAGGTATTTGCTAATATTATTATTACACCTAGCATATATTTAGATAGGAGCATGTAGATGGGAATACCCCTTTAAGACAAAAAAAGACAGTGACATGTTAAATGGTAATACCCAGTTGTCAATGTATTCAAACATTTACATTAGAACTAACTAGAGAATATCATAGCACATACTTATAAAAATGTGCTCAAGAATTGTTACTGTTTTTTATGGGAAATAGTACAATATGTACTAATATAGACATCTCATGGAAGCTGGTAGAATATTTTACTACCTATTTCATGCTACAACATAGTGTATAGCAATAAGAAATATGGCCGGCACATCCGTTCAGTGAAAAGATTTATAGTTTCTGCTTTATTTCCACATGTGCCGCAATACAAAATAAGCTATAAAATCATAAGCAACGCGTTTCGAACCATAGCTCTTTATCAAGCATACTGACCAAGTAAAATGTCACTCTTTAAATCTTTCCCCCTCCTATATCTGGCATGTGGATGTCAATTATCCATGATTCAGTCAGATTAATAATTAACCACTTGTGTTCCATAAACAATGACATTGCATGTCTCTCACAGATAAAAATGGTAAATTAAAAATTTAAAATATTGAGAATGGATTATAAAAATAGTATTATGCTAAACCAGAAGTTACATATTTAAATATATTATTGTTTAGTCATGTATCAAGGAAACTATTTATAGTTATATATCATTTACAAACTGCTGTGCCCCTGGAGGAATAGTGCCATCCAAACGTGGTGAGCTGATTGTATCCTCTTATATCATGTGAATTGGGTTTATCGGGCTCCCATGTCGCTTGATAAAGAACTGCTGCTCAAAACGCGTTTCCCGCAAGGAGACACAAGTGACTTTATGGCCTTTTTTATTTTGCGGCATATGTGAAAATAAAGAAGAAACTATATGTATAATTTCACTGAACAGATGTGCCGGCTATATTTCTTAATGTTTTACGTGAATGATGATTACAAACTACCAGTTACTTCGAGGAATTCTCCCATGTAAACATGGTGAGCTGAGAATATCTTCCCAATCAATATAGCGTATGTATTTTAGAAAATTAATGGAAAGGAAATCTGCTACTCCAATATATGAATGTAATTGAAATTTATTTGATTCACACAGCCCAATATGGTGCAAAATATCTTGACGTTTCAGTCAACATATCCATTGTCAAACAAAGACCAAGAGGTTTGACACAGCCAGTTCAAAAAAAGTTCAGTGGCGCAATGGGAAATACAATCGCTTTTTCTCCAGGAGAAATTGCACCTTTTCCTCTCCATTGCATTACTACATGGTTGGATTCTATTTGAGTACCTGGAAGCCTAGGGATATGTGCCTACGATCAGGACTCATGGCGTCTTGGACGCAGCTGGTCCTGACCTATGGGGCCGCGAGACTCCTCCGCAGGAGAACGCAGCTGCTCATACCCATGATCAGGATTCAGTGCACTGCGGTCTTCTGCTTGTGTTCTCCCTACAGAGGTTGCATGTGATTCCGCAGCAAACAATTGACATGCTGCAGTCTGGAAAGATGCACAGCAGGTCAATGTTTGCTGTGGAAAAAACAAGAACAGTGGGCATGGGATTTCTAGAATGTACTAGAATTCACTATGTTTGTACTGTACAACGCAGTGTTTTGAACGCAGCAAAAACACGCTACATCCAAAATGCAGAACATTGATCGCGGACATGTACTTTAGGAGTGCAGTATTTCCCAATCTGTACAATATTTTAATATTAGCAAAACTTTGGTAGTGCTAATCAGAGACTTTGACAATGATTGCAATTAAACAGCTGCACAGTCTTAAGGTACCGTCACACTAAGCGACGCTCCAGCAATCCCACCAGCAACATGACCTGGCAGGGATCGCTGGAACGTCACTACACGGGTTGCTGGTGAGCTGTCAAACAGGCAGATCTCACCAGCAACCAGTGACCAGCCCCCAGCCAGCAGCGACGTGTGGAAGCGATGCTGCGCATGGTAACTAAGGTAAATATCGGGTAACCAAAACGATATTTACCTTGGTTACCAGTGCACACCGCTTAGCGCTGGCTCCCTGCACTCCTAGCCAGAGTACACATTGGGTTAATTACCCGATGTGTAGTCTGGCTATGTGTGCAGGGAGCAGGGAGCCGATACTGACAGCATGAGAGCGACGGACGCTAGTAACAAAGGTAAATATCGGGTAACCAAGGAAAGGGCTTCTTGGTTACCTGATATTTACATTGGTTACGAGCGTCCGCAGAAGCCGGCTCCCTGCTCACTGCACATTCAGTTGTTGCTCTCTCGCTGTCACACACAGCGATGTGTGCTTCACAGCGGGAGCGCAACAACTAAAAAATGGTCCAGGACATTCAGCAACAACCATCGACCTCACAGCAGGGGCCAGGTTGTTGCTGGATGTCACACACAGCAACATCGCTAGCAACATCGCTGCTACGTCACAAAAGTCGTGCCTCATCAGCGATGTTGCTAGCGATGTTGCTAAGTGAGACGTGGCCTTTAGTAAAGGAAATAGATAGGTGCAGGCTGATAAGGTTTACTCAGTCATGTGGATATGTGACATTCGTTAAGAAACCACCACTTTAAGACTATTAATTTCCTTAAAGGTGCCCATGTACATTCAATAGCTGTCCTGATTGTCTCCCTATTTTCGGACACTAGTGGTAGCTTGAGGACTGGAGCCCCTTATCTCTATCTGGGACTCTGCATTTAAATGTGGTTTTGTTTCCTTTAGTACCTAAATGGTTAATGTCAGTTTTTCTGCTGGCAGCTTCTCCAGCAGTCTTTTGCTTCAACTGCAATAACTTTGCAGCTACGCCAGTCAGGTTTAAATAGAGGTGTTATCCAGCAATCCCTGCTTTTGATACAAATCCATTTGTATACTGGCCCCCCTGGTGGAAGGAGCTGAGATGAAGCAATCCAGAAGCCAGACCTTATCCTTTTGTGTTGCATATTTCCTCTGTTTGTTTTCCTTTCCTTGTGTTTCTGTATTGTAGTGGAGAGTCTATTGAACGTGACACACTAGGCAGAGTGAGTTTAGGGCCACCTGAGGGCCTAAGGTATCCTGCTAACCAACAGGTTGAAAGTACCTGTATAGGAAAGCTAGGGAGCTCAGGAGACAGCTCCTCAACCCTCTCGCTAGCAGCAGGAACCTCCATTGTATTGTATTCCTGGTGTTTCCCCATCTTTGTGGTGTTGATGTGGTGTTTTTTCATTGTGCATCAGACTCCTTTTTGGTCTGAATGCACTCTCCATGCTCATAACGTGACAATAGTTATTTCTTTAATCTTCCCCATACACATGCAAAGGTAGAGGGGAGAAAGCTACTGCCAAACACTTCTGGCAGCAACCTATCTTCCCTGAGAACATGAAGATCAGGCAATTTCTCTGAGGACCTCCCTCCGGAAAATCCTAAGCACTAACTATCCTCTCCCGGACTTTATTAGTATCCTATTCTGCAACTTAGAGAAACAAAGCGTCTGGAGTACTAGTAACATATATAGATTCTTAAATGATGACTATATATTTTGTAAGCAAACCTACATGGAAAGATGGGAGAAGGATTTAAAGATGTGTTTCTCTGATGAGAAATGGCAAAACTGCCTAAAAGCTACGTACTCCTCCACCATCTCCACTATCTTACAAGAAACCTTTTATAAAACTTTATCAAGATGGTATCTTACTCCGGTCCGTTTAAACAAATTTGATAAATCAAACTCTCCTGATTGTTGGAGAGGATGTGGACATAAGGGTAGCCTATTGCATATCCTATGGGAATGTCCTAAAATTGGAAACATGTGGTCAGAGATCAACAACCTCTTGAATCGAATATCTACTTCAAAGGTTACAGTCTCCCCACAAATGGCCCTTCTGTCCCTAGATTTGGAGGACACTGACCCTGCCTTGGTTCCCATATTTATACATATATTTCTGATTATTAAGCAACTGTTAACAGTAAACTGGAGAAGTAATGTTATTCCTACCACCTCGGAAATAATTAAGCTAATGAATAAACACCAAGAATATGAGAGAAAGTATGCAATATACAATAATCTTTTCAGTTCATACTACAAAAGATGGAGTCTATGGCCTACAAACATCAGTAATGCCTCAATGTAAATGGAATGAACCCTTCCCCCCCCCCTTTTTTTTTTTTTATCTTTATTTTTCTCTCTCTTCTCTTTTTCATTCTTAGCTTCTTATTGCATTTAAATATGTCTTCACAGAGTCAAATAATAATGTAAATAATAGCAAATGTTATGGGTGTCAACATCTGCAAGTCTACAATATTCACTAGTCTGATACAATTTTTGTAAATAGTTTATTCCTGTATGTTTTCCCATTTCCCTCCCCTTGTGGTTTTTCCCTTTACATTTCCAAAATTCCCCCAACAAAAGCCTTGTTCCTTATTTTTCCTCCCTCCCTTCCAATATCCTCCTCCCCCTTAAATTTCAATGGTTAAACATCTTTATGATTACTTATCTACTTTTGGATATACTTACATAAGAGTGTTTGAAATTCTATGACTGTTATGTTATGTTATGTTATGTAATAAAAATATTGAAACACACATCATGTGTTGGGGAAGAGACAGGTGCCCCCCCCCCCCCCATAGGGATAAACTAGATGGCTGTTTTTGCAAGGTTAAACTTTTCTCTAATATATAGGTGGCCTTAAGGCATACTGATCAAGAAGTGTCCTGCACAATCATCTATTTTCCCCAAGGAAGAAGTGTGCAATTGTTCCTTTGCCCCTGCAAGAAATGCACAATAATTCATTAAGTTGTATCAATAAACTGAACTGTTATCCACTGTTTCCAGCGTAAGCCATTGGTCCTCCAGGGCCAGATCTGACAATTCCCTAATAGATCATGTAGAAATGGGTCTGTAATGACAACTCAGCTATTTCTCAATGGATCTGTTTATGCTTTTTTGTGATATGAATAAATAACATGATTATGCCTAAAGCAATGAGATCAAGAAATGTTTCATATAGCATCTGAAAGGCTCAATATTTAGCAACAATTATGGGAATGAAATTCCTATTGAATCTGCATATTCTGAATGTCAAACCCTGAATTGCAGCGGCCAGTCTCGTTTGTGTAATGTGCAGTGATAATCTATGACAGTGTGGGAACATTTACAGAAAGATAGCTCCTCTCGTCGTCTGAGCCTGACAGTGTACACAAAGCATTTGAGCAAAATAACAATTTTAAGAATGCAAATTGTCTTCATCCCGGAGATTGAGGGAAACGCATTGGCATTTACTTGGTTGCCAATAAACATATTCTTGACCTTAGCAATAAATACAGAAAGACGGAAAGTTCCAGCTTTTGTGCTAATGCTGCCATCGAGTCAGAATATTTTCTGCTTTAATTTTCAGGAGCCTATGATTTTCTCTCATTATGTAGGATTAGAAAACCGTAGACGCCGATGCATTTGCTCTTTGTAACACACCTAAAAGACACAAAAATAGCTTTGGGTAGAGAGAGAGCGAAAGTGAGATTTCACATTCGTTCTCATGTCAACTCATCAGTTACGGATGTGTCATACTAATGACTGAGCAGGAGCACAGGAGCAGTGACATTATGCACATTTATCTTGCCGTTTTTTTTTAAGGAAAGGTGTATCTGCATCCTGATGCACTCTGTCTCCTGCTGTCCCAATGATAAGTGCCCTCTCTGACAGTAGAGCGGATAGTGGCAATGCTACCTATCCGTCATATTCCCTGCTGAAAGGCACCTTGACTGTAGTTAGAGGAAAAAAGAAACCCGTCTTGTGTGGCCACAAAATGCTTTTCTTTTAACGTTATTATTGTTAGCACGTAGATAAATGTGCAACTATCAGACATGATTATCTTCAAATATGTCAGAGATTTAATTATGAAATGAGTAAATGGAATTTAGGAAACCGCCGGGACCAGGTGCACGCAGCCCATTATCCTGATAGAGCAGCATACTGTGCGCGCATTCACTAAAAGCAGTAATAACTAATTGAAAATCTGCTTAGATCCTCGTTTCATTTTAAATATTGCTACCTCTTTACGGTCAGATTGAATCTGCTGTCACTTGCGTGGTTCGGCATGACAGTAACCATGGAAATGATATATACAGCGCTGCTGTGCTTGACGGTGGCATTTACCTGCAGTCATTATATCAATACATATTAAATCAAATTACTATCTTATTGCTTGACTGTTATTACCGTCCGCAGCGGTTACTTATATTTTCTATATCTGCATAGAAAATGGCTGAGGTGACATTGATAAGGAAGAAGTACAGTTACCGGCTCTATGTAATACATGGAAACAGGGCACTGATGGAAGCAATATATTATTGTGTAAAAGTCACTTAAACGATTTGTGATGGTCAAAAAGGTTCAATAGGTTTAGTGTGGTGACCGCATAGTAAGGTTTGGGATATGTTAGGATAGTCTCAAAAAGTTAAGTGTTATCGATTAATGTGACCGGTACTAAGTTATAGAGTCAGCTAAAAGATGGGCGTTTAGAGCAATTTACATAAGGTTTATGCAAGATCGAAAGGAGAAGTGAAATTAGAAGTCTCAAAAGTATAGAAATACAATATTGTTGCAAAGCTAATATCTTTTTTTCTTATCATTTATATTCATAGGGGAAGCAAAGTAGTACTATGTGGCTATACACAATGAACCTGTGATGCTAGCCACTACTTACGGACAGTATAGATGGAAGGGTAATCAGACAAGCCGGGATTAGAAAACAGGAGAATACAACAGGACTCAGGGAGTAAGCAGAGACGCAGTCAAGTAACAGGCCGGGGGTCAAAATTCCAGGAAAGTACGTATTATATTCAGGGAGCAGACAGAGACATAGTCAGGTAATGGTCCAAGGTCAAAAACCAGGAAGTAATGACAAGAACAGAGAGCAGGAACAGTCAGGGGTCAAGAAGCCTAGATCAGAACCTAAGCATGAACAGGAGCCAAGACCAAACTGCAGAACCAGAGAGTACAACTGGCGAGGTTCTGGGAGAGCATAATCAGTAATGAAACAAAGCAATTACCAGGAAGGTGGATACCTGAGTAAGAGCACCTCCCAGAACCTGCATGGAAACCTGTGCTGTCAAACAACCTGTCAACAATGGCTCAAATAAACAGAGCAGAGCATCTCCAAATGCAAAATGCTCTGCACATAGGAAACATGTAACTGCCGGCTCTGAAGTTCAAGAGAGCAAGACAGAGCATCACTAGTGTGCAAGATGCTCCGCACAGAGGAACTATGACAGAACCTATGGAGAGATATACCGTAATCTACTGTCTCAGTAACTTCAAACACTGCAAGCGGCTCACACTTGGCTGAGCACCAAGCGTACCTGAGCATAGTGATGTTCACATGAGTGATTTCCACCTGAACTCAGCACTAGTTATGGGCGAACCCAAACTGTAAAATTCGGGGTCCGTACCGAACACATAGTGTTCGTTCACACGGTCCCGAACACAAGTTTTCCTGGGAAACTCGTGTTACAGTTCGGGTCCAGTTCAGGTCCAGGGGCTGTAAAAAAGCACATTAGTAAAAAACATTATGATTATACCTACTGGTTCCACAACGCGTCTTGAAGACTCACCCAGCTGCTATCTACCAGCCTCTTCTGCCTCTGGGTCTGATCATTAACTTCTAGAGGTATTCACTGCACTGCTATTTACTTGGCAGTCTTCGGCTATTTTTGGCCGTGTTCGCGGTGACATCAGGGTTCACATGTATTTCCATGCAGCTGAGGAGCTCCTGTCAGGAGAGTTTGCGCCGTGGCGGGTGATACCAATGCAAGACTCACAGGAGTAATACGCAAATGGAATCATACCCTCACTGTCAGCCTGTTTCTCGCTCTGTATATATTGTCTGTACAGAGGGATGAAGCAGAACTGACATTGCTCTCCCTTTAGACTACATCACACTAAGGAAGTCTCTGACAGCTCTCAGATGAGTCTGTATGAGCAGACCTATGTTTGTCTCCTTGCAAAGAAGTCACAGAGCTGAAGATGCTCGCCCGCCTTTGGACTACGTCAGAGGGTTTTTTTGGGTAATAAAGATGAAATCCTAAATGTCTTCTGTTTTATTTCTAATAAAATATTTTTTTCTCTGTGTTGTTGTTTTATTTTACTGCTAAAATAACAGACAATCACAGATGCTGTCACAAAATGGGTGTCTGTGAGTGGATGCTGGAGTAACCTGAAACCAGCCCATACATTCTAGCATCTATAATGTATGGCAGATTCCAGGTTACTCCAACAGCCAACCAGAGATGCCCATTCTGAGTGACAGCGTCTAAGGCTATGTGCGTACGTTGCATTCTATTACGCAGCGTGTAAGTCACTGCATGTGCGTCTCAGAATGCAGCCGAAAAGCTGCGTTCTGAGACGCATTGTTACTGCAAAATTCCTGCAGAATTCATGCTTTCTGGATGCTTGCTCTGCCATAGACAGAGTGCAAAAAGCATCCAGAACGCACATTTTTGATAGTGTGGTCCCACTCGGCTCTGCTGCATCCCCATAGACTTGCAGCAGAGCCGAGTGGGACCGCACTGTCAAAAAGAGCATGGCTGGCTGTGAGACAGAGCCGCGCGATCAGAATGAACTCGGATGGAGTTCACCAGACTTCAATGTGATCGTGCGGCTCTGTGCGTGTGCCGTGGCTTGATTTGCGATCACAGGTGAAGGACTCACCGGTGACCGCAAATCTCCTTAGTGACTGAAGTGAGTAGCGCGATCAGCAGTGCCGTTACTCAGGTTACCCACAGCCAGCTCGAGTCCACCACCCGAGACCTGTGGCCACGGGTAACCTGAGTGACGTCTCCGCTGACAGTGTGACTCACTTCAGTTTCTGCGTGTAGCTGACAGGAGCGGCGGTGTTCTACGGCCGCTCCTGTCAGTTTCATGTAGCAGAGCTGGATGCGTCATGGGACCTCGTGAAGATTACGCCGGACCTGGAGGGGTGTTTGGAGATTTAAAAAAAGTGGGGAAAGAGGGTGTTTTTTTTGTCTTTTATTTCAAATAAAGGAATTTTTTTGGTGTATGTGTTTATTTACTTTCACTTACAGGTTAATCATTGGGGGTGTCTCATAGATGCCTGCAATGATTAACGTAGGACTTAGGGGCAGCTATGGGCTGCCATTAACTTCTTATTACCCAGATTGCCACCGCACCAGGGCAATTTTGGATGAGCCGGGTAGAGTCCCGGGACTGTCGCATCTAATTGATGCGGCAATTCCGGGCGGCTGCTGGCTGATATTTTTAGGCTGGGGGGCTCCCCATACCGTGGGGCTCCCCATTCTGAGAATACCAGCCTTCAGCCATGTGGCTTTATCTTGGCTAGTATCAAAATTGGGAGGGACCGCACGCCGTTTTTTTTAAATTATTTATTGTACTGCACTACATAGACCCACCCACCGGTAGCTGTGATTAGTTGCAGTGAGACAGCTGTCACTCAGCATGGGGGCGCGTCTGAATGCAACCAATCATAGGTGCCGGTGGGCGGGGGAAGCAGTGAATACGAGATGGAATAATGAGCGGCCGGCATTTTTAAAAGCTGGAGAAGCCACCGCAGTGTGACAGCCGTGCAGCGCTGCGCCGGTGATCGGTCAGTGATCGGTGAGTATGAGAGAGGGGGGAGAGGGATAGACCGACAGAGAGAGAGAGACTGACCAACAGGGAGACAGAGAGACTGACATTGACAGACAGAGAGAGAGAGAGTGGGTGGAAAATGCAACCAAAACATACAAAAGAAGTGACATGTTGCTTTTTAGTAGTAAGAGAAAAGTTTGGGCCAAAAAAAGCACTCCACTCACAAATTTATCAAATATCAAGCATGTTTATTTAGACAAAAATAAAACCATTTTAAAACCAATTTTCATCCATCATGAAAAAATTGTATAAGACATAAATATAGTGGGCCAAGTTATATCAATATCATCACAAACAGACAATGTAAAAACAATAATTAGCAGGTACGTTGAACAAACGTCCATACATTTAAATCGTCATTAAAGAGGAGACAAATTGCATAATAATAACCTGGACTTAAGCGGGCTTTACACGCTACGAGATCGCTACAGCGATCTCGTTGGGGGTCATGGATTTTGTGACGCACATCCGGCCGCTGTAGCAATCTCATTGTGTGTGACTCCTAGGAGTGATTTTGGATCGTTGCAAAAATGGCCAAAATCGCTCCTCGTTGACATAGGAGTCCATTCTCAAATATCGCTGCTGTCGCGTGGGCGAAGTTGATCCTCGTCCCTGCGGCAGCACACAACGCTACATGTGACGCCGCAGGAACGAGGAACCTCTCCTTACCTGCCACACGCCAGCAATGAGGAAGGAAGGAGGTGGGCGGGATGTTCGTCCCGCTTATCTCCGCCCCTCCGCTTTGATTGGCCGGTCGCTTAGTGACGTCGCGGTGATGTCGCTGCGATGCCGAACGTCCCTCCCCCTTGAGGGAGGGATTGTTCGACAGTCACAGCGACGACGACGACCAGGTAAGTGCGTGTGACGCTGCCGTAGCGATAATGTTTGCTGCGGCAGTGATCTCCAAATATCGGCATAACAATAGGGGCGGGTGCTATCACGCTCGCCATCACTAGCATCGGCTAGCAATGTCGCAGCATGTAAAGCCCGCTTAAGTCTGCGCTATTAAGATCCAATAAACACCAACATGATAATATCAAGCAAGGTCACAAGATAGTTCAACATACAACCTGCATTTGGCATCCAAGCTGTTATAATCATATGAGAGAAGATCCCTCATAACTATTGAAAATTCAGCAAAGGTTTAAACATTATTTCAGGAAATCAATGGGGGCTAATGGATTTCCTGAAATCATGTTTAAACCTTTGCTGAATTTTCAATAGTTATGAGGGCTCTTCTCACATATGATTGTAACAGCTTGGATGCCAAATGCAGGTTGTATGTTGAACTATCTTGTGACCTTGCTTGATATTATCATGTTGGTGTTTATTGGATCTTAATAGCTGAGACTAAAGGCCCTGTCACACACAGAGATAAATCTGCAGCAGATCTGTGGTTGCAGTGAAATTGTGGACAATCAGTGCTAGGTTTGTGGCTGTGTACAAATGGAACAATATGTCCATGATTTCACTGCAACCACAGATCTGCCAAAGATTTATCTCTGTGTGTGACGGGGCCTTAAGTCCAGGTTATTATTATACAATTTGTATCCTCTTTAATGAGGATTTAAATGTATGGACGCTTGTTTAGCTTACCTGCTAATTATAGTTTTTCCATTGTCTGTTTGTGATGATATTGATATAACTTGGCCCACTATATTTATGTCTTATACAATTTTTTCATGATGGATGGAAATTGGTTTTAAAATGGTTTTATTTTTGTCTAAATAAACAGGCTTGATATTTGATAAATTTGTGAGTTGAATGCTTTTCTTGGCCCAAACTTTTCTCTTACTACTGTTGCGTTTTGGGCTTATGCACCCTCACTTAATATAATATTTATTATAAAGTTGTGCATTCCCAATCCCTTGTTTTGGATGTTGCTTTTTAGAACACAGCGTCTTGGCAGCAGCCGAAACGCTGCGTTCTAAAACGCAACGTGCGGATGGAATTTGCACAATCTTCATTGATTGATAGATTGTGCTGGGGACACAGGACGCATGCTTTTACGCTGCGGTGCAGAACGCAGAGTAAAAGCATGATAACACGCAACGTGCGCACATAGTCTATGATTGGCTGTTGGGTCCCTCACACATATAGTAGTGTAAAAATAAATAAATAATTTAAAGAAATGACGTAGCGCTTCGTGGTATTTGTGATTCTCAGTGCAGATAAAGTGGACGGCTACGGGCTGCCACCCCATCTGCCTGGCTTTACCTTGGCTGGCAATCAAAATACAGGGAAACCCATTCATTTTTTTTTAATTATTTAAAAAAATAATTTAAAAAATAATGTGTGGGCTCCTGCCATATTTTGATCACCAGCCAGGTAAAATCAGGCAGCTGAGGGCTGGGATTCTCAGCATGGTAAGGCCCAAGCGTTCTGGGCCCCGCACACTAAAAACTGCAGACCTCAGCCGCCCCTGGAAATGGCGCATTGTGGCTTTACCTGGCTTGTCCAGTGGCCCTTATGGCGGTGGCATGCTGGGTAATAAAGGGGTTAATACCAGCTTTGTATTCTCAGCTGGTACTAAGCCCGAAATTCATGGTGTCACGCCAAATTAGACATGGCCACCATGAGTTTCTAGTAAACAGTAAAAAAAAAAAAAAAAAACACAACACAAAAATTTTTTTGTATTAGAAATAAAACAAAAAACACATTTAGAGAGTCTATCTTTATTATAAAAAAATCCTTAGTGCGATGTAGTCCACAGGGAGAGCAATGTCATCTCTGTTTTATCCCTATGTACAGACAAGCATCTATACAGAGTGAGAAGCAGGCTGACCGTGACAAAGTTCAATAGAGTCCATGGCTAACCGTGATGTCATGATGACCACAGCCGAAAACATCCGAAGACTGCCGAGTGACGAGCAGTGCAGTGAATACCGCCGGAAGTTAATAATCGGACTCGGAAGCAGAAGTGGTCGGCTAAGCAGGTCTGCAGGACGCGTCGCAGCACCTGTAAGTATAATGATAATGTTTATTATTAACTAGATTCTTTATTTTACAGCCCCCACCGCCCCATCCCATAACTGTAAAGTCAAAGCTCGGGGTTTGGACGCAAATTTGCGTTATGTCTGACCTCGAACTCGGACTTTACAAAAAGTTCGGGCGAGGATCCCAATCCCAAACATTGGGGGAGTTTGCACATCACTACTCAGCACCCTAACTCTGTTTTTCTTGTAAAGTCGCTATTTGACATGACCACCAAACACCGATCCTTGGGTTCGCTCATCTCTAGTAAGGAATAGGTGCACTAAAAATAGAGCATTGGCTAAATATCTGTCTATACTATAACTGATACTGCTGACATTTGCAGAGTAGATAATTAAAGCAAACCTCTAACTGGCACTGAAAAGTGATTCCACATTTCTCATGTATAGTCCTCCAATCTGGGGCCATTTATTTGTCTCCCACTGCTTACTCCCTGAGACATTCGTTCCTCTCTTGCTGTTGGCACAATGACCGCTGCAGTGTTATGCGGAGGACAGTGATTTTTTTATTTCATAAATCTGCATGGAAAAGTGGAATTACAAAACTGTATCAAGTAATTATTGTTTTTTTTCCTTTTCTTTTAGGTAAAATACTTTTAGGCTTGACACATATTGCCTAGTGTGTAAAATGGGTCCGTAAACTGAAATGTTAAATGTGGCAATTAAAATTCTCGGGAAAAGACAGCAAAAAATAGGTTATTTTAAAATGTTAAAGTCTGGCGGCTGTGAATAAAAACTCCCTTGTCCTTTCTGGAAATATAGTTGTGGTACAAGACAATTGTGTACCTCCCTAACAAGTATAATAAGTTACATGGCACATAATGCTTCTTTAGGCTTCTCACTCCCCTGTGTGATTTGTGTTCAGAGCAACTTCAATTTATTTCAGCACTTAAGACTGCACAGCGTCCAAGCATCTAATAACATTTGCCATCTTCAGAGCCTCTTAAACCTGCAAAGACTATCTAGCTTCTACATCGTGGCTCATTTCAGAATAAAAGGTGACATTCAAACACCATATCCTTTAGATCCACATTTTATCATCTTAATGTTGGCTATCACAGTGATGCAGGTAGGGGCGGCATGAGAAATCTAATACATTTTTTTTTATTGCATTTGTTAGTACATATATTACCTAAACATATCTAACATTGATACTTATAGTAGTTCTTCGAAAATGTCAATCAGACGTAAAAAGTCTGGTAACTGGGACTCTGGCCAATTCCAATACCAAGAAGATTCTTGTACGAACTATCAATAGAAAAGTCACAAATTCTCCGAGATAAAATATGTTCTATATTGAGCTGAAATGTATACGATTTTGGGAACACCAGTCTAAACTATTTTAAGTCACCAGTAAACTGTACTGCCTATGTAGGAACAATGTATATAAGCCTTTGGAATTGCTCTTTGTTATCACATCGGAAACATCATTTGTAGATCTCTGCAAATAAAAATTCTCATAACCAGTGATTACTAGAAGGGATCATCGACCATTTACCAAGCATAGTGTTCCTTAGGCTAGTCGCTTTCCTCGTCAAATTACAGTTTAACAATGCCTCTCAAGGGCTTGGAGAGGTAGGCCGCCATGGGAGGTCCAACGAGAGTATGCATCGTTTAGACACTCATCTATTGCCGCCTAAGTGCCACCCTTTATTGGTACAGAATCCTTGCAGTCATAGTTGTAGATAGTCTGAGATTGTAACCTCAAAGTGAGTCTACTGGCTAACTAGTACCACTAGGCTAGATACCAAGCAGCAATTTAGGAAGAAGTCTGTCTTTGAAGAGAACACTGGGTCACAAATAACCAGCTTTTGCAATTATTTTAATCCCATTTCTTCCCTTTTTTAAACTAGAGACAGGTCCTGTTTAAATAAAATGGTTTATAGCTGTTGTGCTAACAATATTTTTTTAGAATGGTTTAAACATTTTTGAAATAACATAAGAAGCTGTACACACCCTCTATTTGTCCACTGCAACCAAACATTGTCTGTAATGCCCCTTCAAATATCTGCGTTTCGAGCACATGTGGTGTCTGTTTTTATACCTACTAGAGACACAATCACACATATTCTCATTAAAATAGGTGTTGACTTTCACACCTACAGTATATATTTTCACCCTGATCCTATGTACATGTTGGCCACATGTGTCCATGTGATCCATACAAATAAATAATTAAGAGAAAAAAAAACTGGAGAGGTCCCCTCCATTTTTGATAACCAGCAAAGGCAAAGCAGACAGCTGGGAGGTGATCTTATCAGGCTTGAAAGGTTCATGATTAATGGGCCCTTCCTAGCTTAAATATATCAGCCTTTTTCTTTTAATTATTTAATTGGTTAATAGCTGTAAAATCTATCTTTGCACATCTTTACCACATGAAAAAACATTCATTTCAGGGTCATGCATTTTTTTTCCCTGTACATGTCCCATGGATGTCACACGGACGACACAAATGTACACATGGACAAGACACAGATAGCACACGTACACACAGATGGTCAAAGCACATTTCTGCTTTGACCATCTGTGTGTACGTGTGCTACCTGTGTCTTGCCCGAAATGCAGAAATGTGCATTTATTTAAATGGAGGTGAGAAAGGCGCTCAATCCAGTATAGTGATTATCTGTGATTTATCATTGGAGCAGTAAGATTGTGATGTGGTCAGTAGAGTGGATGACATCTCTTGTTATTTATAACTTTCAATATATTAATATTTTTTAACCCATTACAGTCATTTTCCCTCTTCCAGGACAAGGAAGTGGTAGCAGTTCACAATAAACTTACAGAATAGTAATGTGGGGGTCCCATAGACCCTGCCAATAACTAATCTAGTGCCTAGTGGCAGCTGTGAACTGCCATTAACACCTCACTGCCACCGCACCAGGGCAATCAGATGAGCAAAGTTCTGAGATTGCTGCATGTAATGGATGCAACAGTTCTGGGCGGCTAAACGCTGCTATTTTTAGGCTGGGGGAACCCAATAACCAAGGGCCTCCCCAGCCTGAGAATACTGAACCCAAGCTGTTATCATGGCTGGGTATCAAACTTGGGTGGGACCTCACACCGTTTTTAAAAATTATTTATTTAAATAATTAAACAAAAAGCCACATGGGGGCCCTCTTATTTTGATACACAGCCAAGATAAGCACATGGCTGGTGACTGCAGCATGTAGCCATATGCTTTATTTGTGCTGGGTATCATAATATGGGAGGACCCTATGCCAATTTATTTATTTATTTTTACACCACAGTAGGGACATAGACAGTACATGCATGTGGTTTCAGTCAGACACTCTGTCACACAGGGTAGGGGCGTGGTCTGACTGCAACCAATCACAGATGCTGGGACTGTCGGTAGTTGGGGGAACCAGTGCATATGTATGAAGGCTAATGATTGGCCCCGGAAGTAGTGTTACAGCCATGCAGGAGACTGTTAAGTATAATGCGCTTGTTGTTCCCTATTTTCTTTATTTTTCTATTTTTTATTTTTTTTTAATTACCTGGGTGGCCGGATGCAGATAGTTACCTGGAGTTCCCTGCATGGTGCACGGGTACTTGTGAACCTGCATGGATCCGGAGGTTTAAAGTCCGGGTCCGCCCATCACTAATAATGATACCATACAAATATATAATATTAACATTAATATATATCATAAGGATGTGCTCTAAATATACTATAAGTAGGGCTCCGACAGCTGGGACACTACCACAGCCTTTAATTTTTTTTCCTAGCACATCACCAGCTTCTTCTGTGTTCTAGGC
The DNA here is from genome assembly GCF_048569485.1 of Anomaloglossus baeobatrachus. Lineage (NCBI taxonomy): Eukaryota > Metazoa > Chordata > Amphibia > Anura > Aromobatidae > Anomaloglossus > Anomaloglossus baeobatrachus. The sequence goes on along the minus strand of NC_134353.1, from coordinate 295,306,817 downwards.
TAGGTTGCAATAATGCACAAATCACATCTAATGCACATTATGTCCAAGAGACAATGGTAATTAATAGGGATGATCGAATACCTCAAATATTCAGCTTCGCGAATATTTGCTGAATAGGTCGCCACTATTCGCGAATATTCGATGCACAATGTAAGTCTATGGGAAACCCGAATAACAACTATTTGGAACTATTTGGGCTTCCCATAGACTTACTTTGCGCATCGAATATTCACATAGCAACGGCCTATTCGTCGGATATTCGCGAAGCCGAATATTTGAGGTATTCGATCATCCCTAGTAATTAATAAAACACATTGGCCCCTTAGGAGGTATTCCAGTGGTTAGATGATCTGCAAGTCAATAGTGTAGAACCCATAGTTGCACGATAGCAGCAGCAGCCAGTCCAATATTAGCTTCAGATGGGACATCTTGACCCCAGTTTCTTGTTTTTTTCCCCCTAAATATAGTTTTGTTGTTGCATATCTGTTAATTGAACTATTTTTACTCACAGTTCAGATCATGCTGGTTCAAGTTATTAACATCTACCCTGTTGTCTGTTTCATCTTGTGTGATATTTGCAATCAATATTTCATATATCCTGACAAATATGAGTTATTATTGTCATAAGTAATAAAATAAGACATTTGGAAAGATCAAGAGAGATAAGAAAAGCATTCCCATATTAGAGACACTGAATTAATTTCAACATATTTCTGAAAATCTTCATATTTTACAGTATTTTAATCTAAAATATTGGCTGGAACAAAGAGAAAAGAGCAAGCATACTGCTCCATTACATTACGGGAGCCCATATGTCTCTCGCACATAACATGCATCAGATATCCCATAGGTGACTGAAACCATTAAGACCAAGATGTGTTCTGTCAGTCTGAAATCATAGTTGATAAAAACATGCAGGATTTTGCATACGGACATTGAAAGTTGCCAGTCTTGAGAAATGTTATTTTTCCAGACATGACATTTATCAATTTAAATGCAAACAGCTTCTGTAGAGCTAGAATTATATTTAGGAGAAAAAGGGAGAAAATATAATACTTTTATAGGAAGAGGAAAAATAGTTAGTGATGGCCGTGTATAGACATGATCAGCTCAATCCATATAATAGAAATGTCCGATGTAATTGCCATGAATATTCAATAACATGACAACAGACATAGCAAAATGCTAAATTATTGTTTTATTAAATTAAAGCATTCACAAATGTATATTAGGGTCAGATGTCATGCTAAAGCGGGCTTTACAAGTTGTGATATCGTTAGTGAATTATTGTCGGGGTCACGGTGTTTGTGACGCACATCTGGCGTCATTAACGATATCGCAGTGTGTGACAAGTATGAGCGACCTTAAACGATTGCAAAAGCGGTCAAAATCGTTTGCCGCGGAGAGGTCGTCCTGAAACCAAAAATCGTTCTCTGCTTATTAGTGATGTTGCTCGTCGTTCCTGCGGCACCACACATCACTGTGTGTGACACCGCAGGAGCGACGAACATCTCCTTACCTGCCTCCACCGGCAACGCGGAAGGAAAGAGGTAGGCGGGATGTTACGTCCCGCTCATCTCCGCCCCTCCACTTCTATTGGACGCCTGCCGTGTGACGTCGCTGTGACGCCGCACGAACCGCCCCTTAGAAAGTTAGAAAGGAGGCGGTTTGCTGGCCAGAGCGATGTCGCAGGGCAGGTAAGTCCGTGTCACGGGTGTAAGTGAGGTTGTGCGCCACGGCCAACGATTTGCCCATGTCGCACAACTGACGGGGGCGGGTACGATCGCTTGTGATCTCGCTAGCGTGATCGCAGCATGTAAAGCACGCTTTAGAGTTGAAAAATCCCACAAGGAAATATATTGTTACTCCTTAATCTGTATATATATATATACATATATATATATATATATATATATATATATATATATATATTTATTCATTTATTCAATATCTGCCCAGTATTTTGGTCATATATAAATAAAAGAAAAAATATCTAAAAACAATTGTTTGTCTAGTAATGCACAGTTCAGCGAATGCACAAAATTTTCAGTAGAACGGAAAGAAAACAGCAGCTGCCTGTAAGAACAAAAGAGATATTCTGATTGCTCACATCAGCAGCCCACAGGTTATGTAATTTTACAGCTAATAAAGTCAACAATTTCAGCATTAAAGGGGTTGTCCTTCAGTTGCTCAAATTGGTGGGAAAAAAAAGAAAAAAAACATTATGCCACCCCGACCGCAGTAAACAGAACCTACCTATTATAATTATATTTCTTTTTGAGTATTTGGTTTACCGCCCCGACTGCACTGCTCCAATTTTCTCAACAATGCGTCCCTAGAATTCTCCTATGGTCAACATCTGGCAGGGGTGTCACATGGATGTTGCAGCCAATTGGTGTCCACTGCTTGTGTAACGCCTCTGCCAAAGGCACATCAACAAAGGCAAAGCAATGAATACTGAAGAATGACACCAGTTCTGAAGGTAGAAATCAATTTTCTTTTGCATTTTTTCAGCTCCCTCTATCCACTAATAAGGGATTGTACAGTTGTAGAAAATCCCTTTAATATCATTTGCTACGCTATCAAAGTAGTCTATTGATCATGTGTGATATTCTGTTCACAGTGATGCAATATATACAGTATACTGGGGAAAATTCCATCACTATTATATTAAAAAAGGATAAGCTTTGAAGCCTAAGAACACCAACCCAACTGTGAAACACGGGGGTGGCAGCTTCGTGTTGTGGGGTTGTGTTGCTGCAGGAGGGACTAATGCACATCACAAAATAGATGGCATCATAAGAAAAGAAGATTTTGTGGTAATGCTGAAGAAACATCTCAAGACATCAGCCAGGAACTTAAAGCTCAAGACATCAGCCGGGAACTTAAAGCTTATGTGGGAGATGGGTTTTCCAAATGGACAATGACCTGTAGCATACTGCCAAACTGGTTATAAAGTGGCTTAAGGATAACAAAGTCAATGTTTTAGAGTGGTCATCAAAAAGCCCTGATCTCAATCCAATTGAAAATTTATGGGCAAAGCTGAAAAGGCAGGTTCAAGTAAGGAGACCTACAATCATGGCTCAGTTACACCAGTTCTGTCAGGAGAAATGGGCCCAAACTCCTACCAACTATTGTGAGAAGCGTGTTGAAGCATATTCAAAATATTTGACCCAAGTCATACAGTTTAAGGGCAATGGTAGTAAATACTAACGAAATGTATGTAAACTTTTGACTTTGCAGAAAGTAATAAAAATGCCTCAAAACATTCATTCTCTCTCTCATTATTCTGGCATTTGTGAAATATAAAAAATGTTGGTTCCTAATTGACCTAAAACGGGAAAGTTTTATTCTGATTTCATGTCAGTGAGAAAAACATGCATATATGTCTGTTTAGATAGTGTATGGAAACTTCCTGTTTCAACTGTAGCTAACTTATTGTATGGATGGGGAACTGATTTCTGAAATCTCTAATCCCTACATTAGCATAATAATTCCAAACCTGCTTGTGCATTCTTATTAGGTGGGTTGACATTTATAATCATCGCCTATTCTATACAAATGTTCATTTGTATTTTTTTTTATCAAATACAGTGGTCTATTAAAAAGAAAATTACATACCTAAGAGTGAACTTTTAAAGAAGTGTAGAGTTAGAAAAGTTAAAGACTTAGAAAAGTTAAAGAAATCTAAAATATTCTTTGAAAGACTAATAAATTAAGGCAGAATAATTGACCACCATTTTATTTCTTTCCACTTCAATAAGACTTTACATGGAGACATGTCGCACGACACTGATATAACAAGAGTCACATTTTAGTATCGTAGCTAACGGTTTCTCATGGTGTCGCAACACAGAGACACAACTCCTTCCAAATGTGTTGGATTTTTTGTCACGGTCATAAGTTGCACACCACTCATTTTCTATCAAAGCAAACTCGTAGCACTAATATAGTTATGCGATAGCAAGTCAGACTAGTTGCATAAATATATTTGGTCTTGCAACGTATGTAGGAAATGCTGTGTTGTGACACATCGCCATGAAGCCACAAACCTGATCTCCATTCTTCCTCACAATTGTTTCGTCCAATAAATGCTTTGGAAAAGGAAAAGCCTGCATCTAAACTGATGTGAATAATGGTTACCAAAAACTAGTACATTAAACAACTCATAAATATTACTTGAAAGATGTGAAACTTTTGAAGATATGAAAGATCATCTCCATATGACAAGATAAAGCTCTGTAAAAATTATCTCCATGGACCATCTGGTGGTCTGGAAAGTTTTCATTGGGGTTTGAGCTCCCTCATAATTTGTGCAATGTACTAAACACCTGCAAAGTTAACAATTTCATGTAACATAGCTGTACAGGGAAAAGCCTTAAACTGCACAAACTCTGGGTACATAAGAGCATATACTGACTATACTTAGAGGAGTATTCCATGTAGTAGGTGTAATAATATTATTAACCAAAACTTCCAATTAGAAATGTAGTATAGTTCTCCTGATATAGCCTTGTTTCTTACCTCATGTGCAGGGCATTACAGCTTAGGTATCGATGGTTACGTCCACTCATATTGTGACAGTTAGTTGCTTTTGGTCATAACCATGGATACCTAGGCTGCAATGCCCTGCACATGAGGTAAGAGATAAACCTATTTAGGAGAACTATACTACATTCCTAATTGGAGGTATTTGCTAATATCATTATTACTACATCTAAGGGCTGCAACACACATCCGTGCCTCTGGTACGTGTTTGGTACGTTTTTGCATGTAACGAAGACACGTTGACCAATATTACCCTATGGGTGATGGCACACACGCGTAAAATCACACGGAACGTGTGTCCGTGTGGTAAGTACATGTGTGCGTTTTCCCGCACGGATGACATATCCGTTTTTGGCCGTCAACACGCAGATACGGACCCGCTAAAGTCTATGGGTCCGTGCCTGCACGGACGGCACACGTAGCATGTCTGTGTTCAGCACGTATCATCCGTGTGTGTGTGTTAATCCAAACATCAGCAACACTTGTTTTCAATCTATCAGGTCAATTTTCAAATTGTCAAAAGTCCTGATGTTTCAATTGGTGATGCACAAGGCCAAGGATGTTGTCAAAGGACGTTATAGTGATATGGCAGTAGGCTTGAAATTTAGGTGGAAATTTGCACATTTCTCCATAAAGAATATTAAAATGGCCATGCGTCTTCCTTAGCTTGACAAGGGAGTGGATCCACATCCTTTTTTCAACAGGGGGTTCATATTCAAGAATATATCTCCTAACAAATCTCCTAGATATCAACCATAGCAAATACATGGTTGCTTCATTGGACAGACACATTTTGGAGTCAGTCTAATGAGTGGAAGAGCCTAAAAACAATGATTTGAAATGTTTTTAAACCTTATCCGCCGATGAGGGACGGAAATTGACCAATTAAAAACACCAAGATCTCATGATGAAGGATTAACAACGTTATCTGGGTAAGAATGCGGACCTGTGAAAACGAACGGTACACGGATTGCATAAGTACGTATTTTATGTCAATACGGACATTCCACACGGAGAGCATAAGCTATCACACGGATGTCATACGTACGGGAGAATCGCCCCTAAAAAACGGAACACGGACCCGAAAAACAGAACGTGAGACACGTTCGTTTTTTGGCGGAAATGTGTTTTTGGCCTAATACATATTAGGATAGGCCCTTCGAGATGGAAAAAACCCTTTAACATCACTGCAAAATTTACTTTTTTCAGTTCAATACATTACTTTTCTAAAAGTAATCTGGCTGAATGATCCATTGAACAACCCCTCCTACATATCCCCAAAATTGTTTATATAGTCATGATGCTGTCTGTACGATAATGCCATTCACACTTCTACGTATGCAGCTATTGCTTCCAAAATGAAAAATTGCTGTTTTTATTCACAAGCAAATTCAGCTCAAGTGCTCTGTGCACATTAAAGCACTTCCCAAACCTCTGCCTCCCATCCTCTATTCCCTGACCTCTCTCCTTGACGGACAGATCAATTGCTTTGTATTCAGAGAGCAACATAGCCATACAAAGAGTTAAGTGGAGGGGGCGGGACATTATGACTACCTTTATGAATAAAATAATAAATATATACAGTATATCAGTATGTCCTGGAGGGAAACGCATTTAGTTCCGCAAATCACTGTAATAATGTTTTTGCATTTGATGTTTAAAAACATATTGCAGACCACTGATGTTTATTCTTCTTTTTCTTATTAATAATAATAATAATAATAATAATAATAATGTTGTAATGTAGTAATATTCTATTATAGTAATTACATATATTAGGAAACATTCCTTTAATATCTTACCCATTCACATATACACAAGTTGACTTCAAAAGAGCTCAATAAAATCTATTAAGTCAGTAACAGGCTGTATATTATTATACATATATTTGGTACCTCATAGGACCCAGGCCCTGGAGTAATCTCCTTTGAGTCTTTGAAACGCTCTTCTCTTGGAACAGATGATGGAGTTTGTACGACTGGCTTCTTTACTGGGTCATAGGCTCCTGGTCCTAAGGGTATAAAAAGTAATAGTATTTTGATTAATCAATAAATAACATAGTAGTGAAAGATGGTTGCATACCATTTATATTGCCAGACTTTTCCAATGTGGACAGGCAGAAACACGTTCTACCATTTCATTTTAAACTTTAAATTGCAATATACAGTGGATATAAAAAGTTTACATATCTCCATTAAATCACCAGGTTTTTGTCATGTAAAAAAAATTATACAAAGAATAATCATTTCAGAACTTTTTCCACCTTTAATGTCACCCATATCCTGTATGTAAACCAAAAGAAGAAAAAAAACCCATATAAAATATAACCTTTAATATCTATATATATATATATATATATATATATATATATATATTTATTTATTTAAAAGGTATAAAATTACCAATCAAAAAACATATAATACCAACCAATAGGGAGGGGCAACACTGACCCTAATGAGCCCTTAGTGTGTTCCTACCTAGCAATGGCGGGTATGACGCAATAGGGTTGTGGCGCCCCCATTCACCGACGGGAAACCCTAAAAAATCCTTACACTCTACACTACATAAATATGTGCACCAAAAAAGTGAAAATGTTTTTAAAATTCAGACTAATAATGACAAAACATTAATATGCCATCAATAATGAAGCTGTCACTCATCTGGCATGGAAGTTTGACAGTCAAGGTCCTCATCAGAAACGTCATCCCTACGCGCTTCCCTCTGTTTGATCTGCAGGGTTCATCAGGGGACAATTAGAACAAAGTCCAGGACAAAGAATATTGCATCCCAGTAGCAGCTAGAGTTGAGGTGCTTTGAGGAAAATCCCTTGACGGATTTTGTAGGGTTTCCCGTCGGTGAATGTGGGCGCCACAACCCTAAGGCATCATACTCTCCATTGCTAGGTAGGAACACACTAAGGGCTCATTAGGATCAGTGTTGCCCCTCCCTATTGGTTGGTATCATCTATCCCTCGTCTTTCACTACATTAGTGGGTTTTGATTGGTAATTTTATACCTTTTATATATATTAATTAAAGGTTATATTTTATATGTTTTTTTTTCTTCTTTTGGTTTACATGTCTTGTACCCCTGGCTGTTACTAGCTGCGACTTTTTGTTTCTTTCCACCCATAGCCTGTACAAATCTATTGAGAATCAAAGAAATCGTTTTGAGGGAGAAATAAAGATGGCAAACGTAAAAAAACGTAGTTGACAACCACATCTCCTTTTAACTAGAAATGTGGCTGTGTTCAGAATTAATCAGTCACATTTAAACCCATGTTAAGTAGTAGTCAGCACTCAGCTTCCATCATTTACAATGATTCTGATTAACTTCATGGAAAGTTCAGCTGATCTTGTAGGATTTTCCTGACATTTACTTGATTGTACATTTATATCAAAAGCCATGGTCCGCAAACAGCTTACAACACAGCAAAGGAATTCCATTGTTGAAAACTATCAGAAGAAGAGTACAAAAAATATCAGACATTAGATATACCATGGATCACCATGAAGAGAGACATGAAGAAGTGGCTAAAATTTGGCTCAAAAGTAACACTGCATAGAACTGGAAATCCCTCAAAAATTGATGAAAAAACAAGAGGAATTGTACATCTTCTAGGTGACATTAAAGATGGAAAAAGTTCTGAAATAATTCTACCTGGTATGATTTTTACATGACAAAAACTTGGCATTTTGTTAGGGATGTGTAGACTTTGTATATCCACTATATATGTGATGTAATAAGTTTGCTTAGTTACAGATGATCTAATAATATTCAAACTGTATAATTTATATTATAAAGGAAACATTTTAAACAGTTCCCATTTTGTTTCCAAACTTTGGATGGCAGTTCTATATATTATTTATTTTCATTGCTCTGACCCTGCATTTCATTTAAAGACTTTTAAAAAAAAAGTGAAAAATTGTCAGTTCTAGATTTCTCCTGTCTCCAAATTCAAAGGCTGTAACTGTCATCTGGGTCATTCCCTGGCCCTAAGACTTTGACTTCCATCCCTATTTCTACCAGAAATAGTATAGATTGCTTACAATTGTTAGACTCCTAAGCAAAAAAAACAAACTATTAAATAGTGGCATCACAATGTGAAAGGTTCTGGAAGGACTAAAGGACCTATTTCATCACTCTGCTCCATCATGTAAGAAGGTTGATAGACACCATCTTCCACCTGCCACCAGCAGACATCACTTCAGTAGACCATTATTATATATAGGATCTGCATACTACCGTATTTTTATCTTTACGCCTCTCACTCGTCTGCTATAGCAGCTGTTACAGCTAGTCTTTGCTAAATTACTGGATTCCCTGGGGTCTACACTTAATATGCATGCAGGGAAAATGCACACTACACTCAGGAATAATACATTACAATCGGTGCCTACTAGTGCATATTGTGTCATATCCAGGTCCTTCCAATTGATCTTCTTGAGTGGGTGATTTAATGGATGTGCCACCACGCATCAAAAGGGATCTTTTCCTTTGTGCTAATCTATGGCAATCCCTCATTCTGCTGGTTTCTAAAGACTATGAAGGGATTAAAAAAAAAAACCTATTATACTCACCTCTCTTTTGCTATCCTTATACTTGTCGCACCGCCAATCCATGCTCAGTTCTCCCATCACTCGCCTTCAGCCTTCTTCTTGGGACAGGTCATTTGGCGGCACTGCCGAGACTAGGCCATATACATTACATAAGGTGTGTCACAACCAACACAGTCGACACACGTCATTATTATCAGGACCCAAAAAGAGAAGGAGGCTGAAGAAAAGGAATTAAAGGACTGGGCAAAGAGTTATAGGTGCTTTACACACTGCGACATCACTAGCGATCTAGTTAGCGATGTAACACGCTAGATTGCATATACGATTTGCCGAGATCGCACATGTGACCGGCGCTATAAAAAAAAAATGACCTACGTGCAATCTCGGCAAATCTTATCTGTGATCTGGCGTGTCACATCGCTAACGAGATGGCTAGCGATGTTGCAGCGTGTAAAGCACCCTTTATGGCAACAGGAGATTTATGTGAAGTCTCGAGGAGACACGAGTATAAATCTTTTCTTAGCAGATTTTATATTTTTAAGTATTTATTTGATACAGGTCGAATTCCTTTGCCTGAATTAAATGTGGCGCCCCTGACCTGGTCAGGCACCACAGAGTATTGCACCCATGCGGGAGCAATGCTTCCAGGTAATCTCCAAAGGCCAGGATGAGGTGCACACACAAACATATAGTGATCAGGCCTCCCACATCACCAGAGGGGACCCTTGGGTAGCCAGAAGGAGTTAACTTTCAATTCCCAGCTGGGGGTGTGTTCAGGGGCTGGTTGCTAGGAAGCAGGGCAGAGAGAGAGAGGAAGGGGAGTCTGGAGGAAGAAGTTGAAGTGTATGGAGGGGGAGCAGAGAAGCTCCCGTGCAGACAGGTCCTGAGGAGTGCTGTAGCTGAAAGCGGAGGAGAACGGAGTACTGTGGGTCGGCCTGAAGAGCATCCAGAGAAAGAGGGGTGGCTGAGTACGGAGATCCCAGTATCCGAGCACACAAGGGGAACTAGGTCCCCAGAACAGGCAGCAGATCATCCAGAGCTGCTTAACCTACAGGTTGGGGGGGTACTTCATGCCCTCACCACGACTACACAGAGCTTGAGCCAAGCAGCACACCAGGCCCATAAGGGGACAGGGCCAGAAGCCATCCCACCAAGGCCACGCTGCCGGCAGACGAGCCAGAGAGAGGGGAGCAGGGTGGTAACAGCTTCCCTGGAGGGGTCCTACCACGCTTCAAGCAAAGGATCCTCCTAAAACAGAAAGAGTGCAAGGAAGGCGAGTGGACAGCTACCCTCAGATCGGCCTCCTGGAATTCCTGGTTCCACCTGGTTATCACAGTGTCGCCCGGGCATCTCACCGTGACCTCCAAACAGTGAGTAAACACGTTAAAAGACTTCTTGGACTGTGTTTGAGTCATTCTGCGACTTGTGGTACTACAAACCCACACCGGGCCCTGGGGCTTGCCTCACTCTCAGGAGGCTACTATATCCGACTGCACCCACCATCAGCCCCAGGCGTCCCCTAACCTGCAGTGGCGGTCCCCACTGACCGCAATACTGAGAGTGGCGTCACGATTAAAACTGAAGATTCCCTACCTGTGACCAGCACCAGCTACGTGGAGTCCCTGAAGGTATGCACCGATACAACACCTGTGGGGCTCCACATCTTCTGGCGTCACGAACAGGATAAGGACTAGACCTGTTCAGACAGGTGACCGTGTGCCTCAGAGGTCCGACCGCAAAAATTGAACCGCCGCCATATTGCCATCTTCAAAAGCGCGCGCTGCAGCCCGCGCGAGGGAGAAGAGCACCGCCCACGAAGAGGTGTGGCCGCCCTAGAATCCCCACAATTCAGAGAGCGTTCTGACCCAGGAAGTGGAAAGGGGGCGCGCAGATTTCTGAAGAAAAATGGACGCTGCAGGAGGTAATGCCCCTGGTCAGGGCGACGCAGCCCAAGCGATGCCAGCCCCTGTCGCGCTGGACGCCGCAGCGCCTGGTGCCGGTGCCGCGGTCGCAGCTGCGCCGGCCGAGGTCGCCCCCATAATGCCAGTGTCCTTGTTGTATGCCCCAGGGGCGCAATGGCTGCCTCAATACGCCGGTAAAATAGACACGCTGACCGGGTTTAAGAAAAAGATCAACACCCTGCTAGACATGCACGCGATGACTGGTAAACAGAGGGCCGCTGTGGTGCTGGGACAATTGACTGGAGCAGCAGAATTGGAAGCTGAGTCCTGGGCCAATGATGACCGGAGCTCTGTTGAGACCATCTTTGCCAAACTAGCAGCTGCTTTTGAACACCGCACAGAGGGAGAGCTGAGAACGGACTTCTATCACTGCCGTCAGAAGCCCCAAGATAGTATAAGAGACTATGCCCTCAGGCTGCAGGCTGCACTACGGGCTCTCAAGCTGGTGGACCCTGTCAGTGACCAGGAAGGAAACCGGATGATGAAGGAACAATTCCTGCGGGGCCTGCGCTCTCCTGAGGATGGGAAGCAGATGAAGCTGTGGTCCCTAGAACACCCCGACGTGGACTTTGCCATTCTGAAAGACCGGGCAGTGAAAGCACTCCAACCCCCTGTGGACACAGACCCTGCCAGTTCCACGGCTGCAGGAGCGGAATCCTCCACGCAGGCCCTGATGACTGCAAAAGGACTCAACGCGCCAGCAGAGACCATAAGTACGCTATCCTCCCAAGTGCAGCAGCTCACTAAGGACGTCGCACAAATCCTGAAAGCAATGCAGTTGCCCTCAGAGACCAAAGTCCCTCATCAGATCCTGCTAGCCGACAACCCAGAGGACGTCCCTTGGATGCGGAGGAGAAGGGGTCCCCCAACTCGAGGCAGGAGCAGTGATCGCTATGACTCAGCTGGACAACCCATCTGTCGTCGTTGCCAGAAGGCAGGTCACTATGCAAGGGCCTGTCCTTTAAACGAGCCAAACCTGGGGCCGGGGGCCAGTCCTCAGGATTAAGAAGATCAGGCCCAGTTCGCTGCTGTGATCAGTACGTGGGTGGACGTCCTGTCCTGTCCATCGTCCTCGACGGGATCCCTACCCCGGCATTATTGGACACCGGCTCTCAGGTCACCACGATCCCGTATGTCCTTTATCGTAGGTTTTGGTCGGACGACGATCTCCGACCACCGGACCCCTCCCTCACCATCTATGCTGCCAACGGACAACCTATAGACCAGATCGGGGTCAAAGAGGTAACCATAAAGGTGGGAAGGCAGGAAATGAAGGGACAAGGACTGATTGTTGTGGACACTGATATTAGAGAAAGGAACCCGCAAATGATTTTAGGCACTAATGTCATAGAAAATTGCCTAGGGGAAGTGTTGTTGTTGCTTCACCAGATTGTTGAAGGTGCTGAGGGCGGGTCGAAAAGAGCCTTGCAAAAGGAGATCCGAATCATTCTGAGGAAGCAACAGGTAAAACAGACTGGCGGTGAGATTGGTAGTGTACGGGTGATGGATGCAAACCCCATTGTGATACCCCCACGGAGTGAAATGATGATGTGGTGTAGAGCAGCGGTAGGTCTCAGAGGACAAGATTACCAGGCTGTACTAGAGCCCACTCATTCAGACCACTGGCCCACGATTCTGACAGCCAGGGGGGTAGTTGATGTACACAAGGGACGAGTGCCTGTACGAGTGTTGAACTGTGGGGAGGAGGAAGCCAGACTACCAAGGTACGCTACCATAGCCAAACTGTTTACATGCTCAGATGACGCCATAACACCTGTAGGTCCCCTGACACAAGCTGACTCAAAGGAGGGCGAGACCTCCCAAAAGCAGTTAGAGGACTGGTGCCAGAAACTACACGTGGGGACTGACTCTACACCTGACTACCAGAAACATGGGGTTTACAGGGTCGTGCAGGAATACGAGCAGGTCTTTAGTAAGAACCCACTAGACTTTGGTAGGATCAAAGGGGTGCAACATCACATACCCACAGGCAGTCATCCTCCCATTAAGGAAAGACATAGGCCTATTCCACCAGCCCATTACCAGCGCACAAAGGACATGCTGAAGGACATGAAGGAGGCAGGCGTCATAAGGGACAGTTGTAGCCCCTGGGCGGCTCCCCTGGTCCTGGTAAGAAAGAAGGATGGCACGATGAGGATGTGTGTGGATTACAGACGGATAAATCAGATAACACACAAGGATGCCTACCCTTTGCCAAGGATAGAGGAATCCCTCGCTGCCTTGAAAGCCTCTAACTACTTTTCTACCCTAGATCTTACTAGTGGCTACTGGCAAGTATCTGTAGCAGAAGAAGATCGGGAGAAGACGGCCTTCACCACCCCAATGGGCCTCTGTGAGTTCAATAGCATGCCATTTGGACTCTGCAATGCCCCCGGGACCTTCCAGAGGCTTATGGAATGCTGCCTAGGGCACCTCAACTTTGAAACCGTCCTGCTCTACCTGGATGATGTCATCGTGTACTCCAAGACCTACGAGGACCACCTGAAACACCTGGCTGAAGTCTTTGAAGCACTATCCCGATATGGAATGAAGCTGAAACCATCCAAGTGCCATTTACTGAAGCCAAAGGTCCAGTACCTAGGTCACGTGGTCAGTGCAGAAGGAGTAGCACCGGACCCAGAGAAGGTCACAGTCATCCAGGAATGGCCCACACCTACTACCGTCCGGGAGGTACGTCAGTTCCTTGGCTTGGTAGGCTACTACAGAAGGTTCATCAAGGGCTACACGAAAATGGCAGCGCCTTTGCAAGAGCTCCTGGTAGGCCACCCAAAGAAGAGAGGAAAGATCTCCGGCCCGCCATTTCACTGGGGAGAAGCAGAAGAACACTCCTTCAGACAAATGAAAGGGGCCTTGACGGGTGAAGAGATCCTAGCCTACCCTGACTACGGTCTGCCATTCGTACTGTACACAGATGCCAGTAATGTGGGACTGGGAGCAGTGCTTTCACAGGTGCAGGGAGGCAAAGAGCGTGTGATTGCTTACGCCAGCAGGAAGCTCAGGCCTACTGAAAGAAACCCGGAGAATTATAGCTCATTCAAGCTAGAGTTCCTGGCCATGGTATGGGCTATCACAGAGCGGTTCAAGCACTACCTGGCAGCCACCAAATTCACTGTCTTCACGGACAACAACCCCCTGACCCACTTGGATACTGCTAAATTGGGTGCCATGGAGCAGCGTTGGGAAGCCCGACTGGCGAATTATGACTTTACTGTCAAGTATCGAGCTGGCCGCAAGAACGGCAACGCAGATGCTCTGTCCAGGATGCCTCACCTAGCAGACGGGGGTGAAGATGAAGATGATCTTGAAGAGATTGAGCTGCCAGCGTTCCATCGCCATGGAGCAAAACAGTGTCGGCAGTCGCGTGCCAACCGCCAAGAGGTGACCCTGAACCCACTACCTCACTACAACTGGAAGGAGACCCAGGAAAATGATCCAGCGGTAGGCTTGGTAAAGAAACTGATCAGCCAGCCTGGCGCCAGCCTTGACAAAGGAGCCCCACCTGAGGCACAGTACCTATGGAAGGAGAGGGGTCGATTATTCATCTATCAAGACAAACTTTACAGGAGCATCATTGACCCGAGGACGCATGAGAAGGTGTGGCAAGTGATTGTACCACAGAAGGATACGAGGATGGTGCTAGAAGCCTATCACAATGGTGCAGGCCACTTTGGTTGGAAGAAACTGGAGGCCCTACTTAAAGTAAGATTCTACTGGGTGGGCATGAGATCTGCCCTAGAGAAGTGGTGTCGAAACTGCGGGCCCTGCAATCTTAGAAGAAAAGACCAGCACAGCCAGAGAGCACCACTCCAGCCAATCCAAACTAAACGGCCCCTGGAGATCGTGGCCCTGGACCATGTAAAGTTGGCACCCAGCAGACAAGGCTACAACTACGCTCTCACTATGGTTGACCACTACTCCAGATTCCTGGTGGTAGTACCAGTCAAGGACTTGACAGGTCAAACTGCAGCCAAAGCTTTCCAGACACACTTCTGTCGACCACATGGCTATCCAGATCAAGTGCTCACTGACCAAGGACCAGCCTTTGAAGCTGAAGTGTTTAAGGAGTTTTGTAACCTATACGGCTGCCAGAAGATCCGTACTACGCCTTACCATCCTCAGACCAATGGCATGTGTGAGAAGATGAACCACATCATTCTCGATCTTCTGAAGACGCTCCCATTGGAGGAACGAAGTCAGTGGCCAGAAAAACTGCCCGATCTAGTGGACATGTATAACAACATCCCTGTGAGTTCCACGAACTGCACACCGGCATACCTGATGAGGGCCAGACCAGGGAGGTTGCCAGTAGATCTGGAAATGGGAGTTGAGACCCCTGAAGACCATCAACAAGGTGCTGATTGGGATTCCAACCGCCAAGCCCAATACAAGAAAGTACAAGAGTGTGTGGAGCGAAGCCTGACTCAGCAGCGTGAGAAACAAGAAAAGGCCTACAATCGAAAAGCACCTGCTGTTCCTTTGATGCCAGGAGATATAGTTCTCAAGGGAAAGAGAAGGCGTCATAAACTTGACAATCACTGGGAAGAAGAACCCTATACTGTGTTACCATCAACGCTTAGCAATGAAAAGACATGCCTTATCAGCAAAGATGGAGGAAAAACAACAGCTGTCGTTTCTAGAGATCGCTTAAAGAAATGTCCTGAACAACTAAGAATCCCTGAAGAAATTCCCAACCCTTTGCCAGTTCAGGAACCAAAAGAAAGGATGATCCATACTGCGCTTGGAGATTTTCCAGCAAGTTGGCCTCAATACAATGGAGCAGTTGTTATTCCAGTCATTACATTCACTCAATCTAGAGAAGTAGGAGACCTAGAAGCACCTGTTCAGAACCTAGAAGTGCCAAATGTAGCTGAAGTAGAAAACCACGCATTGGTATCAGTACCCAGTACACCCAGAATTCACATTGAGACACATACATCGGGTGGGAGGACACAACCTCAGACAGATGACAGTATAGTACTGCGTAGATCAACCCGCAGCAACTTTGGTCAGCTCCCGTTACGCTATAGACAAAGTACAGTTTAGTTCAAAGTGACTGTATGAAATGTAATGTTTAACCTGTTTATAGTTAAGTAACGTTTAAGCGAAATGTGCCCACAAGGACTATTGTGAGACCTTCTTAAAATGTTAGACCACTGGTTATGAACTGGCTTTAACCACAAACTTTTGTATTGTAAAAAGTTGCCTCCTTGGTATCAACCCCAGAGTCTGCCTGTTGAGGGGCATGGCTCTGCACCAACAAGGGGGCACGCCTGTTTATGGGGCCTGCCCTCCAACACTCGGAAGCGGGTACGCCTGTTTATGGGGCCTACCTTACACCACTCCCCTCAGGAGAGGAAGATTGGAGGAAAGGTCTGGGGAATGTGATGGCCCAGACCTGGTTACCAAAAGGACCGGTGACCTACCTCCTGGAGGTTTCTGGGTGGGTTCGGACATGTGGGTGGTTGGTGGTGGAATGGTACCTGGCATGTTTAAATGTAAATAATTGCCCCTGCGTGGGAAAAGTTTGTATTTACCTTTTTCTCTTGTCTTTGCAGCCCGAGGACGTGCTGATGATAACTAAGGGGGAATGTGGCGCCCCTGACCTGGTCAGGCACCACAGAGTATTGCACCCATGCGGGAGCAATGCTTCCAGGTAATCTCCAAAGGCCAGGATGAGGTGCACACACAAACATATAGTGATCAGGCCTCCCACATCACCAGAGGGGACCCTTGGGTAGCCAGAAGGAGTTAACTTTCAATTCCCAGCTGGGGGTGTGTTCAGGGGCTGGTTGCTAGGAAGCAGGGCAGAGAGAGAGAGGAAGGGGAGTCTGGAGGAAGAAGTTGAAGTGTATGGAGGGGGAGCAGAGAAGCTCCCGTGCAGACAGGTCCTGAGGAGTGCTGTAGCTGAAAGCGGAGGAGAACGGAGTACTGTGGGTCGGCCTGAAGAGCATCCAGAGAAAGAGGGGTGGCTGAGTACGGAGATCCCAGTATCCGAGCACACAAGGGGAACTAGGTCCCCAGAACAGGCAGCAGATCATCCAGAGCTGCTTAACCTACAGGTTGGGGGGGTACTTCATGCCCTCACCACGACTACACAGAGCTTGAGCCAAGCAGCACACCAGGCCCATAAGGGGACAGGGCCAGAAGCCATCCCACCAAGGCCACGCTGCCGGCAGACGAGCCAGAGAGAGGGGAGCAGGGTGGTAACAGCTTCCCTGGAGGGGTCCTACCACGCTTCAAGCAAAGGATCCTCCTAAAACAGAAAGAGTGCAAGGAAGGCGAGTGGACAGCTACCCTCAGAACGGCCTCCTGGAATTCCTGGTTCCACCTGGTTATCACAGTGTCGCCCGGGCATCTCACCGTGACCTCCAAACAGTGAGTAAACACGTTAAAAGACTTCTTGGACTGTGTTTGAGTCATTCTGCGACTTGTGGTACTACAAACCCACACCGGGCCCTGGGGCTTGCCTCACTCTCAGGAGGCTACTATATCCGACTGCACCCACCATCAGCCCCAGGCGTCCCCTAACCTGCAGTGGCGGTCCCCACTGACCGCAATACTGAGAGTGGCGTCACGATTAAAACTGAAGATTCCCTACCTGTGACCAGCACCAGCTACGTGGAGTCCCTGAAGGTATGCACCGATACAACACCTGTGGGGCTCCACATAAATAGCAGCACCTTTGCACAAATCTAGTAAAATTTCATAAATCTGGATCAATCCATATTTACATAACAAACCACATCTACATTCACACCCATATTCTAAAAGTGGTAAAAGGGCGTATACATAATAGCAGAATTTCACACATTATTGCTCACATATTGTATGCAACATTTTTTGAAGCTTTTTAAATCCTGAAAATGTTTTGATACATTCCCTTATTATCCACAAAAACTATGCTATGCATAAACAATATAGTGAAATATTCTGACCAAATATTTGCATACTTTCCTGCCTGATCATAATGAAGAACATTTCAAAGTAAGCCTTAGGGAATACATACTGGAGTTCCTGCAAATTAACACAGCAACACAAAAGTACCTTGCATAATCATACACTGAATAGAAACTGGTGGGGGAATACATTACAACATAATGGGCAATTAAATCATTATCACTGTATATCTGCAACTTCTATTACCATCATACGCATTTAAACTAATAGTAAATTTCTAGTTCATTAGTTTTGATTAATTAGACCTCAGCATTACACCTCATAAATATTATATGACAGCTATATTGAAATAATAATATCCTAATCATTTACAAGCTTTATAATGTGTGTAGGGGCTGCCAATGAATTTAGGACCTGGAGTCCATGGGGCCCAAAAGTCTCTTTGACTTATATCAGAAGATCAATGCTAGTAAAGACCCATGATAGTTGGGGGGTCATGTCCAAGATTTTGCTTCTGGCTCCAGCTATATTAGTGTGCATAAACCTAAAATATAGATGACCCTAACAGTTATCCTTATTCAATGCCTTATTCCATTAGCATAAATATAAATAAAAGTATAAAATACAATATGTAAAGTAGAGTAATGAAGCTTGATAAATGCCATAAAATCCAGATTGGGAATCCTGCTTATTAATAAATGTAGGTGTATCACTGAATAATTAGGCTGGATAACAACCTATGTAAAAGCTGTAAATCCATTAACATACAGTAAAAAGCAAGTACTATGTCAATGACAGTACAGACAGTACATAGGGATAGTGTTTCTTGGGATATACTAGGCTACTGTCATGCAGTGTTCAGCTTTGAACTTGCTGGGTGTCGTGGCGGCGTTGGACTCTTTTTACACCACTGAGTCTGACAAGCTGTCTGAGGTCTCTTAGTTGTACAGCCTGACTCGGGTGTCGGCTGTTTTCAGCTTCACTGCTCTCCAGTCCAGCAGGAGTTAATTCCTACTGGCTTGTGAACTGTTGCTAGGAGCTCAGGCTGCTAATGACCATTCACAGATGCCTTCTCTCATTATAAGGTTCTGGATCCGGTTGCTTGTTGCCGAATATAGCTCAGTGTTGCTTCAGTGAATCCAGTCCTTATTGTAGTGATCCAGAGCCTGGTGATCTGTGGTTTGCCTGTGTGGAAATATCCTCATTGTTACTTTATTTCCTCCCTGTGTTTTATTTCCTTCTGGGATTGTATTGTCTCTCCATTGTGTCTGATTGCAATGTGAATGTGCTTTAGTTCTTTCCCCTGTCTGTGTTATTTGTGGAGTTTGCTTCTCTGGTCCTGGCCCTCTCCTGGGGTGGGGGAGAGGGGGTGTAAGATCAGGGTTTGAACAGGAGTTAAGATCAAGCTGGCGGCCGAGACCTAGCTACCATCAAGCTTACCTCTGGGATAAGGGACAGCGTAGGGTCCCTAGTTTGAGGGTCAACTTAGAGTTACCCTTATTCCCCATGACAGCTACCTAGGCACATGAAGCATTTCTTGGCTTATTGTATTTATACAGATTTGCCAAATATTGTACTTTACTAGATTGGCATTCTGGCACTGCTCTGTCTGCTGGTAGAGAAGCATGTGTGACGCCCCAAGGCTATGGGGTACTCGGTCCCGGGTGTGTGTGACACTCAGGGGAGTCATGGTCGCGGCTGATGCCCGGTTCCGTTACCCTGGGGGTCGGTCCGAATAAAAAGGGATAAAAATAAAAGAAAATAAAATAAAAGAGTTTGTCGACTACGCCACTTGCGGTGTGCAGCCAGGTGATTTGAAACCACTGCTGCAGAATCTTGCTGAGGCTGATGGAGTCGTGCAGCTTAGGTGTTTTGGGCCCTCCGCAAGCAGGGCTGCACACCAGCAGTGGATGTTGGGGATTGTAGTAGGGAACAGTCAGTGTGTGTGCACGGAGGCGGTAAGGAAACAGTCCACACCAGTATCGCAGTTTTAACTTGCCTTGTTTTTACTTGAGTGTTTGGACCCGCTGTGCTGGTTCCAGGTGTTCCCGTTCCCCTTGTTCTCCATACCAGCTGTTACCTAGGTTGGCATTCATCCATGCACTTTTGTTGTTGATGGGCTCCTATGGCCTAGAGCTACTTGGGAACCCCTCCGTTTCTGTCTTGGTCCTAATGCAGGCAGCATGGACTATTTAAGGGGGATCAATCCCCGGTCCCCTCTTTGCTGCTGATGCTTAATACTCTTTGGTTGGCGGTGAACCCTGGAGATCTTCTTGCCTGGCAGATTTAACAGTTGACCATAAAGTGTCCAACTGTCCTAGGGTCTGCACCCCGCCTCGTGCTGAGTCCTGTGAGCCTAGGTTCCAGACTTCCCCAGGCGCCCCGCTGTCCCTGGAGTTTTTTCTACTTCCACAGGTAACCCATGGTCCCTGGAGTCCTGGTTTCTTACTCCACAGTCCCTCACTCCTGTTACAGCACTCTGTTGTTACTTCAGGTCTTTTCCTTTCTTTCTGTACTTTCACTCTTTCACTCCTCCGACTACTACTCTCAACTCTCCTCTCTCTTTCACTTCCTTCTCTCTACTTCTGACTGAGCACCTCTCTAAACTAAACACTGCCTTCCACCAACTTTCCAACTGACCACTGGCCCCTCCCCCTTGCTGGGTCTCTCCCTACAGATTAGGTGTCAACTATCTAGTCAGTGCCTGTCCCTTTTACCTGTTACTAGGCAGTCTCCCAGTTTGGTGTTGGGGTATGTGTGTGGCCTGAAGGTGCTGGTGTGTTTACTGTCACGGATATTCCGGGGTTTGGGTTTCCACTTACATTTTGTGGCACCTGGTACTGCAGGGGTGCTACACATGTGACCAGACTTGTCCATCAGCCTCCTCCAATTAAAAATCAGTGTGTTTTTCAACTGTAGGATACTGACCGGTTACATGCTCCTCTTACATACAGTGTCATTTTTACAACAGGTAGCGCAGTATAGTCTGTGAGTAGAGCTACACTAACAGCAGGAGGTGTTTCATAAAGAAGAACCTGTAATATTTACAGGTTATTAAAAAGTGGCAAAAATATCATGGCCCTAATGCATTTATTAATATAAATTAATGGTAGAAAGACAACTCCTTTAAGCAGTTCTACAACTATATATGAAACGCTTCTCGGTGGACATTCCTCTTGTGTTCTTCTGACCCATGAGGGGTACCCCAAAAAAATGAGAATTACATTATTTTCTGTCAGCAAGAGGGTTGGCAGTGCTGCCCTCTCCCACTAGGTACGCTTACTAGACACTTTCCTGCTCAGTTGGCCAAGTAGTGTTTATGAGAAACCATTGCAGTGGACAGTGATTGTTTTCTTAATGGGAATCTGTCACCAGGTTTTTGCTCCCCCATCTGAGAGCAGCATAAAGTAGATTCAGAGACCCTGATTCCAGCGATGTGTCACTTATTGAGCTGTTTGCAGTCAATTCGATAAAATCAATGTTTTCTCTGCTACAGATCTAGCAGTTATACAGACCTCATGAATATGCTGGACTAACTGGCAGCACATCAAGTAGTCCTCTAATGATAATCTACTGCTGATTAAACAGTGATTTTATCAAAACTACACTAAGCAGCTCAGTAAGTGACAAATTGCTCGAATCAGGGTCTCTGCCCTTGCATTATGCTGCTCTCATATTAGATGTTAAAAACGTGGTGTCAAATTCCCTTTAAGCCCACTAGGTGGTTTTGCAATCGCAAACTTTAAGGAGCAATGCCTCAACATTAAATTTTGTTTCCTCTTAAAGAAAACAGCAGCAGAAACAGTTTCAATGTTTCAGGGAACCTATTCTAATGAAGCTCTAAGCCAGGCAAAAAAACAAGTGGTTTGCCAGTAGAGATGAGCCACCACCCTGGTGTTCGAGTTTGGTTCAGTTCGTCGAATGGCGGGTGTGTTTGTCGAACTTTCCACGAACGTTCGTCGAACGCTTTCGAACACCATTGAAAACAATGGCAGGCAAACACAAACACATACAAACATGCACAAACACGAACGCACACACACACATATTATGCTCACCTTACCTTCCATTCCATCGCCAGCCTCCTGGGAGTTGCAGTTCACCAGTACAAGATGTGTATCGGGTAAACATCGCGACCGATGCTGGAACTTCCGCTAACAGAGTGCTGACGTCAAAGGCAGGTGCCGCTGGCCTCTGATTGGCCAGCGCGCTGCCTTTGAGTAGTGTCTGACAGAGGAAGTTCCTCCCTCATTGCTATGGTTACCTGATACACATAGTTAGCCACTACAGGATGTGTATCGGGTAACCATAGTGACCTGTGCCGACACTTCCTCCCTTTGTCAGACGCTACTCAAAGGCAGCGCGCTGGACAATCAGAGGCAAGCGGCTCCTGCCTTTAAGTAAGGTGAGCATAATATGTGTATGTGCGCGTGTATGTTTGTGTATGTTTGTGTGTGTTTGTGCATGTGTGAAATGGCACAGTAGGGGACCAGGATGGGATATTTAACAAGTTGTGGAAAGAATTGTTTGCATTGCAATGATTTCCTATGGGAAATCTTGCTTTGCTGAATGAGTAACTTGGTTAACAAGCACACTCCCAGAACGGATTGTTCTCATTAACCAGGGTTCAACTGTATTAACACTGAATGACAGTATTACTGTGAAAAGCCAGTTACGCTTTTGGTGATCGAACCGTTATCGAACATAACCTCAAACTGTCGAACTTGAAGCTAAGTGTTCGTGTTCGGCGAACGACTCAAACATCGCCAAAAACAGGTCAAACTTGAGATTGGTGAACAGGTTGATTCGAACACCGCTCATCTCTATTTGCCAGGTTCAGAAGTGGCAAAATTTCACTTGAAGATGAACCCCATTTAGGTCACCCCTCATCACCCTGAACAGACGAAAATGTTCAAAAGGTTTGTGAAGCCATCATGTTTGATCATCACATAACAATTAATGAATTGAATGAAATAATTGGACTTTCCTGGAGCTCATGTCAGAGAATTCCGACTGAAGATTTGAATACGAGATACTATACGTCACAGAAAAAATTAGTTCTATGATTGCATTTCGATGCCAGAGGGAGAACCGTTTGAGAGTGTGTCAAGAATTGAAAGAACAGGCACAAATTGACCCTGATTTTATCAAATGTCATCACAGGGATGAATCTTGGTGTTACAGCTATGATCTTAAAACAAAACAGTATTCCAGCCAATGAAAGGAAGCTTCAGCGTCCAGAGAAAAAAAAGTATGGCAAGTAAAATCAAATTTGAATCCCATGATGGTTTGGGGGTTTTTTTTACATCAAAGGAGTCGTTCATGTTGAATTTGATCCTCAGGGCACCCCACTGAACCAACATTACTATCTGCAACTGCTGAAGAAATTGTGGAGGCAGTGATAAAAAAATGACCTGAATTATGGCAATCAAGGAACTGGCTACTTCATCATAAAACTGTGCCTGCCCACACAGCATTGAACATCAACCAGTTTTTGGTGAAAAATCGCATGACAGCAGTTTCTCACCCCTCTTGCTAACCCGACCTAGCCCTCTGCGACTTTCTTCTTATTCCAAAGAATTGAGAAAAACCTAAAGGGAAGGCGTTTTCCGGACATAGATGAGGTTAATAAAAAAATAGCTGGAGGTACTTAGCAGCATTTTCTATATATTTTTCTGAACTAATGCTGCTAAAAGTGAACAAGGTGGACAAGTGCATATCTGTTGGGACAAGTACATATCATGCCATGGACAGGTGTTTTAGATTTCTGAGCCCAGGGGTTGCTCTGGGTTTCACCCTTTAATCCCTATACAGAGATTTGGACTGACACAGTGGTCCCTGGGCAAGGACCAGAGTCAGCTGTTGTTCGATGGCTCAAGCTGGCCAGAAAGATAGTGCAAGCTGTCCAAAAGAATAGTCAGGTAGCTGGGTGAGAACAAAGATGGCTGCAAGGTATTAAATCATCAGGCAGAAGAAGTGTCAATAAACAAGCCAACGTGAAAACAGGAAATCATCAATACTGAACAGGGGCAGCAAACACAGACCTAACCAGGGAAGCACAAAACTAAGTTTGTCAGCTTCCAGCAGTAAGCAGAAAGCTTAAGTAGTGTGTGGTGCTCTCAAGTGGCTGATGTAAGGAGCTGGTAAATTCAGCTGAACAGCACACACACCCATACTGTCAGACTGGACAGCACTGCAGGTCTCAGCCACTCCAACTTCAAGGGATGGACAGACCCTGTATCTTCAACAGCTTCTGGCTCCGACTTCTCTTCTATCACCAGCACCACCCACAGACTGAATGCAGCAGCACCTGGGGACAGAAGCAGATTCAAAAGTAGTAGGCTCTGGTGGAGATGTGATGCCACTCCTGTGTGACATATAAATGACAGCCTGTTCTGCTGTCACTACAGTGGTGTACAAAATGCTGTTAGAACAACAGATTTAATTGTGACTCCTCTCTGGACAGGCAATGTGCGGGAGGGGCAATACAGCAGAGCTTACAGAGCTAATAAAGGATAAGAGCAACTATAAGGGTTGTAATGTGAAATCTATGTAACATTTCACAGACTAAAGGCTGCTTTACATGCAGCGATATCGCTAAAGATGTCGCTGATGTAAGCACCCGCCCCCGTCGGTTGTGCATCATGGGCAAATCGCTGCCCATGGCGCACAACATCGCTAGCACCCGTTAAACGTACTTACCTGCCTAGCAACGTTGCTGTGGTCAGCGAACTGCCTCCTTTCTAAGGGGGCAGTTCGTGCAGCATCACAATAACGTCACAAGGCAGCCGTCCAATAGAAGTGGAGGGGCGGAGAGCAGCCGAAAGAAAGTGACGCCCACCTCATGCCAGAGGACGCAGGTAAGGTGTTGTTCGTCGTTCCTGGGGTGTCACACGTAGCGATGTGTGCTGCCTCAGGAACGATGAACAACCTGCATCCTGCAACAGCAACGATATTTGGGATTAGAACGACGTGTCAACGATCAACGATTAGGTGAGTAATTTTGATCGTTAGCATTCGTTCGTACGTTTCACATGCAATGACGTCGCTAACGAGGCCGGATGTGTGTTACGAATTCCATGACCCCAACGACATCTCATTAGCGATGTCGTTGCGTGTAAAGCCCCGTTAAGAAACCTAAGTTATTGTGCAGTGGGGTTTTTTTTCTGTGGGGTTGCTGCATGCTTTTAAATTATACTGGGAGAAGTATACCCGCCAAATAATATCCCCCACTTGGACTTAACAAAAGTTAACTCACTAAGTGGGCCCTGGTGATGACCAGAGTTCTTCCTCCGCTGTTTGTCCTGACAGTGTCCGTTCTGACTATGACTGTGTCCACCTGTCCTGCTGTCTCCTTGCTCTGTTCAGCTGCCACAATCCTGGTTGCTGCCCCTGAAGTGGCACCTGGCGTTCTGCCTCATGCCAAGTTCTAGTTAAACCTCTCCCACAAAAGGGTAAGCCTGGCTTCTGCCTGTGATCCAGTTGGTGCACTCCAGCTAACCACTTTCAACAGCAGTGAGCATTACAATTGCTAATATCTCTGCAACAGAAAGTTAAAATAAAAAAGTTTGGGGGGTGATAAGTCCTCTTAAGAAGAGAGGAGGATGTAGTACAAGCACAGCATTGGTTGATCATCAGCAAAGAAAAGTGTCCGGTGAATCCAATTCTAGACAAAATTGAATTATTTTTTTAAACTTATCTGCTTCTAAATCTGCTGCCAAGATCTTTCCATCCCCTACAGATTAATGATATTAACACAAAAATTCCATTAAAGTCATAACAAATGTATTTATAACAGTTTAGGAGTGGCACCCTGATGGCACAACATTCTGTTTAGAAATATAGAACATTAAGAGTAGATAAAATAATTAGTCAATGAAGGCTTCTTGTCTTATTTATTAATTACTTAGTCTCATAAAATAGACAAATAGTTCTTCAGTAGAGATCCTCCATCCAAACTGTCATCAGAAATATACAGGGGTTAGAGAAGACAAAATACTCTCCAACTGTCCCATGTGCTTTCATTGAGCGAACAACCTTCTCCCTTCATCAGTAACCCTCCAACCTGCAAAGAGATGTCAACTAAGCTTAGATAGGAGGGGTTGCCACTAAGATCACAGAACACTGGACCGCTAAAGAAATACCTAGAGGGCACTTGTAACGGAATTTGCATATTGTGTGGAATTTCTAAAGGTTCCTTTTGTAAGGTTTGCTGTATTTTTTCTAGCATAGGTTAGAATGTAGGTAAGATAAACAAATAAAGTTCTATTCTTTGGACTAGAATGCACAGAATTTCTGGATTTCTCACTCCCAACTTCACTGTTGCTACTAAGTGGCTTGTTGGACCAAAGCGTTTTCCTCACACATATGGCACATTACTACATCTGTCACAGATTTAGTGCAGAATACACCTACGCATGGCATAGTTACACTGCATTACATATAACAACATATATTAACAATACCATGACATTAGAACAGTCCTGGGCACTACAATATGTAATAGTGGATTTGTGACGCCCTGGCCGAGCCAGGTAGTCACAGATAGGGCCCCGCACTACACCAGTCTCCTAAAGGTGACAGCAGCCAAACATATAAAAACCTAGTCACCCCCTTCAGTGCTTGATAGACACACCAGGGGGAGGAACCAGGCGGTTGGAAGACGCCCACCGAGGAGTCTCAGACAGCCTGGGGCGGGTAAGTAAGAGTTCAGTGTGAAAGTTGAAGAGTCTAGTCTAGAGGTCAAGTGGAGAGGTGTGAGGGCTGGAGCTGTGTGCAGCCCCAGCACAGGAAAGACCCAAACTGAACCGGTGCCAGGGTAGGAGCCCTGGTACTGTTGGCTAGGAGGCAGATGGCAGTCTCCGTCTGCAGGAATCGGGAAGACGGCTCGGTGGAACCGAAGTGGACTGGGACAGGGTAGTGGCCCGCTGGTGCTGACCCGAGAAACAGTTCGGAAACCGGAGCACAAAGGGGGGTACTCAGACCCTGAAGCTAGGTCCAGAAGCTACTGGGGGCTAGCTAATTAACTGATTGCAGCCAGGACTATAGGTCATGTCCCACCCAAAGTCCCGACTGAAGACAACAGCCCAACGAGGGGGATAGAAAGCCACCACCATGGAGCGGACTCCTGAAGTTGCAAGCGCAGGTAATCAACCATCACACAACAGGTGCGGGAGAAAGACGGAGACCACCATCCGGGTGGGGGACCAGACTGCAGCTGGCTGCGAGCACTGACCACCTAATAATGAGTACATCAGTGCCCTCCGGCCACCCATCTCCCTGCACCGCCAAACATCCCCCAACGGGTCCCGGGGCCACCATCCCTACCCACGGAGGGGTTAACAACGTGCTGCGCAACATCTCCCCCGGGTGCCCCGTAACTGCAGCGGTGGTGTCCACCTTCACCACATCCCGTGGGTGGCATCACGAACTTAACACGGCTCCGGCCGTACACCTACGTCCCCAAACCACCAGCCCCCTTTTGATCGAAGTGACCGCAGGACCACCGGGTCCGGAGACCCTCGAGCCACCCACTGAAGGTCCAGACCCGAGCAGCTCGGCTGCCGAGCATGGGGAGGCATAGATTGACTGATATAATTATAGTCTGTGCCATTTGTAAGAGGGTGGCAAACCCATTTTCAATCAGGCAAACAGCAGATTGTACCCATACAAAAACAGCATTTAAACCCATTCTTTTAAAATCTCCAGATGTGGCAGCCCATTATTTCTCTAAAACAGATTGTGAGTAGAGATGAGCAGACCCGTGGGAGTTTTGGTTCCCGGGTTAAGCCGTACTTTACATAAAGTTCAGTTCAGGACCCGGACTTGACCTGAACTGGATCTCAGAGTGTGAACCCCATTAGAAGTCAATGATTGGGCAGTTTGTCTTTCCAATTCACAATCAAAAAATCCATTTAAAATTTTTATGTTTAATCATAATCATTAAAACACTATAAGTGCCTGTACGAAAAACACACTCCATAATAAGAGGGTGGACTAGAGGGCAATTGCAGGAGAAAAAAAGGTAACGATGTATGATATACCCGAGAGGCCCTGATGTTACCCCTAAAGCTTCACTCTGCCTTGCTGCGAAGGTCGGCACCCTAAATAAAATGCAAATGGCGCCCCCGCTCACTGAAGACTCACCCTCAGAGACACTATAGAGTCCCTACAATAAGTCCAACCAACACAAATAATATCCACCACAAAAAATAGGTAAATAAATAATTCTAACCCAAAAGGTACAATGACCTGACTCAAACACTGATAATCTAAAAAAAATTGTATCCACTAGCCACATAAAATGCTGAGCCTAATAAATCCAGCATAAACAACAAATCCAAACCGCTAGGGCTACTGGTGTGCACCACAGTGCCCAGCAATGAATGGATATGAAAATCCTTCTTATAAATTTACAAAGCATGAGTTAAAGGTCAGAATTAAAAATAAAAAGCATAACCACTAACCTCATAGATGTACGTTCTTCAGAAAAACGGTCTCAACACGTTTCTCCTGTTTCCGGTTCATCAGGAGGCCTGGCAGGGGTAGATGTCCCAAGCAGTGTTTTTCATACATGCACTTATAGTGTTTTAATGATTATGATTAAAAATTAAAATTTTAAAGGGATTTTTTGATTGTGAATTATTTGGATCTCTTTTTTATCTGATATTGCTTAGTTGAGTTTGACTTTCCACCCACACACAGCCAGCCATAAATAGAGCATTTCTCTGGGAGGATGGGAGGTTTTTTTTGGGGGGTACACTACATCAAAAATGCTGTTTTTACCCCCAGTGAGAGTTCAGAAACTTCAAGTGGCTCGCATTGGGCCGAGAACCAAGTGTACCCGAGCACAGCGATGCTTGATCGAGTGGTCAGAAAACATAAAACACCTGAACTGCAAAACTGAGTTTTTTAAAAGTCCATGATCGGTAGGAACCCCAAACTTTTTAGTCTCAATTCATTCATCTTTAGTTGTGAGCCATGAAATTGTCTGACATATAATATAATAGATACCTATTAGGAATTGCTTTTAAATTGTAATGGGCCTGTTTACCTAATGGTCCTAAATGCTATTGTGCAGCTTGGCATGCCGACTCCTGTTTTTTACCCATGAAAGAACCGGAACTGGCATGCCATAGTGCTCACACTCTGAAACACTATGTTTAAACATTTCTTTTCTCAGCTGCATATACAGATGTATATTAAAAAAAAAAGGTTGAATATATTCCGATCTGAATCACTGTTCTGGAATTCAATGTACACGTTATGCACTAAGCTCACCGTGTTTCCAGTGACCTCAACGACAATTCCGTCTGGGAAGTGTTCATATTCCGATTCTACATTTGCACTCAGCAGCTACCTACATTGTAAGGTCACAATATATGTGTACCTTTTTATGAATATTTCAGTGCTGACGGGAACTTTTGTGATGTGAATTGGCATCAAAGCCAATGAGACAAGCGATGCGAGCCAAACTTCTGCATACATATCAGTTGCATTAGTGAAGCCTCTTTGTGCTTTAGTCATTGCAATACGTTTTATCCTCATGAGTGTTGCGAACAGATCAGCAATAAAGTCAATTTGAAAAATGTTAAAGTACATTAGGATGGCTCATATTATGCAAATATTAAGTGCTGCTTTCATCCTTTCTTTAATTCAACATGAGGCCGTCAATATAAATTAGGCATTGCCTATTTTTTGACGTCGCTCAGAAAAGACTGATCTGATGTGCTTTCTCCTGGCTTACATATGATCTAAGATTTTGTTGTTTCATTTAATAGCAAAAAAAAACTATAGCTGGCCCTGGCTATACACTGCTCAGAAGGAACAGACGTCTAGCAGCTATTGCGAGGCTTGAATTATGCAGAAGCCTGTTTATTTACTTAAACGGCAATTTTTTTTTTTAATCACAGGTCAGTGAAGAATGAAACTTATAATTCCAGATCAAACACCCCTGTCTGCCTCATGAAGAGTATGAAATGGGAAAATCACAAGAAGGCGCTTCCTATAATTATATATTTTACGCCCCTATGCTGGCTCACTCTCTATGAAATGTCAGCCAGTGCTACAGGGCAAAAGTGGCACAGTATAAAAGAGATGGATAATTTAAAAAGAGCACATATGTGAGCATGCAGAGGTACAAGATGGTATATGAGTAACTGTACAGTTAATATAGCAATACTCGTGTATGTATATCAAGGAGGAGATGCATGACAGTGAGTTCACATGCAATGATAATGGTTTATTAATATTTTACATTACTAGACCTAACAGAACCAATATACATACATACTCATATGAAACGCAATACTTCAGTAGTTTATGAAAGCTTATAAAACTGAGCAGTGTTTATGATTGCCTACAGCATTGGGATTTTTGTAGCTATATCTTGGGCAAATCAGCTAAATTCTAAATGAAATCATATGTACAGTAATATAAATCTATAGATCCTACATGACATATATACAGTAACATACAACACAATGTAGATTCAAGTATTAGGACACACATCTTAATCATTAGATGGGTTTCCTCTACTCGGACAACCCCTTCTCAAATCATGCGATTTCCTTTTTTAAAATAAAACTTATACTCACCTCCGGTGCCATCGCCATTCCAGTGCTATCGGCACTGTTTTTCACGTACTAGTGTGAAATAACATGAATCCCGGTGGCCAATCAGTGGCCACTTCACTTTCTCCGACTTTGGACAAATCACTTAAATCCACAAGTAGTGAGCACTGATTCTTTCTTTCTTCCTCTGGATATATGTGAGAAGTCCAAAGGAGGAGAGAGTGAAGTATATGCTGATTCACCTTAGGGGTCATGTGACGTCACACTGGTACATGATCCCAGGAGAGACAATGCAATAATGCTGGAGTGGCGCAAGCAGAGAAGGTGAGTATAGGTATTATTGATGTGGGGTTTGTAGGAGGCCGTATTTGTGATCAGAGGCGAACCCCTGCTTCCAGGCAGTGCTCCTCTTCTGGACTGCACTCTGTTATGGACAAGATTATGAACTATTATGAGTATATAAGAGTTATATGGAGATATCCATAAAGAACAGGATTTAAGATGGTGTTTAAACTGTACCACACATATATCTCTTGGCATAAGACTCAGACAGACAGAGTCTTGTGACAAGTGAATCATGCTGACATTGCTTAATATAAATGAGGAACCAAGCACATTACAGTGTATTGTATATCACAGAATAAGCTGTTCTACTTTATCCAATGGGAGACGTGTTACGTATTCTTGGCACCTAGCCAATAATTCCGTTTAAATATTTGTACAACTTCCGTATTAAAATCAGTCTTACTTTCTATCCATATCTGAGAACGTCTCTGGTGTGTGTGAAAGAGAGTGGTATGTATGCTACCACAAGTGACTCATAATTTGGACTACAGACAGTTTAAGAGGGATGCATGACTAGATTGCATCAAAGTAAATTTATGGCCAACATTAACAACTCCTGCCACCTCCACAGTGCAACAAGGAACACCACAACCCCATTTCTTTAGGGTTAAGTCAGAGACAAAGCCCAGGGTAATGGTTAACATTTCTTTATTGAAGAAATCACACAGCTTCTGTGGAACACATCTGCTGCAGGCCCACAGCTTTAACGTTACAGGTATGTTACGGTTTCGTTTCTTTACACTTTTTCCTGCTGGCTGCTCCCTCTTGCACATCTCTCCAGCTACTATAGGATGGTCTCTCCTTCTCGGCAACGCCACAGTGGCAGCTAGAAAATTCATAGAGTCCCAAATGGATCTAATCGCATTGCCTCCCACAGGGATTTGACACACCACCGGACGGAGTTCCTTTCCCACTGTCTCTGTGCTGACCCCATCGCCCAGGTCTATGTTACCTCACACCTAGACCGGTCCTATTGGAATCAGTTGCTTCCAAGAAGTCCCACTAGAGCCAAGGACCCCTACTTCAGAGTCAATCCATGCCTTTCACTGCACCTGGCTACTGAAGAGCTTCTTTTCCTATTTGCTTCGGACCTCCAGGGGTGACCCTCAGGGTCCGGCTGAATTCCTCTGGGCCTCTGTCACTATACCTCCCTCAGGTACAACTTTCTCACTCTCCACACCGATGTCCCTCACTGACTAAACATGTCAACCCTTTGTTGCTGGGCAGATTTAACCTTTAACTCCTTCAGCCCTGTTCTCAATCCCAACCACAAGCTAAGGGCCCAGGGAGCCGTAACACCCAGTGGTGGCTGATAACAGTGCACCCAAGAGCACACATATATAAACAACATTTTCCATACATAAATACACAAAGAAAACATGACGACTTCAAGGGGGTTGCAGCGCACCGGTCACCCTCCTACATTACAACTTCAGGGAATTGATTAGGGGTTATCTGAGTAGTGGACAACACCTTTAATTTCACATTTTCCATTCCATTCTATTGCCTGATGTATGGAACTCATTTCCTTGCCAGGCAGTTTGCATTTACAAGCATTTTGTGATTTTGTGGTTCGTTCTAAAGATCTCACTGAATATAAGTGTTGTACTGTAACAGGATGCCCGTCAGTTCATGACATTTCTTCCATCTCAAATATCCAATGCAATTAACTTTAAGTGGTTTTATTGAAAAATGGAAGAATTTAGGAACAACAGCTGAAAAGTTACAGATCAGGGTGAGCAAATGCTGAGCCTCATGTCAGCTTGACTACCAAGCATCGGAACTCTTTATCCTAAAACCTCAGACTTTAATGTGTAATAAAGGCAGTAAATATTATCTTTAAGTCATACTGGGGCCGGTTCATTAATACTGGCATTGTGATCTACAGTCCTAATGAAAGCCTTGCTAGAGTATGATGCGCCAAATAGGCTTATCTGCCTGTTGCGTATGTTTGACAAGAAATGATTCTCAAGTCATAGTCATGAAGGGTGCTTTACACGTTGCAACATCGCTAGCGATTGCTAGCAATGTCGAGCGTGATAGCACCCGCCCCCGTCGTTTGTGCAACATTTGGTGATTGCTGCCGTAGCGAACATTATTGCTACGGCAGCGTCACACGCACATACCTTGTCAGCGACGTCGCTCTGACCCCCGAACAATCCCT
Source organism: Anomaloglossus baeobatrachus (assembly GCF_048569485.1). NCBI lineage: Eukaryota > Metazoa > Chordata > Amphibia > Anura > Aromobatidae > Anomaloglossus > Anomaloglossus baeobatrachus. Next base: position 295,273,751 of record NC_134353.1, on the reverse strand, counting down.
CCTTCAAGGGGGAGGTGCGTTCGGCGTCATAGCAACGTCACTGCGGTGTCACTAAGTGGCCGGCCAATGGAAGCGGAGGGGCGGAGATGAGCTGGACGTAACATCCCACCCACCTCCTTCCTTCCTCATTGCTGGTGGACGCAGGTAAGGAGATGTTCGTCGTTCCTGCGGTGTCACACACAGCGATGTGTGACACCACAGGAACGACGAGCAACATCGTACCTGCAGCAGCAGCGATATTAAGGAAAGGAGCGATGTGTCAACGATCACAGTTTTTGAACGATTTTGCAATCATTGATCGTCGCTCCTTCGTGTCACACGCTGCGATGTCGCTACTGGCCGGATGTGCGTCACTAACGACGTGACCCCGACGATATATCGGTAGCAATGTCGCAGCATGTAAAGCACCCTTAACTCTAAGCAGAATTTCATGTGTAAAAAACTATTTTGCTGAATTTGTCTCACGAGTAAAGCCATGCCCTGTCGTGGTTCCTCACCAACTCCACTTATTTTGCATAGCTACTTTAAACTGGCATGAAAATGTCAAAAGTCACAAATTATATTTGCAACTCCACTTTTTGAGGCTTTTTACGCTACTCATCTGACTTAAAAGCTTTTATGAATCGTTCCCATTGTGTGCTACTTTTTTTGGGGAAAAAAAGACACTTTTTTGCTAGAGCAAGTTAGTGATATACAGTTAGGTCCAGAAATATTTGGACAGTGACACAATTTTCGCGAGTTGGGCTCTGCATGCCACCACATTGGATTTGAAATGAAACCTCTACAACAGAATTCAAGTGCAGATTGTAACGTTTAATTTGAAGGTTTGAACAAAAATATCTGATAGAAATTGTAGGAATTGTACACATTTCTTTACAAACACTCCACATTTTAGGAGGTCAAAAGTAATTGGACAAATAAACCAAACCCAAACAAAATATTTTTATTTTCAATATTTTGTTGCGAATCCTTTGGAGGCAATCACTGCCTTAAGTCTGGAACCCATGGACATCACCAAACGCTGGGTTTCCTCCTTCTTAATGCTTTGCCAGGCCTTTACAGCCGCAGCCTTCAGGTCTTGCTTGTTTGTGGGTCTTTCCGTCTTAAGTCTGGATTTCAGCAAGTGAAATGCATGCTCAATTGGGTTAAGATCTGGTGATTGACTTGGCCATTGCAGAATGTTCCACTTTTTTGCACTCATGAACTCCTGGGTAGCTTTGGCTGTATGCTTAGGGTCATTGTCCATCTGTACTATGAAGCGCCGTTCGATCAACTTTGCGGCATTTGGCTGAATCTGGGCTGAAAGTATATCCCGGTACACTTCAGAATTCATCCGGCTACTCTTGTCTGCTGTTATGTCATCAATAAACACAAGTGACCCAGTGCCATTGAAAGCCATGCATGCCCATGCCATCACGTTGCCTCCACCATGTTTTACAGAGGATGTGGTGTGCCTTGGATCATGTGCCGTTCCCTTTCTTCTCCAAACTTTTTTTTTTCTTCCCATCATTCTGGTACAGGTTGATCTTGGTCTCATCTGGCCATAGAATACTTTTCCAGAACTGAGCTGGCTTCATGAGGTGTTTTTCAGCAAATTTAACTCTGGCCTTTCTATTTTTGGAATTGATGAATGGTTTGCATCTAGATGTGAACCCTTTGTATTTACTTTCATGGAGTCTTCTCTTTACTGTTGACTTTGAGAAAGATACACCTACTTCACTGAGAGTGTTCTGGACTTCCGTTGATGTTGTGAACGGGTTCTTCTTCGCCAAAGAAAGTATGTGGCGATCATCCACCACTGTTGTTATCCGTGGACGCCCAGGCCTTTTTGAGTTCCCAAGCTCACGAGTAAATTCCTTTTTTCTCAGAATGTACCCGACTGTTGATTTTGCTACTCCAAGCATGTCTGCTATCTCTCTGATGGATTTTTTCTTTTTTTTCAGCCTCAGGATGTTCTGCTTCACCTCAATTGAGAGTTCCTTAGACCGCATGTTGTCTGGTCACAGCAACAGCTTCCAAATGCAAAACCACACACCTGTAATCAACCCCAGACCTTTTAACTACCTCATTGATTACAGGTTAACGAGGGAGACGCCTTCAGAGTTAATTGCAGCCGTTAGAGTCCCTTGTCCAATTACTTTTGGTCCCTTGAAAAAGAGGAGGCTATGCATTACAGAGCTATGATTCCTAAACCCTTTCTCTGATTTGGATGTGAAAACTCTCATATTGCAGCTGGGAGTGTGCACTTTCAGCCCATATTATATATATAATTGTATTTCTGAACATGTTTTTGTAAACAGCTAAAATAACAAAACTTGTGTCACTGTCCAAATATTTCTGGACCTAACTGTATTAATATGTGAATTATTAAAGGCATATATTGCAGAAAACTGACTAATTTACTGCTATTATTATGAACCATGAAAAATCAATGACAGAAGATGATTCCTTCCCATTAAGACCAATAATCCTTCATCCATCCACTAGATTTGGAAGATCTGTTGGGCGAGGGGTATATCTTTCCAATCCACAGTAAAGGGAAAAATTGAGAATCAGGAGGCATAAATGGAGGGTCTATTACGTGTTCTGGACCCATTTCTGGTTGGTATATGTCGCTGTCACTAAAGTTATATATTTTACGATTAATGCCTTTCAAAATATTGTCAAAGACAATATAATTTTCATGGAAAATAGAATACAAAATGTACTATGTCAGAAGACAGAACACAACAAAGAAATTCTACAGATTACATGTTAAACAAGTATCGTTTCCTTCTCTATTATGTTTGACGTCTATACAAAAGTTTTCTGTGTTGTCATTAGTTATCCATTGTTCTATACTGTCAGCTGAGTAGTGAAAGAGATTAATGTAAGATATAATTCAGTCTATGGCAGTTCTAATGGTTGTGTAATGGTTGGGATTCAATGAACAATGGTCACATTACAGACAAGCTTTTTCACAGCCATGTGAATAAATCTTCTGTGTATGCTCTAAATTGACACCGTCTGACCAAAGATCACATAGAGGAGTAAAACTTATTAAAAATAGGAAACTGTGGAAATTAGAGACAATTATAATCAATCATGAACAAATAAGAGCGCTTTGGAAATGGGCAGCCAATTGTGTGGTCCCTGAAACCTTTTGGCACAGAATATGTTTCTGTGCCTGTAATTTTACTGTGAAACAATATAATTCCCTTTATCCCACTTGAAAGACTTTTTTTCATATAAGCAAATTTACATTCACACAACATTTTTCGCTTTTAATTGTTCTCTCGAACTTAGCTGAACAAGTACAGATAATTACCGATGTTGATTAATGATTCATAGATTTCATTATGTGTAAAAAATGCTAACAGAGGCTTTCACTTCACTAGTTTTCTCTTATTTCAGTTGCTTAGCAATGCTTATTAGGCGATGCAACACCAAGTATTTTAATTGCGCATATCAAAGCCGACTAGTAATACATTATTAACTAAATTTATGTTAAACATTGTAGAACACCTCATGGTCATAGGCCTGATGCTAGTTAAATAGCCAGTAATGACACATTTATCCCGGCTACTGGGTTACTCTCTAACAGAGCTCACATGGATTTTATTATAGTAACCTAAGAGTCTTCTTCTATGGTACATCATGTATAATTCTATTCTGTTATGTTGTATATTACATGCACATAATTCTGCCTATCACACATTAAGGATGTCTGACAAATGCAGTTCTCTTAAATAATGTCTATCTTTCAACATCTTGTGTGTCTTTCTTATGATAGATTTGGTGTAACTTTACTTTATACTTCATATCTAGTGATGAGCAAGTGTGCTCAACACTACTTGTTACTTGATCAAACATTAGGGTGCTTGGCCAAGTATCGCAGGTGCACAGATATTATGTCCTTGAAACAATGACCACAACGCAAATGCCCATCACTATTCATATCTAATTGTGATCTTTACTAGTGATGAGCAAGCACTACCATGCACGGGTGCTTGATACTCATAACAAGCAGTTGAATCCTCATATGGGCACGACTCAAGCACCCAGAGTATAATGAAAGTCAATGGGGAAGTCAAGTATCTTTCTGGGAAATCTTCCGTAAGAATGCTTGAGTTCCTCATTGACTTCCATTATACTCAGTACTCAAGTCATGCCCATCAGAGCATGTAACTGCTCGTTACGAGTACCGAGCACCCAAGCATCATCACTAATCTTTAAAACTCTTAGGAAATTCTTTATATAAGGGGCTTGTCTGCTTTAATTAAAAAATGTCTAACTGTGTTCAAAAAGTTAATTTGAATAAATTTACGAATATACTCTCATTATGATAGCTTTCTCAGTGTCTGAATTTAAGTATGTATATCCGAATATATTTCTCCTTACTCTAATATTCTTATAGCAGTAATGCAATGCCAATGTTTCCTTATATCATTGAGTGCCACTGGATATGCTCCTCTAGTTATGTGTTTTTTTCGGTTGGCGCCTCTTCACATTTGTGGAAGCTGCTGGTCAGTTTACTTATATAGTTGTAGTGCATTTGTTCTGACCTAGCACTCCTCCCCATAGCCAGGTTATGTCCAGCATCTTATTTAGCCAGGGACCTATCTGCCCAGACACACAGGGTTTTTATCACACATAGAGGCATTTACAGTTAAGTTCCCGATATAAAATGAGATCACCTTGCCGTTGGTTATCGGACTCACATGGATTGGCCAATACATAAGCTAAAAATCTCTTTTAGTCAATATTTCCAAAGCAGTAATGCAATGCCTATGTCTTTTTACTCACTTTTTACATGTATTTTTCTCCTTTCTCTAATATTCTTATAGCAGTAATGTAATGCCAATGTATCCTTATATTATTGAATGCCACTGGATATGCCTTTGTAGTAGCCAAACAAAGAAAGAAAGAAAAAGAAGACATACCAATTCCTGCTCACAACACTAATGCCTTACAGGGTCCAGGCCTCCATGACAAAATATGACGGCAGTACAGGTACAAAACACTAATGAACATTCGCTCACACACCTATCATTCATTGGGGGTGGTAGCATTATAGATGTATACTGATAGGTCTTGAATAAAGTACCAGTCACACTGATATGTATGCCCGGCTACCTTACGTATTCCTCATGTCAGCTTATAGCCTATTAGTGACACCCATATAAGTAGCCAGATCTTTATAACTGCACCAAAAGAACAGACACTCGAGTTTGCCCCACCTACACTATAAAGCTCGGCTACATCCTGAAAAGATAAAAAATATTTAATGCATTAATTGAGATTACCTGTAGCAGGAATGTTGTGAATCCGATCAGTAGCGGTAAAAACAAATCACTGAAAAGGACATTAAATTTAAAAAACATCTCAGAGTTTGCATATTGTGACCAGTTATTGTAACTACGTATTAGGCCTGTTTCACAAGTCAGTGAAAAACACAGACGTTTTTACTGACGTGTTAAAAACACATATGTCCCTCCATGTGCCATGATTCACGGCACACGTCAGTTGTCGATGTGCAATCCGTGATACATGAGGCGTCATCCGTGATAGCACATGTTGATAAACTCACCTGTCCCCGCTCCTGCTATCCATGGTGCTGAACTCTTCGGCTCTGCTGTGTATCCGGCTGCCGCTCACCCCCGCTGCAGCTACTTCCGGGTCGGCTCTGCTGTGTTTCCGTCCCTGCTGTAGCTACTTCCGGGTTGCAGTTTTGTGCATAACCGAATATGCATGACAGTAATTCGCTCTGAAGCAGCAGCCAGCAGAGGCTGGAGACAGTGTCGCTGGGGAAGGTGAGTATAAAATGCTTTTTATTTTCAATGTCCATGTTTTTCTGGTACATGTTTCACGGATCACACCATAGTGTAGTCCATTGGACATCAGTGATGCCAGAAAAAAAACGACATGTCTCTGTGTGGAGCACACGGACACACGTGTACACCACACGGAGACACGGTCAGTGAATAATCAGACCCATTGATTTTAATGGGTCTGCATATGTCTGTGATTCTGGTATGTATGCAAACTGTCATATACATACCAGAATCACTGATGTGTGAAAGAGGCCTTAGTGAGTATGGCTGCTTTTCTCTTTAATGTATTTTGAATTTTATGTTGTAAGGGAAAATATAACATAATATAGATACATAGTTTCAGTACATAGGTTGAAAAAAGACCTAGGTCCATCTAGTTCAACCTTCCTCCACGAATTATACATTTTGTCACTAAATCATTTATAACTGACATTGTTATGTATACTGAGGAATTCATCCAGCCCTTTTATGAAATATAAAATTGTGATAAGTCTGAAATTCACATGGTTAATGTTGTACAAAGGGTCATAATATCTGTGAAGGCTTATTGCGGGTAACAAGAACTCAAAATTAAGTTGGGTATCTCTGGGATGACAAGGTGTCACCTTGGCCTTGAGATGGATGGTCTTATATAGTGAAGCTGGACGTCTCTTATTTACTGTAGGAAAGAGGGGATGGAAAGAAAATTAGTTATCTAATATTCAGTGTACTTGCTTCCTCATTAGCTCAGTGTCCGGTTACAGACCTACGAATTCCCTAATAAAATGATAGCCCATCCTAGAAACTTGAGTCCAAAACCAAAGAAGCTGGACAGACATCTGTCTGAGATGCTTTTGTGAATCCTGTATTGAGTAGGGGGTTGGACATGATGACCCTGGAGGTAATATCTTCACGTACTGGGGGGCAGCCCAGCAGAGTGTGATCCATAATGTCCTCTACTCAAAAAAAGAACAAAAGAGAATAAACTGAAATGTTAAAGTAATCTTGTAGTCAAAAGATCAAATGGAAGTGAACTCCCATGCTGTACTAAGAAGGTGGTCAGCAGCAATGGTTAAAACGTGATTGTATTACGCGCTTCAGAGATTTTCCTCAAATATATCACACCTGTACATGACCATCTTCTTACGAGAGTGGGGAGTTCACTTCCATTTGATATTTTGATGCCAACTCCTCATAGTGCCTATTGCAGCCGTAACCTACACACTTTCAATAGCAGTTGTGACTATTTTCACAACTGCATCAGGTAAGCATATCTGTTTTTTCCTACAAACGTTTGGTAATGTTAATACTAGGGATGATCGAATACCGCAAATATTCGGCAACGTCCATATTCGCCAAATAGGTCACCACTATTCGACGATTTGCAAATATTCGATGTGTAATGTAAGTCTATGGGAAACCCGAATAGTTGCCGAATAGCAACTATTCAGGCTTCCCATAGACTTATATTGCGCATCGAATATTCGCATAGCGGAGAACTATTTGTCAGATATTCGCGAAGCCGAATTTTGCCGAATATTTGTGATATTCGATCATTCCTAGTTAGTACCCTATTAGTACCTTTTGTCTTTTCAATCTTCTTCACATTGAAAGTAATCTTGTGTCATTTACTCTTTTTTATATAACAGTTTGCATATTTGAATGTCACCTTTTCTCTTTTCACTGACTATCTTACAAATACTGTACTTTCTATAATAAAGCTTACAATTTTAATAGGTTTGGTACTTGGATGTTTTAAATACAGTTAGGTCCAGAAATATTTGGACAGTGACACAAGTTTTGTTATTTTAGCTGTTTACAAAAACATGTTCAGAAATACAATTATATATATAATATGGGCTGAAAGTGCACACTCCCAGCTGCAATATGAGAGTTTTCACATCCAAATCGGAGAAAGGGTTTAGGAATCATAGCTCTGTAATGCATAGCCTCCTCTTTTTAAAGGGACCAAAAGTAATTGGACAAGGGACTCTAAGGGCTGCAATTAACTCTGAAGGAGTCTCACTTGTTAACCTGTAATCAATGAAGTAGTTAAAAGGTCTGGGGTTGATTACAGGTGTGTGGTTTTGCATTTGGAAGCTGTTGCTGTGACCAGACAACATGCGGTCTAAGGAACTCTCAATTGAGGTGAAGCAGAACATCCTGAGGCTGAAAAAAAAGAAAAAATCCATCAGAGAGATAGCAGACATGCTTGGAGTAGCAACATCAACAGTCGGGTACATTCTGAGAAAAAAGGAATTGACTGGTGAGTTTGGGAACTCAAAAAGGCCTGGGCGTCCACGGATGACAACAGTGGTGGATGATCGCCGCATACTTTCTTTGGTGAAGAAGAACCCGTTCACAACATCAACTGAAGTCCAGAACACTCTCAGTGAAGTAGGTGTATCTGTCTCTAAGTCAACAGTAAAGAGAAGACTCCATGAAAGTAAATACAAAGGGTTCACATCTAGATGCAAACCATTCATCAATTCCAAAAATAGACAGGCCAGAGTTAAATTTGCTGAAAAACACCTCATGAAGCCAGCTCAGTTCTGGAAAAGTATTCTATGGACAGATGAGACAAAGATCAACCTGTACCAGAATGATGGGAAGAAAAAAGTTTGGAGAAGAAAGGGAACGGCACATGATCCAAGGCACACCACATCCTCTGTAAAACATGGTGGACGCAACGTGATGGCATGGGCATGCATGGCTTTCAATGGCACTGGGTCACTTGTGTTTATTGATGACATAACAGCAGACAAGAGTAGCCGGATGAATTCTGAAGTGTACCAGGATATACTTTCAGCCCAGATTCAGCCAAATGCCGCAAAGTTGATCGGACGGCGCTTCATAGTACAGATGGACAATGACCCCAAGCATACAGCCAAAGCTACCCAGGAGTTCATGAGTGCAAAAAAGTGGAACATTCTGCAATGGCCAAGTCAATCACCAGATCTTAACCCAATTGAGCATGCATTTCACTTGCTCAAATCCAGACTTAAGACGGAAAGACCCACAAACAAGCAAGACCTGAAGGCTGCGGCTGTAAAGGCCTGGCAAAGCATTAAGAAGGAGGAAACCCAGCGTTTGGTGATGTCCATGGGTTCCAGACTTAAGGCAGTGATTGCCTCCAAAGGATTCGCAACAAAATATTGAAAATAAAAATATTTTGTTTGGGTTTGGTTTATTTGTCCAATTACTTTTGACCTCCTAAAATGTGGAGTGTTTGTAAAGAAATGTGTACAATTCCTACAATTTCTATCAGATATTTTTGTTCAAACCTTCAAATTAAACGTTACAATCTGCACTTGAATTCTGTTGTAGAGGTTTCATTTCAAATCCAATGTGGTGGCATGCAGAGCCCAACTCGCGAAAATTGTGTCACTGTCCAAATATTTCTGGACCTAACTGTATCTATAGCCTTTTCGATAATGATTGGTCTTGATCATTGGGCAGCAGAGTGTATTTTGGGGACATGTCATCCTTTTGTTTGATGAGTGGTGGAAGGGTGTTGTGTATTTGGGGTATGTGAACTGTTTTGAGGTGTGATTTATGCTCAGCCTGAGTGGAAGGTGAGTGCAAGATTGAGAGAGGATTGAGTGAGTGGAAACAGATAAACCCTTTGCCTTTGCATCCATATGTCATGCAAAGAAGTGTAGGTGACAGATGTCCTTTTCAGTGAATTGCTTTTTATCCTAACAAAGAAAAGAAACTCTCCACCCTAATTGTATTGGCAAGGGATAAGTGATGTGCTTGAAGGAGACTGGCTGTCTGGCTCTTTGTAAAATATATTAGTACATTTATTCAATTTGCATTTGTAGAACAATTAAATGTTTTATCTGTTTGGACAAACCCTTTGCACAGATAGTCCCTGTCAGAATCTGACAGATTAAAAGCAGTTTCCCTGCATTGAGCTATGAACACAATTTTACAATACTTTAGACAAATATTATACTGTATAAATAACATTTTTATGAAAAGTTTAGCAAACTTGCAAATACCTTGATATTCTTATCTTGTAGTTATCCTTTCGCATGTAACTTAGAATCAGTGTAAGGGGCCCTTTGCACACTACGATATTGCAGGTGCGATGTCGGTAGGGTCAAATCGAAAGTGACGCACATCCGGCGTCACTGTCAACATCGTAGTGTGTAAAGCCTTTTACATATGATTAACGAGCGCAAAAGCGTCATTATCGTATGATCGGTGTAGGGTCCGACATTTCCTTAATGCCACTGCTGTGACAGGTACGATGCTGTTCCTCGTTCCAGCAGGCAGCACACATCGCTGTGTGTGAAGCCGCTGGAGCGGGGAACATCTCCTACCTGCGTCCCGGACGGCTATGCGGAAGGACGGAGGTGGGCGGGATGTTTACGTCCCGCTCATCTCCGCCCCTCCGCTCCTATTGGCTGCCTGCTGTGTGACGTTGCTATGACACCGCACGACCCGCCCCCTTAGTAAGGAGGCGGGTTGCCGGCCAGAGCGACGTCGCAGGACAGGTGAGTGCATGTGAAGCTGCCGAAGCGCTAATGTTCGCTACGGCAGCAATCACAAGATATCGCACCTGCGACGGGGGCAGGGACTATCGCTGCAGCGTCAGAAACACATTGTTACCGATGTTGCAGCAAGCAAAGCCCACCTAAGTTAATGAGAACCTGTCAATTCTTCTAATGTGTCTGCATAACATGGAGCGATGCGACAAATTGTTGTCCGTGGCGCACAACCTCGCTTACACCCGTCACACAGACTTACCTGCCCTGCGACGTCGTTCTGGCCGGTGAATCGCCTCCTTTCTAAGGGGGCAGTTCATGCGGCGTCAAAGCGACGTCAAGCGGCAGGCATCCAATAGAAGTGGAGGGGCGGAGATGAGCGGGACGTAACATCCCACCCAACTCCTTCCTTCCGCATTGTCGGTGGAGGCAGGTAAGGAGATGTTCGTCGCTCCTGCGGTGTCACACACAGCGATGTGTGGTGGCACAGGAACAAGGAACATCGCTAATAAGCAGAGAATAAGTTTTGGTTTCAGGACAACCTCCACGGCAAACGATTTTGACCGCTTTGCGATCGTTTAAGGTCGCTCATACTTATCACACACTGCGATATCGTTAATGACGCCGGATGTGCGTCACAAACACCGTAATCCCGACGATAATTCACTAACAATATCGCAGCATGTAAAGCCCCCTTAACTCTTTCTACTGTGGGGAACAGTACCATCTATCACTTATAATGCATGCCACAATACACATTACACATCATAAAAAGTATTCATGTCTTCAAGGGGGAGTATGGCAACATGGCCATCTTCTTACATTTCCCCCTCCTGCTTGGCTAGGACCCTCGAACCATAACCATCTGATTCCTTTTTTTATAACTCAGCACCAGTCCTTTTGGCTGATTTTTCCCCTCTTAGCAAGCGCCCTCAAGCCAATACAACACAGCACAATCCATCTCTTTAAGGTTTGCCCTTTACGTTCATGGGCATAGTCCATTGTCCCCCTAACAATGCTTAAGATGGAGAGACAGTCCTTTTGTCTCACTCCTGTCTTTGAGATAGGCACAGAGTCTCTTAAGGGCATTGGATTGGATTGGGCTCAGTTTTTAGTGAAAAGAGTACAACTCTCTCACAGTTACAACATCTTTCAATCCAGCAGGGAAATGTGTAAAGAGAGCAACAAAACTGGTTGGGGAGGTAAAGTAACTTCAGCGAGACACACAACATGGGGAAATTCTAAGATACATGTGGGTCTTAGACCTGCTGAATCGTGGCCTTTAGGAATTCAAAACCATCCCGATTATTAGGTGCAATGAGCACAAAATTTTCTCTCCAGAAACACATCCACATTACACATCATAACATTACTCACGTCTTCAAGGAGGAACGTGGCAGCATGTCCATCTTCTTACATCTGTTGCATTCCCTAAAATATATATTTGGATGCATATACTCTTTGAACGTCTTAAGACTGGTTTACACGCAGCGACATCGCTAGCGATGTCGCTCGTGAAAGCACCCGCCACCGTCGTTTGTGCGTCACGGGCAAATCACTGCATGTGGCGTACAATATCGCTGGGCCCCGTCACACAGACTTACCTTCCTAGTGACGTCGCTGTGGCCGGCGAACAGCTTCTTTTCTAAGGGGGTGATTAGTGCGGCGTCACAGTGACGTCACACGACAGGTGTCCAATATAAGCAGAGGGGCGGAGAGCAGCCGAATGAAAGATACGCCCACCTCGTTGCCGGAGGACGCAGGTACAGAGTTGTTCGTCTTTCTTGGGATGTCACACATAGCGATGTGTGCTGCCTCAGGAATGACAAACAACCTGCGTCCACAATGACCAACGAGATTTTGAAAATGAACGACGTGTCAATGATCAACGATTAGGTGAGTATTTTTGATCGTTAACACTCGCTCGTGGGTGTTACAAGCAACGACGTTGCTAACGAGGCCGGATGTGTGTCATGAATTCCGTGACCCCAACGACATCTCATTAGTGATGTTGTTGCATGTAAATGGACCTTTAGTTTGCTGTTCCAATGGTTTTGCCATAAATGTCTAAACTGGGAATACAAATACATTTTATCCTAAGAAAAACCCATGTATTGTAAAGAAACATTTCTGGGTTTAATAAAACTTTATTAGCACTGCAGCCTTGCAGCGCTGGGGTCCTGGGTTCAAATCCCACCAAGGACACCATCTGCAAGGAGTTTGTATGTTCTCCCCGTGTTTGCGTGGGTTTCCTCCGGGTACTCCGGTTTCCTCCCACACTCCAAAAGACATACAGATAGGGACTCTAGATTGTGAGCCCCAATGGGGACAGTGTTGCAAATGTATGTAAAGCGCTGTGGAATTAATAGCGCTATATAAATGAATAAAATTATTATTATTATTATTATTATTACCTATTAGGTACCTGTCCCTTTTCAGTTTTAGGTATTTATTTTTTCATTCTTAATATGCGAAGAACCTTCCATTTCTAGCATCTACTCAATGAATACAACATGGTATAGCAATGTCTTATCGTACCAGCTTTCTCTCTGCTCACCAATCTATGACTGTGATGCATGATCAAAACAGCATTATGATTTCCATATATATCAGCTTTCATTACATTTAAGTAAGCTGTCTTCATTAGTTGAAATGTCAAAATTCATTTTGGATATGTGATAAGATCATAGTCTTGGGAATTCATATGACAAGTAATGTGCAATGCCTCTGTGTTTGACCTCCCAAGGGCTTAATATTTAATGGCTGGAAAGGCCCTATTGGTGTCAGAATGATTAATATACATGAGTTTTAAGCACTTCTGCTATTCTTGACTATTGGTCTACAAGGCGAGTCTCCATTAATGCGTCAGTTTTGGTAGACTAGTCTTAGCTTTAATTACATTTTTATCCACATTTTTAAATATTTGCCAAAATCATTTCATGGATAGCAATAATATCGTTTCACATGTCAGTCAAGAAAAATGTGGTTTTGATGATGATGATGATGATGACGATGATGATTTATCAAATCATACTCCTATGAGAAAAAAACATAACAGTTTTTTATTCTTCTAAGCTGTTGTAAACAGTATGTATGAGCAGCGTTTTTTTTGTAAAAAAAATATTTGCCGGTACGCATCTCGGGGGTGCTGAATAGTGCCGCATGAGCAAACTGCTCAACTTGTTGCGGCCCTGTTTCTTATTATTCAGTTTTGTAGTCTGTACGCTAATTTCAATCAAGGAGGCGAGCAGCGGCTGATGGGGAGAGTGGTGGCAGATGGAGGGGGCAGCAGCTGATGCAGGGGGTGAGGCAGATGGAGGGGGCAGTGGCTGATGAAGGAGAATGGTGGCAGATGGAGGGAGCGGTGGCAGATTGAGGGGGCAGCAGCTGATGGAGGGGGGAGGCAGATGGAGGGGGCAGCGGTTGATGGGGGAAAGCAGTGGCAGATGGAGGGGGCAGAGGCTGATGGATGGGGGACGCAGATGGAGGGGGAAGCGTCTGATGGAGGGGGGAGGCAGATGGAGGGGGCAGTGGCTTATGGGAAGAGCGGTGGCAGATGGAGGGGACAGCAGATGGAGAGGGGGGGCGGCGGCTATAACTTACTGATGTGGCACTTGCAGGGATCGCTCTTCTCAGCTTGCACGGACGGAGTGAAGCTGAGGGGAGTGGTCATGGGCCCCAGATCCATAGTGATTGGAGAGATCGGTCACAAGGCCAGTCTCTCCAATCAGAGCTGGGGGCGGGTAAAGCAGAGGTCATCCAGCTCCAGACAATGATCAGTGCTATAGCTGCACTGATTATGGCTGGATTTCATTGTTTCAGCCATTTTCAATGGCTGAAACATTACAGTGGCTGTGATTGGCTGAGCGGCGTTTGTCAGCCAATCACAGCCTCAGTAGGTCTGGAGAGGCACCACCCCTCCTGAGGTCAGGCAGGTCCTGCAGCTCCAGTAGCTGCTCTGCTTGTGCCTCCGCTCCACACATGGCTAATTTGTATAGTTTACAAATTAGCCATGTGGACAGAGCCAGAGGTGCTGGCCCTCAGCGCTCTTCAGATTTTCCGGTACGCCGTACCGGCACGTACTGCTGCAAAAAAAGCACTGTGAATGAGGCATAGGTTATTTTTGCTACCAGCTAATAATATTTCTGAGAAGAGCAACTTTGCTAGAGACTTTACACAAGTTCACATGTGATGGATATTATATCTGCATCCAATGAAAATGAAAAGGGTTTCTGAGAAATTTTCAAGAAAACAAAAATCTCATGAATAAGTATCATAGAAAATCAGGTGGCTTAGGCCGGGTATACACATGTTTGACGGATGCGGCGCATGCCAGTACAGTGTATACAGTACACTGGCAGCGCAACAAATGCCGGTCACATGCTGTCATGTGACCGGAGCATGTGACCAGGAAGTTGCGGCGCTGCCACTGTACTGTATCATACTGTGTTGGCATGCGCCGCATCCGTCAAACCGGCAAAAAGCCGGATATGTGTACGCGGCCTTTGGAGGTGTGAAATGACCAAAATGAATGTTGGTTAACCTTGTATGCATCCCTCTGTATTCTTTACATTGGTGTAAGAAATAAAAGCAATTTATGGCATTGATCTTATAGTAACACATATATTGAATTTACCAAATGTAAATATGACACAATATCTGAACATTCCCTTTAGTTCTATTTTGCACCTATTGGGATTTAAACTTATACTATTATATAACAATAACAAAATAGTAGGCAGTTATATCAATTGAATCGGCAGGATTTCACCCACCAAATTATATGCTCATGTAGCTCATTCATAGACAAGTCCAGCAATAATTTTTCATGGCCTGTCAGCTGTTGAATTCAGCTGTTGAATTGGCCTCTGTCACTCTGGCTCTATTGCATGCCCAGCATTGCCTCCTCCTCCTTAACTAACTCCCTCCATGCTGTGTGACTTTGTGACTTTAGAAGTTTCAATTCACCTTTAGTAAGCCTAAACTTTAACCAATCCATCATAACTAATTTTAATTTTTGCTCTTTTTTTCTGCTATTTTTCTATCAACATAGCATAAGAGGACTTGTTTTTATAATATGAGTTGTTGTTGATGTTGTTTTGAATGACACAATTCATTTTATTACATACTGTTCCAAAAAAACTGGAAAATAAATCCAAGTGGGGTGAAATGGTGAGAAAAAGCAATTCCTGTATGTTTTTTTTTTAATTTCATTTTATTGTATTCATTGAATGGTGAAAATCATTTGTAAGCATGATTCTATAGGTCAATATGGTTACATTACTACCAAAGCTGTATAGGTTTTTAATATTTAAATGGTGCAAAAAAAAAATTAAAGTTTGCAAAAAAGAAAATAAATAAATAAAATTTGATATGTTGACATTTTCTAAGACCCTTAAATCCCCACTCCAGCTTTTGTTTTTATTGCACCGCTGGAGTGGTGCTTTAAATCTAAGGGCGGTTTTGCACGTTGCAATATCGCACATGCAATGTCGGTGGGGTCAAATCGAAAGTGTTGCACTTCCAGCGTCACTTTCGAGATCGTAGTGTGTAAATGCTAGATGATACGATTAACGAGCGCAAAAGCGTCGTTATCGTATCATCGTTGCAGGCTCTGACTTTTTCATAATTATGCTGCAGCGACAGGTACGATGTAGTTCCTCGCTCCTGCAGCTGCACACATCACTGTGTATAACGCCGCAGGAGCGAGGAACTTCACCTTACCTGCCGCCGGCGGCTATGCAGAAGGAAGGAGGTGGGCGGGATGTTTACATCCTGCTCATCTCCGCCCCTCCGCTGCTATTGGCTGCCTGCCATGTGACATCGCTATGACGCCGCATGACCCGTCCCCTTAGGAAGGAGGCGGGTCGCCGGCCAGAGCGACGGTCGCAGGGCAGGTGAGTGCATGTGAAGCTGGCGTAGCGATAATTTTTGCTACGCCAGCTATCACAAGATATCGTGCCTGCGACGGGGGCGGGGACTATCGCGTGCGACATCGCAGCATTGGCTTGCGATGTCGCAATGTGCAAAGCCCGCCTAAGTCCCCTGCTCCCTGTCTTATGTTCACTTCCAAGAGGATTCATCTTCTATCACTGCCACTATGGGTGATCTGTGCTGTGGCAATTTGTGACCTGCCAGTATACTCCAGTGTTTCATGGGGAACACTGGAGGTCAACACAGCTCCAAGGGAGCCTCATTCTGGCCTCATTCTGGCCTCTTTCTGGCTCCCATAGAGGTGCACTGGGAGCTTGTGATGTAACTTCTGACTTCCAGCTAATCAAAAGTCACTAGAGCAGGGTTAGAAAAAGGTGAAGATGCAGAAAGGTGAGTATATGACAAAGAGCAGGAAACCTAAATTTAACAAACGCTGGAGTGGTGCTTTAACTTTTGTATTTTTCGGTTGATAATCACGATAGTTTGCTTTTTGTAAGGCAAACTTATGTTTTTATTGTTCCATTTTGGGTACATGCAACATTTCAATTACTTTTGATTCCATTTTTTTATAGAGTAGTGGCAGTCAAAGAAACTGGAGTTTAATTTTTTTCTTTAAATACTGTGATTACTGTCTGGGTTCATTAACTCCTTAAAGACAGGGTGATTTTTCATTTTTGCTCTTCATTTTTTCCTCCCCTTATTCCAAGATCCATACCTTTTTTTATCTTTCAGCCGATAGAGTCATGTGAGGGATTGTTTTCTGCAGGATGAGTTAAACTTTTGAGAAGCACCATAGTTTTTATCATATGTAGTGATGAGCGAACACAACCATGCTCGGGTGCTTGAAACGCATAGCGAACAGTTGGATGATCTAATGGGTGTGACTCGAGTACTTGAATATATTGGAAGTTAATATGGGACTCGAGCATTTTTCCAAGAAAATGAGGGGGACCTCACAATGTTTTTTTAAATGATTTATTTAAATAATTTTAAAAAATGGCTTGGGATCCAATTATTTTTGATAACCAGGCAAGGTAATGCTGACCACTGGGGGTTGCAGCTCGTAGCTGTTTTTTTTTCCCAAGCTTATTATCGAAAATAGGGCTGGAGCCCACATCATGTTTTTTAAATTATTAATTTAATTCTTTTTACACTAATATAATTGACTGACTGCAACCAATCATAGATTCTGGCGTAGAGGGTGGATGGTGGAAGCAGGAAAAATTCATGTAATTTAATGAGTGGGCCATAAAAGACACTATGACTGCTGCCTTTTCTTCGGGAAAACACAGTGTGTGTAATTGGCATGGTCTTCCCCCATTTTGCTTCATTTTGCAGCCCCTACCCTTTATTCCAACCATTTTATATTCTTTTACAGCACTGAACTTTGGGTCCCCATTGATTATTAGTATGGGGTTCATTTTCCGAGGTCAAGTCCGGAAAATCAAACCCGGATCCCGAACTGAGCTTTTTTTTTACAGTCTGGTTGAACCCAAACATTTACGGGTCCGCTCATCTCTATTAATAAGCGCAAACACAGTGGGTTTACCACAAAGTGCAAACCATTAATCAGCTTTAAAGAAAGAAAGGACAGGTTAGACAGCCAAAAATTCCTTAAAGAAGCCAGCCCTGTTTTGGAGAAGCATTCTTTATACAGATGAAACTAATATCAACCTGTACTAGAATGATGGGAAGAAGAAGTATGGAGAAGGCTTAGAACTGCTTAACATCCAAAGCACACCACACTCTCCGTAAAACATGAAGGAGGCAGTGTGATGGCATGGGCATGGGTAGCTTCCAATGGCACTTGATTTCTAGTGTTTATTGATTATGTGACTGAAGAAAGAAGCAGCCAGATGAATTCTAAACTGTACATGGCTATATTTTCTACTCGGATTCAACCAAATGCAGCAAGGTTGATTGAATGGTGCTTCAAAGTAAAGTGGGACAGTGACCCAAAACTTACTGCAAAAGCAACCCAGGAGTTTTTAAAGGCAAACTATTGGAATATTCTGCAATGGCCAAGTCAATCTCCAGGTCTTAACCCCATTGAGCATTCATTTCATATTCTTAAGAAAAAACTTAATTCAGAAAGACCAACAAACAAGTAACAACTGAATTCAGCTGCAGTAAAGGCAAAGCATTAAAAAGGAGGAAACCCAGCATTTGATGTCATCCTTGGCTTCCAGATCTCAGGCAGTCATTGCTTGGAAAGGATTCTCTACAAAGTATTAAAAATGAACATTTTGTTTTTGGTAAAGTTACTGTGTCCAATTACTTTTGAGCCCCTTAAACGAGGGGGCTTTGTAGAAAAATGGTTATGGTTGCAATTCTAAACATTTCAAATTATATTTTCTTCAACCCCTTTAATTAAACATGAAAGTCTACATCTCAATTTTATCCCGGTTATTTCATTTTAAAAATAGTGGTATGCAGAGCCCATATCACAAGGATTTAGTCACTGTCCAAATATTTCTAGACTTCACTACATTTTTTTTGCACAGCTATTTATTAAGTTCAGTTAAATACCAGAACTCTGTAACATACATTGATGTTTCAAAGTATGTAAGGGTTAGTTTGTATGTGTGATAATTAGAGATGAGTGAGCAGTGAAATGCTCGGGTGCTCGATGCTAAGGTCAAGCATATTGAAATGCTCGGGTGCTCGACCCGAGCACCAAACCCAATGTTAGTCTATGGGATACCCGAGCATTTTTCCGGCGGCACCCCTGGCCGTCTGGAAAAAGCTCAAAAATGTCACAAATGTATAACAAAAGTGCTCAAATTACATGGGAGCAGCATGGGGAAGACCCCTGTAAGCATTTCTGACTCCCAGGCCACTGTTGTGAGCAATGTTGTCTGAGTATTAGGGGGAGTAAGAATCCTGTGTTCCTCCTCCCGTGTGACATGTGTGACATGCACTTTCGCTTAGTAGCATATGTACGGCAGCTTGTTTCTGCCTGTACATTCGCTACTAAGCGAAATCAAAAGTGAACAGTAGAAGAAAAAAAAATAATATCATATTCACCTGTCAGCAGACTCCCAGGACACGGTCGATCGCTCCAAGACCTGCCGGAGATCAGCTGATTAGGTCACCTGACAGCATCAGCTGTCGGTGAGACCGCCTTTTAACCACCCAGCTGGCTTAAACGATCAGCTGATGCTGTCAGGTGACCGCATCAGCTGATTACCGGCAGCAACTGCAGCGATTGGACGGAATTCTGCACAGAGGAGTATAGTTTTTTTTTCTACTGATGCATCAGCTGATTGTGTAAACGGCTTTTAAACAATCAGCTGATATGTCATGTGATTCAGGTCCTTGAACCTGATACATCTGATTGCTTTTCCTTCCGGTAAACTGATCAGATGATATTGGGTTCGGATTGGACATCGCGGGACCCTCGACCCAGTACTACAGCGGAGGGGGGTCTTTAGTTCAATAAAGATGAAGTAACTAATTTTGTTGTGTTTTATTTCTAATAAAAATATTTTTCTGTGTTGTTTTTTTTTATCTTCACTAGAAATTCATGGTGGCCATGTCTAATATTGGCGTGACACCATTAATTACGGGCTTAGATACAGCTGATATTAAACAGCTATCCCTAACCCCATTATTACCCAACGAGCCACCCGGCACCAGGGCCACTGGAGAGAGTTGAATACAGCGCCAAAAGATGGCGCTTCTATGAATGTGCCATTTTCGGGGTAGCTCCGGACTGCAATTCACAGCAGGAAGGGCCCAGAAAGCTTGGGCCAACCTGCGCTGCGGATTCCAATCCTCAGCTGCCTAGTTGTACCTGGCTGGAAAACAAAATAGGGCGAAAATCACATCTTTTTTTTTCTTAATTATTTCATGAAATTCATGAAATAATTAAAAAAAAAAAAAGGGCTTCCCTATATTTTTGGTTCCCAGCTGGGTACAAGTAGGCAGCTTGTGGTTGGGGGCAGTCTGTATGTGCCTGCTGTACCTGACTCGCATACAAAAATATGGCAAAGCCCATGTCGATTTTTTTTTTAAATTATTAAAAAACAAAAAAAAAACAAATATATAATCCTAACCCAAGGGTTAGGGGTAAAAAAAAATGCGTGGGCTACCACTGCAAATTCTATTGCTAGCTAAGGGTAACCCAAGCAGCTACTCGCTGTTAACTCCCACTGCTTGGTGTTATCTTCACTGGCAATGGAAAATCCAGGGGAGCCCTTTTTTAATTTTGTTTTAAAAAACTAAAAAAAAAATGACGTGGGCTTTGCTATATTTTTGTATGCTAGCCAGGTACAGCAGGCAGGAACGGGCTTCCCCCAACCCCCAGCTGCCTATTTGTAACCAGCTGGGAACCAAAAATATAGGGAAGCCCTTTTTTTAATTATTTCATGAATTTTCATTTTTCTGTCCAACCAGGTACAACCAGGCAGCTGGGGATTGAAATCTGCAGCGCAGATTGGCCCAAGCTTTCTGCCCTCCCCCTGCGAATTGCAGTCCGCAGCCGCCCCAGAAAATGTCGCTTTCATAGAAGTGCCATCTTCTGGCGCTGTATCCACTCTTCCAGCTGGGTAATAAGGGGTTAATACCAGCTTTGTTTTACCAGCTGGCATAAAGCCCGAGATTCTTAATGACAGGCCAAGTTTGACCCGGCCATTAAGAATCTCCAATGGAGGGTTAAAAAAAAGACACCACACAGAGAAAAAATACCTTATTAGAAATAAATACACAGACACGCTTAGGGACTCCATGTTTATTACTCCCTCTCACCCCTCCATGATCCTGGTCTTCTGTTTTCTTCAACCCATACAGCTCTTCTATATCACACAGCACAGGGAGGAAGAACGCTGCTCCTCCTCGTGCTATGTAATCGAGCAGAGACTGTGGTGGGTTGGTAGGCAGTGATGTCACCGCGGTCTCCATTGCCATAGTAACCTACTGAGCGGGTTACTACATCAACGGTGATCTCTGATCAGCTGATTCCCGACACCGCTATTCAGCGGCTCCTGCATAAGCCACTGAATAGCGGCGGCGGTAAACAGGGAGTTAACTCCTGAGGCTCCTGCAGGAGCCAGTGCATAGTGGCCCCGGTAATCAGGTGATTGGAAATCACCGATGCTATAGTAACCCGCTCAGTAGGTTACTATGGCAACGGTGGCAGCGGTGACGTTACACCTCTTAGTACGTACACTATCTAAGACACACACTAAAGTCTGTCCCTAGCTCAGCAGCACCTCCCCCTACACTAGCTGACTGTGGATCACAATGCCGAGCACAGCGCCGTCAGCTGTCATATAGAGCTGATGACGCTGTGCGGCCAGCCAATCACTGTAATGCAACAGACATGTTGGTTGTGGCATTCCAGTGTGTGACAGCCAATCCCTGCATGTGGACTGAGTCTGTAAATATCGACCACATGCAGGGAGGGGGAGCCGAGCATCTGCCCAAGCATCTTGCCGATACTCGGAGCTTGCCGAGCATACCGAGCACTGGCATGCTCAGGCGAGCACCGAGTAGCGGCAAGCATGCTCGCTCATCCCTAGTCATTATACATAGAAAATGTCAATGCATTAACCTGATATGAAGTAAATTAGTATCTTCCAGAAAACTGCTCAATCACCAAAAGAAAAATTAGTCTTGTATATAGCTGTAAAGGAGGAGTGGAGAAGGGACATATAGCAACATTATTTCTCAATGTCTATCTTATACATTAAAATGGATGTGATTCACTGCACAGAGCATAGTATGAAGTATGGCTCAGTTTGTAGATTTGCTCCGGTGATCTGTTTCTGCATGCTCGGTTTCTCTGGCTGCTATGCTATTCCCTTTTTTTGCCTGTCCAAATGTTGATGGTTCTAATTGTCTTTATTCTCCCTTCTTAGTTTGCTCCTCTCCAGGTGTTTCTCATTTTTCAGTTTTGGTCTGCACTATCACGCTCTGGGTTGAGTATTATATGTTCACCTTTCAGTGGACTGCTTTGCTGGTTAACCTCTAGGTAGACTTGTGTTTAGAGATGAGTGAACCTCTCAAGATTTGGTTCACTGAGCCCAACCGAACAAGTATTACATTTGTCGAACCTGTATCGAACTGAACTTCGAACCTTTATCGGACTTTTTAGAATCCAATTGAAATCAATGGGAAAATAGTAAGCTGCTGGTAGTGTACCATCAATCAGAACAAACCAGAAAAATAGCAAAAAAATGGTATCAATTAAAATATAACCTTTAATAGTATGCCTTAAAAGGAAGTAAGGAATGTCTCACTTCTCATTAAAAGAAGGGGCAAAAATACAGTGTGTGAAGGTGCCTAAAAAAAACCCACCAGCCCAAGTGGTGTTTAAAAGGACTGAACACACCTCACACTGATTCGAATTTCACATATAAGAATCCACCATATAACGGGAAGTTTTTTTTATATACAACCGGATCACATTGGTCATGAACAAAACAGACCAAACTCATACACTCTGGTGGACAAGCATATAATCAAATAGTGCAACCACTAACTAAGATTCACTGCATGCGAAGCCAAATTAAGGGGTAAAAAAAGCAGTTTCACAAATATGGAACCGTCTCACCCATTCAGGTGCAGTTCACTTATTGCAGGCATGCTCTCCACGAGATATAGGCGTCTCAGTGGTCCCTCTACCTTTTGGACTTACGATCCCTCTTACTGGAAATCACGCAATTTTATTCTTCCAACGCGTTTCATACATCCGTGCGCCCATTTTCTGCTTCCAGGTCGCACGGTGGAACGCATTTATGGAACGCAAACGTCACACATGTGACGTCACGTCCGCATAAACTCTCACCGTGTCCAGACAATGGAGCGCATCAGTGGAACACAAGGGTCATGTCACATCCGCACACCCCCTGCTATATCCCGGTAGTGCGGTAAGCCTGATACTAGGACGCAAGTACAGTTTGATTTCATCAAGTACATGCTCCCAGTCCACCTATTAATTATAGATCTACTCAGAAATGATAAAATATGGCAGATCAAAAAGGTGAATCAAGACCAGAATTACTTTTCATGGCCTCATATAAACTAATCGTGTCTAACAACACATATTTTTTAAGAATTTGAATTATAGAAGGGCACCACCCGTCAGGATCTCCTGGTATACAAAAGGACTATATTTAATCAAAGAAGAAAAAAAGGTATACCATATAGGGATCACCAACAAATAATGGTTTAGAATGTGCAAAATCTTTATTACAAACACAGGTATAAGGGGTCCCGCCTCCAAGGACAATGGAGCACAGATAAAAACATGGATTAAATGAGTCTCTTTCCTTTGCACCTTTTTTTGTAAGCATAGGAGAAGTGAGAGCTACGAGGGACAGTAGTTGCACGAGCGGGGGCACCAATCACCGTTCTTTCAGGGTGCAAACCTCCGCTGTTAGATAGGGGTAAGCCTTATTTAGCAGCTTGTAGGTGGTAGCGGAGGTGTTAGGTCCCCCCTTTCTTCATTTTCCATCTTTCTCTTGGTTTTCATATTGTCCCTCTTTTTTGATGGTCCCACTTGTTCCTCTAGAGGAGTAAAACATTCCCTGTTTTTCCTGATCTATTATGATTCGTTTTTTCAGTGGCCCTATGTTTCCAGTGATCCTCTTATATTAAAAAATTGTTTTAGGAGGAAATTAATCCCTGAGTACCGTCTGTTGTGTTTTGATAAGACTCTGGACTAGCTAAACTATGTACATATTTTCTGGTGTTAAAAAATTGTGTTGTTAGACACGATTATTTTGTCTGAGGCCATGAAAAGTAATTCTGGTCTCGATGCACCTTATTGATCTGCCATATTTTATTGTTTCTGAGTAGATCTATAATTAATAGGTGGACTGGGAGCATGTACTTGATGAAATCAAACTGTACTTGTGTCCTAGTATCACACTTACCCCACTACCTGGATATAGCAAGGGGTGTGCGGATGTGACATGATGCTTGCGTTCCACTGATGCGCTCCATTGTCTGGACTCGGTGAGTGTTTATGCGGACGTGACGTCGCATGTGTGACGTTTGCGTTCCATGAATGCGTTCTACCGCGCGACCCGGAAGCAGGAAATGGGTGCACGAATGTAGCGTCATGCGCCAGCGGCATGTAAGTTGCTATTTAACAATGGCAGTTACTCAGTAGCAGTGCTCAGCAATATGAAGTCCCGCTGCTGCCGTTTGGTGAGTCACTATCTTGCCGGTCCTTATTAGGGAACTGTTCAGAATATATGACAGTTGTTAGAATGTTTTTGTTTTATTCATTTTGCAGTATCTTTTGGTCCACTGAGATAGGGACCTGTTCTCAGCTTATACTCCCCTGAAGATTACTCTTGTATAAAACGCGTTGGAAGAATAAAATTGCGTGATTTCCAATAAGACGGATCGTGAGTCCAAAAGGTAGAGCGACGACTGAGACACCTATATCTCTTGGAGAACATGCCTGCAATAAATGACCTTCACCGGAATGGGTGAGACGGTTCCATATTTTTGAAACTGATTTTGTTACCTCTAAAGGCCACTTTAAACACAGCGACATCGCTAGCGATGTCGCTGCCAATCGCACCCGCCCCGTCGGTTGTGCGTCACAGGCAAATCGCTGCCTGTGGATCACAATATCACTAGGACCTGTCACATTATACTTACCTTCCTAGCGACGTCGCTGTGGCCGGCAAACTGCCTCTTTTCTAAGGGGGCGGTCCATGCGGCGTCAAAGCGACTTAACACAGCAGGCGGTAAATAGAAGTGGAGGGGCAGAGAGCAGCCGAAGGAAAGACACGCCCAACTCGTTGCCGGAGGACGCAGGTACGGTGTTGTTCGTCATTCCTGGGGTGTCACACGCAGTGATGTGTGCTGCGTCAGGAACGACGAACAACCTGCGTCCTGCACCAGCAACAATATTTGGATTTGAACGATGTGTCAACGATCAACGATTAGGTGAATATTTTTGATCGTTAGCGGTCGTTCGTATGTTTCACACACAATAACCTTGCTAACGAGGCCGGATGTGCGTCGCAAATTCCGTGACCCCCAACGACATCTCATTAGCGATGTCGTTGCATGTAAAGCCCCCTTTAATGTGGCTTTGCATGCAGCAAATCTTAGTTAGTGGTTTTCCTATCTGATTATATGCTTGTCCACCAGAGTGTATGAATTTGGTCTGTTTTGTTTATGACCAATGTGATCCGGTTGTATATAAAAAACTTCCCATTATATGGTGGATTCTCATATGTGAAATTCGAATCAGTGTGGGGTGTGTTCAGTCCTTTTAAACACTTGGGCTGGTGGGGTTTTTTACGCATCTTCACACACTGTGTTTTTGCCCCTTCTTTTAATGAGAAGTAAGACATCTCTTACTTCCTACATCCCCCCTGAAGTACCGAAAGAGAGTCAAATGACCCTTAGGCGGGCTTTGCACACTACGACATCGCAGGTGCGATGTCGGTGGGGTCAAATTGAAAATGACGCACTTCCGGCATCACATGCGACATCGTAGTGTGTAAAGGCTCGATGATACGATTAACGAGTGCAAAAGCGCCATAATCGTATCATCGGTGCAGCGTCGGCGTAATCCATAATTACGCTGACGCGACAGTCCGATGTTGTTCCTCGCTCCTGTGGCAGCACACATCGCTATGTGTGAAGCAGCAGGAGCGAGGAACATCTCCTACCGGCGTCACTGCGGCTTCCGTAGGATATGCGTAAGGAAGGAGGTGGGCGGGATGTTTACATCCTGCTCATCTCCGCCCCTCCGCTCCTATTGGCCGCCTGCCATGTGACGTCGCAGTGACGCCGCACGACCCGCCCCCTTAACAAGGAGGCGGGTCGCCAGCCAGAGCGACGGTCGCAGGACAGGTGAGTCCATGTGAAGCTGCCGTAGCGATAATGTTCGATACGGCAGCTATCACAAGGATATCGCTGCTGCGACGGGGGCGGGACTATCGCGCTCGGCATCGCAGCATCGGCCTGCAATGTCGCAGTGTGCAAAGTACCCCTTAGTCCAAACTGAATAGAACTAACTAGAAACTAAATGGCTAAACTCAATGGAAAACAACAACCTTCTGTGGTGCGACAGTAATGGCCTTAATTACAGAACAAAAGACGGTGATTATAGGATGTTAGCTAAAATCCTTCAGGTCATTTGACCAGTCTCTGGGTTCCAAAGGTAGGAATGTTAAATGACCCCTCTCTGGGACTTCTAGTGTTAAGGCATACTATTAAAGGTTATATTTTAATTGATACCATTTGTTTTGCTATTTTTCTGAAATCAATGGAAAGCCAAAAGTAAGGCAGAGAAAACACCTTTAGGGGTGGTTGAAAAGCTTCCAAAACAGCAAAAATACATTTTACAGTGCAGCACCACTGTTTTAACATAGCCATTAGCTTCTTAGACTATTGCCATAAGAAATATAGAGGTGGATGAGAGACAGATGTAGGGCTGGTGCTCCCATACCCCTGCCAGTACAGACAAGAGACAACTTTGAGACCCATCTTGGAATGTAAACATTTAAAAACCTTTCAGGCAGACAGCAGTACAGTGGCATCAATTGCCCCCCTCCCCATAGGGCCTTAAAAGAGCAGGTAGGTATGCTCCATGCAACACACAGGCTGTGGCCTGGCATTTTAATTTTAAAAATGAAGTGATACCTGAGTGGTAGGTGTAGGCCTCTCACTCCAAGAAGACTGGCACTACCCACAAGAAACAACTTTGAGACCCAACAATATGGATTGTCCCGTATTGTTTAAAGGCATAGTACTCTTAGGCGGGCTTTGCACACTGCGACATCGCAGGTGCGATGTCGGTGGGGTCAAATTGAAAATGACGCACATCCGGCATCGCATGCGACATCGTAGTGTGTAAAGTCTCGATAATACGATTAACGAGCGCAAAAGCGTCGTAATCGTATCATCGGTGCAGCGTCGGCGTAATTCATAATTACGCTGACGCGACAGTCCGATGTTGTTCCTCGCTCCTGCGGCAGCACACATCGCTGTGTGTGAAGTCGCAGGAGCGAGGAACATCTCCTACCGGCGTCACCGCGGCTTCCGTAGGTTATGCGGAAGGAAGGAGGTGGGCGGGATGTTTACATCCTGCTCATCTCCGCCCCTCCGCTCCGATTGGCCGCCTGCCGTGTGACGTCACAGTGACGCCGCACGACCCGCCCCCTTAACAAGGAGGCGGGTCGCCGGCCACAGGGACGTCGCACGGCAGGTGAGTGTGTGTGTGAAGCTGGCGTAGCGATAATTTTCGCTACGCCAGCTATCACCACATATCGCTGCTGCGACGGGGGCGGGGACTATCGCACTCGGCATCGCGGCATTGGCCTGCGATGTCGCAGTGTGCAAAGTGCCCCTTAGTGTATGTAAGTTTTGACTTTGAAGAAAGTAATAAAAATGCCTTAAAACATTCTCTCTCATTATTCTAGCATTGGCAAATATAAATAATTGGTAATCCTAATTTACCTAAACCAGGAAAGGTTTATTCTGATTTCATGTTAGTGATAAAACATGCACATGTGTCTTTAGATAATGTATGTAAACTTCTGGTTTTAACTATATGTGTGTAACATACAATGTTTGTGTTATATATTGATGGGTATATAACAAATAGTGTTTCTTTAGTAAAAAATGAGTGTGTTTGCGTAGTATCCACATTTATAAATACTGGCAACTCATATGACTAGGGTTTTTAAAGATGCAAATATGTCAGCAATCACCCAATGAATGAGAAAATGATGCTCATGCATAGAGTGACTAAATTGTTTATGCTGGAACAAATGTTATTATATCACCCTATGAAAACACGAGATGTGCTTCTGACAACATGATACTCCATAAGTACAGAATTATCCGGTGGAGATTTTCGTTTCCTCATTATTCTTTGTCAACCTATGATCACACTCATTTAATGCTCTGAAATCAAGTTGGATAAATGCAATCTAAATGTTTCTGGTAAATGGTGCAATATGTTAGTATTTGTGGCCTCACTTTTAACTTTTCAGCTACACTTTGTGTAAAACCAGCTCTGCTTGCAAA
The DNA here is from genome assembly GCF_048569485.1 of Anomaloglossus baeobatrachus. Classification (NCBI taxonomy): domain Eukaryota; kingdom Metazoa; phylum Chordata; class Amphibia; order Anura; family Aromobatidae; genus Anomaloglossus; species Anomaloglossus baeobatrachus. The sequence continues at coordinate 295,245,523 of NC_134353.1, read as the reverse complement.
TTCTGGTGTTCTTTACAGGACATCCCTATAAACATCGGTCTCTGTCCCTGTATCACACTCCTGCAAATTAATGACATTTTCTTATGATTAATTTATCTGTATCTTTTTAAAACGCAGGAAAAAAACAGCGTACTGGATGTAACCCATGCAAAAATAGAACAGGCAAGCACCATGCACATGTCCTTAAGGCTATGTGCCCACGGGACAATGTGCCTGCGGATTTTTCTGCAGGTTTCCCGCATCTGATCCCCGGAATCCGCAGCTATCCATTGCTGTGGGTTCCGAGCATTTTTGTTGTGGTAAACCTGCGAGGCAAGTGCGGAAATGCCTGTAGAATTCCTGCCCTGTATCTCCATAGTGGAGGAGCGGGAATTCCACAGATATTTCCACATGAATAGTTACGTGCAGCTGTGGGACATCCGCAGCATATTCCGCAGCCGCACATACCGCAGCATGGACACAGACACTCCCCAAATCCCATAGGGTAACATGGGGAGTGTCTGTACTTGCTTAAACCTGCAGATTTATCTGGAAAATCCAGATAAATCCACGGGTTTTCCGTGGCAAAATCCTCAGGTACAGAGTCCCGAGGGCACATAGCCTAATGCTCAAATCTTTTAAGAAAAAAAGATTCACAAGCTAATGCTCACCTGTGTCATTCTTCAAACTTTCAAAGTCTTGCACATTGTAGCAAGTTGTTTTCTCACCCAGATCAAAGCTGTAGAACTTTTTCAGTTACTCTGGGCCTTTTCGCATAAAGACTTTATAATGGCATCGTATTTTCCTCAATGCAAACAATCAATTTGAAAGCGACCATCGTGGCACAGCAAGAGACTGTACTTGTCAGCTTTTAGCAGGTGCAAAATTCACACTGAATACAATGAATGTCTAAACAGAAAAAAAATCGCACTTAGAGCTGCTGCAATCCTAAACAAATCTGTGCCCAAGGCAACTGCATTCATCGTAAATATTGGCCTACATGAAGATTGAGATTATACACATTACTAAGTTGAAAACATAATGAAATGTTTTATTACAACCAAAAAGATAAAATTTGGGGTCAGGGGAAGATAGACCCTTATTTTCTTGATAGAAGAAAATTCATAAGGGACTTTCAATGCATGAGACTTCAATGGGATATTATGTGACTTGGTCCAGGGATTGAGATAATCTGCTCTACCACCCTGGGCCTGATGCTCTAGGGGGTTCATGGCCTGACTGGCTTCATTATAGTATTTTTTGCTGACCAATAGTGGTGCGCATCACCAGCCAGAGAGCATTGCTACAATGTTACTGTATGCAATAGAAAATTAGCAATGCAGCTGCAGGAAGCCATTCTCAGCTTTCACCTTTGACTCAGGTGGCCAGAAGACATCATCTTGCAACCTGTGTTATTTAGCACATACCCAGCCAGGAGAGCTGGAGACCAGAGTTGCAAGAGATTGTCTGGAAAGGTAAGAAATTACTTATTTTTTAGCATCTGACGTGGGAGCACGGGGGATAGGGTAAATAAAGTACAAAGAACAGGGATTTAAGGACGCTTTACACGCTGCGATATCATTACCGATATCACTAGCGTGCGTTCCTGCCCCCATCAGTTATGCGTCACAGGCAAATCGCTGCCCGTTTAGCACAACATCGCATAGACCCGTCACACTATTTACCTGGCTAGCAACGTCGCTGTGACAGTCAAACCACCTCCTTTCTAAGGGGGCGGTTCGTTCGGCGTCACAGCGACGTCACTAAGCAGCCGCCCAATAGAAGCGGAGGGGCGGAGATGAGCGGAACGTAACATCCTGCCCACCTCCTTCCTTCCTCATTGCCAGCGACCGCAGGTAAGGTGAGGTTCCTCGTTCCTGCGCTGTCACACATAGCAATGTGTGCTGTCTCAGGAACGACAAACAACATCGTACCTGCAGCTGCAACAATAATTAGGAATAGGGAAGCATGTCAACGAGCAACAATTTTGAATGATTTTGCGACCTTTTCAGATGACTTGTATGTGTCACACGCAACGACATCGCTAAAGCGGACGGATGTGCGTCACGAATGCGTGTAAAGCGGCCTTTAGAATGAATTGTGGAGAGGTGGTAAAGAGGACACAAAACAGAGACTTTTACTGAATTGACAGGAGTGGGAGAGAAAACACAGGTCTGGGACTTAAAATGATTTGAGGGTGAGAGGAAGCAGGATAGATACTTATAATGAATTGAGGGAAGTGGGGATAAAGGACACATAACAGGACTTGTAATTAATTGGGGAGTAGCCTAAAGTAGCTAATTTATATTTTCATTAGGTGACGAAAAAAGTCTTTTGTACTCAGGGGACGCAGTGTTGGGGATTTTTTATTCACAAGGCAAATGCAATGATGAGTCATGGCTGGAAGATGTTAACATAAAGGTCTGACCAAATATAGAAGAAACAAGAAAAAAACTAATCAGAACAGATGTCAGCTATAAATTATTACATATAAATATTTATTTGTTACCTACTATGTATGGCTTGGAGATAAAGATAGGAGTGATAATCTTGCTTGTGAACCAACCTCTTTGACTACAGTTAGGTCCATATATATTTGGACAGAAGACAACATTTTTCACATTTTTGTTCTGCACATTACCACAATGGATTTTGAACAGAACAATTCAGATGCAGTTGAAGTTCAGGCTTTCAGCTTTGAGGGTATGTGCGCACGTTGCTTTTTACCTGCTTTTTACCTGCTTTTTTGCTGCTTTTTCTTCTGCGCTGTTTAATGCCAAAATGGATGTGTTCTTCTATTCAAGCAAAGTCTATGGGAATTTGGGTTTCTTGTTCACACTATGTTGTTCAAAATGCTGCCTTTTTGTGGCAGAACTTTGGTCAAAAACTCAGCTTTTCAAAGAAGCAACATGTCAATTGTTTTTGCCATTTGGGTTTTGCACTGCAAAGCTGAGTTTCTGACCAAAGTTCTGCCACAAAAAGGCAGCATTTTGAACAACATAGTGTGAACAAGAAACCCAAATTCCCATAGACTTTGCTTGAATAGAAGAACACATCCATTTTGGCATTAAACAGCGCAGAAGAAAAAGCAGCAAAAAAGCAGGTAAAAAGCAGGTAAAAAGCAACGTGCGCACATACCCTAATTCAGTGGGTTGAACAAAATTATTGCATAAAACTATGAGAAACTAAAGCATTTTTTTAAACTCAATCCCTTCATTTCAGGGGCTCAAAAGTAATTGGATAAATTAAATATTTGGAAATAAAATATTAATTTCTAATACTTGGTTGAAAACGCTTTAGTTGTCAATGACTGCCTGAAGTCTCGAACTCATGGACATTACCAGATGCTGTGTTTCCTCCTTTTTAATGCTTTCCAGGTCTTCACTTCAGCAGATTTCAGTAGCTGTTTGTTTGTGGGCCTTTCTGTCTGAAGTTCAGTCTTTAACAAGTGCAATGCGGCCCTATTGGGTTGAGATCAGGTGACTGATTCAAAAATCTTCCACTTCTTTGATTTAATAAACTCCTGGGTTTCTTTGGCTTTATGTTTTGGGTCATTGTCCATCTGTGTTATGAAACGCCAACCAATCCGTTTGGCTGAATTTAGCTGGATTTAGCACACAGTGTCTCTGAAAACCCCAGAATTCATGCAGCTGCTGCTGTCCTGTGGCACATCATCAATAAACACTAGGGACCCAGTGCCACCTGCAGACAAGCATCTCTGGCCATCACACTGCCTCCGCTGTGTTTTACAAATGATGTGGTATTAAATCCTGAGGTGTGCCATGCATTTGCCATACTTTTTTCTTTCCATCATTCTGGTAGAGGTTGATCTTGGTTTCGAAACTCTGTCCAAAGAATGTTCTTCCAGAACTGTGCTAGTTTTTTTGAGATTTTTTTTTTAGCAAAGTCCAATCCAGCCTTCTTATTCTTGAGGCTTATGAGTAGCTTGCACCATGCAGTGAATCCTCAGTATTTTCTTGCATGCAATCTTCTCTTTATGGTAGATTTGCATATTGATACATCTACATCCGGGTGAGTGTTGTTCACTTGGTTGGATGTTATGAAGGGGTTTCTCTTTACCATGGTAATTATTCTGTGATCATCCACCACTGTTGCATTCTGTGGGCGTCCAAGTCTTTTTGCATTGTAGAGGTCACCAAAGCTTTCTTTCTCAGGATGTACCAAACTGTAGGTTTAGCCACTCATAATATTGTAGCAATTTCTCAGATGTTTTTTCTCTGTTTTTGCAGATTAATGATGTCTTGTTTCACCTGCATGGAGAGCTCCTTTGACCGCATGTTTACTTTTCAGCAAAAACTTCAAAATGCAAGCACCACACCTCAAATCAACTCCAGGCCTTTTTTGTGCTTAATCAAGAATGAAAAAACAAAGGAATTGCCCACACCTGCCCGTGAAACAGCCTTTAAGTCAATTGTCCAATTGCTTTTGGGCCCTTTAAAACCAGGGTGGCAGATGTAAAGGAGCTGAAACTAATAAACCCTTCATCAAATTTTAATATAGATACCCTCAAATGAAATCTAAAAGTCAGGACTTTATGTCCATGTCCATTATATAACTATAATTTGAATATGTTTCAATAAACTGGTACAAAAAAAACAAAATTTGTGTCAATGTCATTATCCTGTGTCCTTTCCTATTATGTAAAGTGCCGCACTCTTGGTCCTCTTTCATCTGCCAAATGTGAACTATAGTAGCTGTGGGTTGATTACATGACCTTTCATATGACAACAGCCACCATCATCAGGTGACTTGACATATGAAATATTAGGTGACTGTGGGGAGGGGGTCATATAGTCTAAATTGCCAGGGATCTTGGCTATTTTTAAAAAGTTGTTTTTTTGCTGTGTAATCTTAAAACAGCAGATGATAGAGCCTGAGACACAGAATTAAACAATGTGTAATTTATTACCCTGTGTGTTGTTGTTTGCAATTCAGGTGGGGGTGTGGAGCCACTGTGCCATGAGGTATGCTTACTCGGGAGGGTGTAACTAAGCGACAACTAGTGAATACAGGTAGAGCCTCTGATGGTGGGGATAGGTTGGGCCGCTTGTAGTCACCAGGTACCACTCTCAGAGTAGTCCCTACCCAGGTGTGAAACAGCTGCCCAGCAGGTCATTAAAGGCAGGCAAGGTACAGAGGGCACATGCATAGACCTAGGCAGGGAATCTGTGGTTGGGGCAGGCAGCAAAGGTTCAGAATACAAACTGAAGTCAGGAATGGAGGATCAGGATATACTGGTAAACTAGCCTGGTTGACAGCAGGAGAAACAAAACTAAGGAAGCCCACTCTCTGAGTATTCAGCAGTGTGAAACTCTGCTGGACTTATTTTTTATCCATATGAATCAAATCATACTGTGTTCCAATTCATGGGGACACACAAATTAGGCCAGAGTTACACTTGCTAGTGACTCATGCGTAATTTGCGTGAGTCTCGCATCGCATCACCTGGAAAAGCCGCACACTCTCCTGACAAGAGCATGTCGGCTCCATGTATTTCTATGCATATGAGACCCTCCTGTCTCGAGAGTGTCAGTCTGTGCCGTGTGATGCGATGTGAGACTCACGCGAGTCACTCGCAAGTGTAACTCCGGTCTTAAGGCTCATTTACACACAGCGACATCACTAGCGATGTTGCTGCCGATCACACCCGCTCCCATCGTTTGTGCGTCACGGGCAAATCGCTGCCTGTGGCACACAATATTGTTAGTCCCCATTACACATACTTACCAGCCTAGCAATGTTGCTGTAGCGAACTGCCTCTTTTTCTAATGGGCCGGTTCATGCGGCGTCACAGCGATGTCACATGGCAGGCGGGCAATAGAAGTGGAGGGGCAGAGAGCAGCCGAAGGAAAGACTCGGCCACCTCTTTTCCGGAGGACGCAGGTACGGTGTGGTTTGTCGTTCCTGGGGTGTCACACGTAGCGATGTGTGCTCCCTCAGGAATAACAAACAACCTGCGTCCAGCACGACCAACGATATTATGAAAATGAACGACGTGTCAACGATCAGTGATTAGGTGAGTAATTTTGATCGTCAGCGGTCATTCCTACGTTTCACACGCAACGACGTTGCTAACGAGGCCGGGTGTGCGTCACGAATTCCGTGACCCCAATGACATCTCGTTAGCAGTGTCATTGCGTATAAATGGGCCTTTAGACTCAAAGTTGATCCTACACAGATTGATCTGCTCATATCTACAAATATAGTATTTTTCATCCACCGGGATAATTGTGAGGGAGATCATTTGTGGAGCACAGATTGATGCGCTTGAAGCGACCGGTGGTAGGGCCGCGGGTGTGTGTGTATGCTCTATTCCAACAAAATCCCCATACTCAGATTTTACCGGTAGTAACATTTCTTTACTATAAAACATATTTATAACACAATCCACCGAACTATCTGCGCACATGTGTATAGTGGAGTCCCCGGATCTTCACTCCTTCCGGGTACGCAGCAAGAGAAAAAAAAAAAAAAGAGAAAAACAACAAAGAAATGGCAGCCACTTTCCCTAACTTTCCCTACAATCACGTACCAGTTTATCCCAGAAGAAGATGCCGCTCCCACGTCGCAGGCCTGGAGTCTCACGATGATGGGTCCCGGTGCAGCGCTGAAGGGATGCAGCTCCTCGGTCTTTTCCTTTGATCTTCTCCCGCTGGTAACGGATTATAGTCAGTCTTTTAGTCCCGGGGCACACCGAGCAGAAGAAGGGAGGTCACGGCCCCTGTACTTGCACTCAGGGTGCAATGCTCTGCAGTAGAGATGAGCGAACCGGTCGCGGTTCGGCTCGAGGTTGGTTCGCCGAACGGACCTCCCGTTCGAGTTCGGTTCGTCGAACGTTCGACGAACCGAACTCGAACTGCATAGGAAACAATGGCAGGCAATCACAAACACAGAAAAACACCTAGAAAACACCCTCAAAGGTGTCCTAAAGGTGACAAACAACTCAAACACATTGGAAAGTGACAAGGACATATACTCATGCGAAAACAAAACAGCTGGACAAGGAAAAAGAGGAGGACACACAGATATAGGCATGGCACGCCCTTCTAAAATCATGTAAAACACCGCAAGGTGACTCCAAGCGGAGTCTCCCTTTTTTCCAAAAATTGGGCCACACACACACCCACCCCTTCAGTGGTAGCACTTGTGCCCCAGTTGCACACTTCACAGCTAGATTTGCATCAAGCACATTCAAAAATACGCCATAATTAACCGTCCCCAGGATGACACCGGGGTAGGTAGCTAAGTCTTTCCTGATCCCAGCTCTGTGCAGCTTGGATCATTTATAAAAAACACAGCAATCAAGGGTTACTCCAAGCGGAGTCTCCCTTTTTTCCAAAAATTGGGCCCCACACACACCCACCCCTTCAGTGGCAGCAGTTGTGCCCTAGTTGTACACTTCACAGCTACATTTGCATCAAGCACATTCAAAAATACGCCATTCTTATCCGTCCCCAGGATGACACCGGGGTAGGTAGCAAAGTCTTTCCTGATCCCAGCTCTGTTCATCTTGGCTTCTTTTAAAAACAATGTAAGCAAGGGTTACTCCAAGCGGAGTCTCCCTTTTTTCCAAAAATTGGGCCCCACACACACCCACCCCTTCAGTGGCAGCAGTTGTGCCCTAGTTGTACACTTCACAGCTAGATTTGCATCAAGCACATTCAAAAATACGTCATTCTTATCCGTCCCCAGGATGACACCGGGGTAGGTAGCAAAGTCTTTCCTGATCCCAGCTCTGTTCATCTTGGCTTCTTTTAAAAACACATCAAGCAAGGGTTACTCCAAGCGGAGTCTCCCTTTTTTCCAAAAATTGGGCCCCACACACACCCACCCCTTCAGTGGCAGCAGTTGTGCCCTAGTTGTACACTTCACAGCTACATTTGCATCAAGCACATTCAAAAATACGCCATTCTTATCCATCCCCAGGATGACACCGGGGTAGGTAGCAAAGTCTTTGCTGACCCATGACTTGTTCATCTTGGCTTCTTTTAAAAACAATGTAAGCAAGGGTTACTCCAAGCGGAGTCTCCCTTTTTTCCAAAAATTGGGCCCCACACACACCCACCCCTTCAGTGGCAGCAGTTGTGCCCTAGTTGTACACTTCACAGCTACATTTGGATCAAGCACATTCAAAAATACGCCATTCTTATCCGTCCCCAGGATGACACCGGGGTAGGTAGCAAAGTCTTTCCTGATCCCAGCTCTGTTCATCTTGGCTTCTTTTAAAAACACATCAAGCAAGGGTTACTCCAAGCGGAGTCTCCCTTTTTTTCCAAAAATTGGGCCCCACACACCCACCCATTCAGTGGCAGCAGTTGTGCCCCAGTTGTACACTTCACAGCTAGATTTGCATCAAGCACATTCAAAAATACGTCATTCTTATCCGTCCCCAGGATGACACCGGGGTAGGTAGCAAAGTCTTTCCTGATCCCAGCTCTGTTCATCTTGGCTTCTTTTAAAAACAATGTAAGCAAGGGTTACTCCAAGCGGAGTCTCCCTTTTTTCCAAAAATTGGGCCCCACACACACCCACCCCTTCAGTGGCAGCAGTTGTGCCCTAGTTGTACACTTCACAGCTAGATTTGCATCAAGCACATTCAAAAATACGTCATTCTTATCCGTCCCCAGGATGACACCGGGGTAGGTAGCAAAGTCTTTCCTGATCCCAGCTCTGTTCATCTTGGCTTCTTTTAAAAACACATCAAGCAAGGGTTACTCCAAGCGGAGTCTCCCTTTTTTCCAAAAATTGGGCCCCACACACACCCACCCCTTCAGTGGCAGCAGTTGTGCCCTAGTTGTACACTTCACAGCTACATTTGCATCAAGCACATTCAAAAATACGCCATTCTTATCCATCCCCAGGATGACACCGGGGTAGGTAGCAAAGTCTTTGCTGACCCATGACTTGTTCATCTTGGCTTCTTTTAAAAACAATGTAAGCAAGGGTTACTCCAAGCGGAGTCTCCCTTTTTTCCAAAAATTGGGCCCCACACACACCCACCCCTTCAGTGGCAGCAGTTGTGCCCTAGTTGTACACTTCACAGCTACATTTGCATCAAGCACATTCAAAAATACGCCATTCTTATCCGTCCCCAGGATGACACCGGGGTAGGTAGCAAAGTCTTTCCTGATCCCAGCTCTGTTCATCTTGGCTTCTTTTAAAAACACATCAAGCAAGGGTTACTCCAAGCGGAGTCTCCCTTTTTTTCCAAAAATTGGGCCCCACACACCCACCCATTCAGTGGCAGCAGTTGTGCCCCAGTTGTACACTTCACAGCTAGATTTGCATCAAGCACATTCAAAAATACGTCATTCTTATCCGTCCCCAGGATGACACCGGGGTAGGTAGCAAAGTCTTTCCTGATCCCAGCTCTGTTCATCTTGGCTTCTTTTAAAAACACATCAAGCAAGGGTTACTCCAAGCGGAGTCTCCCTTTTTTCCAAAAATTGGGCCCCACACACACCCACCCCTTCAGTGGCAGCAGTTGTGCCCTAGTTGTACACTTCACAGCTACATTTGCATCAAGCACATTCAAAAATACGCCATTCTTATCCATCCCCAGGATGACACCGGGGTAGGTAGCAAAGTCTTTGCTGACCCATGACTTGTTCATCTTGGCTTCTTTTAAAAACAATGTAAGCAAGGGTTACTCCAAGCGGAGTCTCCCTTTTTTCCAAAAATTGGGCCCCACACACACCCACCCCTTCAGTGGCAGCAGTTGTGCCCTAGTTGTACACTTCACAGCTACATTTGCATCAAGCACATTCAAAAATACGTCATTCTTATCCGTCCCCAGGATGACACCGGGGTAGGTAGCAAAGTCTTTCCTGATCCCAGCTCTGTTCATCTTGGCTTCTTTTAAAAACACAGCAAGCAAGGGTTACTCCAAGCGGAGTCTCCCTTTTTTTCCAAAAATTGGGCCCCACACACCCACCCATTCAGTGGCAGCAGTTGTGCCCCAGTTGTACACTTCACAGCTAGATTTGCATCAAGCACATTCAAAAATACGCCATAATTAACCGTCCCCAGGATGACACCAGGGTAGGTAGCAAAGTCTTTCCTGATCCCAGCTCTGTTCATCTTGGCTTCTTTTAAAAACACAGCAAGCAAGGGTTACTCCAAGCGGAGTCTCCCTTTTTTTCCAAAAATTGGGCCCCACACACCCACCCATTCAGTGGCAGCAGTTGTGCCCCAGTTGTACACTTCACAGCTAGATTTGCATCAAGCACATTCAAAAATACGTCATTCTTATCCGTCCCAGGATGACACCGGGGTAGGTAGCAAAGTCTTTCCTGATCCCAGCTCTGTTCATCTTGGCTTCTTTTAAAAACACAGCAAGCAAGGGTTACTCCAAGCGGAGTCTCCCTTTTTTTCCAAAAATTGGGCCCCACACACCCACCCATTCAGTGGCAGCAGTTGTGCCCCAGTTGTACACTTCACAGCTAGATTTGCATCAAGCACATTCAAAAATACGCCATAATTAACCGTCCCCAGGATGACACCAGGGTAGGTAGCAAAGTCTTTCCTGATCCCAGCTCTGTTCATCTTGGCTTCTTTTAAAAACAATGTAAGCAAGGGTTACTCCAAGCGGAGTCTCCCTTTTTTTCCAAAAATTGGGCCCCACACACCCACCCATTCAGTGGCAGCACTTGTGCCCTAGTTGCAAACAGGATGTTTTGATTTGCATCAAGCACATTCCAAATCAACAAGCATTTACTCTCCCCAGGATGACACAGGGGTAGTAAATTCCTTCTGGATCCATGACTTGTTCATTTTGATGAACGTCAGTCTGTCCACATTGTCACTGGACAGACGCGTGCGCTTATCTGTCAGCACACACCCAGCAGCACTGAATACACGTTCAGAGACAACGCTGGCAGCTGGACACGACAAAATCTCCAAGGCGTAAGTTGCGAGCTCTGGCCATTTTTCTAGGTTTGAAGCCCAAAAGGAGCAAGGCTCCAGTTGCACAGTCATGGCATCGATGTTCATTTGGAGATACTCCTGTATCATCCTCTCCAGCCGTTGACTATGTGTCAGACTTGTTGTCTCTGGTGGCCTTGCAAAAGAGGGTCTAAAAAAATTATGAAAAGATTCCATAAAATTGCTGTTACCGGCACCAGATACGGTCCTACTGGTACAGGTAGACTGTTGAAGATGACGAGATCGTCCCATGTTTGTCAAGTTACAACTGGGAGATTCACTCCCTGCACCTGCACGGTTGTTTGGTGGAAAAGCCGAGCTAAGATCTAGTAACAGCTTCTGCTGATACTCCTGCATACGTGCGTCCCTTTCTATGGCTGGAATTATGTCACAAAATTTGGACTTGTATCGGGGATCTAATAGTGTGGCAATCCAGTAGTCATAATCACTTCTAATTTTGACAATACGACTGTCATGTTGGAGGTAGTGCAACAAAAAGGCACTCATGTGTCTTGCGCAGCCATGCGGACCAAGTCCACGCTGTGTTTGTGGCATAGAGGTGCTACCCGTTCTTTCTTCCTCTGACATCTGACCCCAACCTCTTTCAACTGAAATTTGACCAAGGTCTCCCTCATCCGCTGAGTCTTCCATGTCCATGGACAGTTCGTCCTCCATTTCTTCATGTTCTCCTGCACCTTGCTCAACATTTCGCCTGCTACTATGCGCCCTTGTCGATCCCTGTCCCCCTTGGTCCCATGCCTGCTGCGTTGGTGATGATGAACGTCTGGACCTTGGTGATGTTGTTGTCCTTTGCGCATATGAATCCTCCTGTAGTTCCTCCCCTTCATGTTGTCCCACCCCCTGACTCCGAATAGTGTTTAGCGTGTGCTCCAGCATGTAAATGACTGGAATCGTCATGCTGATAATGGCATTGTCAGCGCTAAACATATTCGTCGCCATGTCGAAACTGTGCAGAAGGGTGCATAGGTCCTTGATCTGAGACCACTCCATCAGGGTGATCTGCCCCACCTCTGCATCTCGTTGGCCCAGGCTATACGTCATGACGTATTGCACCAGGGCTCTGCGGTGCTGCCACAGTCGCTGTAACATGTGGAGAGTTGAATTCCAGCGTGTCGCCACATCGCATTTCAGGCGATGAACCGGCAGGCCGAAAGACTTCTGGAGCGATGCAAGTCGCTCAGCTGCGGCGCTTGAACGGCGGAAGTGAGCAGACAGTTTTCGTGCCCTGTTCAGAAGGCCATCTAGGCCGGGATAGTGTGTTAAAAATTGCTGCACGACAAGGTTCAACACGTGAGCCATACAAGGTACGTGTGTCACCTTGCCCAGGCGAAGGGCCGCACCCAGGTTTGCAGCATTGTCGCACACGGCCTTACCAGGCTGCAGGTTGAGTGGAGACAACCATTTATTAAACTCGGACCGCAGAGCTGACCACAACTCCTCAGCTGTGTGACTCTTATTACCAAGACATGTCAAGCTAAAGACCGCCTGATGCCGTTGCGCTCTGCTGCCAGCATAGTAATGAGGGGTGCGTGATTCCTTCTGCGCAGTGAGAACGCTGGTGGCCTGACCAGGCAGGCTTGGGGCGGAGGTGGAGGACCCAGATGAGGTGGAGGATGCAGAAGCAGTGGCGGAACTTGGACAGACAGAGGATTGACACACAAGTCGTGGGGACGGCAAGACTTGTGCAGCAGACCCTTCACCATCTATCACCATAGTTACCCAGTGCCCAGTCAGCGACATGTAACGTCCCTGTCCATGCTTACTGGTCCAAGTATCGGTGGTGAAATGCACCCGTTCACACACAGAGTTTCTCAAGGAAGCGGTGATGTTGTGTGCGACATGCTGGTGTAGCGCGGGCACACCTTTCTTAGAGAAGTAGTGGCGACTAGGCATCTGGTACTGGGGCACAGCGACAGACATAAGGTCTCTAAAATCCTGTGTGTCCACTAGGCGGAAAGGCAGCATTTCGGTAGCCAACAGCTTACAGAGGGATAGAGTCAACCTCTTAGCTTTGTCATGGGTCGGAGGAAGTGGCCTTTTATTTGACCACATCTGAGGGACAGAGATCTGGCTGCTGTGTGTAGACGGTGTTGAGTAGGGTGTCCCTGGAAAAATGCAGGTTTGTGAGGAAAGTGCAGGCGGAGACATGATGTTGCCTTCATCCAACGTTGGTGCTATCAATGTCTGAGAGAGCTGTACACACTCACTTGTTTCCCCTTCCAAACCAACTGACGACCTTACAAGCAAACTGCCTGTTGCGGTTACAGTGGTGGAAGTTTTGCGTGGAAAAACAGGTGTGACAGCTGTCCCCACAGTCCTAGAAGATGAAGAGCGCGCGGATGCACTGGAAGGGGCGGGCGGTGGATGGTTCGCTCCGCTAGGCCGCATTGCAGCACGGTGAGCTTCCCACCGGGACTTATGATATTTAGTCATGTGACGATTCATGGAAGAAGTTGTCAAACTGCTGAGGTTTTGACCTCTACTAACAGAATCATGACAAATGTTACATATCACATGAGTTGGGCGATCTTTTTCGATGTGAAAAAAGGACCAGGCTAGGCAAGGCTTAGAGGCCATGCGACCTGTTGATCCACCCCGAATAATGCTCATAGGCAGAGTGGTGGCTGAGGATGCAGTTGTAGACGTGCTACCAGTGCTCCGACTCTGTCCAGGAAGGCGCAAGGTAACTTCGTCGTCGGTTGCATCCTCCTCCACCGCCTCTGTTGACCTCCTCGAGTGCCTGACTGGGGGTTGACAGTAGGTGGGATCTAGAACGTCATCATCAATTGTTGTGTTTGCACTCCCCTCCCCCTCAGACCGAGCCTCTTCTTGCCCTGACCGAATATTTAAGTTGTCATCCCAATTGGGTATCTGCGTCTCATCTTCATCAGTATGTTCCTCATTGTCTATAACCACAGGTGTTACAGTTTGTGACAAAGGGTCAACATTATGCTCAGAAACTTGGTCCTCACGGCCTGAATCAGAGTCACAAAGGTTCTGGGCATCACTGCAGACCATTTCCTGTTCTGTACTCACTGTAGCTTGGGAGCAGACCTCTGATTCCCAGGCTATAGTGTGACTGAACAGCTCTGCAGACTCAGCCATCTCAGTTCCACCATACTGTGCAGGGCTGATGGAGACTTCAGAGCTGGGAGAAATCAAGTGTGATTGGGATGACAACTCAGAGGACTGGTGTTTTTTGGATGCGGTACTTGAAGTGGCTGAGAGGGCACTTGTTGGACCACTTGAGATCCATTCAAGCATTTTCCTTTTTTGCCCATCATCTACCTTTGTTCCTCTTGTTCGTGTCCGTAAAAAAGGGAGCACATCGGATTGTCCACAATAAGTAGTAGACATCTTACTTTTGCTAGTAGATGGTCTATCTGCAGCAGATGATAATGGAGCTTTGCCACCTTCCCCACTGACAAAACCTTTTTTGCCTTTTCCACCACGCCTCTTCCCCTTTCCACCAGCATCTGTCATTTTGCCACTCATGTTGATTGCGACAAGATTGTGGACTGAAAATGTGGTAGTAAAAATTGAGAGGTGGTGAAGATTGCAGTGGTGGTCTAGCTTTATTAACAGCAGAATAATAAAGAATAAATATCCCTGACAATGTAATTAAGTTATAATTAGTTGGAGTGTGCAACGCAGGCAGACGTGCTGCAAATGTCTTGGCACTAGTGGGACTAAAGCAAAGTCCAATAGCCACGTATAGGATGCCACTAGGTACACTGAGTGTTTGCTAGTATAATGGCTTAGTTATAATTAGTTGGAGTGTGCAACGCAGGCAGATGCGCTCTGCAAATGTCTTGGCACTAGTGGGACTATAGCAAAGTCCAATAGCCACGTATAGGATGCCACTAGGTACACTAAGTGTTTGCTAGTATAATGGCTTAGTTATAATTAGTTGGAGTGTGCAACGCAGGCAGATGCGCTCTGCAAATGTCTTGGCACTAGTGGGACTATAGCAAAGTCCAATAGCCACGTATAGGATGCCACTAGGTACACTGAGTGTGTGCTAGTATAATGGCTTAGTTATAATTAGTTGGAGTGTGCAACGCAGGCAGATGCGCTCTGCAAATGTCTTGGCACTAGTGGGACTATAGCAAAGTCCAATAGCCACGTATAGGATGCCACTAGGTACACTAAGTGTTTGCTAGTATAATGGCTTAGTTATAATTAGTTGGAGTGCGCAACGCAGGCAGATGCGCTCTGCAAATGTCTTGGCACTAGTGGGACTATAGCAAAGTCCAATAGCCACGTATAGGATGCCACTAGGTACACTGAGTGTGTGCTAGTATAATGGCTTAGTTATAATTAGTTGGAGTGTGCAACGCAGGCAGATGCGCTCTGCAAATGTCTTGGCACTAGTGGGACTATAGCAAAGTCCAATAGCCACGTATAGGATGCCACTAGGTACACTAAGTGTTTGCTAGTATAATGGCTTAGTTATAATTAGTTGGAGTGTGCAACGCAGGCAGATGCGCTCTGCAAATGTCTTGGCACTAGTGGGACTATAGCAAAGTCCAATAGCCACGTATAGGATGCCACTAGGTACACTGAGTGTTTGCTAGTATAATGGCTTAGTTATAATTAGTTGGAGTGTGCAACGCAGGCAGATGCGCTCTGCAAATGTCTTGGCACTAGTGGGACTATAGCAAAGTCCAATAGCCACGTATAGGATGCCACTAGGTACACTGAGTGTTTGCTAGTATAATGGCTTAGTTATAATTAGTTGGAGTGTGCAACGCAGGCAGATGCGCTCTGCAAATGTCTTGGCACTAGTGGGACTATAGCAAAGTCCAATAGCCACGTATAGGATGCCACTAGGTACACTAAGTGTTTGCTAGTATAATGGCTTAGTTATAATTAGTTGGAGTGTGCAACGCAGGCAGATGCGCTCTGCAAATGTCTTGGCACTAGTGGGACTATAGCAAAGTCCAATAGCCACGTATAGGATGCCACTAGGTACACTGAGTGTGTGCTAGTATAATGGCTTAGTTATAATTAGTTGGAGTGTGCAACGCAGGCAGATGCGCTCTGGAAATGTCTTGGCACTAGTGGGACTATAGCAAAGTCCAATAGCCACGTATAGGATGCCACTAGGTACACTAAGTGTTTGCTAGTATAATGGCTTAGTTATAATTAGTTGGAGTGTGCAACGCAGGCAGATGCGCTCTGCAAATGTCTTGGCAGTAGTGGGACTATAGCAAAGTCCAATAGCCACGTATAGGATGCCACTAGGTACACTGAGTGTGTGCTAGTATAATGGCTTAGTTATAATTAGTTGGAGTGTGCAACGCAGGCAGATGCGCTCTGCAAATGTCTTGGCACTAGTGGGACTATAGCAAAGTCCAATAGCCACGTATAGGATGCCACTAGGTACACTGAGTGTGTGCTAGTATAATGGCTTAGTTATAATTAGTTGGAGTGTGCAACGCAGGCAGATGCGCTCTGCAAATGTCTTGGCACTAGTGGGACTATAGCAAAGTCCAATAGCCACGTATAGGATGCCACTAGGTACACTGAGTGTGTGCTAGTATAATGGCTTAGTTATAATTAGTTGGAGTGTGCAACGCAGGCAGATGCGCTCTGCAAATGTCTTGGCACTAGTGGGACTATAGCAAAGTCCAATAGCCACGTATAGGATGCCACTAGGTACACTAAGTGTTTGCTAGTATAATGGCTTAGTTATAATTAGTTGGAGTGTGCAACGCAGGCAGATGCGCTCTGCAAATGTCTTGGCACTAGTGGGACTATAGCAAAGTCCAATAGCCACGTATAGGATGCCACTAGGTACACTGAGTGTGTGCTAGTATAATGGCTTAGTTATAATTAGTTGGAGTGTGCAACGCAGGCAGATGCGCTCTGCAAATGTCTTGGCACTAGTGGGACTATAGCAAAGTCCAATAGCCACGTATAGGATGCCACTAGGTACACTAAGTGTTTGCTAGTATAATGGCTTAGTTATAATTAGTTGGAGTGTGCAACGCAGGCAGATGCGCTCTGCAAATGTCTTGGCACTAGTGGGACTATAGCAAAGTCCAATAGCCACGTATAGGATGCCACTAGGTACACTGAGTGTGTGCTAGTATAATGGCTTAGTTATAATTAGTTGGAGTGTGCAACGCAGGCAGATGCGCTCTGCAAATGTCTTGGCACTAGTGGGACTATAGCAAAGTCCAATAGCCACGTATAGGATGCCACTAGGTACACTGAGTGTGTGCTAGTATAATGGCTTAGTTATAATTAGTTGGAATGTGCAACGCAGGCAGATGCGCTCTGCAAATGTCTTGGCACTAGTGGGACTATAGCAAAGTCCAATAGCCACGTATAGGATGCCACTAGGTACACTGAGTGTTTGCTAGTATAATGGCTTAGTTATAATTAGTTGGAGTGTGCAACGCAGGCAGATGCGCTCTGCAAATGTCTTGGCACTAATGGGACTATAGCAAAGTCCAATAGCCACGTATAGGATGCCACTAGGTACACTGAGTGTTTGCTAGTATAATGGCTTAGTTATAATTAGTTGGAGTGTGCAACGCAGGCAGATGCGCTCTGCATATGTCTTGGCACTAGTGGGACTATAGCAAAGTCCAATAGCCACGTATAGGATGCCACTAGGTACACTGAGTGTTTGCTAGTATAATGGCTTAGTTATAATTAGTTGTAGTGTGCAATGCAGGCAGACGTGCTCTGCAAATGTCTTTGCACTAGTGGGACTATAGCAAAGTCCAATAGCCACAGATAGGATGCCACTAGGTACACTGAGTGTTTGCTAGTATAATGGCTTAGTTATGAGTTGGAGTGTGCAGAGGACAAGAGGGTACAGTGGCAGGATTGTGGTGCTCTGGGTAGAGGAATGGAAGCCTGCCTTTCTATTCCCTCCTAATGGTGAAATGCAGGGAGGAAATCCCTGACCTTGGCTGCACAGACGCTGGCGCTGTTTTCAGGACCTGTCACCTTAACTCTGACCCTGCCGGTTTGAGCCCTTAAAAGGACTGCTATAAAGTGCTCTCCCTATGCTGTCTAACGCTGTGTATGCAGCGCATACAGCTGTATCGGCTATAGGACTCAAGACGGAGCTGCGACAGTGATGTCTGACACCAAAGACGCAGAAGGCAGATAATGGCGTCCGTGAAGAAAATGTCCGGTTTTATAATGCAGGGACATGTGACATGCAGATCCTATCACACATGCCGTTGCTTCTCTGGCTCAAAGTCCACTTAGCTGTGTGTGTGTCTGTGATTGGCTGACATGCTGGCCCGCCCCACAAGACGCGCGCGCTTAGGGAAGGAAGACAAGAAAAAAAAAAAAAAAATGGCGATCGCCATTATAGAAACAGCAGTGATCTGAAGGCGCTGTTCACGCACACTATACACTGAAATGTGATAATAGTTTGATTCACAGAGTGACTTACACTATTACAGCAGAAACCAAGCTATGATTTAGCTGTTTTTTTGGCTGCTAGAACCGTTCTCGAACGTTTCTAGAACTATCGAGCTTTTGCAAAAAGCTCGAGTTCTAGTTCGATCTAGAACATGCCCCAAAATCACTCGAGCCTAGAACTGGAGAACCACGAACCACGAACCGCGCTCAACTCTACTCTGCAGTCAAGTTGTCACAGCCCCTGGATTTGCACTCCGGGCACGATGCTCTGCAGTCCGGGTAGATCCTCGGCGAAAACAAAGTCCTGCAGCCCGGGGATGGCAGGAACCACTTCCACAGGGTGATTCCTCCAAGAATCCAGTGGCAAAAGAGCCCTGTGTTCAGAGAGACCACACGCAGCTCTCTCCTGGCTAAGCTCCGGGGATGAATGACTTTCCCGCACTTTCTCTTCCTGGTTAGAACACACAAGCTGCAGCAGGGGATTTCCCACCTCTGTGTTTGTGATTGCACAGTCTGACACTGCCCCCTTGTGGGCAAGTGCTGAAGCAATATTCAAATCATTTCTACATTAATGATGCAGTCTGAATTGTTGATCCCATTACATACTCCCCCACTTAAAGGTTGGCAGTCTCTGTCAACTACCGTCGGTTCCCAGGCAGCGATGACTGCAGATGTCACAGGGGTTGGTTGAGAAGTGGGCCATACATACTGGTCCCTGTAAGACCGCCCGGGCGGGATCCCAGCAGTGGTGCGGTCAGTGCGTCTCAAGGGTCGGTTGTGCCCCTACCCGTCATTGCCTTTACGCCCCACTTCAGTCAGCACTCCGGGGGAAGAACTGGGTTGTGTAGGTGGGTCACCGGTCTCAGAGTCAACGCGATCACTATACTGGGAAACGTCCGTGACGTGAGTCGTGTTAGCAGCGTCACCCCCTCCGGGTACTGTGGTAGGGGAGTCAGGCTGGGATCGGCAGGGACGCAACATATTTCGGTACACAGTGCGAATGCTGCGACTGTCTTCACCCTGCACTCGGTATACATGCCCGTTGGGGTAGGGGCATTCGATTACCCGGTAGACTTCAGTCTCCCAGTTGGCTCGAAGTTTCCCTTGTGGCTTCTTGATACGGAGCAGGACTAGCTGTCCCAACTTCAAGGGTTGCTCTTGCACGGGGAGTGGATCAGCATGTATCTGGCCCCGGATTTGTTGGCTCACCAGCCGGTGTACAGTCTCCATCTTCTGTCGGTGAGCATTTAGCCAGGAGGGGTAGTTATGGCAGACATCATCTCCAGGGCGTAATAGGTTCAGGTCATGGACCCCTTTTCCGGGGCGGCCAAAGAGAAGGGTGTGTGGGGTGTAACCAGTCACGGAGTGGACCTGGTTGTTGTAGGCCCATACTAGATCGGGAAGGAATTGGGTCCATTGGTCTTTCTTATCATCGGCCAGGGTGCGGATCAGCTGGAGTAGAGTCCGGTTGAAGCGTTCACATGCACCGTTCCCTTGTGGGTGGTAAGGAGTGGTCCTCGACTTCTGAATCCCATACATCTGATGCAGCTCCTCGATGACTCGGCCTTCGAAACAAGCCCCCTGGTCGGAGTGCAACCTCTCCGGACACCCATAGACGTGGATGAACTATCGACAGATGGCCCGTGCAGCCGATTCAGCCATCTGGTCTTTGGTAGCAACAGCGACAGCGAATTTTGTGAAGTGATCCACCGTCCCAATCAGCAGGTAGTCCACCATCAACAGCTCAAGGGGTCTGGATGTTTTAATCATCTGGACAGGTGCCCGCTGCTCAGGGGACTTGTGCAGTTCACAGGTGCGACAGGTCTGGCAGACGTCTTCAACCAGCTTGCAGAGACCCGGACAATAGATGGACTGTTGAATCCATCGAAAGGTCTTGTCTATTCCGAAGTGTCCATTCCTTGTGTGGGCTTGGGCCACCATCTCACGGGCCAACTGATCAGGCACCACAACTGTGTGCATTCCTCCAGCATGTGCGACAAGAGAACCTTCCGGTATAGCACTCCTTCTCTCAGAACCAGCCGGCCCCACTGACTGAGCAGGGTCAAGGTCCCGGTAGACAGTCGTTCCCGTATATCGGCGGGAGGCTTCTGCTGCCGCTTCACCCATTGTTTGAGTAGAGCCCATTCAGGGTTCTGATACTGGAGCCTGCACCACTCCTGGGGTGGCAAGGAGACCCCCACTGGAGTTCCAGCTTCGCCCACAACGAACTGGCGGTAATCCATCATCTGTTGGGCGAGCTTTGCAAATTCAGGCGTCTCGTCCCCTTCTAATTCTTCATCCCGGTCTCGGTTGAGTAAGGGGTATGACACTCTAGAGAGGCTGTCCGCATTTTGATTCTCAGCTCCAGCCCTATATTTGATCTTGTAATTGAACTTGGAGAGCCGAGCCATCCAACGCTGCTCCATGACTCCGAGCTTCGCATTTTCTAAGTGGGCCAACGGGTTGTTATCGGTCAGGACTAGTACTTCAGCCCCCGTGAGGTATCCCGCAAATTTCTCCGCCATAGCCCACGTTAGGGCCAACAGCTCCAGCCGGAATGAGCTATAATTGGTGGGGTTCCTCTCGCCCTCATGTAGGGACCGACTGGTATAGGCTATGACCCGTTCCTTGCCTTCTTGGACCTGTGAAAGTACTGCCCCTAGACCCTGTAGGCTGGCATCGGTGTGTAGTTGGAAGGGCAGGTTGTAGTCCGCATATGCCAGGATGAGGGGAGACGTTAAGGCACCCTTTAGGGCTTGGAAGGACTCTTCCTGGCTGAGTCTCCAGCTGATGGGTCGTCCTCTGGGGCTGTTGGTGGTCCCTCGAAGCAGGTCATGCAAGGGTGCAGCAAGCCGGGCGAAGTTTTTGACGAACCGGCGGTAGTAGCTGGCCAACCCCAGGAAAGCCCTGACCTCCTTGACGTTTGTGGGCTGCAGCCAATCCCGTACGGTGGCTATCTTCTCTGAAGACGGCTGGACACCTTCGGCTGAGATCCGGTGGCCCAGATAATTGATCTCGGGCTGCAGAAGACGGCACTTGTTGGGTTTCAACTTCAGGCCATGTTCTCTCAACCTACTGAACACACGGCCCAGCTGCTGCAGGTGTTCTTCAAATGTGGCCGAATAGACTACAATGTCGTCCAGGTAGATGAGGGTGAAGTCGAAGTTGAAGTCTCCCAAGCAGCACTCCATCAGCCGCTGGAAAGTCCCCGGCGCGTTGTTCAGACCAAAGGGCATCCGGTCGAACTCGTACAGGCCCATGGGTAGGATGTAAGCAGTCTTCTCTCTATCTTTCTCATGCATAGGTACCTGCCAATATCCGCTGGCCAGATCCAATGAAGAGAAGTATTTGGCTTTCTTCAGGGCTGTCAGGGATTCTTCGATCCTTGGCAAAGGTTATGAGTCCCGGATGGTGCAAGCATTCAAACGGCGGTAGTCCACACAGAATCTCAGGGACCCGTCCTTCTTCTTGACTAACACCACCGGTGCAGCCCAGGGGCTCTGGCTTTCTCGTACCACTCCAGCGTGTAGCATGGAATTCAGGAGATTTTTCACTTCTTGGTATTGCTGGGGAGGTATTTGGCGGTACCTTTCACGGATAGGAGCAGTGTCACCTGTGGGGATTTCGTGTTTGATACTGGTGGTGCACCCAAAGTCAGTGTCATGCCGGGCAAAGGACGCCTGATGCTCTTGAAGTAGCTCTTCCACCTGGGACACCTCCCGTTTGGAGTATTGGGATACGTCCAACTGACACTTCTCTCGTAGTTCTCGCCCCGCGTTGGTGTCACCCGCGACAGCGGCCATGGCAGAGACCGTCACTGTCCAATCTCCCTCTGTAGACGGTACAAACTGGAGGGGGCTCATAGAGTTCACCTCTTCGGTCAGAGCGTAGACTCGGGCTAGCTGTGTCCCGGCTTCTAGGTCAACGCTCACGTTAGCCGTGTTGCCCAGCCTGACAGGAATTCTTCCCTTTCTCACTACTGCTAGAGTTCGAGCGACTAGTGGATTCATCTTCCCTTCCTTCGGGGTGCGCGGCTCAATCAGCACCTACACGCCTTCAAGCTGTCTCGTGGTGCTAAGGGGTAGTGAGATAACGGTCTCTTTCCCAGCCGGTAAGGTGATCCTAGTATGGCGGGGTACGGTGATCATGGCCAGCGGCAGTTGTTCTTCTGTCATTCGCTGGAGGTTGCAGGTCCGGACCACTTGCTGAAAGGCACGGCGGGTGGCCCTATGTGCGGTCACTTCTTGCCAGTACTTGGGCCCCTTCATGGTAAACAACACCAGATTGAGGTCTTTCAAGATGTTCATCCCAATAATCATGGGCGTCTCTGATCCAAAGCCTTCCCTGACCACGATTATCCCTCTCTTCCCGAGATCTTGGCCACAGATTTTGGTGTTCATCCAGGCAACTCCCGTCACCAGAATGGGTAGATTATTGGCTGCTTTGATCTTGATGGCGGTATCAGGGTCATAGGCAACCCGCGGCTTTAGACACTCTTCTTAGAACTGCTCGGAGATGGTGGATACCTGAGACCCAGTATCCATTAATCCTTGTACGGCGATCCCTTCCAGTAATACTTCCAGGGTGGGGCTATTTGATGCAAGTTTGTTCCGTGGCTGGCTCTGTTTTCCTACACCCCTCTCTTTGGCGTCCCCTGCCGAGTGAGCCTCTTTGGCAGGGGCATCTAGTTTAAAGGCGGCCACAGTTGTGGGACATGACTTGCTGGTTCTGGTAGATCGGACTGTGGATGAACTTGAAAGTTCTGGGGGCAACGGTTAGCTCTATGGCGGGGATCGCCGCATGTCCAGCATCTTCCCATCGGCCGGCTGGGTTGTTGTCTCGCTTGCCGGCCCACCTGATGGTCTAGGGTGAGCTGTAACACCTGTTTCTGCAACTCTGCCACCATCTGCTTCAGTTCTTCCGTGTTGCTGTTCGGAGTCCCGATACCAGATATGGACCTGCAAGCCGCGGTATATGTCTGTGTCTCCACGACAGGTCCCCTTGAACGTTCTATAGCTTCTTGCTTGACCTCAGCGAACATAAAGGCCGGATTTATCCGGAGTAGATCTTGCAATGAGCGGTTAAGGTACGGGTCTCTCAATCCGGTCACGAACTGATCTCTCAACACCAGGTCACGGGCACCCGTGCTAGCTAGCTGTTCCTCGTTTCTACAGGCTTGTTCTAGTAGCACTTGAAGGGCATTGGCATATTGAGGAATGTCCTCCGACTCGAGCTGAGTACGCCGGAAGAACATATAGCGCAATGTTCCCGCATAAGTGGTCGGCCCATAGGTGTTCTCCAGCACCCGCACCAAGTCATCCAACGTACGCTGGCCCCTAACCGTCTCCAGCCTGACTGTCGTCCACGCTTCCCCCTCTAATGTTAGCATGGCCATTTCTGCTAAGGTCTTAGGATCAGTGTTATACATTTCCCCCACTATCTTAAGTTGTTCAGTCCATTCAGTTACAGGATAGTTCCGTCCGTCAAACTTTCTCACCTGATTGACAATAGATGGCGGGGGAGCCGTCCGGTTATAAGTTACTACCGGGGGATGATTTTGTTGGTCACACATCCTGCCGACTACGCCACATGAAGCGACCGGTGGTAGGGCTGCGGGTGTGTGTGTATGCTCTATTCCAACAAAATCCCCATACTCAGATTTTACCGGTAGTAACATTTCTTTACTATAAAACATATTTATAACACAATCCACCGAACTATCTGCGCACATGTGTATAGTGGAGTCCTCGTATCTTCACTCCTTCCGGGTACGCAGCAAGAGAAAAAAAAAAAAAAAAGAGAAAAACAACAAAGAAATGGCAGCAACTTTCCCTAACTTTCCCTACAATCACGTACCAGTCTATCCCAGAAGAAGATGCCGCTCCCACGTCGCAGGCCTGGAGTCTCACGATGATGGGTCCCGGTGCAGCGCTGAAGGGATGCAGCTCGTCGGTCTTTTCCTTTGATCTTCTCCCACTGGTAACGGATTATAGTCAGTCTTTTAGTCCCGGGGCACACCGAGCAGAAAAAGGGAGGTCACGGCCCCTGTACTTGCACTCAGGGTGCGATGCTCTGCAGTCAAGTTGTCACAGCCCCTGGATTTGCACTCCGGGCGCGATGCTCTGCAGTCCGGGTAGATCCTCGGCGAAAACAAAGTCCTGCAGCCCCGGGGATGGCAGGAACCACTTCCACAGGGTGATTCCTCCAAGAATCCGGTGGCAAAAGAGCCCTGTGTTCAGAGAGACCACACGCAGCTCTCTCCTGGCTGAGCTCCGGGGCTGAACCACTTTCCCGCACTTTCTCTTCCTGGTTAGAACACACAAGCTGCAGCAGGGGATTTCCCACCTCTGTGTTTGTGATTGCACAGTCTGACACTGCCCCCTTGTGGGCAAGTGCTGAAGCAATATTCAAATCCATTTCTACATTAATGATGCAGTCTGAATTGTTGATCCCATTACACGCTCATCTCTAGTAATTTTTCTAAGTATTTTTTTACTGGCCCACCAGGATGATCGCAATTGGGTTTATTTGTGAAGCAGTGGCAGTGTGGTATGCTGCACCTACATAACAGTGCAGGAGGTATAAAAATCTTAGGGGCACTTTGCACACTGCGACATCGCAGGTGCGATGTCGGTGGGGTCAAATTGAAAGTGACGCACATCCGGCATCGCATGCGACATCGCAGTGTGTAAAGGCTGGATGATACGATTAACGAGCGCAAAAGCGTCGTAATCGTATCATCGGTACAGCGTCGGCGTAATCCATAATTATGCTGACGCAATGGTCCGATGTTGTTCCTCGCTCCTGCGGCAGCACACATCGCTGTGTGTGAAGTCGCAGGAGCGAGGAACATCTCCTACCGGCCTCACTGCGGCTTCCGTAGGATATGGGGAAGGAAGGAGGTGGGCAGGATGTTTACATCCTGCTCATCTCCGCCCCTCCGCTCTGATTGGCCGCCTACCGTGTGACGTCGCAGTGACGCCG
Source organism: Anomaloglossus baeobatrachus (assembly GCF_048569485.1). Taxonomy (NCBI): domain Eukaryota; kingdom Metazoa; phylum Chordata; class Amphibia; order Anura; family Aromobatidae; genus Anomaloglossus; species Anomaloglossus baeobatrachus. Next base: position 295,220,203 of record NC_134353.1, on the reverse strand, counting down.
CACGACCCGCCCCCTTAACAAGGAGGCGGGTCGCCGGCCACAGGGACGTCGCACGGCAGGTGAGTGTGTGTGTGAAGCTGGCGTAGCGATAACTTTCGCTACGCCAGCTATCACCACATATCGCTGCTGCGACGGGGGCGGGCACTATCGCACTCGACATCGCAGCATCGGCCTGCGATGTCGCAGTGTGCAAAGTGCCCCTTAGAATAAAGTGCTGTTCTGGTGAGGATAGGAAATTGTGGTCACCAGCGAGTGTCCCAATAGATGATCACTTGCCATTCTTAACACCCATCACATTGAGAATTGATATATTTTAAATTACAAAATGGTTTCACTTTTCTGGAATACAAAAGAAGATGAAAAAGATCAGATTGATAGTATGATGCTACTGGAGGAAATATCTTTTCTGAGGTTGAAACAGGTTTTCTGTTTCTGATATTTCCTTCATACATCCTTAGAATAAATTGACATTCTGACAATAACAACTATGTGAACTTTAGCCAGATTCATACAACCCCAACTAAACCTAATAATGAGCTCCTACACATTGTAGAGGTCGCAAGAAAAAGAGAATTTTATTATCTAACAATATGGCGGAGTAAAGGGAAGCAAGAAATTTGGCGCTCCAAAACAGAAAAACATATGTAGCTCCAGCCCATGTAACAATATAGAGCGCAGCAAAGAATCGGGGATCTAAAATTGAAATACTGTATAAAGTTAGTCCAGTGAAATGTAGTTTCCTGCATAATGGAAATTACCATTTTGGTCCAATTTCATTATATTACAGCACTATTTAATGTTATGTTATTAGCAAAATTACTCTATTAATAAGAATTTACTTTTCCTACTTTTCCACAGTAATGTAAGAACTTTTACATAAAAAGAAACAGGTTCTTAACATAACATTATATTTGAAGAATTTCTTATAAAGTAATATTAGACAATAAAACTACTGACACAAGCGGGCTTTACACGCTACGATGTCGTTAATAAATTATCGTCGGGGTCACGGTGTTTGTGACGCACATTCGGCTTCATTAATGAGATGGCAGCTTGTGACACTTTTAAGCGATCTTAAATGATCGCAAAATCGCTTGCTGCGGAGAGGTCGTCCTGAAACAAAAAAAACATTTAATGCTTATTAGCGATGTTGTTCGTCGTTCCTGTGGCACCACACATCGCTGTGTGTGACACCGCAGGAGCGACGAACATCTCCTTACCTGCCTCAACCGGCAATGCGGAAGGAAGGAGGTGTGCGGGATGTTACGTTCCGCTCATCTCCGCCCCTCCGCTTCTATTGGACGCCTGCCGTGTGACGTCGCTGTGACGCCGCACGAACCGCCCCCTTAGAAAGGAGGCGGTTCGCCGGCCAGAGCGACGTCGCAGAGCAGGTATGTGCGTGTGACGCTGCCGTAGCGATAATGTTCGCTACGGCAGTGATCACACAATATCGCACGTATAACGGGGGTGGGTGCTATCGCGCTCGACATCGCTAGCCGATGCTAGCGATGTTGCAGCGTGTAAAGCCCGCTTTAGGCTATGTGTGCATGTTGCGTTTAAAACTGCAGTGTGTCATTGTCAAAATGCATGCGTTGTGCTTCCCCAGCAAAGTGTATGAGAAGTCAGCAAATTCCATGCGCATCAAAAATGTATGTGTCCAAGAACACACAAGAGAGTAATTATTGTCCGACACAATTTTATTAAGGATGTGCAAAATACAGACAATTAAAAAATTAGTGTACACCACATCTGTGACACAAAATTTGGGTCACAGTGGGGCATGAGAGACAAATACAAGGGGAAATGAAAAACTCCACAGAGGTGGGGACCGGGACATTAGTGTATAGAGTTGAAAATAGTCAGAGTGGGACACAATATACATCTTAAACGGATAAAGTTATCAGATATACCCCAACTCTAACTATGGTCAAAAAATTAGAATGCTGCCATATGTAAAATTTCAATCATGAGTCCCTGCGAGGATCTATCAGACCCATACATTAACATTAGTTAGTATCTTAATGGATCAAAGCCAAAAGTAACACTAGAATAATATACAGGGTGCATCAGTACATACCAGGCACAGAATAATGCAATCGAAAATATCCATGATCCAGGCCCGACGCGCGTTTCGTGTCCTTTGTCAAGGGCCACCACACCACACCATTCTGTGTCTGGTATGTACTGATGCACCCTGTATATTATACTAGTGTTACTTTTGGCATTGATCCATTGAGATTTTAAAAAAGCAGCATGTCACTTCTTTTGTGCGTTTTGGTTGCATTTTGCACCCATTGAAATCAATGAGGTGTGTCAAAACGCAACCAAAATGTTTAGCTGTGTACTTGCACTGGATTTTTTTTGTGTTCTGCATGCATTTTTGACAAACAAAACACATGTCTTTTGGTCTCTATATCTCTCGGTGTCACTCTCTCTCTGTCAGTCGGTCAGTCTTTCTCTCTCTGTCGGTGTCGGTCTCTCACTGTCAATGTTGGTCTCTCTCTCTGTCGATGTCGGTCTCCACCTCTCTCTATCTGTCGGTTGCTCTCTCACTCTCTGTCGGTTGGTCTGTCGGTGTCTCTCCCTCTTTGTCGATTGGTTTATCCCACTTCCTTTCATACTCACCGATCACCGGCGCAGTGCTGCACAGCTGTCACAAAGATCCGGTCGCTCATTATTCCATCTCGTGTTCACTGCTTCCTATGATTGGTTGCATTGAGACAAGCCCTCGCGCTGAGTGACAGCTGTCTCGCTGCAACCAATCACAGCCGCCGGTGGGCGGATCTATATTGTGCAGTAAAAAAAATGAATAAGTAATTAAAAAAACGATGTGCGGTCCCCCCAATTTTGATATCAGCCACGGTAAAGCCACACGGCTGAAGGCTGGTATTCTCAGGATGGAGAGCCCCACGTTATGGGGAGCCCCCAGCCTAAAAATATCAGCTAGCAGCCGCCTGGAATTGCCGCATCAGTTAGATGCAACAGTCCCGGGACTCTACCCGGCTCATCCCAAATTGCCCTGGTGCAGTGGCAATCGGGGTAATAAGGAGTTAATGGCAACCCATAGCTGCCACTAAAGTCCTAAGTTAATCATGGCAGTTAATCTGTAAGTTAAAGAAAATAAGCACATACACCCAAAAAATCCTTTATTTTGAATTAAAGAACAAAAAAACACCCTCTTTCACCACTTTATTAATCCCCAAACAGCCCTCCAGGTCTGCCGTAATCCACATGAGGAACCACGACGCTTTGAGCTCTGCTACATCAGGAGCTGACAGTGAACGGCCACAGACCACGACCGCTCTCTGTCAGCTTCACGCTGCAACTGAAGTGATTTGCGCTATCAGCAGTGACATCACTCAGGTTACCCGCAGGCGGCCACAGATGGATCTGCCAACTGTGATAGCAAGTCACCCGAGTGAGTGAAGTGATCAGCGGTGCCCTCCAGCTCGCCGCGGGTAACCTGAGTGACGGCACCACTGATCGCGCAGCTCACTTTAGTCACTCAGGGGATTTGCGGTCACCGGTGAGTACTTCACCGGTGAAAGCAAATCAGGCCGAGGCACACAGACACAGCAGCACGATGACAATGAAGTCGGGTGAAGTTCATCCGAGTTCATTCTGATCACGCGGCTCTGTCTCGCAGCCAGCCATGCTCTATGGGGATGTAGGGATGTAGCAGAGCCAAGTGGGACCACACTGAAATGCATCCAAAATGCATTCAAAACAGAATCAAAATGCATCCAAAAAGCATGCGTTTTGGATGCATTTTTTTTGTCAAATGTAGTGTTGGCAATTGTCAAACCGCTGCAGTTTGTCAAGGCAGAATGCAGCGTGCGCACATAGCCTTAAAGTGACTGTGTATATTGTTACAATAGAACCTGTTAATTGCTGAGAAACTGTTGTAATCAAGATTAAGAAATACAAATTAGGTTTATTAGCAACATCTACAAGCTTTCTGTCTGTTTGCAATGAACCAATCAAACAAGAACATAAATAACTCGCTACAACTAATATAACTAGTGGTTTCTCTAAATTCAACATTAAATGCTACTTTTAACGTCTTAACTACTAATGACATACTGTCCGTCATCAGTCATCTCCCTGCCTTTTATGTGGGCTTGCACACTGACCCCTACAAATAAAGGCTGGATCATTCACCCTTTATCTGCCTCAAATAGCCACGTGTGAGTGGTGATCCGCCTGCAGCTCTTAACCTGTTAAATTCTGCCATCAATCTCTGAAAGTGGCATTTAATGCTTGCCGGCAGGGGGACACACACTTCTGGCTACTTAATGGAGTATCTACAATGCGATTGTGGGGTGATGATATATTGTCATGATCATGACAGCCATGAGTCAGCTGATGACACCTACGAGGGGCTGCTGAAAAGTCTCTAGCTTTACCCATACAGAAACAAGATAGTATGAGGAAACTTTACATTTATTTCACATACTTTCCACTGATGCTAACACACTTCTTACATCCATACTCCAAGTTTTGTAAGCCTAGCAAAAAGAAATATTTCGTTTGTGCCTCAAAACAGACATCTGTAGCAGCCACAGCATCAGATATGGTGTGAAATATGGTACCCTTGAGGTGTTTATTCAGGTGTGGCAACAGATGATAGTCAGAGGGAGCTAGATCTTTTGAGTAAGGTGGGTGGCCAACCAGCTTTTGATAGTGGTCGCTTGTGCAGTATGAGCAGAGGCGTTGTCTTGCAGGAACAAGATTTCTTTGGACAGCTTGCATTGATGGTGGAACCCTTTTGAAGGTAGTCCACTAGCAGCACACCCTCCTTATCCCAGTATACAGATGCCATCACCTTAGTGGCTGATTTTTGCACTCTGAACTTTTTTGGACAAGGAGAACCACTGTGCCTTCACTCTTTTGACTGCTCCTTATTTTCAGGGTCATACAAATAAATCCAGTTCTCATGCATAGCGACCAGTCGATCCAGGAAGTTCTAATCAGTCTGGAAATGCTGACCAGGAAGTTTTCACTCGCATGCTTCTCTGATCTTTTGTCAAACATATGGGGACCCACTTTGCGGATAGATTCCTTATGTCCAAATGTTCATGGATAATGGCACAAACACGTTCAAAGAAAATCTCCTTGATGTCTGCTATTGCTTTAGGTGAAATTCGTCGATTCTCTAGTATGAGGTTGTGCACAGCATTGATGATCTCCGGAACAACAACCACTCTCGGTCGTCCAAGAATTCCTCATCATTGGTGCTGAAGTGGCCCATTTTAAATTTGGCAACCCAGTTCTTAACAGTGGAATATGAAGAGCATTGAACTCCCAATGAAGAATAAAAACAGGAAAGCCAGCACAAAATGTGCACTGCTCTAAAAATTCCAAACTGTGCTTTTTATTAAAATTTGAAATTTTTGGCAAAAAATTGCAATTTCTTGAGCTATCCCGCCACGTCACGGCAAATCTTTTTGGGGCAGTTCTACTCTAAAATATTCTTATTTAAAATGTGCCATACAGCCTCACATATGAAAAAGTAGAACTGTTTATAGCAGCACTTACCTGGTGCTTTTTAATCCCGTACCCATGACTGAATCATGGCTATGGGCTGGACAGGCCCAAGCAAATGCTGCTTGAAGTAAATAGCCTGTGGACAGGGGTTGATGGCTGAATGTGAACAGCCACCAATTGCCAAAATAAAAAACAGATGGAAAACAAACCATATTAGGGTGCACGGCTAGGTGGAGGTCAGCCACCAACCAATTCAAGGAAGAATAAAAAACATGAAAGCCAGCACAAAATGTGCACTGCACTAAAAATTTGCACTAAAAATTCCAAACTGTGCTTTTTATTAAAATTTGAGATTTTTGGCAAAAAATTGCAATTTCTTGAGCTACCCCTTCATGTCATGGCAAATCTCTTTGGGACAGTCCTACTCTAAAATATTCTTATTTAAAATGTGCCAATTTTTATTCTTCATTGAATTGGTCGGTGGCTGACCTCCACCTAGCCATGCACCCTAATATGGTTTGTTTTCCATCTGTTTTGATTTTGGCATTGGTAGCTGTTCACATTCAGTCATCAAGTCCTGTCCACAGGCTATTTACTTCAAGCAGCATTTGCTTGAGCCTGTCCCGCCCACAGCCATGATTCAGTCATGTGTACGGGATTGAAAAGAACCAGGTAAGTGCTGCTATAAACAGTTCTACTTTTTCATATGTGAGGCCAAATGGCACATTATAATATAAAAATAGTTTAGAGTAGGACTGCTCTAAAGAGATTTGCCGTGACGTGGCAGGATAGCTCAAGAAATTGCAATTTTTTTCTCAAAAATCTCAAAATTTAATAAAAAGCAGTTTGGAATTTTTATTGTAGTAGTGCATATTTAATGCTGGCTTTCCTGTTTTTTATTCTTCATTGATCCCCCAATGTCTGCGACATATCACCATGAATATCCTTCGTGGAGTTTCCTTGCAGAAACAAGAATTTTATCACTCCTTTGCTCTCAGTTGCTGTGAACATCGCGTCAGACTCCGCCATTTTGTTTTCCTACATGCGTAGAACACATAAGCAACAAACACAAAATTTTGAAAACATATATTAGACACATAAGGCTTTCATGTGATGTAACGTTCGCATAGAAATAAAAAATATCACAAAGCCAAAGACCTATCAGCAGCCCCTTGTATAAAAACCAGTCCATGGCCAAAGTTCATATGAGACGGTGATATTTTTCTATATACCGCAATGCTGTGGTATTGCTGTATATGGAACAAGTGATCAGAATATTGCAGGTTTAAGCCCCTTAAGGGGACTATTAAATACAGTAAAAAGTAGAAAAAAGTTTCAAAACATATGAAAAAAATATATTCATATAAAAGTTCAAATAACCCCTTTTTACCACATTAAAGTTAAAGGGGTTAACCGGGTTATTTTACTTATTTTTTGTTATTTCACTATTGGGCTACATTGGGACAGGTAAGTAGTTAGCGACTACCTACTTGTCCTGTTGTCAGCCCCCCTCCCCCGGCTCAGAGTGGTCATGTTACCACTCCTGCCGGGATTTTGCAGCTTCCTGTGATGTCATGGCCACAGGGGCAAGAGCTTATGCTCGCCTTGCAGACGGGCATCACAGCCAACATCATGTAGCCGCCCTGCTGTCCCCGTCCCCTCCCTCCCCCACTCTCTGTGTACTGCTATCTGTGCCGAGGTCATGGACAAACAGGGTTGCCCTCTCTGTCTAGGACACCATCAGCGCTGTTTGCCCAACGGTGTCCTCAGCTGACTATGTTGTATGGTGCCCAAGTAACTGTGACCTCCCTCCCCGTGCGCTATCTCTCTCCTTACTCTGTAATGAATGCAGCCTCCCGTGCTCCTGTCTTATAAATACAGTCAGGAGCAGAGAGCAGGGATGTCACCTGACACCAGGTCAACAGCACTGAGCTCTGCATCACTCGGCTGTAAGGACGCTGCGTCACAGCATGGAGGAAAAGGGACAGCATAGGTGAGAGGGAGTGTGGGGGAGGGGGGGAGGAGAAGAGACTGCACGGGTGTGAGACAGAGTGGGGGGGCAGAGAAAAGAGTGCACTGGAGAGACAGAGCAGGGGGCCAGAGGAGACAGTGCAGGGGGGAGAGATAAGAGTGCATGAGGGGGATTATATATAATATATTATATAACTCTAGGTGTGGGTGGATGGGTGTCTGTGTATGTGTGTATATATCTCCTATAGACTCACATTAGGAGCTATATATAATTTTCATTACATAGTATTCATTTATCTATCAGGTGCTGGGGCAGAATACTGACAGGGAATGTTTGTGCAGAGGGCGGGCAGAGGGCTGCACAGAGAGGCCGGGCGGTGCCCCCTGTGACTGTGAAGTTCGGCAGTCAAACATGTCAAGTTAGGTTGTGCTGAATGTTAACAAAGAGCTGCAAGAATAAAGTGAAAAATGAAGAGGAACAAAAGTTAGAAAACAAAAAAAAATAATGTAGGGGTGTTTTATATGACAATACAGCACAGATTAGCTTAAATTTTTTTTGGAGTTTATGTCAGACAACTCCTTTAAGAAATAGAAAACAACAACACATATTTGTTTTTGCTGCATTTGTAAAAGTCTGATCTATCAAAATCTAGAATAAATTAATCCAATAGATAAACATCGAAACAAGAAAAAAAATCAAAATGGCAGAATTGTAGGTTCTTGGATGTTATAACAAGCAATCAAAACATTGTATATACCGCAAAATAAAATCAATAAAAGCATCTGTTTCAGGGCACAAAAAAACAAGCCCTCACAGAGCCACAGATCCTTGAAATTAAAAAAACTTTACAGCTGTTGTGCATTGTAATTAAGCAAGATTTTTTTTCCAAAGTTTCTGAAATTTTTTTATCACTTAATATAAACAAAATCTATACATTTTTTTTGTATCCACATAATTGTACTAACCTGGAGAATCATACTGCCAGTCCACTTTTATGGTAAAAAAATTGCTGTAAATAAAAAAAACCCAAAACAATTGCCGGATTTCACTCTTTTTGCTATTTCACCACACTTGCAATTTTTTCCTCTTTACTATTACATTGCATGATAAAATGAATAGTGTTGTTCAATGTACAACTCATCCCACAAAAAACAAGCCCTTACATGGTTATATTGACAGAAAAATAAAAACATTATGCCTCTTGGAACAAGGCGGGGGAAAAATGAAAACACAAAAACTAAAAACTGCCCGATCCTTAAGGGGTTAAAAGCTACTAAATAGTGATGGGTGGACCCAGACTGTAAAAGTCCAGATCCACACAGTTTCAAATGTGTCCGAGTGTCGGGCCCAGAATTCTCAGGGAATTCCGGCTAATGAGGTGGCACTCGGGAAATAAAATAAAAATAAAGGAAAATTAAAGCAAAGAAGAATGAAGCAAACATTTCATACTTGTGGCTGTAACTGCTCCCACGGCCGGTCATTCACTTTGATCGCTGCGCATTATCACTTATCCATATGCACTGCTTTCCCCGCCCACTAGCCATCCTGGTGTTTGTGATTAGTTGCAGTCAGACGAGTCCCCAGCCTGTGTGACAGATTCAGCCTGAAACCAATCACAGGCGCTGTCTGCAGGTCTCTATCGTGGTATAAAACAAATAAAACCTTTGGCATAGGGTCCCCTGCATTATGATACCCAACACAGATAAAGCATACGGCTTCAGGCTGCAGTCCCCAGCCATGCGTTTATCTTTGGCTGTGTATCAAAATAGGAGAAACCACAGGTGGCTTTTTAAAAAAATATTTCAATAATTTTTGAAAAACCCCTGCTTCTTGGGCCACCCACAGCCTTAAAATAATCTACAGCAGCCCGAGATTGTTGCATCTACTAGATGCAACAGTCCCGGAAATTTAACCGGCTCTTCCCGATTGCCCTGTTGTGGTGGAATTTGGGGTAATTAGAGGTTAATTGCATCTCACAGCTGCCACTAAGTCCTAGATTAGTAATGGGTGGCATTTATGAGACCCCATTACTAATCTGCAAGTGAAAAGAAATAAACTATACCAATTGGTCTATACCAATGTGGTGTTGCTCATAGGTTGATAATGCAGTGTAGCCTAAATACATGTTCATAAAAAATACTGTCAGCAAAGACCTCATGGTAGAAACCACAAAAGTTAGCACTAACTAAAAAGAACACGAAGAATATATGAAGAAACAGCTGACTTTCCCAGGCGTAGACAGATGAATCCTGAATTGTGAATGATCTCAGATGTGATACAATAGAAGAGAAAAACCCTGTGCCAGATCTCAGCTTTACAAATTGCAATCCTAAGAAATAGAGGTTCCAGCATCAACAAAAAAAAAATAAATAACTCATCATGTCATAGTTTAAAATTCTGAAAAATGTGCATAATTAAGCTATGACACAACTAAAGGTTACTTTTTATTGCTCTTTCTTTGTGGATGCCGGAACTTCTATTTCTTAAGCTGAGATCTGGCTCAGGGATCTGTGGACTGCACTATATAATAAGGCTCATATCTTTGGAACTGTATGGCGGATTTAAAAAACAAATAATAAATAAATAAATAAAATTCTCAGTGTGGAGCAGCGGGAATAAAGCAAGATCAAAAGCTGACCATTTTTGACCTGGTGACAGATCTTCTTTAAGGAAAAACATAAATTTTAGATATTTATGGTGATTCCGTCTAGTATCCTAATCATGATGATGCCTCTTAATATACTAAGCAAGATATCACAACAAGCTGCAGGCATGTCATCCTTGTTACCAATTACATGGAGGACGGAGTGATTGCCTTTTCACCTGCAAATCTGAGCCAGTTTATTAAATGTGCACACACCAGTCAACAGCAGGTCTCAGATGAAATGTGAACAAACACTTCTAGATGAAGGTTTATAAAGAGCAAGGGAGGACGAGGCAGCGCAACGGGTTGTCTGCCATTTATTGTAAAGGATAGATCATATTATAAGACGCTCTGCCAAACACAGATCACTCATCAGTAGTAAACATCGCTGAATCCCATTATCATTTATTTCATTAGATATCACATTACCACTTATGACTAGATACCATTTTATATGCACAACACAGTTTAAATGACACATGCCTGATTTTCATTGGGATACTACAATCACAATTTCTTTCTATAGAACTTTATGCTGTACATGTCTTTAACAATGTAACTGCCATTTTGCCTTTGGCAAATGTCCCCAATGGCACTGTATGAACTAGAGCTGAATTCTAAACAGGTATGAGTCTCAATCAGCATTGTCTTGTTTTATATGTCCCAATTGGAGTATGTAATTAGTATGGTATACACCCAGTGCCCTCTACTGGTAAGTCTTCAAAACTGTTTCTCTCTGTTCTTGTGAAAAACTGAAAAAGTATTGATTTGTGTATGTATTTTATATCCTAACGTAATGTTTTCATGCATTTATTTGATATATTTATCAATTCTACTTTTATTTAGCAATTTTTACATTTTCACTGAGCTGCTGCTGAGCTATTACTTTGCCTGTTTCTGTACAGTGTAATCTCTAGTTTGGATCCTAGTTAGACTTGGCAGACAGTAGTAATCTGTAGACTACTGACACATACATAGCCTTATATATAAATTCTGGTTTGGAACAAAACAATGTTTTTTCAGCCAGTACCAGTAGCAAGTAGTAAAAATGTAAATGTATACAGTGAGGAAAATAAGTATTTGATACACTTCCGATTTTGCCCACCTACAAAGAATGGAGAGGTCTGTAATTTTTATTGTAGGTACACTTCAGCTGTGACAGAATAAAAAATAAAATCCAGAAAATCACATTGATTTTAAAATAATTAATTTGCATTTTATTGCATGAAATAAGTATTTGATACAATAGAAAAACAAAACTTAATATTTGGTACAGAAACCTTTGTTTGTAATTACAGAGGTCAGACGTTTCCTGTAGTTCATGACCAAGTTTACACAAACTGCAGCAGGGATTTTGGCCCACTCCATACAGATTTTCTCCAAATCTTTGAGGCTGGGCAACATTGAATTTCAGCTCCCTCCAAAGATACTCTATTGGGTTCAGGTCTGGAGACTCGCTAGGCCACTCCAGGACCTTGAAATGCTCCTTATGCTCCTTATGGAGCCACTCCTTAGTTGCTCTGGCTGTGTGTTTCGGGTCACTGTCATGCACCAAGATCCAGCAACAACTCATCTTTAATGCTCTTGCTGAGGGAATGAGGTTGTTTGCCAACATCTCACAGTACATGACCCTGTCCCTCATGCTTTCAATATGGTGCAGTCATCCTGTCCCCTTTACAGAAAAGCACTTCCAAAGTGTATGGTTTCCACCCCATGCTTCTCCGTTGGGACAGTGTTCTTGGTGTTACACTCATCCTTCTTCCTCCAAACACTTCGAGTGGAGTTGATAGAAAAAGGTTTTATTTTCGTGTTATCTGACCACATTATTTTCTCTCATGCCTCCTCTGGATCATCCAGATGGTCAATGGTGAACGTTAAATGGGCCTGGATATGTGCTGGTGTGAACAGGGGCTTTTGCGTGCCCTGCAGAATTTTAATCCATGATGGTGTATGGTGTTACTAAAGGTAATCTTTGAGATTGTGGTCCCAGCTCTCTGCAGGTCATTGAGCAGGTGTCACGATTGTCTCCCTGCATTTTGAGACAGCTTTTGGACTGGAGCCTCTCATATGGCACTCTTCATTTAACAAGTCCCAGAGAGGGGTCATTTGACATTTCTACAATTAGAAACCTATGGAGCTCGAAATTCCTGGGATTTCTAGTGTTAAAAGAGTTTCATTTCTCTTGGCACTGATCAAGTTAAGTGACAGTTTTGCTATTGCAGTTTTTCCAAAGCAGTTCCTTACTGAGTAATCCCTTGCACTTGCTAAGTAGTCACACTCTTCAGCTTTAAGTAGTGGTGTATCCCAGCCTTCCCTGCTGAATATATAAAGTCTTTTGTGTCCTGGCCACCTTTGAGGAAGATTCTGCAAGTCAAGTCCTGTGCTCAAGCTATATCCTTTTGGTTGTTTTATCCATCTGTTTGTTTTTAATTCCCTGGTGTGTTGTTAATGCAACGGTGAGGTCTAGTGAACCCGACCTGCCCCTCACTAGTCAGGGCTACTCCAGGGTCTTCTGAGGGTCCCAGGTTTCTGCTCTGTTAGAGTTGCAAAAACTGTATAGGGACTGCTGAGGAGAAGAGGAACAACTACAGATGAGGTTAGGAGGTGCCCACCAACCCCTCTCACTAGTTCCAGGGCCTCCCATTGTTTTTGTGTCCCCCAGTGCCCCTCTTTTCTTGTGTTTTTTTGTGCTTGCCACGCTTGCTACACTTGGCAAGCGTGACACCAGATCCTTCCATGTAGGTCTGTGATGATTCCTAACATTTCTGAGAATCATCCTTACCCCACAAGGCGAAATCTTGCATGGAGCTTCAGGCTGAGTAAGATTGACAATCATCTTATGTTTCTTTCATTTTCTAATAATTGTGCCAACAGTTGTTGTCTTCTCACCAAGCTGCTTGCCTATTGTGCTGTAGCCCATCCGTGCCTAGTGCAGGTTTACAAGTTTTTTCCCTGTCAGCTGGGTGCACTGGCAACAGTCCCAGTTTTAACTTGATTCACATACTTAGGATGCAGAAACAGATACAAGCTTTTGTCATTCTCTTTAGAGGACTCATATCTGGGGACACAGGGAAAGCATGACAATACAGTCACAGAAATTCATCACCTGCTCTGGCCTATTGAATGTGTAAGATGTTGACAACTTGGAACTGTAAGTCTACACAAACACAGGGTATGATGTTTGGCAGTCTAAAATGGGACACTATCAGTGTGTGTGTGGGTTTACAAGGACCACAATTACTCTGGTAGGCTAAAGTGGACACTATAAATAATAACATTAAGTGTAGCTTGCGATGTGGAGACTACTTTAGGATGCTTGTTGACATCAAAATCATGTGATTGGTTATGTGACTATGATGACTCAGCACGGGTCTTGTACTCTGCAAGACATTAGGAATTTTGATGCTATCCCAATCTGTAACTGGTCAGGTGACCATGATGTTAATGCAGGTCCTGCATTCTGTGGGAGTCAGAAGACCTAAAGAGGAGTTGGACTGGTGGTAAGTTCTGTATGTAGCTGTCTGTACGTGTCTCTTTGTGTGTGTATGTGTCTGTCTGTGTTTGCATTTGTATCTATGTGTGTATAGTTGAGCCTGAAATGTATGTGCTCCTGGTAGGTGTATATTAGTGAGGACATCAGAATGTATAGGCTCCTGGCAGGTATATATTAGTGAGGACATCAGAATGTATGGGCTACTGATTGGTATGTGTCTGTATGTATGTGCTCTTTGTGCACTATATATATGCACGGTATATACATTTATGTGTGCTATGTGTGTATACAAATGTGTATCTAACATACAGCATTTGTGTCACATACTGTGTTCATGTAGCATCCTTTCTATATAAAGCCCAAAAGCACAGATAAGAATTCATAGGTGTAAACATGTTGGCAATCACCCACTAAAACAGCAAAATGCTGCTCATTCATCAGGTGATTGGATTGTTTTTGGTGAAACATAAATCATTGTTCTCAGCAGCACATCGTCGGATGCCAACTAAAGATGTGCTGCTGGTAACAAGATAGTAATTGCGGACAGATTGATATTTTAGTGATCGGTTTGTGTCCATCATTCTTGGTCAACATATGTAAAAACAAGTGCTGAATGATTTCAATATTGTCGATAATGCTTGTTGAACAGCTTGAACTCACCCCATGAAAATGTACCCTAATTGTTTGAGTGTGATGGTGCAATATGTTAGCAGTTAGGACCCTACTTTAAACTTTTTCCAAGGGCTCTACGTAGTCTAAAATTGTCCCTGCCTGCCAACACTTGATAATTCAATCAACATTCTTCCGTACCTCAGTTCTCGAACCAACTCTTATTGAAACAACTGGTTTGGGTAAACCAGAGGGATATGGTTGGATCTGGCCAGATTTTTGAGCTATATTATATAGACAAAAGTGTTTGGATATTCCACTTAAGTAGTGATGGGTAGACCCGAAGATAACCGGGATCAGTGGGTCAAACTGGGTTTAAAATAAAAAACCCGATTCGGGACCAGAATTGATCCCGGGTATCTGGTCAGATGTCAGTCCCCATATAAGACTATGTGGACCCAAATCACATGTATTAAAATGATGGTAGAAAGGAAAGAGGGATTAGAGCAAGCGTGTTATACTTACCAGTCTCCGCACGTATATAACACTACTTCAGGGGCCACTCATTATCCTTTTCACATATGCACTGCATCCTCTGCCCACCGGCAGTCCCGGCATCTGTGATTTGTTGCAGTCATACAGCTCCTCCACCCTGTGTGACAGCGTGTCTGACTGCTTGCAATCACAGTGTGTGTTTCTATATTGGTGTAAAAAAATAATAAATAAATAAAAAAAATTGCCATAGGGTCCCCCATATTATGATTCCCAGCCATAATAAAGCATACAGCTACAGGCTGCAGCCCCCAGATGTTCGCATTATCTTGGCTGTTTGGCACGTTTTAAATTATTTAAATAAATAATTTTAAAGAACAGCATGCGGTCCCTCCCAATTTTGATACACAGCCATGATGATGCCAAGAGCTGGGAGATGATATTGTCAGGCTGGGGAGGTCCATGGTTATTGCCCCCCAGCCTAAAAAGAGCAGCCTACAGCACCCTAGAATTGTTGCATCAATTAGATGCGACACACTGGACCTTTAACTGGCACATCCCAATTGCCCTGGTGTGGTAGAAATCGGGGTAATAAGAGGTTAATCACAGCTCACAGCTGCCACTAAGCCCAAGATTTGTAAAGGAGTTGTCTATGAGAGCCCCCACATTTCTAATCTATAAGTAAAAGAAGTAAACAGAAACAACAAAACAAAAAAAATCCTTAATTTGAAATAATAAAAACCCTCTTTCACCAATATATTAAACCCTAAAACCACCCAGTCCCGACGTAATCCACACAAGCTACCATGATATTTCCAGCTCTTTTACATACTGAAGGCACGGCAAGCAGGCACACAACATGACCGCAGACTGTACTTCAGGCATAAAATGACTAACTTGCAGTGATGAGCGGTGACGTCACTATGGTTATCTGCAGTCACAACTGGAGGTTCCCACGGTCCTTCGCCTGTAACCACAGGTAACCTGACCTCGGGTGACCCAATTAGACTCAGTTTCTACATATTTTGACATAAAATTGCATTTTCTTTGCCAAAAGATGCAGATATGGTGCTATAATTTATACACCCTATTCCTGCACCAAATCTGCATCTTATGTCAAAAATCTCACATCAAAACATGATGTAGTTTTGATGCAATAGTGATGTGATCTTTTGCCAGTAGATGCAAATATGGTGCAGGAATATGGTGTATAAATTATAGCACCAAATCTGCATCTCTTGGCAAAATATGTGGTTTTCTGCCAAGATATGCAGGTCTGTGAGGTCACTGAGTTTAATGAGGTCACCTGAGGTAAGGTTATCTGCAGTTACAGGTGGGGTACCGTGGGAACCTCCAGCTGTGACTGCAAATCAACTGAGTGACATCACCACTCATTGCTGTGGCTAAGTCATTCACTGCCTGAAGTCTCCAGTTTGCGGTCATGTTTTGTGCCCAAGCACTGTGGCTTCAGTATGTAGCAGAGCTGGAATCATTGTGGGACCGCAAGTGGATTATGTCAGAACTTGGTGTTTTGGGGGTTAATAAAAGAGTAAAAGATGGTGTTTTTTGTATTTAATTTCAAATAAAAGATATTTTCTGTGTTTTGTGCTTTATTTCATTTCACTTACAGATTAGTTAGGGAGGGGACACCTCTCAGATGCCTCCCATTGCTAATCTAAGGCTTAGTGGCAGCTGTAAGTTGTCATTAACCCCTTATTATTCCGATTGCCACTGCACCAGGGCAATCGGGATGAGCATGGTAACGTGTCGAGATTGTCGAGTCTAATGAATGCAACAATCCTAGGCAGCTGCAGGCTGCTATTTTTAAGGCATGGGGAAGCCCAATAGCCATGGACCTCACCAGCCTGAGAATACCAGCCCCCAGCTGTTGGCTTTTTCATAGCTGTGTATCAACATTGTAGGGACCACAAAACGTTGTTAAAATTATTTAAATCATATTTTAAAAGAGCCGCATGCGGTCCCTCTTATTTTGATACACAGCCAAGATACACACACGGCTGAGAGCTGCAGCCTGTAGGCATATGCTTTATCTGTGCTGGGTATCATAATATGGGGGGACCTTATGCCAATTTATTTATTAATTAATTTATTTTTACACCAATATAAGGACACATACAGCAGCCATGATTGAAAGCAGTCAGACACGCTGTCACACAGAGTGGGGGCGTGGTACTAATACAACCAGAGACACTAGGGTTGCCGGTGGGCAGGGGAAGCAGTGCGTATGTATGAAGGATACTGAGAAGCCTTGGAAGTAGTGTTACATCTGTAAGGAGACTGAAAATATTAACGCGCCTGCTTTCCCTTTTTTTCTTTATTTTTCCTTTATTTTTTTATTACTTGAGTTGCCAAATCGAGATCATTACTGGGAGTTCCCTTAGAACTCCAAGCCCAAGGTCGATGCTTGGGCACTTTTGAACCCATGCGGATGCTTACTTTTACAGTCTGGGTCTGCCCATCACTACTCTTAAGCATTAATTTCAAGTTTTTCATAAGCAACATTACCACATTTGTATAAAGTCAACCACCTAGCTATGCAGTGCGCCCTTACAAACATGCAAACCTTATATGACTAAGCATAATACCAAAAATCTGTGGTGTGATTAATCACTTTTATCTATCTGGCAGTTTGATGGGTTTGACAAATGCCAGGAGAACATGTTTGACTGACTGCAATATGCCAATGCAAAGAGAACTTGGCATGGAAATATAAATGCTAATAACATGCAGATATAGGGTTCACCTAATAAACCCTAGACTCTATGATTGAAAGCCTGAGACTGCCAAGAGGAATGCAGTTAAATTCCTCCCAGCAGTAGAGCTTTCAGTGTGGTGACTGGGTAGCTTAAGAACACTACTATCCTCCAGATTAACAGCATATCTGCAGGTTAATAGCATTTTTTACATGACAGGTTTTTTTTACAGATTGGTGGAAGAGGGATAATGATATGGAATTGTGGGTTGGTCTAGGAACCTATTTCTAGTAAAGGAAAGCGTTAATGATTCAGCATATTAAGCAATGTTTGATATTTGGTTTTTATTTTGTTTCAGCCTGACTGTATCCTATTAGACAAAGCAAGGTCTATAACAACATAGTTGGGTACATTTGATGTGAAAAAGCTTGACTGGCCCACACATTGCCTTGATCTCAACCCAATTGGAGACCTTTGATATGAGCTAGAATGGAGATTGGGAGCCAGGTCCTCTCAATCCCACATTTGTGTTTGACCTCACAAATGCAACGTTGGATGAATGAGCAAAAATTCCCACAAGAACACTCCAAAATTTTGTAGAAAACGTTCCCAGAAGAATGAAAGATGTATTAACTGCAAAGGAAGGGCAGCAGCATTTAGAATGGGATGTCATTAAAGTTCCTCTAGGTGTAAAGTGTAGGTGTAAATACTTTTGCACAAATAGTGTCTTTGGACTGCACAATATTAAAGACTTACATGTATTACCAGTTGGACATGATGCTTTTTAGAAAACTATAGTCTATTAATTTAAGTGATCAGCAGGGAAAGTCTCAGCTTACAGACTACATCAATGCTATTTTTTGACTTATCTAGATAAAGTGATGGAGGATAGAAATAAATATCCACTTTGGCTTGTCATCATTTTCAAACAGACAGATTCTAAATAGATTTAAAAACTTGAAAATAATCTAAAAGGAATAAGAACATTTACATTAAAAAAAAACAAAACAAAAACCAAAATGATTGCAATTCATAAGTACTGATCACTGCTGCATCCTTTTTTATTTAGCAATGTCCATGAAACAAGAAAACAGATTAGGTCCCTTCTTCAGCAAATACTAAAATCTATTTATATGCAAATAAGCTATCCATTATTATTAGTATGAGATGAGATTTAGGCACAAAGTAAGAAATAAATTATCACTGGAAACCATTAACAAATTCCATTTCAATACATAACATTGTACAATAGTCCGCACTCACATAGTGTTTGATTTATCTTAAAGAAGAATTGGTAAATCCCACACACAGGCGATACTGGGCACTACAGTATGTCTTCTGACATACTATTTTGTTTTTTGTATAATATGGTTTTCTTTTTCCAATATAGTTTATTATACAATTTGGATAATTAGATATGAACTAAACTAGAGATAAGTTTTAATTAACTTCAGTAAAACAATCACCAAATGAATTATACAATTTGGGTTTGTTTGAAATTCAAAAAGATGTTATTGCTAAACAAGCAAACCAGGATGTATTTAGGACTAGGCACCTGAGTTACGGTACTGGGGCCAAAGGGTTGTAGGGAGCAGCACCAGGAACGGAGATTTTTTTCAACTTTTTAAATTCTCTCCCTTGCATTCCACAAGACTAGAAAGGCATCTCTTTGAGGAGGACGGGATTCTGGATAAAATGTGCTCTATGAATGATACCGTCAGCTCCAACCAGCTGAGAATGAGAAACATGTCTCCTGCAGATTGGATTTATATCAGCATTGCTTGGAATGTGGGGCAACGGGCCATCCGGAGACTACTCATCTCTAGTATCTCAGCATCACCCCCCTTGTCTGTGCTGTCATTGTCAGTATCAGTGGTATGTACATAAGCATAGAGAGGGGATAACAGGAGCACATATGTAGATTTATTCGCACACAGTATATACACCAGCATCTGTGTAGGAGGTGGTTGGATCACCACACTCCTACGATCTGCAAATAATGTATATTAAAGCTAATGTAAAGTGTACAGCGGGGGGAAATAGCAGAACTGAAGTAGTGCAGTACTTGGCACCCTCTAATGCAGGGGTGGGGAACCTCCGGCCCGCAGGACGTATTCAGCCCCGATGACTCTTTATATGGCCCCTGGGCACATTCCCAGAACTGCAGTACTCAGGCGGCAGCTGCAGTCTTGTTGGCTGCTGACTCTTTAAATTTAAATGTGTAGTGCACATACCATTAGGTCCTCAGCTTGCTGGCCTATGCCAGCCTGCTGAGGACATACTTTGTAGTCAGGGTAAGCATGAGATGCGCTGCGCTCCAGTGCCACAGAAGAAGAGGAAGCATCAGGTTTACCGGCCTCCCTTTTGTAGATGCCTTCCACTGCTGAGAGCCTCCTGCCTCCCGTGGTGTACTGAGCCTCCTGCCTCCCACTCTGCAGTAAATCTCCTGCCTCCTACAGTGAAGTGTGCCTCCTACCTCTCACGGTTCTGTTTGCATCCTACCTCCCGCGGTTTTGTGAGCCTTCTGCTTCCCGCAGTGCTGTGAGCCTCCTCCGGTGCTGTGAGCCTCCTGCCTTCCGCGGTGCTGTGAGGCTCCTGCCTCCCATGGTTCTGTGAGCCTCCTGCCTCCCGCGGTGCTGTAAACCTCCTGCCTTCCTTGGTGCTGTGAGCCTCCTGCCTCCCGCGGTGCTGTGAGCCTCCTGCCTCCTGCGGTGCTTTGAACCTCCTGCAGTGCTGTATGATTCTTGCCTCCCATGGTGCTGTGAGCGTCCTGTGGTGATGTGAGCCTCCTGCCTCCTGCGGTGCTGTGTGACTCTTGCCTCCCGCAGTGCTGTGAGCCTCCTGCGGTGATGTGAGTCTCCTGCCTCCCGTGGTGCTGTGAGCCTCCTGCCTCCTGCGAGCCCTTTACCCAGTGCTGTGTACCCCCCTAGTACTGTGAACGCCCACCAGTTCTATGTGCCCCCCTCCCAGTGCTGTGTCCCACCCCCCAGTGCTGTCTGTGCCCCCTTGGTGATATCTGTGCCCCCTTACTCCTGTCTGTGTCCCCCAGTCCTGTTTGTGCCCCTCTAGTGCTGTCCGTGCCGCCGCCAGTACTGTCCATTCCCATCAGTACTGTCTATGCCCCCCAGTGATGCCCAAGCCCCGAGCCTTCCTGCGATGTGTATATGCCCTCAGCCACTCCTGTGATGCTTATATGTCCCCAGCTCCTCCTGTGATGTGTATATGTCTCCATCTTCTCATGTGATGTGTATTTGCCCCCAGCCCCTCCTGTGATATATATATGCCCCCAGCCCCTCCTGTGATGTATATATGCTACCAACCCCTGCTGTGATGTTTATGTGCCCCTAGCTCCTCCTGTGATGTGTATATGCCCCAGTCCCTCTTGTGATGTATATATGCCTCCCAGCCCCTCCTGTGATTTATATATGCCCCCCAGCCCCTCCTGTGATGTATATATGCCTCCATCCCCTCCTATGATGTATATATGCCCCCAGCCCCTCCTGGGATGTATATATTCCCCAACCCCTCCCGTGATGTATATATGCCCCCAACCCCTCCCGTGATGTATTTATGCCCCCAGCCCCTCCTGTGATGTATGTATGCCCCAACCCCCTCCTGTGATGTATATATGCCTCCAACTACTCCTGTGATGTATATATGCCCCAACCCCTCCTGTGATGTATATATGCCCCAACTCCTAATGTGATGTATATATGCCCCCAACCCCTCCTGTGATGTAAATATATGCCCCAGCCCCTCCTTTGAGGTATATATGCCCCCAACCCTTTCTGTGATGTATATATGCCCCCAGCCCCTCTTGTGATGTATATATGCCCCAGCCCCTTCTGTGATGTATGTACCTCCAGTGTCTCCTATGTGATGTATATCATTTACCAATCTGTTGACTGCGCTCCAAACCAAGACAAACCTGGAAAAGCAGTTGTGAAAAGTAACATGATCAATATCGCCGAACATCACAGCCACACCAAAGTGAAGCAGCTCCACCCACCACAATAGGGGTGTAGAAGTGAGTTAATTAATTGTTTGACAAAATTTATTAGGGTAATTTTCAAGCTGATAATTTGGTGGTAGAAATCTACAAATGACCGCCGGCAGAAAAAAGGTTCCCCACCCCTGCTCTAGTGACTATGAGTTATAAGTGTCTTATAACAGATTAAATTTTACTGTAATGCTTGTTTTATAGTGTAATCACAACCATATAATACAAAGCATAGGAATGCTACGTAGGAATGTTAGCAGATAGGTATTAGAGTAAGAGAGGGTTTTAGGATGTAGCATGTAATAGATACTTCCTGGTTACTGAGAAACTGAGATCCAGGATGGGAGGAGTGCCTGTGAGCATAGGGTTGGATAGTGCAACAGGCCAGGAATAGAGTTAGTTCTGCAGAGAGGTTCTGGTGCAAGGATGAGCTCTGTACTAGGGTCCATGAGGGAACCAGGAGGTATCCTCTGTGGTGTCCAGAGCCTACAGCTCACCTCATAATTGGCACAGTATAACCATCTGAGGCAGCAATTGGACATGTGAAGCTACGAAGCCAAGAAACAGAGAAAAGCAGAAGTTTAGACTCGGTTGCTGGAAAGCTAAAACACCAGGGTGAGGGCTAGATAGGAAACATATCCAACAGAACAGTGGCAGTAGAACAGAGTTGTATTTCCATGTCTGTCCAGAAGATTGAAAGTCAAATAAAGCATTTGTTGGTGAGTTGCAAAGAATTTCGGAGGGTGATGAGTTGTCCTGCTACGTCTATGATGGTGAGAAGCAGCGGGGTGGGGGATGCACCCCAGAAGACTCAAGTAAGTGTCCCTACACCCCGTCGGGGCGGAACACATACACAAGTTCAGTCTAGTAAAGTAGAGCAGAGCCCTGCCGGCCATCACCTGGCTCAGCTCTACATTTAGCATGGTGTCTTGAATCTGTGCAGGATACAATGAAATCTCAAGACTATCAAGGCATTCCGCAATGAAATGTGCTGCCAGGTATCAGAAAGCTTTGTTTGAGTCACTGATCATGGATTCTTCAACAGGATAATGACCCAAAACTCACAGATAAAAATATTGAAGAATGGTAAGAGCAAGGCATTAGACTATTCTAAAGGGGCTTCTCTGGGCCCTTATTAAGACCCTATTGAATATTAGTAGAAGGCCCTGAAAGATGCAGTCTGGAGAAGGTACCTTCACACCTCAGAGAGCTGGAGCAGTTAACTCACAGCTGAGACAGCTGCAGTAGTTTACTCATGAGAAGTAGGCCATGATACCTGTGGACAGGCGCAGAAGCCTCATTGATAGTTACAGAAATTGTTTGTTTTCATTGATTATTTAAAAAAAAAAAAAAAATCCTGCAAAAAATTATTAGTTAAAGGAATCATTATTTTTGTCCAGGCAAGTTTCAATAGTTTTATTTTTTTATCTTCTCTTGAACGCCAATTCAAAAGCAATGTCTGATTTTCATTCGTTGATATTCAGTAAATTTAAATTGAAAATTAATTTTATCAGTTGTAAACAATTTCTGTGACAATTGTAAGATTTACTTTTTTTAATAGAAGGGTAACAACAATTTTGTTCATTTGTGTACACTCATTAGACAGTCATGTTTGTATGTTTCTGATGTGCACAGGTATAAAAATGTATATATACAGTGCGTGAAATAAGTATTGAACACGTCACAAATTTACTAAGTAAATATATTTTTAAAGGTGTCATTGGTAACAACTCACAATCCACAAGGGCAAAGAAAACAAACCATAGATGTCCATAAATTAGGTTATGTGAAATATAGAGAAATGAAACAGGGAAAAATTACTAAACACAATGAAATTTCAGTAATACTTTATACAAAAGCCTTTGTTGCTGATAACAGCATAAAGATGCCTTCTGTATGGAGAAACTAGTCACATGCATTGCTCAGTACTAGAGTTGAGCGCGGTTCGTGGTTCGTGGTTCTCCAGTTCGCGGCTCGAGTGATTTTGGGGCATGTTCTAGATCGAACTAGAACTCGAGCTTTTTGCAAAAGCTCGATAGTTCTAGAAACGTTCGAGAACGGTTCTAGCAGCCAAAAAACAGCTAAATCCTAGCTTGGTTTCTGCTGTAATAGTGTAAGTCACTCTGTGAATCAAACTATTATCACATTTCAGTGTATAGTGTGCGTGAACAGCGCCTTCAGATCACTGCTGTTTCTATAATGGCCATTTTTTTTTTTTTTCCTTGTCTTCCTTCCCTAAGCGCGCGCGTCTTGTGGGGCGGGCCAGCATGTCAGCCAATCACAGACACACACACACCTAAGTGGACTTTGAGCCAGAGAAGCAACGGCATGTGTGATAGGATCTGCATGTCACATGTCCCTGCATTATAAAACCGGACATTTTCTTCACGAACGCCATTATCTGCCTTCTGCGTCTTTGGTGTCAGACATCAGTGTCGCAGCTCCGTCCTCCTGAGTCCTATAGCCGATACAGCTGTATGCGCTGCATACACAGCGTTAGACAGCTTAGGGAGAGCACATTCTAGCAGTCCTTTTAAGGGCTCAAAGCGGCAGGGTCAGAGAGCCATAAGTGACAGGTCCTGCAAACAGCAACAGCGTCTGTGTAGCCCAGGTCAGGGATTTCCTCCCTGCATTTCACCATTAGGAGGGAATAGAAAGGCAGGCTTCCATTCCTCTACCCAGAGCACCACAATCCTGCCACTGTACCCTCTTGTCCTCTGCACACTCCAACTCATTCTAAGTAAGCCATTATACTAGCAAACATTCAGTGTACCTAGTGGCATCCTATACGTGGCTATTGGACTTTGCTATAGTCCCACTAGTGCAAAGACATTTGCAGAGCACGTCTGCCTGCATTGCACACTACAACTTTTTTAAACTAAGCAATTTTACTAGCAAACACTCAGTGTACCTAGTGGCATCCTATACGTGGCTATTGGACTTTGCTATAGTCCCACTAGTGCCAAGACATTTGCAGAGCGCATCTGCCTGCGTTGCACACTCCAACGAATTATAACTAAGCCATTATACTAGCACACACTCAGTGTACCTAGTGGCATCCTATACGTGGCTATTGGACTTTGCTATAGTCCCACTAGTGCAAAGACATTAGCAGAGCACATCTGCCTGCATTGCACACTCCAAGTTTTTTAAACTAAGCAATTTTACTAGCAAACACTCAGTGTACCTAGTGGCATCCTATACGTGGCTATTGGACTTTGCTATAGTCCCACTAGTGCAAAGACATTTGCAGAGCACGTCTGCCTGCATTGCACACTACAACTTTTTTAAACTAAGCAATTTTACTAGCAAACACTCAGTGTACCTAGTGGCATCCTATACGTGGCTATTGGACTTTGCTATAGTCCCACTAGTGCCAAGACATTTGCAGAGCGCATCTGCCTGCGTTGCACACTCCAACTAATTATAACTAAGCCATTATACTTGCACACACTAAGTGTTTTTTAGTGGCATCCTATACGTGGCTATTGGACTTTGCTATAGTCCTACTAGTGCCAAGACATTTGCAGAGCGCATCTGCCTGCGTTGCACACTCCAACTAATTATAACTAAGCCATTATACTAGCACACACTCAGTGAACCTAGTGGCATCCTATACGTGGCTATTGGACTTTGCTATAGTCCCACTAGTGCCAAGACATTTGCAGCACGTCTGCCTGCGTTGCACACTCCAACTAATTATAACTAAGCCATTATACTAGCACACACTCAGTGTACCTAGTGGCATCCTATACGTGGCTATTGGACTTTGCTATAGTCCCACTAGTGCCAAGACATTTGCAGCACGTCTGCCTGCGTTGCACACTCCAACTAATTATAACTAAGCCATTATACTAGCACACACTCAGTGTACCTAGTGGCATCCTATACGTGGCTATTGGACTTTGCTATAGTCCCACTAGTGCCAAGACATTTGCAGCACGTCTGCCTGCGTTGCACACTCCAACTAATTATAACTAAGCCATTATACTAGCACATACTCAGTGTACCTAGTGGCATCCTATACGTGGCTATTGGACTTTGCTATAGTCCCACTAGTGCCAAGACATTTGCAGCACGTCTGCCTGCGTTGCACACTCCAACTAATTATAACTAAGCCATTATACTAGCACACACTCAGTGTACCTAGTGGCATCCTATACGTGGCTATTGGACTTTGCTATAGTCCCACTAGTGCCAAGACATTTGCAGCACGTCTGCCTGCGTTGCACACTCCAACTAATTATAACTAAGCCATTATACTAGCACACACTCAGTGTACCTAGTGGCATCCTATACGTGGCTATTGGACTTTGCTATAGTCCCACTAGTGCCAAGACATTTGCAGCACGTCTGCCTGCGTTGCACACTCCAACTAATTATAACTAAGCCATTATACTAGCACACACTCAGTGTACCTAGTGGCATCCTATACGTGGCTATTGGACTTTGCTATAGTCCCACTAGTGCCAAGACATTTGCAGCACGTCTGCCTGCGTTGCACACTCCAACTAATTGTAACTAAGCCATTATACTAGCACACACTCAGTGTACCTAGTGGCATCCTATACGTGGCTATTGGACTTTGCTATAGTCCCACTAGTGCCAAGACATTTGCAGCACGTCTGCCTGCGTTGCACACTCCAACTAATTATAACTAAGCCATTATACTAGCACACACTCAGTGTACCTAGTGGCATCCTATACGTGGCTATTGGACTTTGCTATAGTCCCACTAGTGCCAAGACATTTGCAGCACGTCTGCCTGCGTTGCACACTCCAACTAATTATAACTAAGCCATTATACTAGCACACACTCAGTGTACCTAGTGGCATCCTATACGTGGCTATTGGACTTTGCTATAGTCCCACTAGTGCCAAGACATTTGCAGCACGTCTGCCTGCGTTGCACACTCCAACTAATTATAACTAAGCCATTATACTAGCACACACTCAGTGTACCTAGTGGCATCCTATACGTGGCTATTGGACTTTGCTATAGTCCCACTAGTGCCAAGACATTTGCAGCACGTCTGCCTGCGTTGCACACTCCAACTAATTATAACTAAGCCATTATACTAGCACACACTCAGTGTACCTAGTGGCATCCTATACGTGGCTATTGGACTTTGCTATAGTCCTACTAGTGCCAAGACATTTGCAGAGCGCATCTGCCTGCGTTGCACACTCCAACTAATTATAACTAAGCCATTATACTAGCACACACTCAGTGAACCTAGTGGCATCCTATACGTGGATATTGGACTTTGCTATAGTCCCACTAGTGCCAAGACATTTGCAGCACGTCTGCCTGCGTTGCACACTCCAACTAATTATAACTAAGCCATTATACTAGCACACACTCAGTGTACCTAGTGGCATCCTATACGTGGCTATTGGACTTTGCTATAGTCCCACTAGTGCCAAGACATTTGCAGCACGTCTGCCTGCGTTGCACACTCCAACTAATTATAACTAAGCCATTATACTAGCACACACTCAGTGTACCTAGTGGCATCCTATACGTGGCTATTGGACTTTGCTATAGTCCCACTAGTGCCAAGACATTTGCAGCACGTCTGCCTGCGTTGCACACTCCAACTAATTATAACTAAGCCATTATACTAGCACACACTCAGTGTACCTAGTGGCATCCTATACGTGGCTATTGGACTTTGCTATAGTCCCACTAGTGCCAAGACATTTGCAGCACGTCTGCCTGCGTTGCACACTCCAACTAATTATAACTAAGCCATTATACTAGCACACACTCAGTGTACCTAGTGGCATCCTATACGTGGCTATTGGACTTTGCTATAGTCCCACTAGTGCCAAGACATTTGCAGCACGTCTGCCTGCGTTGCACACTCCAACTAATTATAACTAAGCCATTATACTAGCACACACTCAGTGTACCTAGTGGCATCCTATACGTGGCTATTGGACTTTGCTATAGTCCTACTAGTGCCAAGACATTTGCAGAGCGCATCTGCCTGCGTTGCACACTCCAACTAATTATAACTAAGCCATTATACTAGCACACACTCAGTGAACCTAGTGGCATCCTATACGTGGATATTGGACTTTGCTATAGTCCCACTAGTGCCAAGACATTTGCAGCACGTCTGCCTGCGTTGCACACTCCAACTAATTATAACTAAGCCATTATACTAGCACACACTCAGTGTACCTAGTGGCATCCTATACGTGGCTATTGGACTTTGCTATAGTCCCACTAGTGCCAAGACATTTGCAGCACGTCTGCCTGCGTTGCACACTCCAACTAATTATAACTAAGCCATTATACTAGCACACACTCAGTGTACCTAGTGGCATCCTATACGTGGCTATTGGACTTTGCTATAGTCCCACTAGTGCCAAGACATTTGCAGCACGTCTGCCTGCGTTGCACACTCCAACTAATTATAACTAAGCCATTATACTAGCACACACTCAGTGTACCTAGTGGCATCCTATACGTGGCTATTGGACTTTGCTATAGTCCCACTAGTGCCAAGACATTTGCAGCACGTCTGCCTGCGTTGCACACTCCAACTAATTATAACTAAGCCATTATACTAGCACACACTCAGTGTACCTAGTGGCATCCTATACGTGGCTATTGGACTTTGCTATAGTCCCACTAGTGCCAAGACATTTGCAGCACGTCTGCCTGCGTTGCACACTCCAACTAATTATAACTAAGCCATTATACTAGCACACACTCAGTGTACCTAGTGGCATCCTATACGTGGCTATTGGACTTTGCTATAGTCCTACTAGTGCCAAGACATTTGCAGAGCGCATCTGCCTGCGTTGCACACTCCAACTAATTATAACTAAGCCATTATACTAGCACACACTCAGTGAACCTAGTGGCATCCTATACGTGGATATTGGACTTTGCTATAGTCCCACTAGTGCCAAGACATTTGCAGCACGTCTGCCTGCGTTGCACACTCCAACTAATTATAACTAAGCCATTATACTAGCACACACTCAGTGTACCTAGTGGCATCCTATACGTGGCTATTGGACTTTGCTATAGTCCCACTAGTGCCAAGACATTTGCAGCACGTCTGCCTGCGTTGCACACTCCAACTAATTATAACTAAGCCATTATACTAGCACACACTCAGTGTACCTAGTGGCATCCTATACGTGGCTATTGGACTTTGCTATAGTCCCACTAGTGCCAAGACATTTGCAGCACGTCTGCCTGCGTTGCACACTCCAACTAATTATAACTAAGCCATTATACTAGCACACACTCAGTGTACCTAGTGGCATCCTATACGTGGCTATTGGACTTTGCTATAGTCCTACTAGTGCCAAGACATTTGCAGAGCGCATCTGCCTGCGTTGCACACTCCAACTAATTATAACTAAGCCATTATACTAGCACACACTCAGTGTACCTAGTGGCATCCTATACGTGGCTATTGGACTTTGCTATAGTCCCACTAGTGCCAAGACATTTGCAGCACGTCTGCCTGCGTTGCACACTCCAACGAATTATAACTAAGTTACATTGTCAGGGATATTTATTCTTTATTATTCTGCTGTTAATAAAGCTAGACCACCACTGCAATCTTCACCACCTCTCAATTTTTACTACCACATTTTCAGTCCACAATCTTGTCGCAATCAACATGAGTGGCAAAATGAGAGATGCTGGTGGAAAGGGGAAGAGGCGTGGTGGAAAAGGCAAAAAAGGTTTTGTCAGTGGGGAAGGTGCCAAAGCTCCATTATCATCTGCTGAAGATAGACCATCTACTAGCAAAAGTAAGATGTCTACTACTTATTGTGGACAATCCGATGTGCTCCCTTTTTTACGGACACGAACAAGAGGAACAAAGGTAGATGATGGGCAAAAAAGGAAAATGCTTGAATGGATCTCAAGTGGTCCAACAAGTGCCCTCTCAGCCACTTCAAGTACCGCATCCAAAAAACACCATTCCTCTGAGTTGTCATCCCAATCACACTTGATTTCTCCCAGCTCTGAAGTCTCCATCAGCCCTGCACAGTATGGTGGAACTGAGATGGCTGAGTCTGCAGAGCTGTTCAGTCACACTATAGCCTGGGAATCAGAGGTCTGCTCCCAAGCTACAGTGAGTACAGAACAGGAAATGGTCTGCAGTGATGCCCAGAACCTTTTTGACTCAGATTCAGGCCGTGAGGACCAAGTTTCTGAGCATAATGTTGACCCTTTGTCACAAACTGTAACACCTGTGGTTATAGACAATGAGGAACATACTGATGAAGATGAGACGCAGATACCCGATTGGGATGACAACTTAAATATTCGGTCAGGGCAAGAAGAGGCTCGGTCTGAGGGGGAGGGGAGTGCGAACACAACAATTGATGATGACGTTCTAGATCCCACCTACTGTCAACCCCCAGTCAGGCACTCGAGGAGGTCAACAGAGGCGGTGGAGGAGGATGCAACCGACGACGAAGTTACCTTGCGCCTTCCTGGACAGAGTCGGAGCACTGGTAGCACGTCTACAACTGCATCCTCAGCCACCACTCTGCCTATGAGCATTATTCGGGGTGGATCAACAGGTCGCATGGCCTCTAAGCCTTGCCTAGCCTGGGCCTTTTTTCACATCGAAAAAGATCGCCCAACTCATGTGATATGTAACATTTGTCATGATTCTGTTAGTAGAGGTCAAAACCTCAGCAGTTTGACAACTTCTTCCATGAATCGTCACATGAATAAATATCATAAGTCCCGGTGGGAAGCTCACCGTGCTGCAATGCCGGCTAGCGGAGCGAACCATCCACCGCCCGCCCCTTCCAGTGCATCCGCGCGCTCTTCATCTTCTAGGACTGTGGGGACAGCTGTCACACCTGTTTTTCCACGCAAAACTTCCACCACTGTAACCGCAACAGGCAGTTTGCTTGTAAGGTCGTCAGTTGGTTTGGAAGGGGAAACAAGTGAGTGTGTACAGCTCTCTGAGACATCGATAGCACCAACGTTGGATGAAGGCAACATCATGTCTCCGCCTGCACTTTCCTCACAAACCTGCATTTTTCCAGGGACACCCTACTCAACACCGTCTACACACAGCAGCCAGATCTCTGTCCCTCAGATGTGGTCAAATAAAAGGCCACTTCCTCCGACCCATGACAAAGCTAAGAGGTTGACTCTATCCCTCTGTAAGCTGCTGGCTACCGAAATGCTGCCTTTCCGCCTAGTGGACACACAGGATTTTAGAGACCTTATGTCTGTCGCTGTGCCCCAGTACCAGATGCCTAGTCGCCACTACTTCTCTAAGAAAGGTGTGCCCGCGCTACACCAGCATGTCGCACACAACATCACCGCTTCCTTGAGAAACTCTGTGTGTGAACGGGTGCATTTCACCACCGATACTTGGACCAGTAAGCATGGACAGGGACGTTACATGTCGCTGACTGGGCACTGGGTAACTATGGTGATAGATGGTGAAGGGTCTGCTGCACAAGTCTTGCCGTCCCCACGACTTGTGTGTCAATCCTCTGTCTGTCCAAGTTCCGCCACAGCTTCTGCATCCTCCACCTCATCTGGGTCCTCCACCTCCGCCCCAAGCCTGCCTGGTCAGGCCACCAGCGTTCTCACTGCGCAGAAGGAATCACGCACGCCTCATTACTATGCTGGCAGCCGAGCGCAACGGCATCAGGCGGTCTTTAGCTTGACATGTCTTGGTAATAAGAGTCACACAGCTGAGGAGTTGTGGTCAGCTCTGCGGTCCGAGTTTAATAAATGGTTGTCTCCACTCAACCTGCAGCCTGGTAAGGCCGTGTGCGACAATGCTGCAAACCTGGGTGCGGCCCTTCGCCTGGGCAAGGTGACACACGTACCTTGTATGGCTCACGTGTTGAACCTTGTCGTGCAGCAATTTTTAACACACTATCCCGGCCTAGATGGCCTTCTGAACAGGGCACGAAAACTGTCTGCTCACTTCCGGCGTTCAAGCGCCGCAGCTGAGCGACTTGCATCGCTACAGAAGTCTTTCGGCCTGCCGGTTCATCGCCTGAAATGCGATGTGGCGACACGCTGGAATTCAACTCTCCACATGTTACAGCGACTGTGGCAGCACCGCAGAGCCCTGGTGCAATACGTCATGACGTATAGCCTGGGCCAACGAGATGCAGAGGTGGGGCAGATCACCCTGATGGAGTGGTCTCAGATCAAGGACCTATGCACCCTTCTGCACAGTTTCGACATGGCGACGAATATGTTTAGCTCTGACAATGCCATTATCAGCATGACGATTCCAGTCATTTACATGCTGGAGCACACGCTAAACACTATTCGGAGTCAGGGGGTGGGACAACATGAAGGGGAGGAACTACAGGAGGATTCATATGTGCAAGGGACAACAACATCACCAAGGTCCAGACGTTCATCATCACCAACGCAGCAGGCATGGGACCATGGGGAACAGGGATCGACAAGGGCGCATAGTAGCAGGCGAAATGTTGAGCAAGGTGCAGGAGAACATGAAGAAATGGAGGACGAACTGTCCATGGACATGGAAGACTCAGCGGATGAGGGAGACCTTGGTCAAATTTCAGTTGAAAGAGGTTGGGGGGAGATGTCAGAGGAAGAAAGAACGGGTAGCACCTCTATGCCACAAACACAGCGTGGACTTGGTCCGCATGGCTGCGCAAGACACATGAGTGCCTTTTTGTTGCACTACCTCCAACATGACAGTCGTATTGTCAAAATTAGAAGTGATGATGACTACTGGATTGCCACACTATTAGATCCCCGGTACAAGTCCAAATTTTGTGACATAATTCCAGCCATAGAAAGGGACGCACGTATGCAGGAGTATCAGCAGAAGCTGTTAGTCGATCTTAGCTCGGCTTTTCCACCAAACAACCGTGCAGGTGCAGGGAGGGAATCTCCCAGTTGTAACTTGACAAACATGGGACGGTCTCGTCATCTTCACCAGTCTACCCGTACCAGTAGGACCGTATCTGGTGCCGGTAACAGCAATTTTATGGAATCTTTTCAAAATTTTTTTAGACCCTCTTTTGCAAGGCCACCAGAGACAACAAGTCTGACACATACTCAACGGCTGGAGAGGATGATACAGGAGTATCTCCAAATGAACATCGATGCCATGACTGTGCAACTGGAGCCTTGCTCCTTTTGGGCTTCAAACATAGAAAAATGGCCAGAGCTCTCCAGTTACGCCTTGGAGATTTTGTCGTGTCCAGCTGCCAGCGTTGTCTCTGAACGTGTCTTCAGTGCTGCTGGGTGTGTGCTGACAGATAAGCGCACGCGTCTGTCCAGTGACAATGTGGACAGACTGACGTTCATCAAAATGAACAAGTCATGGATCCAGAAGGAATTTACTACCCCTGTGTCATCCTGGGGAGAGTAAATGCTTGTGGGTTTGGAATGTGCTTGATGCAAATCAAAACATCCTGTTTGCAACTAGGGCCCAAGTGCTGCCACTGATGGGGTGGGTGTCTGTGTGGCCCAATTTTTGGAAAAAAGGGAGACTCCGCTTGGAGTAACCCTTGCTTACATTGTTTTTAAAAGAAGCCAAGATGAACAAGTCATGGGTCAGCAAAGACTTTGCTACCTACCCCGGTGTCATCCTGGGGACGGTTAATTATGGGGTATTTTTGAATGTGATTGATGCAAATCAAAACATCCTGTTTTCAACTAGGGCCCAAGTGCTGCCACTGATGGGGTGGGTGTCTGTGTGGCCCAATTTTTGGAAAAAAAGGGAGACTCCGCTTGGAGTAACCCTTGCTTGATGTGTTTTTAAAAGAAGCCAAGATGAACAGAGCTGGGATCAGCAAAGACTTTGCTACCTACCCCGGTGTCATCCTGGGGACGGATAAGAATGGCGTATTTTTGAATGTGCTTGATGCAAATCAAAACATCCTGTTTGCAACTAGGGCCCAAGTGCTGCCACTGATGGGGTGGGTGTCTGTGTGGCCCAATTTTTGGAAAAAAAGGGAGACTCCGCTTGGAGTAACCCTTGCTTGATGTGTTTTTAAAAGAAGCCAAGATGAACAGAGCTGGGATCAGGAAAGACTTTGCTACCTACCCCGGTGTCATCCTGGGGACGGATAAGAATGGCGTATTTTTGAATGTGCTTGATGCAAATCAAAACATCCTGTTTGCAACTAGGGCCCAAGTGCTGCCACTGATGGGGTGGGTGTCTGTGTGGCCCAATTTTTGGAAAAAAGGGAGACTCCGCTTGGAGTAACCCTTGCTTACATTGTTTTTAAAAGAAGCCAAGATGAACAAGTCATGGGTCAGCAAAGACTTTGCTACCTACCCCGGTGTCATCCTGGGGACGGTTAATTATGGGGTATTTTTGAATGTGATTGATGCAAATCAAAACATCCTGTTTGCAACTAGGGCCCAAGTGCTGCCACTGATGGGGTGGGTGTCTGTGTGGCCCAATTTTTGGAAAAAAAGGGAGACTCCGCTTGGAGTAACCCTTGCTTGATGTGTTTTTAAAAGAAGCCAAGATGAACAGAGCTGGGATCAGGAAAGACTTTGCTACCTACCCCGGTGTCATCCTGGGGACGGATAAGAATGGCGTATTTTTGAATGTGCTTGATGCAAATCAAAACATCCTGTTTGCAACTAGGGCCCAAGTGCTGCCACTGATGGGGTGGGTGTCTGTGTGGCCCAATTTTTGGAAAAAAAGGGAGACTCCGCTTGGAGTAACCCTTGCTTGATGTGTTTTTAAAAGAAGCCAAGATGAACAGAGCTGGGATCAGCAAAGACTTTGCTACCTACCCCGGTGTCATCCTGGGGACGGATAAGAATGGCGTATTTTTGAATGTGCTTGATGCAAATCAAAACATCCTGTTTGCAACTAGGGCCCAAGTGCTGCCACTGATGGGGTGGGTGTCTGTGTGGCCCAATTTTTGGAAAAAAAGGGAGACTCCGCTTGGAGTAACCCTTGCTTGATGTGTTTTTAAAAGAAGCCAAGATGAACAGAGCTGGGATCAGCAAAGACTTTGCTACCTACCCCGGTGTCATCCTGGGGACGGATAAGAATGGCGTATTTTTGAATGTGCTTGATGCAAATCAAAACATCCTGTTTGCAACTAGGGCCCAAATGCTGCCACTGATGGGGTGGGTGTCTGTGTGGCCCAATTTTTGGAAAAAAAGGGAGACTCCGCTTGGAGTAACCCTTGCTTGATGTGTTTTTAAAAGAAGCCAAGATGAACAGAGCTGGGATCAGGAAAGACTTTGCTACCTACCCCGGTGTCATCCTGGGGACGGATAAGAATGGCGTATTTTTGAATGTGCTTGATGCAAATCAAAACATCCTGTTTGCAACTAGGGCCCAAGTGCTGCCACTGATGGGGTGGGTGTCTGTGTGGCCCAATTTTTGGAAAAAAAGGGAGACTCCGCTTGGAGTAACCCTTGCTTGATGTGTTTTTAAAAGAAGCCAAGATGAACAGAGCTGGGATCAGCAAAGACTTTGCTACCTACCCCGGTGTCATCCTGGGGACGGATAAGAATGGCGTATTTTTGAATGTGCTTGATGCAAATCAAAACATCCTGTTTGCAACTAGGGCCCAAGTGCTGCCACTGATGGGGTGGGTGTCTGTGTGGCCCAATTTTTGGAAAAAAAGGGAGACTCCGCTTGGAGTAACCCTTGCTTGATGTGTTTTTAAAAGAAGCCAAGATGAACAGAGCTGGGATCAGCAAAGACTTTGCTACCTACCCCGGTGTCATCCTGGGGACGGATAAGAATGGCGTATTTTTGAATGTGCTTGATGCAAATCAAAACATCCTGTTTGCAACTAGGGCCCAAGTGCTGCCACTGATGGGGTGGGTGTCTGTGTGGCCCAATTTTTGGAAAAAAAGGGAGACTCCGCTTGGAGTAACCCTTGCTTGATGTGTTTTTAAAAGAAGCCAAGATGAACAGAGCTGGGATCAGGAAAGACTTTGCTACCTACCCCGGTGTCATCCTGGGGACGGATAAGAATGGCGTATTTTTGAATGTGCTTGATGCAAATCAAAACATCCTGTTTGCAACTAGGGCCCAAGTGCTGCCACTGATGGGGTGGGTGTCTGTGTGGCCCAATTTTTGGAAAAAAAGGGAGACTCCGCTTGGAGTAACCCTTGCTTGATGTGTTTTTAAAAGAAGCCAAGATGAACAGAGCTGGGATCAGCAAAGACTTTGCTACCTACCCCGGTGTCATCCTGGGGACGGATAAGAATGGCGTATTTTTGAATGTGCTTGATGCAAATCAAAACATCCTGTTTGCAACTAGGGCCCAAGTGCTGCCACTGATGGGGTGGGTGTCTGTGTGGCCCAATTTTTGGAAAAAAAGGGAGACTCCGCTTGGAGTAACCCTTGCTTGATGTGTTTTTAAAAGAAGCCAAGATGAACAGAGCTGGGATCAGCAAAGACTTTGCTACCTACCCCGGTGTCATCCTGGGGACGGATAAGAATGGCGTATTTTTGAATGTGCTTGATGCAAATCAAAACATCCTGTTTGCAACTAGGGCCCAAGTGCTGCCACTGATGGGGTGGGTGTCTGTGTGGCCCAATTTTTGGAAAAAAGGGAGACTCCGCTTGGAGTAACCCTTGCTTACATTGTTTTTAAAAGAAGCCAAGATGAACAAGTCATGGGTCAGCAAAGACTTTGCTACCTACCCCGGTGTCATCCTGGGGACGGTTAATTATGGGGTATTTTTGAATGTGATTGATGCAAATCAAAACATCCTGTTTGCAACTAGGGCCCAAGTGCTGCCACTGATGGGGTGGGTGTCTGTGTGGCCCAATTTTTGGAAAAAAAGGGAGACTCCGCTTGGAGTAACCCTTGCTTGATGTGTTTTTAAAAGAAGCCAAGATGAACAGAGCTGGGATCAGCAAAGACTTTGCTACCTACCCCGGTGTCATCCTGGGGACGGATAAGAATGGCGTATTTTTGAATGTGCTTGATGCAAATCAAAACATCCTGTTTGCAACTAGGGCCCAAGTGCTGCCACTGATGGGGTGGGTGTCTGTGTGGCCCAATTTTTGGAAAAAAAGGGAGACTCCGCTTGGAGTAACCCTTGCTTGATGTGTTTTTAAAAGAAGCCAAGATGAACAGAGCTGGGATCAGGAAAGACTTTGCTACCTACCCCGGTGTCATCCTGGGGACGGATAAGAATGGCGTATTTTTGAATGTGCTTGATGCAAATCAAAACATCCTGTTTGCAACTAGGGCCCAAGTGCTGCCACTGATGGGGTGGGTGTCTGTGTGGCCCAATTTTTGGAAAAAAAGGGAGACTCCGCTTGGAGTAACCCTTGCTTGATGTGTTTTTAAAAGAAGCCAAGATGAACAGAGCTGGGATCAGCAAAGACTTTGCTACCTACCCCGGTGTCATCCTGGGGACGGATAAGAATGGCGTATTTTTGAATGTGCTTGATGCAAATCAAAACATCCTGTTTGCAACTAGGGCCCAAGTGCTGCCACTGATGGGGTGGGTGTCTGTGTGGCCCAATTTTTGGAAAAAAAGGGAGACTCCGCTTGGAGTAACCCTTGCTTGATGTGTTTTTAAAAGAAGCCAAGATGAACAGAGCTGGGATCAGGAAAGACTTTGCTACCTACCCCGGTGTCATCCTGGGGACGGATAAGAATGGCGTATTTTTGAATGTGCTTGATGCAAATCAAAACATCCTGTTTGCAACTAGGGCCCAAGTGCTGCCACTGATGGGGTGGGTGTCTGTGTGGCCCAATTTTTGGAAAAAAAGGGAGACTCCGCTTGGAGTCACCTTGCGGTGTTTTACATGATTTTAGAAGGGCGTGCCATGCCTATATCTGTGTGTCCTCCTCTTTTTCCTTGTCCAGCTGTTTTGTTTTCGCATGAGTATATGTCCTTGTCACTTTCCAATGTGTTTGAGTTGTTTGTCACCTTTAGGACACCTTTGAGGGTGTTTTCTAGGTGTTTTTCTGTGTTTGTGATTGCCTGCCATTGTTTCCTATGCAGTTCGAGTTCGGTTCGTCGAACGTTCGACGAACCGAACTCGAACGGGAGGTCCGTTCGGCGAACCAACCTCGAGCCGAACCGCGACCGGTTCGCTCATCTCTACTCAGTACAGTAGAAGGGATGAAATTTCAGCTCACCTTTCCCACTGAAGGTCCACTGCACGTTCACCATATTGCCAACAGTATCGTTTCCAAGAAGTGTAGAAAATCCAGCACCCGACCTTCTTTAAAAATGTATATACCATAAATTTTATTCAAAAAAATATTCCATAAAAATAAAATTATTTGGCAGCATAGAAAATCCAGAGAAAAAGGAGTGGGGGGTGGAGAGAACAGAAACGAATGCGTTTCGGATGCTATTAGCATTTGTTTCTGTTCTCCCCCCCGTTACCCCCCCTTCTTTTTTCTTTGGATTTTCTATGCTACCAAATAATTTTATTTTTATGGAATATTTTTGAATAAAATGTATATACATTTTTAAAGCAGGTCAATTGCTGGATTTTCTACACTTCTTCGAAACCTGCATTGCTCAGGTGTGATTTGGGTCAATTCTTGCATTCTAGCAGGTTTATTTTCTTTCTCTGAAATGAATTGAGAGTTTCCTTGACTATGTATTTGGGATCTTTGTCTTGCTGAAATATTCACCCTCATTTAATCTTCATCATTCTGGTACAAGGCAGCATA
Organism: Anomaloglossus baeobatrachus; assembly: GCF_048569485.1. Taxonomy (NCBI): domain Eukaryota; kingdom Metazoa; phylum Chordata; class Amphibia; order Anura; family Aromobatidae; genus Anomaloglossus; species Anomaloglossus baeobatrachus. Next base: position 295,182,151 of record NC_134353.1, on the reverse strand, counting down.
TTTTTATCAAGAATGTTTCAGTACATTTGTCCATTCATCCTTCCTTCTATTACATGAAGTTTGCTAGTGCTATATGCTGAACAACAGCCCTACACCATGATGTTCCCACCTCCAAGTGTCACTGTTGCTATGGTTTCTTTGAGATGATATGCAGTGTTTTTTGGTCTCCAAACATGGGGTGTATTATGACATCCAGAAAGTTCAAATTTGGTCTCACATGACCAGATTATATTCTCCCAGAATTTCAGACGCTTCTTTAAATGTTGGTAAGCAAATTTTAAATGCACTTGAACAAGCTTTTTGCTAAGCAATGTAGTCTTGCGTGGTGAGCGTACATACTGGCCATGAAGGTTGAGTGCATTATTTAATCTTTTATTTGAATCAAATTGTGTTTGTCTATTATAGGTCTTTCTGTAGCTCTCCACATGTGGTCCTTGGCTTTAGGACTATTCTGAATTATTTTCACTTTTTTTTTTAAAACCTGTGGGAAGCACATAGTCATGGCCAGTTTATGTGAAATTATGTTCATTCCACTTCTGGATTATGACCCTAACAATTCTCACTGGAACTTTCAGTAATTTCCTAATTATTTTGTAACCAATGGCATCAGTAAGTTTTGAAACAATAAGGATACAAAGATCTTAAGCTAGCTCACTGGTTTTACGCATCATGAAATGCTTCTTGTGTGGCACCTTGGTAATGAGACACCTTTTTAAAGGCGATCAATTGAACCAGCTAATTTTATTTTTCACTAAGTGGTAGTATTGCTTTCTAATTACTGATAGATTTCAGATGGTGTCATGACTTTCCATGGCTTTTTGCACCTCTCTTTCTTCATATGTTCAATACTTTTGCCCTGGGTCATTTCTCATTATTACACATTAGCAAATTTATAGACATGTAGACATGTATGGTTTTATTTCTATACCTATGTGGATTGGATGAGTTGTTATCAACATCTAGAGATAATTTCATGTCAATAGCACCTTTAGAAATATATTTACTTATAAAATTGGTGGTGTGTTCAATACTTATTTTAACTGGCTGTATTTATAATTATTTATAAACACTGAACAAAAATTGCAGAAAATACAATGGTGGAATACTTATAGCCTTGCATTCCATTCTCTCCCCCCTAAAAAATAGAACCTTAGTAGTGCCATTGAAAATTACAACCTTTCAGAAAAAAAATAGCCCTCACTCACATTAAAAGGAAAAATTAAAATATTATTATTACTCTTGCAAGGAACTCTTTGCTAGCTGCTGGAAACAAGACAAACCGCCACATGACCTCTGCAATGCAGTCATTGTCTCCCTATACAAGAAAAAAGGAGAAAAGTCTGACAGCTCTAATTATTGGGAATAATCCTGGTCTCCATTCAATAAAAAATTCTAGGAAGAATACCCCTGAACAGACTCATGCCTATCAATGCAGAATTACTGCTCCTAGAGAACCAGTGTGGCTTTAGAGTGTATAGGTGCACCATTAACATGGTTTTTGTACTCAGGCAGCTTCTAGAGATATGTGGGGAGCAAAAAAAAGAAACTGTATATATCAGTATCAATCACAATTTTCATTAGAATGACGCCACAGCAGACCTTGAGGACATCGAATATTGCACCAATGGTAATCTGCTCTACCTGAGGGCACACACCAAGACCATGGAACAACTTATCCAAGAGCTGCTTTTTACTGATGATGCTCTTTCTTTTTCCTATATGGAATCAGCTCTACAGCGTATAACATTTTGTTTTGCAAAGGTTGTGTCATGACTCTCTCATGGCTCTGCTCGTGCAGAGCCACTGAATGTGTTTGTTTTCCTTTTGTCGGTTTCCTCTGGGGGTTTAGGTCATTTGGGATGAGCCTTTTCTGTCCTGTCTCGTTCCAGGGGTCATGTTGGTTTTTATTAGTGTTGTTTCTCTCTGAACACTGCCAGTAATAGTTCCTGCTTCCTGATTCCCGTGAGTTTTTGGTCTTGTCTTGTTTCCAAGTACTCCCTCCTCTGACCTCCATTCCGTCCCATTTTGTCTTACTTCTCCTGTCACCGTACCCTCTGTTCGCTTGTAATCCCTTCTCTGCTCCCTCCTCCATACTTGTCTGCTCAGCTTCTAACCCCAGTTTGTACTCTGACTTCGGCTCTGCGTCCCTCTGGCTCTTGACGTCACCTCCTGGCTTTCCGACCCTCTGCTCTCACCTGACTCCAGCTTTGCTTGCTCCTCTGTACAGTCTTGACTTCCCAGCACTGACCTTAGGCTTACTGACCACTCTCTTGTATCCTCGCATTGGTGATAGTGACCTCTACTGGGCTTGTGCTAGACTGCACTCAGGAGCACTCCATCCTCCCTGAGTTCCTTCGCTCCCTAGTGGTAGCATCACAAGTTGCCAAACTGTTTGGACTAGAAATTGCACTGAACAAAACAGTGTATACTGACATCTCAGGGAGCTTACCCCCACTGCATATCATGATTGGTAAGTGAACTGAAGACAATTCAATAGGTTATGTGGGTTGGAATACATTTTCTATTAATGCAGCCTCCATACCATGCTGCAAATACCCTGCACATCATTTGGAAGAATTTCATCACCAACACTGTAATTCTTCAACAGGCAGAAGTTACTAGCATCAAGGCCATGTTGCTAAAGAAAGACACATGCGCAGTATGAAAGATCATCGTCTACCCAAATTCGCACTGTATGGTGGTAGTGAACTTGCCATGTGCCACTATGACCGATGCTGAAGAAATTCCTTGATGCCTGCCATATTGACGATTGTGAGTGGCCTGCTGTAGCTGCTAACCATGGAAGCTGGGCACATACTCTCTTCCTTCAAGAAGACATGCCGGTCTAGTCTCAAAGACAATGGAGCAAGAATCAGGAGGCTACTGTCGCATCAGGCCCAAATTAGAACTTTACATTTAGTCAATGTGGTTAAACCTGCTCATTGCGCATTGGCCTCATCAGCCGTCAATTAGCGTGCAATTGACTTGGCAAACCCACTGTCCACAAATATTCATTTATAAAAGAAAGCCATAATAACGTGTGGAAATGAAAAAATGAAAATCAATAATTCTTTAGTTAAAGTTTCATTATATATGCAGAATACATTATTATCATTGCTCTGGTTTTAAATAAAAGTAAGAGAGCACCATGCTATTTTTTATTTATGTTTCCAAAAATGTAAAAAATACTTTTTAAAATTTAGAAAAATTAAATAATTAAAAATCAGATTTGGTCACCTGACAAATACTGTACATATATAACACATGCAATAGGCTCAGGAGATGACCCTCTTTGAACGCCGACAGCTCTTTAAATAGCTTCTATGAACAAGCCTTGTGTAAGGCACTATTTCAAGCAGGTCCCAGTGACTCCTTCGCTTCTCCTTGCTATTCCTAAACTGGCATCTGAACTTACAAATAGTCCCCTTGGTAGAGTTCAAGTAAAAACTGCTAGAGTGGAATGGTTTGGCAGTGGATAATGAAAAAGGTGAGTCAGTACCAGGAGGACAAGATCAGAAACAAAATAATTAGGCAGTAGGGTAGTCTAAATACAAACCAAGGTCAAGGATGGGAATAGCAAACTAAGTCAGCAGTGCAAAAAAGTGAACCAGTCAGTTATACCTACAACTAGCAACCGGAAGAAGGGAGCTGGGAGTTTAAATAATGAGTAGCCCTGCCCACGGCTCAGAGGAGTGAGTTAACAAGACAACAATGTTGAAGACTTTGCTAACTAGTTTTCTGCTTGGACAGTTCCACAAGTCTAAGGCGGGCTTTGCACGTTGCGACATCACAAGCCGATGCTGAGATGTCGCACGCGATAGTCCCCGCCCCCGTCGCAGGTACAATATCTTGTGAAAGCTGGCGTAGTGAAAACTATCACTACGCCAGCTTCACATGCACTCACCTGCCCTGCGACCGTCGCTCTGGCCGGCGACCCGCCTCCTTATTAAGGGGGCGGGTCGTGCGGCGTCACTGCGACGTCACACGGCAGGCGGCCAATAAGAGCGGAGGGGCGGAGATGAGTGGGATGTAAACATCCTCCCCACCTCCTTCCTCCCGCATATTCTACGGAAGCCGCGGTGACGTCAGTAGGAGATGTTCCTCGCTCCTGTGACTTCACACACAGCGATGTGTGCTGCCGCAGGAGCGAGGAACAACATCGGACCGTCGCGTCAGCATAATAATGGATTACGCCGACGCTGCACCGATGATACGATTACAATGCTTTTGCGCTCGTTAATCGTATCATCGAACCTTTACACATTACGACGTCGCATGCGATGTCGGAAGTAAGTCATTTTCAATTTGACCCCACCGACATCGCACCTGCGATGTCATAGTGTGCAAAGCTCGCCTAAGAATCTTAATCAGAACCTCATCAGTATCGCCCCATGTCACCCACTATAACTTGCAGTGCTTAGTGATAGAAGCAGAAATGGAATGAGGGGGTACAGAGATGAATGTTATAGTTGCCAAGTTCCTTCAAAAACTGCGATCAAGTGTACCTTCAAGAACTGATGCTGTTTTGAAGGCACACTAAATATTGATATGATTTACTTTTCTGTAAAAAATAAACTAGTAAAACTTCCATTTTTGAAAGCATTTTTACTTAGGAGCAATTTTATCCACAACAGCCTAAAACTAGCACTTTCCAATTATATTCCATGTAAACAAAATTATATCCATTTGAATACATTTTTTTATCTCAAAGTATACATCCAGAACACAAAAAAACTAATGTGAAACTAGTCTAACGGTGCAATCTATAAAGGCTCCACAAATAGAGATTTTTATTTTTATGTTGAATTTAAGACTTCAATGCTCTTGTTAAACCTAACCTGCACATAAAGGGTTAAAAAAATGGTAAATATATTAGAGCATTCACACTAACTGTTGAGGATAGTAATCAATGGGGTTAGATACGTGGAGACTTAATTTCGAGCATATATTGAAAGCAGTAAATGTGGAAATTTAGTGTAGCAATCTTTGTACCAAGTCTTCTTATATAACCTATAAATGATCGTGTTAGATGGCAAGCTTTATCTGTTTCTCCCATGGAGCCACACAGGTATAAAGTCTTATATAATGCATAAAAGTTTCTACAGAGCAAATATAGAACAAATACAGAGCTTTCAAGACTGAAACACTGGAAAGAGGATAAATCAGTCATCATCTTTTCTATATTGCGAAAAATGCCCTGCAGGATAGATATTTGATTCAGCGTCGTCGCTCCTGTTTTCAACCACGATGCTTTACAGCTCCAAAGATAATCATAGATATGTTAGATATATATTTTACATTGCGACCTATATTAGAATTACTGTACCAAGGGAACATATTGCAGAACTTCTAAGGCTGCTTTCACATTTGCATTGTTTTGCATCAGTCACAATCCGTCGCCTTGAGGAATTACGTATCCTGCAAACTATTTAGCAGGAATCCGTTTTTTCCCCATAGGATTCTATTAGCGACGGATTGTGACTGATGGCCCTGCGTTGTATCTGCCGCGTGACGGATCAGTCGTTTACTGACTGACCGTTAGGCGGGAGCAACGCTTAAAGTAACGTTTGTGTTCGGAGGATCAGTTTTTTACTGTGAGCATGTGCACAGTAAAAAAACATGATCTACTGTAAATTCAGTTCCAGCGACCGGAACGATCAGCTGATCGGCTCAGGTGATCGTTCACAAAAGCCGTCCGCCGGTAAAACAGTAAAAAAAAAACAACTGATCGTTTTTTTGCAGCATCAGTCACATCAGTTGTGCCACTATCTGCAACGCATCCGTTGCATCAGTCACACAACTGATTGTGACGGATGCAAAACAATGCAAGTGTGAAAGCAGCCCAAAGCATTTTTCATGTATATCCACAAAGTTAAAAAGATAGTTGCTTATAATATTAACATCATGTGATTTCTGACCTGTATTGTACCATGGATCATAACCTCAAATGACTTCTGTGGCATGAGCAATTGCTTAATTTGTGAGTACAAGAAGCGCCTCATATATACAGTACAGACCAAAAGTTTGGACACACCTTCTAATCTGTAGAACAACTATTAAGAGGAGACTTTGTGCAGCAGGCCTTCATGGTAAAATAGCTGCTGGGAAACCACTGCTAAGGACAGGTAACAAGCAGAAGAGACTTGTTTGGGCTAAAGACCACAAGGAATGGACATTAGACCACTGGAAATGTGTGCTTTGGTCTGATGAGTCCAAATTTGAGATCTTTGGATCCAACCACCGTGTCTTTGTAGAAAAGGTGAACGGATGGACTCTACATGCCTGGTTACCACCGTGAAGCATTGAGGAGGAGGTGTGATGGTGTGGTGGTGCTTTGCTGGTGGCACTGTTGGGGATTTATTCAAAATTGAAGGCATACTAAACCAGCATGGCTACCACAGGATCTTGCAGTGGCATGCTATTCTATCCGATTTGCGTTTAGTTGGACCATTATTTATTTTTTAACAGGACAATGACCCCAAACACACCTCCAGGCTGTGTAAGGGCTATTTGACTAAGAAGGAGAGTAATGGGATGCTACGCCAGATGACCTGGCCTCCACAATCACCAGACCTGAACCCAATCGAGATGGTTTGGGGTGAGCTGGACCGCAAAGTGAAGGCAAAAGGGCCAACAAGTGCTAAGCATTTCTGGGAACTCCTTCAAGACTGTTGGAAAACCATTTTCGGTGACTACCTCTTGAAGCTCATCAAGAGAATGCCAAGAGTGTGCAAAGCAGTAATCAAAGCAAAAGGTGGCTACTTTGAAGAACCTAGAATATAAGACAAATTTTAAGTTGTTTCACACTTTTTTAAGTATTTCATTCCACATGTTTTGATTCATAGTTTTGATGTCTTCAATGTGAATCTACAATTTTTAGAGTCATTAAAATAAAGAAAACTCTTTGAATAAGAAATTGTGTCCAAACTTTTGGTCTGTACTGTATGTCTCAATAGGAATCTAAAATTTTGATGAGGCTGATGGACAGGACTGATCACAAGTAGAGATGAGTCAACCTGAACTATAAAGTTTGGGTCTCTTACCGAACCAGAACTGTAAAGTTCAGGGTTCGTACCGAACTAAGTTCGGGGTTTGTACTGAACACAAAACAGTGCCTAAGTTCAGAGTTTGGGTACATTACATATGCTGATCTCTCGATCAAGCATCAGGGTGCTTGGATATGCTCAGTGCTCGGCCCAGTGGGAGCCTCTTGCAGTCTCTGAATGGCACTGGGGTAAAAAGAATGTTTATCACTGTAGTGTGTACGCTCCCCCAAAAAAACAGCCTCTCTCTTCCTGAAATCCTTTGTTTATAGGTGGCTGTATGTAGGCAAAGAGCCAAACTGCACAATCATTGACTTGCAATGAGGTTCGGGCTCTGTGATCAAGTTCCGGGGACGTCTAGGTCCTGAACTGAACTTTATCTACAGTCCGCTGAACCCAGCGAACCCAAACTTCCACTGGCCTGCTCATCCCTAGTCACAAGCCTTGAATTCAACAACCATTTTGTGAGCAGTCTAATAATGTAGACATTCTTTGCAACAGAGAATGACTTTGAACCTATATATTGATAAGTGGCACAAAATCATGCCACTAACATACAGTAATTGGGAAAATAATGGTAAGACATTGAAGAGAAATAATAATGATAGGGAATCGGTTAGCAGGTTTTTGCTGCCTCATCTAAGAGCAGCATAATGTAGCCAATGAGATCCTGAATCTAACAAGGTATCACTTAGATTACTGCGTGCAGCCAATCTGACACAATCAGAATATTTAGATTTAGCCATGTAGCATAGCTGAGAGAGCTGCTCCCACCCACACCAGGCTCTCAATAGAGATTGTACATTGGGATTGAGGTGTCAATCAGAGGAGAGGGCATGTTGGACTGCTGTGTGTGTGACTTTGTAGTCCAAGCAATGATAAGGGCCATGCATAGCAAATAAACAGATCAGACTGTGACAAGACAGGCAGCCCTGAATGTTCTGTATTACCCCTTGCAGCATGCTGTCTTCACCATACATAGCAAAAACCTGCTGATAGATTCCCTTTAAGGAAAAGAAAGTTTAGTTCCTTTATAGATTTTTTTTTAATTCCCCACAATTCATGTTCTGGCCTTAGGGAAAAATACTTAGATTAAAAAAAGTTATTGCTGCTATATTTACCACACACTGTTTCGTTCTGAGAAATTCTGCAAAGATCTAAGTTTTTAGCACACAGGTAAACTCGCATTATTACTTTTCTCTCTGTTTCCTTGACTGCACGGCAGCAAATAGTTCTATTTAAGCGACATTTTAAATTTGCTATTGTCAGACGCCTGTGGTTCCACTCTAATGCACATTTAGGAAAACAAGTCTAATTACCCCATGATGATGTACTTGTCATCAATCTTACTATTGAAAATAATCAGAATCCTGCAAGGATATAATTATTTTGATTATTATTGTTTATTTACACAATGTCTACTTATTCAATCGGGCATGGAGTTTCAGGAGACACATTGAAACACATTTGTAATTATGTATAAAACCCTGGAGATCAAATGACTTTTTCAAGATACGGTACACAGACGTCCTTTACTGAGACGTTCAGCTTCTAAAAACTAATATTTGGAATCTAAAATAGACTGTATTCTTTGTCATACTTTTGAGTATTGATTTGGATACATGAAGATGTAGCAGAGCAGAATTTGTTACAAACAAAAATATTTCACAGTAAGTAAAAAAGCTCCCTATTCTTCTTGAACTTTTAATACCAATAGTCATGTCCAAACCAACTTGTAAATGACACAGACACTGAAGCTGATTTCACAAGCTAAAGGCAGTATAATTCTTTTGGAATTTGTGCCAAAACCCTGTGTTTTATGACATGCTCCATAATTCAAAGGAGAGTTACACCTCTGAAAGAGGTGTGGAAGAAAGAAGAGAATGCAAGACCTAAAATTTGCCACAAATTTCTGGTTCAAGGTAAGCCAACAAGTGGCATAATCTAGGAACACAGAAGAACAGTGGCACACTTCAATCATGAAGGTTTTCTTCTTTTATTGATCCAGGTGTGTAAAAACAGCAGCCACAGTGTATTCATGGAAACAGAGGAAGAGCTTTCAGACAGGAGCACTGAGCCGGACGACGGCCGTTTCTCACCGATCAGCACTTCTACTGCAGAGCAGTTGAGATCCCGGCGAGTGTAACCCATGGCAGCCCGGTGGTGCAGCATTTGTTGTGCTACTTTCTTTTTAGACAACAAGTGGCATAATCTTAGAAAATCTAAAGGTGTGCCAAATTTATAAAAAAAACTTTAGGGCTGATTCATGAAGACTGGCATTTTCTATGCCAGTCTTAATGAGCAACGTGCAAGAAAAAGATTCACAGATTTCATTAATGCTACTTAATGAATTAGCCATATCTTAGTGGCATGTACCTCGGTGCACCTTGCCAAAAATCTCAGTCTTTTAAGGGAGAAACATTTTTGGTATCAGTATAACAGGTGACAATACCACTTCTTATCACATCTTTTCCCAAGATCTGCCTATTTTGACTGAGCTGCTTCAAAATGGCTTGAAAATGGCAAAAGTCTAAATTTTCTGGAGAAAACGCTTTGATAAAGCACGCCATAAGAGACAGTATGATACATCTGGAAGATTTGAACCCCTACATGACCTTTGGTATACATGTATGTGAAAGGTCGTGTCCCTGCTTTTATGTGTGCCTACATGGCAAGCCTGCATCTTTCCTAGAACTTGACAGCTGATTTAATCAGTCATCAAGTGCATCTAACAGCCACGGGTGGATCAGAGATCTGCCCGAAGCTGTTATTCAGTGTTAAATCCTGCCATCAATCTTTGAGAAAGGGTTTTAAAATGCACTGGCAGGGGAGCAAATCATTCCCTGCTCCAATCAGCGCACCAGTGACGTGATCGGGGGATGCCAATGGGTTGTCACGATAGCCGGGGTCAGCTGATTACCCCTGTGTCTGTCATGTTGATCCTCTTGTGAATACTGTTTACGAGATTGTAATTTCTGCTGTAGAGAGGAGTGCTGCTGCTGATGCTCTGCTTGTACAGATGAGATGACCAGACAATCTTTGTCCCCTAAGGGGACTAGTAAATACAATAAAAAGTGGAAAGAAAAGTTTAAAAAATATTAAAAAACTATAAAAATAAAATTTGAAATCACCCCCCTTTTAACCCATTAAATAAAACAATAAAGTAAAAAGAACCCACATATTTGGTATTGTTTCATTTGTATTTCTACGAAATATAAAATAAATTAATACAATCAGTAAACGGAGTAACGAGAAAAAAAATCAAAACACCAAAATTATGGGGTTTTGGTAGTGGCAACATTGCAATAAGATGCAATAAGAGGCAGTCAAAACATTGCATTGCACCCCAAAATGGTATAATCATAATACACCAACTCAGAGGACAAAAAATAAGCTCTCGCACAGCCCAAGATCCCGACAAATGAAAACTTTACGGGTCATGGAAAATGGCAAAAAAACAATATTTTTCTTATAAATTTCTGATTATTTTTTTACCACTTAAATAAAAACTATACATTTTTGGTATCTGGGTACCTGCATTTGTACTGACCTGTAGAATCATATTGTCAGGTCAGTTTTACCATATAGTATACATGATAAATAAGAAACCCAAAAAGCAATTGTGGAATTGTTATCTTTGTTTTTTTTTCAATTGCAACACACTTGGAATTTTTTTTTCCCGCTTGCCAGTACATTACATGATAAAATCAATGGTGTCATTCAAAAGTAAAATTGAGCCCACAAAAAACAAGCTCTCATAAAGTTATGGAGAAAGAAAAATAAAATATTTATAGCTCTTGGAAGAAGAGGAAGAAAAAACATAGGAATCAAAAACTGAAACTCGTAAGGTCATGAAGGAGTTAACACTGTCTAGTCTTGGTTTTTGCTGTCAAACAAATAAGCAATCAAAAGAAGGCACAAATAATACAAATGCAGCAACACAGCTCAGTGGCAGTCTTGCAGTACTGGTGTCCTGGGTTCAAATCCCACCAAGGACAAAATATTCAAGGGGTTTGTATGTTCTCCCCGTGTTTCTGTGACTTTCCTCTCACACTCAAATGACATAAAGATGGGAATATAGATTGTGAGCCCCAATGGGGGACAGTGTTGCCAATGTATCTAAAGCGCTGTGCAATTAATGGCGCTATATAAGTAAAAAAATATTATTATTAAATCCACATGGAGGTAAAAACAGATCATGTGAATTACAGATCTTGTAATTACAAGTAGATGTCTGGCCCAAGCCTAAAATAGTTTTTATGTAAACCAAATCTAAAGGCCGCTTTACACGCAACGACATCGCTCAAGCAATCTCGTTGGGGTCACGGAATTTGTGACGCACATCCGGCTGCTTTAGCGATGTCGTTGCGTGTGACAATTATGAGCGCTTTTACAAAAAGCTCCTACTTAAAGAGTACACTAAAGTAGTGAATAATGAAAAACTTCCAATACACCAAAATATCAGAGATGTTACAATACAACGATTGAAATCAAGACATCCACCCATCCGAACTGCAATCACCTTGCATGAACAAAACTTCAATTTAGAGGAGAAATGGCGAGAACTTTGGGTCAATGTAGTAGAAGGTGATCCCCAAATGTTCCCTAATTTACAAAACCCTCCACCAGGCTTCAATCTACCAAGAAAAACATGGGTTACTCTAAATCGTATCAGAACAAACTTTGGCGTCTGTGCAGATTTTATGTATAAGTGGGGAAAATATGACTCTCTGACCTGTGACTGTGGAGCAGATCATCAAACTATCCAGCACATTGTTGAGGAGTGCCCCCTGAGATCCTACCATGGTGACAAGAAGGATTTCTATATTGTAAATGATAACGTTATTGCATATATAGAAAATCTTGATATTCAAATTTGATTTTTATCCTGTTGATATTTTTCAATCACTGTCTATTGTCTGGTGTTTATTTTTATAAGATGGTAAGATATACGTTCATACGATTAAATAAATTACATCGTTGCAAAAACGTGAAAAATCGCTAATCGGTGACATGCCCTCCTATTTCCAATTATCGTTGCTGCTGCAGTAACGATATAGTTCGTCATTCCTGCGGCAGCAGACATCGCATGTGACACCGCAGGTGCGACGAACATCTCCTTACCTCCGTCCACCGGCACTGCGGAAGAAAGAAGGTGGGTGGGATGTTACGTCCGCTCTTCTCCGCCCCTCCGCTTCTATTGGGCGGCCGCTTAGTGACGCCGCTGTGACGCCAAACGAACCTCCCCCTTAGAAAGGAACGGTTCGCCGGTCACAGCGACGTCGCTAGGCAGGTATGTGTGACGGGTCCGCGCGATTTTGTGCACCGCGGGCAGCGATTTGCCCGTGTCGCACAAACGATGGGGGCGGGTACGCTCGCTAGCGAAATCGGTAACGATATTGCAGCGTGTAAAGCGGCCTTAAGCCTGAAACAAAAATAAGCAAAAATTTGCATCCTTACATATCTGACAACCAACTTCTTTCATTTAATGTATATACATACAGTGTGTTTATATATTGACTTTGAATATCTACATATAGATACAAACATTTTATCCATTTTCACAGCAATGTCACAACTTAGTGGTAACTATGTTGAATAGAATCAAGATGTACACTCGGTCTCTGGACTGAATTGACTGCAAAGACAAAAGCTAGATCACTCAGTAGTCTTTTTTGATCTCTTAATATAACAGCAAAACATTTTTAATCAGAAATGCCTACAAAAATTCTAAAAGTCACATTTTTACATATATTTTTCGGGGATGTGTTTCAGTCTATTATTACACAACACAGAGAGTTCACTATCAGTTAGTGATTTGGAACATTCTTCCTCATGGATCTGTTTCTTCTTGGGTTTCTTATTTCCTTAATAAAGTAGAAAACTTTGCTTTCTTACAAAGGCAAATGAGTCATATCTTACTTTTTAGACTCTGCATGCATCCTTAGATGTCTCATCAAAGCTTTCTTGGCAAAAGACACATGTAATTTTGCATTTCTCTCATTTGCCCAAATGTAAATGTGCTTATTTAGGTAATCCCAAATATCACATTTAGATTTTGACTTGAGATGAATGAGACAATTTGATGTAAATTGAATTTGTGTCAATTTTTATCAAATTTGCTCTTCCCAATGAATTCAAATAGTTTGCATTTCAATTTGCAAAAAATACCAAGATAATGTTTTATTCCAACCATTGCAGGAGATATTATCAGCTATAGGAGGCTCACAATTCCTCAGGTGCAACCATGTGGGCTTACCTAGAATGCCTTGCAACTATCACATCATATGACATAGTGCAACCATTTAGGAGAGATTATCATATTGTGTATAAAAGCCAAGGCAGGGAATGCGGCTGACATTTTAGAGTGATTTAGCATAGTGAGAGGATAGTAAAGTTAAGAGCTAAGCATTAGAGACCAGAAGAAAATCTTCTAAATCATTGGACAAATACTCCAGACTGTAATGTGTTATACTGAATGACTGCAAAAGTGAAGAAGATGAGTTAAGTAGTTTGCAAATAATTCAGAGAATCAATGGGAAGTGGGAGAAAGAAATAGGAAAAGTGTCAGCATTGGTGTCAGTCTCCGTGTGATTGATCATTCATTTGGTGTTGCTGGCATCCGTACTGCTGCATTTGTATAACAATGACACATTTTTTTCTGCAATTTTAGTGTTATTCAGATGCGACTCCCAAACACAGCATAAAATGGTCGCACCATTCATAAGACATTACATCACTCTTGTACTAAGGTTTATTTATATCTTGTAATATAAAAGTCTCACAAGTTCATTGCTTTAGAGTAACTCTTAATTCTGCTCTATCCTTCAAGCCACAATCCAAGCCCTTTTCACTGCATGCCGACTACAACTCAAAAATATCTCCCGGATTCATGCTTTCTATAACCAAGAATCAGCAAAAAACATTGGAGCATGCCCTCATCATCTCCCACCTCGACTACTGCAACCTCCTGCTCTGTGGCCTCCCTTCTAACACTCTTGCACCCCTCCAAGCTATCCTAAACTCAGCAGCCTGATTAATTCACCTGTCCCCTCGCTACTCTGTGGCCTTGCCACTCTGCCAATCTCTTCACTGGCTTTCCATTGCCCAAAAAGTCCAGTTCAAAACACTAACCATGACATACAAAGCCATCCATAACATGTCTCCTACTTACATATGTGACCTAGTCTACCGGTACCTACCTGCTAGCAACCTCAGATCCTCACAAGATCTCCTTCTCTAGTCCTCTCATCTCCTCTTCCCATAATTGCATACAAGATTTCTCCCACACCTCCCCCATACTCTGGAGTGCTCTACCCTAGGATATCAAACTCTCACCTACTGTGTAAACCTTCAAAAGGAACCTGAAGACCCATCTCTTCCAACAAGCCTACAACCTACAATAACCCTCAGTCCACTATATCGCTGTGCAACCAGCTCTGTCTTCACCTATTGTACGCTCACCCATTCCCTGTAGACTGAACCCGCGCGGGCAGGGTCCTCTCTCCTCCTATACCAGTTTGTTTTTGTTATGTTCATGATTGTTGTACTTGATTTTATGTATACCCTTTTCACTTGTAAAGCGCCATGGAATAAATGGCAATATAATAATAATAATAATAATAATAATAATAATAATAAGAAGAAGAAGAAGAAGAAGAAGAAGAAGAAGAAAAAGAAGAAGAAGAAAAAAAATATATAAGGTATTAAAACGAAATAATAGAACTTTCCATTTTTTAGTTTTTATATCTTAAATTTTATATTACAAGCTGTTAAAAAAAACTTAGCACAAGAGTCATTGATGTAACTTCTTGTGAATGGTTGAGACTATTTTACTGAGCATGATTACATTCATAACACAGACTTATGTAATGTATATGAAAGAAATATTAGGATTGACAAATTTAATCCATGCAGACAGGTTTTAATTAGAAAAGGCCATTAATGAATGTGAGCTCTATTATTTAAAATGGCATATTGAAATGACTTGATTAGACCTGATTGCTGGTGACATTTAAAGTAAATCTTAATAAATCAAAGGGGATTATTTTAATTTTGAGCTTTAAAAGCTGAACTTTCCACACCCCTAATATTCAGTTTAAAGTATTTTGCTAACTTTCTTCCTTCTTATGTGTTTCACGTTCAATGATTTTGTTACACACTAACAAAGACCTAATGTTGGTACAAATAAAACCGAAATGTTAATAAAAAGATACAAACAACATTACAAATGATGGGAGGCTGTGCACCTTGGTTAAAAATAGGATGATGGCTTAATAGGTAGTCTTCAACTTCAACAAATAGTGCAGCACTACTTGGTCTATATTCCTAACAGCATTATGGGAGTCTTCTTCAACAATAGCCTTCCTTCCATATAATGAGTAAGCATTTTAGAAGTGTTGCCAAACCTTAAGCTGGATATTGATTATTTTAACCTTACTGATCATTCAATTGATTTAAATTCTAATAGTAAATAATTGTTGTAAGTGCCCGATGGCTCACTGTCATTATCTTGTATACTGTATGCGAAACATTTGTTCACCAGATGATAATTCTTCATTGCACTTTACTAAGTTATTCAAAAAAGGTCTGATTGCTGGATGATTAACTACGTGTAATAGCGGACTATAGGTCTGACGTGTGGGAAAAGCGGTTCCTGGTCCACGTCTAGTAGTAAAGTGTCCATTTTTGTGTGTTTACTTTCAAATTTTCTCATACTATATGCCATTAAAATAAACTTAGTTAATGAGGCCTGTCAATGGTGCTAGGATAGCAAATGTAAATGCTATGGCTCAGTGAGGGGGTGTCAATAAGCCACAGGTCTGGACAAGCTGTTTGTAGATGAAATCAAGTTGTCTGAGGTTAAAAGCAGCGGCACGGTGGCTCAGTGGTTAGCACTGCAGTCTTGCAGCGCTGGGGTCCTGGGTTCAAATCCCACCAAGGACACCATCTGCAAGGAGTTTGTATGTTCTCCCCGTCTTTGTGTGGGTTTCCTCTGGGTTCTCCGGTTTCCTCCCACACTCCAAAGACATACAGATAGGGACACTAGATTGTGAGCTCCAATGTACAGTGTTGCCAATGTATGTAAAGTGCTGCAGAATATGTTAGTGCTCTATAAAAATAAAGATTTAATTTTTGAAAAGCCAAGAGGGTACAGAGGAGTGAGACAAAAGTCTAGTAAGGTAACATTTTGGTAATTCTAAGATCCAAGAAGGTAATGGATCGAGACAAAGTGTCTAGGCAAATGGATGGTGAAGGCAAATCCAAATTCAGGTAGCAAAGATCAGGATATACAAAGTCAGAGCACAGAGCAAGCACACATCACTTGAGCAAAGCTACAACTGAGGGCAAAGAGACAGCTAATAGCAGAGTAATCATTCCAAACAGGAGACACATGGAGGAAACCTTGCATGCCGCATCCCTGATTGGATGTCTGAGCTATCAATTAGCATGCTGACAGCTCAGCTTGCCCCTGCCTCTGATTGGATGACTGAACTGTTCATCACCATACTGACAGCTCAGTACACCCCTGCGCCCCTGTCTCCAAATGGATGGCTTAATTACAAGCTGTGGATATAAGGAGCGCAATAGGGTCTTACCGATGTATAATATAGTGACTTTTTAAAGGAAAACCTCTCACCTGGATTAGTTGTGTGTCTCACAACCAATATAGAAATGTATAACAGCTGCAGCCGATCCCACGTGCCAAAGGCAGAAGCAAACGAAAAAACAGGATAATTGTGGTGTACTACGCGCTAATGTACAAAGAATCACTCCAAGTAATAAAACAATGTGAGTGGTTTATTCTATGCATTTTGAAAAGATATCCCCTCTTCTTCCTCAGAAAAATTCACCAATATTTTTTTTTTTATTTTATTGGTGGATTTTCCTGAAGAAGAAGAGGTTATATCTCTTTGAAATGCGTACAATAAACCACCCACATTGCTTTATTACTTGGAGTGATTCTTTGTACAGCAGCGCGGAGTACACCACAATTATCCTGTTTTTTGTATTGATTCACCACATCTAGACACACATGTAGGAGGAATTGCGACAGCTTTCTTCTATTCATATATATGATTTTAGGTAAATAAATCCACTAAGATTTATGCTTCATCAAGATGAATATCACCTTTAAAACTTGGAAAAGTGCCAAAAATTATTTTTTATCTAAAATGGTAACTGCTACTGTCTACAGATTTTACATATAAGTTCAAAGTATAAAGTATGTAGAAAAAGGTGTCTCTGATAGCACAAATCCTTTAAAATCCTATATCCTACAGGAGCTTTTATAACATCCTATTGTAGATCCATTGGCAATATTAGGTAGCTGGTCTTCCTTTTGCGGCTAAACAAGCTGCCATTCTTCTTTTTTTTTTAAAGTGCAAATATAGGAATAGAGCAAGTTAAAGGATTATTCTCTTGTTCTGAAAGTGATATATTTAGTCTGACAGCAAAAAAGTAAGCACGTTTGTAACTGGCTTATCTTTGTTGTCTGCTTTCATTCTCTGACTTTAAGTGCTTTTATCTTACATAGCATAGAACTTGTTGCCCAGGAGCTCAACCACGAGAGCCTAGCCAAATAGGTGCAGTAGTTAGATTCAAGGCCTGTACCTGAGAATTCGTCAGTGAGCTTGTTCTAACAGTCTAAGGCCCCCTTCACACGTCCGTGAAAAACACGCACGTGTGTTACGGGCCGTTTTTCGGGTCCGTGTCCCATTTTTGTGTCCGTTTTTATGGTCCGTGTGGCACCTGTGTGAATTGCGTATGCTAGCCGTGTTTGTGTGCAGAACGTCCGTGTGTGCGTGTGGAATTAACGTGTATGTGTACGTGGAATGTCCGTGTGGAATGTCCGTGTGTGTGATGCACAATGTCGTTTATAAATGTCGGCTGACAGCAGACATAGTTGCGCGATGAGAATGAACTCGGGTGAACTTCACCCGACTTCATCCTCATACCGCGGCTCTGTCTGTGTCGAGTACTGATTAGCGGTCACCTGTGAAGGATTCACCGGTGACCGCTAATTCCCCGAGTGACTGAAGTTTCCCCCCCTCTCTCATACTCACCGTTCCTCGATCCCCGGCGCAGCGCTGCTCGGCATTCACACTGCTGCGGCGGCTTTTACTATTTTGAAAAAGCCGGCCGCTCATTAAACAATCTCCTATTCCCTGCTTTCCCCGCCCACCGGCGCCTATGATTGGTTGCAGTGAGACACGCCCCCACACTGAGTGACAGGTGCCTCACTGCACCCAATCACAGCAGCCGGTGGGCGTGTCTATACTGTGCAGTAAAATAAATAAATAAATAATTAAAAAAAAACGGCGTGCGGTCCCCCCCAATTTTAATGCCAGCCAGATAAAGCCACATGGCTGAAGGCTGGTATTCTCAGGATGGGGAGCTCCACGTTATGGGGAGCCCCCCACCCTAACAATATCAGTCAGCAGCCGCCCAGAATTGCCGCATACATTATATGCGACAGTTCTGGGGCTGTACCCGGCTCTTCCCGATTTGCCCTGGTGCTTTGGCAAATCGGGGTAATAAGGAGTTAATGGCAGCCCATAGCTGCCACTAAATCCTAGATTAATCATGTCAGGCGTCTATGAGACACCCTCCATGATTAATCTGTAAACTACAGTAAATAAACACACACACACACCAGAAAAAAATCCTTTATTAGAAATAAAAAACACAAACACATTCCCTCATTACCAATTTATTAACCCCGACAAAGCCCTCCATGTCCGGCGTCATCCAGGATGGTCCAGCGTCGCATCCAGCTCTGCTGCATGGAGGTGACAGGAGCTCCAGAATACACCGCCGCTCCGGTCACCTCCACGCGGCAAATGAAGACAGCCGCGCGATCAGCTGAGTTGTCACTGAGGTTACCCGCTGTTACTGGATCCAGTGACAGCGGGTAACCTCAGTGACAGATCAGCTGATCGCACGGCTGTCTTCATTTGCCGCGTGGAGGTGACCGGAGCGGCGGTGTATTCTGGAGCTCCTGTCACCTCCATGCAGCAGAGCTGGATGCGACGCTGGACCATCCTGGATGACGCCGGACATGGAGGGCTTTGTCGGGGTTAATAAATTGGTAATGAGGGAATGTGTTTGTGTTTTTTATTTCTAATAAAGGTTTTTTTTTTGGTGTGTGTGTGTTTATTTACTGTAGTTTACAGATTAATCATGGAGGGTGTCTCATAGACGCCTGACATGATTAATCTAGGACTTATTGGCAGCTATGGGCTGCCAATAACTCCTTATTACCCCGATTTGCCAAAGCACCAGGGTAAATCGGGAAGAGCCGGGTACAGCCCCAGAACTGTCGCATATAATGTATGCGGCAATTCTGGGCGGCTGCTGACTGATATTGTTAGGGTGGGGGCTCCCCATAACGTGGAGCTCCCCATCCTGAAAATACCAGCCTTCAGCCGTATGGCTTTATCTGGCTGGCATTAAAATTGGGGGGGACCGCACGCCGTTTTTTTTTAATTATTTATTTATTTATTTTACTGCACAGTATAGACACGCCCACCGGCTGCTGTGATTGGGTGCAGTGAGGCATCTGTCACTCAGCGTGGGGGCGTGTCTCACTGCAACCAATCATAGGCGCCGGTGGGCGGGGAAAGCAGGGAATAGGAGATTGTTTAATGAGCGGCCGGCTTTTTCAAAATAGTAAAAGCCGCCGCAGCAGTGTGAATGCCGTGCAGAGCCGGGCCGGTGATCGGGGATCGGTAAGTATTAGTGATGAGCGAGTACTAAAAAGCTCGGGTGCTCGAAGCTCGGGCCGAGCCTCCCAAGATACTCGTGTACTCGGCCCGAGCAACGAGCCCAATGTTATCCTATGGGAGACCCGAGTATTTTTGTGAAATGACCTCCCGGCAGCATGGAGAAACCCTAAAAATGGCACAAAAGTCTCAGAAGAGTGCTCAAATGACATGGCAACAGTATGGGGAAGACCCCTTGAAGCATTTATCACTCAAAAGTCACAGCTGTGAACAATTTTGTCCGCGTTTTACGCCATTTTTACGGACTCACCAGAAAACCTTCCAAAATGACCCCAAAATGATTTTTCATGGCGGAAATGTTAAGGGCACATACCCAATAGTGAGATAGATCTGGTGTATGTTACTTTTTGAGATTAATACATGAAAGATTTTACGTGAAAACATTGTGTGGCACTCCGATGTCCCTGAGAAGAGACGTACATGAAGGCCTCTTGAGTCTAATGTGCCCATTTTGAGGAAGTGAGTCTTTGTAGTATTTTCCTTTGCCAGGGCAGTCCAAAATTGTGAGGTTCACCAATGCCCCTGCATACAGACGTGCATGAGGGCCTCAAAACATTAAGTGTCCATTGTCAGGAAGTGGGTGTATTATAGTATAGCCCTTAGGCAGGGCAGCCAAAAATTGGGAGGCTCCACATTGTCCCTGGATAGAGACGTGCATGATGGCCTTTAAACCTGAAGTGCCCATTGTAAGGAAGTGGGTCTATTTCAGTATAGCCCTTTGCCAGGGCAGCCAAAAATTGGGAGGCTCCACGTTGTCCCTGGGTAGAGACGTGCATGATGGCCTCAAAACATTAAGTGTCCATTTTAAGGAAGTGGGTGTATTTCAGTATAGCCCTTAGGCAGGGCAGCCAAAAATTGGGAGGCTCCACATTGTCCCTGGGTAGAGACGTGCATGAGGGCCTCAAAACATTAAGTGTCCATTTTAAGGAAGTGGGTGTATTTCAGTATAGCCCTTTGCCAGGGCAGCCAAAAATTGGGAGGCTCCACATTGTCCCTGGGTAGAGACGTGCATGATGGCCTCAAAACATTAAGTGTCCATTTTAAGGAAGTGGGTGTATTTCAGTATAGCCCTTAGGCAGGGCAGCCAAAAATTGGGAGGCTCCACATTGTCCCTGGGTAGAGACGTGCATGAGGGCCTCAAAACATTAAGTGTCCATTTTAAGGAAGTGGGTCTATTTCAGTATAGCCCTTTGCCAGGGCAGCCAAAAATTGGGAGGCTCCACATTGTCCCTGGATAGAGCCGTGCATTATGGCCTGTAAACCTGAAGTGCCCATTGTAAGGAAGTGGGTCTATTTCAGTATAGCCCTTTGCCAGGGCAGCCAAAAATTGGGAGGCTCCACGTTGTCCCTGGGTAGAGACGTGCATGATGGCCTCAAAACATTAAGTGTCCATTTTAAGGAAGTGGGTGTATTTCAGTATAGCCCTTAGGCAGGGCAGCCAAAAATTGGGAGGCTCCACATTGTCCCTGGGTAGAGACGTGCATGAGGGCCTCAAAACATTAAGTGTCCATTTTAAGGAAGTGGGTCTATTTCAGTATAGCCCTTTGCCAGGGCAGCCAAAAATTGGGAGGCTCCACATTGTCCCTGGATAGAGCCGTGCATTATGGCCTGTAAACCTGAAGTGCCCATTGTAAGGAAGTGGGTCTATTTCAGTATAGCCCTTTGCCAGGGCAGCCAAAAATTGGGAGGCTCCACGTTGTCCCTGGGTAGAGACGTGCATGATGGCCTCAAAACATTAAGTGTCCATTTTAAGGAAGTGGGTGTATTTCAGTATAGCCCTTAGGCAGGGCAGCCAAAAATTGGGAGGCTCCACATTGTCCCTGGGTAGAGACGTGCATGAGGGCCTCAAAACATTAAGTGTCCATTTTAAGGAAGTGGGTGTATTTCAGTATAGCCCTTTGCCAGGGCAGCCAAAAATTGGGAGGCTCCACATTGTCCCTGGGTAGAGACGTGCATGATGGCCTCAAAACATTAAGTGTCCATTTTAAGGAAGTGGGTGTATTTCAGTATAGCCCTTAGGCAGGGCAGCCAAAAATTGGGAGGCTCCACATTGTCCCTGGGTAGAGACGTGCATGAGGGCCTCAAAACATTAAGTGTCCATTTTAAGGAAGTGGGTCTATTTCAGTATAGCCCTTAGGCAGGGCAGCCAAAAATTGGGAGGCTCCACATTGTCCCTGGGTAGAGACGTGCATGAGGGCCTCAAAACATTAAGTGTCCATTTTAAGGAAGTGGGTGTATTTCAGTATAGCCCTTAGGCAGGGCAGCCAAAAATTGGGAGGCTCCACGTTGTCCCTGGGTAGAGACGTGCATGAGGGCCTCAAAACATTGTTCCCATTGCAAAGGAGCGGGTCTCCTGTCGTTGTAATGTCCATTCTGCAAAGAATGGGCGAAAAAATTTACCACTGGGGGTATACCTGAAACAAAGACCTAACTATTGTAACGGTCATCATGATGGCTCATGAGGAGAAGGAGGAGCAGTCCAGCGATTATCCAAAGTCGAGAAGTGTACCCATGGGTGAGTGGAGGTACATGGCAAACTTTAAATTCCGCTCTCATTTGCTGGTGGTGTGGTGAAGTCTGGCCCAATCCAACCCTTGTTCATCTTTATCAGAGTCAGCCTGTCAGCATTTTCAGTTGACAGGCGGGTGCGTTTATCTGTAATGATTCCACCTGCGGCACTAAAAACACGCTCTGACAAAACGCTAGCAGCAGGGCAGGCCAGGACTTCCAAGGCGTAGAGAGCCAATTCATGCCACGTGTCCAGCTTGGATACCCAATAATTGTAAGGCACAGAGGAATGTCGGAGTACAGTTGTTCGATCTGCAAGGTACTCCTTCAGCATCTGGGCAAACTTAGGATTTCTTGTGGCACTACCCCGCACCTCAGGGGCTGTGGTACGTGAGGGGCTGAGAAAACTGTCCCACATCTTAAAGACTGTTCCCCTACCTCTGGCGGATTGGACTTGTGCCTCTCTCGGCTGTACGCCTCGGTTGTCCACTGATTCCTGACCTATGCCGCTAGCGTTTTGTGAGGGGAATGCTTTGCCTACTTCCGTGAGTATGGCCTTCCGAAACTGCTGCATTTTGGTTGACCTCTCCTCCACGGGAATAAGAGACAAAAAGTTCTCCTTGTAGCGTGGGTCTAACAGTGTTACCAACCAGTAATGATTGTCGGCCAAGATGTTCTTAACGCGAGGGTCACGAGACAGGCAGCTTACCATAAAGTCAGCCATGTGCGCCAGACTCTTAACAGCCAGGACTTCAGTAGCCTGACCAACAAGATGACTGAACATGCTGTCCTCCTCCTCCTCCTCCTCCTCCTCCTCCTCCTCATCTACCCTGTCCTCTGGCCAGCCACGCTGAATCGAGGATATGACTGGTGTGCATGTCATATCCTCAATTTGGCCGGAGAGTTGCTCCATGTCTTCATCCTCCTCCTCGTCATAGTCCTCCACTGCACGTTGTGATGAGACGAGGCTGGGCTGTGTGTTATCACCCACACCCACTACTGTTTCTTGCTGCAACTCATCGCGCTCCGCCTGCAATGCATCATGTTTGTTTTTCAGCAGGGACCGTTTTAGAAGGCAGAGTAGCGGTATGGTGACGCTAATAATGGCGTCATCACCACTCACCATCTTGGTGGAGTCCTCAAAGTTTTGGAGGATGGTACATAGGTCTGACATCCATCTCCACTCCTCAGGTGTTATGTGTGGAGTTTGACCCATTTCCCGACGGCTTAGGTGATGCAGGTACTCAACAACTGCCCTCTTCTGCTCACATATCCTGACCAACATGTGCAGAGTTGAATTCCAACGCGTGGGGACATCACACACCAGTCTGTGAGCCGGAAGATGCAAACGGCGCTGAAAGCCGGCAAGGCCGGCTGAAGCAGTAGGTGACTTTCGAAAATGTGCAGACAGGCGGCGAACTTTTACCAGCAGATCAGACAGCTCTGGGTATGACTTTATAAACCGCTGAACCACGAGGTTGAGCACATGGGCCACGCATGGAACATGTGTCAGCTGGCCTCGCCTCAAAGCCGCCACCAGGTTCCGGCCATTGTCACAAACGACCTTTCCTGGCTTTAGGTTCAGAGGTGTGAGCCAGTGATCTGCCTGCTGTTTCAGAGCTGTCCACAGCTCTTCTGCATTGTGGGGTTTGTCACCTATGCAGATTAGCTTCAGCACAGCCTGTTGCCGCTTCGCCGAGGCAGTGCTGCAGTGCTTCCAGCTTGTGACTGGTGTGGAGGGCACAGTGGATGAGGATGCGCAGGAGGAGGAGGAGGCTGAAGAGCATGACATTCCGGAGCTGTAGAGTGTGGGTGAAACACTGACTGAGGTAGGGCCTGCAAACCTTGGTGTGGGAAGGACGTGTTCCGTCCCTCGCTCAGACTGGGTCCCAGCTTCCACAATATTAACCCAGTGTGCCGTCAACGAGATGTAGCGGCCTTGCCCACAAGCACTTGTCCACGTGTCTGTGGTTAGGTGGACCTTGGGTGAAACAGCGTTGTTCAGGGCACGTGTGATGTTTTGTGACACGTGGTTATGCAACGCGGGGACGGCACACCGGGAGAAATAGTGGCGGCTGGGGACCGAGTAACGTGGGACAGCTGCCGCCATCAGGTCACGGAATGCTTCTGTCTCCACCAGCCTAAAAGGCAACATTTCCAGCGCAAGCAGTCGCGAAATGTTAGCATTTAGAACTGTGGCATGTGGGGTGTTGGCAGTGTATTTGCGCCTGCGTTCAAAGGTTTGCTGAATGGATAACTGAACGCTGCGCTGGGACAAGGACGTGCTTGATGATGGTGTTCTTTCTGCGTAGGCAACTGCAGGTGCAGGAGTGGAGGAGGCTTGTTCGCAGGCAGCATGGACAGAGGATTGGCTCGCATGCACAACCAGCGAAGACGTAGCAGTGACATCAGCAAGCACTGCTCCTCGACTCTGTTGTACTTCCCACAAAGTCGGGTGCTTGGCTGACATGTGCCTGATCATGCTGGTGGTGGTCAGGCTGCTAGTTTTGGTACCCCTGCTGATGCTGGCACGGCAGGTGTTGCAAATGGCCTTTTTTGAATCATCTGGATCCAACTTAAAAAACTGCCAGACTCGTGAAGACCTAACATTTGTACAGGCACCTTGTGTCGTCGTGTTGTTCCGGGGAACGGTTGCCTGACTTCTGCCTGGGGCCACCACCCTGCTTCTTACTGCCTGTTGTGATGCTACGCCTCCCTCCCCCTGTGCACTGCTGTCCTCGCTCTGCATATCCTCCTGCCAGGTTGGGTCAGTTACTGGATCATCCACCACGTCGTCTTCCTCTTCCGCACCCTGCTCCTCCTCCTGACTTGCTGACAATTGTGTCTCATCATCGTCCACCACTTGTTGAGACACGTTGCCAACTTCGTGAGAACGTGGCTGCTCAAATATTTGGCCATCTGTACAGACGATCTCCTCATGACCCACTTCAATATGAGCTGGCGAGAGGCCAGAATGTGTGAATGGAAACGTGAACAGCTCTTCCGAGTGTCCAAGTGTGGGATCATTAATGTCCGAGGAGGACGTGTACTCAGCCTGGTGGTAGGAAGGAGGATCAGGTTCAGAAATGTGCGGTGCAGTATCACGGCTACTGACACTTGACCGTGTGGAAGACAGAGTGTTTGTGGTGGTGCCAATCTGACTGGAAGCATTATCCGCTATCCAACTAACAACCTGTTGACACTGGTCTTGGTTCAAGAGCGGTGTACTGCTGCGGTCCCCAAGAATTTGGGACAGGACGTGCGAGCGACTAGATGTGGCCCTTTGTTGTGGCGAAATTAGAGCTTGCCCACGACCTCGGCCTCTGCCTGCACCACCATCACGTCCACTTCCTTGTTCCTTGCCAATGCCCTTGCGCATTTTGCAATGCTGTGCACTGCTGACGTGTATATTCACTACTTGTGCGTTATATCAAAGTTTCTGGAAATTGCACACAAGTGCACCTGTACGCTGCCACCGACAGGCACACACGTGCGGTTTTTAAATGCAAGCACGGACGCACTAAGAACCTAACACAGGTTTTAGGAGCAAAAATTAAGAACTCTGACACTATCAGCCACTGCTGACTGACGTGTATTATACACTACACTTGTGCGTTATATAATAGTTTGGTAAAAACGCACACCAGTGCACCTGTACGCTGCCACCAACAGGCACACACGTGCGGTTTTAAAAACCAAGCACGGACGCAATAATAACCTAACACAGGTTTTAGGAGCAAAAATTAAGAACTCTGACACTATCAGCCACTGCTGACTGACGTGTATTATACACTACACTTGTGCGTTATATAATAGTTTGGTAAAAACGCACACCAGTGCACCTGTACGCTGCCACCAACAGGCACACACGTGCGGTTTTAAAAACCAAGCACGGACGCAATAATAACCTAACACAGGTTTTAGGAGCAAAAATTAAGAACTCTGACACTATCAGCCACTGCTGACTGACGTGTATTATACACTACACTTGTGCGTTATATAATAGTTTGGTAAAAACGCACACCAGTGCACCTGTACGCTGCCACCAACAGGCACACACGTGCGGTTTTAAAAACCAAGCACGGACGCAATAATAACCTAACACAGGTTTTAGGAGCAAAAATTAAGAACTCTGACACTATCAGCCACTGCTGACTGACGTGTATTATACACTACACTTGTGCGTTATATAATAGTTTGGTAAAAACGCACACCAGTGCACCTGTACGCTGCCACCAACAGGCACACACGTGCGGTTTTAAAAACCAAGCACGGACGCAATAATAACCTAACACAGGTTTTAGGAGCAAAAATTAAGAACTCTGACACTATCAGCCACTGCTGACTGACGTGTATTATACACTACACTTGTGCGTTATATAATAGTTTGGTAAAAACGCACACCAGTGCACCTGTACGCTGCCACCAACAGGCACACACGTGCGGTTTTAAAAACCAAGCACGGACGCAATAATAACCTAACACAGGTTTTAGGAGCAAAAATTAAGAACTCTGACACTATCAGCCACTGCTGACTGACGTGTATTATACACTACACTTGTGCGTTATATAATAGTTTGGTAAAAACGCACACCAGTGCACCTGTACGCTGCCACCAACAGGCACACACGTGCGGTTTTAAAAACCAAGCACGGACGCAATAATAACCTAACACAGGTTTTAGGAGCAAAAATTAAGAACTCTGACACTATCAGCCACTGCTGACTGACGTGTATTATACACTACACTTGTGCGTTATATAATAGTTTGGTAAAAACGCACACCAGTGCACCTGTACGCTGCCACCAACAGGCACACACGTGCGGTTTTAAAAACCAAGCACGGACGCAATAATAACCTAACACAGGTTTTAGGAGCAAAAATTAAGAACTCTGACACTATCAGCCACTGCTGACTGACGTGTATTATACACTACACTTGTGCGTTATATAATAGTTTGGTAAAAACGCACACCAGTGCACCTGTACGCTGCCACCAACAGGCACACACGTGCGGTTTTAAAAACCAAGCACGGACGCAATAATAACCTAACACAGGTTTTAGGAGCAAAAATTAAGAACTCTGACACTATCAGCCACTGCTGACTGACATGTATTATACACTACACTTGTGCGTTATATAATAGTTTGGTAAAAACGCACACCAGTGCACCTGTACGCTGCCACCAACAGGCACACACGTGCGGTTTTAAAAACCAAGCACGGACGCAATAATAACCTAACACAGGTTTTAGGAGCAAAAATTAAGAACTCTGACACTATCAGCCACTGCTGACTGACGTGTATTATACACTACACTTGTGCGTTATATAATAGTTTGGTAAAAACGCACACCAGTGCACCTGTACGCTGCCACCAACAGGCACACACGTGCGGTTTTAAAAACCAAGCACGGACGCAATAATAACCTAACAGGTTTTTTTGGGGAGCGACAATTACAGTACAGACAAGTCAGACACTATCTGGACTGTTTTACACTGTGTACACCAGCCCCAGATATGAAGGCTGGTATACGGTCACCACTACCCTGCCTGCCTGCCTGCCTGTATACTGCTACAATAGTCCTGACAAGGACTCTTTTGGTCACTAGCCTGTATTCAGACCTGGCTATACCCTGCCTGTATATAGCAACAATAGTCCTGAGAAGGACTCTGCTACTGTACGCCGACCTGGCTATACCCTGCCTGCCTGTATACAACTAGAATAGTCCTGAGAAGGACTTTTGGTCACACTGTTTGCAGCCCTGCAACTGAAAAAGCTATAAAGGGCCGCAAAGCTTTCCCTGAATCAGCGACACTCTCCCTACACTCACTGTCAGAATAGCTGTGAGCAGAGCACAGCGCGCCGGCCTATATAAAGGCTCGGTGACGCTGTGCAGGCCGGCCAATCACTGCAATTCCACAACTAACAGGGCTGTGGCATTGCAGTGGTCTGCCAGCCAATCCCTGCATGAGGGCTGGCTCTCAAAAGAGCGCCAACATGCAGAAATGAAGACCACGAGTAAAGCACGAGTATCGCGAGATTACTCGGTCCCCGCCGAGCAGCCCGAGTACAGTGATACTCGTGCGAGTACCGAGTAGTGACAAGCATGCTCGCTCATCACTAGTAAGTATGAGAGAGGGGGGGAAACTGACTGACAGACTGTGAGAGAGGGACAGAGAGACCGACAGAGAGACGGACTGACGGACTCAGGGAGATTGACCGACATACACAGAAATAGAAAGAATAGCCGACATCACTAGAAATAAAAACACCAAACGGACACGGACTATAGGTAGATGCATACGTGTTTACTAACGTGTGTGCACATACCCATAGACTTTCATTGTGTCCACGTGTGCGTGCTCCGTGCAGATAACGGACATGCATCCATGCAAAACGCAAAGACATACGGATCACGGACACGCACACACGGACATAATGAAATAACGCACGTGTGACCACAATCATAGATTAACATTGGTGCACGTTTGGCCGTGTCTCCGACATATACGGAAACGGACCAAACACGCACGTGTATCACGGACGTGTGAAGGGGGCCTAAAGCTGGGTTCCCACACAACGACAACAACAACGACGTTGCTGCTACGTCACCATTTGCGGTGACGTAACAGCGACCTTACATGATCGCTAGTTAGCTGTCAAACATGTATTTTTAAGCAGCGATGGAGCAGCGATCATAGCGATCTTGACGGTCGTTGGGACGTGTCACACGCGTCGCCGTGTGACGACTCAGACCTTGATAAAGGCGTGGTGTTTACCCCTAGACATGTTTTACGTTGCTTCTTTTCATGCCCCTGTGTTCCGATTGGTGATCGCTACAGCGCCTTTGCGTTGCCTTTTTCACGCACCTCTGATCTGATTGGTGATCACTACAGCAGCGCCTGATTGGGTGACCGTGCCAAACAAAAGGAAGACACAAAGAACGACACACTAGCGAGACCAGACAGAGACTCTTCTATGTGGAACAAAGAATGGAACTTAAAGAATGAAATCACTATAACGCCTTCAGCAAGTTACCCAATCGGAACGCTGTTATGTCCACCAATCGGAATCGTGGGGGGCGTTGTAAAATACACCGCAAAAATACGCCCTTGTCCTGCCTTCAGTCCTACGTCACTGCCTTCAGCGTCGTCGCGACCATCGCTGCTGCGGTGTCAAACACAAGGATGCATGTGGCGCAGCGGGATAGCAGCGATCAAAAAATGACCTGGAATATTCAAGAGCGAGCAGCGATCTCGCAGCAGGGGTCTGATCGTTGTTATGTGTCACACACAGCAACGTCGCTGTTGAGGTCGTTGCTACGTCACAGAAAATGGCAACTTAGCAGCGATGTCATTGTCGTCGTCGTTGTGTGACACCACCTTAACAGGAAAGCTTGTAAATATTGTTTACATGTCTATTTCTGAGCTCTCAGCTGATTTATGGCCCCAGACAACATTATAGTTGAATGTGCAGAGAAACAGAGCCTGTAAAAGCAAAATTGTGCATATTTGTAATGAAACTGGATAGAGACGTGCATGAGGGCCTGTAAACCTGAAGTGCCCATTGGAAGGAAGTGGGTCTTTTGTAGTATAGCCCTTAGGCAGGGCAGCCAAAAATTGGGAGGCTCCACGTTGTCCCTGGATAGAGACGTGCATGAGGGCCTGTAAACCTGAAGTGCCCATTGGAAGGAAGTGGGTCTTTTGTAGTATAGCCCTTAGGCAGGGCAGCCAAAAATTGGGAGGCTCCACGTTGTCCCTGGATAGAGACGTGCATGAGGGCCTGTAAACCTGAAGTGCCCATTGGAAGGAAGTGGGTCTATTGTAGTATAGCCCTTGGGCAGGGCAGCCAAAAATTGGGAGGCTCCACGTTGTCCCTGGATAGAGACGTGCATGAGGGCCTGTAAACCTGAAGTGCCCATTGGAAGGAAGTGGGTCTTTTGTAGTATAGCCCTTAGGCAGGCCAGCCAAAAATTGGGAGGCTCCACGTTGTCCCTGGATAGAGACGTGCATGAGGGCCTGTAAACCTGAAGTGCCCATTGGAAGGAAGTGGGTCTTTTGTAGTATAGCCCTTAGGCAGGCCAGCCAAAAATTGGGAGGCTCCACATTGTCCCTGGATAGAGACGTGCATGAGGGCCTGTAAACCTGAAGTGCCCATTGGAAGGAAGTGGGTCTATTGTAGTATAGCCCTTAGGCAGGGCAGCCAAAAATTGGGAGGCCCCACGTTGTCCCTGGATAGAGACGTGCATGAGGGCCTGTAAACCTGAAGTGCCCATTGGAAGGAAGTGGGTCTACTGTAGTATAGCCCTTTGGCAGGGCAGCCAAAAATTGGGAGGCTCCACGTTGTCCCTGGATAGAGACGTGCATGAGGGCCTGTAAACCTGAAGTGCCCATTGGAAGGAAGTGGGTCTATTGTAGTATAGCCCTTAGGCAGGGCAGCCAAAAATTGGGAGGCTCCACGTTGTCCCTGGATAGAGACGTGCATGAGGGCCTGTAAACCTGAAGTGCCCATTGGAAGGAAGTGGGTCTACTGTAGTATAGCCCTTTGGCAGGGCAGCCAAAAATTGGGAGGCTCCACGTTGTCCCTGGATAGAGACCTGTTAGGTTCTTAGTGCCTCCGTGCTTGCATTTACATGCGTGTGTGCCTGTTGGTGGCAGCTTTCCGCTGCATTTGTATGAGTTTTGCAAAAACTTGGATATAACGCACAAGTCTAGTGAATACACATCAGCACAGCATTGCAAAATGCGCAAGGGCGTTGTCAACGAACAAGGAAGTGGACGTGATGGTGGTGCAGGCAGAGACCGAGGTTGTGTGCAAGCTCTAATTTCGCCACAACAAAGGGCCACATCTACTCGCTCGCACGTCCTGTACCAAATTCTTGGGGACCGCAGCAGTACACCGCTCTTGAACCAAGACCAGTGTCAACAGGTTGTTAGTTGGATAGCGGATAATGCTTCCAGTCAGATTGGCACCACCACAAACACTCTGTCTTCCACACGGTCAAGTGTCAGTAGCCGTGATACTGCACCGCACATTTCAGAACCTGATCCTCCTTCCTACCACCAGGCCGAGTACACGTCCACGGACATTACTGATCCCACACTTGGACACTCGGAAGAGCTGTTCGTTCACGTTTCCATTCACACATTCTGGCCTCTCGCCAGCTCCTGTTGAAGTGGGCCATGACGAGATTGTATGTACAGATGCCCAAATATTTGAGCAGCCACGTTCTCATGAAGTTGGCAACGTGTCTCAACAAGGGGTGGACGATGATGAGACACAATTGTCAGGAAGTCAGGAGGAGGAGCAGGGTGCGGAAGAGGAAGACGACGTGGTGGACGATCCAGTAACTGACCCAACCTGGCAGGAGGATATGCAGAGCGAGGACAGCAGTGCACAGGGGGAGGGAGGCGTAGCATCCCAACAGGCAGTAAGAAGCAGAGTGGTGGCCCCAGGCAGACGTCAGGCAACTGTTCCCCGGAACAACACGACACAAGGTGCCTGTACAAATGTTAGGTCTTCCCGAGTCTGGCTGTAATACTATTGTATGTATTGAGGATTTCGATTGCGTTAGGGCAATGACAACCAGAGACGAGTTCTTGGTGCAAGACGTTTATAATATGCAACCAGCAAATATGTACATAAACGGAACAAAAACACAGTAGAACATAAATACAGGAAATACCTTCCAGGGACGGAGCGAAAGGGAATTCACGGGACCGCGCACCGGACTCCCCCAGGGAGACCACCAAGAGCGAACCTCTATACAGGGACTGTCTGGCAATCACCCCAGAAGGCCTAAATGCGCAGCAGCCGGGACACAAAAGGGCAATAGGTAAGTCCAAAAATGTCCGTACGTGATGTGAGTCCAGAGTGGTATTAAACGGAAGGAACCGGGCAGAAGTGCCGACCAAAGACGGCAAACGGAGTCCGGGCACAGCTAGATGATACCAGATGAAGTCCAGAGTCGGTGTGGGTTGTTTTCCAAGAGGATCCGAATAACAATCAGGAACCAAAAGCAGCAGGGCAGGAGCACACAGGAAGCAGTATACTCAGGCACTGGACTAAGCTTTAGGGGCGGCTTTTAAACAGATGGACAGGAAGTAGGGCAACAGAACAGAAAACTCCATGTTAACAAAGGGCAAGCTCTTTCAAAAGAAAACTGGAAAACCAGGAACTCTGACACTGGCAGTTTTTTAAGTTGGCTCCAGATGATTCTAAAAAGGCCATTTGCAACACCTGCCATGCCAGCATCAGCAGGGGTACCAAAACTAGCAGCCTGACCACCACCAGCATGATCAGGCACATGTCAGCCAAGCACCCGACTTTGTGGGAAGTACAACAGAGTCGAGGAGCAGTGCTTGCTGATGTCACTGCTACGTCTTCGCTGGTTGTGCATGCGAGCCAATACCCTGTCCATGCTGCCTGCGAACAAGCCTCCTCCGGCCCTGCACCTGCAGTTACCCACGCAGAAATAACACCATCATCAAGCACGTCCTTGTCCCAGCGCAGCGTTCAGTTATCCATTCAGCAAACCTTTGAACGCAGGTGCAAATACACTGCCAACGCCCCACATGCCACACTTCTAAATGCTAACTTTTCGCGACTGCTTGCGCTGGAAATGTTGCCTTTTAGGCTGGTTGAGACAGAAGCATTCCGCAACCTGATGGTGGCAGCTGTCCCACGTTACTCGGTCCCCAGCCGCCACTATTTCTCCCGGTGTGCCGTCCCCGCATTGCATAACCATTAACCACGTGTCACAAAACATCACACGTGCCCTGAACAACACTGTTTCAGCCAAAGGCCACCTAACCACAGACACGTGGACAAGTGCATGTGGGCAAGGCCGCTACATCTCGTTGACGTCACACTGGGTTAATATTGTGGAAGCTGGGACCCAGTCTGAGCGAGGGACGGAACACGTCCTTCACACACCAAGTTTTGCAGGCCCTACCTCAGTCAGGGTTTCACCCACACTCTACAGCTCCGGAATGTCATGCTCCTCAGCCTCCTCCTCCTCCTGCACATCCTGATCCACTTTACCCTCCACACCAGTCCCAAGCTGGAAGTGTCGCGGGCGGAGGAGGGGACGGTGCGCTCTCCCACTGCTCGGGTCCGGCTGCCGCTGCTCTACGGCTGCTGCTGCTCGTTGGCTCGAGCGATGGCCGGATCCCGGGGACTCGAGCGGCGCTACTCGCCCGTGAGTGAAAAGGGGTGGTTTGGGTTTTGGGGATATTGTCCGTGACGCCACCCACGGTTGTGGTGATTGTGTAGACACCACCGCTGCTCTGGACGGGGATCCCGGGAGCCTGTGACAGGGAGCAGCTTTGTTGTTATTTCTCCCCTCCGTGGGTAGGGGGGTTGGTTGTCCCGGGGCCCGGTGATGGGGTAGAGATGGATGACAGGCGGGTTGCGGGGCCTGATGAGGTGCAGGGTCGCAGGGTCAGCGCTGTGCCGCACGGCACGGAGGTACTCACTCAGCCCAATGATGATGACACAGTTCACGGTAAAACAAGTGGCTGGATGGACGGGTCCCTCGGACGGCTGCGGTTGTTCCTCCCTGCAGGTTAGTGATGACTGTCTCTCCCTGCACCTAAGTTCAGTGTTGGTAGTGATGGTTTCCCACCGGTAACCCGCTCCCCGACCTGGATATGGGCCGGAGGAGCCCCTTTTGCCCACAGGCGCTGGCCCTGGGAGACGGTTGCCCTTGGCGGTGGCGGTGTCTCCCCTTCACGGTTGGACGGTTGCCTTCTATCGGGACTTGGCTGTTTGGAAACCCTGAGGTCCCCTTCACTAACGGATTTGGCAAATTCACGGCGACACCAAGCCTTGCCGGGATCCGAAAGTCCTCTGCCAATGGTGCTGGCTTCTCTTTGTATACCGGTCCGGTACGGCCGGGTCACCACCCGTCCACGGTCCATCCGGCAGACTCCAATCGGCCTCCACTGC
This sequence comes from Anomaloglossus baeobatrachus, assembly GCF_048569485.1. Lineage (NCBI taxonomy): Eukaryota > Metazoa > Chordata > Amphibia > Anura > Aromobatidae > Anomaloglossus > Anomaloglossus baeobatrachus. Next base: position 295,147,864 of record NC_134353.1, on the reverse strand, counting down.
AGACAGTCACCACATCCTGCCAACCTTGCTGTCCTGTCCGGGCCACACACCCGGACCAACTTCAGGCTCTTTGCTGTCACTTTTCTCCTCTCTACTACTTTCCTCCTTTCACTTCCTTAGCTTAACTCTCACTGCCTGTGTTTTCCCTCCTCCTTGGTGGGTGGAGACCAACCGCCTGGCTCCACCCCCTGGTGTGGACAACAGCCCCTGGGGAAGGCAACAAGGATTTTGTGTTTTGACTATGATATGCCTGCAGGGAGTGTGGGGTGTTTAAGTGTTGTGCTCTGTGACCCCTGGCTTGTCCAGGGCGACACAGAAGCACTGCAGCACTGCCTCGGCGAAGCGGCAACAGGCAGTGCTGAAGCTAATCTGCATAGGTGACAAACCCCACAATGCAGAAGAGGTGTGGACAGCTCTGAAACAGCAGGCAGATCACTGGCTCACAACTCTGAACCTAAAGCCAGGAAAGGTCGTGTGTGACAATGGCCGGAACCTGGTGGCGGCTTTGAGGCGAGGCCAGCTGACACATGTTCCATACGTGGCCCATGTGCTCAACCTCGTGGTTCAGCGGTTTCAAAAGTCATACCCAGAGCTGTCTGATCTGCTGGTAAAAGTTCGCCGCCTGTCTGCACATTTTCGAAAGTCACCTACTGCTTCAGCCGGCCTTGCCGGCTTTCAGCGCCATTTGCATCTTCCGGCTCACAGACTGCTGTGTGATGTCCCCACGCGTTGGAATTCAACTCTGCACAAGTTGGTCAGGATATGTGAGCAGAAGAGGGCAGTTGTTGAGTACCTGCATCACCTAAGCCGTCGGGAAATGGGTCAAACTCCACACATAACACCTGAGGAGTGGAGATGGATGTCCGACCTATGTACCATCCGCCAAAACTTTGAGGACTCCACCAAGATGGTGAGCGGCGATGACGACATTATTAGCGTCACCATACCGCTTCTCTGCCTTCTAAAATGGTCTCTGCTCAAAAAACAACCATGATGCATTGCAGGCGGAGCGCGATGAGTTTGAGCAAGAAACAGTAGTGGGTGTGGGTGATAACACACAGCCCAGCCTCGTCTCATCACAACGTGCAGTGGAGGACTATGACGAGGAGGAGGATGAAGACATGGAGCAACTCTCTGGCCAAATTGAGGATATGACATGCAGTCATATCCTGGGTTCAGCGTGGCTGGCCAGAGGACCGGGTAGATGATGAGGAGGAGGAGGACAGCATGTTCAGTCATCGTGTTGGTCAGGATACTGAAGTGATGGCTGTTAAGAGTCTGGCACACATGGCTGACTTTATGGCAAGCTGCCTGTCTCGTGACCCTCGCGTTAAGAACATCTTGGCCGACAATCATTACTGGTTGGTAACACTGTTAGACCCACGCTAAAAGGAGAAATTTATGTCTCTTATTCCCGAGGCGGAGAGGTCAGGCAAAATGCAGCAGTTCCAGAAGGCCATAGTCACGGAAGTAGGCAAAGCATTCCCCTCACAAAACGCTAGCGGCATAGGTCAGGAATCAGTGGACAACCAAGGCGTACAGCCGAGAGGGGCACAAGTCCAATCCGCCAGAGGTAGGGGAACAGTCTTTAAGATGTGGGACAGTTTTCTCAGCCCCTCACATACCACAGCCCCTGAGGTGAGGGGTAGTGCCACAAGAAATCCTACGTTTGCCCAGATGCTCAAGGAGTACCTTGCAGATCAAACAACTGTACTCCGACATTCCTCTGTGCCTTACAATTAATGGGTATCCAAGCTGGACACGTGGCATGAATTGGCTCTCTACGCCTTGGAAGTCCTGGCCTGCCCTGCCGCTAGCGTTTTGTCAGAGCGTGTTTTTAGTGCCGCAGGTGGAATCATTACAGATAAACGCACCCGCCTGTCAACTGTAAATGCTGACAGGCTGACTCTGATCAAGATGAACAAGGGTTGGATTGGGCCAGACTTCACCACACCACCAGCAAATGACAGCGGAATTTAAAGTTTGTAACGGGAATTTGCCATGTACCTCCACTCACCCATGGTAACACACTTCTGGACTTTGGCTAATCGCTGGACTGCTCCTCCTTCTCCTCATGCGCCATCATGATGACCGTTACAATAGTTAAGCCGTTGTTTCAGGTATACCCCCAGTGGTAAATTTTTTCGCCCATTCTTTCAGAATGGGCATTACAACGATAGGAGACCCGCTCCTTTGCAATGGGAACAATGTTTTGAGGCCCTCATGCACATCTCTATCCAGGGACAATGTGGAGCCTCCACATTTTTGGCTGCCCTGCCTAAGGGCTATACTACAATAGACCCACTAACTTACAATGGGCACTTCATGTTTACAGGCCATCATGCACGTCTCTATCCAGGGACAATATGGAGCCTGACGCTGCCACCGACTGCCACACACGTGCGGTTTTTAAATGCAAGCACGGACGCAATAAGAACCTAACAGGTTTTTAGGAGCGACAATTACTGAGAAGTCTGACACTATCAGGCACTGCTGACTGACGTGTATTATACACTAGACTTGTGCGTTATTTAATAGTTTGTGAAAAACGCACACAAGTGCACCTGTACGCTGCCACCGACAGGCACACACGTGCATTTTTTAAATGCAAGCACGGACGCAATAAGAACCTAACAGGTTTTTAGGAGCGACAATTACTGAGAAGTCTGACACTATCAGGCACTGCTGACTGACGTGTATTATACACTAGACTTGTGCGTTATATAATAGTTTGTGAAAAACGCACACAAGTGCACCTGTACGCTGCCACCGACAGGCACACACGTGCGGTTTTTAAATGCAAGCACGGACGCACTAAGAACCTAACACAGGTTTTAGGAGCAAAAATTAAGAACTCTGACACTATCAGCCACTGCTGACTGACGTGTATTATACACTACACTTGTGCGTTATATAATAGTTTGGTAAAAACGCACACTAGTGCACCTGTACGCTGCCACCAACAGGCACACACGTGCGGTTTTTAAATGCAAGCACGGACGCAATAAGAACCTAACAGGTTTTTAGGAGCGACAATTACTGAGAAGTCTGACACTATCAGGCACTGCTGACTGACGTGTATTATACACTAGACTTGTGCGTTATTTAATAGTTTGTGAAAAACGCACACAAGTGCACCTGTACGCTGCCACCGACAGGCACACACGTGCGGTTTTTAAATGCAATCACGGACGCAATAAGAACCTAACAGGTTTTTAGGAGCGACAATTACTGAGAAGTCTGACACTATCAGCCACTGCTGACTGACGTGTATTATACACTAGACTTGTGCGTTATATAATAGTTTGTGAAAAACGCACACCAGTGCACCTGTACGCTGCCACCGACAGGCACACACGTGCGGTTTTTAAATGCAAGCACGGACGCACTAAGAACCTAACACAGGTTTTAGGAGCAAAAATTAAGAACTCTGACACTATCAGCCACTGCTGACTGACGTGTATTATACACTACACTTGTGCATTATATAATAGTTTGGTAAAAACGCACACTAGTGCACCTGTACGCTGCCACCGACAGGCACACACGTGCGGTTTTTAAATGCAAGCACGGACGCACTAAGAACCTAACACAGGTTTTAGGAGCAAAAATTAAGAACTCTGACACTATCAGCCACTGCTGACTGACGTGTATTATACACTACACTTGTGCGTTATATAATAGTTTGGTAAAAACGCACACAAGTGCACCTGTACGCTGCCACCGACAGGCACACACGTGCGGTTTTTAAATGCAAGCACGGACGCAATAAGAACCTAACAGGTTTTTAGGAGCGACAATTACTGAGAAGTCTGACACTATCAGGCACTGCTGACTGACGTGTATTATACACTACACTTGTGCATTATATAATAGTTTGGTAAAAACGCACACTAGTGCACCTGTACGCTGCCACCGACAGGCACACACGTGCGGTTTTTAAATGCAAGCACGGACGCACTAAGAACCTAACACAGGTTTTAGGAGCAAAAATTAAGAACTCTGACACTATCAGCCACTGCTGACTGACGTGTATTATACACTACACTTGTGCGTTATATAATAGTTTGGTAAAAACGCACACAAGTGCACCTGTACGCTGCCACCGACAGGCACACACGTGCGGTTTTTAAATGCAAGCACGGACGCAATAAGAACCTAACAGGTTTTTAGGAGCGACAATTACTGAGAAGTCTGACACTATCAGGCACTGCTGACTGACGTGTATTATACACTAGACTTGTGCGTTATTTAATAGTTTGTGAAAAACGCACACAAGTGCACCTGTACGCTGCCACCGACAGGCACACACGTGCAGTTTTTAAATGCAAGCACGGACGCAATAAGAACCTAACAGGTTTTTAGGAGCGACAATTACTGAGAAGTCTGACACTATCAGGCACTGCTGACTGACGTGTATTATACACTAAACTTGTGTGTTATTTAATAGTTTGTGAAAAACGCACACAAGTGCACCTGTACGCTGCCACCGACAGGCACACACGTGCGGTTTTTAAATGCAAGCACGGACGCACTAAGAACCTAACACAGGTTTTAGGAGCAAAAATTAAGAACTCTGACACTATCAGCCACTGCTGACTGACGTGTATTATACACTACACTTGTGCGTTATATAATAGTTTGGTAAAAACGCACACTAGTGCACCTGTACGCTGCCACCGACATGCACACACGTGCGGTTTTTAAATGCAAGCACGGACGCACTAAGAAGAACCTAACAGGTTTTAGGAGCGACAATTGCTGAGAAGTCTGACACTATCAGGACTGTTTTAGACTGTGTACACCAGCCCCAGATATGATGAAAGCTGGTATACGGTCACCACTAGGAATGGCTATATACCCTGCCTGCCTGCCTGCCTGCCTGTATACTGCTACAATAGTCCTGACAAGGACTCTTTTGGTCACTAGCCTGTATTCCAACCTGGCTATACCCTGCCTGTATACAGCAACAATAGTCCTGAGAAGGACTCTGCTACTGTACTCCAACCTGGCTATACCCTGCCTGCCTGTATACAACTAGAATAGTCCTGAGAAGGACTTTTGGTCACACTGTTTGCAGCCCTGATACGGAAATAGCTATAAAGGGCCGCAAAACTTTCCCTGAAGCAGCGACACTCTCCCTGCACTGACTGTCTGGATAGCTGTGAGCAGAGCACAGCGCACCCGCCGGTATAAAGGCTCGGTCACGCTGTGCAGGCCGGCCAATCACTGCAATTCCACAACTAACAGGGCTGTGGCATTGCAGTGGTCTGCCAGCCAATCCCTGCATGAGGGCTGGCTCTCAAAAGAGCGCCAACATGCAGGGATGAAGACCACGAGTACAGCACGAGTATCGCGAGATTACTCGGTCCCCGCCGAGTAGACCGAGTACAGTGATACTCGTGCGAGTACCGAGTAGTAACAAGCATGCTCGCTCATCACTAATGGTTGTCTGAAAACTGTTCTGCCACACTGAATGCACTGAGCCATGCAAATCATCAAGATCCTCTGCTGGCAGCTCCTTTGCAGTTACTGACCAATGACGACTCTGATGTGCTTGATAGGAGACAAGTCCAGAGATGCTGGAAGCCTTAGTAGCATGTTTAGGCTTTTCAGGCTGTTCACAGTAGCATGAGCAGTATGTAGCCTGGCACTTTTGTGTTGGGCCTTTTTGCAGATCCAAAAACCAAATCAACGTTAGTATTCACTTATGATGACCTCTTCATGATGCTAAATGTGTGGTCTCATCAGATTCAAAGAATGACCCATAGCAAATAATTCTGTATGGTAAATGAAAGTAGATGTCATACCAAGCCTAATTCAGCAGTGTCCATACAGAACATCAGAAGGTGTTTGCCCAACAGTGAGCTAAAAGCCAGGGGTTCAGCTACAAGTGTTTTTGACCTTACGATATGACATCATGCCACCAAACTCGAATGTTATCATAGTGAATAGCAAGCTGGCAATAGCTGCTGGAATATAGGTCTTGGATGCAATGATAGCAGGAGATTAAAATTCAGCCCATTGTATAACTCCACCCCAACCACTGATTAACAGCTTTCAACCTATGTGCAGTGTACAGAGAAAGTTGTCAACCAGTGGTGTGTGTGGTGTTATACAGTGCACGGTATTGAGAGAATCGGTATATCAGAAGCAGATAAAATAGTGAGTTTATCAAGTAGCAAGAATACCTGTAAGCGATAGATCCCTGGATGAGGGTCTCTGCCCCTCTGTCATGCTGCTATCAGATGTGGTAGCAAAATCTTGGTGACAAACTCCCTTTAATAACATTATTGATAACTTGTCATGGTGTATGAGTTTCTGGGCATGGCGCTTATAGTTTATACTGAATAAATTGAAATATTTTGAAAATGTTTTTACATTTTCATTATCAATTTTGTGATTTACATAATTCCCCACATTTTTCTTTTTGGTGTTGCCATTTCAATGTTGAGAAGTATATTAGAACATTTACCAATTTAGCATCATACTTGTGAACCTATGTCTTTTACTACTTCTCAACTTTACTTGTCTATGTAATGCCTACAGGCAGCACTTGACAACTACTTTTAACTGCAAAACACATTTTCTGAACTGCAATTTTCTCTCCTTATAGAATGATATTCTTCACCAAAATTCCCTTTACACAATATTACTGACAAATGAGATTAAAAATGGGTTTAAATCTTATATGTCACATATCACTGGATGTGGAAAGTCAATGCAATTCACATATGAGTGACAGACAAAATAGAGTATTATGTTCAAAGCTCACGCTCAATGAACCATAACATTTATAATTATTACATGCAGAACCATTTTTTGCCAAAAATCTCAAAAAAATTTTTATAATGCAGTTTGGAATATTTGATGCCTTAGTGCACACTGGTGCTGGCTCTTTGTTGTTTCTTTGTTGAATTGGTCGGTGGTTGACCTCCACCTTGCTATGCACCCCAATTTGGGATGTATTCCATCTGTATAGATTTTGGCGTTTGGTGACTGTTCACATTGGGTCATCAGGCTTTGTCCACAGGCTATATATATACTTCATGCAGCATTTGCTTGGACCTGTCCCGCCCACAGCCATGACTCAGTCATGGGTACGGGACTGCAATAGACCAGGTGAGTGCTGCTGAGAGCAGTTCTGCTATTTATATGTGAGGCCGCATGGCACATTTTATAAAAATATTTTAGTGTAGGACTGCTTCAAATGAGATTTGCCGTGACGTGGCGAAGCAGCTCAAGAAATTGCAATTTTTTGCCAAAAATCTCAAAAAAATTTTTATAATGCAGTTTGGAATATTTGATGCCTTAGTGCACACTGGTGCTGGCTCTTTGTTGTTTCTTTGTTGAATTGGTCGGTGGTTGACCTCCACCTTGCTATGCACCCCAATTTGGGATGTATTCCATCTGTATAGATTTTGGCGTTTGGTGACTGTTCACATTGGGTCATCAGGCTTTGTCCACAGGCTATATATATACTTCATGCAGCATTTGCTTGGACCTGTCCCGCCCACAGCCATGACTCAGTCATGGGTACGGGACTGCAATAGACCAGGTGAGTGCTGCTGAGAGCAGTTCTGCTATTTATATGTGAGGCCGCATGGCACATTTTATAAAAATATTTTAGTGTAGGACTGCTTCAAATGAGATTTGCCGTGACGTGGCGAAGCAGCTCAAGAAATTGCAATTTTTTGCCAAAAATCTCAAAAAAAATTTTATAATGCAGTTTGGAATATTTGATGCCTTAGTGCACACTGGTGCTGGCTCTTTGTTGTTTCTTTGTTGAATTGGTCGGTGGTTGACCTCCACCTTGCTATGCACCCCAATTTGGGATGTATTCCATCTGTATAGATTTTGGCGTTTGGTGACTGTTCACATTGGGTCATCAGGCTTTGTCCACAGGCTATATATATACTTCATGCAGCATTTGCTTGGACCTGTCCCGCCCACAGCCATGACTCAGTCATGGGTACGGGACTGCAATAGACCAGGTGAGTGCTGCTGAGAGCAGTTCTGCTATTTATATGTGAGGCCGCATGGCACATTTTATAAAAATATTTTAGTGTAGGACTGCTTCAAATGAGATTTGCCGTGACGTGGCGAAGCAGCTCAAGAAATTGCAATTTTTTGCCAAAAATCTCAAAAAAATTTTTATAATGCAGTTTGGAATATTTGATGCCTTAGTGCACACTGGTGCTGGCTCTTTGTTGTTTCTTTGTTGAATTGGTCGGTGGTTGACCTCCACCTTGCTATGCACCCCAATTTGGGATGTATTCCATCTGTATAGATTTTGGCGTTTGGTGACTGTTCACATTGGGTCATCAGGCTTTGTCCACAGGCTATATATATACTTCATGCAGCATTTGCTTGGACCTGTCCCGCCCACAGCCATGACTCAGTCATGGGTACGGGACTGCAATAGACCAGGTGAGTGCTGCTGAGAGCAGTTCTGCTATTTATATGTGAGGCCGCATGGCACATTTTATAAAAATATTTTAGTGTAGGACTGCTTCAAATGAGATTTGCCGTGACGTGGCGAAGCAGCTCAAGAAATTGCAATTTTTTGCCAAAAATCTCAAAAAAATTTTTAGAATGCAGTTTGGAATATTTGATGCCTTAGTGCACACTGGTGCTGGCTCTTTGTTGTTTCTTTGTTGAATTGGTCGGTGGTTGACCTCCACCTTGCTATGCACCCCAATTTGGGATGTATTCCATCTGTATAGATTTTGGCGTTTGGTGACTGTTCACATTGGGTCATCAGGCTTTGTCCACAGGCTATATATATACTTCATGCAGCATTTGCTTGGACCTGTCCCGCCCACAGCCATGACTCAGTCATGGGTACGGGACTGCAATAGACCAGGTGAGTGCTGCTGAGAGCAGTTCTGCTATTTATATGTGAGGCCGCATGGCACATTTTATAAAAATATTTTAGTGTAGGACTGCTTCAAATGAGATTTGCCGTGACGTGGCGAAGCAGCTCAAGAAATTGCAATTTTTTGCCAAAAATCTCAAAAAAATTTTTATAATGCAGTTTGGAATATTTGATGCCTTAGTGCACACTGGTGCTGGCTCTTTGTTGTTTCTTTGTTGAATTGGTCGGTGGTTGACCTCCACCTTGCTATGCACCCCAATTTGGGATGTATTCCATCTGTATAGATTTTGGCGTTTGGTGACTGTTCACATTGGGTCATCAGGCTTTGTCCACAGGCTATATATATACTTCATGCAGCATTTGCTTGGACCTGTCCCGCCCACAGCCATGACTCAGTCATGGGTACGGGACTGCAATAGACCAGGTGAGTGCTGCTGAGAGCAGTTCTGCTATTTATATGTGAGGCCGCATGGCACATTTTATAAAAATATTTTAGTGTAGGACTGCTTCAAATGAGATTTGCCGTGACGTGGCGAAGCAGCTCAAGAAATTGCAATTTTTTGCCAAAAATCTCAAAAAAAATTTTTATAATGCAGTTTGGAATATTTGATGCCTTAGTGCACACTGGTGCTGGCTCTTTGTTGTTTCTTTGTTGAATTGGTCGGTGGTTGACCTCCACCTTGCTATGCACCCCAATTTGGGATGTATTCCATCTGTATAGATTTTGGCGTTTGGTGACTGTTCACATTGGGTCATCAGGCTTTGTCCACAGGCTATATATATACTTCATGCAGCATTTGCTTGGACCTGTCCCGCCCACAGCCATGACTCAGTCATGGGTACGGGACTGCAATAGACCAGGTGAGTGCTGCTGAGAGCAGTTCTGCTATTTATATGTGAGGCCGCATGGCACATTTTATAAAAATATTTTAGTGTAGGACTGCTTCAAATGAGATTTGCCGTGACGTGGCGAAGCAGCTCAAGAAATTGCAATTTTTTGCCAAAAATCTCAAAAAAATTTTTATAATGCAGTTTGGAATATTTGATGCCTTAGTGCACACTGGTGCTGGCTCTTTGTTGTTTCTTTGTTGAATTGGTCGGTGGTTGACCTCCACCTTGCTATGCACCCCAATTTGGGATGTATTCCATCTGTATAGATTTTGGCGTTTGGTGACTGTTCACATTGGGTCATCAGGCTTTGTCCACAGGCTATATATATACTTCATGCAGCATTTGCTTGGACCTGTCCCGCCCACAGCCATGACTCAGTCATGGGTACGGGACTGCAATAGACCAGGTGAGTGCTGCTGAGAGCAGTTCTGCTATTTATATGTGAGGCCGCATGGCACATTTTATAAAAATATTTTAGTGTAGGACTGCTTCAAATGAGATTTGCCGTGACGTGGCGAAGCAGCTCAAGAAATTGCAATTTTTTGCCAAAAATCTCAAAAAAATTTTTATAATGCAGTTTGGAATATTTGATGCCTTAGTGCACACTGGTGCTGGCTCTTTGTTGTTTCTTTGTTGAATTGGTCGGTGGTTGACCTCCACCTTGCTATGCACCCCAATTTGGGATGTATTCCATCTGTATAGATTTTGGCGTTTGGTGACTGTTCACATTGGGTCATCAGGCTTTGTCCACAGGCTATATATATACTTCATGCAGCATTTGCTTGGACCTGTCCCGCCCACAGCCATGACTCAGTCATGGGTACGGGACTGCAATAGACCAGGTGAGTGCTGCTGAGAGCAGTTCTGCTATTTATATGTGAGGCCGCATGGCACATTTTATAAAAATATTTTAGTGTAGGACTGCTTCAAATGAGATTTGCCGTGACGTGGCGAAGCAGCTCAAGAAATTGCAATTTTTTGCCAAAAATCTCAAAAAAATTTTATAATGCAGTTTGGAATATTTGATGCCTTAGTGCACACTGGTGCTGGCTCTTTGTTGTTTCTTTGTTGAATTGGTCGGTGGTTGACCTCCACCTTGCTATGCACCCCAATTTGGGATGTATTCCATCTGTATAGATTTTGGCGTTTGGTGACTGTTCACATTGGGTCATCAGGCTTTGTCCACAGGCTATATATATACTTCATGCAGCATTTGCTTGGACCTGTCCCGCCCACAGCCATGACTCAGTCATGGGTACGGGACTGCAATAGACCAGGTGAGTGCTGCTGAGAGCAGTTCTGCTATTTATATGTGAGGCCGCATGGCACATTTTATAAAAATATTTTAGTGTAGGACTGCTTCAAATGAGATTTGCCGTGACGTGGCGAAGCAGCTCAAGAAATTGCAATTTTTTGCCAAAAATCTCAAAAAAATTTTTATAATGCAGTTTGGAATATTTGATGCCTTAGTGCACACTGGTGCTGGCTCTTTGTTGTTTCTTTGTTGAATTGGTCGGTGGTTGACCTCCACCTTGCTATGCACCCCAATTTGGGATGTATTCCATCTGTATAGATTTTGGCGTTTGGTGACTGTTCACATTGGGTCATCAGGCTTTGTCCACAGGCTATATATATACTTCATGCAGCATTTGCTTGGACCTGTCCCGCCCACAGCCATGACTCAGTCATGGGTACGGGACTGCAATAGACCAGGTGAGTGCTGCTGAGAGCAGTTCTGCTATTTATATGTGAGGCCGCATGGCACATTTTATAAAAATATTTTAGTGTAGGACTGCTTCAAATGAGATTTGCCGTGACGTGGCGAAGCAGCTCAAGAAATTGCAATTTTTTGCCAAAAATCTCAAAAAAATTTTTATAATGCAGTTTGGAATATTTGATGCCTTAGTGCACACTGGTGCTGGCTCTTTGTTGTTTCTTTGTTGAATTGGTCGGTGGTTGACCTCCACCTTGCTATGCACCCCAATTTGGGATGTATTCCATCTGTATAGATTTTGGCGTTTGGTGACTGTTCACATTGGGTCATCAGGCTTTGTCCACAGGCTATATATATACTTCATGCAGCATTTGCTTGGACCTGTCCCGCCCACAGCCATGACTCAGTCATGGGTACGGGACTGCAATAGACCAGGTGAGTGCTGCTGAGAGCAGTTCTGCTATTTATATGTGAGGCCGCATGGCACATTTTATAAAAATATTTTAGTGTAGGACTGCTTCAAATGAGATTTGCCGTGACGTGGCGAAGCAGCTCAAGAAATTGCAATTTTTTGCCAAAAATCTCAAAAAAATTTTTATAATGCAGTTTGGAATATTTGATGCCTTAGTGCACACTGGTGCTGGCTCTTTGTTGTTTCTTTGTTGAATTGGTCGGTGGTTGACCTCCACCTTGCTATGCACCCCAATTTGGGATGTATTCCATCTGTATAGATTTTGGCGTTTGGTGACTGTTCACATTGGGTCATCAGGCTTTGTCCACAGGCTATATATATACTTCATGCAGCATTTGCTTGGACCTGTCCCGCCCACAGCCATGACTCAGTCATGGGTACGGGACTGCAATAGACCAGGTGAGTGCTGCTGAGAGCAGTTCTGCTATTTATATGTGAGGCCGCATGGCACATTTTATAAAAATATTTTAGTGTAGGACTGCTTCAAATGAGATTTGCCGTGACGTGGCGAAGCAGCTCAAGAAATTGCAATTTTTTGCCAAAAATCTCAAAAAAATTTTTATAATGCAGTTTGGAATATTTGATGCCTTAGTGCACACTGGTGCTGGCTCTTTGTTGTTTCTTTGTTGAATTGGTCGGTGGTTGACCTCCACCTTGCTATGCACCCCAATTTGGGATGTATTCCATCTGTATAGATTTTGGCGTTTGGTGACTGTTCACATTGGGTCATCAGGCTTTGTCCACAGGCTATATATATACTTCATGCAGCATTTGCTTGGACCTGTCCCGCCCACAGCCATGACTCAGTCATGGGTACGGGACTGCAATAGACCAGGTGAGTGCTGCTGAGAATAGTTCTGCTATTTATATGTGAGGCCGCATGGCACATTTTATAAAAATATTTTAGTGTAGGACTGCTTCAAATGAGATTTGCCGTGACGTGGCGAAGCAGCTCAAGAAATTGCAATTTTTTGCCAAAAATCTCAAAAAAAATTTTTATAATGCAGTTTGGAATATTTGATGCCTTAGTGCACACTGGTGCTGGCTCTTTGTTGTTTCTTTGTTGAATTGGTCGGTGGTTGACCTCCACCTTGCTATGCACCCCAATTTGGGATGTATTCCATCTGTATAGATTTTGGCGTTTGGTGACTGTTCACATTGGGTCATCAGGCTTTGTCCACAGGCTATATATATACTTCATGCAGCATTTGCTTGGACCTGTCCCGCCCACAGCCATGACTCAGTCATGGGTACGGGACTGCAATAGACCAGGTGAGTGCTGCTGAGAGCAGTTCTGCTATTTATATGTGAGGCCGCATGGCACATTTTATAAAAATATTTTAGTGTAGGACTGCTTCAAATGAGATTTGCCGTGACGTGGCGAAGCAGCTCAAGAAATTGCAATTTTTTGCCAAAAATCTCAAAAAAATTTTTATAATGCAGTTTGGAATATTTGATGCCTTAGTGCACACTGGTGCTGGCTCTTTGTTGTTTCTTTGTTGAATTGGTCGGTGGTTGACCTCCACCTTGCTATGCACCCCAATTTGGGATGTATTCCATCTGTATAGATTTTGGCGTTTGGTGACTGTTCACATTGGGTCATCAGGCTTTGTCCACAGGCTATATATATACTTCATGCAGCATTTGCTTGGACCTGTCCCGCCCACAGCCATGACTCAGTCATGGGTACGGGACTGCAATAGACCAGGTGAGTGCTGCTGAGAGCAGTTCTGCTATTTATATGTGAGGCCGCATGGCACATTTTATAAAAATATTTTAGTGTAGGACTGCTTCAAATGAGATTTGCCGTGACGTGGCGAAGCAGCTCAAGAAATTGCAATTTTTTGCCAAAAATCTCAAAAAAATTTTTATAATGCAGTTTGGAATATTTGATGCCTTAGTGCACACTGGTGCTGGCTCTTTGTTGTTTCTTTGTTGAATTGGTCGGTGGTTGACCTCCACCTTGCTATGCACCCCAATTTGGGATGTATTCCATCTGTATAGATTTTGGCGTTTGGTGACTGTTCACATTGGGTCATCAGGCTTTGTCCACAGGCTATATATATACTTCATGCAGCATTTGCTTGGACCTGTCCCGCCCACAGCCATGACTCAGTCATGGGTACGGGACTGCAATAGACCAGGTGAGTGCTGCTGAGAGCAGTTCTGCTATTTATATGTGAGGCCGCATGGCACATTTTATAAAAATATTTTAGTGTAGGACTGCTTCAAATGAGATTTGCCGTGACGTGGCGAAGCAGCTCAAGAAATTGCAATTTTTTGCCAAAAATCTCAAAAAAATTTTTATAATGCAGTTTGGAATATTTGATGCCTTAGTGCACACTGGTGCTGGCTCTTTGTTGTTTCTTTGTTGAATTGGTCGGTGGTTGACCTCCACCTTGCTATGCACCCCAATTTGGGATGTATTCCATCTGTATAGATTTTGGCGTTTGGTGACTGTTCACATTGGGTCATCAGGCTTTGTCCACAGGCTATATATATACTTCATGCAGCATTTGCTTGGACCTGTCCCGCCCACAGCCATGACTCAGTCATGGGTACGGGACTGCAATAGACCAGGTGAGTGCTGCTGAGAGCAGTTCTGCTATTTATATGTGAGGCCGCATGGCACATTTTATAAAAATATTTTAGTGTAGGACTGCTTCAAATGAGATTTGCCGTGACGTGGCGAAGCAGCTCAAGAAATTGCAATTTTTTGCCAAAAATCTCAAAAATTTTTATAATGCAGTTTGGAATATTTGATGCCTTAGTGCACACTGGTGCTGGCTCTTTGTTGTTTCTTTGTTGAATTGGTCGGTGGTTGACCTCCACCTTGCTATGCACCCCAATTTGGGATGTATTCCATCTGTATAGATTTTGGCGTTTGGTGACTGTTCACATTGGGTCATCAGGCTTTGTCCACAGGCTATATATATACTTCATGCAGCATTTGCTTGGACCTGTCCCGCCCACAGCCATGACTCAGTCATGGGTACGGGACTGCAATAGACCAGGTGAGTGCTGCTGAGAGCAGTTCTGCTATTTATATGTGAGGCCGCATGGCACATTTTATAAAAATATTTTAGTGTAGGACTGCTTCAAATGAGATTTGCCGTGACGTGGCGAAGCAGCTCAAGAAATTGCAATTTTTTGCCAAAAATCTCAAAAAATTTTTATAATGCAGTTTGGAATATTTGATGCCTTAGTGCACACTGGTGCTGGCTCTTTGTTGTTTCTTTGTTGAATTGGTCGGTGGTTGACCTCCACCTTGCTATGCACCCCAATTTGGGATGTATTCCATCTGTATAGATTTTGGCGTTTGGTGACTGTTCACATTGGGTCATCAGGCTTTGTCCACAGGCTATATATATACTTCATGCAGCATTTGCTTGGACCTGTCCCGCCCACAGCCATGACTCAGTCATGGGTACGGGACTGCAATAGACCAGGTGAGTGCTGCTGAGAGCAGTTCTGCTATTTATATGTGAGGCCGCATGGCACATTTTATAAAAATATTTTAGTGTAGGACTGCTTCAAATGAGATTTGCCGTGACGTGGCGAAGCAGCTCAAGAAATTGCAATTTTTTGCCAAAAATCTCAAAAAAATTTTTATAATGCAGTTTGGAATATTTGATGCCTTAGTGCACACTGGTGCTGGCTCTTTGTTGTTTCTTTGTTGAATTGGTCGGTGGTTGACCTCCACCTTGCTATGCACCCCAATTTGGGATGTATTCCATCTGTATAGATTTTGGCGTTTGGTGACTGTTCACATTGGGTCATCAGGCTTTGTCCACAGGCTATATATATACTTCATGCAGCATTTGCTTGGACCTGTCCCGCCCACAGCCATGACTCAGTCATGGGTACGGGACTGCAATAGACCAGGTGAGTGCTGCTGAGAGCAGTTCTGCTATTTATATGTGAGGCCGCATGGCACATTTTATAAAAATATTTTAGTGTAGGACTGCTTCAAATGAGATTTGCCGTGACGTGGCGAAGCAGCTCAAGAAATTGCAATTTTTTGCCAAAAATCTCAAAAAAATTTTTATAATGCAGTTTGGAATATTTGATGCCTTAGTGCACACTGGTGCTGGCTCTTTGTTGTTTCTTTGTTGAATTGGTCGGTGGTTGACCTCCACCTTGCTATGCACCCCAATTTGGGATGTATTCCATCTGTATAGATTTTGGCGTTTGGTGACTGTTCACATTGGGTCATCAGGCTTTGTCCACAGGCTATATATATACTTCATGCAGCATTTGCTTGGACCTGTCCCGCCCACAGCCATGACTCAGTCATGGGTACGGGACTGCAATAGACCAGGTGAGTGCTGCTGAGAGCAGTTCTGCTATTTATATGTGAGGCCGCATGGCACATTTTATAAAAATATTTTAGTGTAGGACTGCTTCAAATGAGATTTGCCGTGACGTGGCGAAGCAGCTCAAGAAATTGCAATTTTTTGCCAAAAATCTCAAAAAAATTTTTATAATGCAGTTTGGAATATTTGATGCCTTAGTGCACACTGGTGCTGGCTCTTTGTTGTTTCTTTGTTGAATTGGTCGGTGGTTGACCTCCACCTTGCTATGCACCCCAATTTGGGATGTATTCCATCTGTATAGATTTTGGCGTTTGGTGACTGTTCACATTGGGTCATCAGGCTTTGTCCACAGGCTATATATATACTTCATGCAGCATTTGCTTGGACCTGTCCCGCCCACAGCCATGACTCAGTCATGGGTACGGGACTGCAATAGACCAGGTGAGTGCTGCTGAGAGCAGTTCTGCTATTTATATGTGAGGCCGCATGGCACATTTTATAAAAATATTTTAGTGTAGGACTGCTTCAAATGAGATTTGCCGTGACGTGGCGAAGCAGCTCAAGAAATTGCAATTTTTTGCCAAAAATCTCAAAAAAATTTTTATAATGCAGTTTGGAATATTTGATGCCTTAGTGCACACTGGTGCTGGCTCTTTGTTGTTTCTTTGTTGAATTGGTCGGTGGTTGACCTCCACCTTGCTATGCACCCCAATTTGGGATGTATTCCATCTGTATAGATTTTGGCGTTTGGTGACTGTTCACATTGGGTCATCAGGCTTTGTCCACAGGCTATATATATACTTCATGCAGCATTTGCTTGGACCTGTCCCGCCCACAGCCATGACTCAGTCATGGGTACGGGACTGCAATAGACCAGGTGAGTGCTGCTGAGAGCAGTTCTGCTATTTATATGTGAGGCCGCATGGCACATTTTATAAAAATATTTTAGTGTAGGACTGCTTCAAATGAGATTTGCCGTGACGTGGCGAAGCAGCTCAAGAAATTGCAATTTTTTGCCAAAAATCTCAAAAAAATTTTTATAATGCAGTTTGGAATATTTGATGCCTTAGTGCACACTGGTGCTGGCTCTTTGTTGTTTCTTTGTTGAATTGGTCGGTGGTTGACCTCCACCTTGCTATGCACCCCAATTTGGGATGTATTCCATCTGTATAGATTTTGGCGTTTGGTGACTGTTCACATTGGGTCATCAGGCTTTGTCCACAGGCTATATATATACTTCATGCAGCATTTGCTTGGACCTGTCCCGCCCACAGCCATGACTCAGTCATGGGTACGGGACTGCAATAGACCAGGTGAGTGCTGCTGAGAGCAGTTCTGCTATTTATATGTGAGGCCGCATGGCACATTTTATAAAAATATTTTAGTGTAGGACTGCTTCAAATGAGATTTGCCGTGACGTGGCGAAGCAGCTCAAGAAATTGCAATTTTTTGCCAAAAATCTCAAAAAAATTTTTATAATGCAGTTTGGAATATTTGATGCCTTAGTGCACACTGGTGCTGGCTCTTTGTTGTTTCTTTGTTGAATTGGTCGGTGGTTGACCTCCACCTTGCTATGCACCCCAATTTGGGATGTATTCCATCTGTATAGATTTTGGCGTTTGGTGACTGTTCACATTGGGTCATCAGGCTTTGTCCACAGGCTATATATATACTTCATGCAGCATTTGCTTGGACCTGTCCCGCCCACAGCCATGACTCAGTCATGGGTACGGGACTGCAATAGACCAGGTGAGTGCTGCTGAGAGCAGTTCTGCTATTTATATGTGAGGCCGCATGGCACATTTTATAAAAATATTTTAGTGTAGGACTGCTTCAAATGAGATTTGCCGTGACGTGGCGAAGCAGCTCAAGAAATTGCAATTTTTTGCCAAAAATCTCAAAAAAATTTTTATAATGCAGTTTGGAATATTTGATGCCTTAGTGCACACTGGTGCTGGCTCTTTGTTGTTTCTTTGTTGAATTGGTCGGTGGTTGACCTCCACCTTGCTATGCACCCCAATTTGGGATGTATTCCATCTGTATAGATTTTGGCGTTTGGTGACTGTTCACATTGGGTCATCAGGCTTTGTCCACAGGCTATATATATACTTCATGCAGCATTTGCTTGGACCTGTCCCGCCCACAGCCATGACTCAGTCATGGGTACGGGACTGCAATAGACCAGGTGAGTGCTGCTGAGAGCAGTTCTGCTATTTATATGTGAGGCCGCATGGCACATTTTATAAAAATATTTTAGTGTAGGACTGCTTCAAATGAGATTTGCCGTGACGTGGCGAAGCAGCTCAAGAAATTGCAATTTTTTTGCCAAAAATCTCAAAAAAATTTTTATAATGCAGTTTGGAATATTTGATGCCTTAGTGCACACTGGTGCTGGCTCTTTGTTGTTTCTTTGTTTAACTACTTTTAACTGCAAAACACATTTTCTGAACTGCAATTTTCTCTCCTTATAGA
Source organism: Anomaloglossus baeobatrachus (assembly GCF_048569485.1). NCBI lineage: Eukaryota > Metazoa > Chordata > Amphibia > Anura > Aromobatidae > Anomaloglossus > Anomaloglossus baeobatrachus. Next base: position 295,129,121 of record NC_134353.1, on the reverse strand, counting down.
ATGATATTCTTCACCAAAATTCCCTTTACACAATATTACTGACAAATGAGATTAAAAATGGGTTTAAATCTTATATGTCACATATCACTGGATGTGGAAAGTCAATGCAATTCACATATGAGTGACAGACAAAATAGAGTATTATGTTCAAAGCTCACGCTCAATGAACCATAACATTTATAATTATTACATGCAGAACCATATGCATTATTCAGACAAGGGCTGTTGAAAATAATTACAAGTATGTCCCAACGGTGCAAGCTAATTTCCTAGACAGGTATCAATGAGCCGAAGTAACAGTAAAAACAAAGTCATAAAAGACATTAATGACATTACTCTATTATTGAAGTTCTGTATATTTTGCATTTTTTATTCAACTATGACATTGACAATGCAAAATGTCCTTGAAAAAATTACAGTACCTATACCTGCAATACATTCAACTAATATTGCATAATTCTATCAATTGTGAAACACTAATAATAAAAATCCACAGTTTGCCAAAACTAGAGCAAACACAAAATTGAAAAGTTACTTACAATAACCAATGAAGCCAAAAAGCTTTCTATAGACAACCCTTCTAGTTTTTTCCTGTGCTAAAATAAAAAATTGTGTCATACATCCAGCAACTCTTATGACCCACCTCACCACTCTTCCCGAGAGCCTTCAGTTCCTTACCAGAAACTGAAATAACAATATTTTGACTATGTAAATATACAGTTTGCCATTGAATAAAGATATCAAGATCCGAAAAACTGTATATTATTCAATTTCCCTAGCATATCCCTGATTTTCATTGGTTTTACCTATTAGTGCTACCCTACTGTTCAGTGCCATTTCATGCCTCAAGCAGTTGTGTTGCGCCATTGTCCATCTGTACTGTGAAGCACTTTCTAATCAACCTTGCTGCATTTGGTTGAATCGGAGCAGAAAGTATAGTCCTGGACACTTCAGAATTCATTCAGCTGCATATGTCTTCATCCACATCATTAACAAAAACCAGTGGCGCAGTGCCATTGGAAGCCATACATGCCCATGGCCCATGAATGTCCATACCAACACACTGCCTCCACCATAATTTAAAGAGTATGTGATGTGCTTTGGATTGTGAGCCACTCAAAACCTACTCCATAATTTGGTCTTCCCATCATTCTGATACAGGTTTCACCTGTCAAAAAAATGCTTATCCAGAACTCTCCTGGCTTCTACAGATTTTTTTGTTGTCAAAGTTTAATCTGGCCTTTCTCTTTCTAATGCTGAGCACCCTGTGATGAATCCTCTGTATTTGTTCTCATGAAAGCTTCACTTTATGGTAGACTTAGATAATGAAACATCTAATTTCTCAAGAGTGTTCTTCACATGGGAGGATGTTGTGAAGTGATTCTTCTTCACTTTGGTAAGTCCAGGCCTTTTTGAATTTCCAAGCCCTTTTTGCAGAATGTATCTAACAGTTGATTTGGCTACAACTAACATATCTGCTATTTCTATAATGGATTTCTTCCTCTTTTTTCAGTGTAATCATGGTCTGTTTCTCTTCCATTTAGAGTTCCTCTGACTGCATGTTGTGTGTACAGCAACAGTTTCCAAATGCAAATGCCATACATGGAATCAGCTCCAGACCTTTTACCTACCTAACTGATTATGGATTATTCAGGGTAACTCCCCATTAAAGTAGTTTTGAGATAATTGTCTATTTACTTTTGGTCCCTTGAAAAAGATGCAGCTACATAATAAAGAGCTGTAATTCCTAAACTCTTAGTCCAATTAAGATGTGAATACTTTCAAATTAAAACTGAGAGTCAGCAGTTTAATCTCATCTTCATAATGTAACTGTTTTTTTTTCATTTGTTTTCATAAACAGCTAAAATTACAAAACTTGTGTCTCAGTTAAAATATTTGTGGCCCTGTCTCAAATAAATCAATTGTCACACTGCGCGACTATAAAGATACATTACTTCTCTTAAATCATTAGATTGGTATTTAAAGACTGAGACTGGCATGATCATTTTAAATCTGTTTGAAAACTGTAATAAGTACAACACATCAGATTACTATTTTTCTATCTGTAGGTAGAATGAGCTGTGTTATATAGCCAAATGCGTTCAGAGATTAAAACACTTGAACTCAATAAATTTTCTGATGCTGAAAACGAATATGATGCTTAAATTTGCTGACTGGCTCTAATTTTCAAGATCCAGAGGAGGTTGTATATTACATCATCTATTTAGTGTATTGAGCCTTCAGTAGTCTATCATCTCAGGGTGCCCAATCAAAAAACACCAACTCAGCTCCCATGACATGATCCTAATTACAGTTGCATCACCTACTTTTATAAATGCTCTCTGTGAAAGGTATACAGTTTTAGGATATAAGTTTATTCAGATATGCCTCCTTCTTGCATTATCAAAGCGGATAGCTTTTGCTACATATGCTGACAAGTCACCTTTGTATCACAAAGGACTTTGGCTTACTCACATACATTTTGGCAAACTGCAGTCTAGTATATACTGTATACTAGAACACCACCTAGTTTTCTACACAGAACTCTGTCAGTTTTTGGGAGGGGTGGTTTTGACAAAAAGAATAATCCCTGTATGAATTTAAGTACCCATAAACTAGGGATTTCATTACACCTTAATAATATCTCCCCTGAGGAGTCCCACCATAAATGGTAGACAAAAGGCTTCAGGAGGTTATACGATAGCGATGTCAATTAGTGGGACAGACCACACTAGGCATTGTCCTTGTGAGGAAGGGACACAAAACATGGGCATAACAGGGTTAATAGGGTCCTTTACCCTGGCTAAGGATCTCATTACTCATTTGTGAATGGCCTCTTCATCAAGAACATATGGTAAGACAAACCAATTTTTTTAAATTTGAGCACTGGTACACCTTGAGCATTTTATCACTTTATACAAGGATTGTCTGTATGGGAAGGCATTTTAAACAGTTTTATTAAAAGTTATATTTTATTGTTACACTGTGTCCCTGCTAGAGATATGATTATGGTTTGGATACAACAGGTTGGCTTTAAACTGCAGTCTAGCTTTTTTATGTCTCTGTCAGCAGTGAGGTCATCTTCCTGGTTCTCCTGATACAAAGTTTCATTCCATTCAAATGTTGACAGATAGTTTGCACTGACACTGATGCACCCTGAGCCTGCATGACAGCTCAGGTTTCTCTGGAACTGGATTGGGGCTGCTTATCCACCATCCGGACTATCCTGGATTGCAGCTTTTGAACAATTTTTCTCACCGGGATAGTGTATAGTTAGCTATAGTGTAAACATCTTGATTATGCTGCACATTGTGGACAAAGGATCATCAAAATCTATGGAGATGGAATTGTAACCTTGAGATTGTTGATATTTTTCAACAATTTTGATTCTCAAGTCCTCATTCAGTTCTCTTCTTATCTATTCTATTCTCTATAATTATTGTGACACAAATAGACACACAATACAAAGATTGCGTCAACTTCTCCCCTTTTTATTTAATTTTTAATGTGATTATCACATTGCCCACACCTGTTACTTGACACAGGTGAGTTTAAACAAACATCAGATGCTTGAAAGAAAGCTGTTTACCCACAATTTGGGAAGGGTGCCAACAATTTTGTCTGGTCCATTTTGGGGATTTTGTGTAAAGCTATGTCCAATTTGTTTTTTTCTCAGTTTTTTGTGTTGTTTAATACACACAAAGAAAATAAGCATCTGCATTACAAAAAAATGTGTAAATGCAATAATTTTCAGGGAGAAATATTTCATTTTCTGGAACAATTTGAAGGGGGCCAACACTTTTGGCCATTACTGTATAAGTTCATTTTTTTGTTCAAGAATAAATGTAGGTTGTTGTTTGTGGAAAAAAATAAGACATATCCTGAAATTAAGCCCTAGACCATTCTTTCAGAGCAAAACATAATATAAGACTAGGTCTTTTTTCAGAGAAACAAGATATAAGGCAACATTGATGTTAGTATTTTTCAAATACTGCATATCATTTTGGCCCTTCAAGCAATATTATATGAACACTTGAGAAAATATTAATTAGGCCTTGTGTGGACATTGACTTGCTGTACTCGGCGTTAATTGTTTAGAATTATAATATATGATTGGACATTTTATTAAAAAGTGTGTATTTAAAAATGTACATATGATACTAGCCATTACTTACGGGAAGTATGAACGGAGAAGTAGTCAGGAAAGCCAAAGTCTGGTAACGGGAGGATGCGTCTGAGCAAAGAAGAAAACAGGGGTGTAGTCAAGTCAATATCCGAGTGTCAGAAATCCAGAAGATCATGTAATAAATTCAGTGAAGAAGCAGACACGTAATCAGGTAACAATCCGAGGTCAAAAAGGAAGGAGGTCATGACAGGAACAGGGGACAGGCAGGGAGCAGTCAAATAACAGTCCGGGGTCAGAGAGCAAAGACCAAAACACAATCAGAGACACAAGCCAACAACACAACTGCAGAACCAGAAAATACAACTTGCCAGGTCCTGGGATTGCATGCTTGGTAAAGAAGCCTGAGCAAGGTGGGGCACCTGAGTAATCAGCACCAACATGGAATCTTGTGCTGTTAAACAAACTGCTAGTTGACTAACACAGGAAAATGCAGCAGAGCATCTCCAAAGGCAAGATGCTCTACAGAGAAGAATCGTGACAGTACAGCTGTGGCAGTGATAAGACATATCCATATCCTTTATACTTTCCACATCCTTAAAACCCTCTCAAAGCAGTGTATTTTGCTTCAGTCACCATTGATTAAATGAAGGGACAATTCCTCTCTTATATACAGTAAAAATGCTCAGTCTTCACATGGAGAGCAAATATAACAGGATGAGTCTACTGGTTACCAGAAGTATTTAAGGTTTATATGAGGTCATAAATGGGACTTAATTATCAGACATTATAGGTATACTTATTCAAAAGTCCTATCCTCACAAATGCAGTAAAACAAGCCATGGGTGAAGTGAACAATAGGGGATTTAAGTTAGTGCTCATTTTCTATCTCACTTATAAATGTGCCAATATTTCATTTTGCTCATTCTGTAATAAACTAAAGAGAATCTAATTTTTTAACTCAGTGGAGCTGCATAGTAACTCTTGGAGATTTGTTTAGCCTCATTACTTTTAATTTGGAAATAGTGCACTGTTTCTAAAGAATCGTAAAACAACTAAAACAAATGCTGCTTAGTTAATGACAAACAGGAGGTATCAACCTCAAAAACCTTACACAGGTAGTGTGCCTATGATTTTCATGGAGCTATTACTATGAACTACTGGCAGACACAGACAGAAAAGGGCGTCTGTGCAAGAACAATATATAAGCCCTTTGCAGCCCAACTCTCATCAAAATGCACAATTCCACTTACATTCGAGGTAAAAATGGGCCCCCCAACCTCTTTGGACCCTGTGCGACTGCACTGGCTGTTTCAATGATATGTCCGCCTTGCATGAACTCATGTATTTGATGCATCAGTTATCTAATTAATTTCCAAACTGATAATCCTGATGACAGCACCCTGCCTTTTTTTTATCATAGATGCTCTCCAAAGTCTACAGGCTGTTTTATTTAGAGAATTACTTAAAGCAGCTCTCTCAGGGCATCCATGAGAGCATAGCATAAGATATACATGGATGGCACTGAGCTCGTGGACAGTGGATTTAATAATACTGTCTCAAAGTTAGACCTAACAGGCAAAAACTCCATCACATCTATCGACTCGTGCTGTATGATAAATTTAACTTAAACTATCATTTTCTACCAAACATATGGATTTTAATAAATCAGAAAAGAATAGGTTTAAAAATTTAGTATTTAAAACCATAGTTTATTTTTTAAGATATTTTGCGACAAGAAAATTATTGCAAGCCCTACTCCAAACATAAGCCATTGTTACAGTCAGATCTGGAATTAGAGGGAAGCAAACTGTGCAATTTTTCAGGGACCCCAACAGTTGTATTCAGAGGATAAGATTGTTTAGTTACCTTTGATATCTTCACAGTCATGTGATGCAATCAAAGGTCTCTTAACTGCAGGAGTCTAAAAGAACTGAACAAGAGACAGGCTGGAATGCAGAACCGGCATTAGGGAGAAGGGAGAGTGTGCCGCCCAGGGCTATGGGGTACTCGGTCCCGGGTAGTGTACTACAGGGATGTGTCACTAGGTGGCCGTTGCCCGATTTAGTGACCATGGGGTTCGCTTTAAAAGGGGTTTATATAAAATGGAATGTTCAATAAAGTTTATGTCATGATGCCACTGGCGGGTTGCAGTTGTGGTGATGGAACCGCCGCTGCACAGTCTCTCCACTAGGGCTGAAGTTGTTGGCAGCCTGGATGTTGGGCCCTCTGCAAGTAGGGCTGGAGCCCCAGGGGGTTAAGTGATGGTGTTAAGCACGGAGAGTAAGGGAGGCTACACGAGGGGTTGCTGTGTAACTGGTTCTCTTTACTTACAGTAGATGGTAACTGGTACCCTGAGTAAGGCTGGTATTCACCTTTGGTTCCCTTAGTCCCAGTGCCGGTTGAAGACCTGGTGGCTTCTTTCCCCTGCACCTTTCTCAAGTTGGTGGGTCCCCATGGCTTGGAGCATCTGGGGGTCCCCTCCTGTTTGTGTCTCAGTCTCTGGTCCGTACGGTGGGCAGCGTGAACCCTGTAGGGTCGGTATTCTGTTCCGGTCCCTGGTTCTCCCATTACTGCTGGTGCCCCCGGACTTCTAGGGTCAGTGAGGTCCTGGATGGTCCCCTTACTGTGCAGATTTTATCAGGTCTGCCTGGAGCATTTGCCTGACCTAGGGCTCTGTACCCCATGGGTGCTATGGTTCTGGGAGTACTTCACCATTCTCCACTGGCAACCACACGTCTGGGCCCTCAGGTTACCATTACACTCCTGCTTCAGAGCAGTCGCATCCGTCTCCTCTCTCTAACCGACTCACTCACCGTCTCTCCCCCCCCACCTGATCATTGTCTAGTGGACTGGATCGGCTCCACCCCTGGGTCTAATTCTAGTCTGTCACCAGTCTGTGGGGGTGAGGGAAAACAGGGATTTTAGTATATTTTGCTGTTACCAGCACTGGTCTTCCAGGTCCCTGGGGGTAGGTCCTGCATCTCTAGTGGGAAGCAGTACCTGGTAGTGCCCTGAAGGGTTTAGGGGCGCTACAAGAGCAACTGGGCAGTTTCACAAGGCCCACATTCTTTTAGACTCCCCAGCATTTATATCCGAGTGATAGCACTGCCTCAGGACCTATGTGACATTACATTATGTAACTAGGTTGAAAACTAAAAAGTCAAAAGCTGAATAAGAGACAGTCTACATAGGTAGATAGATAGATAGATAGATAGATAGATAGATAAAGTTATGTTGATGTTCCAGAATGTGATTTGACTATATTTGAATAAATGTTGATTATATTTGTTCAAAAGTAAATGTGGATTGTTTGTCATGGAAAAAAAAAGACATCCAATAAAAATAAGCATTATCCCATCTTTCGGAGCGAAGAATAATATAACACATTGTCTTATTTTTGGGGAAACACGGTATGTAGTATCCATTTCTAAACTCCAGGTGTACAGTTAAGAGTTCATAGGTATAAATATGTTAGCAATGGCATTATCAATGTAGCTTCTGATTTGGGCTGAAGGCTGCTTGAGGACCTTTGGTAACATTATGACTATGTGACTGGTCATTTGACCATGATGTCACTGCAGGACATCAGAATGTTTGGGTTCCTGGTAGGTATATCTTAGTGAGGACATCAGAAAATATGGGCTCCTGGTAGGTATATATTAGTGAGCACATCAAAATGTATGTACTCCTGGTAGGTATATATTAGTGAGGACATCAGAGTGTACCTGCTCATGTCAGGTATATATGAGTGAGGACATCAGACTGGATGGACTCTTATTTAGAGATGAGCAAACTTGAGGTTCAATTTTCGAACCGAACAACTTAAAAAATCATAGTTTGGGTTCGGTGTTCAGATGCTTTACATGTAAACATCATTTGCAAAAGCCATGCTGTGCTCAGATACGCTTGATGCTCAGCCCTGTGCAAGTCGCTTGCAGTGATTGAATGGCTCACACTGGGGGTAACATCAGCATGATCACATGTAGTGTGCACCCCAAAAAATTGTTTGAAAAAGCCTACCCACCCTCCGCTGAATGTGATCTGCTTATGGCTGGCTGTTTGTGGGAAGAGTCTCCAACTGCCAATCAGTTACTTTCTCCAGGGTTCGGGTCAAGCTCGAGCCAGTGGAGGCTCGTCTGTTTTGCTGCTGGCGAACCGAACCTCCACGGAACTGCTCATCTCTACTCCTGGTGGGTAGGGTATATATTAGTGAGGACATCAGAATGTATTGGCTCCTTGTAGTATATATTAGGTATAATAATAATAATATAAAATAATCATCATTATCCTTCTAGCTATTTAGTAAATTTAGATTGTAAAAGTTGTTAAATACCCAAATGCCAGTTAATATATAATACCTATAGAAAAACATCTGACATATTTGGTCATTCTAGGAATTTTTATGTCCATGTGTTTTTATCATTATAATATTTTATACTTCTTAGTATAAAAAAAATATCAATTCATTATTATTTTGGCAAGGAGTAGAAAAAAGTCAGCAGGTATTCTTTATCGCTATAGCTTTTTTTGTATTTTGCTGGGGGTCATGAATAGTGTACAGTTAATGTTTTTCCCTGACTTAAGTATCAGTTACCTATAGGACCACAGAACATATTTCTGACATTCATATCTACTGTAAATCTACTGTGTAGCTAACTAGAAACAGGTGCTGAGCTCTCGCTCTTTCTGCTATAAAACCAGTATTCTGCGTAGCCTGTAAGGTTCTGATAGAAACAGACAAGTTCATTATTTGACCATATCCTGCATTTAAAATAATCTGACCCATATTGGAGAATTACAATTAGAAAACTACAGAAACACAATGGGAACAATATGAGGGATCCGACTTATATGGCTCTGGTTCATAATAAAAACAGTGATTTCATATTGCATAATGAGACATATATCCATATGCTTGCGTTTCGGATAAGCAAGAATTGTAAAAGCTACACTACTAACTGGAGTTTGCTAGGTATTCTTTTCACAATGGAATTTTGGTGAAGTTTTGTTCATATGATCCTGCAATATGACAATATCTTCAAGGCTTGGGACGGTGGTACATCTTATACACATTTTTTTGCACCCTGAGATGATGCTTTTACTGATATCATTTTTGGGTAAATGTGATGTTTTGATTGCCTCTTATTGCATTTTATGCAATGTTGTAACAGCCAAAAAAACCTTGATTTTGCTTTTTTCCATTCTGCTGTTTACTAATTGAATGCTTTTTTAAACATTTTGATAGATCAGACATTTCTGATTGCAATGATTCTAAATATGTGTATTTTTGGTTTTTTATTGTTTTACTTTTAATGGGGCAAAAGGGGGTTGCCTATTTGCAAAAACCTTTTCCACTTTTTATTATATTTACTTGTCCCCTTAGGGAACTTGAAGCTCTGATTGTCCGATCGCTGGTGCTATACAGAGCAGATCAGCACTGCTCTGTATAGCAGACATTATGATCTCCTATGAACGCCGGCTCGCAGCCAATCTTCATAGGTAGATCGTCTTGACAGACACAGGGGTCATCAGCCAGTACAATTTTATGAATACAAAGAATATAATGTTTGAATTCAGATTTACTAGGCGGTTCAAGCAGTTGTCATGTGACCATAAGTATGCGATTTGCCAAAGTTTCTGTTCTGCTTCTCATCCATTTCTCTTAAATTTTCTTTTGAGATAAGCAGTTGAGAATCTGTTTGGTAAGTCACATACTTACAGTCACGTGACAACTGCTTATACTGCCTAATAAAGCTGAACATTACACTATTCGTATTCAGCAGCTTGCACTGCTTACAAAAATTTTGGACTGAGAGGAAAAACTATTTAATGTTATAACCACATGGGGTGGTCAGAAGGCCACCGTAATTTTCATCTTAATCACAACCTATTTAGTGCCGAAATCTAAACTAAACTAATTTATAATATACTTGAATTTAAAATTCCCTAAAGTTCCATGACTACATTAACTGCTTTTCTATTTTTTTTCCCTAGTTCCTGTCTGATAATGCTTTATTTGAGAATTCCAAGTGAATGCTGGGGTACTCAAACAAGCGTCATAAGGAGGCAGAAGCTGTGGTGTGTGTCACAGCCTCTGCGCCTCTGCCATGCCTTGAAGCGAAGGGTCATCAGTTATGCTCATTTCAAGGCCCGGGTAAGTTCCTGCATGATATGCGACATGCAAAATGCCACCATGCTCTCTGTTGTTAGCTCAAATCACCAGTGACGAGACGGCAACAGAGTGGTGTCAGAATTTCAGGTGTGTAGAAACCAGTGGCATCACTTGTGGGGGGCAGCGCTAGTCTCTGCACATCAGATAATCTTACACCACTCTGCTGCCAGCTTATCACTGCTGATCTGTGCTAACTCCAAAGAGTTTGCTGTCATTGTGCACATCTCACATCACGCAGGGTCTAGCCTAGCCCCTGAAACAATGTCACTGATGACGCTTCATTTCAAAGAGTGGGCAGAGATTTTTGTAATGACCTAATCCTCTACCCTTATGACACTGTTTAATTATCCCAACATGTACTGGGATTCTCAAACAAAGAGTGATCAAAAAAGAAGTAGGGAAAAAATACAAATAGCAGATATATAGTGTATTAAGGGAAGGATAGCGAATTTTTATGCAAATAGATAGGGATTTAGAAGCAATATTACTTTTCCTTTCTGACCAAAAGGGGTGTCCTAGTCAATAAATACTAATGACTTTTCCACGGGATGTTATCAATATCGGTTCCGTAAAGGTGCAAGCCCCCACCTATCAACTTATTTTTTATGGCAGCTGACAGAAGTAAACATGCTGAAAGGAGCAGCTTAGGGCTACAAAAAGGCTTGTAATTCAGTTCTAGTAGCAAAACATATTCACTGGGTTTACCTAAAGCAGGTGCCACAACAATAACATTTGATCCCTGGGTGTGCTGAGCACCGGACCCCTATGAATTTCATATTAATGATTATCCTGTGGAGGGGTCAGCAATATTTCCTGACTGGACAACCCTTTTGACTTAGGTTCTTTTTACATGAACTAGAGGACCATCAATTGGTAGTCCTTACGGGATTGGTGGTTATTAGCCTGTGTACACTGTGCAATGTTATACGCTGCAATGGTTCTTCTCAGCAGCGCAGATCCTGTTTATATAGGATGATGCACCTCTGAGAACAATGATTTTTTCACTTGTGATCAAGAAGCTTGTTTGCACAGAAACATTTTGTTAAACAAGTATTCTTAAAGGAGTTCTCCAGGTTTATCACGACAGTCTATCATCACTCTATGCAACTGCAGACTTTATAATCTGCACATCATATTTTCCTCCATCTTTCCTGTATAACTGCATGAACACATTCTAAGCCCTGTATCTTACCCTCTGCCTGTGTGCACGCCATTTATTGTTATTGTTGCTTTGTGTTACACTTCTTTATAGTTGAGGGTACAGCTAAGGATAGAGATGAACAAACCCAAGGTTCAGTGTTTGGTGTTCGTACCAAACACTAACGTCACAAAAAACAGAGTCCGGGTTCAGAGTTTGGGTGCTTTACGTATGCAAACCACTCCTGTGAGCATCGCTGTGCTTGGGTAAACTCGGTGCTCAGCCCAGTGTGAGCCTCTTGCCGTTTTTGAACAGCTCGCACTGGGGGTAACAACAATATAGCATGAATAAACAAAAAATGTAAAACATGGAAAAATGTGCACATAAAAATGGAAAAACCCGTCCACTCTCCCCAGAAAGTGTCCTGTTTATGACTGGCAGCATGTGGCGGAGACCCGAACTACCCAATTACTGACTTCCATTGGTGTACAGGTCAACTCCGGGTCCCAAACTGAACTCTATCTAAAGTCTGGCTGAAGCCACCCAACCAAACTTCCACAGGTTTGCTCATCTCTACATAAAGACACTTAGGATCAACTGACATTGAGTAATCTTATGATGCTATCTTCCACTGCCAGGCAGGTACAAATCGTGGTCAGATTTACGGCTTTTAATAAACTGAATAGGGACCTGTGGATTGCAGGTTTTATATTTCTTCTGATTTGTCCATCCCTATGTGAGTGGTAGGGATCAGTCATAACATTATGCTTCATTAAAACACAGACTTGCTATTTCGCTAAAGAGACATGACTACAAAAAAAACAATGCTCATCAATGCTTTTTAAATTGAGGTTGATTAGTGATCCAAAACTGAAAATCAAGTCTACATGTAAAAGGCTTCATAACAAAAGTTTGTATTAGTAGTCTTAAAATCCTGTTTTAAATCTTTACAGATACTGTTCTGAGATCATAAAAAGAAGTTCATAAAAACAATTGTATTTGGATCTTCTGAAACTTGAATTCGACAACTATGCCAATTTTTTCTCAAAAATTTGATGTGCGTTAAATAAATAAATAACCATGAGTGTCATACTGGAAAACTTGTAATTGCTCGGAAATACATGTGGGAGAGTGGAGAGAGAAAGTAGATCCCATTGATTATAAAACCTTACAATCTACAGAAGTGGACCCCGCTGACCATAAGAGCTAATATTATACAGGGCTGAGAGAGAGGACTCTGCTGATTATATTAGCTTTTTCTCTATAGAAGAGAGAGATGTAGAGGAAACTACTGACCATAAGAGGTTACACACTACTGAAGAGAGTAAAGGAGACCTTACTCATCATAAAAGATTAAAATGATGGTCCCTAACTAAACTTTAATTTAATCCTAAATCTCTATTTATTGTCATAATATTTTTTTTCTAATATACATTAGTTAAAAAGTGCCTAATGTTCCCTCAGTACTCTGTTTTATTTGCAATTTTTTACTACACTGCATAATGATGCTTCCTTTGAAAATCCCACTGCATTCTGGAATACTGAAACAAGTCGTCATCAGGATATTAGGTTGCGGTCACTGCCGCAGCCTTTGTCCCCACCTTGAAACGGAGTGTCATCAACGATGTCCATTTTGGGGGTTTGGCTAGTCCCTGCTCTACTGGGCATGTGTCGGTTGTCAATTCTGATCAATGCTAAGTAAGATCTTGTCACTGTGCAGTATTCTTCTCTCTGCATAGTGGCAATGCGCTCTCTCACAGTCTCTGATGAGAAATGAGGAGTCGGCAAGAGAGTGCAGGAATGAACAAGAGAGCAAAGACCAACACTTACCTGTGAATTTTAAAGCAGATTGAAAGAGAGAAAGAATTTCTACAACTAAATCCATCGCGGTTACTGAAGATTTTACTATAGATTTTCCCATGTGTACATACCCAGAGGGTTTTTTCTATTTTTGTAAAATCATTTTAGTTTATCAGTAACTATATTGCATTTGTGTAATCTGCTGCTGATTGCGAAATCATCAGAAATATAATAAAAATGAAACTACAAAAAATATTTTGATCTCTAATGCTTTGTGCAATAAATCTATTAGTTTATAGTCTTTCATAAACTTTACGAGGCATTCTAATTCTGATATTTCATTTTTATGGCAAACAGTGTAATGAAAAAAGAAGAGTCATGTATGAGACATTCATCAAAGTTTATGACAACCACCACACAAGGAATAGGTTCTGGCTCAATGTAAAGCAATTCTCATTTAATTACACATCTACTTTAATTGCATTCATCAAATCTAGGGGATGTGATTATGCTAAACTAAACATCACCAACATATTAAGTAGATATGTAGTGAAATTGGCTCTTCTGAAATGATTATTTAACAACAATAGAATTGGATTATGCAATAAATAAAGGATGCATACATCTATAGAGTTTATTGGTGGTCTATTACAGCTACGTATAACTATAAAGTGCTTTACTTATCTTGTATTGAATTATAGTCTGTAGTACTATATAGGCCATTTGCATTCTGAAAAAATAAAATGCTCTATTGCATTATAAGAGCTTGTCAGATATTTTCAGTGGAAAGTAGTCAATTGTGAATCTAGATTACAGATTTAAGATTTTAAAATAAACAGTAATAAAATACAGGTAATTCCTGGGTTAAGAATTGGGTTCTGTATGTTTCTTTATAAATAGTGATGGGCAAATCTGAACTGTAAAGTTTGTGGTCCATACCGGATACCTAGAATCTGTGCATTGACCCCCAACACGTTCTATTTTTAGGCTGGGACAGCCCAACAACCACGGGCCTCCCCAGCCTGAGAATACTAGCCAGCTGTTGGCTTTCTCATGACTGGTTATAAAAATTGGGGGGGGCAGCACATCAGATTTTCTTTAAATCATTTAAAAAAAAACAAAAAAAAACTGCATACGGTCCCTCTTATTTTGTTGCACAGCTAAGATAAGCACACGGTTGGGGGATGCAGCCTGTAGCCATGTGCTTTATCTGCATTAGAAATCACAATATGAGGGGACCCTGTGCCAATTCATTTATTTTTTTATTTTTACATTGTAGGGACGCAGACAGCATGTGATTCCACCCAATCACAGACACTGCCACATGGGGTGGGGGGCGCGGTCTGACTGCAACCAATAACATACACCAGGAATGAGAGTGGGTGGGGGAAGCAGTGAATATGTATGAGGGTTATTGAGTGTTCCTGGAAGTAGTGTTACAGCTGAGCAGGAGACTTTGTAAGTATAACTCTCCTGCTCTAATCCACTGATATAGAAGGGTTAATAGTTTCTATATTTCTAGAGTTTAAGTACTTTATTATTAGTGATGAGCGAAGCCGAACTGTAAAGTTCAAGGTTCATACCGAACACATAGTGTTCATACCGAACACATAGTGTTCATGCACACAATCCCAAACACGACATTTCTGGGAAGTTTGTGTTAAAGTTCATGTCCAGGGGCTGTAAAAAAAGCACATTACTAAAAAACATTATGATCATACTTACAGGTCCCGCAAGGCACCCTGCAGACTGTCTCCCGGACGCTTCTGCTTTCACGTCAGATCATTGCTTTGCTCTCCCGGTAACCACCACTGACCTGCAGGACCTTCCTTTACTTCATAGCCATATGACCAGTCTGGTGTGAATGTTGTACTGACATTAGCTTAGACTGGTTAAATGACTATGACGTCATGGCAGGTCCTGTTAACTTCTGGGGGTCTTCACTGCACTGCTCGTCACTCGGCAGTTTTTGGCTGTTTTCGGCCATGTTCTTGGTGACCTCAGGGTTCACCTGAGTCCATGGCTCATACACTCAATTGAACTTTGACTGTCACTGTGCAAGTCTCGCATCGCATCACTTGGTATGGCGCATACTCTCCTGACAGGAGCTGTCAGCTGCATTTATTTCCATGCAGCTGAGGCGCTCATGTCCGGAGAGTGTCAGTCCGTGCTGGGTGATGCCGATGCGAGACTGCGCGAGTCATACGTAAATGGAACTCCGGCCTTAGTGTCAGCCTGCTTCTATCTCTGTATAGATGCTGTCTGTGCAGAGTGATGAAGCAGAGCTGACAATGCTCTCTCTGCTTCTCACTTTGTATAGACACTGTCTGTGCACTATGATGTAGCAGAGATGACATGGCTCTTTGTGCTTCTCACTATGTTTAGATACTGTCTGTGCACAGTGATGTAGCAGACCTGACATGGTTCTCTGTGCTTATCACGTACAGACACAGTGATGAAGCAGAGTTGACATTGCTCTCCCAGTGGATTACGTCGGACTAAGGATTTTTTTATAATAAAGATGGAGTCTCTAAATGTTTTTTGTTTTATTTAAAATAAAAAAAAATTCTGTGTTGTGTTTTTTTTTTACTGTTTACTAGAAATTCATGGTGGCCATGTCTAATTTGGCAAGACACCATGAATTTCAGGTTTAGTTCCACCTGAGAATACAAAGCTGGTATTAAATAATTAAAAAAAAAAATTAACGGGCTTCCCTGTATTTTGATTGCCAGCCAAGGTAAAGCTAGGCAGATGGGGGTGGCAGCATAAAGCTGTCTGTTTTATCTGTGCTGAGAATCAAAAATACCGCAGAGCGTTACGTCATTTTTTTTAATAATTAATTTATTTTTACCCTTCTATATGTGTATAGATGCTAGAATGTATGGGCTGGTTTCAGGTTACTTTAGCATCCAATCACTGACATCCACTCTGACAACGTCTGTGATTGTCTGTTATTTTAACAGTAAAATAAAACAACAACACAGAGAAAAAAATATTTTATTAGAAATAAAACGGAAGACATTTAGGACTCCATCTTTATTACCCAAAAAAAACCCTCCGACTAGTACAAAGGTGGGTGAGCATATTCTGCTCTGCCACATCTGTGGAGGAGACAAACACATGTCTGCTCACAGATACTCAGCTGAGAGCAGTCAGAGACTTCACCTGAGTGCATAGTTGAGCTGGTCAGTTGTGCCCTCAGGTAACTTCCACTGACACTACAGGACCTTGCATGATATCATAGCCATGTGACCAGTCTGTAACCAACAAGGTAATAAAACATTTACATCTAACTGTTCACATGGCTATGACATCATGGAAGGGCTTTTAGTCAGTGGTAGTTACCCCAGGGCACAGAAATGATCGGACTCAGAAGCAGAAGCATTGGGAGACAGCGTCTGCAGGACATGTCGCAGGACCTGTAAGTACAATGATAATGTTTATTATTAACTATATTCTTTATTTTACAGCCCCCCCCCCGCCCCATCACATAACTGTAAAGTGCAAGTTCAGTGTTCGGACGCAGGTTCGCATTATCTCAGGACCCGAAATCGAACTTTACAAAACGTTTGGGCAAGGCTCCCGATCCCAAACATCGGGGGGTTTGCCCATCACTAATAATTAGTACATTAGTACATTTTGTTTAAGTACATACTAGCTGCAGTGTAATCTGAAAATTCAAGGTCTTATTTTTGTTCAAAATATTTTCTTATCTCATATGCAAGACTCTACATCTCTGTATTTCAGAGACTTAAATGTCATATGACGCAGCAGAAGGGGTTATCTGGTAAAATTTCCACTAGAAGCATTTATGCAATATCACATTGGTATGTAAATGGTATAAATTATCTGTGCACTGTTAAATAAACATAACACTGATTTTGCTCACAAGTGTGCATCATCTTTTTCTCCAAGTGCTTGATATCTAAGAGGCCTCAGTGGTGATCCCATAATCTGACCTTTGAGTTAGAGCAGAACAACTACAACACCACCAAGCCCTTTCTACTACAGTTAGGTTCAGAAATATTTGGACAGTGACACAAGTTTTGTTATTTTTGCTGTTTACAAAAACATGTTCAAAAATACAATTATATATATAATATGGGCTGAAAGTGCACACTCCCAGCTGCAATATGAGAGTTTTCACATCCAAATCGGAGAAAGGGTTTAGGAATCATAGCTCTGTAATGCATAGCCTCCTCTTTTTCAAGGGACCAAAAGTAATTGGACAAGGGACTCTAAGGGCTGCAATTAACTCTGAAGGCGTCTCCCTCGTTAACCTGTAATCAATGAAGTAGTTAAAAGGTCTGGGGTTGATTACAGGTGTGTGGTTTTGCATTTGGAAGCTGTTGCTGTGACCAGACAACATGCGGTCTAAGGAACTCTCAATTGAGGTGAAGCAGAACATCCTGAGGCTGAAAAAAAAGAAAAAATCCATCAGAGAGATAGCAGACATGCTTGGAGTATCAAAATCCACAGTCGGGTACATTCTGAGAAAAAAGGAATTGACTGGTGAGCTTGGGAACTCAAAAAGGCCTGGGCGTCCACGGATGACAACAGTGGTGGATGATCGCCGCATACTTTCTTTGGTGAAGAAGAACCCGTTCACAACATCAACTGAAGTCCAGAACACTCTCAGTGAAGTAGGTGTATCTGTCTCTAAGTCAACAGTAAAGAGAAGACTCCATGAAAGTAAATACAAAGGGTTCACATCTAGATGCAAACCATTCATCAATTCCAAAAATAGACAGGCCAGAGTTACATTTGCTGAAAAACACCTCATGAAGCCAGCTCAGTTCTGGAAAAGTATTCTATGGACAGATGAGACCAAGATCAACCTGTACCAGAATGATGGGAAGAAAAAGTTTGGAGAAGAAAGGGAACGGCACATGATCCAAGGCACACCACATTCTCTGTAAAACATGGTGGAGGCAACATGATGGAATGGGCATGCATGGCTTTCAATGGCACTGGGTCACTTGTGTTTATAACAGCAGACAAGAGTAGCCGGATGAATTCTGAAGTGTACCGGGATATACTTTCAGCCCAGATTCAGCCAAATGCCGCAAATTTGATCAGACGGCGCTTCATAGTACAGATGGACAATGACCCCAAGCAGACAGCCAAAGCTACCCAGGAGTTCATGAGTGCAAAAAAGTGGAACATTCTGCAATGGCCAAGTGAATCACCAGATCTTAACCCAATTGAGCATGCATTGCTCAAATCCAAACTTAAAACGAAAAGACCCACAAACAAGCAAGACCTGAAGGCTGCGGCTGTAAAGGCCTGGCAAAGCAATAAGAAGGAGGAAACCCAGCGTTTGGTGATGTCCATGGTTTCCAGACTTAAGGCAGTGATTGCCTCCAAAGGATTCGCAACAAAATATTGAAAATAAAAATTTTTTTTTGGGCTTGATTTATTTGTCCAATTACTTTTGACCTCCTAAAATGTGGAGTGTTTGTAAAGAAATGTGTACAATTCCTACAATTTCTATCAGATATTTTTGTTCAAACATTCAAATTAAACGTTACAATCTGCACTTGAATTCTGTTGAAGAGGTTTCATTTCAAATCCAATGTGGTGGCATGCAGAGCCCAACTCGCGAAAATTGTGTCACTGTCCAAATATTTCTGGACCTAACTGTATGTCACAGTACAATGTTCGGGTCCCAATAGACATATATGGGGTTCAGCATCCATGCAGGTCTTTGGGTTCAAGTCTATTCTCGAACCGATTTTTAAAAAAAAATCTGTCTGGACCCGCCAAACCCTAACATCTGCAGGTTTGCCCATTTCTATTCATAACCCAAATTTGTATGTGTCGGAACAGGGAATACTAAAAAAATAATAGTCAACCTCATTGTTGGTCAAGGCCCGCCATCTGGTCTTCTTCTTTCTGCACCAGATCTTCATCCTCTTTTTATTATAGCCTCTAAGCTCACTGCATGTTGCAAGTTTAAAAAGTCATGATATCAAGATGTGTACAAAGACTTTATGAAGCACACTTCCAAAGCCTGGTCTATAATGAAGAAGCCAGAGATGCAGTGAAGGTTAGTGGAAAGTAGAGGACTGCACAACAGGGTGACCAGAGAAGTGAGTATTTTTTTTCCCAATACTCACCTCTTCGCTCACCTCTCTGCTGCGTCGCTGCTAGCCGTCCTGGAAGACATACATGTGCACGGCTATGATCAGCTTGCACAGAAGCGGTCACCAATCCTTATATATCCTTATATACTTCCCTATCATGGAACTGTGATTTTTTTATTCTATAGGCCCCCATACACACATTTTACTACAGTCAACGGAAATCACCTGTCTAATGTGCATGGAGGACTTTTCCAGGAGAGATGATGTGGATCATGCATTTTGAGGCTCGTCTGCCAGCGGCTGTCTCATACAAAACAGTAGAACACTCAGCTGAGCTGAACATTCCTGTTTATGACGGATTCTGTTAACTTTAGCCGTGAACTAAGTATAGTTAGGGCATAAATAGGTTTTCCTTTTCAAGAAAGTTGTTTCCCCAGATGCAGTTTGTTATATAAACAAACTGAGCTTTACTCACCCTCCTCTGGTCTAATACTGAGTCTCTGCAGATATTTCCAGTTTCTGTTATTAGGGCCACCATCAAGGCGTGACAAACAGACTGGTGTATGGGGCCCGGTGAAGAGGGGGCCTGGCCTGAAGTAATTACTTAGGTTTTTAAGCCCTGAACTAGACCCCCTCTTCACCGGACCTAAGTCACAGGCGCAGCAGAGAGGTCCTGCCATGTCGCTTCAGACACTGCACTGGCTATATTGCATGCAAAGGGGCATCACATACAAATTAGCAATGTGTTGGAGGCAAGGACAGTGGAGCAGAGCAGGGCACCGGCACGTTATCCTGTGGCTCAGCATGCAACAGTATGATGAGGTCATCACTCTGTGACCTCATCACACTGCTGTAGGCAATGCAGAAACGTGGAGGTTTCAAGGATGCAGCAGCTGGCAAGGAAAGGTAAGCACCCAGTGAGCTGAAGACAGGAGCAGGAAGATCGCTGAGGGTGGGGTGGGGGCGCTGATCCCAGTCACTGCCTTGCTTCAGCTCAATGTGCGTCGGAAGGCACACATGCAGCTGAAATGCATCATGGCTAAGAGAGGACGCCCCATGACGTGAGACCCGGGGAGGGTGAAAACAATGTGTTTGATTTTTTTCATTTTTGCGGCAAACGAATATACCTTGAAGGGGCCCAGTAAGGGGATATAGATGCTATGAGGAGGACATTTATACCAGGAAGGGGAAAAAACCAAGATGGGGACATAGATACCAGAATGTGCTCATGAGAGGGGATATAAATACCAGGATGGGCCCAGGATAGGACATATATACCAGGATGGGGACAAATAAAGCAGGATGGGGACATATATACCAGGAAGGGCCCAGGAAGAAGACATATATAACATTAAAGGGACATATATACTGGACATATATACTAGGAAAGGGTCAGAAACCAGGATGGGGACATACATACCAGAATGTGCAAATGAGGGGGATATATATACCAGGAGTGGCCCAGGATGGGACATATATAGCAGGATGGTGACAAAAAAACATGATGGGGACATATATAGTAGGAGGGGCCCAGAAAGGGAACATATACACAAGGAGGAGGACATATTTACCAGGAAGGGGACAGAAACCAGGATGGGGACATATATAACATAATGTGAGGGGATATATATAGCAGGAGGGGCCAAAGATGGGACATACCGTTTATACCAGGAAAGGACAAATAAGCAAGGATGGGGACAAATATCCTAGGAGGATCCCAGGGAGGGGAGATATTTACCAGGAGGAAGACATATATGCTAGGAAGGGGATAAATAAACCAGGATGGGGACATATATGCCAGGATGGGGACATGTATACCAGGAGGGGGCATACATAACAGGAATGGGACATTTATACCTGGATGGGAACATATATACCAGGAAGAGGACATATATATATATATATATATATACATATATACCTGGAGGAGGACATATATGCCAGGAGGCACCCGAAATTAAGATATATACCAGGAGGGGGACATATACATATATATATATATATATATATATATATATATATATATATATATATACATATACACATTTTGCTTTAATTGATACAAAACAAATAAGACTGACATAAACAAAGGTTGAAAACCTACCCTCTATTAACTTCCTGCCACATTACCTTTAAGATGAGGTTCTGCAGCCAGGTATTGTGTGTTTTGGAATTATATTACTTATCTGCGAATACTGCCTTGTTTATACACTTACTAGCTGTAGTACCTGGGCATTGACCGGGAAAGTAACTATCTCTCTGTCTCTCTCCCAGTCTCTGTCTGTGTGTCACTGTCTGTCTCTCTGTCTGTCTCTTTCCTTGTCTGTCTGTGTCTCTCTATCTCTATATCTGTCTCTGTCTGTTTGTCTCTCTCTTTCCCCGGTCTGTCTCTTTCCCCGGTCTGTCTCTTTCCCCGGTCTGTCTCTTTCCCAGTCTTCCTTTCTCTTTCCCCGTCTGCCTGTCTTTTTTCCCAGTCTGTCTTTTTCCCCGTCTGCCTGTCTCTTTCCCTGGTTTGTCTCTTTCCCTGTCTGCCTGTCTCTGTCTGTCTCTTTCTTTGTCTGTATATCTCTCTGTTTCTTTCCCCATCTGTCTCTTTCCAGGTCTTTCTCTTTCCCCGTCTGTCTCCCCATCTCTTTTCCTGTCTTTTTCCCAGTCTGTCTTTGTCCATCACTTTGTGTCTTTTCCTGTCTGTCTCTTTCCCTGTCTGTCTCTTTCCTTGTCTGTCTCTATTTCTGTCTCTTTCCCCATCTGTCTCTATCATGGTCTGTCTCTTCCCCATCTATCTTTGTCTGTCTCTCTGACTGTCTCTGTCTGCCTGTCTCTTTCCCCGTCTGTCTCTTTCCCCGTCTGTCTCTCTGTCTATCTGTCTCTGTCTCTTTCTATCCGTCTCCTCACTGACATCTTATTACCTCACACATAAGCTTCTTATACTAACAATGTCCCTTGTTCCTATAGCAACCAATCACAGCTTCTATTAATAACCTGTAGTTCCAGGTTCCATTCACTTTAATGGAGGCATCTTTTTTGGAGAGTAACTGTAAAGCACGGGGTTAAATTTTCCTGTCAAAACATAGTCTACGACGTTCCCTGGGTCACATGTGGCATCTATGCAAAATTTCGTGATTGTAAATGCGATGGTGCGGATTCCATTTGTGGACATACCCACATACATACATACCCACATACACTCAGCTTTATATATTACCGTAGATTGTTCATTCAATTATCAGTGCCATGATACTTCACTGGGGATAAGAACAAGATTATTATGTAATTCCCCTATTTCGTCCAATCTTTTTCTCTTGTCAATCATGTTTTTAACTTTTGTTTTTGTCAGCCTTATATGTTTTGCATTAATAAAAGCCATGTTATATATAAATTGCTGGGTGTGCACATTTGTTATTAAGCACCTTTTTTCCTCTCATGTCACAATTAATTTTTGCTTCGTTTTTGTTAGCACCCCTCCCTTTATTTGCAGTATTTTTATTACACTGTGGTGCCCACTACTTCTTTCTTAACAAAGTGTTGTAAGGAGCAGTGTGTGGGGGTATATTATACAGAGGGGCAGTTTGTGGAAGAATATTATAAAGAGGGTCAGTGTGTGGGAGATATTATACAGTGGGGCAGTGTGTGTATGGGGATAATATACAGAAGGACAGTGTGTGTGGGGGATATTATACAAAGGGGCTTCTAATATAATTTTACTTTAATCCTGTTAACATTTGTTCAATTTCCACCAGGTTATTTGTAGTTATAAGACATATATATAACAAATGAAAAAATACAGAGGTGCTCCAATGGCTGAAATGATCCACTTGGAGGGTGATAATGTTTCCTTTTTGGAAAGACTCACCTGATTTAGTTGTGCTGCAGGCACAACTCTAGGGTGGACAATATTGAATAAACCAACTGCTGCTCGATCACTCCATCCCCAGGAGGGTTTTGTAGTGTGTCGAATTGAATGATGTGAGCAATGTTACAAGCGATGTCAGTAGAAAATTTCTTCATTAGATCCATGCAATGCATGTCAAGTAGAGATTAACAAATCTGTTTGATAAAAGTTCAACAGTTTCAAATTCAGTTCATGCTCGGTAATCCGAGTACTTGCGCCAAAGTTGGCAATGTTCGGTTTTGTTCGATCACTAATCTCGTTTTAAAAAAATGCTTTTCTAATAACATGTTATGCTTTTGGATAGGATTGTGGTGCTGTATGATGAATGGGGGGATGTGTTCAATGAGTGGAGAGAGTGGGGACTCAAGAGAAGCGTGACGTGAGCAACGGCATTTTTTTTCCTTAACTTTATTTGTGGATATTCCTGCAGCCAATCATGACATAGCAAACATCCACAAGGTTCAGACACAAGGGTTTGTGTCATTGGCTGCCTAAGTCACATGTCCATCTACATATAAAATGTGGACATGCAGCATCAGCACCATTTTGGGAATGTAAAACGTTAGGGAAGGTGCGGCTGCCGAGGCTGCTAGAAAGTTAGCTTAGCTAGGTGTTTAATAATAGGTAGTAGAGATAGATAAGAGAGTGATAGTGTAGAATAGGGATGTGCAATGTAAGCAAAGCTTTGTGCTACAAATCACAATTTAATGATAAAAATAGGAATAGGTACTTCTGCCTACTAAAGAGTTGCCAGTGAAGGATTGTAAATAGATATTGCTACTCATTACTATCAGCTCCCAATTAGCCAGTCAACCACATTTCTAGGTATTGTTATTTAGTACTGCCTGCTGTCAATTTGCTAGTGAAGTAGGTAAAAAGGTCTTGTCAGTTTTCATTGCCTACTCAAAATAACACAGTCAATCACATTTCTAAGTATCATTAGTTACTACTGCCTCATGTCAATTTGCTAGTAAACTAGGTAAAAAGATCTTGGCAGTTTTAAATGCCTGCTCAAAATTACATAATCAATTACATTTCTAGGTATTGTTACTTAGTAGTGCCTGCTGTAAATTTGCTAGTGAACTAGGTAAAAAATCTTGGCAATTTTCATTGCCTGCTCCAAATTGTTAAGTCAACCACATTTTTAGGTACTGTTAGTCATTAGTGCTTGCTGTAAATTTGCTAGTAAACTGGCTAAAAAAGTCTTAGCCTTTTTAAGTGTCTGCTCAAAATTATGCAGTTTACCACATTTTTAGTTATTGGTACATTTTACTGCCTTCACAGTATTGACAACAGAGGCAGGAAATAAATAATGTATCTGTTGGTTCAAGTGTCTGACAGGTGAAGCCGTAGGGTTTTGAAACAACTGTTTAAAAGGGGAAGGGTACATCAACCATGAGTTGTGATTTGGTTGTGGTGGAAGAGTAAATAGGCGGTTGTACATGTGGGAAGTTCTGTTAGTCAAAAGTCTAGTCAGCAAATGCCTGCTCATGCTATTCCAAGAGAAATTAGAACAACTTCTGTTACTGGACAGCCTACTGCAATAGATTTCATTGGCAGCCGCACATCGCTTCGACTTTGAAATGAGGCTGATAAACTGCATGTGCTAGAGTGTATGGCAAGCGCTGCATCAAAAGACCTCTTCTCCTCTTCCTGCACGTCAACATCACACACAGTTGATCCCCAGAGGTGCCACTCCAATTACACTTTTTTCTACCAGTGTCACAAATCTCCAACTGGCAAACTGACTGTGGAGAATTACACATGGGCGAGTCTGCAGAGCTATTCACACATTCTATCCCATGGGCATCAGAGGTCTGCTCCAAAGAATCCCAGACTCAAGAGGAGAAAAGCATTTACAAATCTTTGTCAAATGGATCCTGGCCCAGAAGAAGTAGGGTCCAAGCAGGATCCTGACCCACATCAACTCATGCTAACTCCCGAGGGTGGAGGTGATTATGATGATGAGACTCAGATACCTGAGGCGCACACGTACTGTCCTGTGATGTCAGGTCAGGAAGAGGAGGAGTGGGACAACACAGAGCATGAAGATGAAGTTCTAGATCCGACTTGGTGTGAACCCAGAGACATGGAGTTGAGTAGCTCAGCAGATGAGGAGATGGAGAAAGATAAAGAGGTTATGTTTGCGATTCCCACATAAACACATAGTGTAGCAACCATGTGAAGAACTGCATCCTCAGCCACAAGTCTGGCTGCGGCCATCAGCGGACATGAGTCTTCAGTTCGCAAAAAGGGTTGCCTAGCTTGGGCCTCGTTTGAGACCGCAAAGGATGACCCAAATGTTATTATCTGCCATTGTTGCAAACAATGACTCAGTATAGGTAAAACTTTAAATATTTCACTACTACATGCATGAACCGGCACTAGCACATCCAACATGCATTACTGTGGGAATCTTACTGTGCTAAAAAGCAGACTACCAAGCCTACCCAACCACCTGCCGCCAAATCAATCTCATCTGCTGCTTCTTACTCCTCCTGCATCACCATCAAAACTTTTCTCATGCAGGGCTCTGACCACAGAACCTCCATAGGAAAATGTGGGGGCAATTGATGCCACTGTCCTTCTGTCCTGCTGTCTGCCTGAAGGGTTTTTAAATCTCAAGACTCCAAGATGGGTCTCCAAATTGTGTCCTGTCTGTACTGACAGGGGTGTGGGAACAATATGCTTAATCCTGTCACTCATCCTGCTTTTGATTTTTCAAATTGAAATGCCAGGCCACATCCTGTGTGTTACATGGACCATAGCTCTCTGCTGTGCAAAGACACTATAGGAAAATAGGAAAGGGGGGGGGGCAATTGATGTCGCTGTCCTGCTTTATGCCTGAAATGTTTTAAATCTCAAGACTCCAAGTTGTGTCTCCAGGGTGTGTCTTGTCGGTACTGGTAGGGGTGTGGAAGCAAGAGGCCTAATCCTGTCAGACATGTACCTCTTTATTTTTAAAATTGAAATGCCAAGCCACATCCTGTATGGTGTATGGACCCTACCGCCATGCTGTGCAAAGACATTATGAGGAAATGGAGGGGGGGGGCAATTGATGCTACGGTCCTGCTATTTTGCTGTCTGCCTAAAAGATGGGTCTCCAAGTTGTGTCTTGACTGTAGTGTCAGGGATCTGAGAGTAAGAGGTCTACACCTGTCTGTCATTTTTCTGTCTCTGGTGAAGATAGAAATTCTGGTTAAGGCCTTGTTACAGGGCTGGTCCTATGCACCCATGTTACAGCGTTCCTCTATTTTTATTCTGTGCCAAATGTTGCCACGTTTCCTGTTGTCTGACCTTAACTTTTGGAAATGTGGAGACTCCAATTAGGGTCTAAATATTGTTTTTTGTCTGCAGTGCCAGGGTTCTGGGAGCAAGAGGCCTACACCTGTCCCTCGTGCATCAAACGCCAGGCCACATCATGTGTGTAAGTCAACGCAATCAGGTAATTCTTAAATTAATATACATTGAAGAACGCAGTCACACAGCCACAGAGTTATGGACCACTATCCATGCTGAGTTTGATTAATGGCTGTTTCCATTGAACCTGGAGCAGGGAAGTTCATGTGCAATAACGCTGCAAACCAGGTGGTGGCACTATGCCTGGGCAACATCACGTGCATTGCATGACTCAGGTCATCAACCTGGTTATACAGAAATATCTAGGGCACTATTCTGGCCAGGATGCACTGCTGCAAAAGGCACAATCGCTTCATACCCATTGGGAAATGGGGAGCAAATTGATGCCACTGTCCTGCTGTCTGCCTGAAAGGTTTTTAAATCTCAAGACTCCAAGATAAGTCTCCAAGTTTTGTTATGTCTGTAATGGCAGGGGTGTGGGGGGCAAGAGCCCTAATAGTGTCACTCATCCTCTTTTGATTTATAAAGTTTAAATTGCAGGCCACATCCTGTGTTTTGCATGGGCCATACCTCCCTGCTGTGCAGAGACACTATGTGGAAATGAGAGAAGGGGCGATTGATTCCACTGTCCTGCTGTTTGCCTGGAAGGCAGATCCCAAGACTCCAAGATGGGTCCCAAAGTTGTGTCTTATCTTTAGTGCCAAGGTTCTGGAAGCAAGAGGTCTACCCCTGTTTGTCATATTGCTGCCTCTGATGAAGGTAGAAATGCTGGCTCAGGCCTTGTTACAGGGCTGGAAAACAAGGCACTTCTGAAAAAAAGAGAGTGGGTGCTCTGGTAGGGTCCAAGTCCGTACAGGCAGAAAATAATTTAAACCAGGCTCTCCTGGTTTAAATTATTTTCTGCTTGTTACAGGGCTGGTCATAAGCATCTATGTTGTGGGGGGATGGGGCCTGACTGAGTATGTGAGAGGACATGCTGCAGGAGAGCTCCTGAGAAAACTACCAATATATCACTCCACTGGGCCACCATGATCACCCCTGACCCTTGCTGAGACATCAGAGACAACCTGCACTCACCGTACACACTGAACTGCAGCACCATCACCGGAGGAGCAAGCAGGAGACAGCAGGAAACTCCATCCACAGAATACAGGAGGCCTCAAAATGGCACTGGACAGCAATCCTCAGCTACCAGAGTGGGAAGGAGCTCGGTTTGGCATGAAGCAGAGAATCTGTTAGGCTTTGCCAGAGTCCAAGGCAAGGAGATAGTGTCACCCACTGTAGGCACAGATAAGCCGACAGAGATACCTGGCAGATTCTCTGCATTAGCAGCAGACGTGGGAAAGGGCAGTGCTGCAGCCCTGGAGTAAGACATGGCCTCACAGACCCAGAGTACCCAGCCTCCTTATGCAGGAGATATAACCCTCATGGCATATGGGGTAATTCAGCAGGGAAAGGAGCCCAAATTAAAACATGTTCTTGCAGCCATCACACCGTTTGGCAACACTATGTCCTCAGTGAGCATATAGATGGGACAAATTAAAGATGAAATCTCTCATACGAGCCAAGGCCTACAAAAAGCAACTGAACGTATGGCAGCTTCAGAAGGTGATTTGGAAGATAAAATGCCCCAAGTGACCAGGAATATTGGTAGACATGATCAACACTAGTAGCCCTGCTGAATAAGACTAAACCAAAAGAATTTTTGGGAAAATGGCTGTATAAGCTATTCAGAGATGAGGTCCTTTCACAGTTTTATGTGGTGGAAAGAACATAAAGGGTAAAATCGAAACCACTACCACCCGCTGCTCTGCCAAGACCAGTGCTGATTAAACTGCTCCACTACAGGGACAGAGATGCAATCCTAAAGGCAGCTCGCAATAAGGGGGATATTACTGTCAATGACCACAGGATCTCATTTTTCCAGATTTTTCGGTGGAAATATCAAAAAGCAGGGTGCAATTCATAGATGTAAAATGACGCCAGCATACTCTACAAGTCTACTATTCCATGTTGTATCCAGCAAAACTCAGAGTGGCAGCGCTGAACGGGACTTTCTTCTTTGAGCATCCTAAGGATGCTATCCGGTGGCTCGACTTGAATAAGCAGCGGATTAAACAAAACCTGCAACAGAGATGTACCTCTTTCAAGTTATGTGCCATCAATGAATAATCGATAGATTTCCATTTGCACACCTTGCTCAATCACCACTTTGGCCCAGTGGATAAAAATTTTTCTTCTCTCTATCCTGAAGCAGCAGAATCTCCAGGAGTGTCCGTCTCGTTTATCACTTGTTTTCTCCACTCCCCCTTTCTTGAACCTAACTTTATTTTTTGTTTCTTTTTCACAGGAACCTGATATGTTCCATACACAATTACAGGATTTACTGGTGCTCTCTTTTATGCATAAATGTTTATGGGTTTTTTTCTCTTTGTTTGTTGGGAGTTAGAGATGTATGGTGTAAATCATGTCGTAGCTCTTTATATACAGTAATATTGTTCTTTTGGGCTTTACAGGATTCTGTGCAGTATTCCTTGAAGATACTTGTGTATAGGTATGCAGGGAAGAATTTGTTGTGTATAACTATGTGCAACTTATTTCCACAAAGGTGTAATGTCTGGGAAAATACATTTTTATCCTGGAATGTCCGAAGTTTAGGTGATCCCACTAAAAGGACGGCTGTTATGGAATATGTCAGAGGTAATTTCCCTGTCATACTCTGTCTCCAGGAAACACATCTGGTTAAAGAAAAAATACCATATTTGAACCGTTCGTGGATTGGCCACAGGTTCCATTCCACTTATTCCACTTATTCAAGAGATGTTAGTGTCCTGATACATAAAGCTATCCCGTTTGAACCCATATATTCACCAATAGACAAGAAGGGTAGGTTTATATGTATCCATTGCAAAATCTTCAACAAAGAATTGCTTTTGATAGGGGTGTATGTTCCCCCACCTTATAATAATCACGTCATGAAAATGGTGGCGGAAGCCATTCAGGGAACTCTGGGGGTGCAGGTGATATTTATGGGAGACTTTAACAATACTATTAACCCATACTAGGATAAATATAATAATGACTTGACCAAGGTGAACTCACCTATTTCAGGAGTTGGGGAGGTGCTCTTGGATCTTGCGCTTACAAACTTAGAGAATTAAACATCCAGGAGTCCGGCAGTTTTCCTGCTATTCTAAATCACATGATACCTTATACAGGATTGATTTGATCTTGGGATTTGAGAATACGTTGCCAATGGCGGAAACTATAGCATACTTACCTAGAGTTATATCGGATCATTCTCCCATTCTGACATGTTTCAATTTCCTCCCTGGTCCAGACCTGGCTCTTACTGCATGGTTCCTAAATTCTTTCTGGCTTCAAATTATGGAAATTGAACATATTACTTCTATCTTTAAGCATTACTTTAAAGAAAATAGTGGTGAGGGGATCTTCCAGAACATGATATGGGACGCAATGAAAGCTTGTTTGTGAAGGACTTTAATACAGGGGGTTAGTAGGTCTAAGACTAAATCGAGCCAGTTCAGGGTGTTTCTCAGGGACAGGGTTCAAACCACGGAGCAAGAGTATATAAGCTCAGCGTCGACTCACTGAAAGCATGTGATACACAAATAAAGGAAAGGGCTAAGAATAATAGGATGTTATAACACACAATTTTTGAGGAGGGTGAGAAGGCAGGGCATTTATTAGCTGTTATAGCCAAAGCACAGCAGGGGAACTGTTTTGTGGGGGCAATAAGAGATAGCATAGGTATGATAGGTAATCAATCAGACCAGATACTAAATGTCTTCTCAGACTTCTATCAGCAGCAAATTAATTCCGACTTAGAGGGTATTCCTCTCCCCAACCTTTCAGAGGCAGACAGTAAATACTTAAATGGCCCATTGCAACTAGAATAACCAACTAGCAGTAGCTTCAATGTCTAACACTAAATCTCCAGGATAGGATGGTCTCCACATGGTGCTATACAAAATATTTGGGGATATACTGTTACCGCAACTCCTGAATACATTTCAGGAGGTGACTAAAGTGGGTTGTCTCTCCCATCAATGCAAGAGGCAATATTTGTGGTCATATTTAAACCAGGTAAAGATCCCCTGCTCCCTGGCTCATACAGATCAATCCCTCTGCTTCCAACAGAGATCAAAATAATAGCTAAGGTCTGTTGCCAGACTAAATATAGTGATCTTTTCCTTGATTCACAGGGATCAATCCAGCTTCATGCCCTCAAGATCCACAGTGGTAAATGTATGATGGCTCATTCCTCATCTACAACTTCCACTGGACAATCCGGGAGATACAGTCATTTACTCGCTTGATGCTGCTAAGGCGTTCAACTCCATTGAGTGGGTAGTTTTTAATAAATTTGGTCTAGACATGGATTTTAGCTCCTGGATAAGGTTATTCTATGGTTGACCCACAGTTAGGATCAGAGTTAATGGGCGGCTTACTCCAGTGTTTCGCTTAGTTGGAGGTACTCGACGGGGGTGCCCTCTCTCACCCTTGGTATTTGTTATGACCATAGAGCCTATCACGGCAATCTAAAGACAGCACCTGCATATAGTGGGGTTCACAAGGGGGTAACATGAGGAACAGGTAGCGTTATACACCGATGATACATTACTCTTGCTAGCAAATGCCTCTAATACATTACCCATTGCAATTGAAATAATCCAAGAATTTGGGAGATACTCCAGGTTAATGATAAATTGGGGAAAGTCAGTCTTGCTCCCAGTAGATAACATTGGGAACACTCCACAATATGCCTCCTCAGGACTACAGATAACCTCGCAATTTAAGTATCTGGGGATTAATGTTACTGCTAGAGTGAATGAGTACGAAAAACTTAATTTAACCACGACTATTTAGAGTTTTAAAGACAAAACTGACTCCTGGACTTGGCTGCCTCTGTCTGTGGTGGTGCGCACAAATTTGATCAAAATGATCTGGATGCCTCAATTATTATATGTCCTACATAACTCACCACAGTGGATTCCCCAATGATACTTTCACAAGGTCAAATTGCTCTTTAGGGAATTAATCTGGGGAGGCATAGCCCATGAATCAAACTGGAGACATTACAAAGGGATAAATGAAGTGGGGGTTTGGCGGTTTCTACTCTGTGGATGTACTTTGCAGTGGCTCAGCTACACATTCGGGGATGGGATGACTGGGAGGGAGGGGGATCGCAAAGATTATTACTGCAACATTTTGAATCGTCCAGTCTCTACGAACCTTTGGAGTCAGGTAGATTCAGTTCTTACTTGGAAACCGCTTCTACTTTGCTATTGATACAAAAGCCATGGGAAAATATTAAAAAGACACAGGACATTCAGGGGGCTTCCTAGTTCACCTCTATTTGGGAGACCCCGTGGCATCCTAATCTAAACAAATTGGAGGGGTTTGAGGGATGGAGCATAAGGGGGCTGACCAGACATACAGTGGAACCTTGAGAAACCAAGGAAAAAATTGTGAAAACATACCCTGCTGTAACTAAATAAAAGCATAGTGCATATAAACATAGGGTACTTAGTAAACACTGTTTTTGATCAAAAAAAGCATAAAGCTATCCCACCAACACCAAGGTGTCCCCCTGACTGTGTATGTCCTGTTGGGACCCGGTCGCTCTCAGCCCTTAGCCACATTGAGGCCTATTTTAGACCCATGGTAAGGTTTTAATATTAGAGAGTGTAGGTACTATCCCAACTGGGTACACCTTGGCGTTGGTGGGATAGCTTTATGCTTTTTTTGATCAAAAACAGTGTTTACTAAGTACCCTATATTTATATGCACTATGCTTTTATTTAGTTACAGCAGGGTATGTTTTCACAATTTTTTCCTTGGTTTCTCTTTGTCTCATGGCCAGTGTGAACATGGTCTCACAAGTTCCATGTATACCATCTCATACTCCGGCTCACTTTTTTGTTTTTATACAGTGGAACCTTGCTTAACGAGAACAATCCGTTCTGGGAGTGTGCTTGTTAATCAAGTTACTCGTTCAGCAGAGCAAGATTTCCCATAGGAAATCATTGCAATGCTGACAATTCGTTCCACAATGTGTTAAATGTCCCATCCTGGTCCCCTATTCTATCATTCCACACATGCACAAATGCACACAAACATGTACAAACACACACAAACTCACACAAACACTCAAGCACACATGCACACACACATATTATATGCTCACCCTACCTTCTGTTCCATCGCCGGTCTCCTGGGACTTGCTGTTTTGCGGTGTGGGCCGTGTATCAGGTAACCATAACGACGAGGGCGGACCTTCCCTTCCTGCCAGAGCACTGACATCAAAGGCAGAGCCGCTTGCCTCTGATTGGCCAGCGCGCTGCCTTTCACAAGCGGTGCCTTTCACAAGCGGTGACAGGAACCAGGAAGTTCCTGGTTCATTGCTATGGATGCCGATGCCTGGAGCGGAGCGGAGCAGAGCGGCGCGGCGCACTACAGGACCCAGGAGGCCGGTGATGAAACGGAAGGTACAGATATTATATGCTCCCCTTACCTTCCGTTCCACCGCCGGCCTCATGGTACTTGTAGTTTGCCGCGATGTACCTGGGAACTACAAGAACCAGGAGACCGGCGGTGGAACAGAAGGTAAGGTGAGCATAATACTGTATGTTTGTGTGTGTGTTTGTGTGGACTGCAAGTGCGGGTTAGAGCGCGGTGGATGGACGGAACCGGAAGTGTCTGAGGTGAGGATTTCGCTCGTACAGCAAAGCTTTCTTGTAAAGCGGGTTACAAATTTACAGAAAGCTTTGCTTGTTAAGCAAAATTCTCGTTAAGTGGGTTACTCGTTAAGCGAGGTTCCACTGTACAATTGTTAGATGGAGAAGGAATTAAAACATTCTTTCCACTACAAACTGAATTTGGGCTACATAGTGGAGAATTCTATAAATAGTTACAATTAAGGCATGTATACCTAGCAGAAAGTTTGGTTGCAGGTCAGAGGATACAACATAACAGGATAGTATTGAGAATAGCACTTTCAAGTGGCGCATCTGGATTAATATCAGTGCTGTATAGTGATAGATAGAATACTATTGAATCACACAATGCACTCTAAAGAAAAGTGGGCGCGGGAGATATGTCCTCCTGAAGATATAATCAATGGGCCGAAATACTAAAAAGAATCCGTGACTAATCCTTGGGGGAAGCTCACAGACTATCACAACTGTATGTAATACACCAAGTATATCGAAAGCCTAAATTTCTTTTTGAGATAGTGGCCAGACCCGACTCTTCCTGCCCTCACTATAAGGCAGACTCTACTGTCAAGCTCCATATCTTGTGGTCATGCCCTAACCTGGAAGTATTCTGGAGAGGGGTAGCTGGAATTATTAAAAGAGTGTATCTGACTGACCTAAATCTCACACCCTTCATGTCCATATTGGGATATATTGAAGATCTGACTGTAGATGAGAGGGGAAAGCTAGCTGTATCCCGTATGCTATTCATAACTAGCAAACTGATCGCACAATACTGGATCT
This sequence comes from Anomaloglossus baeobatrachus, assembly GCF_048569485.1. NCBI lineage: Eukaryota > Metazoa > Chordata > Amphibia > Anura > Aromobatidae > Anomaloglossus > Anomaloglossus baeobatrachus. Next base: position 295,095,024 of record NC_134353.1, on the reverse strand, counting down.
CAGCCCAATCTCCAACTATTTCAGAATTTATTAACAAAATAAACTGGTTAATAAACTTAGAAAAGGAGATATATTTGAAAAGGAATTGTATTCTTAAATTTGACAAAATATGGGCTCCGTGGGTTGATGATTCAGGTTTAGCAACTAGGGACCTGTTTAGATTTTGCCATGGCCTGTTCTAAACAGAAGCTGGGAATTGAACCATGTTGAATGTACTCGTAAAATGTTAGTGAATCATTAGCTTGAAGCTCTGCCATTGCTAGCACTGTGCATAACAAATAGACAATGTTGTAGGAATTATATTAACCTCCATTTAATTCTAAAGAGCTGTGACTCTTCAATACATGTCTTGAGCACTTATTGAATGTTTGGCTGGGTGGGTGGTAAAGGACTTTTGGGGTTTGATAACCCCGTATCTGTGTGTAAATTATATTTTTTTAATAAAAATATTTTGGTTAAAAAAAAAGCATCCATGTTGCGGCATTGGATTTGAAATCTGTGCCAATTGTTGCCACTTTTCCTGTTGTCTGACCTTAATTTTTTGAACTGTGGAGACTCCAAGTAGGGTTTCCAAATTGTCTTTTGTCTGTAGTTCCAGGGTTCTGGAAGCAAGAGGACTACGCCTGTCTGTGATCTTGCTGTCTCTGGTAAAGGTAGAAATGTCTGGTCACATGACTATGACGCGTCATGTAGGACCTGCGAGTGCATCTCTCCGGTACACGGTGCACATTTGTGTATCGCCGTGTACCGGCGATATGCTCTAGCACACGGTCGACTCCCCGTTCCGTTAGGGACCGGCTGACACAGACGGTCATTAACGGAGATCACCGTTGCCATAGCAACGCAGTTAGCGGTGACGTCACCGCTAACCGCGGCTCCAGGAGCACCGTTGCTATGGTAACGCATCTGTCAGCGTTACCGCTGTTACCGCTAGCAGCACTGATCACTCACGGAGTGAAGGCTGCACGCTGCTTCCCGATTGTAGTGAGGATTGTAGTGAGGATGAGGTGCCCCAGCTCATCAAGTGATGGGCTGGGGCACCTCATCCTCACTACAATCGTCACTACTACTACACTAGTGAGGATTGTAGTGAGGATGAGGTGCCCCAGCTCATCAAGTGATGGGCTGGGGCACCTCATCCTCACTACAATCCTCACTACAATCCTGAAGTGCAGTTTCTTCAAATTCATTTAAAGGCACTTGGAACGCTGAAATTGCTGCTTATAATTTAAGCCTCTATTAAAAACCTCTTATCAGCGCTGGTTTATTGGGGATTTATTGGGCTGACAGGGGGTAATAAAGATGGAGTCTCTAATGTGTCTGTATATTTATTTCTATTAAAGTATTTTTTCTCTGTGTGGTGTCTTTTTTTTAACCCTTTATTGGAGATTCTTAATGGCCGGGTCAAACGTGCCTGACATTAAGAATCTCTGGCTTAATACTGGCTAGTAAAACAAAGCCAGTATTAACTCATGATTACCCAACAAGCCACCCGGCTCCAGGGCTGTTGGAAGAGTTGGATACAGCGCCAGATGATGGCGCTTCTATGAGAGCGCCATTTTCTGGGACGGCTGTGGACTGAAATTCGCAGCAGAGGCGCCCAGAAACCTCGGGCTAACCTGTGCTGCGGATTCCAATCCCCAGCTGCCTAGTTGTACCTGGCTGGACACAAAAATGGGGCGAAGCCCACGTCATTTGTTTTTTAATTATTTCATGAAATAAGTGAAATAATTAAAAAAAACGGGCTTCCCTATATTTTTGGTTCCCAGCCGGGTGCAAATAGGCAACTGGGGGTTGGAGGCAGCCCGTGGCTGCCTGCTGTACCTGGCTAGCATACAAAAATATGGCGAAGCCCACGTCATTTTTTTGGTGGGCAAAAAACTTCTGCATACAGTCCTGGATGGAGTATGCTGAGCCTTGTAGTTCTGCAGCTGCTGTCTGCTCTTCTCCATACAGACAGACAGCAGCTGCAGAACTACAAGGCTCAGCATACTCCATCCAGGACTGTATGCAGAAGTTTTTTGCCCCCTGAAAAAATTATGTGGGCTTCGCCATATTTTTGTATGCTAGCCAGGTACAGCAGGCAGGTACGGCTGCCCCCAACCACCAGTTGCCTATTTGTACCCGGATGGGAACCAAAAATAAAGGGAAGCCCTTTTTTTATTATTTCATGAATTTCATGAAATAATTAGAAAACAAATGACGTAGGCTTCGCCCCATTTTTGTGTCCAGCCAGGTACAACTAGGCAGCTGGGGATTGGAATCCGCAGCACAGGTTGGCCTGAGCTTTCTGGGCCCCACTGCTGCGAATTGCAGTGTGCAGCCGCCTCAGAAAATGGCATTTTCATAGAAGCGCCATCTTCTGGCGCTGTATCCAACTCTTCCAGCACCTGCCTGCTATACCTGGCTAGCATACAAAAATATGGCGAAGCTCACGTCCTTTTTTTGTAGTTTTTTGGCCAAAAAAATAAAAAATGCTTCCCTGGATTTTCCATTGCCAGTGAAGGTAACACCAAGCAGTGGGGGTTAGCAGCCAGTAGCTGCTTGGATTACCCTTAGCTAGCAATACAAAAAATGCAGCGGGAGCCCATATATATTTTTTTTAATTATTTATTTAAATAACTAAAAACAAAATGGGCTTCCCTGTATTTTGACTGCTGGACATCACAGTGCTGTAAAAATAAATCTTTAAAAATAATGACGTAGCGCTCCGCGGTATTTTTGATTCTCAGCGCAGATAAAGCAGACAGCTATGGGTTGCCACCCCCATCTGCCTGCCGTTACCTTGGTTGGCAATCAAAATACAGGAAAGCCCATTAATTTTTTCTATTTAAAAAATAGTTAAAAAAAAAAAATGACGTTGGGTCCCCCCATTCTTGATAGCCAGCTAGGGTAAAGCAGATGTCTGTAGCCTGAAAACCACAGCTGGCAGCTTTACCGTGGTTGAGGATCCAATGTGGAGGTCCCCCCAGGCTCTTTTTTTATAATTATTTTATAAATATTAATAATTACACAAAAAAAGTAGGGTCCCCCCCAAATTAGATCACCAGCCAAGGTAAAGCGGACAGCTGTGGTCTGGTATTCTCAGGGTGGGAAGGTCCATAGTTATTGGGCCTTCACAGCCTAAAAATAGCAGGCCGCAGGCACCCCAGATGTGGCGCATCCACTAGATGCGCCAATCCTGGTGCTTCACCCCAGCTCATCCCGTGCCCTGGTGCAGTGGCAAACGGGGTAATAAATCGGGTTGATACTAGCTGTAAAGTCACCTGAGATCAAGCCCAGCAGTTTGTGATGTCATGGCGTCTATTAGATACCCAACATCATAAACTGTCAGTACTAACAAAAAAAAAAATCGACAAAGGAAATTTATTTGAAAAAACAGTCCCCAAAACATTTCCTCTTTCACCAATATATTGTAAGAAAAAAAATAAAGGGGTCCCACGACGACTCTTGACCGTCTAGAATATGGGGGGGGAGACACTCAGGGAACGTATCCCCCATTTTCTAGGAGTGCGGACCCTTCATGTGAGGAGTGTGGGTGCAATGAATCTGCACTCACTCTCCCCGGGTCCACAGCAGCAGAGTCCATGTCGTAATGGTTGCTACCAAAGCTCCAATGCCCTGCTCATGAGGTAAGGGCATGCCTAATCAGGAGAACTACTGTAGAGGAAGCTCTTCTCACTGGTATATAGGTTCTCAGAGGTAATAATAGATAAAGTTAGTGAGTAACCTCGGCACTCTAAATCTCCCAGACTAAATCAGTAAGTCACAACGGATAGTAATGCAAAATCACTCTTTATTGGTCCGTATTAAGTAATAAAATTTTTTCATAAGCATATATGTTTTTGTCCAAAACAAGTTACAAATGACGTTTCGGCCTGAGCCTTCGTCAGATTGGACTTATCTGCATGTAATCCTGAAAAATAACAATAATCAGTATCACATAAGAGTGAGAGAACAATAACATAAACTCGAACAATGTAGAGGTACAATTGGGATGCAGTAAAAAAATTGCAACACAGCAAGAAATGAAACACATGATACAAATGTCATAATACAGTACAAGGACAATATAGTAATTACAAATATGGGGTCAGAGTAGGCTTAGACAGCTCTGGTACGAAAGAGATGTCAATCATAAAGTAACATGTGCAGTAGGTGTAGAGCTACACTATGCATGGCAGAGCAAATGGGTAGACCGACCATAGAAAAAGAACGGAGAAAAAGTGGAGAAAAAATGGAGAAAAAGTGGAGAAAAAGTGGAGAAAAAGTGGAGAAAAAGTGGATAAGTGGAGAAAAAGTGGAGAAAAAGTGGAGAAAAAATGGAGAAAAAGTGGAGAAGAAGTGGAGAAAAAGTGGAGAAAAAGTGGAGAAAAAGTGGAGAAAAAGTGGAGAAAAAATGGAGAAAAAGTGGAGAAAAAGTGGAGAAAAAGTGGAGAAAAAATGGAGAAGTGGAGAAAAAGTGGAGAAAAAGTGGAGAAGAAGTGGAGAAAAAGTGGAGAAAAAGTGGAGAAAAAGTGCAGAAAAAATGGAGAAACAGTGGAGAAAAAATGGAGAAAAAGTGGAAAAAAAATGGAGAAAAAGTGGAGAAAAAGTGGAGAAAAAATGGAGAAGAAGTGGAGAAAAAGTGGAGAAAAAGTGGAGAAAAAGTGGAGAAAAAGTGGAGAAAAAATGTAGAAAAAGTGGAGAAGTGGAGAAGAAGTGGAGAAAAAGTGGAGAAAAAGTGGAGAAAAAATGGAGAAGAAGTGGAGAAAAAGTGGAGAAAAAGTGGAGAAAAAGTGGAGAAGTGGAGAAAAAGTGGAGAAAAAGTGGAGAAGTGGAGAAAAAGTGGAGAAAAAGTGGAGAAAAAATGTAGAAAAAGTGGAGAAAAAATGGAGAAAAAGTGGAGAAGAAGTGGAGAAAAAGTGGAGAAAAAGTGGAGAAAAAGTGGAGAAAAAGTGGAGAAAAAATGGAGAAAAAGTGGAGAAAAAGTGGAGAAAAAGTGGAGAAAAAATGGAGAAGTGGAGAAAAAGTGGAGAAAAAGTGGAGAAGAAGTGGAGAAAAAGTGGAGAAAAAGTGGAGAAAAAGTGCAGAAAAAATGGAGAAAAAGTGGAGAAAAAATGGAGAAAAAGTGGAGAAAAAGTGGAGAAAAAATGGAGAAAAAATGGAGAAAAAGTGGAGAAAAAGTGGAGAAAAAGTGGAGAAAAAATGGAGAAAAAGTGGAGAAAAAGTGGAGAAAAAATGGAGAAAAAGTGGAGAAAAAGTGGAGAAAAAGTGGAGAAAAAGTGGAGAAAAAATGGAGAAGAAGTGGAGAAAAAGTGGAGAAAAAGTGGAGAAAAAATGGAGTAAAAGTGGAGAAAAGGTGGAGAAGAAGTGGAGAAGAAGTGGAGAAGTGGAGAAGTGTTTGTTTATGCCAGATGGGAGATAAATAATTTTTTTCTTGGCGCTGTCATTTACTGTAACGTGATCATCGGTGTACGGTGTATACCTGTGATCACGTGAGCGGGAACCGGAAAAACCGTCCTGAATCATGATCTCCAGGGTCTCAGCTAGCCCTGAAACCCCGGAGATTTTCTGATGCCAGGGGGCGTTATTCACTTATTTCTGCCTGCTGTTTATAAACGGCAGATCAGAATAAGGCTACATTAACACGACCGATCCATTTTTGCGGTCTGCAAAAAACAGTCCGTTTTTTTTCACGGGTGCATCCGTGTGGCATCCGTTTCCGTTCCGTAGACGGTCCGTATGTCATCTGTTTGTCATCCGTGTGCCTTCCGCTTTTTTTGTGTACTGCAAAAAAACTGAAGGAGGGTAAATACATAAATTTACCCAGGATCCATAGCTTCATCCTACATGAGGCGGTCACGTGTTCACTCCAGTGCCATTTTCTACTGCTTTTCACAGCGTAGAGCGCTCTGGTGATTTTCTTGTGCTTGTGCACTTCATATCAGTCTTTTCTGTCATGATAACGGCAGAAAGACACATAATGTCCCACTCTCCTGCATTTTGTAATTTTGCACCCTTTCATGTGGCACTAAGGGGTGCTTAGCTTTGTATTTAGCCAAAAAAATGAAAAAAAAATTGACGTAGGGTTCCCCCTATTTTTGTAGCCAGCTAGGGTAAAGCAGACGGCTGCAGCCTGCAGACCACAGCTGGCAACCTCACCTTGGCTGGTAATCCAAAACTGAGGGCACCCCACGCTGTTATTTTAAATTAAATAAATAATTAAAAAAAAAAACACGTAGGGGTCCCCCCAAAATTGGATCATTAGCCAAGGTAAAGCAGACAGCTGGGGTCTGATATTCTCAGACTAGGGAGGTCCATGGTTATTGGACTCTCCCCAGCCTAAAAATAGCAGGCCGCAGCCGCCCCAGAAGTGGCGCATCCATTAGATGCACCAATCCTGGTGCTTCGCCCCAGCTCATCCCGCGCCCTGGTGCGGTGGCAAACGGGGTAATATATGGGGTTAATACCAGATGTGTAATGTCACCTGGCATCAAGCCCTGGGGTTGGTGAGGTCAGGCGTCTATCAGATACCCGACATCACCAACCCAGTCAGTAATAAAAAAAAATAGACGACAAACACATTTTGTATTTGAAAAAACACTCCCCAAAACATTCCCTCTTTAACCAATTTATTAGAAAGAAAAACAAATCCAGGTCTGGTGTAATCCAAGGGGTTGCCATGACGATCCACACTGTCCCAGTCAATGAAGAGCAGAATGTTCCCCATTGGCTGGGAGAGCAATGCAGTGACCTGAGCTAACATCAATGGGTCAGCCCAGGTCACTGCAGGGGATGACAAGTGCTGCTGTCAGCAAGGTACATTGGGACGTTGGAACTGGACTGTCGCAGGAAGGGGCTGCAACGAAGCAGGTTGAGCCCCCGCTACTAATACAACCGGTAGCGTTCCACTGTTTTATAAAAGATGGACTCTAAGAGTTAGTGAAACGTTTAAGTAATGTGCCACCCTTATGTGGGATGAAAAATAAAAATGTTATTCCTTTTTACCTTTACAGTTTAACAAAAAAAACAAAACCTCTGGATGTCCTGTAGCTCAAAGATGAGTTGCATTTAACCAAGGGGGAATGTGACGCCCCTGGACTATTCAGGTCGTCACAGGGTACTGCACAAACTATCCTAACCATGCAGTATTCAATCCCTCATGGTTCTGGGTCTCTATCCTGCAGTGTTGACTCCATCAGCATTCACAAATCCTAGATACACTGATACACTTTGCACCACACCTGTCAGGCACACCAGTGGGCTGCTTAAGCAGGAATAGGGCCGCCCACCTAGGGGTCAGACAGGGAGGGGGGAGGTTTCAAGGTGAGAGAGAACAGTAGTAGCTCCTGAAGAGTAAGGACCTCTGAGGAAGCTGGGAGTTGGAGCTCCCAGGGGAGAGGAAAACTAGGTTGCCGACAGTGGTCTAACTTAGAGGAGTCGGACCCCCGGTCACAGGGGATTGAGGCTAGGTGCCTGGTACCTGTCAAGGAGGACAGTTAGCAGCCTGGTACTATCACCTGTCCGGGACGAAAGGCACGATGGGGTACACAAACCCTAGGTCGGGAAGAAGCTTCAGGCAACCCGGCAATTAACCTGAGGAGAATGGGGCCTTTATGAACTGTTCCCACTAGCTCCAGAATTGGGGCACTAGCGCAACGAGGGACATAGGGCTTTCCATGCAAGCAGCGTCACGAGTGGCGTCACGAACTATATAGCAAATCCCCTATAAATACCCCCTTTACATTTTGAGTGTGGCCCCTAAGCCCCTGGGTCCGGAGACCCTCGAGCCATGAACAGACACTACCCCCAGATCCGAGCGGTTCGATCCGCTGCTGGGGCGGCACATTGGGACCAGCCCTAGCTGTGACAGTGAGAGCTCAGCTAGTAGACTATGTAGCCACTCCTGAATCTTTCCATCTTTTCTCCAGACTTTGAATACAGTTGAAGTATTTTATCACATCTATGTGTGAACAGAAAGCCACCCTGATTCTAGTGATCAGCAAGGTCCCAACAGTTGGGCACCCAGTGATCATACTGTTATCTATACTGTGTCTAACTTACAGGCAAACTAATGTAGGAAGGTAAACTAATATAGGAAAGATCCCATAATTAAGTCGTACAAAAAAATAAATTAAATCATGTAGGTATCAAGTGGGCTTGATTATTGATGCTACTGTATATGGTTAGGATAACACTTCTGTCATTCCTATTAGTAAGGGTTTTACTGAAATTAGCGACGGTTTGAAACATATAACCCCTGTTAATTGCTATAAGAAAGTAGCAGTGTGGTTCGGACACCAATGTGCCCCATTTTCTTCTGTCTGCTTAGCTATTTCTGAAGGTCAGAGAATTTGAATTTACTGTACATAAAGTGTCATGACTTAGCTGTATGCCAGATGCGTTACCAGTAAAGAACTACCTATGGTTACCATACATGTATTGTGCCTCATGCTTTCTTCAATGAGATATGCTTTTCTCAGTAATGAGTGAATTTTTAGAACCTTACATTAACCACATTGTGGGATTTTTTATTTTATTTTTCTTTTGTTAATTTGTAAGGTCAAAGCCTAATCCTTTCTCCAAATTGTATTTGTAACAAAGGGAAAATACAGCAGGTCTCCATGGTAGATCTGTATTTGTGTATAGCATACTACAGAATTTGCTATTAATACACATTCAATAGTCTTTTCAGAAAATTATATAATTGGATTCATCATTTAAAATGACACAGTACATTTGTTTGCTTAGATCTCAGCTAGCGTATGGCTGAATTCTACCAATTTGGCTAATTTAGATGAAATAAGCTACCTGTTGTTTTTACTTCATTTCACCGCTGTGTGTATGAAAGCAATTCTGCTGCAGATGACACAAACTGGACTTGGCGTATGGAAAAGGACATTACTCGGAAAGAAGGTTTCCCGAGAAATGCACTTTGAAATGTTCCCTGCAGTGATGCTGTTTGTTAAAAGCCTCAAAGATTGTGGAAAGAAATTCAAGAGAAAAGATTATTTTCATAAAGGCATCAAGTTTAGTGCTTGCATTTTAAAAATTCTCTGAAACTGATGTCTGCAAGGAAATGGCTGATACATGCACAAAACAATGGGAATTACATTAAGCAAAGTAATTTGTCCTTCAAGTGGATAAACATATTGAAACATCACACACAGTGAACTTGAATTTTGCCAGACGTATATTTTGTGAAAAGTAGTGTTCGGTAGAAAGGTATGAAATATTAATGCTTCATTAAAAAAAGTAACCGAGGAACAATGTTAACTCTTTACTAGGGATGGGCAAGCATGTTCGGTACTCAGTTGAGCATAAAGGGTGCTTTACACGAGATGACGGATCGTGCGATGCATCGTCGGGGTCACGGTTTTCGTGATGCACATCCGGCATCATACACGACGTCGTCTCGTGTGAAACCTCTGAACGACGCAGTATCGCTCACAAATCGTGAGTCGTGTACTCGCCGCTCAGTTTCATAATATTGTTTATTTTTACTTGTGCCGGTTGTTCATTGTTCGTGTGACACCACGGGAGCGATGAACTCTGCTTACCTGCGTCCCACGGCTCCCGCCGGCTATGCAGAAGGAAAGAAGTGGGCGGGATGTTTACTCCCCTCCGCTTCTATTGGCCGGCGGCTGTGGGACATCGCTGTGACACCGAACGTCCCCCCCATTCAGGAAGTGGACGTTCGCCACCCACAGCGAGGTCGCTCAGCAGGTAAGTACGTGTGACGGGGGTTTCACAACTTTGTGCGACACGGGCAGCGATTTGCCCGTGATGCACAAACGACGGGGGTGGGTACGATCGATTGTGAAATCGTACAATCGGTCGTCCCGTGTAAAGCAGGATTTACTGTGCTCGAGATGCTTGATACTCGTTCTAGTATTCTGCTGCTCGGAAACCATGCTCAAGCCCCCACCTTGCATGTTTCCCAGCTTTTTAACAGCTAGTAAAAATGCAGGGATTACCTGTCAATCATGGTAATGCCATAGCTAACTTGGCTACTGGCATTACTGTGATTGGTTGGCCGCATAGCATGATCAGGTCTATAAAGGTCCCAGAGATGACATGTTTGCCACACTCTACCTGTAAATAGTGAATGTTGAACGGGTGTGTTAAATTTAGTGTTATCGCCCACACACTCTCTCATATTGGTCAATGGAAGTTCTACATGACACCATATGACAAAGAATTTTCTGAGGATCTGAAAAAAAATAATTTTTGCTCTGCATAAAGATGGCCTAGGCTATAAAAGATTGTCAATACTGTGAAACTGAACTGCAGCATGGAGGCCAAGACCATAAAGTCATTTAATAAGACAGGTTCCACTCAGAACAGGAGTTGGCATGGTTGGATAAGGAAGTTGAGTGCATGTGCTCTGCTTCATCTCCAGAGGTCATCTTTTCAAATATATGTATGAGTACTAGCAGCATTGCTACAAAGGTTAATGGGGTGGGAGGTCAGCCTGTCAGTGCTCAGAACATATACCATACACTTCATCAAATTTATCTGCGTGACTGTCATCCCAGAAAGAAATCTCTTCTAAAGATGATTCACATGAAAGGACACAAACAGTTTGATGAAGACAAGCAGACTAGGAACATGTATTACTGGAACTATGTCATGTGTTCGTATGAGATCAAGATAAATGTCACGCTCTACTCTAAGATGTACAATAGCAGTACAGCGCAGTAATGTGGGACTGAGAGGATTCCTGAAACTATCTGAGAAGGTAGTTAGCTGGTAAAACACTAGGGGGCGTAAAAGTGGAGGAAACGTATGAGCAGGGAATTCCCTAGCAGAGGTAATACTAGTCAAGCCCACCAGATAGCAGTAGAATCATCAGAAAGCCGTGTCACAACATGAGGTCTTGTAAGTACACAAGGGCAAAGTCTAAACATAGTCAGAGGGAAGCCAATAGTCAGTAGCCGGGAAATAAGAGCCTAGAAGCGAGGGGGAGTGGGAAGACAAGACAGAATAAAGCTAAACAGATAAGGAACGAACAGGGAGACAGCGGGAGAGACACTGATGGAAACAGACAACATAGGAGGTTAACAGGTCAGGTGAACACGGAGGTCAGGAAGGGGCAGGGCAGACAACAGGTCACTCAAGAGCAGAACACAGCAGAGCCAGAAGTATCACTGGCGAAGTCCAAGAGAAACAGTGCCCTAATAAAGCAGCCTGACCTCCAGAACGAGGCAGAAAGGATTAACCCTTAACGTGACTTGCATCAGAAGTGAAACTAAAAAAAGGCTCAGCTCCAGCTGAGCCAGGAGTCAATCATGACAATAAATTTATTTAGTTCAGATGGTGTCAAGCATGTGTGGCAGCCACCAGATGAGGAGTACAAAGACCAGTGTGTCTTGCCTACACTAAAACATTGTGGTGGAAGGGTCATGGTTAGGGGCTGCATGAGTGCTTCAAGCTGTGGAGAACTACAGTTTATTGAGAGAACCATGAATGCCAACATGTACTGTGCCATAGTGAAGCAGAGCATGATCCCCTCCCTTCATATTGAAACATGATAACTCCAAACACACCTCCAAAATGACCACTGCTTGCTAAAGACACTAATGCTAACTAGCTAAACCTATCTCCAGACCTAAACCCTATTGAGCATCTCCAGGGCATCCCCAAATGAAAGGTGGAGAAGCACAAGGTCTCCAACAGACACCAGCTCCATGATGTCATCATGGAGGAATGAAAGACAATTCCAGGAGGTCACACAAAATATTGATATTTGTGGCACAATTTGGACATTTTCACTTAGGGGTATAATCACTTTTGTTGCCAGCGGTTTTGACATTAATTTTTGTGTGTTGATTTATTTAGCAGGCACATCAAATGTACAATTATACAAGTTGGACACTGACCCTTTTAGATTGTATCAAAGTGTCATATCTTCAGTGTTGTATCAAAAAAAGATATAACAAAATATTTACAAGTGTGATATACTGTAATTGCTAACATTGAATAATTAATGGAAAAGCCAAAGAATACAACAAGCAGCTTCACATTGACCAAGAAGCAACAGTCCGCACAGATCACGGTGACATGGCTTAGTTCAAAGTAGAACGAGGCATCAGACAAGGCTAAATTCTGTCACAATTTTTTTCAATTTATATTTTCTATTTTCAGGAAGGGTAGATTTGCCAAAAAAAACCCCAGAAGGAATGAAAATTGTTGGATGAGTCATCAACAACTTATATACGCAGACAATGCAACATTAATAGCAACAAGCATAGATGGAATAAAAGACTTATTACAAAGTGGCAAGATGAAAAGCTCCACAAACTGTGGGTGGAAAAGCGCAATACAGCCTCATCTAAAACAATGTGGCGTGTTCGCTCATTTTTTTCAGTTGTGTCTCACATAACCCTCAATGAAATGTCAGTGGTAGATTCAGTTGCTGCAGAAACCACGGATCAAAGATCAGCAAGCATTGTACAGGAAGTCCAGAGTAATGTGTTTATGTGCCACCCCCGTGCCAGCAGCCGGCGCCGTTAGGATCCAAGGCCTATGGTACGGCTCGAGGGGTTCCCCGAGGGGTCTCACGGTCACTACGAATATAAAAGGGGGACGTATTTGTACGGGGTTGATTGTAGAATGTCTGTGACGCCACCCACGATGTGTGGTGAGGTGGGACACCACCGCTGCTGTTGTGGGATACCCAGGGGAGATGTAATGGCAGCCGGATGTTAACCCCTCCGTGGGTATGGATGGTTGCCCCGGGGCCCAGTGTCTCTGTGCAGTGTATGGCGATGGCAGGGGCCCACACGCCCAGATAGACCAGGGGATAGTTGGTTACTCACTATTGAATGAATTACATGAGTCTTTTGGTAAAGCAAGGTGCTGGTGGTCAGCCGCCGTGGCCGGCTGTACTCTGGTCCCCCACCCAGGCTAGTGGTCACTGTCCTTTCCTCTGCACTGTTTTTGTGTATTGTGGGCTGCCTGGTTTGGAACTCAGGAGTCCGCTCCCGGCTTGCTGTGTGGCTAAGGAGCCGTGCCCGCAGATGCTGACCCGTGGGATCTATGGTCCCTGGCGGTTGCCCTATCTCCCTCTGTTGGTGGTTGCCTTCTTTTGGGACTTTGGTTGGGACAGGACCTATAATCCTGCCCTCAATCAGTTAATTAGCTAGGCCGCTGGTTTCAGTCCTGGCTTCAGGGTCCGAGTACCCCCTTTGTGCATAGTTTCCGGTCGGGGTCTCCGGTGTCGTTACCGGTGGGCTCCAACCCTTCTCTGGTCCACCTCAGATCTGCCAAGCCATCTTCCCATCTCCTGCTGACGTAGACCACCGTCTGCCACCTAGCCAAGGCACCAGGGCTCCAACCCTGGCACCGTTCAACTTGAACTTCCTCTGCTGGAGCTACACCTAGCTCCAACCCACACTCTTCTCCACTTGAACTACAAACTGAACTGAAGCATAACTGCTTGTTATCCCGCCATGGGCTGTCTAGACCCCTAGTTGGGTGCTCCCTAACCACCTGGTCCCGCCCACTGGTGTGCCTGTCTTGTCCTAAGGGGGGGTGACTAGGGTTTCAGGTCGGCTGTGTGTAACCTAGGTGATGGTAGGTGTTATGTGGGGGCCTATTTGTGACTACCTGGTTTTGCCAGGGCGTCACATTTTCCCATGCAGTTCTCGATGGATAATAAAGGGGACAATATACTAGTTGCAGGTGGTTTTATTTCTATGCATTTTGAAGTGAACCCACTTCCTCCTCATGAAACCACCAAGTTACAGTACAATGCTAATTTTCAAAAAGGCGGTGCCAAGAAAGCACATGACCTGCCATGTCAAAGTTTAAAAACGGTGTACATTAAAGCATGTGTTTAGTTTGACTGCAGTGATATACAAAAATTAATTTACATAAATACACAATGGTCATTTAACTTATTATGAAACTAAATAAAAACAATGAGCACTAAACAAATGGTTGAATAAAAAGTGAAAAATGAACAAAATTAGAAGGAATAAATCAATGGGAGAAAATGTGCAGGGTTATAAGCGACAGGATTGCGTTTTACGGGATTTATGACTGAAAATAAAACTGCCTGCATAATCGCATCCAGTATATTGGCTCTTTTACTATCTATCCAGTAGTGCAGAATGAGGTAATCACATAACTCTGGAGTTCCTGCACAATGCCTGCTGAAGATGGAAAGCTCAAACAATGGACTCCTATTCAATACAAAGAAAACAAAGACATTGACTACTGCCAGGCACAACTGAGAAACATTTGGGATGGACAGCCATGATATGGAAGTTGTAAAGGATTTCAACCTACTCAGATCAATGACAGCAATGACATCTGAAGTCAATAGGAGAATAGCTAAGAGGAAATCAACAATGAAGTCACTGTACAAGGTCCTCAAATTGAGGACGATTTCACTGGTGATAAAGACATGGCTCGTACGTAGTTTGATCTTTTCTGTAGTCACATATGGATGCGAAACCATAAGATAAAGAAACAAGACAGAAGAAGAAACAAAATTTTCAAAATGTGATGATGGAGAAGGATGTTATCAATACTATGGATGGAAAAAAGAAAAAGCAAATCAATTTTGGAACAAAGCATGCCAGACATATCACTCAAATCAAAGATGACCAAGGTACGACTTACCTATTTTCGACACATCATAAGAAGAGAGCAATCATTGGAGAAGGACATCATGATCGGAAAAATAAAAGGAACAAAGCGACGAGGAAGACCAGGAACCCAATGGCTGGACACTATTAAGATAACGGTGGAGAAGACCGTGGTATGCCTTTCTAGGCTTGCACTAGATTGATCTTCCTACAGAGCATTCATCCATCAAGTTGCCATGGCTCGAGATTGAGCGGAAAGCATTTAAATAATAATAATAATAATAATAATAATAATAATAATAATACAGTCAAATGAAGCCATGTTTTGCTCTTTATTTGTTGGCTTAATTTACAATGCACTTTAATATTGATGACCCATCTCTAATGGTGGTGGTCTTATGATATTAATGACCTTTTAAAAATCATCCTGCGCCCCATCAATTAGCAGTCACTTGAAAACATTCTACTCTGCAGCTTTATCTAGTGTGTAGTGGCTGCTGCCAAGTACTGCAGATCACCTCCTATTCTCTAATTAGCCAATGTATATTCTAGGGAGAATAAATAAAAAAACGAAAGAACTGATAATAAAGTCAAATTAGCGCAAAATGAGGAACAGGCTAATAAAGTAGAGCATCAATGGCAAGCTAAAATGTTTACCTTCCCTTCGAAGAATCTGCTCAGAACTTTAAACCACGGATTGTTTATTTCAGACTTAAAATAAAATTTCACATCAATTTTTACTACAAGCTCAGCACAATAGCTCTAGTATGACTGTCATCATTAAAAATTAAAATGATACAAGAGTGTGCTTGGTAAAAAAAGTTGTAAAGCGTATCTGTATCTGTCATAAAAAGTATGCTCCTTTTCATGTTGCATGATATATTGTGCACAGAATAATGCACTTTACAAAAGGTTATTGGCTCCATATAAGTCCAACTATAATTCGCCAAAATTACAATTGTACATTTAAAAGAAATGCTCCTAAATCTTTGTGTCTGCCCTTTTAGAATATATACCATATTTTTCGCTTTATAAGACGCACTTTTGTTCCCCCAAATTTTGGGGGAAAGTAGGGGGTGGGTTTTATAATCCGAATATACGGATTATATACTGCAGGGTCCAGGGGAGGTGGGGGCCGCTCTGGAGCAGTGCTGGAGCCTGAGGAAGGCTGGTAGAGGCTGGTGAGCTGGTGAAGGCTGCTGGGGGAGATTTCCTGGTCCCGCTCATATGATATGCACACCGCTGTCCATCACCGTGGTGCTGAAACCGCACCGCAGCGATGGGCTGGGGGAGTGGCGCATATTATATGTGCATGTGCTCCCCATTGATGGCACATGCCCCCCCTGTGTTAGATATGACCCCCATGCTGCTGCCCATTGTAAAATAAAAAATTCTTTACTTACCTCCTCCAGCGCTGATCTCCCGGTCTCCCTCCTGCTGCTGTAATCATGCACACAGAGATGTCACTCTGCTGTGCCGATCACATGACCAGCACTGAGAACCAGGGAGTGCAGGAGGCAGGAGCTCAACCCCACGGAGGGAGACACGAGGGAGGACAGTGCTGGAGAAGGTAAGGAAAGAGTTTATTTTACTAAAAGCAGCAGCATGGCGGCGATATCTAACACAGGGTGATGTGTGCCAGCCACAGGGAGCCGTGTGCCAGCCACAGGGAGCCGTGTGTCAGCCATAGGGGCCATGTGCCAGCCATAGAGGACGTGTGCCAGCCATAGAGGACGTGTGCCAGCCATAGAGGATGTGTGCTAGCCATAGGGGCCGTGTGCCAGCCATAAGGGATGTGTGCCAGCCACAGGGGGCCGTGTGGCAGCCATAGGGGCCATGTGCCAGCCATAAAGGACGTGTGCCAGCTACAGGGGGCCGTGTGCCAGCCATACGGGCTGTGTGCCAGCCATAGGGGCCGTGTGCCAGCCATAGGGGACGTGTACCAGCCGTAGGGGACATGTGGCATCACTGGGAGCCATGTGCCAGCCACAGGGGGCCGTGTGCCAGCCATAGGGGCCGTGTGCCAGCCATATAGGATGTGTTCCAGCCATAGGTGACGTGTGCCAGCAATAGGGGACATGTGGCATCACTGGGGGATGTGTGCCAGCACAAGGGGGCTATATTCAATATAAGGTGGCCATATCCAGATTAAGGGGGCTAATTTTAGGATGGGGGGCTATGAGGGACATATACTCTATATGATTTGTTAGACGGACACAGGCATTATAAGACGGACTCCATTTATTAAAAAAAAATTCTCTATTCCTTCACCAAATTTGGGGGTGCGTCTTATAATCAGGTGCGTTTTATAAAGTGAAAAATACGGTAATTTAGCAACTTCCTTTACAAGCTAACAGCTGATTTCACTGTCTATCTGATCTCATATTTACACCAGAATAAAATAAAGCTGCATTTACACTGCAATTTAATCATGAATGAGAAAAAAAAGCTCATTCATAGGGTGAAATAATCTTTTGCAGAACTCCAAAAATCATTATGGGTGATGCATTGTCCTCTGTAAACATCTTAAGAGCACTTAACAATTTATTACGGATCACTCAGTGCACATCGTTTACTTTGGTCGTCCTGTGTAAACAGGCTATTAATCGATTACAGATCAGTGAAGGTTTGCTAATCCGCCAGTTGGTCTCTTAGGGTCCTGTTATATATAGCGACGTACCAGCGATCCCACCAACGATCTGACCTGGCAGGGATTGCTGGAATGTCGCTACATGGTCACTGTTGAGCTGTCAATCAGGCAAATATCCACAGCGACCAGCGACCAGCCACCAGTGACCCGTATAACGACGGCTCCCTGCACACTCAGAACCGGCGCTCATTTGTCTCCCGCCGTCAAACACACCGATGCGTGCTGCATAGCAGGAGACCAACGAGCAAAAAATGGTCCTGATCGTTTTGTCACAATCAGTGACCTCGCAGCAGGGGCCCGCTCGCTGCTGCTTGTCACACACAGTGATATCACTGGCGAGGTTGCTGATACGTCACAAAACCTGTGACGTTTCAGCAATGTGTTACCGATGCTGCAGCGATAGTCCCGCCCCCGTCGCACGTGCAATATCTAGTGAAAGCTGCCGTAGCGATTATTATCGCTACGGCAGTTTCACACGCACATACCTGCCGTGCGACGTCCCTCTGGCCGGTGACCCGCCTCCTTCCTAAGGGGGCGGGTCGTGCGGCGTCACAGCGACGTCACACGGCAGGCGGCCAATTGAAGTGGAGGGGCGGAGATGAGCAGGATGTAAACATCCCGCCCACCTCCGTCCTTCTCATTGCA
This sequence comes from Anomaloglossus baeobatrachus, assembly GCF_048569485.1. Lineage (NCBI taxonomy): Eukaryota > Metazoa > Chordata > Amphibia > Anura > Aromobatidae > Anomaloglossus > Anomaloglossus baeobatrachus. The sequence goes on along the minus strand of NC_134353.1, from coordinate 295,077,150 downwards.
GCCGGCGGCAGGTAAGGTGAAGTTCCTCGCTCCTGCGGCTTCATACACAGCGATGTGTGCTGCCACAGGAGCGAGGAACAACATCGTACCTGTCGCTGCACCGGCATTATGGAAATGTCGGAGGCTGCAGCGATGATACGATAACGACGCTTTTGCGCTCGTTCATCGTATCAAAAAGGATTTGCACATTGCGATATCGACTGTGACGCCGGATGTGTGTCACTTTCGATTTGACCCCATCGACATCGCACGTGCAATGTCGCAACGTGCAAAGCCGCCCTTAGACTCAATCAGGAGCTGTTAAAAATTTCTCAAAGGAAGCCTTAAGGCAAAATTTGGTTTAATGTATTCTTTCATAAGAATATATTGCAAGGATTTTAACAATGTATCAAAATAAGAGGCTATAAAGAGTGGTTGTATCATTAGGAGAACTCCATTTCGAAAAATACCCCAATAGCAATGATTAGCTGCAATAACCTGTGGTGATCAAATGTTATCACTGAGAAATGTGTACATTAAAGGAGTTATCTACTACTCAGACAGTCCCTTATCAATATGCATATTTCCCCCATTTCAAATAATAAAGCTTATACTCACCTCCATTGCCAGCATGGTTCCAGCTGTGTCAAAACGGTCTTTCTTAGGATCACATAACTGTGTGAGGTCACGCTTTCCCGGTGGCCAGTTCACTTTCTCCATCTTCCGACGTATCGCATGCATCCAGACGAAAAGAGAACAGCAGCGTTTACTTCCTCCGGATGTAAGCAATTTGTCCAAAGGTGAGGAGAGTGAACTGATTGACTGTCGGGACTGCGTGACGTTGCACAGTTATGCGATCCTGTGACAGGAGAGACAGTGCCAATAATGCTTGAATTATGCTGGCATTGGGGGCGAGTTTTATTATTTTAAATGGTTGATAATGGGTTGTTTGAGTAGTATACAAAAGTACAACTTGCATTTCAGTCCTTAGCTACCATAGGATACTCATTGTATGGCCTCTATTATTTCAAAATAAAAAGCATAGCCAAAGAAATAAGGAATTGAAAAAAATCCAAGATAATTTAATTGTAAACATAGCATAAAGGTAATTAAATTTACTAGCCAATGTCACACTATTGCCCCTATTACTTCCTTTCCATTTTAGACACAGAATATTCATGTCAGATTTATTACAACCTTTATGCCAATTATATCAGGCTTCATTCAAATAGGAAACAATAAATAAAAAATTAGTAAATCACTATTGTACAGAGAAACATTTTTTTCATGAACATTAAACTGGATCTCCTCAAACACATGTACTAGATGTCTTAGCATGTACTTTGTTGTAGCACCTAGGAAATAAAATGTTTTTCCTTATACAATGTACTAGTACACAAGAATTAAAATATCTTACCTGGTACTTGAAGATCATTTTGCGGGGTAAAATTTCTTGGAACCACACTTAAGAAAGAAGCTTGTTTTCTTTTAGCTTGGAAAGTCCTTGGTGGACTGTAACTTGGTTTACCATGAAGTTTTTCATAAGATTCAGATACATTATAAGAGCCAGGTGGTGGTGTATCCTAAAACACAATTAATGCACATTACTATTCAAATTTAAATAAAAATCATAAAGTATTCGCACAAAGTTTAAAATAAAATAAGAATTTATTTATTCCTATATTTTTTTTCAGTGCACAATGTTTAACCACAGTAAAGGGCAAAAAGTCTTAAATTATGTATAATGCAGTCTTTGCCTGGAAACCTCAATGACATTAAATCTAATCTGGGTATTTCATTACAGAGTGTCAGTATTCTGACATAATTCTTAATAATCATATAGGAAATGTGTTAGTTTTGACCTTAATGACTGAAAATACTATATGAGTTGTCATACTATTGCTTAATGACTAAGAGGTTACATTATTGAACGCCATTACTCAGTGAATACTGTATACTGTGCCCTGCTAACACATTCTGCTTTCTGTACATGTACGTATAGTGAATCCTCCAAATACTTCCTTATTTTAATTACATTTGACCTAAAACTACATTGGATTTTGGTTTCACATATATCTTTCATTAGAAGTTCACACAAGATTAAAAAGTAAATTAACAAAATAAAACAAATTAGTCATAATAATAGACTTTGTAATGTTATTAAATTAGGATAATGATCAAATATCACATATGTGTGAGGATTTATCAAGGTTTACACTTCACAACAGATGCCTGTAGAAATGTATGGTACAAACAGGACCTCAAAAGAAAAGGATTTTTTATGTTTGTTAGGCTATAAAAAAATTACAAAACATCTACAAGTTTGTACTCCACCAATCCAGAGTCAGGCATATTAGGCAAAAATGGAGGATATTCAAGATCACTATTACCCTATTAACTGGACTAAAAAATACTCCAGCAGCAAGGCATATAATATTCCACAATGTCACAAAGGAAGCCAAGGTAATGTCTAAGGAACTAAAGGTCTATCTCCCATTAGTTAAAGAAAACCTGTCACTGGATGTTTATAATACTCACCTAATGGTCAATGCAGAGCAGACTGGTCGGAAGGGTGTCTCCGTTCTCGAGATCCGTGCCTCCTCTTTAGGCCATCTTTGTCATCCTTCTGAAGCTAGTGTGGATGATACGTTCTACGTCATACACACAAGCCAACATTGAGGTCCTGCACAGGTGCACTACAATGCTTTGATCTGCCTGCGCGGGACCTCAATGTCAGCTTGTGTGTAGGACATAGAACGCGTTATCCACACTAGCTTCAGAAGGAGGACAACAATGGCCGAAAGAGGACGCACGGACCTGGAAAACGGAAACACCCACCCGACCAGTCTGCTCTGAACTGACCGTTACGTGAGCATTATAAACATCCGGTGACAGGTTCCCTATAATGTTACCCATCATCTTAGGCACCATTAGGAAGACACTGAACAACTAGGGTGTGTATGGCAAGGTTTCAAGCAGAAAGCTACTGCTCTCCAAAAAGAACATTGTAGCCCAACAGCAGTTTGCTAAAAATCACGAGGACAAACCAGAAGGCTATTGGAACAATATTTTGCATACAGATGAGATCAAAATAGAGCTTTTCTTTTTTTTTTAAATGAGCATTACATTTAGGAAATGCACTGCAATAGAGCACAAAAACCTCATACCATTTGTAAAAAATAGCTGTGGTACTATCATGGTTTTGGTGGGGGGTTTTTTGGGTGAATCTGGGCTAAGATGTTTTGCCATAATTGATGGAGCAATGAATTATGAATTTTTCCAGCAAATTCTAAAGGAAAATGTCTGAGTATCTGTCACGAGCTGAATCTCAAGAAAACATGGGTCATACAGCAGGACAATGACCCAAACAACACAGGACTTTAGACTGCTAAATTTTTATTTTCTTTTTTTTGCTACAGAGGCTTTTTCTTGCAGGAATAGCCAAGAACTTTTCCCTTACTAAGAGGAGCATCCAGGAAGAATCTTGGATCCCCTTTTGAGAGACCTTTAAGTATTGTATGTAGTAACGTTTATTTTAACGTTCTTTCTCTTTGTTTGTTTTGTACCTACAGGCACTCCAAGATGGAAGATATACCAAAGCTCTTCATAGAATCCACAACAAAGCTGAAAAAATATTTACACTTTTTCTTGCTATATTAAGTATACTCTGTCAGGTTTTATAAACCTGTCAGGTTATTAACCTGTATAAAAGTTGCATTCCAAAATGTTATTTTAAAGATGGAAATAGGAAGTAGATCATGGTCGGATCATGCTCTGAGCATTTTTTATATGACTTCTTAAGACTCACTGAAACCAATGAGTGTTTTGGGGTGTGACCCATACCTCATACAACATATCGTATGTAAAAAAAAAAATAAGAAATTTAATAGAACTCTATTTAAAAGAGAATAATTCCTCAGAATTACCCCATACGATAATCTGGAATGCACACAAGAGGTTCTTATGGGTACATTTATGCAATTAGCTTCCATTCAGAAAAAAACAAAATAGAAAATTAAAGAAGTAACCCCTAAAATTAAAAAAAACTGACAGCCTCCAAAAAAGTAATCCAACAAAATATCGCCAAAACACTCTATTAAAATTGTGAATAGACCTCAAAACATTCTTGACAGGTGGATTAATAAAATTACAAGATCAATTAAAGAAGCACATTATTTTTCTAGTAACAAGCCAACAAAACTACTGGAATGGAATCTGAAGCTACTTTGCCAGACAAATAAAATATCTCTCAAACTTCCAAATGGAACAAAAGTCATCCATCCCCAGGACACTGCAGAATCCTTGGTAGATTATAACAAGCTTTATAACCTAAAAGAAGACTCTGCATTCTAACAACCAAGAAAGGATAATGTAATCACATTTTTAAAATCTACAAATCTACCCAAGATAACCAAAAAGCAATTAGACAAATTAAAATCCCCCTGTAATCTCGAAAAAATAATGAATGTAATTAAAAAAAAACAAAAAAAAAAGCGAATCTCTAGGTTCAGATGGTTTACCAAATCAATACTAAATTGAATATTACAATATTCTAACCACATACCTACTGAATCTATGTAATAAAATAAAACTTGATGAGTCTCTTTTATCAGAGGTGCTCCGGGCCACAATTTCCCTCATATTAAAAGAATCAGGTGATCTAACTTCAACCAAAAATGAGAGACCCATATCATTATTGAATACAGATACTAAATTATATGATAAATTAATAGCCCTCAGAATTAAAAAAAAAAATACTACCACAATTAATCCTTTCAGACCAAATAGGTTTTGATACATCGATACAAGAATGTGATAGCACAAGAAGAGTCAACCTAACTTCACATATAAAAAAAAAAATCTAACTATCTTTCTGGCATAAATTGCCAAAAAATCAATTATAGAGTCTACTGGGGTTATAGCTAATCATCCACTCTGAAAAAATGTGGTTCCTAAAATGATTATGGATTATGGCCCTATATACTTTCCCCACTGCTAGAATTCTCACAAATAACTGTCTATTTTCTCCAAGAAAATCTCAAATGGAACTAGGCAAGGATATCCCTTCTCACCCCTCCTGTTGACATTGACAGTTATACTATAAATAAGGAAGATGAATGCACCAGAAAATTGTTGAAATATTCATTAGATTTAAACCCCTTCATGACCTATGGCATAATTGTACATCATAGTTTTAGATCACTTAACGACCAGTGACATACCAGTACATCATGGCAATCGCAGGGGTTTCCTGCGCTGTACCCCTATGATCGCCACTGGATCACTGACTCATTTTACAGCTGGGATCTGGGACTCACCATTCCTCTCAGTTTAACCCCCTAAATTCTGCGATCAATGCAATCACAGCATTCAGGAGGCAGGAAGCGGAATCACTTACCATTCCCTGGCGATCGGGTTCCTGAAATGTGACATGGCATCCGCTAATTATTCCAGCTAATTTTGCTTTCAAAAATACAAATGTCATTCCTTCCCTGCCAAGCCCTACCATGAGCCCAAACAATTGATTTCCACCACATATGAGGTACCAGCGTACCCAGGAGAAATTGCATAATACATTTTATGGTGAATTTTTTCCTGATACCCTTGTGGAACAAAAAGCTATCTGGTTGAAGTAACAATTTTGTGATAAAAATGTTTTTTTTATTTTCATGACTCAATGTTATAAACTTCTGTGCAGACCCTGGTGGTTCAAGGTGCTCACCAAACATCTCGATTTATTCCTTGAGGAGTCTAGATTACAAAATGGCATCACTTGTGGGGGAGCTCAACTGTTTAGGCACCTCAGGGGGTCTCCAATTGCGACTTCTTGTCCGCTAATAACTCCAGGTAATTTTGCTTTCAAAAATTTAAATGGTGCTTCTTCCCTTCTGAGCCCTGCCATGCACCCCAACAATTGATTTCCACCACATATGAGGTATCTGTGTACTCAAGAGAAATTGCACAATACATTTTATGGTACATTATTTAACTGATACACTTTTGAAAATGCAACATTTTATTGCTAAATTAACATTTTTGTGTAAGAAGTAACATTTTTATTTTTTCCTTCCACATTGCTTTGGTTCCTGTGAAACACATAAAGGGTTAATGGACTTAGATGTAGTTTTGAGCAGTGTGAGGTATGCAGTTTTTAAAATGGTGTCACTTTTTGGTATTTGCTGTCAGCTAAGCCTCTCAAAGTCACCTCAAATGTGATGTGGTCCCTAAAAAAAATGGTTTTGTAAATTTTGTTGGAAAAATGAGAAATTGTGGAGAAATTATGTTTCAAAAGTTGCGCTGGTGTAAAATAGACATGTGGGACATGTTATTTAGCAATTATTTTGTGTGACATAACTCTTAGATTCATGTGCATACAATTTAAAAGTTTGAAAATTGTGAAATTTTAAAACCTTTTGCCAAATTTCCAATTTTTTCACAAATAAAAAATATCAGCCTAAATTTACCAATATCATGAAGGACAATGTGTCACTAAAAAACAATGTCAGAATCATCGAGATCCATTGAAGTATTTTAGAGTTATGACCTCATAAAGTGACACTGATCAGAATTGTAAAAACATGGCCTGGTCAGAAGGGTGTTTTCAGGCTCGGGAGTGAAAGGGTTAATTTACCTTTGGGTGTTTGTGCCACAACAAACCCAAGTCCTCTCCTGATTTTTAGAATGTAGATCTTAACAGTTATTCGGATTTTGCAAGTGAACATCTTCCTAAATTGACTAATAATGTTCCACATGGCTAATATTGGCACATGCGAAAAAATTGCGCCCATGAAAGTGATTTTGCCAACGAATCATGTCTTTTAGAAAAAAAAAGTTATCCAAAGGATATCAAGGACTAGAGAATTAAAACAGATTTTCTGGCGAAACAATCTAGTGAGGTGACAACATCAAAAAAGGAAGATTGTCCTATTGGTAATAAAGATAAGTACAGTATAGCTTTGTTATTACTGTCAATAAATCACACAAGTTAATTAGAGGTATTTTCCCAAAAATATTGGTTTATACAAAAACATAGCCCAATTTTGTCCACAATGCTGGGATTTTCGGGCAGCATTTTGTCCAAAATGCTGCCTGAAAATCCCAGCATAGTTTTTAGGAAAAATAAACCCTAAAAAACTTGATTGCATATAGCCAAAGAGAAAACAAGAAGTACTGATGCTACAGACTCACCATCTGGAATTAATGGGGACATATTGCTGTGGAGGTTCAAAATGTAAATGTAGGAGAATGGTGATTCAAGGGTTTAAAAACGTTATTTCTACCACTATGGGGAAATTTTTCCAATTAAGTAGTTCCTAAATTGTAATATCTCCTATCTAGTATATTTTCTCCAATACAGCTTTAAAACACAATACGTGGGATGCACTTCCCAACCTGCAAGATGAGTTACTTTGTACACTAGAGTACTATGAGTATGAAGAGGACACCATAGTGTTCCAGCAGGACAACCAGAAGCATATGTCAAGATTGGCGAAGAAATGGTTAAATGACACTGAAGTAGAGGTGCTGCATTGGCCCCCACAGTAACCAGAGCTCAACCCAATTGTGGGTAGAGCTGAAGAAAAACCTGTATGCGTACCCAAGTGAGTTGACCAGTATGCAATAATATCAGTCAAGACTTGCTTGAATCTGATTAAGAGCATGACCACAAGGATTCAAGCAGTGTTGAAAGCCAAATGAGATTTGCTGATCTCCTGTGATTAAGGGGACTACACCTTTCATGTGAGGTTTAAATGTGTGAATAATCTGTCTATCTTGCATATCTGATAAAGGGGACAGATTGTTCCAGAAATATGTTTTTTAACTGAATAAACCTGACATTTCTGCTACCTTGCCTATCATCCCTGTGTTAGCACCCAGTCAATTCGACATTTTTTACTGTTTGGATACATTTTACTAGCAGCCAAGATTGTAATTGCGGCAAAATGGAAACAAAAAGATCCCCCAAAATTATCTGAACTGACTGACAAGGTAACTCATAAAATCTATGAATATAATAAATTCTCTATAGAATAACTGTTCTGAGAAATATTTAAGAATATAGCCGCCTTGGTTTAAACTTGTCACATGGTGTTTGGCTCTAAACACACCGAATGTCATGGTGGCATTTGACACTGTTCACATTGCAGAGTCTGACACTCCTCACTATGCCTCTTTTGGTGCTTCTGAGTTTCACAGATAGGCTCGGGCATAGACCAGCTGTGTTCTCATTAGTAATCAGGCTTGCAGGAGTTAATTTCTGCTAGCCTGCTGGTAATACAATTATTTTTGTTGTGGTGGACAGGTTTTCCAAAATGCCACATTTTATCGCCTTTACCCAATGCTAACCAGTTAGCTCAGGTATTCATATTGTTTCTGACATTGTTTCTCATAGAGGTATTCAATTTATTGTCTATTTCTGGAGGTCTTTCTGCTCTCGCTTAGGGATTAAACTGTCTCACTCATCGGCGTTCCATCCGCAATCTAATGGGCAAACAGAATCAGAACTTGGAGCAGTATTTGCACTGTTTTGTCTTGAATAATCAGGCGGAGTGGTCCTCTTTCCTTCCTCTTGCAAAATTTTCTATCAATAATCATCACTATGAGTCCTCTGATATATCTCAATTCTTTTGTGTCTATAGTCACCATTCCCAGTTCTGTACTTTTCTTAAATGGCACTTTTCTGGGGTACTCAAAGAGAACCAATTGGGTTCAGCAGTATCATCTACATGAGAAAAGGTTCAGCAGCACTTGCTTAGTATGGGCTCTAGGTATAAGTGTGTGTGGCTGACTGTAGACGTGTGCCTAATACGGACCTGTGTGTGAGTGATCTGTTGTGGTTATCCACTAAAAACATTAAGCTTAAAATACTGTCACTTATGTTAGGACCTCATTTCATTGGTTTGTTCAAAATTACTGCTGTTCTCAACCTGTTGGCTTCCATCTGGCCTACTAGCATCATATAAATTTCAAAATGTCTTTCACAAATCTCTATTAAAGAAATTTGTTGGTTCAGGAAGTCCTCTTCCCATTCCTCCACCTCTGATCTTAGTTGATGGATCATTGGAGTTTCAGGTATCGAGAATTATAGATTCTCAGAGTTATCCTGAGGAAAGGACTTGGGTACCAGCCTCTGATGTCCATGCAGAGTACCTGATCTCGTCATCATCTGGAGCGAACTGGTCCTTAGGGTCCGGAGACCCCTTAAACAGGGAGGGGTACTTTCACAGGGTGTTTGGCTCTATACTCAATGAGTGTCATGGCGGCATCTGATGCTGGTCACACTGCAGAGTCTGATGCTCCTTACTATGCCTCATTTTTGCTTCTGAGTTACACAAGCAGGCTCTGGCATTGACTAGCTGTGTTCTCATTGGTGATCGGGCTTTCAAGAGTTAATTTCTGCTAGCCTACTGGTTATCTCTTTGATCACAAGTTGTGGGACAACTATCACAGTCACTCAGTGCCTTTTTAAGATGGAAGAGTCTGTCTTCCTAGTCCGACTATGACTTTAATAACACCTGTCGGTATGCTGTTGTATCCCAGTCCTGCTAGTGATTGTATTTCTTTGTGTGTGGGGTTGTTGTGGAGTTCTCCCATTGTCTCGTTGTTTCCTCCCTGTTGGTATTTTCCTACTTATCACTGTTTGTCTAATATCTCTGCGCACTGTGTGATCAAGTTTATTTCCCCTATTTATCCTTATCTGTGGGTTCAACCACTCCTATCCCAGCCCTCAAATTGGATGAGGGAGAGGGTGTTACGGGGGGCTGTCTGATAATAACTTAAAGGAGTATCAGACAGTCAGGGTCCACCGTGCAAAGACTCTGCTGCAGACTATGGCAGAGTGCAATACCTCTGTTAACTCACAGAAGGATATAATAAGTAAGTAAAGCAATTCCTCCCTTACTTGGAGGGTGTGTGGAATGATCTCTGTTAATAATCACAGAGACAAAGGCAATGTGTGCGAAATGGCACCTACCTAGGTCCGCTCTTCTAGTGGTGCAAAAGAGACGAACAGCAGCGTAAGCCGCACAAAGCTCCTACCTGCGTTCGCTCCACTAGTGTGCGAGGACACGAACCACTAGATATGGCACCTGCCTAGGTCCGCTCTTCTAGTGGTGCAAAAGAGACGAACAGCAGCGTAAGCCGCACAAAGCTCCTACCTCTGTTCGCTCCCCTAGTGTGCGAGGATACGAACAACTGCCAGACGCAGTATAAGGAACGTTACCCTAGCGGCAACGTCCACCTACGAGTCGAATCACAAGGCCCAGCCAGACCATGTGCCTCAGGCACCTGCCTATGTCCGCTCCCCTAAGAGGTAAGGATACGGACAGCAGCCGAAGCTGTAAGGTATAAGAACGCTACCCTGCCGGTAGCGCTCACCTTGCATAGACAGAGGAATGCCTAGAGGAACGTGCACAGGGCGTCTACCCTCATGCATGAACCAAGAGGACTGAGCGCCATGCGGCGTGTGTCAGGGTCTTATATAGACTCTGTGCCTCATCCAAGATGGAGGACACCAGAGCCAATCGGCTGCCAGAACGACAAGAGTGACGTCATGCTGGCCTATCACCGAGCAAGGCGTCACAAGCACATGACCAGCGACCAATCGGCATAGAAGGTGTCAGAGACATGTGACCTCGTGTCAGCGATGATGTCACCCGCACATGTGCAATGGCTCCAAGATAGGACTTAGTCTCCAGCACTCGCACATGTGCAGTAGCAAGAAATCTGGACTTAGTCTCCAGCGCTCGCACATGTGCAGTAGCAAGAAATCTGGACTTAGTCTCCAGCGCTCGCACATGTGCAGTAGCAAGAAATCTGGACATAGTCTCCAGTGCTCGCAGCAACCGTAACAGTACCTCCCCCTCAAGGGCCCCCCTCCCGGCGACGCAGGTAATCAGCAACTAAGTCGGGAGCATGGACAGCCTCCTCAGGCTCCCAAGAGCGACGTTCCGGGCCGTAGCCCTCCCAATCTATCAAGAAGAACCTGCGCCCTCTAACCATCTTAGACCCAACTATGGCTCGTACCTCATAGCTAGAGCGAGAGGAATCAGAAGCAGGAGAGTGCACTTCACGAGCGTGAGGTAAAATTGCCGGCTTTAGCAGTGAAACATGGAATTTGTCATGGATCCTAAGATGGACGGGTAACTTCAATTGGTAGACTACAGGATTTACCTGTCGAAGAACCTCATAAGGACCCAGGAAGCGAGGAGCAAATTTGACAGAGCTCACTCTAAGTTTCACGTTTTTTGCAGAGAGCCACACAAAGTCCCCTGGAGAAAAGACAGGAGCCGGGCGACGAAACCGATCGGACACCGTCTTCATACGGTCCTTAGCTGCTTGGATTGACTCTTGAGTCCGATCCCAAACCTCTCTGGCATTAGTTGCCCAGTCGGCCACAAGAGGAGGAGGTGCAGCAGCGGGAAACGGTACCGGTACCCTAGGGTGTTGCCCATTATTGAGTACGAACGGTGTCTGCCCAGTGGCCTCAGCCAGCGAATTGTTAAGGGCAAATTCTGCCCAGGGTAGGAGGGAGGACCAGTTATCGTGGTTCTCAGCAACAAAGTGTCGAAGGTATATAATCATGGATTGATTGGTACGCTCAACCAAACCATTGGTCTCCGGATGGTATGCCGAAGATAGATTCAACTCAATTTGCAGAAGGCTACAAAGATCTCGCCAGAAACGGGAAGCAAATTGCGGGCCTCTATCACAAATGATACGATCTGGCATCCCGTGAAGCCTAAAGACATGCTTGAGGAATAGTTTGGCTAGTACCCTGGAAGATGGGATTCTCGATAACGGTACGAGATGAACCATCCGGGAGAAATGGTCCGTAATGACCAACACAAATCTATGTCCCTGTGAACATGGAAGATCACCCACAAAGTCCATGCCTACCACCTCCCATGGTCTATCTGGCACTGGTAAAGGATGCAAGAGCCCAGCCGGTCTCTGCCGTAATGGACGGTTGCGAGCACACGAGTAGCAGGAACCGACATATCTCTTGACGTGGCTGGCTAAGTGTGGCCACCAATACCACCTCTCCAGTAACTCTCGTGTCCGTCTAATACCAAAATGCCCACCCACCTTTGAGGTGTGGGCCCATGACAGTATATCATTCTGTCGATCAGGCGGAACAAAGGTCTTGCCCGGTGGGATTTGGTCTAACGTCACAGGCGAGAGCGTATGAAAAACCCTGGAGGGAAGGATAAGACGAGGTTCGTCAATCTCTTCCTGGGTAGAAAGCATAGAGCGAGACAGGGCGTCTGCCTTGTTATTCTTACTCCCAGACAGATAGTTGATGGAGAAGTGAAAGCGGGAGAAAAACAAGGACCAGCGGGCTTGCCGAGGATTCAGACGCTGAGCGGTTTGTAAGTACGTCAGATTCTTATGGTCTGTATAGACCTGGAAAGGATGTTTCGCTCCTTCCAGCAAGTGACGCCACTCCTCCAAGGCTAATCTCAAGGCGAGCAGTTCCCTATCCCCAATGGTATAGTTTCTCTCTGCCGGTGAAAAGGTTTTAGCAAAGAAGAAACACGGCCTTTTTCTACCTGCACCGTTCTTTTGATACAAGACCGCACCAGCACCCACTGAAGAGGCATCAACCTCTAAGAGGAAGGGCTTACTCTTATCGGGTCTTTGAAGAACGGGAGCAGTTGAAAAGTGTCTTTTTACTGCCTCAAAAGCCTGAGATGTCTCAGTAGACCAGGCTTTGGGATTAGCACCTTTCTTAGTCAAGGCCACCAAAGGGGCCACCAAAGTAGAAAAATGGGGTATGAACTGCCTGTAATAATTTATGAATCCTAAGAAGCGTTGCACCGCCTTCAAGGAATGAGGTTCGGACCATTGCAGGACAGCAGAGAGCTTCGCAGGATCCATAGCCAGGCCCTCTTGTGAGATAATGTAACCCAAAAAAGGCAATGAGGACTGCTCGAATACACATTTCTCGAGTTTAGCAAACAATGAGTGCTCCCTTAAACGGGAAAGGACACGAACGACATCCTGACGATGAGTCTCCAGATCAGGAGAAAAAATCAGGATGTCGTCCAGATACACCACTACTGAGGATAACAGTAAATCCCTGAACACATCGTTTACGAAGTCCTGAAATACTGCGGGTGCATTACATAACCCAAAAGGCATGACGAGGTATTCATAGTGACCGTCTCGGGTGTTAAAAGCGGTCTTCCATTCGTCACCCTTTCGAATTCGTACCAAGTTATACGCACCCCGCAGATCCAACTTCGTAAAAACTTGAGCTCCTCTCAGTCTGTCAAAGAGCTCCGAAATTAAAGGTAATGGGTATTTGTTCTTTATTGTGATTGCGTTGAGACCCCTGTAATCTATGCAGGGACGCAAATCACCCTCTTTCTTCCGAACAAAGAAAAACCCAGCTCCCGCGGGAGAGACAGACTTACGAATGAACCCCTTCTCTAAACTCTCTCTTATATAGGTCGACATGGCCTCCGACTCAGGTATCGACAGGGGGTAAACCCTGCCTTTAGGTGGAACCGAACCTGGGATAAGGTCTATGGCACAGTCATACGGCCTATGGGGTGGAAGAACCTCAGCACCCTGTTTGGAGAACACGTCAGCGAAATCCAGATAGGGTGTAGGTATGGGAGAGAGATCAGTAGATGCAACCGCAATGACCTTAGGTGGTAAGGGAAGACATCGGGACTGACATTTCGAACCCCAACTAATAATGCTGTCAGACTCCCAGTCAATGTGAGGAGCATGAGTCCGAAGCCATGGAAGACCCAGAAGGATGTCGTCTATACCCTCAGGCAAAACAAGAAAAGAAATCTCCTCTATGTGACCCTGAGACAGGGAAAGGCGCAAGGGAACTGTCCTCAATGTAATGGAGTCAGACAACATAGTTCCATTAACAACACGGACAGGAATAGGCACCTCTAACATGATAGAGGGAATATTGTGTCCCTTTACAAATCCTGAGGACACAAAAGTCCCGTCAGCTCCGGAATCCACAAAAGCCATAATAGGCCATGTATTCTCAGATAACGAGAGCTGACCTGGGATACAACACTTAGAGGGTGCAGAAGACGTCTCTAGTAACCCCCCTCTAATGGTTACTGGACCAGGGAGTTTCCCTGACGACTAGGACACTTGTTGGCATAGTGCCCAGCCTGACGACATACGTAACATATAGGAGGACCAGACTTGCGTAGTCTGGAAGACGTATGACCTAACTCCATAGGAGTGGGAGATGTTTCAGATGCTGAGGAAGATGGTAGTGGACCCTCAACAACTGGAATAGCCCGATGCTTAGGGCGTGAGGAAGAGACCTCGAGTCTACGTTCCTTATGGCGTACATCGATCCTCGTTGCTACTGTGATCAAGTCCTCCAGAGAAGCAGGGACCTCACGAGTAGCAAGAGCATCCTTGACATAGCCTGCCAACCCTCTCCAGAAGATAGGAATCAACACCTTCTCTGGCCAATCTAGTTCTGCCACCAGAGTTCTAAAAGCAATGGCATAAGAACTAGTGGATAACGAACCCTGAGATAGATCTAACAGTCTCAAGGCCGCATCATGGGTAACCTGCGGACCCATGAATACCGCCTTAAGAGCATCAAGAAAGTCTTGATGTCTCAGAGTAACCACATCAGAGCGCTCCCATAGGGGAGTCGCCCATTCTAAGGCTTTGTCCTGAAGTAAGGAGATGATAAAGCCTACTCTGGACCTCTCCGTAGAGAAGCGAGAAGAGTTGACCTCTAGGTGTATCTGACACTGACTAATGAAACCACGACATGATCTGGCATCGCCAGAATATCTGTTTGGCAGAGCAAGTCGAGGATCATGTGCAGATGTCACCATGGTCTGAGGTTTATCCTCTATACTCTTGAGCCGTGACTCAAGTACTTGTATGTAACGGTGTAACTGCTGATATTCTGCCATAACTGCCAGACCCTTGGCTCAGTCCTAATGTTACGGGGGGCTGTCTGATAATAACTTAAAGGAGTATCAGACAGTCAGGGTCCACCGTGCAAAGACTCTGCTGCAGACTATGGCAGAGTGCAATACCTCTGTTAACTCACAGAAGGATATAATAAGTAAGTAAAGCAATTCCTCCCTTACTTGGAGGGTGTGTGGAATGATCTCTGTTAATAATCACAGAGACAAAGGCAATGTGTGCGAAATGGCACCTACCTAGGTCCGCTCTTCTAGTGGTGCAAAAGAGACGAACAGCAGCGTAAGCCGCACAAAGCTCCTACCTGCGTTCGCTCCACTAGTGTGCGAGGACACGAACCACTAGATATGGCACCTGCCTAGGTCCGCTCTTCTAGTGGTGCAAAAGAGACGAACAGCAGCGTAAGCCGCACAAAGCTCCTACCTCTGTTCGCTCCCCTAGTGTGCGAGGATACGAACAACTGCCAGACGCAGTATAAGGAACGTTACCCTAGCGGCAACGTCCACCTACGAGTCGAATCACAAGGCCCAGCCAGACCATGTGCCTCAGGCACCTGCCTATGTCCGCTCCCCTAAGAGGTAAGGATACGGACAGCAGCCGAAGCTGTAAGGTATAAGAACGCTACCCTGCCGGTAGCGCTCACCTTGCATAGACAGAGGAATGCCTAGAGGAACGTGCACAGGGCGTCTACCCTCATGCATGAACCAAGAGGACTGAGCGCCATGCGGCGTGTGTCAGGGTCTTATATAGACTCTGTGCCTCATCCAAGATGGAGGACACCAGAGCCAATCGGCTGCCAGAACGACAAGAGTGACGTCATGCTGGCCTATCACCGAGCAAGGCGTCACAAGCACATGACCAGCGACCAATCGGCATAGAAGGTGTCAGAGACATGTGACCTCGTGTCAGCGATGATGTCACCCGCACATGTGCAATGGCTCCAAGATAGGACTTAGTCTCCAGCGCTCGCACATGTGCAGTAGCAAGAAATCTGGACTTAGTCTCCAGCGCTCGCACATGTGCAGTAGCAAGAAATCTGGACTTAGTCTCCAGCGCTCGCACATGTGCAGTAGCAAGAAATCTGGACATAGTCTCCAGTGCTCGCAGCAACCGTAACAGAGGGGGTATTAGATCAGGGCTGTTCAGGTGCAGGGCAAGGAAGGCGGCAAAAGACATCATCACCATTCAACGTATATCTGAGATAAGGGACACTCAAGGGCCCACCTAGCCTGAGGGCTAGTTTAGGAGCCCCAAGCCATGGTTATCCTGTCACAAACCATGACAAAACTATTCCCACCCCAACAAAAATCAATTAATCTTACTTGATTTTATTACGCAATTACCTATCCAGGAACTATTAACCCTAATTCCTAATACGTTGTATTATTATATATATTGTTTTACGTATTGTTGAAATATATATTCTCCAAGTTTGTAACAATTAATTGTGTATCTTTTAACCAACCACTTTATGCATTCCTGTTCTCCCAGTTTTCCACCCGTACCTCCCCAGTACCTCACATTTCATGTTCCCTCTACCCTCCCTCCACAATTCTATATATTTTTACTTTGTTAAGAAAACTTAAACAAAGATGATTTGAAAGGGGAAATGAAAACTACATATAGGCTACATATGGAAAAATAGAAGAACATGTTTAGAAGGTGAAATAAGAGAGGTAAGCATTTTATGTGCCTAATAGAGTTTGCCTTTAAGTTATGTAAGCACTTTGAACTTTCAATATTACAATTAGAGGTCAAATAAAAGTAAAAAAAAAAATTGAAAACGAAATGAGAAAGTTGTGCCATACAGCAAAGAACACAATAGTGCTATTATTTTAAATATAGTGACATTTCAATGATTTAAATATGCTTTTTACCTTTATTATGGTAGCAAAGTAATTATCTCTGAGAGAATTCATAGTTCCGGGAAGAGCGATGTGACATTTAGTTATAAAAGTGCTCCGTTTACACTGAATAAATAAATGTACTTCATGCCCAAGTGTAAAATTAAGGATAGAGGAATTTCATAAAGTTATATATACATTGCACAATAAAGTGGCAAATCAGGAATGTGACAATTGATTAAAAAGATATTTCTTACTTTATGGAACGTAGTGTTTAAGAATCAGTGTCAAAGTAAAATGATTACACCAATAATCCAATATTAATAACTGTGGAAAAAGTAAGGCACTGTGCATTCTAATGTCATTTATATAGATATACTTTTTATTTTGAACATCAATAGATATGACATATATGCAATATAGCACAAAAGTGAGTACACCCTCACAGTTTTGTAAATATTGTATTATCTCTTTTCATAGGACAACACTAAGATATGACACTTTGATACAATATAAAGTAGTCAGTGTACAGCTTGTATAACAGTGTAAATTTGGTGTTCCCTCTAAGTACCTCAACACAAAGCAATTAATGTCTAAACACTGGCAAAAAAGTTAGTATACCCTTAAGTGAAAGTGTCCAAATTGTGCACAAAGTGTCTATGGTTCAGTTGGCCACCATTATTTTTAAGCACTGCCTTTACTCTCTCGGGCATGGAATTTACTAGAGCTTTACAGGTTGCCACTGAAATCCTCTTCCACTCCTCCATGACAACATCATGGAGCTGGTGGATGTCAGAGACCCTGAGCTACTCCATCTCCCATTTCAGGATGCCCCACAGATGCTCAATAGAGTTTAGGTCTGGAGACATACATGGTCAATTGAGCACCTTTACCCTCACTTTCTTTAGCAAGGCAGTGGTGTATGGGGTTGTTATCATGTGGGGATCATACTCTTTTTCAGTATAAAACAGTACATGTTAACATTACTGGTTCCCTCAATGCAGTGTAGCTCCAGACAGCTGGCAGCACTTGTCTTTGTAGTCTTCACCTGGTTGCCGTCACACATGCTTGAAATCATCTGAACCAAATAAGTTTATCTTGGTCTTATCAGACCACAGGACATGGTTCCAGTAATCCATGTCCTTAGGGCTGGTTCACACTAAGCGACAGCGACAACGAGGTCGCTGTTACGTCACCATTTTCTGTGACGTAACAGCGACCTTGTAAGTCGCTGTTATGATCGCTGCTTAGCTGTCAAACACAGCAGCCGAAGCAGCGATCATAACCGCGAGAGCAGGGAGCCACGCACACTGCTTAGCGCTGGCTCCTTGCTCTCCTAGCTACAGTACACATCGGGTTAATTAACCCGATGTGTACTGCAGCTACATGTGCAGAGAGCCGGAGCCGGCAGCACAGGCAGCGTGAGAGCTGCGGAGGCTGGTAACTAAGGTAAATATCGGGTAACCACCTTGCTTACCCAATGTTTACCCTGGTTACAGCTTACCGCAGCTGCCAGATGCCGGCTCCTGCTCCCTGCTCGCTTCATTTCGTCGCTTTCTCGCTGTCACACACAGCGATCTGTGTGTCACAGCAGGAGAGCGCCTTTGAAGAAAATGAACCAGGGCTGTGTGTAACGAGCAGCGATCTCGCAGCAGGGGCCAGATCGCTGCTCAGTGTCACACACAGCGAGATCGCTAATGAGGTCACTGTTGCGTCACCAAAACCGTGCTGTAGCAGCGATTTCGGTAGCGATCTTGCTATGTGTGAAGCACCCCTTAGTCTCCCTGTCTTCAGCAAACTGTTTGTGGACTTTCTTTTGCATTTTTAGAAGAGGCATCCTTCTTAAGCAATAGCCATCTAGACCAATTTTATGTAGTGTAAGGTGTATGGTCTGAGCTCTGACAGGCTGACCTTCCACCTCTTTAACCTCTCGAGCCATGGTGGCAGCACTCATATGACTATTTTGAAAAGACAACCTCTGTATATGACGCACGTGCACTCAATTTCTTTGGTCTACCATGGTGAGGCCTGTTCTGATTGGAATTTGTTTTGTTAAACCACTGTATGGTCTTTTCCACCTTGCTGCAGTTCAGTTTCAAGGTATTGTCAATCTTCTTATAACCTAGGTCATCTTTATGTAGAGCAACAATTATTTTTTTTCAAATCCTCAGAGAGTTCTGTGTCATGAGGTTCCATGTTAAACTTCCAATGACCAGTATGAGAGTGTATATGAGTGGTAACACAAAATTTAACACACCTGCTCTCCATTCAAACCTTAGCCCTTTTCATACTAATAAGGTAAAACAGCTAATTGGGTACAATTTGGTCATTAACACTTAGAGGTGTACTCACTTTTGTTGCCAGCAATTTAGACATTAAAGGCTGTATTTTAAGTTATTTAGAGGGAACACCAAATTTACACTGTTATGCAAGCTATACACTATTTTACATTGTATCAAAGTGTCATATCTTCAGTGTTGTCACATGAAAAGGTATAATAAAATATTTAAAAAAATGTAAGGGGTGTACTCAATTTTGTGATATACCCTAAACAGAAAGAAAGATAGATAGATAGATAAATAGATAGATAGGTAGATAGATAGATAAATAGACAGACCGACAGACAGATAGATAGATAGATAGATAGATAGATAGATAGATAGATAGATAGATAGATTAAATAATTTGTTTTGAAGCATGGATTGTTAAAAATAATAAATAGAGTCATACCGATTTTCCATTAGCCCTGCTGTCTTAGGTCCACCCTGGAAGTGACATCTTTCCCACTCGAAAGTCACAACACTGTTATAGCATGAAATTGACTGCAACAGTCTATTGCATAGAAGAGCGCTTCATTGGAGAAACCTCACATGACACAATCCGATAAGATGAGAGGTAGACATGATAGGTAGACTGTTAGGAACTGCACAGATCAGCAGAATGGAGAACCTCCATTAGAATGAAGCTGCCGAGTGCTGCACTAGGCTTTTTCTAGAAGCCCAATAGAGAATGAATGAAGCAGCTTTTGAGCGTCTAACATGCTACGCTATTTTGTTATTTTGTAAAAGGTATAAAAGCTCACCACCGGGGATAAAAATTCATTGATCTACTGATCGGTTCCTACGAGTCCTTGCTTGTTATCACCTGTACTAGGGATGCATGAAAACCTGCTTCAATCAGGAAACCCCTCTAAGCCTTGTTAGTCAGATGAATAGGCTTAAAAGATGCCCTGTACTAATATAGTATAGTGTATAGTGTAGTATATTATGGTATACTATTTTATATATATATATATATATATATATATATATATATATATATATATATATATATATACAGTGCCTACAAGTAGTATTCAACCCCTGCAGATTTAGCAGGTTTGATAAGATGCAAATAAGTTAGAGCCTGCAAACTTCAAACAAGAGCAGCATTTATTAACAGATGCATAAATCTTACAAACCAACAAGTTATGTTGCTCAGTTAAATTTTAAGAAATTTTCAACATAAAAGTGTGGGTCAATTATTATTGAACCCCTAGGTTTAATATTTTGTGGATTAACCCTTGTTTGCAATTACAGCTAATAATTGTCTTTTATAAGACCTGATCAGGCCGGCAAAGGACGACCCATCTTAAGATCCTTGATGGAGGAGCGGAGGTTCTTGGCCAAAATCTCCAGGTAGGCCGTGCTATCCATCTTCTCATGGATGCGGACCAGATGGCCAGGCCTCTTGGCTGAGAAAGAGCCTCACAGCATGATGCTGCCACCACCATGCTTGACTGTAGGGATGGTATTCTTGGGGTCGTATGCAGTGCCATCCAGTCTCCAAACGTCACGTGTGTGGTTGGCACCAAAGATCTCGATCTTGGTCTCATCAGACCAGAGAACCTTGAACCAGTCTATCTCAGAGTCCTCCAAGTGATCATGAGCAAACTGTAGACGAGCCTTGACATGACGCTTTGAAAGTAAAGGTACCTTACGGGCTCGTCTGGAACGGAGACCATTGCGGTGGAGTACGTTACTTATGGTATTGACTGAAACCAATGTCCCCACTGCCATAAGATCTTCCTGGAGCTCCTTCCTTGTTGTCCTTGGGTTAGCCTTGACTCTTCGGACAAGCCTGGCCTCAGCACGGGAGGAAACTTTCAAAGGCTGTCCAGGCCGTGGAAGGCTAACAGTAGTTCCATAAGCCTTCCACTTCCGGATGATGCTCCCAACAGTGGAGACAGGTAGGCCCAACTACTTGGAAAGGGTTCTGTACCCCTTGCCAGCCTTGTGACCCTCCACGATCTTGTCTCTGATGGCCTTGGAATGCTCCTTTGTCTTTCCCATATTGACCATGTATGAGTGCTATTCACAAGTTTGGGGAGGGTCTTAATTAGTCAGAAAAGGCTGGAAAAAGAGATAATTAATCCAAACATGTGAAGCTCATTGTTCTTTGTGCCTGAAATACTTCTTAATACTTTAGGGGAACCAAACAGAATTCTGGTGGTTTGATGGGTTGAATAATAAATGACTCTCTGAATAAACTTTTCACAATTTAAAAAAAACAAAAAAAAAACCAAATAACATTCTTTTTTGCTGCAGTGCATTTCACACTTCCAGGCTGCTCTACAGTCCAAATGTCACAATGCCAAGTTAATTCCGAATGTGTAAACCTGCTAAATCTGCAGGGGGTTGAATACTATATATATATATATTAAAATGAAACCATAAATAACATAATAGTATATACTAGAATTATAATTAGATTAAATTATATATTATATAATATAATTATACTAGACATTGAACCCGTTCTGTGCCTGGGGTCAAATTAAGCATCGGAATGGCACTTTAACTATTCCTCCCCTGGCTGCTTTCCTGCCATTCATTTAAATTTTGCTCCACGGCCTCAGTCATCATCCTTTTTGCATGCGTACTGCCAACTCCGGCGCCATTTTATTGATGACACGGTGTTTGAGAATATCATCTGAAACAAATGATGACTGGTTATATTCACAGAGACAGCATCTTCAATAAAATGGCACCATAGTTGGGGGTATGGACGAATCTAGGGCGAAACACGCGTCGGAGTCAGGGGACACAGACCTGCCATTTTTCTACCTCCTTCTGCAAGGTAATGTGAGCCTTTTTTTCAACTACATACCCACTCTAGGCCTTTCGTTGCATCAGCATACTAATACTAATAGTGTGGTGAAAGGGTTGGTTACTCGATAACAATAGGAGCTCTTGTTTCTTTTATTACTTGAGAGATTATTTCTCATATGTATTGATCCCTGCAGTTATTTAGTGTGATCCTTTATGTATTTACATATACATAGAATTATAAATACATACCGTAACTACTAACTGTGGATACATTATATTGCTAATAGCATGATATTTGTCCATGTCCCTGATATCAATTTTGTTTACATGAAGCACTATTTGTTATTTTAATTGTATTTTTAATCATGTATTATTAAAAACCGTTTTTAGTTATTATCGACTATGTAATTTCTAATTTTTCAATCACTACCTTGATTGATTATAAAGTTGCATATAATATTGAAGTGCTGTCTACATAGGATATTATAATTATGGGACACTAATGGAGAATTACTGGAACCATGTCATGTGTTCTGATGAGACCAAGATGGCATGAGAAATCAATCACAGATGTACACTGCCCAATAGTTTTGCACTAGTGCGAGAACAATCTGTTGCTTTATTGGATTGTACTCCTCTGTGCAAAACGTAAGTGGAACCGAGTGATCTATGTAGTTTGACAAATAGTTGTGATCAGAGAAAAGCCGAGTCTGGTGTATTTATGAAGGTAGTGAAGAATTGGTTCGCTATAGCTTTGTGTTGTGGCCACTAAGGGAGAAATGTCGGAAACATAAGTTTTGCACTGGAAAAACAATCAGAAATACTACCAGCACATCTGCATAGTTACATTTCTGATCAGATAACCTGTTTGATAAAAATTCTATGACTGTGACAATATTACATACCAATTCATGTAAAATTAGGGCAAGAAAGACTACCTAATAGGAGAGCGCACTCTAACAGCAAGCTTCATTTGCTTCGCCCTTTGGTATAAATTTCACTCTCTGAGATAA
Organism: Anomaloglossus baeobatrachus; assembly: GCF_048569485.1. NCBI lineage: Eukaryota > Metazoa > Chordata > Amphibia > Anura > Aromobatidae > Anomaloglossus > Anomaloglossus baeobatrachus. The sequence goes on along the minus strand of NC_134353.1, from coordinate 295,054,293 downwards.
AGGTTTAGCTCATATTCTATGGATCTAGGTAACGTGTTATCTTCATAAAACAGACATCACAACCACAGGAGACTCAATCTCAAAGTAAATCGAAATTCAATCATATTGTGCATATGTGTTTTTTTCATTTTCTTGGTTATCAGGACATTCAGGTTTTGTAAGACTATGAGCTAATTTGTATTATATATTCATTATTCAATGTAATCTTTATTAATACCTTCTCATATTTCAATTTTTAAGACTTCAAAAGACTAGTAAGACTATACATTACTGAGTCTATTACATTCTGAAGGTCTATAAATTTTAAAATGCCTTTATTAGCCAAAAGATGTGATTCTGTGTTAGTCATTTATATTATTGCTGAATTGTCAGAATGAATAGTGAGTTCCGATGTGTTCCATGTATTTTTAAAGATTAAATTAAATTATTCTTGCATTATTAAATACTACATTTTTTTTATTCCAACATTAGATTTTGCCTTTTTTTCTCACTCCACATTTTCACATAGTATAGTGAAATGAACCCATGGTGTATAAAAAAATATATTGTTGCATCCCCTAAAATTTGTTCTAATTACGACATTTGTTATAATATTGACCAAAGCTGTGGATAATCTACTAATTGGTGTTTTAATGTCTAATATTATAATCCAGGGTTTTTTAAATCAGAAAATGTTATATGTTATGACATCTTTCTGGGATATTACAGGTTATTAAGATTGGCAGGTACTAGGGATTAGCAAATCTTTTTGAAAATCGAATTTGCCCTATTCTCAATAAAATTTGATTTGTGGAGAATATATTGTGCGAATATCAATACTGGAAAACTTGTAATTGCTCATAATATATAAATGATGGAGAAGAGACAGTGAGAGAGGAAATCTCACTGAACATTACAGCTTACACTTTACAGGAGAGAGCAAGAACCCCATTGACCATAAGAGCTTACATTTCATGGGGAGGGGAGAGAGGATCCTGCTGATCAAAAGAGCTTACACTTTACAGGTGAGAGAGAGAGAGGATCCTGCTGGCCAGAAGTACTTACACTTGATAGGAAAGAGAGGACCGTCCTGATCATAACATCTTACATGCTACTTTTTGGCTTGCCTCAAATAAGCATATAACTTGAATGAGTGATATCCAAAAAGAAGAAAAAGTGCAGCATGCTGCGAGTGACAGCATAACTCAGATGACGCTCACCCATTCAAGTCTATGGGTGAGTGGAAATCATTGGACTGCACTCAACTGACATTCGACTGCAGTCAGATTTACACGGCTCGTAGAATGGAGAAGAAGGAGGAGAACTTTTGTTCTCCTTCATCTCCTGAGAATCGGATCACACTAAGCTGACACTTGGATTAAACTCTGATCAGAGTTTGATTAGTTTATAATTAGCATAATTCTCTCATGAATCTATGACATCTGACAGCAACTTTACATAGTGACTCTGCAGGTGAAAATGAACTGTGCTTCACTGGGAATGGCTGTTTTCTGATGGCCCACATACTGAGCAATATTGTACATGGTATGATAATCCAGAAGATAGCATAGCTGGAGGACTTTATGGGGAAGCTCATGTGGCAATGCAAAATAATGTTAGCATTAGCCCAATGTCTGATGCTTAATGGCGCCAGGCAAGTGATGTTTTTCAAACTGAGAATTGAATATCAAAATATTCAAATTCAAGTGTACAGCGAATTTCAGTAAATTTGACTTGAACTTAACCTCCATTAATTGATCTGTTCATTTATAGTAACAACAAACTTTAGAGACCCCCAACAAACAAAAAAACAAACAAAAGAAAAGAGGTCTTTTCTACATTTTGTCTGGTAGATGTTGCTCGCTGACACCCAGTGGTAACTGCAACACACTTGTATTCTAGTAAATATACCGTACTGTATTTCTGCATGCATAATAATGAAAAAATGTCTATAGCTAAAGACATATAATACTAGAAGACAGAACATGAAGCAGTGAATACCTCCAATAATATACTACAAAATCCAAATCACTGGCCAGCAGCTCCAAATAAATGTGATCAGGTACCAGCTGCTATGATTACACGGAACACAAACAAAAGAATACAGCTACTTTCTGCTAATTTAATGCCTTTTAATATGCTATGGGGTATTTCCAGACCAAAGAGCATAATAAATATCACATATAAAAATAAAAAAAATACATATACTCACCTTACCATTCCAGCCCCTCTGCTCCTCACTGTTATCCATCAGGTCCTAGTTGCATCTTCTTATCACTGCTGCTCACAATGAATCCCTGGGTCTCTCATGCTATACTGGGACTTATGGCACTGATGAGGCCTGGAAGGAATCTGTGTAGGTGCATGTAACTTTTTCACCCACTGATCTCCTTAGTATGAAATCGAAAATGGAATCCACCATAACTGAATTCAGGAAATCCCTCCAGGAACGGAAACGTAGTATATTCATACGAGATGAGGGTGACTATAAACGTGGACAGGTCTACAGGTGGTGTTGTGGTGAACTCCCTTTGCGCAGACGTCTGCCCCCTAGGACCGATTTTTCGTCATCCGCCAATTCTGGCAGTGAGATGGATTTTCCACAAGCGTCTTTTTTAGGCCAGCGACACGGCCTGCCACCAAAACGTCGAGGAGGGGGCAGAGGCGAATTTCTACAAGGAGATCGGATGACCACCAGATCCCAGGTAAGGCGGACCGCATTTTCAACATCTCCTCTTATACCTTATCCCCCCTCGAGTCACAAGTCATTCAAAAGGGCTTGACCTTTTGCCCGACCCCTCATTTTGATACCTTTAAACTTGACCAAGAGTTAAATAAGTTTTTTGGGTCTGTCAGACTTAACGTTCATTTTCATCAGGCTTCTTCGATCCAGAGCTCCAGCGTGCCCGATTCCCAATTTTCATTTAGTGAACTCAATTTATCCATGTCTAGTAATTTCATGCCTCCACGCACTTATCACCCAGCAGAAACTTTTGTGTCTCTTGTTAAAACCGATATTGATCATTTTGTTGACTCTGTGAAAAATGGTGAGTTACGAGTCAAGAACAACTTAACCCCAGGGGAGACTCAAGCACTCCAGTCCCTTAAGAATAACTCTTCCATAATTATCAAGCCAGCTGAAAAGGGCGGGTCCCTGGTGATCATGGATAAGAGTTATTACACCTCTGAGATTTTGTCACAACTGTCTGACAGTTCTACCTATGTACCTATTGCTCGTGACCCTACTCACGATATTAAGTGCATTATCCAGGATATGATCCAGCGTTTCTCCATCTCCGGTGTTATTGATTCCAAACTGGCCACTTACCTCAATAAGATTAACCCAGTCACTCCGGTGCTGTACACATTACCTAAAGTTCACAAAAATCTATGGCATCCACCTGGACGCCCTATAGTGGCGGCCACTGATTCTCTATTGTCACCACTGGCAATTACGCTGGACCGTATCCTGTCACCTCTTGTCACTAGAACCCCTTCTTATCTACGCGATACTAGCGATTTTCTAACACAACTTACATCTCTGAGTCCATTTCCACCCAACTCGTTCCTTGTCACGCTTGATGTGAACTCTCTTTACACGAGTATTGACCATAATCTAGGATCACAAGCAGTAAGCTGGTTCTTAGATCATTACAGTGACTTCTCTTCCCTACAAAAAGATTTTTGTCTAGAATTATTGCATATTATTCTTCACAAAAAATTTTTTCCTTTTCAGGACCAGTTTTATTTCCAGGTTAAGGGTACAGCTATGGGCTCAAATGCTGCTCTCCCATATGCTAACATATTCATGATGCATTTCGAGTCTTTATTCGTGCACCCCCGCTCTTTGTTTCATTATCACATTGTTTTTTATAAACGTTATATCGATGACATCTTTATCATCTTTTCGGGTCCTCCTACTCTTTTTGACGCTTTTTTTAACTTTATTAATACAAGGGTCCCAGGATTGTCATTTACTCAACATGTTGATCATTCATCTATTAACTTTCTAGACACTCTTATTCGTATTGATCACAGAGGTAACATTGTATCTGACCTATTTGTCAAACCTACTGATCGCAACAGCCTTCTGCACTTTACTAGCAGCCATCCCCGCCACTTGAAAAACTCACTTCCTTGCTCTCAATATAAACGTATATCACGTATTGTCACTAATCATGACCTGCGTTCTCGCAGATATCAAGAGATGTCACAGAAGTTCCTTCAACGGGGTTATCCTTTACCTGTGGTAGATTCGGCTTTTCAAAAAAATGTCTTCTTTCCACTGCTCCTGTTAGAAGGACAGGACCTTTCACCACTTTTGTTAATACCTTTCATCCTTTCCATTCTATCATTAAAAACATCACATTGAGCCACTGGTCAGTTTTGAAGAATTCTTATCCTCACATTCCGGAATTTTCTACTTCACCTCTCTTTAGCTACAAGCGTTCCCCCAATCTCCGTGACCTCTTAGTGAGGGCTGATATAGGGTCCTCCATTCGCCAATCCCGTCAATCTTTTCTTTCCACACCACGACAGGGTAATTATCCCTGCCTTCATTGCCCTCATTGTTCAAATATCATTAAAGATTCCCAATTCACCCATCGCCGCACTGGTAAAAGTTTTTCAGATCAAGGATTTCTTTACCTGTGACACTTCGTATGTGGTTTATCTGATCAAATGCCCGTGCGGTCTCGGATATGTTGGGGAGACTACCCAGGATGTCCGAGACCGCATAGGAAAACACAAATCTACCATTAGGTGCAAGCGATCTATGTTACCCATTCCCCATAACTTCCTCCAGTGCGGCCATTCCATTTCTCAACTTCGCTTTCAGGTCTTAGAACACGTCCACCCGCTGAGACATGGTGGTGACAGGGTGAGGATTCTTAAAAATAGAGAATCCTATTGGATCCACACGCTTAACACTCTGTCTCCCCATGGTCTCAACAGGGAATATGAATACCATTAAACTATATGGAGATTTGAGGTCCGTCTAATCTCTCTTCCTATACCAATTTGGTGTGTCATTTTTTATATATATATTTTTCATATATATAATTGCATATATTTAATATCTTCTTATACTTATCATGTCTGGTTCATAAGTTTCTTTGCATTATGTTTCAAATCCTTCTTTATAAAATTTCTTATATGCATATATTTCCATTTATTACTGTTCTTATATTATGCTCATTATTTGCTTTATTTTTACTCTTTCTTCTTCCCTTCTCTTGTAGACACGCTGATGTTTACCGCCGTCTCCATGGAGTCCTGGGTCTTTACCACACTGTTTCTTCTATTTTCTTCACTGCGCATGCGCGCATTCCCTTGTTCGATTGAGCACGCGCACCATGTGCTCCACCGTGCGTTCCATAATCAGGAAATTACCTTGTTAGTCCCACCTCTCTTGCTTTAAAAACCCTACCGCGATCTCTTCTCTCCACATTTCACCGCTAATCACCTTGGACACAGGTAGTACCACGCTGCTCTGCATCATCTTCCATGGGCTTTCCTCTTAAATTGCGATTTTTCATTTTTTTCTTTGTTTCTGGTTGTCTTTTTAGTTCCCCACTTAGCGGCATTATACCACTTATCCTTTGGATATTGTCACTCTTGCCTCCATACTCCTTCAGGTAACTTTCTTTCTTTCTCCTGATTTTCACTATGCATGTCCTCCTATCCCATGGATCATTATGCTTTTCTATATGTAGTTGTGCCACATATATTGATATATCTCCTCATCGGTGATTATATGTGTATGTTTTTTAGATACGGTATATCCTCTTTCTAACCGTATCTATGATATTTGGTTATTATTATTATTCTAATGGACTGGTTCTTGATATCTCCCACACAGGACAATTATTGTGATATTTCACAAGAACAATTTCAGTTTATTGCATATACCAAATAGGTATTTTTTTGGTTTTTCTGTTTTCTTTTTATATATACTATAATGATATGGCAAATTATGGTACAGATTTATTTCTTTTTTTTTTTGTCTTATTCATATTTAGCCTCTATTTTGATAAAGGCAATAGCCGAAACGTCATTATTCAAAATAAATAAATTACAGCATTCTCCAATTGTCTCTATAATTTTTCATATGAGTGCCGGGATCTTTTTGATTAAGTGCATGTAATGTCACAGTGTCATGTTATAAAGATATGCAGAAAAACCAAAACAGAAAAATTACTCCTAAAATCAATATTTATTAAGGTAAAATATTAAAAATGCTCAAACATACAGAGCATAATAACTCTTATATTATCAAAAGTAGTTTACTGGTCACGTGAAGTGAGTGGGAGGACAAGAAGGGTACAAAACCAGCATGTGAGGAAAGGGGCACTAGTTATCACAACGTTTATAGGTGAGCATGGCTCAAGATCTTTTAATTGGACATGTGAGTAGCCTATTGTCCTTAGGGATATATAGGGGATGGTCTCTCCCTCCCTTTTAGCTACCTACCAGCGGAGGTGCACCTTAAGGTATTGGGTACCCCCCGCTCCTCGTCGGCTGTCCCTGAGCTGTCCCTTCGACCCGCAAGTCACAAGAAAACCCACCACCAAGAGTGGAAGTGCAAAATAGTCAATAGGTCATTATCAAATATGGTTACCTAGACAGATTGGTAACCCTAATGCAGCTTATCCTTAAATAAGGGAAGAAAAAGCAAGATTTACTATTGTATAATATATTTTTTGCATCAAATTTGGGAATCCATACATAGTTCTTTTAGTATGCTCCTCATGCAGTAGTAGCCAATTATCACTGTACATATGTAAATTTATGCACAGTAAAAAAGATGATATTAGGTACCAACATACCGATGATGTATAAAAATAACATATAATCCCAGCAGGGAACTTATCTGCTGGGGTCACTGATAACCATCCAAATCCCGACGCGTTTCCCCCCTATATTTTTATCTTAGGGGTTCATCAGGGGAAGAAGAACCAAGGATTTCATCATATCCGAACACATCAGTTTCATAAGTTTTTATATCTTGGTAAAATTGGCTTTCTTAATGTAAGCAGACCGACCTCAGTGGCCTAAGATGATGGGCAAGTCATCTGGCAGATATCCCCAGTTCATGCTCCAGGTACAGTGACCATGGTGTACTGAGACGCAAAGCCTAGGTAACCATATTTGATAATGACCTATTGACTATTTTGCACTTCCACTCTTGGTGGTGGGTTTTCTTGCGACTTGCGGGTCGAAGGGACAGCTCAGGGACAGCCGACGAGGAGCGGGGGGTACCCAATACCTTAAGGTGCACCTCCGCTGGTAGGTAGCTAAAATGGAGGGAGAGACCATCCCCTATATATCCCTAAGGACAATAGGCTACTCACATGTCCAATTAAAAGATCTTGAGCCATGCAACCTAGGGCTCACCTATAAACGTTGTGATAACTAGTGCCCCTTTCCTCACATGCTGGTTTTGTACCCTTCTTGTCCTCCCACTCACTTCACGTGACCAGTAAACTACTTTTGATAATATAAGAGTTATTATGCTCTGTATGTTTGAGCATTTTTAATATTTTACCTTAATAAATATTGATTTTAGGAGCAATTTTTCTGTTTTGGTTTTTCTGCACTAACACTCCTAGTTTAATTGTGTTTGGTTATAATATTATAAAGATATGCAACATGACCTTGCATGTGCATGTGGGAAACATTCTGGACCTCATCAATTCTAGAAAACCTGGCCTATCGTGAATAGGCCAGTGGATTAAGTGCGAGCGGTAGTGCTTAAAAGATGTGAAAAGGACTAGACTGGTGACATTGAGGAGTGAAGGGGCCAGAGAAGAGAATGGTATGTTGAGTATGAGTATTATTTTTATTTTTTAACCTTTTGATTATCCTTTGCGTGTAATCAAAATAGCTATCATCAGCCACCATTTTGTTGCATTTGTGCATAAGTGAATTACAAGAAAATCTGCATTTTGGAAATTGTGAATTATTGTAAAATTCTATTTCACTCATCTGTATACCAAAAAGATAACACTTTAATTATGCTTGTTGATGTTAGTTTAAGCCGCTTAGCTTTATCATTATTAAGTCTGAGGAGTACATAAGCTGTAGTCCGACTCTGCCCACCTTTCTGTGATTAGCAGCTTCTGTCTAGGGAAATGTACACTGAAAGCCTGGTGTGGGCAGGGGCAGCTGTATGAGCTCTGCTACATGTTAAAAATAATAACTTTCACTGTGTCAGAAAAGTTTCAGCTAGTAATGTAAGTGATACATCGCTAGATTCAGAATCTCTTTACCTACATCATGCTGCTCTCAGATGCGGAAGCAAAAAATCTGCTGACAGATTTCCTTTAAGATTGTGTCCTTTTACAACATGATTTGTAGTCAGTCAGATGCTTTCCCAATGGGAAACTTGTTACACAAGTAACAAGTATGTATATACACAACATTTCCAGACCAACTGCTGATCATACTGCTGGGTGTCATCAGTGAGGACTAAATGTGCTACTATGGCCTGCAATGTCTCCAGACAAGTTTACCATTGAGCATATCATAGACTGGTAATGGTGATGGGAGTTTTCAGCAGCAGAACATTATGAATTTCCTGTACAAGTGCATTCAATATAGCAGAACATTTGTCAGACAACCAATAATATCGCCACTGATAGCATGCAAGGTGTGTAAGTGCAATCATTTCTGTGTGTCGTTTTAATACTGAAGAGATGTTTTTATATATATATATATAAATACATATACATACACATACATATACTAGCTGTACTACCCGGCTTCACCCGGGTTAATAACTGTTGTTAACAAAATAGAATGTATTAACAAAAATGTATTCTGCACACAACATCCGCTGCCCGGGATAGTAACTGTCTCTCTGTTTCTCTCCCATTCTCTGTCTGTCTCCCCCTCTGTATATATCTCTGTCTCTTTCTCTATCTCTTTGTCTGTCTCTTTCCCTGTCTGTCTCTGACTGTCTCTGTCTCTTTCTCCGTCTGTCTCAATCTCTTTCCCTATCTGTCTATCTCTTTCCCTGTCTGTCTATCTGTCACTTTCGCTGACTGTTTCTTTCCCTGTCTGTCTCTGTCCCTCTCTTTCTCTATCTGTCTCTTTCCCTCTCTTTCCCTGTCTGTCTCTTTCCCTCTTTCCCTCTGTCTCTTTCCCTGTGTCTGTCTCTTTGTCTGTCTGTTTACCTGTCTCTTAACCTGTCTCTCTCTTTCCCTCTCTTTCCCTGTCTGTCTCTTTCCCTGTCTGTCTCTGACTGTCTCTGTCTCTTTCTCCGTCTGTCTCAATCTCTTTCCCTATCTGTCTATCTCTTTCCCTGTCTGTCTATCTGTCACTTTCGCTGACTGTTTCTTTCCCTGTCTGTCTCTGTCCCTCTCTTTCTCTATCTGTCTCTTTCCCTCTCTTTCCCTGTCTGTCTCTTTCCCTCTTTCCCTCTGTCTCTTTCCCTGTGTCTGTCTCTTTGCCTGTCTGTTTACCTGTCTCTTAACCTGTCTCTCTCTTTCCCTCTCTTTCCCTGTCTGTCTCTTTCCCTGTCTGTCTCTGACTGTCTCTGTCTCTTTCTCCGTCTGTCTCAATCTCTTTCCCTATCTGTCTATCTCTTTCCCTGTCTGTCTATCTGTCACTTTCGCTGACTGTTTCTTTCCCTGTCTGTCTCTGTCCCTCTCTTTCTCTGTCTCTTTCCCTCTCTTTCCCTGTCTGTCTCTTTCCCTCTTTCCCTCTGTCTCTTTCCCTGTGTCTGTCTCTTTGTCTGTCTGTTTACCTGTCTCTTAACCTGTCTCTCTCTTTCCCTCTCTTTCCCTGTCTGTCTCTTTCCCTGTCTGTTTATCTGTCTGTCTCTGTCTCTTTGTCTGTGTCTGTCTCTTTACCTGTCTGTGTCGGTCTCTTAACCTGTCTCTCTGTTTCTCTCCCATTCTCTGTCTGTCTCCCCCTCTGTATATATCTCTGTCTCTTTCCCTGTCTGTCTATCTATCTGTCACTTTCGCTGACTGTTTCTTTCCCTGTCTGTCTCTTTCCCTGTCTGTCTCTTTCCCTGTCAGTCTGTCTCTTTGTGTCTAGAATTAGTGAGAAAAAGACCTCGCTTCACCTTGTGTAGGTGCTCTGGAGAAAAACAGTCAGTAAAAATTGAGATAACTCCGGCACACTACTAATTTTCCCATAAGAATCAAGGAGACATGGTAGATTTGAAAAATCTTTTTTCTTTTATTTTGCTTGTGAGGTAGTGAAAAAGGTGCTGTACATAAGTCCGCCGACGTTTCGGCCAATCGGCCTTCCTCAGGTCGGACAAAACTGCGTATTTACAATGGTAGAAATACAAAATAAAGAAAAAAGACATTAATCAATACAGGTAATAGAAGACATGTAAATCACAAAGGTATGTATAAATAGGTACAAAATGAGATACAAGATGAGGAGACCACGATATAGTGTCAGGGGTATTAGTCATCTTACAAGAATCATGTCATGATAAAGGTGAGATTTCACCGGAGAGTATCGATATGTTAACTCATATAGATACAGGGATATATTTACACACACATTGATACATAGTGGGATACAAATACTCAATGGGGAAACCATGAAACAGTATCAAAGATAATAGTCACCCTGTAGGGATTATGCCATGAATGAGACAAAACCTCACCATAAAGTTGATATAGGTACATGAAGGTCAGGTTGGTGTTATGCGGGTATGAACAGAGAGGAAATCTCATGATAAACGTGTGTCCAGAGTCAGTGATGGTACTGACGACGTATCTAGTGATAATATGATGTGATATATCGAAGAGTGTAGGAGTGATTGGAGATCGCTCACCTGGAAAGCAGCAGGAGAAGAAGCAAAATAGAGGTAGATATATTAGACCTGTAACGTGAGAGAATGGTTAATGGGAATGTGTAAGGGAAAAGAGAAGAGGGAAGATTATGTGGTCGGAGGTATCATACCGTATGTACGAACAGTAGGGTGAGCACTGTTGTATGCAGGAACATCACATGTAGTTCTACTGGGAATAGTGACTCACTCTGAAAACCAAAGTATTGTATTAGAGTCTATTGTACGGTATGATGAGTATCAACAGAGTGGAAAGGGTTCTAACATACATAGAGGGGATACCTCTTGTCAATCGGAAACAGTAGAATATCGTGGTCCTCTGGTGGCCGTTCTGTGACTACCAGAAAATAGGTATGGAGGGTCACCAAGTTACGTCAAATATGGCCAGCAACCTATACATGAAGATGGATAAAATCACAGAGGTGAATGTAGAGGGAGAGAGAAGGAAAGTAGGAGCAAAGGGATTATCTAATCATTCACCTGTGTTCAGGTGAGCTACCAGCATGCTTTAATATATTCAAAGAATCACGTGTCCATGTTATATATGTATTACCATTATTCTTAGGCGTTCACAAATCTTGTTATTCCAAAGTAGCTGTAGCTGTGTCATATTCCAGGTGTAAGAAAAGATAATAAATGTCAAAAAGTGTTGAGAAAAAAAGGAAAGGGGAATGTGTCATGTAACATACCTCCAGTAAGCGTTCTAGGATAGGGGCTGGAGAAGGGTATGTGGAATAAGATAGGGCCTGACCCGGGTAGTGACCTGCACAGAAGATAAACCATGAGGAATCTATAAGCTATCACAGAGATAGTGAAGAGAAAAGGTAATATATACCTATGATTCCAGGTGCTAAGGTATGGGAGAGGGTCCCAGGAGATAGGGGGAATCCGGGCAACTACCGGCTGAAAGGGGAGAAATCGGTAGTTAAATACATGTGAAAAAGTATCCAGAGGGAAGTGTCTGCTGCTGTCCTGGTGAGCCACTTACCGGGTGTCAGAGGTGCTGGGTAGCTGGACCGCGCGTCCTGTGAGGTGCGGCATGTATGGGAAAAGGGTGTATTTGAAGAAAATAGTGCCGCGACGTCACTTCCGGTTTCGGATGGTGCCGCGACGTCACTTCCGGTTTCGGATGCAGTGTTGGAAACTTGAACTGTGATGCCTCACGCAAGTGCAGGAGGGATTACACATTATGGTGACCTAGAGTGTACGTCACTACCGCTATTTGGAACGCGGAAGTGAGAAGGTGGATGCCCGTATCTGGGGGGCTGTTCCCAAGACGGATGTGCTGTTCCAGTGCTCGGACCAGTGATATACTGATGGGGTGGTATACGTGCTTAACCCTGCAAGTGGTGCTAGTTCTGTAAATAAAGAATGAAAGGAAGATCATTAGTACCTAGATAAAATGAGCAGTACATGTACAACATGTAGTAGTTGTGCATAACATCGAAATAAGGTTAACACCGTATACACTGGCCAAATGTTTTCAAAACTTAATAAATAGTTAATGGTGATAATAAAGTACTCGTCCTAAAATAAGTTGGTCATGTGGATTGACTCAAAGTCTATAGGAGACCAGGACAGATATATGCAAAAGATTGGTAGGCATGTGAGTGAAATGATTGATAAATCACAAGAGATTGAAGTATCGGTCTGATACAGTGTTAACGGTGTTCCCCTACATTGCATTAATAGATGCAGCAATGATGAAAAAGCATTGTTATGATTACCGGATGGTGCCACAGTAAACATACAGGTACTGACCTGCACACGTATACAAAGGAAAAAGGGAATATAATTACCATAAGCATAAAATGACCCTAAAACACATGTAGCTATTTGACCTCAGTAACCGAGTTCGTATTTACGGTTTAAACCATGGGGTTCGAGGGTACTCAAGGTAAAAATCCAACGGGCTTCTCTTTCGCGAAGTAATTTGACCCTATCCCCGCCCCTACGGTTGATGCCCACGTGGTCTATGACCTGGAATTTGAGTTGCGAGATTCTGTGGCCAGCTGTCATGAAGTGAAACGGGATTGGTAATAAAGTTTTTCCGCATCTAATGTCCGATTTGTGCTTATTGATGCGGTCTCGGATATGCTGGGTGGTCTCCCCAACATATCCGAGACCGCAGGGGCACTTAATGAAGTACACGACGAAAGTGCTGTCGCATGTGAAAAAATCCCTAATTGGAAAGGATTTACCTGTTCTAGGGTGTGTGAATGAACATCCTCTGGTGACATTTGAACACTGCGCACATCTGAGGCACGGAAAAGTGCCATATTGTGGGTTACCAAGGAATATTTGTTTGGGAAGACGAGTGGAGGGGCCTATGTCGGCCCGTACAAGTTTATCTCTAATGTTAGGTGACTTCTTGTAACAGAATAAGGGAGGTGCCTGGAATTCCTTGATCTGCGGATAAGCGAGTCCCAATAGTGGCCAGTGTTTTAACACTATTTTTTTGACTAATGGGGAAAAGGGATGAAATGTGTTGATCAAAGGAATGCGGTCAGATTGTGTGGAATGGTTAACGGAATCAGATGTCATTTTAGTGGCTATATTGTGGGGATATCCTCGTTGTGTAAACTTGGCACTCATTTCCTTATGTCTTGTCTGACGAGTGTCCTTGTCGCTGACTATGCGACTAACTCTGGTGTGTTGACTGATAGGTAGAGAATATTTGGTGTGTCTGGGGTGATTGCTTTTGAAGTGGAGGAGGCTATTCTTGTCCGTAGGTTTAACGTAAATATCGGTGGAAATGATGCCGTCACTATCTTTGATGACCATACAGTCTAGGAAATTGATCCTATTGAGGTTATGGTGAATAGTGAATGTTAGACCAGGTAAAAATGTGTTGATCTCCTCATAGAATGTCGTCAGCGAGTCTAAATCCCCATCCCAAATGAGGAAAATGTCGTCGATATAGCGAGTTTTGGAATCGTCCATGTCTCAAACTAGTTTTTCCACATTTTCTTACAATGAAGCTGAGACCAACGATATAGTCTCCAGGGTAACCTCACCTAGCACGTTTCTCAGTATACCAACAGAAGAAATCAGGAAGAGGGACTTTGAGAAGACTCTACAGAGACACGCGGCCCTAGATCTGCATTTAATCACCTTGGCCGAATACCATCGGACAAAAAGAATCCCAAGGGGTCTACGCGTCTCACTCCGACCTACGATTTTTGCAGATAACAACGACTTCTGTGACAAGTTCGAGGCTATTATCAATAAATGCTCAATGGACGTCATAACCCTAACAATTGATTTCTTACAAAAAGAAGTTGACCAACTATCTGCGAATATCCAGACCACAGAAACCCAGTTAAAACAGGTTTTTTCTAGCACAGATTTTGAACAACTCAAGAAAAAATCAGACGATTACATCTCGGATTTCCGAAAATCACTTGAGGCGAAGAAACGAAACAAATTTTTACGAGACCAGGAGGACTACGCACAAGGAACTGTCTATCGATGGCGCTCAGGGGACTCCTCGACCTTTTCACGACGTCCCACTCGATACACAGGGTATTCCTCTTCCGGAAGCTCAGATATGGACTCCCGACCTCAACGCCAGCAGTCGAATTTTTTAGGGCAAAGGCGCCCTCCCGCAAGAAGACGAGGAGGGGGCGCAGGCGTGATTCCACATTATCGGGCAGATCGAGTGTGGACGAGGTCGCAGGTAATGACAACCTAATCTATAATATTTCCTCATATAACTTGTCTCCTATTGAACATTCTGTTTTACAGAAAGGTTTGTCGTTTAGCCCCACCCCTTCCTATGACACCTTCACGGTACAACAAGAACTTGATCAATTTTATAGATCTGTACGCCTCAAAACACATTTTAATAACACTAATTATGCCAGCACTGAAGGTATAGATTCAACCTCATCCCTGCCTTGCTTTTCGCTAAAAGCCCTACAACTAAGAACACATAGCCCCTACATGCCCCCTAGGACATACCATCCAGTGGAGACCTTTGTCTCACTAGTCTCCCAAGACATAGGTATCTTAAATGAACAAATCCAGGCTGGTGAACTCCAGATTAAAAATAATCTATCGGTAGTCGAGTCAAGAGCCCTACGGAGTCTTAGGGAAAACCAGGCCATTATAATCAAACCAGCGGACAAGGGGGGAGCTATTGTGGTTTTAGACCGACACTACTATATCTCTGAGATCATGAGTCAACTATCGGACAGGTCCACCTATGAACCTGTCTCACAGGATCCCACTACAGGGATTGCTTCCCTTATCAGAACCACAACCCACGATTATTTCGAACGTGGCATTATTGATCATAAACTGAGAGATTTCCTTAATAATCCACACCCTATTACCCCGGTGTTTTACACCCTCCCCAAGGTCCATAAAAATCTCACCCACCCCCCCGGGAGACCCATAGTGGCTTCTACCGACTCCATCCTTTCACCCTTGGCCAAGACAATAGAGAAAATCCTCTCACCATTTGTCCCTCTGACTCCCTCATACCTTAAGGATACATCCCACTTTCTTGAAATACTGACGGATTTACATCAAGTCCCCTGTACATCCCTTCTTGTAACATTGGATGTTAACTCACTATACACTAGTATTAATCACAGTGATGGCTTACAGGCCATACAGTGGTTCTTTGAACAATTTACTACTCTTCCGGTTGACAATAGAAACTTCTGCATAGATTTGCTTAAAATCATCCTTGAAAAGAACTTCTTCCTATTCCAGGACCAATTCTATGTTCAGCGTAGGGGGACCGCGATGGGCTCTAACGTCGCGCCCCCCTACGCTAACATTTTCATGGCATCCTTTGAAGAGCAACACGTACATTCACATCCCCTGATTCTACGCCACGCCCTCCTGTGGCGTCGCTATATCGACGACATTTTCCTCATTTGGGATGGGGATTTAGACTCGCTGACGACATTCTATGAGGAGATCAACACATTTTTACCTGGTCTAACATTCACTATTCACCATAACCTCAATAGGATCAATTTCCTAGACTGTATGGTCATCAAAGATAGTGACGGCATCATTTCCACCGATATTTACGTTAAACCTACGGACAAGAATAGCCTCCTCCACTTCAAAAGCAATCACCCCAGACACACCAAATATTCTCTACCTATCAGTCAACACACCAGAGTTAGTCGCATAGTCAGCGACAAGGACACTCGTCAGACAAGACATAAGGAAATGAGTGCCAAGTTTACACAACGAGGATATCCCCACAATATAGCCACTAAAATGACATCTGATTCCGTTAACCATTCCACACAATCTGACCGCATTCCTTTGATCAACACATTTCATCCCTTTTCCCCATTAGTCAAAAAAATAGTGTTAAAACACTGGCCACTATTGGGACTCGCTTATCCGCAGATCAAGGAATTCCAGGCACCTCCCTTATTCTGTTACAAGAAGTCACCTAACATTAGAGATAAACTTGTACGGGCCGACATAGGCCCCTCCACTCGTCTTCCCAAACAAATATTCCTTGGTAACCCACAATATGGCACTTTTCCGTGCCTCAGATGTGCGCAGTGTTCAAATGTCACCAGAGGATGTTCATTCACACACCCTAGAACAGGTAAATCCTTTCCAATTAGGGATTTTTTCACATGCGACAGCACTTTCGTCGTGTACTTCATTAAGTGCCCCTGCGGTCTCGGATATGTTGGGGAGACCACCCAGCATATCCGAGACCGCATCAATAAGCACAAATCGGACATTAGATGCGGAAAAACTTTATTACCAATCCCGTTTCACTTCATGACAGCTGGCCACAGAATCTCGCAACTCAAATTCCAGGTCATAGACCACGTGGGCATCAACCGTAGGGGCGGGGATAGGGTCAAATTACTTCGCGAAAGAGAAGCCCGTTGGATTTTTACCTTGAGTACCCTCGAACCCCATGGTTTAAACCGTAAATACGAACTCGGTTACTGAGGTCAAATAGCTACATGTGTTTTAGGGTCATTTTATGCTTATGGTAATTATATTCCCTTTTTCCTTTGTATACGTGTGCAGGTCAGTACCTGTATGTTTACTGTGGCACCATCCGGTAATCATAACAATGCTTTTTCATCATTGCTGCATCTATTAATGCAATGTAGGGGAACACCGTTAACACTGTATCAGACCGATACTTCAATCTCTTGTGATTTATCAATCATTTCACTCACATGCCTACCAATCTTTTGCATATATCTGTCCTGGTCTCCTATAGACTTTGAGTCAATCCACATGACCAACTTATTTTAGGACGAGTACTTTATTATCACCATTAACTATTTATTAAGTTTTGAAAACATTTGGCCAGTGTATACGGTGTTAACCTTATTTCGATGTTATGCACAACTACTACATGTTGTACATGTACTGCTCATTTTATCTAGGTACTAATGATCTTCCTTTCATTCTTTATTTACAGAACTAGCACCACTTGCAGGGTTAAGCACGTATACCACCCCATCAGTATATCACTGGTCCGAGCACTGGAACAGCACATCCGTCTTGGGAACAGCCCCCCAGATACGGGCATCCACCTTCTCACTTCCGCGTTCCAAATAGCGGTAGTGACGTACACTCTAGGTCACCATAATGTGTAATCCCTCCTGCACTTGCGTGAGGCATCACAGTTCAAGTTTCCAACACTGCATCCGAAACCGGAAGTGACGTCGCGGCACCATCCGAAACCGGAAGTGACGTCGCGGCACTATTTTCTTCAAATACACCCTTTTCCCATACATGCCGCACCTCACAGGACGCGCGGTCCAGCTACCCAGCACCTCTGACACCCGGTAAGTGGCTCACCAGGACAGCAGCAGACACTTCCCTCTGGATACTTTTTCACATGTATTTAACTACCGATTTCTCCCCTTTCAGCCGGTAGTTGCCCGGATTCCCCCTATCTCCTGGGACCCTCTCCCATACCTTAGCACCTGGAATCATAGGTATATATTACCTTTTCTCTTCACTATCTCTGTGATAGCTTATAGATTCCTCATGGTTTATCTTCTGTGCAGGTCACTACCCGGGTCAGGCCCTATCTTATTCCACATACCCTTCTCCAGCCCCTATCCTAGAACGCTTACTGGAGGTATGTTACATGACACATTCCCCTTTCCTTTTTTTCTCAACACTTTTTGACATTTATTATCTTTTCTTACACCTGGAATATGACACAGCTACAGCTACTTTGGAATAACAAGATTTGTGAACGCCTAAGAATAATGGTAATACATATATAACATGGACACGTGATTCTTTGAATATATTAAAGCATGCTGGTAGCTCACCTGAACACAGGTGAATGATTAGATAATCCCTTTGCTCCTACTTTCCTTCTCTCTCCCTCTACATTCACCTCTGTGATTTTATCCATCTTCATGTATAGGTTGCTGGCCATATTTGACGTAACTTGGTGACCCTCCATACCTATTTTCTGGTAGTCACAGAACGGCCACCAGAGGACCACGATATTCTACTGTTTCCGATTGACAAGAGGTATCCCCTCTATGTATGTTAGAACCCTTTCCACTCTGTTGATACTCATCATACCGTACAATAGACTCTAATACAATACTTTGGTTTTCAGAGTGAGTCACTATTCCCAGTAGAACTACATGTGATGTTCCTGCATACAACAGTGCTCACCCTACTGTTCGTACATACGGTATGATACCTCCGACCACATAATCTTCCCTCTTCTCTTTTCCCTTACACATTCCCATTAACCATTCTCTCACGTTACAGGTCTAATATATCTACCTCTATTTTGCTTCTTCTCCTGCTGCTTTCCAGGTGAGCGATCTCCAATCACTCCTACACTCTTCGATATATCACATCATATTATCACTAGATACGTCGTCAGTACCATCACTGACTCTGGACACACGTTTATCATGAGATTTCCTCTCTGTTCATACCCGCATAACACCAACCTGACCTTCATGTACCTATATCAACTTTATGGTGAGGTTTTGTCTCATTCATGGCATAATCCCTACAGGGTGACTATTATCTTTGATACTGTTTCATGGTTTCCCCATTGAGTATTTGTATCCCACTATGTATCAATGTGTGTGTAAATATATCCCTGTATCTATATGAGTTAACATATCGATACTCTCCGGTGAAATCTCACCTTTATCATGACATGATTCTTGTAAGATGACTAATACCCCTGACACTATATCGTGGTCTCCTCATCTTGTATCTCATTTTGTACCTATTTATACATACCTTTGTGATTTACATGTCTTCTATTACCTGTATTGATTAATGTCTTTTTTCTTTATTTTGTATTTCTACCATTGTAAATACGCAGTTTTGTCCGACCTGAGGAAGGCCGATTGGCCGAAACGTCGGCGGACTTATGTACAGCACCTTTTTCACTACCTCACAAGCAAAATAAAAGAAAAAAGATTTTTCAAATCTACCATGTCTCCTTGATTCTTATGGGAAAATTAGTAGTGTGCCGGAGTTATCTCAATTTTTACTGTCTCTTTGTGTCTGTCTCTTACCCTGTCTATGTCTGTTTCTTACCCTGTCTGTGTCTGCCTCTTTCCCTGTCTGTGTCTGTCTCTTTCCCTGGCTGCCTTGTGAGATGCCAACATTCCATATAAGGGCATGGCTGTGCATTCTTCTGAAGTTCTGGCTGCACTGTGGCTCATAGCTCCATTCGCTTTAATGGAGGCAGGTTTTTTGGTGAATAACTGTAAAGAGCGGGGTTAAAATTTCCCCTCAAAACATAGCCTATGACGCTGTCGGGGTCCAGAAGTGTGAGTGTGCAAAATTTTGTGGCTGTAGCTGCGACACTGCGGATGCCAATCCCGGACATACACACACACACACACATACATACACACACACGTACACACATTCAGCTTTTATATATTATATATATATTATATATATATATATATATATATATATATATATATATACACATATACACATACTGTATGCTGCATATATATACAGTGCCTTGCAAAAGTATTCAGAAGCCTTGAATTGTTCAACCTTTTCCCACATTTCAGGCTTCAAACATAAACATAAAAATTAAAAATTTTACGGTGAAGAATCAACAACAAGTGGGACACAATTGTGAAGGTGAATGATATTTATTGCTTATTTTAAAGTTTTGTAAAAAATGAAAAAATGAAAATTGGGGGGTACAATATTATTTGGCCCCTTTAATTTAATACTTTGTAGTGCCACCTTTTGCTGCGATTACAGTTGCAAGTCGCTTGGGGTATGTCTCTATCAGTTTTGCTCATCAAGAGACTGAAATTCTTGCCCATTCTTCCTTTGCAAACAGCTTGAGCTGAGTGAGGTTGGATGGAGAGCATTTGTGAACAGCAGTTTTAAGCTCTTTCCACAGATTCTTGATTGGATTCAGGTCTGGACTTTGACTTGGCCATTCTAACAGCTGGATACGTTTATTTGTGAACCATTCCATTGTAGATTTTGCTTTATGTTTGAGATCATTGTCTTGTTGGAAGACAAATCTCCGTCCCAGTCTCAGGTCTTTTGCAGACTCCAACAGGTTTTCTTCAAGAATGGTCCTGTATTTGGCTCCATCCATCTTCCCATCAATTTTAACCATCTTTCCTGTCCCTGCTGAAGAAAAGCAGGCCCAAACCATGATGTTGCCACCACTATGTTTGACAGTGAGGATGGTGTGTTCAGGGTGATGAGCTGTGTTGCTTTTACCCCAAACATATCATTTGGCATTGTGCCCAAATAGTTCGATTTTGGTTTCATCTGACCAGAGCACCTTCTTCCACATGTTTGGTGTGTCTCCCAGGTGGCTTGTGGCAAACGTTAAACAACACTATTTATGGAGATCTTTGAGAAATGGCTTTCTCCTTGCCACTCTTCCATAAAGGCCAGATTTGTGCAGTGTATGACTGATTGTTGTCCTAAGGACAAACTCTCCCACCTCAGCTGTAGATCTCTGCAGTTCATCCAGAGTGATCATGGGCCTCTTGGCTGCATCTCTGATCACTTGTACAGTGCTTATTGGGATGTTTAATGTTTTGGAAATCCTTTTGTAACTAAATCCAGCTTTAAACTTCTCCACAACAGTATCACAGACCTGCCTGTTGGGTTCCTTGGTCTTCATGATGTTATCTGTGCTTTAAACAGAACACTGAGACTATCACAGAGCAGGTGAATTTATATGGAGACTTGATTACAGGTGGCTTACATTTATCATCATCAGTCATTTAGGACAACATTGGATCATTCAGAGATCCTCAATGAACTTCTGGAGTGAGTATGGCTTTAAAATAATTTACTTTCTTACAAAATAAAGCAAGACACTGTAATAAACGTCATACATTATACAACATTTTTCAACTTTTCATTTTCCTTCCGAGTGTCTGTTATATCCCTGTCTTTGTTCGCTCCCTTTACTTCTGCTCACAAGCATCTCCACACCTTCATTGTAGGAAAGTGGTCACAGAACAGGAACTCTGTTTGATATTGACTTGGGGCCTGTCTAGTTAGGCACGTTGAGGGATAAATACGATTCATAGTCATCTCATTAACACTCTTATGTATGAATTGGTTGGGGCTTAGACTATATAAACGTTTAGTTCTCTGCCAAAAGTGTCAGATACAGGAAGGGAGTACTGGTGGCTCAGTGATTCTGATTTCAGATCCAACCAAGGGCAACATCTAGGTTTCCTCCAAGTACTCTGGTTTCTTTCCACACTTCAAAGATATACTGATAGTGAGGACAATGATGTCTGTAAAGTGTAGTGTAATTAATTGCGCTATAAAATCAAGTAAACTAAAGGTACCGTCACACTAAGCAACATCGCTAGCAACATTGCCGCTGAGGCACAACTTGCTAGCGATGTTGCTGTGTGTGACATCCAGCAACAACCTGGCCCCTGCTGTGAGGTAGTTGGTTGTTGCTGAATGTCCTGGACCATTTTTTAGTTGTTGCTCTCCCGCTGTGAAGCACACATCGCTGTGTGTGACAGCGAGAGAGCAACAACTGAATGTGCAGTTGTCGCGGGCGGGGAGGACGCCGTCGCTGCTGCGCTCTCGCTAACGCTCGGGTCCAGCGCTGCTGCGGCTGCTGCTGCTGCTTGGTGGCTCGAGCAGTGGGCCAGATCCGGGGACTCGAACAGCGTTCCTCGCCCGTGAGTGAAAGGGGGGGTTGGTTTGGGGGATTTAGTCCGTGACGCCACCCACGGGTCGTGGTGAAGATAGGCACCACCGCTGCTGATGACGGGGATCCCGGGAGCGATGGTAAGGAGCAGCTGGGATGTTGTTTTCCCCCTCCGTGGGTAGGGGTCGGTGGTCCCGGGGCCCGGTGATGTTGTGACGGGGAGGCAGGGACGGGGAGGTGCAGGGTTGCAGGGACAGCGCGGCGCGGTGCCGGGTGGCACGGGTGTACTCACTCAGCAAGAAAGGTACAAAGTCCTCGGTAAACCAAACGGCTGGATGGACGGGTCCCGCAGCCGGCTGCAGTGCTTCTCCCCGGACAGGTGATGGCGGCTGTCTTTCCCTGCACCTTGATGTTCTCTTTCTGACTACTATGGATTCCCAACGGTAGTCCGCTCCCCTGTGTATGGGTACCGGAGGAGCCCGTTTGCCCGCAGACGCTGGCCCTTGGGTCTCTAGCCTTAGTCGGTAGCTGTATACCCTCACGGTGTGGGCTGTTGCCTTCAATCGGGACTTTTGCTGTTGTGAAACCCCTGGGGTTCCAGTCACATTCGGATCTGACTATTGTCGGCGGCTCCAAGCCTGGTCGGGGTCCGATGGCCCTGCCTGTGTGTGCTGGCTTCAGTTCGCTCCCCGGTCGGTACTGGCGGGCCGTCGCCCGTCCCCGGTCCTACGGTTCCGCGTTGCTCCACCACTCCTGCAGACGGCCACCACCGTCTGCCAACCTTGCTGTCAGTGCCTGGGCCACAAACCCAGACACCCAAGTGTTTGCTCCTCACTCCTCAGTGCTCAACACTCAACTGTCACTTTTGCTGCCTCTAGGCCTGTGAACTCCTCGGTGGGTGGGGCCAACCGCTTAGCTCCGCCCCACCTGGTGTGGACATCAGACACTGGAGGGAGGCAACAAGGATTTTTGTTTGGCTGGTGTCCCTGTCTAATGGGGGTGGTGGGATGTTTGTATGTTATCTGTGACGACCTGGCTAAGCCAGGGTGCCACATTCCCCCTTGATGAAATGCAGACCGTCCGAGGGCTGCCTTTCCATCACCGGTTTTATTTTTCAACTGTAAAAAGATATAAATAAGATGTAAAACATTTTCAAACATATAAGCATTTCTTGTAAGGACACTTAAACGTTGCACAGCTATAACATTTTTAATAATAACGGACAGACGGACGGATGTCTTCCGCTCTCCCACCCAAGCAACCTAGCCCTGATGCTGCCCCTAAGAAGTGGGTTTGCAGCATTTGGTGTGTGTGGACCTTGCAGGCATTACACCATCACTGGCCCTGATACTTTTAACCCATGTTTGGTCCCCTGAGGAGTCACTAAAACGTGACGAAACGCGTCGGAGGCATGTGGGGCTGTTTTGAACAAGGACAACAATAGGTTCAGTTGTGGACCGTCCTTGTTAGGACGGGAGTCAATGGGGTTTAGGGTGAGTTACATCAACCTGGAATCCAAGCCCCATTTTGGCCCTGTCAGCAAGAGATGCTGTGATAAGCAACAGAAGATCATCTGAATGGGTGAGATCTTCCCTGTTTTTTTGCCTAATTTGTGTGTTGATTACAGCCAATAGGTGTTTATATGTATTTTTCGTACCTTCAGTGAAGGAAAAATATATATCCTTTTGCCTGTGTTATTTTATGACTCTGACCTGAACATAATGGAACTATTGTCGTTATGACTATGTGCTATCCACTGATAGTATTAACCAGCTCTCAACACATGATTTAGTTGTCCCATTGTCTATCTTGCCTAAGGGACGTATCTGTGGCCCTTTTGAGCTTTATATACAGCTCTGGGCAGTGTGTGATTTGTGACCTGCATGGTCAAATCTTCGGTTTTTAATATTGCTTTTTGTGTGTTTTAAGGAATAAAATAAAGGTTAAATTTTAATATTATCTCACTGGTGCTATTCCCTAACAAATTGTGAGCCCTTGTCCTGGAAGGAACACCAATCTTTGGTTCCTTTGCTTACTTCCCTAAGAAGTGGGCAGCACCCCTTGACCCTAGTCCAGGTTCAGGCTGCCCGAGCGGGAACGAGTACGGTTACTCGCACCCGGCTGTCACTTCAGGGGACCCCACGTCCTTGGGGGACCCCTGACCCCAGGAGGATGGCCACCGGTCTTGGTAGTGGCCGGGCCCCAGCCTGCTCTGCTGCGGGCCATTCCTCCAATCTGCCTCTCCGGAGGCGGCTCCGATGGAAAATCACCCCTCAACTTATTTACAAGCCCACAAGTTCGTGGGTGGCCTGCCAGTTCTCGGCCATGTCCATGAGTAGTCTCTCATGCAGGTTGTAAAACACACAGGGTCCCTCCGGTGACAACTTGCCGCCAACGGTCGGAATAATCACTTAGACAATCAGGTGAAGGTTCACGGTTCATTAGAGTCATTCAATCAAACTGCTGAGGGTCCCATCGGGGGACAATTGCTTGCAACGGCGGACCGCTGCCATTACTGCTCACTTTCGTACTCCTCACCCGACTCCAGGTGCAGAAGCACGGCTTCCAGCCCCTCCAGCGCACGGCGCGCGCGACGAGGAAGAGCTGCCCGGTATCCATTATTTCCGCTCTGAGGGATGTAAGTGACCTCCATGTCATACAGGCCGACGATTCCCTCCTCCTCCGAGACAGGCTCCGTGTCGGCCCCCGCGCCGCTGTCATCTGACTCCAGGGAACCACTGGTGGGACTTGGCAGGCCAGTAATGGTTTCCAGCTGAGCCCAGACTCGTGGCTCCTCAGTGGACTCTGCCACCTCCATCGAGGACGGTGATCTGGGTGGGGTTGTATGGGTGGTCAGCACAGGCGATGGGTCGGGCCCTGCTGGGGCCTGGGGTAGACCGGATCCTTCAGCCGCAGCGGCCGGTCCTCTAGGGACACAAGGGTGTGGGTCTCTCACCAGCTCCTCTAGCATGGTCTCTATTTCATGTGCCCGCACGACCGCAGCCAGCTCCTCCATCTCAGCGGTCCAGCGATCTAACAGGTTCCGTACTTGGACCCGGTTATGGCAGCACAACAGCATCACTTGGGTGTTCAGCCAAGCCGCTGTCCCGGGGGGCAGGCTCCGGAGATTCGGGCCTCTCTGATGGTACGGACATGTTACAAGCTGCTTCCAGGAACCGATTATGTTTGCAGGTTCCTGCGTCCCCACTTTTATAGCCTCGGCTACATCAGGCAGACACACTCTCGCGCCCCCTTGGTACTCTTCAGCACTTCCGTTTGTTGGGGGCGGGGCTTCGCTTTCGCGCCTTCTCTGCTCGGAGAAGATGCTCGAGCGGGAGCTTTTCGCGCCAAGATGGCGGTGCTTCAAAATTTTCGGCCGGACACCGCCAGCGGAGATCACAAGGCGCACTTCTACTGGTAAGTAGAGGGGTTCAATCTTGTTCGTGACTCCAAGTTGTCACGGGCGGGGAGGACGCCGTCGCTGCTGCGCTCTCGCTAATGCAATAATAATAATGTATTAATAATGTTATTAACCCGATGTGTACTGTGGCTAGGAGTACAGGGAACAGGGAGCCGGCACTGGCAGTGTGAGAGCGGCGGATGCTGGTAACGAAGGTAAATATCGGGTAACTAAGGGAAGGGCTTCTTGGTTACCCGATGTTTACTGTGGTTACCAGCGTCCGCAGAAGCCGGCACCCTGCTGCCTGCACACGTAGCAGAGTACACATCGGGTAATTAACCCGATGTATACTGTGGCTAGGTGTGCAGGGAGCCAGCGCTAAGCGGTGTGCGCTGGTAACCAAGGTAAATATCGGGTTGGTTACCCGATATTTACCTTAGTTACCAAGCACAGCATGCTTCCACGTGTAGCGATGCTCCAGCGATCCCTGCCAGGTCAGGTTGCTGGTGGGATCGCTGGAGCGTCGTTTAGTGTGACATCTCACCAGCGATCTCCTAGCAACTTACCAGTGATCCCTATCAGGTTGTATCGTTGTTGGGATCGCTGGTAAGTTGTTTAGTGTGACTGGGCCTTTAGTCAAGAATATAAATACTTGACCCTGGTTATCACTGTGCCTCTGCTGTCCTGAAGCTGTGTGCTATTTTGTTGCTATTTTTGGATTGTTTTGATCTTTTCCTTTGCCTGAAAATTCTGAGAGTTTTATTCTGACATCTCTGGTTTTGATTAGGTATAAACAACATTTTGCCACCAACCAACTCTACCAGCCAGCAGCCACTCAATAAAACCAACCCAGGGGGCCTGTGTAAGTCCAGATACTTGTACTGTGGCTAGAAAATAAGGCCAAGTTCTACTGGAACTTTTTAGATGGAGTGGCTTGTGGGCTTGTGCAAAGCCTGTTCATGGAAGTCATATTAAGAGCTGCTACTCCCACAGTAGTAAGAGTGCCTAATTAATAACTAAAGGAGCATAATTTATAATTAGTGATGAGTGATTGGCGGACTCGCAGATAACCGGGATCAATGGGTCCAACCAGGTTAAAAAAAATCCCTGTCTGGGCCTAGAATTGATCCTGGATATCTTGCCAGACACTGGTCCCCATATAGGCACTTCACAATGGTGGTAGAAGGGATAGGGGGATAAAAACAAGCGCTCTATAGTTACCGCTCTCCACGCGGCTGTAACTCTGCTTCCAGGCCGTTCACTCTACTTCCGGGGAAGCTTATTATCTTCACTGCATTCTCTGCCCAATGGTAGTACCAGCATCTCTAATTGGTTGCAGTCAGACAGCACCCCCAGACTGTATGACAGTGTGTCTCACTGCAACCAATTAGATGAAATGTACAAAATGGCGTGCACACATATATTAAATGAGGTGCGTGTATTCCTTCCCCTCCAATCACTGCCTCTTTTTCCTACTCTGTTCTACCTCTTTTCATTTTTTCCATTCTTTCTCGTGTATACTCTATTTATTTTTTCTTTCTGCTATGATATTTCTTCCGTAAAGATGCTGTTCTTTTTCTACGTTACATTGTCCTAGTCATCATAGTAATCATCATTCATACTATCCAGTGGATATTAATCTAATATATAAAGCTGAATGTGTGTGTGTGTGTGTATGTCCGGGATTGGCATCCGCACCGTCGCAGCTACAGCCACAAAATTTTGCACACTCACACTTCTGGACCCCGAGAGCGTCATAGGCTATGTTTTGAGGGGAAATTTTAACCCCGCTCTTTACAGTTATTCGCCAAAAAACCTGCCTCTATTAAAGCGAATGGAGCTGGGAGCCACAGTGCAGCCAGAACTTCAGAAGAATGCGCAGCCATGCCCTTATATGGAATGTTGGCATGTCACAATGCAGCCAGGGAAAGAGACAGACACAGACAGGGAAAGAGGCAGACACAGACAGAGTAAGAAACAGACATAGACAAGGTAAGAGACAGACACAAAGAGACAGACACAGACAAAGAGACAGACTGACAGGGAAAGAGACAGACAGGGCTGAATGTGTGTATGTGTGTGTTTATGTATGCGTGTGTGTATGTGTGTGTGTGTTTGTGTGTGTGTGTGTATGTCCGGGATTGGCATCTGCACCGTCGCAGCTACAGCCACAAAATTTTGCACACTCACACTTCTGGACCCCGAGAGCGTCATAGGCTATGTTTTGAGGAAAAATTTTAACCCTGCGCTTTACAGTTATTCACCAAAAAAACTGCCTCCATTAAAGCGAATGGAGCTGGGAACCACAGTGCAGACAGAACTTCAGAAGAATGCACAGCCACGCCCTTAAATGGAATGTTGGCATGTCACAATGCAGCCAGGGAAAGAGACAGACACAGACAGGGAAATAGGCAGACACAGACAGGGTAAGAAACAGACAGACAGGGTAAGAGACAGATAAAGAGACAGACTGAAAGGGAAAGAGACAGACAGGGAAAGAGAGGGAAAGAGAGAGACAGGTTAAGAGACAGACAAAGACAGACAAAGAGACAGACACAGGGAAAGAGACAGACAAGGAAAGTGACAGAGATAGATAGATAGGGAAAGAGATAGATAGACAGGGAAAGAGATTGAGACAGACGGAGAAAGAGACAGAGACAGACAGGGAAAGAGACAGACAGACAAAGAGAGAGAGACAGAGAGATATATACAGAGGGGGAGACAAACAGTGAATGGGAGAGAAACAGAGAGACAGTTACTATCCCGGGCGTTAATACATTCTATTTATACATTCTATCCCGGGAATGTTAATACATTCTATTTTGTTACCAACAGTTATTAACCCGGGCGAAGCCGGGTAGTACAGCTAGTACTGTATATATGTAAACATTTCTATATTATATCACTATAGTATGTTTTTTTTTGTACATATTGTAAATTTTTGTTTTGTTTTTCATTATAGTGATTGTATGATTAAGACCATATTAGGTCGAAACGTCACATGTAAGTTGCAGTTTGCCTGTTGAAAATGTACATACACCGCGTGCAGACTTATTAGGCAAGTTGTATTTTAGCGGATATTTTTTATTATTGATCATCAACTATGTTCTCAATCAACCCAAAAGACTCATAAATCTCAAAGCTTAATATTTTTGGAAGTTGGAGTGGGATTTTTTTAGATTTGGCTATCTTAGGAGGATATCTGTTTGTGCAGCTAACTATTACAGTGCAGAATTATTAGGCAATTTAATAAAAACCAAATATATTCAATAAACCAATATAACTGCACAAAATTTAGAAATAAACAATTCTGACATGCAAAAGCAAAACCCCAAAAAATTTGTGACTAATATAGCCACCTTTCTTTATGATGACACTCAACAGCCTACCATCCATAGAATTTGTCGGTTGCTTGATCTGTTTACGATCAACATTGCATTCAGCAGCCACCACAGCCTCCCAGACACTGTTCCGAGAGGTGTACTGTTTTCCCTCCCTGTACATCTTACATTTTTTGAGGGACCACAGGTTCTTCATCTTTGATGATAGCAGCCCATACCAGTACCCCACCTCCACCTTGCTAGCGTCTGAGTCGGAGTAGAGCTCTCTGCCCTTTACTGATCAGCCTCTGGCCCATTTATCTGGCCCATCAAGAGTCACTCTCATTTCATCAGTCCATAAAACCTTTGAAAAATCAGTCTTAAGATATTTCTTGGCCCAGTCTTGACATTTTATCTTATGTTTCTTGTTCAAAGGTGGTCGTTTTTCAGCCTTCCTTACCTTGGCCATGTCCCTGAGTATGGACACCTTGTGCTTTTTGATACTCAAGTAACGTTGCAGCCCTGAAATATGGCCAAACTAATGGCAAATGGCAACTTCACGCTTGATTTTCCTCAATTCATGGCCAGTTCTTTTGCGCCTTTTTTGCCCAACACGCTTCTTGCAACTCTGTTGGCTATTTGCCATGAAACGCTTGATTATTCGGTGATCACACTTTAAAAGTTTGGCAATTTCAAGACTACTGCATCCCTCTGCAAGATATCTCACAATTTTGGACTTTTCAGAGCCCGTCAAATCTCTTTTCTGACCCATTTTGCCAAAGGAAAGGAAGTTGCCTAATAAGTATGCACCCTTTATATAGGGTGTTGATGTCATTACACCACACCCCTCCTCATTACAGAGATGCACATCACCTGATTTACTTAATTAGTAGTTGGCTCTCAAGCCTATACAGCTTGGAGTAGGACAGCATGTAAAAAAATTATCATGTGATCAAAATACTCATTTTCCTAATAATTCTGCACACAGTGTAGTGTGTGTAATAAATCCATTAAATATCCTTTTGCATTCCAAAAGCGTGTACTACAATTACTATTTTTAGTTTGCAACCAATCAGAGGCACTGTGTGTGTGTTTAGATTGATGTAAAAATAACTAAATAAATAAAAACATTGGCGTAGATTCCCCCGTATTATCATACCCAGCACAGATAAAGCATACAGCTACAGTCTGCAGCCCCAGCTCTGCGCTTATATTGGCTGTGTATCAAAATAAAAGGAACCGCATGTGGCTTTTTTTTGTAAATAAATAATTTTAAAAAAGGCGTGTGGCCCCCCAATTTTGACACCCAGCCATGATAAAGCCAACAGCTGGGAGCTGGTATTCTCAGGCTAGGGAAGCCCATGATTATTGGGGGCCCCCTAGCCTAAAAATGGTAGCTTGTAGCTGCCCAGAAATTCCGCATACATTAGATGTGACAATCCACGTCCTTTAACAGGCTCATCGCGATTGCCCTGGTGCAGTTGCAATTTGTGTAATAAGAGGTTATTCGCAGCTCACATCTGTCTCTAAGCCCTAGATTAGTAATGCAAGGCGTCTAATCTGTGAGTGAGATTAAAATAGTAATGGGGGTCTTATAGATTATTTCCCCAATTGCACACCAGGACAATCAGGATGAGCAGTGCAAAGTTCCAGGGTTGTCACATCTAATGGATGCAAGAATCTTAGAACTTTACCCTGCTCATCCCGATTACCCTGGCGTGGTGGCAATTGGGGGAATAATAAGTTAATAATAGCTCACAGTTGCCACTAAGCCCTAAATTAGTGATGGGAGGCATCTATGAGACACCCATTACTAATTTGTAAGTGAAAAGAAATAAACACAAACACTGGAAAAAAAATCCTTTATTTGAAATGAAATACAAAAAAAACCCACCCTCTTTCACCTTTTTATTAACTACCAAAACACCCAGGTCTGACAGGTCCTCAGGTGGGTGGTTCGCCTATCACTATTAATACTGTAATGTGTTTCTCTTTCCCTAGGGACCATCCTCTACAGTTGTCTACATCAAAAGCCTCCTATTACTATGTGAACTTGAGCTGGAGTGAATAATTTTATTACACCTCTCACCCCCAAACCACCCCCATCCTAGGGAATGAAGGAGGCAATTTATCCTTCTCTATTATTGTACAGCTGTTTTTTTGTTTGTTTTTTTAAAAACGGGTGTTTAAGGTTAAAAAAAAGTTTCAGACACAGTCTTTGGGTGGTGTCTGATACTGGAGCTTGGCTCCATTAAATTAATGGGAATAGGTTACAATTAGGGATGGGTGAATAGTAACTATTTGTGTTCAGATAATGTTTACTGAATACCGAGTATTATTGCAGTATTCGCCACAACAAGAAAAATGCTCTGGTCCCCCATTGATTTGCATTAGGTTCATTATTCGCAACTAGAGTTCAGCGAGTACCTAACTATTTGTACTCGCTATACTCATAACGATTACTGTCTAATACTCAAGCATTCATTTCAAATAGTGTGTGCAATGCAAGTCATTGGGATAAAACTTGCATGTAACGAGTAACCCAAATGCCGTCCTATTCATGCGAGTAGCGAATAGTGTGGAATTTGGGTTACTTGTTACATTGAGAGTATTCCCCATTGACTTTCATTGCACACGCTATTCGGAATGAATACGAGAGTAGTAGACAGTATTCGTTATGAGTATAGCGAGTACAAATAGTTAGGTACGCGCTCAACTCAATTCGTGACGAATACCGGAATAGTACTTTGGGATTTGTTACGAATAATCAGGACCCGAATAGTTACTATATGCCCATCACTAGTTACAATACTACAAACAACCTGTAGATAGTGATGGCACTGTTTGCAAATGGAGGGAGATACTGATTGATCATAGAAATCAATTTAGGCACAATTGTTCATGCATTGACCTATATAAGCAAACACAAAGTTTACCTTCCATCAAAGAGTTAAAAAGTATCTGTTTAGCAGAATAAATAGGTGTCAGAATTAACAAGTAGCTGCTTTACCTTGCCATATTACATAAGGGAATGCACCAAATGCTTTGAAATTGCTGTAGAAAGTAAGCTGTCATTGAAAGGTTTAATTTATTAGTAACTCAGGGGAAGATTCACTAATGTGCATCATACGCCAGTTCAATGTTAACCGCTAAGCTAAGCTAATGAAGGATGGATAAGGATGTTTCAACCAGCACTGGAGATTAATTAACCCCAGGGAACACTTGCTTGTTGGATACATCACCCCAAGAAAATCCCTTTAACTAGAGAAGGCATATGGTATTCTAGTGCTCACTAGCTGCGCCTGAGACTTTTTTCTTCAGATTAATACTCTGTCACAAATCAAGTCATTGTTTTCTGCCCCAAATGGCTCATGCAAACCAAAATGTGTCACCGGTAATGAATAAGAAATAAACTTGCAAAACTGCAGCTTTTCCCTGGATATTGGTAACAAGTAAGTGAATTGAGAGGACCTCTTAGAGGCGCCTAGAATAGCAATGAAGGAGTCTGTCATTTTTGTCACATATGAGAGATGTTAAGCAGTTAATACCAGGCTATTAGTCACTATTTTAATAACTCCCACTATGAAGCATAAGGAGATAGTAGCAAAATCCAATACAGGCTGCCGCAACACCATGCTGATTTTCATTAAATTTGTTCAAAGGGGACCCAGCATGGAATTATTAAACTACTTTCATAGGCAGATGACTAAAGAGGCTTGTCTATTTATAGAGATCACACTCAATCTTTATTTTCATACACACATGGGCGGCTGCCAGCTTTAAAAATCCAACAACGCTTCCCCAATTTCTAAGCGCTGATAAACATAAAACACAGTCTGCAACAAAATGCCTAGTGTGCAGAATAAAAGGGGGAAATCATATTTTTATCAAAGAGTCGTTTTTTTCTTAGTTAAACGGCTTTGATGCTTCGATCTTGGATTTGCATTAGCACCAGGCGATCATGGCATTTAACATTATTATTATTATTCTTTTCTTACACAATTTCCTTCTGCTTGATCATTGTAAAAATCACAGAATGAATGTATAATTAATAACATTTAGAGAAATAATGACTGAATAGAAACTAGGGTTTGCCCGAGGTTGCACAACAGTGCTAGACAACAATGATGCCAGACTGGTACAAAATTAAAACTGTAATTTTCTTTTATTGAAGTTTAATTGTTTTTTTGGATAAATATTTATGAAGCAATTTTAATCCACAATAAATTAAAAATGATGTGCAAATTTATAAATTTGTGAACTCAATTCTAATCTCCAGGATAACTCATAATGTGATAACACCTGGATATCTTTTAATATCAGGGTGTTATTTGTGTATTAATTAAAGAATATAATATGTAGCAAAATAAAACATAAAGGTAACCTGTCAGGTGTAATATACACCCAGAACCACAAGCAGTTCTGGGTGCATATTGCTAATCCCTGCCTAAAGGTGGCGTTACACTCTACGATTTATCTGACGATATGTCGGCGGGGTCACGGTTTCCGTGATGCACATCCGGCATCGTTAGCGAAGTCGTTGCGTGTGACACCTACATGCGACTCCGAACGATCGCAAATAGGTTGAAAATCGGTGATCGTTAACACGTTGTTCATTTTCAAAATATTGTATGTCGTTTGGATCGCAGCAGAGATATTGGTACGTTTGACACCCTGCAAACGACGAACAACATCAACACGACCGCCTTGGTCAAACAATATATCGCTGAACGATTTGGCGTTGCTTGTGAGATTGTTACGTGTAACCGCTAATAAACGACCTATGTGCGATCTCGGCAAATCGTAACTACGATCTGGACGTGTCACAACGCTAATGAGATCGTCAGATAAATCGTAGTGTGTAAAGCGACCTTAACTGTCCCTGTATATAGTAGCATAGATAAAGGGATCTTTAGATAAACTATTTTTAAAGATCCTTCAATATATGCTAGTGAGGCCAGGAAATAGTCACAAGGGCATTAGTTCCATTGGCTAGTCGGGCCCCCTTAGTATGTAAGCACACCCCTCTGGGTGTGCTAACATGCTAATTAATGCGCAGCGTCAGAGGCATGGTCACTCTCAATTCTGCTGCCACCGCATCCGATGCTGGGTTTCGGCTCAGTGAGCATGATCTCGGACTTCCAGTCATGTGCCCTATAAAGCTGGGTGTAAATGTCCCGGCTTCAAACTGGTGTAATGCACATGACCAAAAGTGTCGGGGACTTCTGATCAGGTGCACTGAGCCTATGCCCAGCATTCTGAGGCGGTGCAATGGACACAGGTACACCCATCACTGCCAATGATGATGCTGGGCAGTGGGCATTGAATAACATGTTACCATGTCCCTGTGGGCATGCTAGCATGCTAAGAGGGCGGAATGAGCGCAGGAACTAACGCCCTTGCAACTAGTCCCTGGCCTCTTTAGCATATCATAAAGGATCTTTAGAAATACTTTTTCTACAGATCTCTTTATCTATGCTACTAGATACAGGGACAGTTAGGCAGGGATTAGCAATATGCACCCAAAACTGCTCATGGTTCCTGGGAGCATATTGCACCTGACAGGTTCCTTTAAATAGAAAAAAAATCATTTTAATTTAATTTTCTTTTAAATTATACTTGTTTTTAATTGATTTACGTAATTTCCATCTAATAACATGTAGATAGTTTAATTTATTAGGGTTTTTTTCACATCCTAGCTATATAGTTTTGGTGGGAAAAATTGAATTTTTCATTTACACCATTTTTGGATACAATGTATACAATATTTAGATAATTATTATTTTTGTCTACCTCACAAAATGTACTTGTTACAATTTTTTTTTCACATTTGTTTTATTAACCAAATTTTACATCCATAATAGTGACACCAATACAGTTCAGGGTTCAGACACAAGTTAGTGTAAGGAGGTGTCCAGACCCCTGCTCACTATAGTAAAGGCATTACTCTCCCTTTCCATCACCATTGTACCTCTATGTTGCACCGTGCGCCGCACATCCCCTTGTCCAAACATGACAGATGGCTGGTGAATGTGCCACTAACCAGGCTTACCCTGGAGGGGCATAACTAAGCAATTACCTGGTATTCACTAAAGCCTATGAAGGTGAGGATAAGATGAGCAGCAGATAGTTGCCAAGTACCACTTGCAGTAACGTCCCGGGACTGCAGCATCTGACCAATGTGTCACAGCATGCATGTGAACTACAGAGGGCTCAAGCAGGGATAAAGTTACAAATGACAGAAAACAAAGATACAGAACTAGAACCCGCAGACAGAAATTAAAGAATCTTTGGAGTAAGCAAAAGTCTGCCAACCCTAAAAGCTGCACACAGTAAGAAAGACATTATGGAAATGGTAGGCAGACACAGGCAGAAGGTCACCAAAACTAGGAATGGGTCACAGACAAGACTCCGGAGACACCAGAGGCCACAGAACAGAAGGGAAAGACACACAAAGCCACTGGACTACAAGAAACATCCTGCAGCTCACAGCCAAACTCAAAAACTGACTCAGACAAAGGCACTGACACAGACACATGGGCACAGACAAAATCCCAAGGCCTATGCGAGTGTCACCAGGGTACATGGCCTGATCTTATCGTGACGGAGGGTGGATGTAGACCCACTGTGACAATGGCAGGGCTTACCCTGGAGGGGTGTGACTAAGCGACTACCTAGTATTCATTAAAGCCTCTGATAGTGGGTATATGGTGGGCCATAGGTTGTTGAAAGGCACCACTCACTGGGCAGTGCCTACCACTGCAAAAACAAACCAACAAGTAAAGGCGGCCATGCAAAGTAAAGTGGGCACAGGCAGGGACATAGTCAGGATATCTGAGGTCAGGTCAGGCAGCAGAGATTCAGTAAATGTAACCAAGGTCAGGAGCAGAAAGTTTGGGATAAACAAGAATGCAAACCAGGTCAGAAAACAAGGGAAGCAATACAAGAAGCACCTAATTAGAAACTAGACATGCAGAACTGAAGT
Source organism: Anomaloglossus baeobatrachus (assembly GCF_048569485.1). NCBI lineage: Eukaryota > Metazoa > Chordata > Amphibia > Anura > Aromobatidae > Anomaloglossus > Anomaloglossus baeobatrachus. The sequence continues at coordinate 295,018,665 of NC_134353.1, read as the reverse complement.
AGGAACCAAGATAACGCATCTATGTGGAGGGGAGAAACTGCCTGATATACCAAGTTTAAAGAACCAAGTGCTGGCAGGGGATAAGCCAGGGAATAAACACTCTGCATGACACAGGGAATAGAAATTGCTGCAAAGTCTGGCTGCACCTCCGTATAGTCAGGAGGAGACTCACCAGTAACAGGCAGATGTAGTAAGGCTGGGAGAGTTGCATGAGAAAGCTAAGGAAGCTGGTCAAGCACAAGACGGTGATGTAGTGAGTATAATGGTGCAAACTTGTCGTGAGTGCTACAGACATGACAGTACTAGTGATGAGCGAGTACTAAAAAGCTCGGGTGCTCGAAGCTCGGGCCGAGCCTCCCAAGATACTCGTGTACTCGGCCCGAGCAACGACCCCAATGTTATCCTATGGGAGACCCGAGTATTTTTGTGAAATGACCCCCCGGCAGCATGGAGAAACCCTAAAAATGTCACAAAAGTCTCAGAAGAGTGCTCAAATGACATGGCAACAGCATGGGGAAGACCCCTTGAAGCATTTATCACTGAAAAGTCACAGCTGTGAACAATTTTGTCTGCGTTTTACGCCATTTTTACGGACTCACCAGAAAACCTTCCAAAATGACCCCAAAATGATTTTTCATGGCGGAAATGTTAAGGGCACATACCCAATAGTGAGATAGAGCTGGTGTATGTTACTTTTTGAGATTAATACATGAAAGATTTTACGTGAAAACATTGTGTGGCACTCCGATGTCCCTGAGAAGAGACGTACATGAAGGCCTCTTGAGTCTAATGTGCCCATTTTGAGGAAGTGAGTCTTTGTAGTATTTTCCTTTGCCAGGGCAGTCCAAAATTGTGAGGTTCACCAATGCCCCTGCATACAGACGTGCATGAGGGCCTGTAAACCTGAAGTGCCCATTGTAAGGAAGTGGGTCTATTGTAGTATAGCCCTTAGGCAGGGCAGCCAAAAATTGGGAGGCTCCACGTTGTCCCTGGATAGAGACGTGCATGATGGCCTGTAAACCTGAAGTGCCCATTGTAAGGAAGTGGGTCTATTGTAGTATAGCCCTTAGGCAGGACAGCCAAAAATTGGGAGGCTCCACATTGTCCCTGGATAGAGACGTGCATGATGGCCTGTAAACCTGAAGTGCCCATTGTAAGGAAGTGGGTCTATTGTAGTATAGCCCTTAGGCAGGGCAGCCAAAAATTGGGAGGCTCCACGTTGTCCCTGGATAGAGACGTGCATGAGGGCCTGTAAACCTGAAGTGCCCATTGGAAGGAAGTGGGTCTATTGTAGTATAGCCCTTAGGCAGGGCAGCCAAAAATTGGGAGGCTCCACGTTGTTGTGGGTAGAGACGTGCATGAGGGCCTCAAAACATTAAGTGTCCATTGTCAGGAAGTGGGTGTATTATAGTATAGCCCTTAGGCAGGGCAGCCAAAAATTGGGAGGCTCCACGTTGTCCCTGGGTAGAGACGTGCATGAGGGCCTCAAAACATTAAGTGTCCATTGTCAGGAAGTGGGTGTATTATAGTATAGCCCTTAGGCAGGGCAGCCAAAAATTGGGAGGCTCCACATTGTCCCTGGATAGAGACGTGCATGATGGCCTGTAAACCTGAAGTGCCCATTGTAAGGAAGTGGGTCTATTGTAGTATAACCCTTAGGCAGGGCAGCCAAAAATTGGGAGGCTCCACGTTGTCCCTGGATAGAGACGTGCATGACGGCCTGTAAACCTGAAGTGCCCATTGGAAGGAAGTGGGTCTATTGTAGTATAGCCCTTAGGCAGGGCAGCCAAAAATTGGGAGGCTCCACGTTGTCCCTGGGTAGAGACGTGCATGAGGGCCTCAAAACATTAAGTGTCCATTGTCAGGAAGTGGGTGTATTATAGTATAGCCCTTAGGCAGGGCAGCCAAAAATTGGGAGGCTCCACGTTGTCCCTGGGTAGAGACGTGCATGAGGGCCTCAAAACATTAAGTCTCCATTGTCAGGAAGTGGGTGTATTATAGTATAGCCCTTAGGCAGGGCAGCCAAAAATTGGGAGGCTCCACGTTGTCCCTGGGTAGAGACGTGCATGAGGCCCTCAAAACATTAAGTGTCCATTGTCAGGAAGTGGGTGTATTATAGTATAGCCCTTAGGCAGGGCAGCCAAAAATTGGGAGGCTCCACGTTGTCCCTGGGTAGAGACGTGCATGAGGGCCTCAAAACATTGTTCCCATTGCAAAGGAGCGGGTCTCCTGTCGTTGTTATGTCCATTCTGCAAAGAATGGGCGAAAAAATTTACCACTGGGGGTATACCTGAAACAAAGGCCTAAGTATGCAATTTGTAACGGTCATCATCATGGTGGCGCATGAGGAGAAGGAGGAGCAGTCCAGCGATTATCCAAAGTCCAGAAGTGTGTACCCATGGGTGAGTGGAGGTACATGGCAAACTTTAAATTCCGCTCTCATTTGCTGGTGGTGTGGTGAAGTCTGGCCCAATCCAACCCTTGTTCATCTTTATCAGAGTCAGACTGTCAGCATTTTCAGTTGACAGGCGGGTGCGTTTATCTGTAATGATTCCACCTGCGGCACTAAAAACACGCTCTGACAAAACGCTAGCAGCAGGGCAGGCCAGGACTTCCAAGGCGTAGAGAGCCAATTCATGCCACGTGTCCAGCTTGGATACCCAATAATTGTAAGGCACAGAGGAATGTCGGAGTACAGTTGTTCGATCTGCAAGGTACTCCTTCAGCATCTGGGCAAACTTAGGATTTCTTGTGGCACTACCCCGCACCTCAGGGGCTGTGGTACGTGAGGGGCTGAGAAAACTGTCCCACATCTTAAAGACTGTTCCCCTACCTCTGGCGGATTGGACTTGTGCCTCTCTCGGCTGTACGCCTCGGTTGTCCACTGATTCATGACCTATGCCGCTAGCGTTTTGTGAGGGGAATGCTTTGCCTACTTCCGTGACTATGGCCTTCCGGAACTGCTGCATTTTGGTTGACCTCTCCTCCACGGGAATAAGAGACAAAAAGTTCTCCTTGTAGCGTGGGTCTAACAGTGTTACCAACCAGCAATGATTGTCGGCCAAGATGTTCTTAACCCGAGGGTCACGAGACAGGCAGCTTACCATAAAGTCAGCCATGTGCGCCAGACTCTTAACAGCCAGGACTTCAGTAGCCTGACCAACAAGATGACTGAACATGCTGTCCTCCTCCTCCTCCTTCTCCTCCTCCTCATCTACCCTGTCCTCTGGCCAGCCACGCTGAACCGAGGATATGACTGGTGTGCATGTCATATCCTCAATTTGGCCGGAGAGTTGCTCCATGTCTTCATCCTCCTCCTCGTCATAGTCCTCCACTGCACGTTGTGATGAGACGAGGCTGGGCTGTGTGTTATCATCACCCACACCCACTACTGTTTCTTGCTGCAACTCATCGCGCTCCGCCTGCAATGCATCATGTTTGTTTTTCAGCAGAGACCGTTTTAGAAGGCAGAGTAGCGGTATGGTGACGCTAATAATGGCGTCATCACCACTCACCATCTTGGTGGAGTCCTCAAAGTTTTGGAGGATGGTACATAGGTCTGACATCCATCTCCACTCCTCAGGTGTTATGTGTGGAGTTTGACCCATTTCCCGACGGCTTAGGTGATGCAGGTACTCAACAACTGCCCTCTTCTGCTCACATATCCTGACCAACATGTGCAGAGTTGAATTCCAACGCGTGGGGACATCACACACCAGTCTGTGAGCCGGAAGATGCAAACTGCGCTGAAAGCCGGCAAGGCCGGCTGAAGCAGTAGGTGACTTTCGAAAATGTGCAGACAGGCGGCGAACTTTTACCAGCAGATCAGACAGCTCTGGGTATGACTTTAGAAACCGCTGAACCACGAGGTTGAGCACATGGGCCACGCATGGAACATGTGTCAGCTGGCCTCGCCTCAAAGCCGCCACCAGGTTCCGGCCATTGTCACACACGACCTTTCCTGGCTTTAGGTTCAGAGGTGTGAGCCAGTGATCTGCCTGCTGTTTCAGAGCTGTCCACAGCTCTTCTGCATTGTGGGGTTTGCCACCTATGCAGATTAGCTTCAGCACAGCCTGTTGCCGCTTCGCCGAGGCAGTGCTGCAGTGCTTCCAGCTTGTGACTGGTGTGGAGGGTACAGTGGATGAGGATGCGCAGGAGGAGGAGGAGGCTGAAGAGCATGACATTCCGGAGCTGTAGAGTGTGGGTGAAACACTGACTGAGGTAGGGCCTGCAAACCTTGGTGTGGGAAGGACGTGTTCCGTCCCTCGCTCAGACTGGGTCCCAGCTTCCACAATATTAACCCAGTGTGCCGTCAACGAGATGTAACGGCCTTGCCCACAAGCACTTGTCCACGTGTCTGTGGTTAGGTGGACCTTGGGTGAAACAGCGTTGTTCAGGGCACGTGTGATGTTTTGTGACACGTGGTTATGCAACTCGGGGACGGCACACCGGGAGAAATAGTGGCGGCTGGGGACCGAGTAACGTGGGACAGCTGCCGCCATCAGGTCACGGAATGCTTCTGTCTCCACCAGCCTAAAAGGCAACATTTCCAGCGCAAGCAGTCGCGAAATGTTAGCATTTAGAACTGTGGCATGTGGGGTGTTGGCAGTATATTTGCGCCTGCGTTCAAAGGTTTGCTGAATGGATAACTGAACGCTGCGCTGGGACAAGGACGTGCTTGATGATGGTGTTCTTTCTGCGTAGGCAACTGCAGGTGCAGGAGTGGAGGAGGCTTGTTCGCAGGCAGCATGGACAGGGGATTGGCTCGCATGCACAACCAGCGAAGACGTAGCAGTGACATCAGCAAGCACTGCTCCTCGACTCTGTTGTACTTCCCACAAAGTCGGGTGCTTGGCTGACATGTGCCTGATCATGCTGGTGGTGGTCAGGCTGCTAGTTTTGGTACCCCTGCTGATGCTGGCACGGCAGGTGTTGCAAATGGCCTTTTTTGAATCATCTGGATCCAACTTAAAAAACTGCCAGACTCGGGAAGACCTAACATTTGTACAGGCACCTTGTGTCGTCGTGTTGTTCCGGGGAACGGTTGCCTGACTTCTGCCTGGGGCCACCACCCTGCTTCTTACTGCCTGTTGTGATGCTACGCCTCCCTCCCCCTGTGCACTGCTGTCCTCGCTCTGCATATCCTCCTGCCAGGTTGGGTCAGTTACTGGATCATCCACCACGTCGTCTTCCTCTTCCGCACCCTGCTCCTCCTCCTGATTTGCTGACAATTGTGTCTCATCATCGTCCACCACTTGTTGAGACACGTTGCCAACTTCGTGAGAACGTGGCTGCTCAAATATTTGGCCATCTGTACAGACGATCTCCTCATGACCCACTTCAATATGAGCTGGCGAGAGGCCAGAATGTGTGAATGGAAACGTGAACAGCTCTTCCGAGTGTCCAAGTGTGGGATCATTAATGTCCGAGGAGGACGTGTACTCAGCCTGGTGGTAGGAAGGAGGATCAGGTTCAGAAATGTGCGGTGCAGTATCACGGCTACTGACACTTGACCGTGTGGAAGACAGAGTGTTTGTGGTGGTGCCAATCTGACTGGAAGCATTATCTGCTATCCAACTAACAACCTGTTGACACTGGTCTTGGTTCAAGAGCGGTGTACTGCTGCGGTCCCCAAGAATTTGGGACAGGACGTGCGAGCGACTAGATGTGGCCCTTTGTTGTGGCGAAATTAGAGCTTGCCCACGACCTCGGCCTCTGCCTGCACCACCATCACGTCCACTTCCTTGTTCCTTGCCAATGCCCTTGCGCATTTTGCAATGCTGTGCACTGCTGACGTGTATATTCACTACTTGTGCGTTATATCAAAGTTTGTGGAAATTGCACACAAGTGCACCTGTACGCTGCCACCAACAGGCACACACGTGCGGTTTTAAAAACCAAGCACGGACGCAATAAGAACCTAACAGGTTTTTTTGGGGAGCGACAATTACAGACAAGTCAGACACTATCTGGACTGTTTTACACTGTGTACACCAGCCCCAGATATGATGAAGGCTGGTATACGGTCACCACTACCCTGCCTGCCTGCCTGCCTGTATACTGGTACAATAGTCCTGACAAGGACTCTTCTGGTCACTAGCCTGTATTCAGACCTGGCTATACCCTGCCTGTATATAGCAACAATAGTCCTGAGAAGGACTCTGCTACTGTACTCCGACCTGGCTATACCCTGCCTGCCTGTATACAACTAGAATAGTCCTGAGAAGGACTTCTGGTCACACTGTTTGCAGCCCTGCAACTGAAAAAGCTATAAAGGGCCGCAAAGCTTTCCCTGAATCAGCGACACTCTCCCTGCACTGACTGTCTGGATAGCTGTGAGCAGAGCACAGCGCGCCGGCCGGTATAAAGGCTCGGTCACGCTGTGCAGGCCGGCCAATCACTGCAATTCCACAACTAACAGGGCTGTGGCATTGCAGTGGTCTGCCAGCCAATCCCTGCATGAGGGCTGGCTCTCAAAAGAGCGCCAACATGCAGAAATGAAGACCACGAGTACAGCACGAGTATCGCGAGATTACTCGGTCCCCGCCGAGCAGCCCGAGTACAGCGATACTCGTGCGAGTACCGAGTAGTTACAAGCATGCTCGCTCATCACTAGACAGTACCCTAGTTACGCAACTTCCTACTTTGGCTGGACAAATGGAGAGAAACTAATACAAGCAGAAGGTCACTAACGCCAGAGAAGAGTCACAGACAGGGCTCCTGAAACACTAGAATTTGCAGCTAAGAAAGAAGGTAGAGACACAAAGCCACCAGACAGCAGAAAACATCCTTCAGCCCATCACCAGGCTCAGACATGGGCTCAGACATAGACAAAGACACAGGCAAAATCACAAGGCCCATGAGAGTGTCAGTGAGGTCCATGGCCACATCTTACTGTGACGGCTGATGACTGTGGATCCTCTGCATCACTGGCCCCATTTTTTCTTGAGGAGCATGACTAGGAGACCACTTGGTATTCACTAGAGCCTCTGATGGTGAGCCTTGGCTGGGCCAAAGTTAGTCACCAGGTACCACTCACTAGGCAGTTCCCATGCATGCAGCAGCTGACCAATGAATCAAGGCAGGCGTCCAAAGTACATGGGGCAGTGGCAGGAATGTAGTCAGGCAATTGGAAGCCATGTAAGGCAATACAAGTTCAGTAAACATAGCAAAGGTCAGGAGCATCGATATTGGGATAAAGGAAAAGGCAAGGGGGTTTGGAAAATAAGAAACAATACAAGAAGCACCTAGCAGCTCCTTCCTGTTTTGAGGAAGGAGCAGCCTGATATACCAAGTGCTGCTAGGAGATAGGCCGGGGAATAAACACTGTGTAGGGCACATGAAATACAAATTCCTGTAGAGTGTGGCTGTGCCTCCATATAGCCAGGAGGAGACTCACCAGCAACAGGCAGATGCAGCAGAACTGGCATGAGATAGGCTGGTGCCTGCAATAAGTATGATGGCGCATATTAGCCACGCAAGAAAAAGTCATAACATTGATAATCGTAAACTACACACCTATATTTTGGCCTTCTGCCACATTTTGCTAGATGTATCCATCTTACTACATTCCTTTTGGCAAGGGAAAAAAATTGAAGTTCAAAGATTGTGAAAAGTTAATTATAGTGTTGCACAAAATGAAGGCTAAAAGAAAAGTGGAAATGGCAAGGGACAGGGTAATGTAAAAGAAAAAAAGTCAGCCTGCAAATAATGTGAGACATTAGCAGCAACATACCACCACTGGGACAAGCTGTACAGTTAGTAATTGTCATACTAGGTACGGGGGAAGTACAAAATGAACAGCAAAAGGCAAAGGAAGGGAAATCCTGTGTCTAGGGAAGGGGGAGATGGTGTTTCCTGACCAAACCTACCGCTGGTCCCTGGGGTTCCTCACCACCCTAGATAGGTTTCACACCTATGTGCTGAGCCGGATACCCAAGCCTCGGTATCCCTAATACTGGACCCTATTATAGGGAATAGATGGGATGAGCGCTTCGTCAACCCCACTAAACACTAGAGGAGACACAAGGTGGACACACGGGGGGGAAATGAAATAACTAATTATCCACAGATGACACAGATAGAAGTTCAACAAAGTTTCAGCAACAATACTACAAATGAGTACAGGCATTCTGCTTGCAATCAGAACTGGAATGAACTGAATAATATCACCAGCACAAGTCCAGGGAGAATGGGAGTATTTAAGCACATGGAGAATACTGATAATCAGCAGCTTGATGCAAGGAGGGCTCCACTGGATCCTTAAGCTGGTGTCACACTAAGCGACAGCGACAACGACGTCGCTGTTACGTCATCATTTTCGGTGACGTAACAGCGACCTTGTAAGTCGCTGTTATGATCGCTGCTTAGCTGTCAAACACAGCAGAAGCAGCGATCATAACGTCGCTGTGCTACATGTGCAGAGAGCAGGGAGCCGCGCTTAGCGCTGGCTCCTTGCTCTCCTAGGTACAGTACACATCGGGTTAATTAACCCGATGTGTGCTGCAGCTACATGTCAGAGTGCAGAGAGCAAGGAGCCGCGCGCACTGCTTAGTGCTGGCTCCTTGCTCTCCTTGCTACAGTATACATCGGGTTAATTACCCGATGCATACTGCAGCCACATGTCACAGTGCAGGAGCCAGCACTAGCAGCAAGAGCGGAGGCTGGTAACCAGCGTAAACATCGGGTAACTAGGGAAAGGTCTTCCCTTGGTTACCCGATGTTTACGCTGGTTACAGCTTACCGCAGCTGCCAGTGCCGGCTCCTGATCGCTTCATTTCGTCGCTCTCTCGCTGTCACACACAGCGATGTGTGTGTCACAGCGGGAGAGTGACGACCAAAAAATGAAGCTGGACATTCAGCAACGACCGGCGACCTCACAGCAGGGGCCAGGTCGTTGCTGGATGTCACACACAGCGACAGCGACGGGACGTCGCTGCAACGTCACAGAAAATGGTGACGTAGCAGCGACGTCGTTGTCGTCGTCGTTATGTGTGACACCAGCTTAAAAGGGAAGAGATAAAAACCCAGCAGAAAAGCTACCTAATACAATGAATACTAACAGCAGGAACAATAGATAGTTAGGGAGCATTGTGCGCAGCCAATGCGGTGACTTTCTACTGCCAGAAACCACATGACTGTCTGCCACCTGTGACACACCCGTGACTCACCCATGACAGTAATACTACTAAATGCAGGTCACAATTTACTTCCTTTCTTGTGATAAAATGCTTGACAGAGGTTAAAAACTAGAGATGAGCGATGTTCGAGGTTCGCCAATTTCATGTTCGAGTTATTTTGGGGGGTGTTCGAGTCGTTTGACGAACTCGAGCTTTTTGCTAAAAGCTCGACAGTTCGAGTTACGTTCGAGAATGGTTCAAGCACCAAAAACGTGGCTTTTCACAGTAAGGCTATGTGCACACGTTGCTGTCTGCATGCGTCCTGCGTCCCCAGCACAATCCCTCTCTCTTTCCTACTCACCGATCATGGGCGTCTCGCTGCACGGCTGTCACAAATCTGCGGCGTCTTTTCCTCTTTTAAAAATGGCTGGCGCTTCATTATTCAATCAGTTATTCCATGTTTTCCCTGCACACCGGCGCCCATGATTGGTTGCAGTCAGACACGCCCCCACGATGAGTGACAGCTGTCTCACTGCAACCAATCACAGACGGGCGGCTCTATATCGTGCAGTAAAATAAATAAATAATAAAAAAATAAATACATGCGGTTCCCCGATATTTGATACCAACCAGGATAAAGCCGCACGGCTGGAGGCTGGTATTGTCAGGATGGAGAGCGCCACGGTATGGGGAGCCCTCCAGCCTAATAATATCACCCAGCAGCCGCCCGGAATTGCCACATCAATTAGATGTGACAGTTCCGGGACTCCACCCAGCTCATCCCGAATTGCCCTGGTGTGGTGGCAATCGGGGTAATAATGAGTTAATCATGCCAGGCGTCTCCCTGAGACACCTTCCATGATTAAACTGAAAGTGAAAGTAAAGAAACACACAGCGAAAAATCCTTTTTTTGGAATAAAATACAAAAAAAATCCTCTTTCACCATTTTATTAAAATCCCCAAATAACCCTCCAGGTCCGACGCAATCCACATGACACTGTCAGCTCTGCTACATGAAGACGACAGGGAGCGTTCTGTGTCCTCTCCACGTAGCATCTGAACTGAACCGCGCTGTAATCTGAGAATTCAGTCTGCAATGCTTAGTGCACTCGACTCAGAAGCATGAGTTCACGAGTTCTAGCCCTGGCTGTCCTGGAAAAAAATGTAATTTATTTTAAATTAGAATTATTTATTTATAATTCTAATTTAATTTAATTATGCACTGAGGGGAGGAGCCGGACATCAGCTGTGAGCCTCACCTCTAAAATCGGAGCAGTTCACGGAATGAGGCTGCATTGATCTCTCTCTTTCTCTCAGTCAGTCAGTCTCAGTCAGTCAGTCAGTCTCAGTAAGTCAGTCAGTCAGTCAGTGAGTCTCAGTCAGTCAGTCAGTGAGTCTCAGTCAGTCAGTCAGTCTCAGTCAGTCTCAGTCAGTCAGTCAGTTAGTCTCAGTCAGTCAGTCAGTCTCAGTAAGTCAGTCAGTCAGTCAGTGAGTCTCAGTCAGTCAGTCTCAGTCAGTCAGTCAGTCTCAGTAAGTCAGTCAGTCAGTCAGTGAGTCTCAGTCAGTCAGTCAGTCAGTGAGTCTCAGTCAGTCAGTCAGTCTCAGTCAGTCTCAGTCAGTCAGTCAGTCAGTTAGTCTCTCTTAGTCAGTTAGTCTGTCAGTCAGTCAGTCTCAGTCAGTCAGTCTCAGTCAGTTATTCAGTCAGTCAGTCTCAGTCAGTCAGTCTCAGTCAGTCAGTCAGTCCCAGTCAGTCAGTCTCAGTCAGTGAGTCTCAGTCAGTCAGTCAGTCTCAGTCAGTCAGTATCTGTCAGTCAGTCTCTGTCAGTCAGTCTCTCTTTCTTTCTCTCTCTCTCTCTCCTCTTCTCTCTCTTCTCTCTCTCTCTTCTCTCTCTCTTCTCTCTCTCTCTTTCCTCTCTCCTCTTCTCTCTCCCTCTCTCTCTCCTCTTTTCTCTCTCTTTTCTCTCTCTTTTTTCTCTCTCTTCTCTCTTTTCTTTCTCTCTCTCTCTCAGACCTGGCGATGATCAGCTGATGCGGTCACCTGACAGAATCAGCTGACACTATAGGTCGAGTGGAATGTTGTTAATAGAGATGAGCGAGCCTCTGAAGGCTTGAGTTCGGTTCGGCGAACGGAGGCCCCGTTCGAGTTCGGTTCGAGGAACCGTTCGACGAACGTCTCGAACCCCATTGAAACCAATGGAAGGCCAACAAACACATAAGAACACATTATAAATGTACACATACAGTTAATAAACATTGCCATAACACTTACAGGTCCCCACGATGCGTCCTGCACTCTGTCTCCCGCCGCTTTTCCTTCCGATAATCGCTGCGTCCTCCCGGTAAGCAGCACTGATGATTGGACCTTCCGTGACGTCAAAAAGAGCATGTGACCAGTCACATGTCTATTATCTCATTGGCTACAAACTGGTCACATGGCTATGATGTCATGCTAGGTCCTATCATTGCATCTCTCCGGTACGCGGTGATCGTTCCAGCATCTCCGTATACCGGCGAAATGCTCTGGCACATGGTCGGCTTCCTCGTTCTGCTTCACTGTTCGATTATTCACCGGCTGCCACAGCCAGTCAATAACGGAGATCACCATTGCTATAGCAACCCTCCTGTCAGTGGTGACATCACCGCTTACAGCCTGCAGCCTCTGCTCGCTCACTCACTGAGTGAATAGACTGCACGGAATCAGCAGCGTTCTTCCTCCCACGCAGCGCTGTCTGATGTAGCAGAGCTGCATGGTTTGAAGGAGAAAGAAAACAGAAGACCATGGATCGTTGAGGTATGAGAGGGATTAATAAACATGGAGTCTCTAAGTGTGCCTGTGAATTTATTTCTATTAAAGCATTTTTTCTCTGTGTTGTGTCCTTTTTTTAACCCTTTATTGGAGATTCTTAATGGCTGGGTCAAACTTGCCTGACATTAAGAATCTCTGACTTAATACTAGCTAGTAAAACAAAGCTAGTATTAACTCATTATTACCCAGCAAGCCACCCAGCTTCAGAACTGCTGGAAGAGTTGGATACAGCGCCAGATGATGGCGCTTCTATGAAAGTGCCATTTTCTAGGGCGGCTGTGGACAGCAATTCGCAGCAGAGGGGCCCAGAAAGCTCGGGCCAACCTGTGCTGAAGATTACAATCCCCAGCTGCCTAGTTGTACCTGGCTGGACATAAAAATGAGTTGAAGCTCATGTCGATTTTTTTTTTTAATTATTTCATGAAATTTATGAAATAATTAAAAAAAGGGCTTCCCTATTTTTTTTTGTTCCCAGCCGGGTACAAATAGGCAGCTGGAGGTTGGGTCAGCCATACCTGCCTGCTGTACCTGGCTAGCATACAAAAATATGGCGAAGCCCACGTCATTTTTTTTTGGGCAAAAACCATACTCCTGCATACAGTCCTGGATGGAGTATGCTGAGTCTTGTAGTTCTGCAGCTGCTGTCTGCTCTCCTCCATACAGACAGACATCAGCTGAAGATCTACAAGGCTCAGCATACTCCATCCAGGACTGTATGCAGGGTTTTTTTGCCTCCTACACAAATTACGTGGGCTTCGCCATGTTTTTGTATGCTAGCCAGGTACAGCAGGCACCTACGGGCTGTCCCCAACCCTCAGCTGCCTATTTGTATTTGTATTATTTGTATGAATTTCATGAAATAATTTAAAAAAAAATGACGTGGGCTTCACCCAATTTTTGTGTCCAGCCAGGTACAACTAGGCAGCTGGGGATTGGAATCCGCAGCTCATGGTGCCCAAGCTTTCTGGGCACCCCTGCAGCGAATTGCAGTCCTCTGCCGCCCCAGGAAAGGGTGCTTTCATAGAAGCGCCATCTTCTGGCGCTGTATCCAACTCTTCCAGCAGCTGCCCTGGTGACGGGTGGCTCGCTGAGTAATAATGGGGTTAGGGCTAGCTGTATATTATCAACTGGCCCTAAGCCCGAAATTCATGGTGTCACACCAATATTAGACATGGCCACCATGAATTTCTAGTACAGATAAAAAAAAAACACAACACATAGAAAAATATTTTTATTAGAAATAAGACGCAACACAATTAGTGACTCCATCTTTATTGCAATAAAGAACCCCCCTCCGCAGTAACCCTGGGTCAAGGGTCACGCGCCGTCCAATCCGGATCCAATATCATCTGATCAGTTTGCTGGAAGGCAAAGCGATCAGATGATGTGTCAGGTTCAAGGGCCTGAATCACATGACACAGCAGCTGATTGTATAAACGGCTTTTATACAATCAGCTGATGCATCACTGCAAACAAAAACTACACACCACACTGCTGTGCACACTCCTGTCTGACAGCAGCAGCTGATAGTTTAGCTGGACGGGTGGTAAAAAGCCGGCCTCACCGCTCGACTTATAGTGTCAGCTGATTCCGTCAGTTGACCGCATCAGCTGATCATTGCCAGGTCTGAGAGAGAGAAAAGAGAGAGAAAAGAGAGAGAGAGAGAAGGGAGAGAGAAGAGAGAAAAAGAGAGAAAAAGAAAGAGAGAAAGAAATAAAGAGAAAGAGAGAGAAAGAAAATGAGAGAAAAAGAGAGAAAAAGAGAGAGAGAAAGCGAGAAAGAGAAAAAGAGAAAGAAAGAGAAAAAGAGAGAGAAAGAAAGGGAGAGAAAGAGAGAGAAAGAAAGGGAGAGAAAGAGAGAGAAAGAGAGTGAAAGAGAGAGAAAGAGAGAAAGAGAAAGAAAAAGAGAGAGAAAGAGAGAGAGAGAAAGAGAGAGAAAGAAAGAGAGAAAAAGAGAAAGAAAGAGAGAGAACGAGAGAGAAAGAGAGAAAGAGGGAAAAAGAGAAAGAGAGAAAAAGAGAGAGAAAGAAAGAGAGAGAAAGAGAGAGAAAGAGAAAGAGGGAAACGAGAGAAAAAGGGAGAAAGAGAGAGAAAGAGAGAGAGAAAAAGAGAGAAAAAGAGAGAAAGAGAGGGAAAGAGAGTTAAAAAGAGAGAAAAAGAGAAAAAGAGAGAAAAAGAGAGAGAAAGCAGCCTCATTCCATGAACTGCTCCAATTTTAGAGGTGTTTCCCGCGGCTCACAGCTGATGTCCAGCTCCTCCCCTCAGTGCATAATTAAATTAAATTATAATTATAAATAAGTAATAATTATAATTTAAAATTATAACTAAACTAAATTCTTTATCGGGACAGCCGTGACTCGAACTCGTGAATTAATTATCCTTTGGCGGCAGCTTTACCCATTGAGCCACTGCCTGTAATGAAAAGCATAGGAAGATTTGGTAATCTTGACCTCTGTATTGCAGTAGAGAATCCAGAAGTGGATTAAACAACTACAAAGAGGAGAGAGAGAGGGAGAAAAAGAGACAAAAACAGAGAAAAAGAGAAAAAGCGAAGAGAGAGAGAGAGAAAAAGAGAGAAAGAGAGAAAGAGAAAAAGAGAAAAAGAGAGAGAGAAAAAGAGAGAGAGATATCACACGCAGGCACTACCTGAGTGATGTCTCTGGTGACAGCGCGGCTCACTTCAGTTGCTGCGTGGAGCTGACACAGAGTGCTTGTGTTCTACGGCGCTCCCTGTCAGCTTCATGTAGCAGAGCTGAAAGCGTTGTGTGCATTACTTCAGACCTGGAGGTGTTTGGGGATTAATAAAGTGGTAAATGAGGTTTTTTTTGTCTTTTATTCCAAATGAAGGATTTTTCGTTTGTGTTCATTTACTTTCACTTACAGGTTAATCATGGAAGGTATCTCGGGGAGATGTCTGTCATGATTAACCTAACCTTATTACCCCAATTGCCACCACACCAGGGCAATTCGGGATGAGCCGGGTAGAGTCCCAGGACTGTCGCATCTAATGGATGAGTCAATTCCGGGCGGCTACTGGCTAATATTGTTAGGGTGGTGGGCTCCCCATAATGTGGTGCTCCCCATCCTGGCAATACCAGCCTCCAGCTGGGTGGCTTTATCTTGGCTGGTATCAAAATTGGGGGGAACCGCAGGTTGGTTTTTTTTTAATTATTTATTTATTTTACTGCACGATATAGACCCGCCCACCGGCGGCTGTGATTGGTTGCAGTGAGACAGCTGTCACTCAGCGTGGGGGCATGTCTGACTGCAACCAATCATGGGCGCCGGTGGGCGGTGAAAGCAGGCAATACCAGATTGAATAATGAGCGGCAGCCATTTTTAAAAGAGGAAAAGCCGCCGGAGCTTTGTGACAGCCATGCAGCTGATCGGTGAGTAGGAAAGAGAGAGGGATTGTCCTGGGGACCCAGGATGCTTGCAAATACACAACGTGCGCACATAGCCTTACTGTGAAAAGCCATGCTTTTGGTGATCGAACAGTTATCGAACGGTAACTCGAACTGCCGAACTTGAAGCAGATCGTTCGAGTTCGTCGAACGACTCGCACACCGCCCAAAATCACTCGAATTTGAAGTTGGCAAACGGTTCAAAACGAACATCGCTCATCTCTATATAAGACCTCACAGCTCACAGTGCATGTCACACCATATGAGAATTGTGAGGTCAAAGGAACTGCCGAAGGAGCTCAGAGACAGAATTGTGGCAAGGCACAGACCTGGCCAAGATTACAAAAGAATTTTTGCAGTACTCAACGTCCCTAAGAGCACAGTGGCCTCCATAATTCTTAAATGGAAGAAGTTTGGAACCACCTGAACTCTTCTTAGATTCATGGCTGTACTAGCTGAAAAAAGGGTGCTTCTAGTCAATACTGAGCAGAGGTTCTGAATACTTATGGCAATGTGATATTTCAGTTTTTCTTGTTTAATAAATTTGCAAAAATTTCAACATTTCTGGGTTTTTTTCTGTCAAGATGGGGTGCTGAGAAAAAAAATGAGAATGAGAAATGAGATGAGAATGAGAATGAGAAATGAATGAGAATGAGAATGAGAAAAAAAATGAACTTTTTAGAATTTACCAAATGGCTACAATGAAATAAAAAGTGAAAAATTTAAAGGGGTCCGAATTCTTTCCATACCCACTGTATACAGTATATACCGTATATACTTCTCCATAATAATTCTAACTGCAAAATGCCAAAATTGGTTAGGGCTTAAAGAGAAATACAGTGGGTGAAATAAGTATTGAACACGTCACCAATTTTCTAAGTAAATATATTTCTAAAGGCGCTATTTACATGAATTTTTCACCTGATTTCGGTAACAATCCAATCCACCCAGGCAGAGAAATCAAACCATAGATGCCCATAAATTATGTGTCATAATGAGAAATGACACAGGGAAAAAGTAAGTAATACATGACGAAACAGAGGTGCAAAAAGCCATGGCAAGTCATGACACCAACTGAAGTCTATTGGTAATTATAAAGCAATATTGACACTTTCCAGTGAGCACTGTCAGGGACATAATCTGGAAGTGAAAAGGACATCATTTTACCATAAACCAGCCATGACCAGGTGCTCCCGACAAAAATTCAGAGGGGGAAGTGAAAAGAATTATCAATAGAGTTTTCCCAATAGCAAAGAACCACCTGTAAAGAGTAAAGATGAACAAACCTTTGGATGTTCGGTAAGGAGGGCACAATCGAAACTTAGAAAAGGTTCAGTTTGTGACCCTGACTTGATCCAAACCTCAGGAAGTAAGTAATTGGACAGTTCGAGGCTCTACCCACATGCTGCCAGCCATAAGCAGAACACTTCTGGGATGGGTGAGTTTTTCAATTTTGTTATTTTTTTGTGTGTGTGTACACTACATCTGATCACGCTGATTTCACCCCCAATACAAGCTATTTAAACACTGCACGTGCATGGACAGGGTTAAGCATCAATCCTACCCAAGCACAGCGCTGCTTGCTTGAGTGGCTTAACCCCTTCACGACCGGCCGATTTTTCGCTTTCCGTTTTTTTTTTCCGCCATTCTTTTTCTGAGAGACGTAACTTTTTTATTTTTCAGTCAATATGGTCATGTGAGGGCTCATTTTTTGTGGAACAAGCTGTACTTTTAAATGAAACCATCAGTTTTACCATATAGTGTACTGGAAAACGGCAAAAAAATTCCAAATGCAGAAAAATTGCAAAAAAAGTGCGATAGCACTATGGTTTTTGAGATATTTTATTCACTGTGTTCAATATATGGTAAAACTAATGTGTGGGTGTGATGCCTCAGGTCAGTGCGAGTTCGTAAACACCAAACATGTATAGGTTTACTTTTATATAAGGAATTAAAAAAAATCGGAAGTTTGTCCGAAAAAAGTGGCGCACGTTTTACGCCATATTCCGTGACACGTAGCGTTCTTATTTTTCGGGATCTATTTCTCAGTGACGGCTTATTTTTTGCGTCTCGAGCTGACGTTTTTAACGGTACCATTTTTGTGCAGATGTTACGTTTTGATCGCCTCTTATTGCATTTTGCGCAAAAGTTGTGGCGCCAAAAAAACGTAGCTTTGGCGTTTGGAATTTTTTTGCCGCTACGCCGTATATTGACCAGATTAATTGATTTTATATTTTGATAGATCAGGCGTTTCTGAACGCGGCGATACCAAAAGTGTGTATATTTTTTATTTTTTTAACCCTTTAAATTTCAATGGGGCGAATGGGGGGTGATTTGAACTTTTAGGTTTTTTTGTTTTTTTTTAATTTTTTAAAACTTTTTTTTAACTTTTTTTTTTTATTTTACTAGTCCCCCTAGGGGGCTATTGCGATCAGCATTCCGATCGCTTTGCAGTATCTGCTGATCACAGCTACGAGGCTGTAAACAGCAGATACGCTCTCTTTCTCTTTAGCTGTGCCGCTGGCACAGCGAAAGTGAAAGCAAGTCAGGTGTAGTACAGGAGTCATCACATGACCCTGTGCTACCATGGCAACTATCGGAAGTCACGTGATCGCATCACGTGACTTCTGGTATCGGGTGGTAAGTAAAACTTTACTGTGATCGCGCTTATAATGGCGCTGTCACGTATTGACAGCGCCATTTAAGGGGTTAATCGGCACGAGCAGATAACGATTCTGCTTGTGCCTAGCAGGCACACATCTCAGCTGTGAAAATCAGCTGAGATGTGCGCCAATTGCGGCATGCTGCCTCCGGCAGACCGCGGGCAGTAACATTATGTCATTTAGAAAAATAAGAGAGGGTCCAGCTCACCTGGGACTGACCTGCTGGTTGTAATCAAGAGTCCTGCGCACGGAGTAAGGCTCGGCAACCATCCAGATTAAAGGTAGAAAGAGAGATTTCCAGCGCCAGGAATAAATTAAAAGTCCTTTTTATTGAAATAGGGCAATAAAAATCCAGCAGATACCATAATAGATGTCAGAAAGATGGCAGAACAACGCGTTTCGACGCTTCAGGTCTTAGTCATGTTCAGAACATGACTAAGACCTGAAGCGTCGAAACGCGTTGTTCTGCCATCTTTCTGACATCTATTATGGTATCTGCTGGATTTTTATTGCCCTATTTCAATAAAAAGGACTTTTAATTTATTCCTGGCGCTGGAAATCTCTCTTTCTACCATTATGTCATTTAGGACGTAATTTTACTGCCCGCGGTCGTTAAGGGGTTAAACTCGGGACTCACTCGATCTTCGAGCCCGAACTTTGTTTTTTTGGTAGTTACTTTCCTAATCCAAACTTTGAACCTCAAACCTCAGATGCACTTATCTCTAGTAAAGAGCTACAGAATATCTCAAATTAGATCAGATACAATTGCCTCAAAGAAAACAATAAGTAATGCACTTAACCTCCGTAGCTTGTGCACACTCACCACACAAGACTCCATTGCTGAACAAAAAAACATGTTCAAGAGAGTTTAAAATTTGCCCAACAATATTTAGACAAGCCTGTGAAGTTTTTGGATGTCTATGTTTGCAGACCAAAAGGCACTACACATAACCCCAAAAACACCATACCAACAGTGAAGTGGAGAACATCGTGGTGTGGGGCTATTGTTCAGCATACAGCACTGGTAAACTATATAATTGAAGGAAGGATAAATAGTCAAATGTACTGAGACATTATTGATAAAAATCTGCTGTTATCAACCAGGATGATGAAGATGAAACTAGGGTGGACATTTCCACAAGATATTGATCCCAAACACACAGCAAATGAAACTCTCAATTTCAGTTTCAGAGAAACAAAATAAGGCTGCTAGAATGGCGCAGTCAAAAACCTGACCTGAATCCAACAGAAAATGCATGGAAGGAACTGAAGCTCAGAGTTCATAGAAGAAGCCAACGTAAATTTTTCTGTGGAAGAATGGGCCAAAATCACACTTGAGCAATATATACCACAAGTTAAACCATATAGGAAGCATCTTAAAGCTGTTATCACTAACAAAGGCTTCAGTACGAAGAACTAAATAAATTTCAGTTAACGCTCAAATACTTTTTTCCTGTGTCAGTTTTCATTGTTACACATCACTAAATGTATGGACATCTATGGTTTAAAATCATTGCATATGTTAATTGGAAGGGTATTTACCGACATCTGGTGAGAAATTCATATCAACTCAATAGCACCTTTACAAACATATTTACTTAGAAAATTGGTGAAGTTTTTAATACATATTTCACCTACTGTATTTATAATGTGTATCATAGGCATCAGACAACATATTTTACTAAATATTAGAAATGTGTTTTATAGATATTTTCAAACACAGAAATAATTGTTCTTTCAAGGAAATATAAAAATAAGTATTGTTGACCACTTATTCATCATTTTATTTGTATATATTTAGGGGAATTCATCAAAGCCTGTGTTTTCAAAATAAATTTTAATGACTCACTAAGCTTTACCCACTTTCCAAAAATGTGGCAGAATTGGGGTAAAAAGGCTAGAAATTGACATTCTTTCATGCAACTGTGTGTTGCAAAAATATTTGTGAGTAATATGAGTATAATTCATTATGAGAATAATGAGTAATATCAAGTGCATAAGGGAGTTCTCTGAAAACTGTGATAAAATAACTTAAAAAAATGTTAAATATTAAAAACATTTTTCTGCATACATTTATTTTGTAAAAACATGTACTTCATGTAGTGTACTCTGTCAGGATTTTTAAGGCGGAAACTTCCATATAGCAGTGTGCACCCATGTGCACGGACTGCTTGAAAAGTGGGACAAACGCACTAAAGCTGTCAGGCTGACTGAGATGGATCTTCATTCTCAATCAGCTAAAAAAGGTGTTTATATTCTCTTTTACTCCACTCCGCTCAATGTCCTTTTTAGGTTGACAGAACAGAGTAATGTAAGTTCACGATGCCTGACAGGGCGCTGATTGACCTAATGTACTGAATGTTTTCATGAAGCCCTTTCTACTGTGTGTCCTGTAGGATGGGTGCACACTGATTTATGGCAGTAGCAATTTTGAAAATTCTTATAAAGCGAAGGACAAAGAGCACAACATAGGGTCTTATCAGGTATTAAAGTGCAGTGTGCACAAAATAATACTCACCTATTGGGGTTGTCAAAGTCATAATCCTTATGAAGGCTTGTGGTAATGGTGGCTACCACAGCCCCAAGTGGGTTAAACGTCCGTGCTGGAGAGGAAGAATAGGGTTTATGCCACGCTGCTGCCCAATGAATAAACTGTTGATTATTAAAATATGTTTCTTTTATTTCATAGGTTTACACGTTTCAGGAATCAAGTCCTCTTCTTCCTTTGTCCTGAAGAAGGGGACCTGATCCCTGAAATGAGTAGACCTCTTCCTCTCCAGCACTGAATTTTGAAAATCCTGACAGAGTCCATGAGATAAAGCATACCTTTTTACTAAATGAAGGTATTTAGAAAAAAAATGTAATATTTAAAAAGGTATTAATTTATTTATTTATTTTATAACAATTGTCAGACAACCCCTTTAATGAATTCCTCCAGAATCGGCAACTCAACCTTTGATATCCATTTCAATAGCAACTCAACCTTTGTGATCTCACTTTTTTCTGTACAGAACAAAATCCCCTATAATTTTTTTTCTTGATTATACTGTTTAAAAAGTGCTTGTAGTAAAATTTCAAAACTATAAATGTTGAAATTAAATCGTAGTCATAATTTCGTCCACAATTGTATGAGATTTTAAGCGAAATTCTACATATTTGCATCCATTAGTATCTTGTATTAAACCACATGTCATATATATTTATTTTCAAAGTAGACAAATACTAAAACACAATAAAACAGCTTTTATGGATAATTGACGTCGATAGTTCCTTATAAATTTGAACATGAAATTACTTTGCTGGCAAAAATAGAGTTAGAATAAATCACTCAACACTTCATTCATCTTTTTTTGTAAAATCCACAACAAATTTATGGACATTGTTGTTTGATCACTGGAGCCGCTGTTTACACCACCTGGCAAAATGAAATGGCACAATGAGCAAGGTAAATTGCCCCATTTGCAGATACGTTCTTTTCATAGCTCCAAATGTAATACTGCATTGGGCAACTAATGGCTGTAGGAAGCACTACCTAAATCATTTGCAGAAGCTAACGTGACACACAGCCTATATGAGCGTGCCATGAAGCCTTTGTCTGCCAGCTGGAACACATAGTCAGCTGCATTCAAATGCCTCGAATAAGGAGCCGGTAATTTCACAATACAGCAAGCAAAAGGCAAGTGGTCAAAGTAACCTAAAATTGATGCTGCTCTTTGTATGTTCCCTAATATATGACATGTAATCAAAAAGGAAAATGGATTAGGAAATGTTCTTCAATTCGCAGGAAAATGTTTGGGGATAATTTAATGAGTATCTGCTCTCGGCATTTACCTAATCCACAGGCAGGAAAATATATGGTGTATTCTCAGGATAGATGCTTTAGTCAAAGCTTTTACAAAATATGTACAAAGCTATTAGTGATAGGCAGGCAGATAATCATATGTTGGATAGCTCCAAACCCACAAGCCAAATCTGGGATGTGAACGCACTTAATACTTGCCCTGGACAGTGTTTTGTGAGCTTTTAGAGCCGACACATATTATTGCTAACAGCCTATATCGGTCATATATAGCTAATGTGATATACATTGGCTTGAAAAAGTATTCATACCCCATAAACTTTTCCACATTTCTTCAAATTACACCCACAAACTCAAATTATTTTATTGGGATTTTATGTGACATACCAAGACAAAGTGGCAAGTATTTGTGAAGTGTTAAGGAAATGATACATTGTTTTCTATATATTTTAAAAATGTAGACATGCATATTGTCACTTGTATTTAAATTCAGCCCCCTCCAAGTTAATATGTTGTAAAATCATCTTTTGCAGAAATTACTGCTGCAAATTTTTTGGGATTGTCTCTACCAGCTTTGCACATTTAGAGGATGACATTTTTGCCCATTCTTGTTTGCCTAAATAATCCTAGTTCTGTGAGATTGGGCGGAAAGTGCCTGTAAACAGCAGTTTTCAAGTCTTGCCATAGATTATTAACCTGGACTGTGAGTGTGCCATTCACACACATGAATATGCTTTGATTTAAACCATCCATTTTAGCTCTAGCTGTATGTTTAAGGTCATTGCCCCTCTAGAAGGTGAACTGCTCTGTAGTCTCAACTGTTTTGCAGCCTCTGAGGTTTTCCTCCATGATTGCCCTGTAATTAACTCCAACCATCTTCCCATTAACTCTGACCTGATTCCCTGTCTATGTACAGTGATAGTTTTCCCCCAACCATAGTATTTTGCATTTAGCCTAAAAAATAATACATTGGTCTCACATTGCACCCCTCCAATCTATCCTAAACTCTGTGGCCCGCTTAATCCACCTCTCCCCTCGCTACTCCCCAGCCTCGCCACTCTGCCAATCCCTTCACTGGCTTCCCATCGCCCAACGACTCCAGTTCAAAACATTAACCATGACATACAAAGCCATGCACAACCTGTCTCCTCTCTACATCTGTGACCTAGTCTCCCGGTACCTACCTGCACGCAACCTCAGATCCTCACAAGATCTCCTTCTCTGCTCCTCTCTTATCTCCTCTTCCCACAATCGCGTACAAGATTTCTCCCGTGCATCCTCCATACTCTGGAACGCTCTACCTCAGCACATCAGACTCTCCACTACCGTGGAAAGCTTCAAGAGGAACCTCAAGACCCACCTCTTCCAACAAGCCTACAACCTACAATAGCCCTCAGTCCAGTAGACCACTGAGCAACCAGCTCTGTCCTCACCTATTGTACCCTCACCCATTCCCTGTAGACTGTGAGCCCTCGCGGGCAGGGTCCTCTCTCCTCCTATACCAGTCTGTCTTGTACTGTTAATGATTGTTGTACGTATACCCTCTCTCACTTGTAAAGTGCCATGGAATAAATGGCGCTATAATAATAAATAATAATAATCTAATCAAGGCACTGTCTTCTAGATGTGTCCCCTAAATGATTTTTTGCAAACTGCAAAAAAAACAAAGCTGCAAATGGGAATTTGTATGCCTTTGATTTAAATGTTGGACAGGGGCATTTACCAAGTGGGGGACTACAATTCCTTCTGACCATCGGTGACGTGATCGCGGGGCGCTGATGGGTTGTCATGACAACCAGTGGTCTGTTAATGACCCTCATGACTGTCATCCTGTTTCTCATGTCATCATGTATCATAGAAGATCTTTCTGCTATACAGAGCAATGCTGATCAGACGATCGCAGCTTCAAGTCTCTAATGGGGACTAGTAAACAAAAAAGGTTTAAAAAATATGAAACCCCCCACAAAAGTTCAACACAACACCCTTTTGCCTATTAAAGGGAACCTGTCAGGTCCAATATGCACCCAGAACCATGAGCAGTTCTGGGTGCATATTGCTAATCCCTGCCTAACTGTCCCTGTATACACTAGCATAGATAAAGAGATCTTTAGAAAAGTGTTTCTAAAGCTCTTTTATCATATGCTAATGAGCACAGAGACTAGTCCTTTGGGCATTAATGTCACTTGCTAGTCGGCTTCATTAGCATATTAGTACAACCCTGTGGGTGTGTTATCATGTTAATTAATGCGCAGTGTTAGAGGATGATCTCACTCACATCTCCGCTGCCAGCACTTCCGAAGCTGGATTTCGTCTCAGTGTGCATGATCCTGAAGTTTTGGTCATGCGCACTACTTCAGTTTTAAGCCAGGATGTGTACACCCAGCTTCATAGTGCGCATGATCGTAACGCCGGGGTCATGCGCACTGAGCTGAAATCCAGCGTCAGGCAGCGATGGCAGCGGAGAGGTGAATGAGATCATCCTGTGATGCATTCATTAGCATGTTAGCACACCCACAGGGTCGTTCTAACATGCTAATGGAGCCAACTAACCGGGGAACTAACGCCCAGGGGACTAGTCCCATCGCCCATTAGCATGCGATAAAAGATCTTTAGAAATACTGTTGCCAAAGATC
This sequence comes from Anomaloglossus baeobatrachus, assembly GCF_048569485.1. Classification (NCBI taxonomy): domain Eukaryota; kingdom Metazoa; phylum Chordata; class Amphibia; order Anura; family Aromobatidae; genus Anomaloglossus; species Anomaloglossus baeobatrachus. The sequence goes on along the minus strand of NC_134353.1, from coordinate 294,994,242 downwards.
TCTTTGTCTATGCTAATGTATACAGGGACAGTTAGGCAGGGATTAGCAATATGCACCCAGAACGGCACGTGGTTCTGAGTGCATATTTGACCTGATAGGTTCCCTTTAAAAATAAAGCAATAAAAATATGTATATTTGCTATCGCTGTATTCAAGAATGGCTGATCTATCAATATATAAAATAAATTATTCTGATTGGTAGATGCTGTAATGTCAAAAAAATCAAAACACCAGAATTATTTTATTTTTGTTTGCTGCAACATTGTAATAAAATGCAATCAAAACTTTGTATATACCCCAAAGTGATATCTATAGCAACATCAGCTCAGGCTGCAAAAGATAAGCCCTCACTCAACCTCAGATCCCGAAAAATAAAAACATTATGGGTCATGTAATTTTTAACACAAGCAAAAAATGTTTTATTTACAAGTTTCAGAATTTTTTTTCACCAATTAACGCCTTCACAACCAGCCAAAATGTTTTTGACCTCATCGCAGGGCACCAATGGGTTGCAATGAAAGCTATGGGTCAGCTGGCTACCCCTATGCCTGTCATGATGATCTTAATGTGAGTAATGTCTGTGAGCTGGCATTCATAGGAGACCATGTTTTGTTCTATATAGAGCAGTGGGGATGCACTGCTCTGTATAAGAGAAGTAATCAGATGATTGCAGTTTCAAGTCACCTAAAGGGACTAGTAAATACAATTAAAAGTTAAAAGAATTTTTTTTTAGAAAAATAACAAAAACACAATGGTTCAATTCACCCCCTTTTGCCCCATTGAAATTAAAACAATTTAATAAAAATAAAAAATATACATATTTGCTGTTGGTTCATTCAAAAATGTCCGCTCTATTGAAAAATAAAAAAAAATTATTGGTAAATACAGTAATTAGAAAAAATAAAACACCAAAATTAAGTTTTTTGGGCCACCGCAACATTGCAATAACATACAATAACAGGCGATTAAAACATTCAATCTACCCAAAAATGGTATCACTAAAACGTCAACTCAGGGCACAATAAATAAATCATTACACAGTCCAAGATCCCAAAAAATGAGAACACTACGGGTCTCGGATAATTGCAACAAAAGTAAATTTCTAAAAAAAAAATCACCACTTAAATAAAAAAGAAAAAACTGCATGTTTGGTATCTATGTACTCGTACTGACTTGAAGAGTCATATTGCAAAGTCAGTTTTACCATATATTAAACATGGAAAATTAAAACCCAAAAAAACAATTATGGAATTGCAATTTTTTAGCTGTTTTACTGCGCTTGTAATTTTTGCCCCATATTCCAGGACATTATATGGTAAAATGAAGAGTGTTACTCAAAAGTACAACTCATTCGGCAAAAAAAAAAACCCCCACATACAGCTATACAGCTATATTGATGGAAAAATAAAAAGTTATGGCTCTTGGAAGACTGGGAGGAAAAAACAAAAGCACAAAAATGGAAAATCGCAAGATCATGAAGGGGTTAAATAAAATAAAACTATACATGTTTGGTATCTACTTACTGATAGTGACCTGGAGAATCATATTCCAGGTTGGTTTTACCATACAGAGAATTTAAAACATAAAAAATTGCACTTTTTTGCAGTTTTAATGCCCTTGCTAATTCCTTCCATTACACTATATGGTAATATGAAGGGAGTGATCCAGAAATACAACTTGTCATGCAAACATAAGGCCTAATACGGCTATATTGATGGAAAAAGAAAAAAAAAACAACATGGCTTTGGAAAAAGGGATGAAAAAGAGTATTTGAAAAAAAGCAAAACAGAAAATCTCCTGGGAGTAAAGGTTAAATATTAGTTAAAATATTACTATTAAAAGTATATTAAAGGGAACCTGTCAGCACATTTGGGGCCTATAACCTGCGGCCACCACCAGTGGGCTCTTATATACTGCATTCTAACATGCTGTATATAAAAGCCCAGGCTGCTGTGTAGAACGTAAAAAAACACTTTATAATACTCACCTAAACGGTCGCTGCGGTGGACTTGGGTCATATGGGTGTGTCCTTTCTCCATTGCCGGCGCCTCCTCTTTCAGCCATCTTCGTCCTCCTTCTGAAGCCTGTGTGCATGATGCATCCTACGTCATACACACTCGCCGATCCTGCAAATCTCAGGGCAGATCAAAGTGCGCCTGTGCAGGACCTCAATGCCGGCGAGTGTGGATGATGTAAGACGCGTCATGCACTTCGGCTTCAGAAGAAGGATGACAAAGATGGCTGAAAGAGGAGGCGCCGGCACTGGAGAACGGAGACCCCCATATGACCCAACTCCACCACAGCGACCATTTAAGTAAGTATTATAAAGTAATTTTTACGTTCTACACAGCGACCTTAGCTCTTATATACAGCATGTTAGAATGTGTATATAAGAGCCCACTGGTGGTGGCCGCAGCTTATAGGCCCCAAATCTGCTGACAGGTTCCCTTTAAGTTTATTAAATATTAATATTAAAAGTTTAAATATTTTGAAAACCATGCACCAATTCCTTCACATGTCACAAATACTTGCTAAATATTCCCTCAATATCAGAAAAAAATATACCAAAAATGTAGCCCTATGTATAGCAAAAGAAGGAGGCAAAAATCATTTTAATATCCAAATGAGAAAAATGTTTAGAGTCATTAAATGCGCAGATACAATAAAAGCAGTAAATATGCTTGGTCAGGAATGGGGGAAAATGGCCCGGTCATGAACAGCTGGTTAAGGAACAGTTGCATGGATAAAGGACTGAATTACATGCATAGTTTTATAGGATACTGTACTCACTGCCAGATTAGATTATCTCAATTTATTTCTAATAAGTACTCATCCTAATTAAATGAATGAAACTTGTCTGTCTGCGATGCTTAACTTTTAATGAAGTGGGACCACAGTGACTATCATAAGTCATGGATGTTAATTTGTATACAGGGCAATTACTGGCAGCTGACTGCTGGGCTGAAATTAATTACTATGACACAATTTATGATTGTCTAGACTGTATTCATATAGAAACATAAGTTGTGAGTAAAAATAAATTGTCTTTCGGAACAGCAAGACATGTGGTACCCAAGCAGCTGGATGCTGCAGGCTCTTGCCAACTTGTTTTAGCTCCATTCGATATTTTGCATTGGAAATGGCATGTGTTTCACTATGGATCCAGATGACTGTTGCTCTGCATTATGTTAATACGTTGGCTTTTAGTGTATATCACCAGCACACTTTGTTTTACTGCTTTTGGAGAAGGGGATTAGGATGCAACTTAAAAGTTTTCTTAACCATTTTCCAAACAAAATGCTATAAAATGAATAAATAAAAGACAGTTAAAAAGTTTTCTTTAATATTAAAACATGTTTACATGTAGGTTTGTATGTGAAATAAAATTTTATAAAATAAATATTAAAGGCTATTCCTAAAATAATGTGTTATCCCCTATCCTGAGACTTGGGCCTTGCAGCCCTATTTTGAATGGAGGGGATCGCTGCAGAGTCCCTTTCTCTGAGCTTTAGGCTGGGGCCACACGGGGATTACTGCGATCCCCTCGCATGACATTTGGCTCACACTGGCATCACAGAAGAGCTGAGTGTCATGTGAGTATCCCTGCGACCGTGGTCCGACTGTGCGAGCGGATCTCAGCTGTGGGGGGCGAGCCGGCACTGAGGAGGGTAGGGTCAGTGCTGCGGAGGGGAGGGCCGGCACGGAGGAGGAGAGGGAGGGATTTATCTTCCTCTCTCCTCCGTTGCCGGCTATTGCCATTCTCGCACTGTACTTGCGGTACACCGGTGTACTGTGAGTGCAGTGCAATCTTTCTCTCGCCCCATAGACTTGAAGGAGTACGAGAGAAAGAGTCACATTACAGTCGCAGCATGCTGCAACTGTTTTCTCGGTCCAATTAGGGCTGACAAAATAATCGCTCATGGCTGCTGGCACATAGGCTAATATTGGTCCTAGTGGAATGCGATGTTTTATCGCATCCCACTCGCCCAATTTTCATGCTGTGTGGCTTAAGCCTGCTTTACATGTTACAATTCTGCATACCATATCGTATGCGATCGTAACCGCCCCCATCGTATGTGCGGCACGTTCAATTTTGTTGAATGTGCCGCACAAATGATTAACCCCCATCACACGTACTTACCCGTCCATACAACCTCAATGTGGGCGGCGAACGTACACTTCCTGGAGTGGGAGGGACGTTCGGTGTCACATCGACGTCACGCGGCAGCCGGCCAATAGAAGCGGAGGGGTGGAGATGAGTGGGACGTAAACATCCCGCCCACCTCCTTCCTTCGGCACTGCTGGCCGGGAGCCGCAGGACGCAGGTAAGATCTGTTCATCGTTCCCGGGGTGTCACACACTGCGATGTGTGCTGCCCCGGGTATGATGAACAACCTGACGTTCAATTCATGAGGAATGAACGACGTGCGTGCGATGAAAGTTTTACAGTTCATTTGCAATCGCACATAACTGTTACACACTACAATGTACCTTACGAAGTCCTGCCATAATAATGCTCCCCTACCGATGCATGCTAGATGCCTATGTCAGAGATTGACAGTGGCATTTAACATGTTAAGAGCTCCAGGTGGACCTCCATTCCCCCATGGCTGTTAAGTGCACATGATGGCTAATTAAATCAACCATCATCTGCTGGGACACTTTTTGTCATACATGTATATCAAATGTTGTAAAGGGGTTATTTTCAATATTCATAATTATTATGTAAATAAAATGTCTTGTTTTTTAAAGATCATCTTATTACATTATTAGCCATGATTACCATTAAATATTTATAAATTTATAATTATTGAAATATATGACACTGGACACCTACATGCAACTAAAGAGGTATGTGACCAAGAAAGAGAGGGATGGAGTGCAGCGTCAAATGACTTGGTACCACAATCACCTGACCTCAAGATAACTGAGAAAGCTTGGAATTAGTTATATCAAAGAATGAAGCTGAAACAGCCAAGAAGTGTAAAGGCCGTGCCACACACAGAGATAAATCTGCGGCAGATCTGTGGTTGCAGTGAAATTGTGGACAATCAGTGCCAGGTTTGTGGCTGTTTACAAATGGAACAATATGTCCATGATTTCACTGCAACCACAGATCTGCCAAAGATTTATCTCTGTGTGTGACAGGGCCTTTAGGCACCCTTGGAAACTCCTTCAAGACTTGAGAAAATGCATAGGATGTGGGGTACTTTGCAGAATCTATGGTTTACCACACATCCTGGCTTGGTTCACACGGGTTTCCATACTCTTGTTTGAATATGTGCTTTTTGATGATTTTGGTGACTTCAGTCTGACACATTCCAATTAAAACAATGAAAAATATTACATTGACTGGTGTGTCCAAACTTGTGACTGGTTCTGTACATAAAATAGAAGACCATAGACATTGAAAAGATTCATGAAGATGTAATGACTGCTGCATAGGTGAAACGGCATGGTCTTAACACCTAACTGTAGAAAGGAATGACTTATATTAAAAAAGTTGGAAAAGAAGATGCAAGATCTAAATACAACAAAAAAAACTTTGTAAGTGCAGAGGTTTACTTTTATAAAGTTTTAAATTATATAATGTCCCACGTTTCCATATTTCTGATTACTTTTATTTTCAGGTAAAGATGATATAAGACATGTCTGCACATACTATATATCTGTCCACACTGATGGTTGTCATTTAGTATGTGAAAGTTATTTCTCACACTAGGACATATGAATTAGAGGAATTATGTTAATTTGACTTTTTAAAATTAGGAGAAATAAAACATGACCCAGCATTATTATATGACGTCTTTAAAATGACACAACTTATAATCATAAGTAAATATACTTTCTTTAGCATAACTCATGTCTAGGATGCTGGATTTGGGAAGTTGTCTCAGGAGGTCAACACATGCCCAATCTGTGTCATAAATTTGGTTGAATATAAAAGTGGAATATGGAGCCGCCAGCTTTTTGCACCACCACAGCCTATGTTCTTTGCCCCGTCTAAGGTTTGGTACAGTAGACACGATGGTTTGACTACACGATGCCTGTGGCACCAGCCACACAAGCAGAGGCTAGAGCAGACCTATAGATTTAAGCTTATCATGAGAACAAGGCCATGTGGGTTTTTTTTTAGCCAGTCCATTTTTCTGAGTGTCATGGGATGGAGTACTGGGGAGGGTATTTTGAGTCATTGTACCAAGGGCATAATGATAGCGATTGCAGAGAGCACATTCAGCTAAAATGTATTAGGCTATGTGCGCACGTTGCGTACTGTCCCTGCAGAAATTTCTGCAGCGATTTGAACAGCACACGTGCGCTTCAAATTGCTGCAGAAACAGTCCGTTATGAAAAAAAAAGCCGATTTCATGCGCTCTGACTGCAGCCCCTCCCATAGACAGAGCGGGACCTGCAGGCAGAGTGCAGGAAAGAAGTGACATGTCACTTCTTAGAACGCACGCTTCGGGCAGCAGCCGAAGCGCTGCGCTCTAATACGCCACGTGCGCACGTCTCCTGCACAATCTCCATAGATTGTGCAGGGGACGCAGGACGCATGCAGTTACGCTGCGGTGCAGATCACAGCGTAACTGCATGCAATTACGCAACATGCGCATATAGCCTCACCGCGCTGAGACCCTTTGGATCGCTGCACCGCAATACATGCCACCTGCCAATCAGAGGCTGGTAGCTGACTTTGGCGTACCAGGCATTGGTGTCACATGGCTGTGACATCATGCGTCACTCTAGTAGGCATGCCAATGTCAGCTCCAGCGATCTCTGCGTCGGCTACAGAGGAAGATGCTGTACATTGTGGGAATGGAGGATGGAGAGTAGAATGTTTGTTTTTTTAATGGAGTGGAGAATAGTGGCAGAAAAGGGGATCTATATGCCAGGATGGATCCAGGATAAGGGACATAAAAACAATGGACATGTACAGTACAGACCAAAAGTTTGGACACGCCTTCTCATCTCTAGAACAACTGTTAAGAGGAGACTTTGTGCAGCAGGCCTTCATGGTAAAATAGCTGCTAGGAAACCACTGCTAAGGACAGGCAACAAGCAGAAGAGACTGGTTTGGGCTAAAGAACACAAGGGATGGACATTAGACCAGTGGAAATCTGTGCTTTGGTCTGATGAGTCTAAATTTGAGATCTTTGGATCCAACCACTGTGTCTTTGTAGAAAAGGTGAACGGATGGACTCTACATGGCTGGTTCCCACCGTGAAGCATGGAGGAAGGGGTGTGATGGTGGGGGGGGTGCTTTGCTGGTGACACTGTTGGGGATTTATTCAGAATTGAAGGCATACAGAACCAGCATGCCTACCACAGCATCTTGCAGCGGTGTACTATTCCATCCAGTTTGCGTTTAGTTGGACCATAATTTATTTTTCAACCGGACAATGACCCCAAACAGACCTCCTTTTTGTGTAAGGGCTATTTGACCAAGAAGGAGAGTGATGGGGTGCTACGCCAGATGACCTGGTCTCCACAGTCACCAGACCGGAACCCAATCGAGATGGTTTGGGGTGAGCTGGACCGCAAAGTGAAGGCAAAAGGGCCAACAAGTGCTAAGCATCTCTGGGAACTCCTTCAAGACTGTTGGAAAACCATTTCCAGTGACTACCTCTTGAAGCTCATCAAGGGAATGCCAAGAGTGTGCAAAGTAGTAATGAAAGCAAAAGGTGGCTACTTTGAAGAACCTAGAATATAAGACATATTTTCAGTTGTTTCACACTTTAAGTATTTCCTTCCACATGTTTTAATTCATAGTTTTGATGCTTTCAATGTGAATCTACAATTTTCAGAGTCCTGAAAATAAAGAAAACTCTTTGAATGAGAAGGTATGTCCAAACCTTTGGTCTGTACTGTATATGTGACGCCCCTGGACCATCAGGTCGTCACAGGGTATTGCACAATCTGCCCTCCCGTGCAGTATCCACCTCCCTCTTGGTTATGGGTCCCTAACCAAATGGTGTTGCCTACATCAGCTAATCAAATCCTAGATACACCCTGCGCCACACCCACCTGACACACCAGTGGATGGCTTGAGTGGAATAGAGTCGCCCATCTGGGGGTCAGGGTGGGGAGGTGAGGAGTGTAGTCAGTTAGTGAGTTAGTCAGTAGTGAGTGGTGGTGAAGGAGCCCTCGAGCTGTGAGGAGCTCTGAGGAGGCTGGGGTCGGGGACTCCCATAAGGAAACTGTCTAGGTAGAAGACAGTGGTCTGGGCCTAGAGGAGTTGGACCACCAGTTGCAGGGGATCATGGCAAGGGGCTCGGGTCTGTCGAGTAGGACGGCCAGCGACCTTGCACCATCACTGGGCTGGGACCAAGGCACGACGGGGTACGTGGACTCTAGGTCGGGGAGTAGCTGCAAGCAACCCGATAATTTACTCGTGGAGAACGGAGCCTTCAAGATTCATTCCCAACCACTCCAAAATTGTGGTACTAGCGCAACAAGGGGGATAGGACTTTCCACCCAAAACTGTCCAGAAAATCCCAAGCGTGAACCCCAAGAGCAAGCTCCCCCACTTAGCCATAGTGGGGAGCGGAACCCGGCAAGTTTCACACTACCAGAACAACCAGAGAAGTAAACTTAGTGACAGGAGGCAGGTCATGGACCTTCAGGTAGCACCATTGGGGACGGGACCCGAACTAGCTTCCCTCAGCGGCAGCAGTGTCCAGAGACTTGGTTTATCCTGTTGTCGGTGTCTGCTTAATGGACTGAGTGAGTACAAGAGTGATCCATGCATCCCACAGCCTTATCTACACACCGAGTCCCGGGGCAGTCCTCCCCTACCCGTGGAGGGATCTAACACCTTGCTGCCCTGTTCCATCATCTCTGGGTACTCCCAACTGCAGCGGTGGTACTCCTAATTACCACACACCATGGGTGGCATCACGAACTCTATCTTATCTTATCTCTATAATCCCTTGTAAATACTCCCTTCATTTGAGAGGCCGCATGACCCCGGGGTCCGGAGACACTCGAGCCACTGCGAATCCGGATCCGAGCAGCTCGGCTGCTGACAAGGGGGTGGCACATATCCCAGGATGGATCCAGGATGAAGGATATGTATGTGGCGGATATATATAACAGGATGAAGACATATATGCTATAATGGGGCCCCGAATGAGGGACATATATAACAGGAAAGGACCCAGGATGGGAAATATATATCAGGAAGGTGCCAAGGATGGGGGACATACATACCTGGAAGTGACTCAAGATGAGGTACATATATACCTGGTTGGTAGGGGACCAGGATGGATGACATCAGTACAGGACGGGAAAAAAATATATACCAGGATGAAACAAGAATGGAGAACATATATATCAGGATGAACGTCATACATACCAGGATGGGGGACATATATATAAGGATGGAGAGGACATATATATCTGGATGGGCCAGGATGGGGGACATATATACCAGAAAAGGACCCAGTATGGAGGACATATAAACCTGGATGGGGCCCAGCATGGTGGACATTGGCTCATATATCTAACATGCGGAGGGGGAAACCAGGTCCAAATCTGGAGCAGGGGAGACTTGTTCTGTGGGATGACAGATCACATTTCTTTATCTGGCATTTGATGGACAAGTCTGTTTTTTGTACCTGATGGGAACATTACTAATCTGACTGCATTGTGCCAGTTGTACAATTTGGTGGAGGAGAGGTAAACCTAAGGGGTTGTTTTTCAGAACATGGCCTTCGTATCTTAGTTCTAGTGAAGGGAAATCTTAATTCATCAGCATAGAAGACATTATGGGCAAATGTATTTCTCCAACTTTGTGGTAACAGGAAAGGCCATTTATTTTTCCCAGCAGGACTATACCCGAACATAAAGCAAGATCAATAAAGGCATGTTTTGGTAAGTTTGAGCAGAGGCCGTCCTGATACGAGTTGAGCGCGGTTCGTGGTTCGTGGTTCTCCAGTTCTAGGCTCGAGTGATTTTGGGGCCTGTTCTAGATCGAACTAGAACTCGAGCTTTTTGCAAAAGCTCGATAGTTCTAGAAACGTTCGAGAACGGTTCTAGCAGCAAAAAAACAGCTAAATCCTAGCTTGGTTTCTGCTGTAATAGTGTAAGTCACTCTGTGAATCACACTATTATGACATTTCAGTGTATAGTGTGCGTGAACAGCGCCTTCAGATCACTGCTGTTTCTATAATGGCGATCGCCATTTTTTTTTTCTTGTCCTCCTTCCCTAAGCGCGCGCGTCTTGTGGGGCGGGCCAGCATGTCAGCCAATCCCAGACACACACACAGCTAAGTGGACTTTGAGCCAGAGAAGCAACGGCATGTGTGATAGGATGTCCATGTCACATGTCCCTGCATTATAAAACCGGACATTTTCTTCCAGGACGCCATTATCTGCCTTCTGCGTCTTTGGTGTCAGACATCATTGTCGCAGCTCCGTCCTCCTGAGTCCTATCGCCGATACAGCTGTATGCGCTGCATACACAGCGTTAGACAGCTTAGGGAGAGCACTTTATAGCAGTCCTTTTAAGGGCTCAAACCGGCAGGGTCAGAGAGCCATAGGTGACAGGTCCTGAAAACAGCAACAGCGTCTGTGTAGCCAAGGTCAGGGATTTCCTCCCTGCATTTCACCATTAGGAGGGAAAAGAAAGGCAGGCTTCCATTCCTCTACCCAGAGCACCACAATCCTGCCACTGTACCCTCTTGTCCTCTGCACACTCCAACTCATTATAACTAAGCCATTATACTAGCAAACACTCAGTGTACCTAGTGGCATCCTAAACGTGGCTATTGGACTTTGCTATAGTCCCACTAGTGCAAAGACATTTGCAGAGCACGTCTGCCTGCATTGCACACTCCAACTTTTTTAAACTAAGCAATTTTACTAGCAAACACTCAGTGTACCTAGTGGCATCCTATACGTGGCTATTGGACTTTGCTATAGTCCCACTAGTGCAAAGACATTTGCTTAGCACGTCTGCCTGCATTGCACACTCCAACTTTTTTAAACTAAGCCATTATACTAGCAAACACTCAGTGTACCTAGTGGCATCCTAAACGTGGCTATTGGACTTTGCTATAGTCCCACTAGTGCAAAGACATTTGCAGAGCACGTCTGCCTGCATTGCACACTCCAACTTTTTTAAACTAAGCCATTATACTAGCAAACAGTCAGTGTACCTAGTGGCATCCTAAACGTGGCTATTGGACTTTGCTATAGTCCCACTAGTGCAAAGACATTTGCAGAGCACGTCTGCCTGCATTGCACACTCAAACTTTTTTAAACTAAGCCATTATACTAGCAAACACTCAGTGTACCTAGTGGCATCCTAAACGTGGCTATTGGACTTTGCTATAGTCCCACTAGTACAAAGACATTTGCATAGCACGTTTGCCTGCATTGCACACTCCAACTTTTTTAAACTAAGCCATTTTACTAGCAAACACTCTGTGTACCTAGTGGCATCCTAAACGTGGCTATTGGACTTTGCTATAGTCCCACTAGTGCAAAGACATTTGCAGAGCACGTCTGCCTGCATTGCACACTCCAACTTTTTTAAACTAAGCCATTATACTAGCAAACACTCAGTGTACCTAGTGGCATCCTAAATGTGGCTATTGTACTTTTGTCTATTCACACAATTGTAAACATATTTGCAGCACGTCTGCCTGCATTGCACACTCAAACTTTTTTAAACTCAGCCATTATACTAGCAAACACTCAGTGCACCTATTGGCATCCTAAACGTGGCTATTGTACTTTTGTCTATTCACACTATTGGAACGATATTTGCAGCACGTCTGCCTGCATTGCACAGTCAAACTTTTTTAAACTCAGCCATTATACTAGCAAACACTCAGTGTACCTAGTGGCATCCTAAACGTGGCTATTGTACTTTTGTCTATTCACACTATTGTAACGATATTTGCAGCATGTCTGCCTGCATTGCACACTCAAACTTTTTTAAACTCAGCCATTATACTAGCAAACACTCAGTGTACCTAGTGGCATCCTAAACGTGGCTATTGTACTTTTGTCTATTCACACTATTGTAAACATATTTGCAGCACGTCTGCCTGCATTGCACACTCAAACTTTTTTAAACTCAGCCATTATACTAGCAAACACTCAGTGTACCTAGTGGCATCCTAAACGTGGCTATTGTACTTTTGTCTATTCACACTATTGGAACGATATTTGCAGCACATCTGCCTGCATTGCACATTCAAACTTTCTTAAACTCAGCCATTATACTAGCAAACACTCAGTGTACCTAGTGGCATCCTAAACGTGGCTATTGTACTTTTGTCTATTCACACTATTGTAAACATATTTGCAGCACGTCTGCCTGCATTGCACACTCAAACTTTTTTAAACTCAGCCATTATACTAGCAAACACTCAGTGTACCTAGTGGCATCCTAAACGTGGCTGATGTACTTTTGTCTATTCACACTATTGTAAACATATTTGCAGCACGTCTGCCTGCATTGCACACTCAAACTTTTTTAAACTAAGCCATTATACTAGCAAACACTCAGTGTACCTAGTGGCATCCTAAACGTGGCTATTGTACTTTTGTCTATTCACACTATTGGAACAATATTTGCAGCACGTCTGCCTGCATTGCACACTCAAACTTTTTTAAAATCAGCCATTATACTAGCAAACACTCAGTGTACCTAGTGGCATCCTAAACGTGGCTATTGTACTTTTGTCTATTCACACTATTGGAACGATATTTGCAGCACGTCTGCCTGCATTGCACACTCAAACTTTTTTAAACTCAGCCATTATACTAGCAAACACTCAGTGTACCTAGTGGCATCCTAAACGTGGCTATTGTACTTTTGTCTATTCACACTATTGTAAACATATTTGCAGCACGTCTGCCTGCATTGCACACTCAAACTTTTTTAAACTCAGCCATTATACTAGCAAACACTCAGTGTACCTATTGGCATCCTAAACGTGGCTATTGTACTTTTGTCTATTCACACTATTGTAAACATATTTGCAGCACGTCTGCCTGCATTGCACACTCAAACTTTTTTAAACTCAGCCATTATACTAGCAAACACTCAGTGTACCTAGTGGCATCCTAAACGTGGCTATTGTACTTTTGTCTATTCACACTATTGTAAACATATTTGCAGCACGTCTGCCTGCATTGCACACTCCAACTTTTTTAAACTCAGCCATTATACTAGCAAACACTCAAGGTACCTATTGGCATCCTAAACGTGGCTATTGTACTTTTGTCTATTCACACTATTGTAAACATATTTGCAGCACGTCTGCCTGCATTGCACACTCAAACTTTTTTAAACTAAGCCATTATACTAGCAAACACTCAGTGTACCTAGTGGCATCCTAAACGTGGCTATTGTACTTTTGTCTATTCACACTATTGGAACGATATTTGCAGCACGTCTGCCTGCATTGCACACTCAAACTTTTTTAAACTCAGCCATTATACTAGCAAACACTCAGTGTACCTAGTGGCATCCTAAACGTGGCTATTGTACTTTTGTCTATTCACACAATTGTAAACATATTTGCAGCACGTCTGCCTGCATTGCACACTCAAACTTTTTTAAACTAAGCCATTATACTAGCAAACACTCAGTGTACCTAGTGGCATCCTAAACGTGGCTATTGTACTTTTGTCTATTCACACTATTGGAACGATATTTGCAGCACGTCTGCCTGCATTGCACACTCAAACTTTTTTAAACTCAGCCATTATACTAGCAAACACTCAGTGTACCTAGTGGCATCCTAAACGTGGCTATTGTACTTTTGTTTATTCACACTATTGGAACGATATTTACAGCACGTCTGCCTGCATTGCACACTCAAACTTTTTTAAACTCAGCCATTATACTAGCAAACACTCAGTGTACCTATTGGCATCCTAAACGTGGCTATTGTACTTTTGTCTATTCACACTATTGTAACCATATTTGCAGCACGTCTGCCTGCATTGCACACTCAAACTTTTTTAAACTCAGCCATTATACTAGCAAACACTCAGTGTACCTAGTGGCATCCTAAACGTGGCTATTGTACTTTTGTCTATTCACACTATTGTAAACATATTTGCAGCACGTCTGCCTGCATTGCACACTCAAACTTTTTTAAACTCAGCCATTATACTAGCAAACACTCAGTGTACCTATTGGCATCCTAAACGTGGCTATTGTACTTTTGTCTATTCACACTATTGTAAACATATTTGCAGCACGTCTGCCTGCATTGCACACTCAAACTTTTTTAAACTCAGCCATTATACTAGCAAACACTCAGTGTACCTAGTGGCATCCTAAACGTGGCTATTGTACTTTTGTCTATTCACACTATTGGAACGATATTTGCAGCACGTCTGCCTGCATTGCACACTCAAACTTTTTTAAACTCAGCCATTATACTAGCAAACACTCAGTGTACCTATTGGCATCCTAAACGTGGCTATTGTACTTTTGTCTATTCACACTATTGTAAACATATTTGCAGCACGTCTGCCTGCATTGCACACTCAAACTTTTTTAAACTAAGCCATTATTCTAGCAAACACTCAGTGTACCTAGTGGCATCCTAAACGTGGCTATTGTACTTTTGTCTATTCACACTATTGGAACGATATCTGCAGCACGTCTGCCTGCAAGGCACACTCAAACTTTTTTAAACTCAGCCATTATACTAGCAAACACTCAGTGTACCTAGTGGCATCCTAAACGTGGCTATTGTACTTTTGTCTATTCACACTATTGTAAACATATTTGCAGCACGTCTGCCTGCATTGCACACTCAAACTTTTTTAAACTCAGCCATTATACTAGCAAACACTCAGTGTATCTATTGGCATCCTAAACGTGGCTATTGTACTTTTGTCTATTCACACTATTGTAAACATATTTGCAGCACGTCTGCCTGCATTGCACACTCAAACGTTTTTAAACTCAGCCATTATACTAGCAAACACTCAGTGTACCTAGTGGCATCCTAAACGTGGCTATTGTACTTTTGTCTATTCACACTATTGGAACGATATTTGCAGCACGTCTGCCTGCATTGCACACTCAAACTTTTTTAAACTCAGCCATTATACTAGCAAACACTCAGTGTACCTATTGGCATCCTAAACGTGGCTATTGTACTTTTGTCTATTCACACTATTGTAAACATATTTGCAGCACGTCTGCCTGCATTGCACACTCAAACTTTTTTAAACTAAGCCATTATACTAGCAAACACTCAGTGTACCTAGTGGCATCCTAAACGTGGCTATTGGACTTTTGTCTATTCACACTATTGGAACGATATTTGCAGCACGTCTGCCTGCATTGCACACTCAAACTTTTTTAAACTAAGCCATTATACTAGCAAACACTCAGTGTACCTAGTGGCATCCTAAACGTGGCTATTGTACTTTTGTCTATTCACACTATTGTAAACATATTTGCAGCACGTCTGCCTGCATTGCACACTCAAACTTTTTTAAACTAAGCCATTATACTAGCAAACACTCAGTGTACCTAGTGGCATCCTAAACGTGGCTATTGGACTTTTGTCTATTCACACTATTGTAAACATATTTGCAGCACGTCTGCCTGCATTGCACACTCAAACTTTTTTAAACTAAGCCATTATACTAGCAAACACTCAGTGTACCTAGTGGCATCCTAAACGTGGCTATTGGACTTTTGTCTATTCACACTATTGTAAACATATTTGCAGCACGTCTGCCTGCATTGCACACTCAAACTTTTTTAAACTCAGCCATTATACTAGCAAACACTCAGTGTACCTAGTGGCATCCTAAACGTGGCTATTGTACTTTTGTCTATTCACACTATTGGAACGATATTTGCAGCCCGTCTGCCTGCATTGCACACTCAAACTTTTTTAAACTAAGCCATTATACTAGCAAACACTCAGTGTACCTAGTGGCATCCTAAACGTGGCTATTGTACTTTTGTCTATTCACACTATTGGAACGATATTTGCAGCACGTCTGCCTGCATTGCACACTCAAACTTTTTTAAACTCAGCCATTATACTAGCAAACACTCAGTGTACCTATTGGCATCCTAAACGTGGCTATTGTACTTTTGTCTATTCACACTATTGGAACGATATTTGCAGCACGTCTGCCTGCATTGCACACTCAAACTTTTTTAAACTCAGCCATTATACTAGCAAACACTCAGTGTACCTAGTGGCATCCTAAACGTGGCTATTGTACTTTTGTCTATTCACACAATTGTAAACATATTTGCAGCACGTCTGCCTGCATTGCACACTCAAACTTTTTTAAACTAAGCCATTATACTAACAAACACTCAGTGTACCTAGTGGCATCCTAAACGTGGCTATTGTACTTTTGTCTATTCACACTATTGGAACGATATTTGCAGCACGTCTGCCTGCATTGCACACTCAAACTTTTTTAAACTCAGCCATTATACTAGCAAACACTCAGTGTACCTAGTGGCATCCTAAACGTGGCTATTGTACTTTTGTCTATTCACACTATTGTAAACATATTTGCAGCACGTCTGCCTGCATTGCACACTCAAACTTTTTTAAACTCAGCCATTATACTAGCAAACACTCAGTGTACCTAGTGGCATCCTAAACGTGGCTATTGTACTTTTGTCTATTCACACTATTGGAACGATATTTGCAGCACGTCTGCCTGCATTGCACACTCAAACTTTTTTAAACTCAGCCATTATACTAGCAAACACTCAGTGTACCTATTGGCATCCTAAACGTGGCTATTGTACTTTTGTCTATTCACACTATTGTAAACATATTTGCAGCACGTCTGCCTGCATTGCACACTCAAACTTTTTTAAACTAAGCCATTATACTAGCAAACACTCAATGTACCTAGTGGCATCCTAAACGTGGCTATTGGACTTTTGTCTATTCACACTATTGTAAACATATTTGCAGCACGTCTGCCTGCATTGCACACTCAAACTTTTTTAAACTCAGCCATTATACTAGCAAACACTCAGTGTACCTAGTGGCATCCTAAACGTGGCTATTGTACTTTTGTCTATTCACACTATTGGAACGATATTTGCAGCACGTCTGCCTGCATTGCACACTCAAACTTTTTTAAACTAAGCCATTATACTAGCAAACACTCAGTGTACCTAGTGGCATCCTAAACGTGGCTATTGTACTTTTGTCTATTCACACTATTGGAACGATATTTGCAGCACGTCTGCCTGCATTGCACACTCAAACTTTTTTAAACTCAGCCATTATACTAGCAAACACTCAGTGTACCTATTGGCATCCTAAACGTGGCTATTGTACTTTTGTCTATTCACACTATTGGAACGATATTTGCAGCACGTCTGCCTGCATTGCACACTCAAACTTTTTTAAACTCAGCCATTATACTAGCAAACACTCAGTGTACCTAGTGGCATCCTAAACGTGGCTATTGTACTTTTGTCTATTCACACTATTGTAAACATATTTGCAGCACGTCTGCCTGCATTGCACACTCAAACTTTTTTAAACTCAGCCATTATACTAGCAAACACTCAGTGTACCTAGTGGCATCCTAAATGTGGCTATTGGACTTTTGTCTATTCACACTATTGGAACGATATTTGCAGCACGTCTGCCTGCATTGCACACTCAAACTTTTTTAAACTCAGCCATTATACTAGCAAACACTCAGTGTACCTAGTGGCATCCTAAACGTGGCTATTGTACTCTTGTCTATTCACACTATTGTAAACATATTTGCAGCACGTCTGCCTGCATTGCACACTCAAACTTTTTTAAACTAAGCCATTATACTAGCAAACACTCAGTGTACCTAGTGGCATCCTAAACGTGGCTATTGGACTTTTGTCTATTCACACTACTGCAAATCTATGTGCAGCACCTCTGCATGACAACCTCCTGCTCTGTTTTTAATAAGCTATAATGATAGCACAAAATACTGCCATTTAGTGGCATCATAGAACTGGCTGTTGTATTCCATTAGTGCCCCACTGGTGACAAGCTATTTCTAGCACCTCTACATCACACCCTCATGCACATTTTGCTACGCTAATGTTATAGCAAACTCATGGAATTCATTCCTGCATTTCATAATTCGGAGGGATAGAAAGTCAGGCTTCCTTTAGCTTTTCCTTCTGTTCATAGACAGCATCTCCAAGAGCAATTTCCCCTCCACGTCTAAGTGTGTAGAGGCAGCTAGTGCGCATGCGTGTGCCGATGTACCCCAGCTGCAGCATAATTACAGTGTTTCGCGTAGTGAGTATGCTCAGCCTGACTGTGTTATTCCTGACGCTAAGTCTTCTTTTCGGGATACAGCGCATGCTCCCACACTAAGTGTGAAAAGCCTCTTTGCACAGGTGCTTGCATTCCGTGCCGGGTCTAAGTCCTGTTTTTTGCCTAGACACCATGCTAAAGCTGATAGTCTTTTTTCAGAGACTGTATTTCATGCTACTGAGCATGCTCAGGCACTTCCTGCATCAGAGACTAGGTCCGTTAATGAACTCTTTGGCCCTGCCCCTGATGTGGGGGTCCCATATAGACCACAGGGCATCAGGTGTCCTCCCAAATGGCTTGCAGAGGCCCACACCTATGACTTGTCACCGCATTATTGATGGTCAGACGATGACTGGTGAGGTGTTTGGGTCATGGCAGCCATGAGGTCATCATTGAAGTTGCGTTTCCAAATAGGACGCTAGTTATGCCACTCATGACGTGTCACTCTACTTTTGTCTCCAGGAGGTGCATTGTGGTTCACCCTGGTTTGGGGCGGACCCAGGTTATAAAAGGGGCTGGAGCCAACAAGGAGGTGCGCAGTCTTCTATTATGCTCCGAAAGAGCACACCTCCATGTGTTGAACCCATTGCGGCTTTAGGCCAGAGGTAGGCAGGGATAGGGTGGTGGATGCAGGCCACCACCACAGTTGGTAACGCAGAACGGTTAAGACCAGCTCCTGTCCTACCAGTCCTGCTTGTGCAGCCCAGTGGCATTAACAGGCCTGCTGCTGATGCGCCTGCTGTCCACAGGTGTGGCCCCTACGCACACGGTCAGCGTACTCAATGGCCCCTGTGTTGTTAACAGGGAGTTCCTGGGCTGGGTGGGCATGTGGACCCTGTGACGCTAACAGGGCTCACAGTCTCCAGATCCGAATGGCGTCTAACTCGGTTCAGGCTACTATTAGTTTCATAGCCACACAGCTCTGTATCCTCCACCAAACCTTCCAGTTGCCAACCTCTCCTTTTCCAACTGGGAGCACGGTGGACACTGACTGCTGATGGGGATATATACCTTTCTCTTTCTTTTCTTATTAATTTTCGTTATATAGCGGTCACAGATTATATACCACTTTATCCAAATCTGCCAGTCCCACTGTAACAGATGGTGTTTCTTCAGCAAATGTTACAGTTGCTTAACCACCAAATCCACGGACCAAAACTTTTTTCCCCTTTCCAACAGCATCTGTCCTTTTTCAACTCATTTTGGGATATGACCAAAAGTGCAACTGTGCAGGGACACCGTACTCAACGCCATCTCAGCACAGCAGCCATCCCTCGGTCCCTCCGATGTGGACAAGTAAAAGACCATTTCCTCCTATCCATGACAAAGCGTTGAGATTCACTCTGTGCAGCACTGGTGTTTAGTGGAAAAGTAGATCTAAGATTGCGTACCACATTCTGCAGATACTCCTGTATACGTGCGTCCATTTCTATGGCAGGAATTAGTTCGCCAAATTTTGTCTTGTACCGGGGATCTAACAGTGTGGCAACCCAGTATTCAGGATTACTTCAAATTCATACAATCCGAGGGTCATGTAGGTAGTGCAGCAAGAAGGCGCTCATGTGTCTTGTGCATCCAGGAGGACCAAGTCCTTGGTGTGTTGGTGGCAGAGAGGTGAGAATCGTGCCTCCTTCCTCTGCCCTCTCCCCACAACCTCGCACAACCGAAATGTGAGCAAGCTCTCACTCATCTGCTGAGTCTTCCATGCCCATCGCCAGTTCGTCCTCCATTTCTTCATGGGCTCCTGCACTTTCATCAACACTTTTTGCTGATACTATGCGCCCTTGTTAATCCCTCTCCCTCACCATGACTGCCGCATAGGTGCCGCTGACCATCTGGACCTCGTAGATCTTGTTATCCCTTCCGCACATGACTCCTCCTGTACTTCCTCCCCTTCCTCTTGTCCCAACACCTGACTCCGAATAATAATTACAGTGTGCTCCATCATGTAGATGACCAGAATTGTCACGCTGAGAATGACATTGCCAGTGCTAAACATCTTCGTCGACATTTGTGAACTGTGTAGCAGGGTGCATAGGTCCTTGATCTGACACCACTCCAGCAGCGTGATCTGCACCACCTCTTGATCAAGTTATCCCAGGATATATGTCATACCGTATTTCAGCAGGGCTCTGCGGTGCTGCCACACACGCTGCAACATGTGCAGATTCCAATTCCTGCGTGTCGGAACATCGCATTTCCGGCGTTTAACTGCCAGACCCTAAGACTTCCGGAGTGATGAAAGTTGTTGAGCTGCTGTGTGTGCACGATGGAAGTGAGCACATAGCGAGCGTGCCCGCTGCACAAGGCCATGTAGGCCGTGATGGTGTTTTAAAAATTGCTGGAGAATTCGGTTCAACACGTGAGCCATACAAGGCACGTGTGTCACATTGCCCTGAGGATGGCCCGCAGCCAGGTTTGCATCATTGCCGCACACGGCTGTTAAGTCACCAACGGAGTCCGCTCCGTCAATTTGTACTCCGGTCGCCAGGTGACAACGTGTTCCTTTCATGAATAGTGCTGATGATGGGAGAGTAGTCGATGCCAGCGGCGCAGGTGGACGCAGGTTATGCTCACCCACTGGGCTGCATTACCTTGACAGATGCAGAATCTCTGGCTGAATGTAGCTGGTGGGTATCTCACAGATGAAATACCATCATTCAGCTACAACCAATGGGAAGACACCACACCCTTTTTTATGCCCATCCTGTCTGCAGACCACTGCCAGACATAGCTATGAACCTCTGGTTAATTTTACCCCCAGTTCAGTTTTATGATTTTGTGTGCTTGTTACCTGACTACTTTTCCTGCTTGCTGTTTATGTACCTTGTTGGCCGATCCGCATTTCACCTCTGCTTGTTTTCTGATTAAGTCCTGGCCGTCCCATTGTGTTCCTGTTCCTTAATTAATGTTTTGACCCTGCCTGACTACTATTCTCTGGAATAGCGATGTGACTCACATTTCCCATACATTTCAAAGTAAAACTTTGACCGCCTGATGGCATTGAGCTCTGCTGCCAGCATAGTAAGGAGGTGTGTGGTAGTCCTTGTGCGCAGTTGCAAGGAAGGGTGGCCTGACCACACAGGGTTTGCGCCAAGGTGGAGGACCCACACAAGGTTGAAGAGGCAGAAGCAGTGTATTAACTTCTACATACAGAAGAAGGATTGAAACAACTCGTGGGGACGGCAAGACTTGTACAGCAGACCCTTCTCCATATCTCACCATAGTTTGCCAGTGCCCAGTCAGTGACATGTAATGACCCTGTCTATGCTTACTGGTCCAAGTATCTGTGTTGAAATGCACCCTGTCGCACACAGATTTTCTCAAGGAAGTGGTGATGTTGTGTGCGACATGCTGGTGTAGCGCGGGCATGCTTTTCTTGGAGAAGCAGTGGTGATTGGGCATCTGGTACTGGGGCACAGCGACAGACATAAGGTCTGTAAAATCCTGTGTGTCCACTAGGCGTAAAGGCAGCATTTCGGTAGCCAACAGCTTACAGAGGGATAGAGTCAACCACTTAGCTTTGTCATGGGTCGCAGTAAGTGGCCTTTTATTTGACCACATCTGAGGGACAGAGATCTGGCTGCTGTCTGTAGACGGTGTTGAGTAGGGTGTCCCTGGAAAAATGCAGGTTTGTGAGGAAAGTGCAGGCGGAGACATGATGTTGCCTTCATCTTGCCTTCAGATCTGTTCATCTTGTATCATTTTTAAAAAACACAGCAAGCAAGGGTTACTCCAAGCGGAGTCTACCTTTTTTCCAAAAATTGGGCACACAGACACCCCATCAGTGGCAGCACTTGTGCCCTAGTTGCAAACAGGATGTTTTGATTTGCATCAAGCACATTCAAAAATACGCCATAATTAACCGTCCCCAGCATGACACCGGGGTAGGTAGATAAAGTCTTTGCTGAACCATGACTTGGTCATCTTGGCTCCTTTTAAAAACAATGTAAGCAAGGGTTACTCAAAGCGGAGCCTCCCTTTTTTCCAAAAATTGTGCCCCACACACACCCACCCATTCAGTGGCAGCAGTTGTGCCATAGTTGTACACTTCACAGCTAGATTTGCATCAAGCACATTCCAAATCCACAAGCATTTACTCTCCCCAGGATGACACAGGGGTTGTAAATTCCTTCTGGATCCATGACTTGTTAATTTTGATGAACGTCAGTCTGTCCACATTGTCACTGGACAGATGCGTGCGCTTATCTGTCAGCACACACCCAGCAGCACTGAAGACACGTTCAGAGACAACGCTGGCAGCTGTACACGACAAAATCTCCAAGGCGTAACTGGATAGCTCTGGCCATTTTTCTAGATTTGAAGCCCAAAATGAGCAAGGCTCTATTTGCAAAGTCATGGCATCGATGTTCATTTGTAGATACTCCTGTATCATCCTCTCCAGCCGTTGACTATGTGTCAGACTTGTTGTCTCTGGTGGCCTTGCAAAGGAGGGTCTAAAAAAATTATGAAAAGATTCCATTAAATTGCTGTTACCAGCACCAGATACGGTCCTACTGGTATGTGTAGACTGTTGAAGATGACGAGACTGTCCCATGTTTGTCAAGTTACAACTGGGAGATTCCCTCCCTGCACCTGCACGGTTGTTTGGTGGAAAAGCGGATCTAAGATCGAGTAACAGCTTCTGCTGATACTCCTGCATAAGTGCGTCCCTTTCTATGGCTGGAATTATGTCACAAAATTTGGACTTGTACCGGGGATCTAATAGTGTGGCAAGCCAGTAGTCATCATCACTTCTAATTTTGACAATACGAGGGTCATGTTGGAGGTAGTGCAACAAGAAGGCACTCATGTGTCTTGCGCAGCCATGCGGACCAAGTCCACGCTGTGTTTGTGGCATAGAGGTGCTAACCGTTCTTTCTTCCTCTGACATCTCCCCCCAACCTCTTTCAACTGAAATTTGACCAAGGTCCCCCTCATCTGCTGAGTCTTTCATGTCCATGGACAGTTCGTCCTTCATATCTTCATGTCCTCCTGCACCTTCCTCAACATCTCGCCTGCTACCATGTGCCCTTGTTGATCCCTGTCCCCCATGGTCCCATGCCTGCCGCGTTGGTGATGATGAACGTCTGGACCTTGGTGATGTTGTTGTATCTTGCGCATATGAATCCTCCTGTAGTTCCTCCCCTTCCTGTTGTCCCACCCCCTGACTCCGAATAGTGTTTAGCGTGTGCTCCAGCATGTAAATGACTGGAATCGTCATGCTGATAATGGCATTGTCAGCGCTAAACATATTCGTCGCCATGTCGAAACTGTGCAGAAGGGTGCCTAGGTCCTTGATCTGAGACCACTCCATCAGGGTGATCTGCCCCACCTCTGCATCTCGTTGGCACAGGCTATACGTCATGACTAGAGTTGAGCGCGGTTCGTGGTTCGTGGTTCTCCAGTTCTAGGCTCGAGTGATTTTGGGGCCTGTTCTAGATCGAACTAGAACTCGAGCTTTTTGCAAAAGCTCGATAGTTCTAGAAACGTTCGAGAACGGTTCTAGCAGCAAAAAAACAGCTAAATCCTAGCTTGGTTTCCGCTGTAATAGTGTAAGTCACTCTGTGAATCACACTATTATGACATTTCAGTGTATAGTGTGCGTGAACAGGGCCTTCAGATCACTGCTGTTTGTATAATGGCGATAGCCATTTTTTTTTTTTTTTTTCATGTCTTCCTTCCCTAAGCGCGCGCGTCTTGTGGGGCGGGCCAGCATGTCAGCCAATCCCAGACACACACACAGCTAAGTGGACTTTGAGCCAGAGAAGCAACGGCATGTGTGATAGGATGTCCATGTCACATGTCCCTGCATTATAAAACCGGACATTTTCTTCAAGGACGCCATTATCTGCCTTCTGCGTCTTTGCTGTCAGACATCACTGTCGCAGCTCCGTCCTCCTGAGTCCTATAGCCGATACAGCTGTATGCGCTGCATACACAGCGTTAGACAGCATAGGGAGAGCACTTTATAGCAGTCCTTTTAAGGGCTCAAACCGGCAGGGCCAGCGTTAAGGTGACAGGTCCTGAAAACAGCGCCAGCGTCTGTGCAGCCAAGGTCAGGGATTTCCTCCCTGCATTTCACCATTAGGAGGGAATAGAAAGGCAGGCTTCCATTCCTCTACCCAGAGCCCCACAATCCTGGCACTGTACCCCCCTGTCCTCTGCACACTCCAACTCATTATAACTAAGCCATTATACTAGCAAACACTCAGTATACCTAGTGGCATCTTATCTGTGGCTATTGGACTTTGCTATAGTCCCACTAGTGCAAAGACATTTGCAGAGCGCATCTGCCTGCGTTGCACACTCCAACTCATTATAACTAAGCCATTATACTAGCAAACACTCAGTGTACCTAGTGGCATCCTATACGTGGCTATTGGACTTTGCTATAGTCCCACTAGTGCCAAGACATTTGCAGAGCGCATCTGCCTGCGTTGCACACTCCAACTCATTATAACTAAGCCATTATACTAGCAAACACTCAGTGTACCTAGTGGCATCCTATACGTGGCTATTGGACTTTGCTATAGTCCCACTAGTGCCAAGACATTTGCAGAGCGCATCTGCCTGCGTTGCACACTCCAACTCATTATAACTAAGCCATTATACTAGCAAACACTCAGTGTACCTAGTGGCATCTTATCTGTGACTATTGGACTTTGCTATAGTCCCACTAGTGCAAAGACATTTGCAGAGCGCATCTGCCTGCGTTGCACATTCCAACTCATTATAACTAAGCCATTATACTAGCAAACACTCAGTGTACCTAGTGGCATCCTATACATGGCTATTGGACTTTGCTATAGTCCCACTAGTGCCAAGACATTTGCAGAGCGCATCTGCCTGCGTTGCACACTCCAACTCATTATAACTAAGCCATTATACTAGCAAACACTCAGTGTACCTAGTGGCATCCTATACGTGGCTATTGGACTTTGCTATAGTCCCACTAGTGCAAAGACATTTGCAGAGCGCATCTGCCTGCGTTGCACACTCCAACTCATTATAACTAAGCCATTATACTAGCAAACACTCAGTGTACCTAGTGGCATCCTATACGTGGCTATTGGACTTTGCTATAGTCCCACTAGTGCCAAGACATTTGCAGAGCGCATCTGCCTGCGTTGCACACTCCAACTCATTATAACTAAGCCATTATACTAGCAAACACTCAGTGTACCTAGTGGCATCTTATCTGTGGCTATTGGACTTTGCTATAGTCCCACTAGTGCAAAGACATTTGCAGAGCGCATCTGCCTGCGTTGCACACTCCAACTCATTATAACTAAGCCATTATACTAGCAAACACTCAGTGTACCTAGTGGCATCCTATACGTGGCTATTGGACTTTGCTATAGTCCCACTAGTGCCAAGACATTTGCAGAGCGCATCTGCCTGCGTTGCACACTCCAACTCATTATAACTAAGCCATTATACTAGCAAACACTCAGTGTACCTAGTGGCATCTTATCTGTGGCTATTGGACTTTGCTATAGTCCCACTAGTGCAAAGACATTTGCAGAGCGCATCTGCCTGCGTTGCACACTCCAACTCATTATAACTAAGCCATTATACTAGCAAACACTCAGTGTACCTAGTGGCATCCTATACATGGCTATTGGACTTTGCTATAGTCCCACTAGTGCCAAGACATTTGCAGAGCGCATCTGCCTGCGTTGCACACTCCAACTCATTATAACTAAGCCATTATACTAGCAAACACTCAGTGTACCTAGTGGCATCCTATACGTGGCTATTGGACTTTGCTATAGTCCCACTAGTGCCAAGACATTTGCAGAGCGCATCTGCCTGCGTTGCACACTCCAACTAATTATAACTAAGCCATTATACTAGCAAACACTCAGTGTACCTAGTGGCATCCTATACGTGGCTATTGGACTTTGCTATAGTCCCACTAGTGCCAAGACATTTGCAGAGCGCATCTGCCTGCGTTGCACACTCCAACTCATTATAACTAAGCCATTATACTAGCAAACACTCAGTGTACCTAGTGGCATCTTATCTGTGGCTATTGGACTTTGCTATAGTCCCACTAGTGCAAAGACATTTGCAGAGCGCATCTGCCTGCGTTGCACACTCCAACTCATTATAACTAAGCCATTATACTAGCAAACACTCAGTGTACCTAGTGGCATCCTATACGTGGCTATTGGACTTTGCTATAGTCCCACTAGTGCCAAGACATTTGCAGAGCGCATCTGCCTGCGTTGCACACTCCAACTCATTATAACTAAGCCATTATACTAGCAAACACTCAGTGTACCTAGTGGCATCTTATCTGTGACTATTGGACTTTGCTATAGTCCCACTAGTGCAAAGACATTTGCAGAGCGCATCTGCCTGCGTTGCACATTCCAACTCATTATAACTAAGCCATTATACTAGCAAACACTCAGTGTACCTAGTGGCATCCTATACATGGCTATTGGACTTTGCTATAGTCCCACTAGTGCCAAGACATTTGCAGAGCGCATCTGCCTGCGTTGCACACTCCAACTCATTATAACTAAGCCATTATACTAGCAAACACTCAGTGTACCTAGTGGCATCCTATACGTGGCTATTGGACTTTGCTATAGTCCCACTAGTGCAAAGACATTTGCAGAGCGCATCTGCCTGCGTTGCACACTCCAACTCATTATAACTAAGCCATTATACTAGCAAACACTCAGTGTACCTAGTGGCATCCTATACGTGGCTATTGGACTTTGCTATAGTCCCACTAGTGCCAAGACATTTGCAGAGCGCATCTGCCTGCGTTGCACACTCCAACTCATTATAACTAAGCCATTATACTAGCAAACACTCAGTGTACCTAGTGGCATCTTATCTGTGGCTATTGGACTTTGCTATAGTCCCACTAGTGCAAAGACATTTGCAGAGCGCATCTGCCTGCGTTGCACACTCCAACTCATTATAACTAAGCCATTATACTAGCAAACACTCAGTGTACCTAGTGGCATCTTATCTGTGGCTATTGGACTTTGCTATAGTCCCACTAGTGCAAAGACATTTGCAGAGCGCATCTGCCTGCGTTGCACACTCCAACTCATTATAACTAAGCCATTATACTAGCAAACACTCAGTGTACCTAGTGGCATCCTATACATGGCTATTGGACTTTGCTATAGTCCCACTAGTGCCAAGACATTTGCAGAGCGCATCTGCCTGCGTTGCACACTCCAACTCATTATAACTAAGCCATTATACTAGCAAACACTCAGTGTACCTAGTGGCATCCTATACGTGGCTATTGGACTTTGCTATAGTCCCACTAGTGCCAAGACATTTGCAGAGCGCATCTGCCTGCGTTGCACACTCCAACTAATTATAACTAAGCCATTATACTAGCAAACACTCAGTGTACCTAGTGGCATCCTATACGTGGCTATTGGACTTTGCTATAGTCCCACTAGTGCCAAGACATTTGCAGAGCGCATCTGCCTGCGTTGCACACTCCAACTCATTATAACTAAGCCATTATACTAGCAAACACTCAGTGTACCTAGTGGCATCTTATCTGTGGCTATTGGACTTTGCTATAGTCCCACTAGTGCAAAGACATTTGCAGAGCGCATCTGCCTGCGTTGCACACTCCAACTCATTATAACTAAGCCATTATACTAGCAAACACTCAGTGTACCTAGTGGCATCCTATACGTGGCTATTGGACTTTGCTATAGTCCCACTAGTGCAAAGACATTTGCAGAGCGCATCTGCCTGCGTTGCACACTCCAACTCATTATAACTAAGCCATTATACTAGCAAACACTCAGTGTACCTAGTGGCATCCTATACGTGGCTATTGGACTTTGCTATAGTCCCACTAGTGCAAAGACATTTGCAGAGCGCATCTGCCTGCGTTGCACACTCCAACTCATTATAACTAAGCCATTATACTAGCAAACACTCAGTGTACCTAGTGGCATCCTATACGTGGCTATTGGACTTTGCTATAGTCCCACTAGTGCAAAGACATTTGCAGAGCGCATCTGCCTGCGTTGCACACTCCAACTCATTATAACTAAGCCATTATACTAGCAAACACTCAGTGTACCTAGTGGCATCCTATACGTGGCTATTGGACTTTGCTATAGTCCCACTAGTGCCAAGACATTTGCAGAGCGCATCTGCCTGCGTTGCACACTCCAACTCATTATAACTAAGCCATTATACTAGCAAACACTCAGTGTACCTAGTGGCATCCTATACGTGGCTATTGGACTTTGCTATAGTCCCACTAGTGCCAAGACATTTGCAGAGCGCATCTGCCTGCGTTGCACACTCCAACTCATTATAACTAAGCCATTATACTAGCAAACACTCAGTGTACCTAGTGGCATCTTATCTGTGGCTATTGGACTTTGCTATAGTCCCACTAGTGCCAAGACATTTGCAGAGCGCATCTGCCTGCGTTGCACACTCCAACTCATTATAACTAAGCCATTATACTAGCAAACACTCAGTGTACCTAGTGGCATCCTATACGTGGCTATTGGACTTTGCTATAGTCCCACTAGTGCCAAGACATTTGCAGAGCGCATCTGCCTGCGTTGCACACTCCAACTCATTATAACTAAGCCATTATACTAGCAAACACTCAGTGTACCTAGTGGCATCCTATACGTGGCTATTGGACTTTGCTATAGTCCCACTAGTGCCAAGACATTTGCAGAGCGCATCTGCCTGCGTTGCATACTCCAACTCATTATAACTAAGCCATTATACTAGCAAACACTCAGTGTACCTAGTGGCATCCTATACGTGGCTATTGGACTTTGCTATAGTCCCACAAGTGCCAAGACATTTGCAGACCGCATCTGCCTGCGTTGTACACTCCAACTCATTATAACTAAGCCATTATACTAGCAAACACTCAGTGTACCTAGTGGCATCCTATACGTGGCTATTGGACTTTGCTATAGTCCCACTAGTGCCAAGACATTTGCAGAGCGCATCTGCCTGCGTTGCACACTCCAACTCATTATAACTAAGCCATTATACTAGCAAACACTCAGTGTACCTAGTGGCATCTTATCTGTGGCTATTGGACTTTGCTATAGTCCCACTAGTGCAAAGACATTTGCAGAGCGCATCTGCCTGCGTTGCACACTCCAACTCATTATAACTAAGCCATTATACTAGCAAACACTCAGTGTACCTAGTGGCATCCTATACGTGGCTATTGGACTTTGCTATAGTCCCACTAGTGCCAAGACATTTGCAGAGCGCATCTGCCTGCGTTGCACACTCCAACTCATTATAACTAAGCCCTTATACTAGCAAACACTCAGTGTACCTAGTGGCATCCTATACGTGGCTATTGGACTTTGCTATAGTCCCACTAGTGCAAAGACATTTGCAGAGCGCATCTGCCTGCGTTGCACACTCCAACTCATTATAACTAAGCCATTATACTAGCAAACACTCAGTGTACCTAGTGGCATCCTATACGTGGCTATTGGACTTTGCTATAGTCCCACTAGTGCCAAGACATTTGCAGAGCGCATCTGCCTGCGTTGCACACTCCAACTCATTATAACTAAGCCATTATACTAGCAAACACTCAGTGTACCTAGTGGCATTCTATACGTGGCTATTGGACTTTGCTATAGTCCCACTAGTGCCAAGACATTTGCAGAGCGCATCTGCCTGCGTTGCACACTCCAACTCATTATAACTAAGCCATTATACTAGCATTTTTTGCTGCCAGTTTAAGGGCTGTAGTTGCATTGTCAGGGATATTTATTCTTTATTATTCTGCTGTTAATAAAGCTAGACCACCACTGCAATCTTCACCACCTCTCAATTTTTACTACCACATTTTCAGTCCACAATCTTGTCGCAATCAACATGAGTGGCAAAATGACAGATGCTGGTGGAAAGGGGAAGAGGCGTGGTGGAAAAGGCAAAAAAGGTTTTGTCTGTGGGGAAGGTGGCAAAGCTCCATTATCATCTGCTGAAGATAGACCATCTACCAGCAAAAGTAAGATGTCTACTACTTACCGTGGACAATCCGATGTGCTCCCTTTTTTACGGACACGAACAACAGGAAGAAAGGTAGATGATGGGCAAAAAAGGAAAATGCTTGAATGGATCTCAAGTGGTCCAACAAGTGCCCTCTCAGCCACTTCAAGTACCGCATCCAAAAAACACCAGTCCTCTGAGTTGTCATCCCAATCACACTTGATTTCTCCCAGCTCTGAAGTCTCCATCAGCCCTGCACAGTATGGTGGAACTGAGATGGCTGAGTCTGCAGAGCTGTTCAGTCACACTATAGCCTGGGAATCAGAGGTCTGCTCCCAAGCTACAGTGAGTACAGAACAGGAAATGGTCTGCAGTGATGCCCAGAACCTTTGTGACTCTGATTCAGGCCGTGAGGACCAAGTTTCTGAGCATAATGTTGACCCTTTGTCACAAACTGTAACACCTGTGGTTATAGACAATGAGGAACATACTGATGAAGATGAGACGCAGATACCTGATTGGGATGACAATTTAAATATTCGGTCAGGGCAAGAAGAGGCTCAGTCTGAGGGGGAGGGGAGTGCAAACACAACAATTGATGATGAAGTTCTAGATCCCACCTACTGTCAACCCCCAGTCAGGCACTCGAGGAGGTCAATAGAGGCGGTGGAGGAGGATGCAACCGACGACGAAGTTACCTTGCGCCTTCCTGGACAGAGTCGGAGCACTGGTAGCACGTCTACAACTGCATCCTCAGCCACCACTCTGCCTATGAGCATTATTCGGGGTGGATCAACAGGTCGCATGGCCTCTAAGCCTTGCCTAGCCTGGTCCTTTTTTGACATAGAAAAAGATCGCCCAAATCATGTGATATGTAAAATTTGTCATGATTCTCTTAGTAGAGGTCAAAACCTCAGCAGTTTGACAACTTCTTCCATGAATCGTCACATGAATAAATATCATAGGTCCCGGTGGGAAGCTCACTGTGCTGCAATGCGGCCTAGCGGAGCGAACCATCCACCGCCCGCCCCTTCCAGTGCATCCGCGCGCTCTTCATCTTCTAGGACTGTGGGGACAGCTGTCACACCTGTTTTTCCACGCAAAACTTCCACCACTGTAACCGCAACAGGCAGTTTGCTTGGTAGGTCGTCAGTTGGTTTGGAAGGGGAAACAAGTGAGTGTGTACAGCTCTCTCAGACATCGATAGCACCAACGTTGGATGAAGGCAACATCATGTCTCCGCCTGCACTTTCCTCACAAACCTGCATTTTTCCAGGGACACCCTACTCAACACCGTCTACACACAGCAGCCAGATCTCTGTCCCTCAGATGTGGTCAAATAAAAGGCCACTTCCTCTGACCCATGACAAAGCTAAGAGGTTGACTCTATCCCTCTGTAAGCTGTTGGCTACCGAAATGCTGCCTTTCCGCCTAGTGGACACACAGGATTTTAGAGACCTTATGTCTGTCGCTGTGCCCCAGTACCAGATGCCTAGTCGCCACTACTTCTCTAAGAAAGGTGTGCCCGCGCTACACCAGCATGTCGCACACAACATCACCGCTTCCTTGAGAAACTCTGTGTGTGAACGGGTGCATTTAACCACCGATACTTGGACCAGTAAGCATGGACAGGGACGTTACATGTCGCTGACTGGGCACTGGGTAACTATGGTGATAGATGGTGAAGGGTCTGCTGCACAAGTCTTGCCGTCCCCACGACTTGTGTGTCAATCCTCTGTCTGTCCAAGTTCCGCCACAGCTTCTGCATCCTCCACCTCATCTGGGTCCTCCAC
The DNA here is from genome assembly GCF_048569485.1 of Anomaloglossus baeobatrachus. Taxonomy (NCBI): domain Eukaryota; kingdom Metazoa; phylum Chordata; class Amphibia; order Anura; family Aromobatidae; genus Anomaloglossus; species Anomaloglossus baeobatrachus. The sequence continues at coordinate 294,962,166 of NC_134353.1, read as the reverse complement.
CTCCGCCCCAAGCCTGCCTGGTCAGGCCACCAGCGTTCTCACTGCGCAGAAGGAATCACGCACGCCTCATTACTATGCTGGCAGCAGAGCGCAACGGCATCAGGCGGTCTTTAGCTTGACATGTCTTGGGAATAAGAGTCACACAGCTGAGGAGTTGTGGTCAGCTCTGCGGTCCGAGTTTAATAAATGGTTGTCTCCACTCAACCTGCAGCCTGGTAAGGCCGTGTGCGACAATGCTGCAAACCTGGGTGCGGCACTTCGCCTGGGCAAGGTGACACACGTACCTTGTATGGCTCACGTGTTGAACCTTGTCGTCCAGCAATTTTTAACACACTATCCCGGCCTAGATGGCCTTCTGAACAGGGCACGAAAACTGTCAGCTCACTTCCGCCGTTCAAGCGCCGCAGCAGAGCGACTTGCATCGCTCCAGAAGTCTTTCGGCCTGCCGGTTCATCGCCTGAAATGCGATGTGGCGACACGCTGGAATTCAACTCTCCACATGTTACAGCGACTGTGGCAGCACCGCAGAGCCCTGGTGCAATACGTCATGACGTAAAGCCTGGGCCAACGAGATGCAGAGGTGTGTCAGATCACCCTGATGGAGTGGTCTCAGATCAAGGACCTATGCACCCTTCTGCACAGTTTCGACATGGCGACGAATATGTTTAGCGCTGACAATGCCATTATCAGCATGACGATTCCAGTCATTTACATGCTGGAGCACACGCTAAACACTATTCGGAGTCAGGGGGTGGGACAACATGAAGGGGAGGAACTACAGGAGGATTCATATGCGCAAGGGACAACAACATCACCAAGGTCCAGACGTTCATTATCACCAACGCAGCAGGCATGGGACCATGGGGGACAGGGATCGACAAGGGCGCATAGTAGCAGGCGAAATGTTGAGCAAGGTGCAGGAGAACATGAAGAAATGGAGGACGAACTGTCCATGGACATGGAAGACTCAGCGGATGAGGGAGACCTTGGTCAAATTTCAGTTGAAAGAGGTTGGGGGGAGATGTCAGAGGAAGAAAGAACGGGTAGCACCTCTATGCCACAAACACAGCGTGGACTTGGTCCGCATGGCTGCGCAAGACACATGAGTGCCTTTTTGTTGCACTACCTCCAACATGACAGTCGTATTGTCAAAATTAGAAGTGATGATGACTACTGGATTGCCACACTATTAGATCCCCGGTACAAGTCCAAATTTTGTGACATAATTCCAGCCATAGAAAGGGACGCACGTATGCAGGAGTATCAGCAGAAGCTTTTCCACCAAACAACCGTGCAGGTGCAGGGAGGGAATCTCCCAGTTGTAACTTGACAAACATGGGACGGTCTCGTCATCTTCAACAGTCTACCCGTACCAGTAGGACCGTATCTGGTGCTGGTAACAGCAATTTTATGGAATCTTTTCATAATTTTTTTAGACCCTCTTTTGCAAGGCCACCAGAGACAACAAGTCTGACACATACTCAACGGCTGGAGAGGATGATACAGGAGTATCTCCAAATGAACATCGATGCCATGACTGTGCAACTGGAGCCTTGCTCCTTTTGGGCTTCAAACCTAGAAAAATGGCCAGAGCTCGCAACTTACGCCTTGGAGATTTTGTCGTGTCCAGCTGCCAGCGTTGTCTCTGAACGTGTATTCAGTGCTGCTGGGTGTGTGCTGACAGATAAGCGCACGCGTCTGTCCAGTGACAATGTGGACAGACTGACGTTCATCAAAATGAACAAGTCATGGATCCAGAAGGAATTTACTACCCCTGTGTCATCCTGGGGAGAGTAAATGCTTGTTGATTTGGAATGTGCTTGATGCAAATCAAAACATCCTGTTTGCAACTAGGGCCCAAGTGCTGCCACTGATGGGGTGGGTGTCTGTGTGGCCCAATTTTTGGAAAAAAGGGAGACTCCGCTTGGAGTAACCCTTGCTTGCTGTGTTTTTAAAAGAAGCCAAGATGAACAGAGCTGGGATCAGGAAAGACTTTGCTACCTACCCCGGTGTCATCCTTGGGACGGATAAGAATGGCGTATTTTTGAATGTGCTTGATGCAAATGTAGCTGTGAAGTGTACAACTAGGGCACAAGTGCTGCCACTGAATGGGTGGGTGTGTGGGGCACAATTTTTGGAAAAAAGGGAGGCTCCGCTTGGAGTAACCCTTGCTTGATGTGTTTTTAAAAGAAGCCAAGATGAACAGAGCTGGGATCAGGAAAGACTTTGCTACCTACCCCGGTGTCATCCTGGGAACGGATACGAATGGCGTATTTTTGAATGTGCTTGATGCAAATGTAGCTGTGAAGTGTACAACTAGGGCACAAGTGCTGCCACTGAATGGGTGGGTGTGTGGGGCACAATTTTTGGAAAAAAGGGGGGCTCCGCTTGGAGTAACCCTTGCTTGATGTGTTTTTAAAAGAAGCCAAGATGAACAGAGCTGGGATCAGGAAAGACTTTGCTACCTACCCCGGTGTCATCCTGGGGACGGATAAGAATGGCGTATTTTTGAATGTGCTTGATGCAAATCAAAACATCCTGTTTGCAACTAGGGCCCAAGTGCTGCCACTGATGGGGTGGGTGTCTGTGTGGCCCAATTTTTGGAAAAAAAGGGAGACTCCGCTTGGAGTAACCCTTGCTTGCTGTGTTTTTAAAAGAAGCCAAGATGAACAGAGCTGGGATCAGGAAAGACTTTGCTACCTACCCCGGTGTCATCCTGGGGACGGATAAGAATGGCGTATTTTTGAATGTGCTTGATGCAAATGTAGCTGTGAAGTGTACAACTGGGGCACAACTGCTGCCACTGAAGGGGTGGGTGTGTGTGGGGCCCAATTTTTGGAAAAAAGGGAGACTCCGCTTGGAGTAACCCTTGCTTACATTGTTTTTAAAAGAAGCCAAGATGAACAAGTCATGGGTCAGCAAAGACTTTATCTACCTACTCCGGTGTCATCCTGGGGACGGATAAGAATGGCGTATTTTTGAATGTGCTTGATGCAAATCAAAACATCCTGTTTGCAACTAGGGCCAGGGCCGGATTATAGGCGGGGCAGGCGGGGCTGGAGCCCAGGGGCCCCCACCAAAAGAGCTTCTAAGGGGGCCCCCACCATACTTGGCACTAGGCACCTGTCAGCATTTTTTTTTCACACCCTCTCCCCCTCCGTAAAGACAGTCTAATAAATCAGCTGTGTTTTCGGGGGGGGGGGGGTACCGCTATTTATTTGCATCTGCGTCTTTAAGACGCAAAAACAAACTGCGGGCACAGGACGCTGATTGACCTCGGAAGTACCAGCGGCCGCTTGAACTTCCGGGGTCAGAGGTGTGCTAATGCTCCCTGCTATGTGCTGCGGCCGTACCTAGAAGCAGGGGCACGGTGTGGTGGGCCGCGGTCTGCTGTCCCCGCTGCGCTCCTTACATGCCAGGCACACTAGCAGGAGCAGGAGGCAGCGAGCTGTGCCGGCTCTGCTGTGTGCCGGCTCTGCTGTGTGCCGGCTCTGCTGTGTGCCGGCTCTGCTGTGTGCCGGCTCTGCTGTGTGCCGGCATGTACACTGCAGAGGAGCGCAGCAGAGCCAATGACCGCAGCTTCCTGTTTCCGTTCCTATTCAAATGTATTTGCGTCTTTCAGACGTAAATACATTTGAACAGCGCGCTGGGACTGGGCCCCGCCCCCGACGTGCAGCAACGTGATGAGATCAGCACCTTGCTGACATCATCACAGTGCTGCCGGCGCCACACTGGGGACATGAGGAAGCGAGCGCTCCATGAAGGAGCTGAAGAGACAGGTGTATTTAATGGGGATGAGTGAGGAGGGGCAGAGGACACAACGGGGAACATTTGTGAAGGAACACATCTCTGTGACAGGCAGAGGAGGAGTACTGTATTCCGAGGGAGGGGGGGAGGCAGGAGTGTGTAGGGATGGAGCAGTGTAATTTGTGTGTGCAGGGGGTGATGAGGGCTGTATTGTGTGTGGGGGGAGGGGTAATGGAGGGTGCATTGTATTGTGTGTGGAGGGAGGGGTAATGGAGGGTGCACTGTATTGTGTGTGGGGGGGAGGGGTAATGGAGGGTGTATTGTGTGTGGGGGGAGAGGTCATGAGGGGTGCATTGTATTGTGTGTGTGTGTGGGGAGAGAGGTAATGGGGGGTGCATTGTATTGTGTGTGGGGAGAGAGGTAATGGGGGGTGCATTGTATTGTGTGTGGGGAGAGGGGTAATGGGGGGTGCATTGTATTGTGTGTGGGGAGAGGGGTAATGGGGGGTGCATTGTATTGTGTGTGGGGAGAGGGGTAATGGGGGTGCATTGTATTGTGTGTGGGGAGAGGGGTAATGGGGGATGCATTGTATTGTGTGTGGGGAGAAGGATAATGGGGGGTGCATTGTATTGTGTGTGGGGAGAGGGGTAATGGGGGGTGCATTGTATTGTGTGTGGGGAGAGGGGTAATGGGGGGTGCATTGTATTGTGTGTGGGGAGAGGGGTAATGGGGGGTGCATTGTATTGTGTGTGGGGAGAGGGGTAATGGGGGGTGCATTGTATTGTGTGTGGGGAGAGGGGTAATGGGGGGTGCATTGTATTGTGTGTGTGTGTGTGGGGGGAAGGGTAATGTGTGTGGGGGGAGGGGTAATGGGGGTGCATTGTATTGTGTGTGGGGGGAGGGGTAATGGGGGTGCATTGTATTGTGTGTGTGTGTGTGTAGGGGGAGGGGTAATGGGGGGTATATTGTGTGTGTGTGTGTGTAGGGGGAGGGGTAATGGGGGGTGCATTGTATTGTGTGTGTAGTGGTAATGGGGGGTGTATTGTGTGTGTGTGTGTGTAGGGGTAATGGGGGGTGTATTGTGTGTGTGTGCGTGTGTGTGTAGGGGTAATGGGGGTTGTATTGTGTGTGTGTGTGTGCGTGTGTGTGTAGGGGTAATGGGGGTTGTATTGTGTGTGTGTGTGCGTGTGTGTGTAGGGGTAATGGGGGGTGCATTGTAGTGTGTGCGTGTGTGTGTAGGGGAAATGGGGGGTGCATTGTATTGTGTGTGCGTGTGTGTGTAGGGGTAATGGGGGGTGCATTGTATTGTGTGTGCGTGTAGGGGTAATGGGGGGTGCATTGTATTGTGTGTGTGTGTGTGTGTGTGTGTAGGGGGTGATGGGGGGTGCATTGTAGTGTGTGTGTGTGTGTGTGTGTGTGTGTGTGTGTGTGTGTCAGAGATGTGTGTGTAAGAAGCAGTACTGTGTGTGTATATATGAATTAGAGCAGTCTGTGCGCCCCCCCCCCGAACTATATGGGTTCCCCAGAGCGCTATGTCACCCATCGCAGTGATGAGTACACCACCAGAGCTGTTTGCCACTCCAGTAACGTCTATGCCCCCTGCCCCTCCTGTAATGTATATATCGTAGCCCCCAGCCCCTCCTGTGATGTATATACAGCAGTGCTGTCAGTGTGCAGTCATGTGTGTTAGTGACAGCCATCGTGAAACAGCCACATGTCCTGAAGGAGCTGGACGGAAACAAGCGGGAGAGGTGAGTGAGGCTGCTGGCGACTTTCCCATATTAATACCTGTAAGGGCTCATGCGCACGTAACTGCTGAATATTCTGCAGCGATTTGACAGCACATGTGCGCGTCAAATCGCTGCAGAATCACTGCATAATGGATGCAGTTTTTCTGTACAAAAAAAGCCGATTTCATGCGCTCTGGCTGCTGCCCCCACCATAGACAGAGCGGGAGCTGCATCCATAGCGCACGGAATAATTGACATGCTCATTTTATGAACGCACAGATTTGGGTCAACATTTTAGCACCCAAATCGCTGCGTTCATAAAAGCAATGGGTGCACGTATCATGCACAATCTACATAGATTGTATAGGGGACGCAGGACGCATGCATTTACACTGCAGTGCTATACACAGCGTAAATGCATGTAATTACGCAACGTGCGCACGAGCCCTAATGCGTCTGTGTCTGCATGTATGTCAGTGTATATGACTGTGCATATATTTGTTTATATGTATTTTTCTGAATTTGTCTTCAAATATGTATATGTATGCCTGTATGTGTGTGTGAGTGTCTGTGTGTGGATGGGGTCCACTGAGACTCTTTCACCCGGAGGCCACAAAACCCTGGAGCTGGCCCTGGCTGCCTTAACATTGGGATCAATAAAAAATATGTGACAAAAGTGGGCTTTACACGCTACAATATATCTAACGATGTGTCGGCGGGGTCACGTCGTAAGTGACGCACATCCGGCATCGTTAGTGATATTGTAGTGTGTGACAGCTACGTGCGACCCTGATTGTGCGTTAAAACGTTGATTGCATACACGTCGTTCATTTTCTAAAAATTGAACGTCTTTGTTCATCGTTCTTGAGGCAGCACACATCGCTCCGTGTGATACCCCGGGAATGATGAACACAGCTTACCTGCGTCCCGCCGGCAATGCGGAAGGAAGGAGGTGGGCGGGATGTTTACGTCCCGCTCATCTCCGCCCCTCCGCTTCTATTGGCCGGCCGCTGTGTGACGTCCCTTTCACTTCAGGAAGTGGATGTTCGCCGCCCACAGCGAGGTCATTTGGAAGGTAAGTACATGTGACGGGGGTTAATAGTTTGTGCGACACGGGCAAATTGCCTGTTCCGCACATACGATGGGGGCGTGTGCGATCGCATACGAGATCGAAATGTGTAAAGCAGCCTTAACTCTACTTTCTGTGTGTAAGTGGACAGCTGTGATTTATCCTGGACTGTATCTGTATTGTAGTGCTGTAAATCTGAATGTGGCAGAACAGGATAAGATAAATGTTCATTGGATTTATATCTAAATGCTACGGTTCGTGCTCTACTGTTATGGCTAAAAATGTTAACGTTATGGGGCCCCCACCAGATTTTCTGCCCAGGGGCCCCCACCAACCTTAATCTGGCCCTGACTAGGGCCCAAGTGCTGCCACTGATGGGGTGGGTGTCTGTGTGGCCCAATTTTTGGAAAAAAGGGAGACTCCGCTTGGAGTAACCCTTGCTTGCTGTGTTTTTAAAAGAAGCCAAGATGAACAGAGCTGGGATCAGGAAACACTTTGCTACCTACCCCGGTGTCATCCTGGGGACGGATAAGAATGGCGTATTTTTGAATGTGCTTGATGCAAATGTAGCTGTGAAGTGTACAACTGGGGCACAACTGCTGCCACTGAAGGGGTGTGTGTGTGTGGGGCCCAATTTTTGGAAAAAAGGGAGACTCCGCTTGGAGTAACCCTTGCTTGCTGTGTTTTTAAAAGAAGCCAAGATGAACAAGTCATGGGTCAGCAAAGACTTTATCTACCTACCCCGGTGTCATCCTGGGGACGGATAAGAATGGCGTATTTTTGAATGTGCTTGATGCAAATCAAAACATCCTGTTTGCAACTAGGGCCCAAGTGCTGCCACTGATGGGGTGGGTGTCTGTGTGGCCCAATTTTTGGAAAAAAGGGAGACTCCGCTTGGAGTAACCCTTGCTTACATTGTTTTTAAAAGAAGCCAAGATGAACAAGTCATGGGTCAGCAAAGACTTTATCTACCTACCCCGGTGTCATCCTGGGGACGGATAAGAATGGCGTATTTTTGAATGTGCTTGATGCAAATCAAAACATCCTGTTTGCAACTAGGGCCCAAGTGCTGCCACTGATGGGGTGGGTGTCTGTGTGGCCCAATTTTTGGAAAAAAGGGAGACTCCGCTTGGAGTAACCCTTGCTTGCTGTGTTTTTAAAAGAAGCCAAGATGAACAGAGCTGGGATCAGGAAAGACTTTGCTACCTACCCCGGTGTCATCCTGGGGACGGATAAGAATGGCATATTTTTGAATGTGCTTGATGCAAATGTAGCTGTGAAGTGTACAACTAGGGCACAAGTGCTGCCACTGAATGGGTGGGTGTGTGGGGCACAATTTTTGGAAAAAAGGGAGGCTCCGCTTGGAGTAACCCTTGCTTGATGTGTTTTTAAAAGAAGCCAAGATGAACAGAGCCGGGATCAGGAAAGACTTTGCTACCTACCCCGGTGTCATCCTGGGGACGGATAAGAATGGCATATTTTTGAATGTGCTTGATGCAAATGTAGCTGTGAAGTGTACAACTGGGGCACAACTGCTGCCACTGAAGGGGTGGGTGTGTGTGGGGCCCAATTTTTGGAAAAAAGGGAGACTCCGCTTGGAGTAACCCTTGCTTACATTGTTTTTAAAAGAAGCCAAGATGAACAAGTCATGGGTCAGCAAAGACTTTATCTACCTACCCCAGTGTCATCCTGGGGACGGATAAGAATGGCGTATTTTTGAATGTGCTTGATGCAAATCAAAACATCCTGTTTGCAACTAGGGCCCAAGTGCTGCCACTGAAGGGGTGGGTGTGTGTGGGGCCCAATTTTTGGAAAAAAGGGAGACTCCGCTTGGAGTAACCCTTGCTTGCTGTGTTTTTAAAAGAAGCCAAGATGAACAGAGCTGGGATCAGGAAAGACTTTGCTACCTACCCCGGTGTCATCCTGGGGACGGTTAATTATGGCGTATTTTTGAATGTGCTTGATGCAAATCTAGCTGTGAATTGTACAACTGGGGCCCAACTGCTGCCACTGAATGGGTGGGTGTGTGTGGGGCCCAATTTTTGGAAAAAAAGGGAGACTACGCTTGGAGTCACCTTGCGGTGTTTTACATGATTTTAGAATGGCGTGCCATGCCTATATCTGTGTGTCCTCCTCTTTTTCCTTGTCCAGCTGTTTTGTTTTCGCATGAGTATATGTCCTTGACACTTTCCCATGTGTTTGAGTTGTTTGTCACCTTTTGGACACCTTTGAGGGTGTTTTCTAGGTGTTTTACTGTGTTTGTGATTGCCTGCCATTGTTTCCTATGCAGTTCGAGTTCGGTTCGTCGAACGTTCGACGAGCCGAACTCGAACGGGAGCTCCGTTCGGCGAACCGACCTCGAGCCGAACCGGGACCGGTTCGCTCATCTCTAGTCATGACGTATTGCACCAGAGCTCTGCGGTGCTGCCACAGTCGCTGTAACATGTGGAGAGTTGAATTCCAGCGTGTCGCCACATCGCATTTCAGGCGATGAACCGGCAGGCCGAAAGACTTCTGGAGCGATGCAAGTCGCTCAGCTGCGGCGCTTGAACGGCGGAAGTGAGCAGACAGTTTTCGTGCCCTGTTCAGAAGGCCATCTAGGCCGGGATAGTGTGTTAAAAATTGCTGGACGACAAGGTTCAACACGTGAGCCATACAAGGTATGTGTGTCACCTTGCCCAGGCGAAGGGCCGCACCCAGGTTTGCAGCATTGTCGCACACGGCCTTACCAGGCTGCAGGTTGAGTGGAGACAACCATTTATTAAACTCGGACCGCAGAGCTGACCACAACTCCTCAGCTGTGTGACTCTTATTCCCAAGACATGTCAAGCTAAAGACCGCCTGATGCCGTTGCGCTCTACTGCCAGCATAGTAATGAGGCGTGCGTGATTCCTTCTGCGCAGTGAGAACGCTGGTGGCCTGACCAGGCAGGCTTGGGGCGGAGGTGGAGGACCCAGATGAGGTGGAGGATGCAGAAGCAGTAACGGAACTTGGACAGACAGAGGATTGACACACAAGTCGTGGGGACGGCAAGACTTGTGCAGCAGACCCTTCACCATCAATCACCATAGTTACCCAGTGGCCAGTCAGCGACATGTAACGTCCCTGTCCTTGCTTACTGGTCCAAGTATCGGTGGTGAAATGCACCCGTTCACACACAGAGTTTCTCAAGGAAGCGGTGATGTTGTGTGTGACATGCTGTTGTAGCGCGGGCACACCTTTCTTAGAGAAGTAGTGGCGACTAGGCATCTGGTACTGGGGCACAGCGACAGACATAAGGTCTCTAAAATCCTGTGTGTCCACTAGGCGGAAAGGCAGCATTTCGGTAGCCAACAGCTTACAGAGGGATAGAGTCAACCTCTTAGCTTTGTCATGGGTCGCAGGAAGTGGCCTTTTATTTGACCACATCTGAGGGACAGAGATCTGGCTGCTGTGTGTAGACGGTGTTGAGTAGGGTGTCCCTTGAAAAATGCAGGTTTGTGAGGAAAGTGCAGGCGGAGACATGATGTTGCCTTCATCCAACGTTGGTGCTATCGATGTTTGAGAGAGCTGTACACAATCACTTGTTTCCCCTTCCAAACCAACTGACGACCTACCAAGCAAACTGCCTGTTGCGGTTACAGTGGTGGAAGTTGTGGGTGGAAAAACAGGTGTGACAGCTGTCCCCACAGTCCTAGAAGATGAAGAGCACGCGGATGCACTGGAAGGGGCAGGCGGTGGATGGTTGGCTCCGCTAGGCCGCATTGCAGCACGGTGAGCTTCCCACCAGGCCATATGATATTTATTCATGTGACGATTCATGGAAAAAGTTGTCAAACTGCTGAGGTTTTGACCTCTAGTAAGATAACCATGCCAAATGTTACAGATCACATAATTTGGGCGATCTTTTTTTATGTCAAAAAAGGACCAGGCTAGGCAAGGCTTAGAGGCCATGCGACCTGTTGATCCACCCCGAATAATGCTCAGAGGCAGAGTGGTGGCTGAGGATGCAGTTGTAGACGTGCTACCAGTGCTCCGACTGTGTCCAGGAAGGCGCAAGGTTACTTCGACGTCGGTTGCATCCTCCTCCACCGCCTCTGTTGACCTCCTCGAGTGTCTGACTGTGGGTTGACAGTAGGTGGGATCTAGAACTTCATCATCAATTGTTGTGTTTGCACTCCCCTCCCCCTCAGACCGAGCCTCTTCTTGCCCTGACCGAATATTTAAGTTGTCATCCCAATCGGGTATCTGCGTCTCATCTTCATCAGTATGTTCCTCATTGTCTATAACCACAGTTGTTGGAAAGGCAGCATTTTGGTAGCCAACAGTTTGCAGATGATGAAAGTCAACCTCCAAGCCATGTCATGCCCTTCTAAAAGCATGTAAAACACAGCGAGGGGACTCCAACCACAGTCTCCCTCGTTTCCACTAACTGGGCCACACACACCCCACTTGACTGGCATCGGTTGAGCCCCCTTTTGAAAAAGAAAAAGATGCTTTGCATGAAGCACTCTCAAAAATACGCGTGCCTTTCCCGTCCCCTGGCTGACCCAGGGGAAGAAAAGTCCTCTGAGAGCCATGACTTGTTCATCTTGGTTCTTTTAGAGACACAGCGAGGGGACTCCAACCACAGTCTCCCTCGTTTCCACTAAATGGGCCACACACACCCCTCTTGACTGACATCAGTTGATGTCCCTTTTCAAAATGAAAAAGATGCTTTGCATGAAGCACTCTCAAAAATACGCTTGCCTTTCCCGCCCCCTGGCTGACCCAGGGGAAGAAAAGTCCTCTGAGAGCCATGACTTGTTCATCTTGGTTCTTTTAGAGACACAGCGAGGGGACTCCAACCACAGTCTCCCTCGTTTCCACTAACTGGGCCACACACACCCCACTTGACTGGCATCGGTTGAGCCCCCTTTTGAAAAAGAAAAAGATGCTTTGCATGAAGCACTCTCAAAAATACGCGTGCCTTTCCCGTCCCCTGGCTGACCCAGGGGAAGAAAAGTCCTCTGAGAGCCATGACTTGTTCATCTTGGTTCTTTTAGAGACACAGCGAGGGGACTCCAACCACAGTCTCCCTCGTTTCCACTAACTGGGCCACACACACCCCACTTGACTGGCATCGGTTGAGCCCCCTTTTGAAAAAGAAAAAGATGCTTTGCATGAAGCACTCTCAAAAATACGCGTGCCTTTCCCGTCCCCTGGCTGACCCAGGGGAAGAAAAGTCCTCTGAGAGCCATGACTTGTTCATCTTGGTTCTTTTAGAGACACAGCGAGGGGACTCCAACCACAGTCTCCCTCGTTTCCACTAAATGGGCCACACACACCCCTCTTGACTGACATCAGTTGATGCCCCTTTTCAAAATGAAAAAGATGCTTTGCATGAAGCACTCTCAAAAATACGCTTGCCTTTCCCATCCCCTGGCTGACCCAGGGGAAGAAAAGTCCTCTGAGAGCCATGACTTGTTCATCTTGGTTCTTTTAGAGACACAGCGAGGGGACTCCAACCACAGTCTCACTCGTTTCCACTAAATGGGCCACACACACCCCTCTTGACTGACATCAGTTGATGCCCCTTTTCAAAATGAAAAAGATGCTTTGCATGAAGCACTCTCAAAAATACGCTTGCCTTTCCCGTCCCCTGGCTGAGCCAGGGGAAGAAAAGTCCTCTGAGAGCCATGACTTGTTCATCTTGGTTCTTTTAGAGACACAGCGAGGGGACTCCAACCACAGTCTCCCTCGTTTCCACTAACTGGGCCACACACACCCCACTTGACTGGCATCGGTTGAGCCCCCTTTTGAAAAAGAAAAAGATGCTTTGCATGAAGCACTCTCAAAAATACGCGTGCCTTTCCCGTCCCCTGGCTGACCCAGGGGAAGAAAAGTCCTCTGAGAGCCATGACTTGTTCATCTTGGTTCTTTTAGAGACACAGCGAGGGGACTCCAACCACAGTCTCCCTCGTTTCCACTAACTGGGCCACACACACCCCACTTGACTGGCATCGGTTGAGCCCCCTTTTGAAAAAGAAAAAGATGCTTTGCATGAAGCACTCTCAAAAATACGCGTGCCTTTCCCGTCCCCTGGCTGACCCAGGGGAAGAAAAGTCCTCTGAGAGCCATGACTTGTTCATCTTGGTTCTTTTAGAGACACAGCGAGGGGACTCCAACCACAGTCTCCCTCGTTTCCACTAAATGGGCCACACACACCCCTCTTGACTGACATCAGTTGATGCCCCTTTTCAAAATGAAAAAGATGCTTTGCATGAAGCACTCTCAAAAATACGCGTGCCTTTCCCGTCCCCTGGCTGACCCAGGGGAAGAAAAGTCCTCTGAGAGCCATGACTTGTTCATCTTGGTTCTTTTAGAGACACAGCGAGGGGACTCCAACCACAGTCTCCCTCGTTTCCACTAACTGGGCCACACACACCCCACTTGACTGGCATCGGTTGAGCCCCCTTTTGAAAAAGAAAAAGATGCTTTGCATGAAGCACTCTCAAAAATACGCGTGCCTTTCCTGTCCCCTGGCTGACCCAGGGGAAGAATAGTCCTCTGAGAGCCATGACTTGTTCATCTTGGTTCTTTTAGAGACACAGCGAGGGGACTCCAACCACAGTCTCCCTCGTTTCCACTAAATGGGCCACACACACCCCTCTTGACTGACATCAGTTGATGCCCCTTTTCAAAATGAAAAAGATGCTTTGCATGAAGCACTCTCAAAAATACGCTTGCCTTTCCCATCCCCTGGCTGACCCAGGGGAAGAAAAGTCCTCTGAGAGCCATGACTTGTTCATCTTGGTTCTTTTAGAGACACAGCGAGGGGACTCCAACCACAGTCTCCCTCGTTTCCACTAACTGGGCCACACACACCCCACTTGACTGGCATCGGTTGAGCCCCCTTTTGAAAAAGAAAAAGATGCTTTGCATGAAGCACTCTCAAAAATACGCGTGCCTTTCCCGTCCCCTGGCTGACCTATGGGAAGAAAAGTCCTCTGAGAGCCATGACTTGTTCATCTTGGTTCTTTTAGAGACACAGCGAGGGGACTCCAACCACAGTCTCCCTCGTTTCCACTAAATGGGCCACACACACCCCTCTTGACTGACATCAGTTGATGCCCCTTTTCAAAATGAAAAAGATGCTTTGCATGAAGCACTCTCAAAAATACGCGTGCCTTTGCCGTCCCCTGGCTGACCCAGGGGAAGAAAAGTCCTCTGAGAGCCATGACTTGTTCATCTTGGTTCTTTTAGAGACACAGCGAGGGGACTCCAACCACAGTCTCCCTCGTTTCCACTAAATGGGCCACACACACCCCTCTTGACTGACATCAGTTGATGCCCCTTTTCAAAATGAAAAAGATGCTTTGCATGAAGCACTCTCAAAAATACGCTTGCCTTTCCCGTCCCCTGGCTGACCCAGGGGAAGAAAAGTCCTCTGAGAGCCATGTCCACATTGTCAGTGGACAGACATGTGTGCTTATCTGCCAGCAGACCCCCAGCAGCACTGAAGACAGGTTCCGAGAGAACGCTGGCTGCAGGACACGACAAGATCCCCAAGGCGTACGTGGCGAGCTCAGGCAATTTATCAAGATTGGAAGCCTAAAATGAGCAGGGCTCAAGTTGCACAATAATGGAATCGATGTTTCCTTGCATATACTCATATATCTGTGTGTCCTCCTCTTTTTCCTTGTCCAGCTCTTTTGTTTTCACATGAGTATATATCCTTGTCACTTTCCCATGTGTTGTGAGTTGTTTGTCACCTTTTGGACACCTTTGAGGGTGTTTTCTAGGTGTTTTTCTGTGTTTGTGATTGCCTGCCATTGTTTCCTATGCAGTTCGAGTTCGGTTCGTCGAACGTTCGACGAGCCGAACTCGAACGGGACCTCCGTTCGGCGAACCGACCTCGAGCCGAACCGGGACCGGTTCGCTCATCTCTAGTCCTGATTAGTGATGAGCGAGTACTAAAAAGCTCGGGTGCTCGAAGCTCGGGCCGAGCCTCCCAAGATACTCGTGTACTCGGGCCGAGCAACGAGCCCAATGTTATCCTATGGGAGACCCGGGTATTTTTGTGAAATGACCCCCCGGCAGCATGTAGAAACCCTAAAAATGTCACAAAAGTCTCAGAAGAGTGCTCAAATGACATGGCAACAGCATGGGGAAGACCCCTTGAAGCATTTATCACTCAAAAGTCACAGATGTGAACAATTTTGTCCGCGTTTCACGCCATTTTTACGGACTCACCAGAAAACCTTCCAAAATGACCCCAAAATGATTTTTCATGGCAGAAATGTTAAGGGCACATACCCAATAGTGAGATAGAGCTGGTGTATGTTACTTTTTGAGATTAATACATGAAAGATTTTACGTGAAAACATTGTGTGGCACTCCGATGTCCCTGAGAAGAGACGTACATGAAGGCCTCTTGAGTCTAATGTGCCCATTTTGAGGAAGTGAGTCTTTGTAGTATTTTCATTTGCCAGGGCAGTCCAAAATTGTGAGGTTCACCAATGCCCCTGCATACAGACGTGCATGAGGGCCTGTAAACCTGAAGTGCCCATTGTAAGGAAGTGGGTCTATTTTAGTATAGCCCTTTGCCAGGGCAGCCAAAAATTGGGAGGCTCCACGTTGTCCCTGGATAGAGACGTGCATGATGGCCTGTAAACCTGAAGTGCCCATTGTAAGGAAGTGGGTCTATTTTAGTATAGCCCTTTGCCAGGGCAGCCAAAAATTGGGAGGCTCCACGTTGTCCCTGGATAGAGACGTGCATGATGGCCTGTAAACCTGAAGTGCCCATTGTAAGGAAGTGGGTCTATTTTAGTATAGCCCTTTGCCAGGGCAGCCAAAAATTGGGAGGCTCCACGTTGTCCCTGGATAGAGACGTGCATGATGGCCTGTAAACCTGAAGTGCCCATTGTAAGGAAGTGGGTCTATTTTAGTATAGCCCTTTGCCAGGGCAGCCAAAAATTGGGAGGCTCCACGTTGTCCCTGGATAGAGACGTGCATGATGGCCTGTAAACCTGAAGTGCCCATTGTAAGGAAGTGGGTCTATTTTAGTATAGCCCTTTGCCAGGGCAGCCAAAAATTGTGAGGCTCCACGTTGTCCCTGGATAGAGACGTGCATGATGGCCTGTAAACCTGAAGTGCCCATTGTAAGGAAGTGGGTCTATTTTAGTATAGCCCTTTGCCAGGGCAGCCAAAAATTGGGAGGCTCCACGTTGTCCCTGGATAGAGACGTGCATGATGGCCTGTAAACCTGAAGTGCCCATTGTAAGGAAGTGGGTCTATTTTAGTATAGCCCTTTGCCAGGGCAGCCAAAAATTGGGAGGCTCCACGTTGTCCCTGGATAGAGACGTGCATGATGGCCTGTAAACCTGAAGTGCCCATTGTAAGGAAGTGGGTCTATTTTAGTATAGCCCTTTGCCAGGGCAGCCAAAAATTGGGAGGCTCCACGTTGTCCCTGGGTAGAGACGTGCATGAGGGCTTCAAAACATTAAGTGTCCATTGTCAGGAAGTGGGTGTATTATAGTATAGCCCTTAGGCAGGGCAGCCAAAAATTGGGAGGCTCCACGTTGTCCCTGGGTAGAGACGTGCATGAGGGCCTCAAAACATTAAGTGTCCATTGTCAGGAAGTGGGTGTATTATAGTATAGCCCTTAGGCAGGGCAGCCAAAAATTGGGAGGCTCCACATTGTCCCTGGGTAGAGACGTGCATGAGGGCCTCAAAACATTAAGTGTCCATTGTCAGGAAGTGGGTGTATTATAGTATAGCCCTTAGGCAGGGCAGCCAAAAATTGGGAGGCTCCACGTTGTCCCTGGGTAGAGACGTGCATGAGGGCCTCAAAACATTAAGTGTCCATTGTCAGGAAGTGGGTGTATTATAGTATAGCCCTTAGGCAGGGCAGCCAAAAATTGGGAGGCTCCACGTTGTCCCTGGGTAGAGACGTGCATGAGGGCCTCAAAACATTGTTCCCATTGCAAAGGAGCGGGTCTCCTGTCATTGTAATGTCCATTCTGCAAAGAATGGGCGAACAAATTTACCACTGGGGGTATACCTGAAACAAAGGCCTAAGTATTGCAATTTGTAACGGTCATCATCATGGTGGCGCATGAGGAGAAGGACGAGCAGTCCAGCGATTATCCAAAGTCCAGAAGTGTGTACCCATGGGTGAGTGGAGGTACATGGCAAACTTTAAATTCCGCTCTCATTTGCTGGTGGTGTGGGGAAGTCTGGCCCAATCCAACCCTTGTTCATCTTGATCAGAGTCAGCCTGTCAGCATTTTCAGTTGACAGGCGGGTGCGTTTATCTGTAATGATTCCACCTGCGGCACTAAAAACACGCTCTGACAAAACGCTAGCAGCAGGGCAGGCCAGGACTTCCAAGGCGTAGAGAGCCAATTCATGCCACGTGTCCAGCTTGGATACCCAATAATTGTAAGGCACAGAGGAATGTCGGAGTACAGTTGTTCGATCTGCAAGGTACTCCTTCAGCATCTGGGCAAACTTAGGATTTCTTGTGGCACTACCCCGCACCTCAGGGGCTGTGGTACGTGAGGGGCTGAGAAAACTGTCCCACATCTTAAAGACTGTTCCCCTACCTCTGGCGGATTGGACTTGTGCCTCTCTCGGCTGTACGCCTCGGTTGTCCACTGATTCCTGACCTATGCCGCTAGCGTTTTGTGAGGGGAATGCTTTGCCTACTTCCGTGACTATGGCCTTCCGGAACTGCTGCATTTTGGTTGACCTCTCCTCCACGGGAATAAGAGACAAAAAGTTCTCCTTGTAGCGTGGGTCTAACAGTGTTACCAACCAGTAATGATTGTCGGCCAAGATGTTCTTAACGCGAGGGTCACGAGACAGGCAGCTTACCATAAAGTCAGCCATGTGTGCCAGACTCTTAACAGCCAGGACTTCAGTAGCCTGACCAACAAGATGACTGAACATGCTGTCCTCCTCCTCCTCCTCCTCCTCCTCATCTACCCTGTCCTCTGGCCAGCCACGCTGAACCGAGGATATGACTGGTGTGCATGTCATATCCTCAATTTGGCCGGAGAGTTGCTCCATGTCTTCATACTCCTCCTCGTCATAGTCCTCCACTGCACGTTGTGATGAGACGAGGCTGGGCTGTGTGTTATCACCCACACCCACTACTGTTTCTTGCTGCAACTCATCGCGCTCCGCCTGCAATGCATCATGTTTGTTTTTCAGCAGAGACCGTTTTAAAAGGCAGAGTAGCGGTATGGTGACGCTAATAATGGCGTCATCACCACTCACCATCTTGGTGGAGTCCTCAAAGTTTTGGAGGATGGTACATAGGTCTGACATCCATCTCCACTCCTCAGGTGTTATGTGTGGAGTTTGACCCATTTCCCGACGGCTTAGGTGATGCAGGTACTCAACAACTGCCCTCTTCTGCTCACATATCCTGACCAACATGTGCAGAGTTGAATTCCAACGCGTGGGGACATCACACACCAGTCTGTGAGCCGGAAGATGCAAACGGCGCTGAAAGCCGGCAAGGCCGGCTGAAGCAGTAGGTGACTTTCGAAAATGTGCAGACAGGCGGCGAACTTTTACCAGCAGATCAGACAGCTCTGGGTATGACTTTAGAAACCGCTGAACCACGAGGTTGAGCACATGGGCCACGCATGGAACATGTGTCAGCTGGCCTCGCCTCAAAGCCGCCACCAGGTTCCGGCCATTGTCACACACGACCTTTCCTGCCTTTAGGTTCAGAGGTGTGAGCCAGTGATCTGCCTGCTGTTTCAGAGCTGTCCACAGCTCTTCTGCATTGTGGGGTTTGTCACCTATGCAGATTAGCTTCAGCACAGCCTGTTGCCGCTTCGCCGAGGCAGTGCTGCAGTGCTTCCAGCTTGTGACTGGTGTGGAGGGTACAGTGGATGAGGATGCGCAGGAGGAGGAGGAGGCTGAAGAGCATGACATTCCGGAGCTGTAGAGTGTGGGTGAAACACTGACTGAGGTAGGGCCTGCAAACCTTGGTGTGGGAAGGACGTGTTCCGTCCCTCGCTCAGACTGGGTCCCAGCTTCCACAATATTAACCCAGTGTGCCGTCAACGAGATGTAGCGGCCTTGCCCACAAGCACTTGTCCACGTGTCTGTGGTTAGGTGGACCTTGGGTGAAACAGCGTTGTTCAGGGCACGTGTGATGTTTTGTGACACGTGGTTATGCAACGCGGGGACGGCACACCGGGAGAAATAGTGGCGGCTGGGGACCGAGTAACGTGGGACAGCTGCCGCCATCAGGTCACGGAATGCTTCTGTCTCCACCAGCCTAAAAGGCAACATTTCCAGCGCAAGCAGTCGCGAAATGTTAGCATTTAGAACTGTGGCATGTGGGGTGTTGGCAGTATATTTGCGCCTGCGTTCAAAGGTTTGCTGAATGGATAACTGAACGCTGCGCTGGGACAAGGACGTGCTTGATGATGGTGTTCTTTCTGCATAGGCAACTGCAGGTGCAGGAGTGGAGGAGGCTTGTTCGCAGGCAGCATGGACAGGGGATTGGCTCGCATGCACAACCAGCGAAGACGTAGCAGTGACATCAGCAAGCACTGCTCCTCGACTCTGTTGTACTTCCCACAAAGTCGGGTGCTTGGCTGACATGTGCCTGATCATGCTGGTGGTGGTCAGGCTGCTAGTTTTGGTACCCCTGCTGATGCTGGCACGGCAGGTGTTGCAAATGGCCTTTTTTGAATCATCTGGATCCAACTTAAAAAACTGCCAGACTCGGGAAGACCTAACATTTGTACAGGCACCTTGTGTCGTCGTGTTGTTCCGGGGAACGGTTGCCTGACTTCTGCCTGGGGCCACCACCCTGCTTCTTACTGCCTGTTGTGATGCTACGCCTCCCTCCCCCTGTGCACTGCTGTCCTCGCTCTGCATATCCTCCTGCCAGGTTGGGTCAGTTACTGGATCATCCACCACGTCGTCTTCCTCTTCCGCACCCTGCTCCTCCTCCTGTCTTCCTGACAATTGTGTCTCATCATCGTCCACCACTTGTTGAGACACGTTGCCAACTTCGTGAGAACGTGGCTGCTCAAATATTTGGCCATCTGTACAGACGATCTCCTCATGACCCACTTCAATATGAGCTGGCGAGAGGCCAGAATGTGTGAATGGAAACGTGAACAGCTCTTCCGAGTGTCCAAGTGTGGGATCATTAATGTCCGAGGAGGACGTGTACTCAGCCTGGTGGTAGGAAGGAGGATCAGGTTCAGAAATGTGTGGTGCAGTATCACGGCTACTGATACTTGACCGTGTGGAAGACAGAGTGTTTGTGGTGGTGCCAATCTGACTGGAAGCATTATCTGCTATCCAACTAACAACCTGTTGACACTGGTCTTGGTTCAAGAGCGGTGTACTGCTGCGGTCCCCAAGAATTTGGGACAGGACGTGCGAGCGACTAGATGTGGCCCTTTGTTGTGGCGAAATTAGAGCTTGCCCACGACCTCGGCCTCTGCCTGCACCACCATCACGTCCACTTCCTTGTTCCTTGCCAATGCCCTTGCGCATTTTGCAATGCTGTGCACTGCTGACGTGTATATTCACTACTTGTGCGTTATATCAAAGTTTCTGGAAATTGCACACAAGTGCACCTGTACGCTGCCACCAACAGGCACACACGTGTGGTTTTAAAAACCAAGCACGGACGCAATAAGAACCTAACAGGTTTTTTTGGGGAGCGACAATTACAGACAAGTCAGACACTATCTGGACTGTTTTACACTGTGTACACCAGCCCCAGATATGATGAAGGCTGGTATACGGTCACCACTACCCTGCCTGCCTGCCTGCCTGTATACTGGTACAATAGTCCTGACAAGGACTCTTTTGGTCACTAGCCTGTATTCAGACCTGGCTATACCCTGCCTGTATATAGCAACAATAGTCCTGAGAAGGACTCTGCTACTGTACTCCGACCTGGCTATACCCTGCCTGCCTGTATACAACTAGAATAGTCCTGAGAAGGACTTTTGGTCACACTGTTTGCAGCCCTGCAACTGAAAAAGCTATAAAGGGCCGCAAAGCTTTCCCTGAATCAGCGACACTCTCCCTGCACTGACTGTCTGGATAGCTGTGAGCAGAGCACAGCGCGCCGGCCGATATAAAGGCTCGGTCACGCTGTGCAGGCCGGCCAATCACTGCAATTCCACAACTAACAGGGCTGTGGCATTGCAGTGGTCTGCCAGCCAATCCCTGCATGAGGGCTGGCTCTCAAAAGAGCGCCAACATGCAGAAATGAAGACCACGAGTACAGCACGAGTATCGCGAGATTACTCGGTCCCCGCCGAGCAGCCCGAGTACAGCGATACTCGTGCGAGTACCGAGTAGTTACAAGCATGCTCGCTCATCACTAGTCCTGATCCAACACATTTGAGATTGATTAGAATGGAGATTGCGAGCCAGGACCACCCAACCACCATCACTGTCTGACTTCAGAAATGCTCCCACAGACACCTTCAAAATCTTGTAGAAAGGGACTAACTCCAATTTAATGGCTATGGATAGGAATGGGATGTCTTCAAATTCTCTAACCCTATACTTATGTCCATATATAGTGTATATCTATGAAAACACTGATTTATTTGTTATAATTTGCTGATCGTATTATTTCCATACATTTATAAACCCCCATAGACTATTATATACAGTATAATTCAAAAGAATAGCCTTGGCTGCAGGGCTTGTGTTCAGCATTCTAAAATGTTATGACATCACAGTTTCATCACTATGGTCACCTCTGCCTGGATATTAGGACATTATGAGGTTATATAAGGGACCGTCTACCCAGACTTCCTTTGAGGGTTTTAGTAGGAGTAGAGAGTGAGTACATGTGTCTTACACTCCTATTCTGTCCTTATTATTTCCCATTCCTATCTATATACTGTAAGTTTCTGATTTCTTATGACAATCTTCCTCTAATTCCTAAATCTCATATCCCATACATTTTTTTATGAGAAAACCTTATATTTGTTAATTAGCCAGTAGTTATGGAATATTTACTATTGATGTAATTGGTAATTAACATTAGAGTAATACGGAAACCGTTCTCTATTTATCCAGTCCAGGTTTCTGCAATAAATAAGAGAAAAATGAGCAAAAATCCGAGATGACTTTATGTAAGTCCGAAATCAGAAGAGTCATGTCATTCAGAATAGTGACTGCAATGTTATTTCTATACTGATCTGTAACAATGAATTTCTATTGTCTGATGTCCGTTTTTATACACGGCCAAATGACTGCACCAAACTGCACAAAATTTGCATTGAAGTTTTTAAACCATGTTTAAGCTCTCTAGGACCTACCAGATTAACCCCTTAATGCCACAAGATGAACATAGCAGTTACTCTGTTTTCCCACAGTGACAGTTTGACAGCTCCATACTGACAGCAGTCACTAACAGCTGACCGGCGCGGGAAGAGATGCAGGGACCAATCACAGTGGACCCCGCTCTCCGACTGCTGTGATTAGTTAACCACATTTTTAACCTAGGGTCACCCCAGTGTCCTTGTCATGACTTTTTGTTATTTAAAAAAAATATAAATTATATATATATATATATATATATATGAAAAAAAATGAAATAGAAGAAAGTTCATCTATCTACAAGAGCATCTCAATAAATTAGAATATCCTCCAAAAGTTTATTTATTTCAGTAATTCAATACAAAAAGGGGAACGCATACATCATGTAGAGTCATTATACACAGAGTGAACTATTTCAAGTGTTTATTTCTGTTAATGTTGATGATTAGGGCTTGCAGCCAATGAAAACCCAAAATTCATTATCTCAGAAAATTAGACTAATTATCATAAAACAGCTGCAAAGGCTTCCTAAAGTCCCCGTCACATTTAGTGACTTAGGGTACCGTCACACTTTAGCAACACTCCAGCGATCCCACCAGCGATCTGACCTGGTCAGGATCGCTGGTGCGTCGCTACATGGTTGCTGGTGAGCTGTCAATCAGGCAGATCTCACCAGCGACCAGTGACCAGCCCCCAGCCCCCAGTGACGCGTGGAAGCGATGCTGCGCTTGGTAACTAAGGTAAATATCGGGTAACCAAGCGCTTGGTTACCCGATATTTACCTTGGTTACCAGTGTACACCACTTAGCGCTGGCTCCCTGCACTCGTAGCCAGAGTACACATCGGGTTAATAAGCAAACCGCTTTGCTTATTTACCCGATGTGTACTCCGGCTACGTGTGCAGGGAGCAGGGAGCCGGCACTGGCAGCCTGAGAGCGGCGTACGCTAGTAACCAAGGTAAATATCGGGTAACCAAGCACAGCACTTCGCTTGGTTACCCGATATTTACCTTGGTTACAGCTTACCGCAGGCTGCCAGAAGCCAGCTCCCTGCTCCCTGCACATTCAGATCATTGCTGTCTCGCTGTCAAACACAGCGATGTGTGCTTCACAGAGGGAGAGCAAGGTCCACAAAATGAACCAGAGCAGTGTGTAACGAGCAGCGATTTCACAGCAAGGGCCAGATCGCTGCTCAGTGTCACACACAGCGAGATCGCTGATGAGGTCACTGGTGCGTCACAAAAACCGTGACTCAGCAGCGATCTCGCTAGCGATCTCGCTATGTGAGAAGCACCCTTTACCAGCGATCCCAAAAATGATGCAACCTGATAAGGATCGCCGTAAGTCGCTGGGAGGTCGCTGGTGAGATGTCACACAGTCAGACCTTACAAACGACTCACTAACGACACAGGTTGCAGTAGCCACCTGTATAACGTTCTCTGCTATCATTGGGACCCTGTCACACAGTGTCAAACATAGCGATGTGTCCTGCCCAGCAGGACATCGCCTTTGAAGAAAATGGTCCAGGATATTCAGCAATGACCGGCGACCTCACAGCAGGGGCCAGGTCGTTGCTGGATGTCACACATAACGAGATCGCTGTTGCATCACAAAAAACGTGACTCAGCAGCGATGTCGCTTAGTGAGACGTGGTCTTTAGTGTTTAAAATGGTCCCTTAGTCTGGTTCAGTTTACTAGAGTTAAAAAAAGTTCTAGTTTAACCCCTGCATAACACATACACTGATATATTTTCCATGTAGTATAGGCTGGACTAAAATAAAGCATTACAAAAATTAATGCAAAAGAAATGCAATGAAATTAATGAGATCATAATGATGTAAAGAAATGTAATGATCTAATATCAGCAAAGCTTATAAATGATATAATAATATAGAGGTTTCCTTATGTCTGATGACTGATTGATTTTATTCAAGCAGAGAGAATACACTGTAGAACCCATCTGTACACACAAAATATCTGTATACACGGATAGTTGCCCTGTATTGGGTACCAGTCATGTATCATATTTTACAGTACAAAGATAGCACAATAGTCTTTATGGGATACAAAGTACAGGAAATATTATTTAAATTGTTAAAAAAGATACCAGGAGAAAAACCACATGAGCCAGTATTGTAATATGGCTTATGTAGAAAGAAAGGACATATAATTCTGTAGGGATATGTATGCAGAGCTCATCTGACAATTTTCCCACTGAACAGGACTGAGCAGCCTGCAGTGTATTACAATACAGTATATGAAGGCTGCCCAAAATGCAAAACAACTGCAATATTGATATTTGTTGCTATCAATGTTTATCTATTGTAAATTTAAAAAACGAAAATAATATGCATAGAGAAGCCATGTTGTCCTTTTCTGCCACTAATCTTCCAGGTTTCTAGTTATCCCCATATTGAAAGTGTACCCTCTGTTGGCAGCTGATGGCAAAAAGAGTTTTAACATTTAAAGGGAATTTACCCCAAGTTTTTTGCTACCGCATCTAAAATAGCGATTCGAGTGATCTGTCACTTACTGTGCTGCTTGGTGTAGTTTTAATAAAATCACTGTTTTATTAGCTGCAGCTCCACCAGTTCTCAGAATGCTGAGCTCTGTATAACCCCAGCCACACAAATGATTGGCAGCTTTCTGTGTACACAGTATATAAGCAAAAGACTGTCAAACAGGGGTGGGTGCAGAGTTAAACAGAACTCATGAATATGGAGGACTGCATAGCAGCAGGTTTACTAGTCTTTTAGAGATAATCTCCTGCTGATACAGTGATTTTATCAAAATAGCAAGCAGCCCAGTAAAAGCCCCATCACACACAACAAGATCGCTAACGAAATTGTTGCTGAGTCACAGTTTTTGTGACGCAGCAATGATCTCGCCAGCGATCTCGTTATGTGTGACACCTACCAGCGATCAGGCCCCTGCTGTGAGATCTCTAGTCGTTGCCGAATGGTCCGGACCATTTTCTTCAAAGCCGATATCCTGCTGGGCAGGATGCATCGCTGTGTTCGATGCCTACCAACAACCTCCTAACAGGGTCCCAACGCCTGCCGAGATCGTTATACAGGTTGCTGATCATTACTGCGTCGTAGGTAAGGTCTGACTGTGTGACATCTCACCAGCGACCTCCCAGCAATCCTTATCAGGTCGTATCATTGTTGGGATCGCTGGTAAGTCGTTGTGTGTGACTGAGCCTTAAGTGACACATCACTGTAAACAAGGTTTCTGTCTCTGCTCTCAGAATAGGTGGCACAAACGTGGTGACAGATTCTTCTTCAAGTGAAACTGTCACCAAGTTTTGAGGTACTCAGCTCTACACTATCCCCCATACCACTGATTAGCAGCTTTCTGCAAACACTGTGCATTTTGAGAAAGCTTGCTAATGTTATATAGGGCAGGAAGGCTACATGGCTCAAGATTTCTAGTCCTCTAGTGATAAGCTCCTGCTGATAAAACAGTGGGAACTAAAGCAATCAGCCAAAGTGACACATTCTTGTAATCAGGGTCTCTGACCCTATAACATGCTCTTTCCATATTAAATAGCAAAAACCGGCTGATAGATTTCCTTTCACAGTGGAATATAGGAAATGTAAAAGTGTTGGCAAAGAAATGATGGAGGGTGAAGGGGAGGATTTTAGCCAAATTTGTTATGGTCACTAATGCTGATGAACATTGTAATAATTACTGCCATTTGTACATTTCAATATGAGATTTATTTTCCATGTACAATAGAGAAAAGGACATACACATCCTAGAAAAACTTATTCGAGAGGAGACCATCTCACTGGAAAAATATACCAAACTCTGTAAGAGCTGAGATATTGAGATTATAAAGCAGGTTACATAATGATATATATTATTCCAGGTTTCCTGTATTCTGCAACTGTGGACTAAGGGGTACTTTGCACACTACGACATCGCAAGCCGATGCTGTGATGCCGAGCGCGATAGTCCCCGCCCCCGTCGCAGCAGCGATATCTTGTGATTGATCCCGTAGCGAACATTATCGCTACGGCAGCTTCACATGCACTTACCTGCTCTGCGACGTCACTCTGGCCGGCGATCCGCCTCCTTCCTAAGGGGGCGGATTGTGCGGCGTCACAGCAACGTCACACGGCAGGCGGCCAATAGGAGCGGAGGGGCGGAGATGAACGGGACGTAAACATCCCGTCCACCTTCTACCTTCCACATTGCAGCCGGGACGCAGGTAGGAGATGTTCCTCGCTCCTACGGCTTCTCACACAGCGATGTGTGCTGCCTGCTGGAACGAGGAACAACATCGTACCGTCGCTGCTGCGAAATTATGGAAATGTCGGACCCTACACCGATCATATGATAATGCCGCTTTTGCACTCGTTAATCGTATGTAAAAGGCTTCACATACTGCGATGTCGACAGCGATGCCGGATGTGCTTCACTTTCGATTTGACCCCACCGACATCGCACCTGCGATGTCGTAGTGTGCAAAGTGCCCCTTAGGGTGCGTCTTAGTTAAACTGTACACTGAGTTACAGGGAATTGATGAAACTCTGGATAGAATAAGATTCAATGAGAAACCACCTGCTATGGAGGGGCCACAACACAGCTCCATGGAGCTCAGAGGACCCCAATCTTTCTGACATTCAAAGCCACATTCAGCTCTGAGGGAGGCTCACAAGCCAAATCTAGATCCCATCCCCCTCACAGTAGTGACACCCAGAGCCCCCCATTACCAGTATAAAGAACGCTTTACCACAAAAATCACACCAAGGCAATATACCAGGATCCAGGGGTTCCTACCTTAGTCCCATGACTTAGGGGTAGGTTGTTTCTGGGTTTCTCTGCCTCTCCGCCTGCTTTCTTCCTGCTTGTTTATTTTACAGGCCACTATTATCACTGGGGTGGCTGGCGCATGCACACTGTGATTCCACAGACGGCCTTCAATAAAATGGCGCCGGAGGAAGATCAATATTTCGACTTAATGAAAAAGTCATTGAGTTGAAATTTCGATCTGCGCATGCGCTGCCTCCTGCGCCAATTTATTTAAGACCTGAATACCCGCCATAGAATCACACTGTGTACACGCCGCCTACTACAATGATCATGGCGGTGGTATGGAGTTTAAAAAAGCAGGCAGGTCACTAAATAATTATTGACCAATAAAAGAAGTATACGAGGCAGGTGGAGGGGCGGAGGAGAAGAAGACCCTACCCACAAAGTCTCACCCTGATACACAGAAGACATCATTAGATAAAAACTTTAGAGGAAGATTATTCAAAAACCACAAATTGGATTCCTTCACCGCAGGTATCAGCTTAATCAGCATCACAGCGCCATTATGGCCATGGCTTTACTTTATAGTGCTAAATCCTGCTGAAAGCCTCTCTTTGAATAATAATGAATAGTAATTTTAATATTACCCAGCTACATGATGGTTATAAGACACACACAGGGCTGGTGAATGCCGAGATATAAATACATTAAGTTAGTTACCAGGGTGATGCCCATGCGAGAAAAGCGTGTAGGGGTAGAGACCCTGATTCCAGTGATGTGTCACTTACTGAGCTTATTGCTGCAGTGTTGATAACATCCCTGTTTTATCTTCTGCAGATTCTCTGAATACTGAGCTCCATACGGTTTCACCCACACCCCTGATTGACAGCTTTTTGTGTAGACTGTGTTTAGGCAAAAAGCTGCCAATCAGTGGTAGAGGTATGGTTATACAAAGTTCATAAATATAGAAATCTACATGGCAATAGGTTTACTAGTCCTTCAGTGATAATTTTCCGCTGATAAAACAGTCATTTTTATCAAAGCTACAGGAAGCAGCCCAGCAAGTGAATCAGCACTGTCTCCTAACTTTGCTGCTCTTATATTATGTGTCAATGACCCGGTGACAGATTCCCTGTTAATCAGATGTATGAATTGTAATATTCATACACAAATGCACAAACTACGGGGGTGGGTGCGATCGCTAGCAATGTCGCAGCATGTAAAGCACCCTGTTGTTTTGTTTTACATTTACCAAGAACCAATTTTACATGTGAAAATAACAATCTGTAATATTTGTCAGAGAAATCTGAACTGAAAGTGCAAGATCAGTCCAAGAGGAGAAAGAATCAGATCTCTCTGATAAGACAGAATAGAAAGCTGCTGATTTATCAACGGTTACAGTTCTCCATAGAACTTTCTGAGCACTGATCCTGACATTAATGGTCATCATAAATCCAAATATCTACATTCATAAATGTAAAATTCTTACATTTTGTCCAGAGCTACACTGAGACTTGTAGTACTACTGATTCATATTTAACTATTAGGTGATAGCTGAAGCCAATAACATTACATGTAACATTCATTTTAAATACGGTTGTAGTGTAAAGGGTTTGGTCCCAACTCAGCTGGGGGTCCGACTGCTGGGACTTCCAGTCATCTGGAAAACACAGCTCTGAAATTAAGAGAATAAAGGGCCATTTACACGCTGCGACATCGCTAACGATATATCGCCGGGGTCACGGTGTTTGTGACGCACATCCGGCGTCGTTAGCGATATCGCAGCGTCTGACAGGCTGGAGCGACCTTAAACAATCGCAAAAGAGGCAAAAATCGTTTGTCTGAGAGAGGTCGTTTATTTATGAAAAATCGTTTTCTGGTCAGTAGCGAGGTTGTTCCTCGTTCCTACGGCAGCACACATCACTATGTGTGACATCGCAAGAGTGACGAACATCTCCTTACCTCCGTCCACCGGCAATGAGGAAGGAAGGAGGTGGGCGGCATGTTCCAGCCGCTCATCTCTGCCCCTCCTTTGCTATTGGACGGCTGCCATGTGACGTCTCTGTGACGCCGCACGAACCGCCCCCTTAGAAAGGAGGCAGTTCGCCGTCCAGAGCGACGCCACAGGGAAGGTTAGTCCGTGTAATGGGGGTAAGCGAGGTTGTGCGCCACAGGCAGCGATTTGCCCATAACGCACAACCGACGGAGGCGGATACACTCGCTAGCGATATCGGTACCGATATCGCAGCGTGTAAAGTACCCTTAAGCGGGAATAAACTATTTCAGGCCATACAATGACTTGTGTCCTATATATTTCAGCAGTGTTCTCTCTAATTTTCAGTTGTCTCTGATTTAGTGGGAAGAGACTAGCTGTTATGGAGTCTCCTATACACAGTACACAGAAATAGAGGGATTCCTGATCTGTATTCTTTGCTTTACATGTTTACAAATAGTAGCAGCACGAAGGACATTATCTAGCAGTACTCAGCAGTGTAGCTGAGAAGTCAGCTCCTGGATAGGTTTAGCTACTTTCTAACTGCAGCACGATATTTCTGTGTCTCTCTTATCCTATAGTCTCACTCTGCTCCTCATTCCTCCTCTCTCACCACAGACTATAAGGGGCTGTGTAATCATACACCACACAGAGCTGGGAGCCCATTTTGCTTTCACTAAGATGGATTTAAACAGTTTTTTTTTATCAGATTTGATGGTTACTTCAGGATGCTGGGGGGAGTAGAAGTGGCTCATATGTGGATAAAATATAATACAAAACTTCTTGCATTTGCTTGTACTATTGAGTTTGTGACCATTTAACACAAGTTGTTGTATCTTGCTTGCACAATAGTGAGGATGTCACTGAGACAGAATTTCAGTATAAGACAGAGCTGATAAACAACAGGATCATCACTATGTAAGTGCAGAGAATTACTGATCTATCATAGAAAACCTTTTAGATTGCATAATGATATAGAGGTTTACTTATCTCTGAAAACTGATTCATTGTATTCAAGTAGAGATAATATAGAACCTGTCCGCACATGATATACAGTATATCTATTACACAGACGTAATGAACCAACAGGGGGAGTTGGAACACGAGGACAGTGCTAGGTAGGGATTCCCCACTAGATGGCACTAGACTTAAGAAACCAGCTGGAGCACCGAGAGTGCTGTTAGCAACCCTCCACTAGAGGGCACAAGTCTCCCCAGTTGAAGAAGTGGATGGTCGTACGGGCCAGAGTCAGAACCAGGAGGTCGACGAGGTACTAGGGATCAGACAGAGACAGAGTCCAGGGGGAGCCAAGTCAGGAGCTGAGAGGGAATGTCAAAGACCGGGGAAGTGTGGAAACCAGAGTTTATTGACAGGCCAAAGTCGGCAGACAGGAAACCAGGTAATAGCGGGGACTACAGGAGGACAGAACAACAGAGGAGGGAGGATGGGAGTCAGAGAGGAATGGAGGCGGTCAGTACGGAACGTAGAGGGGAGGGAAAGTCAGGACGGGAGGCAGGGAGAACGTACACAGTCAGGACAGGAGGCGGGGGAGCGGACACAGTCAGGATGGGAGGCAGGGAGGACGAATGTAATCAGGACGGGAGGCAGGATCAGAACTTACAAGGGACAAGCGGCAAACTGCAGAGCAGAATTATAACTGGCAGCGCATGAACGCAAGTGCCCTGAAGATAAAGGCGCTGTGATCCTAGGAACGAGGCACGGAGGGGGGCCCCTCCCCCCAGCCACGCTCCAGGAAACACTGACAGCCAGGGTCATGACAACAGATAGCTGCACTTTCCTGGGTGCCGCTCATGTACTATATTTAAGTTACAATATGCCAAAGCGTTTTTTATTGGGTTACAAACATTAAGGAATTGTAATCTGACTTGTTACATACAGTTAGGTCCAGAAATATTTGGACAGTGACACAATTTTCGCGAGTTGGGCTCTGCATGCCACCTCATTGGATTTGAAATGAAACCTCTACAACAGAATTCAAGTGCAGATTGTAACGTTTAATTTGAAGGTTTGAACAAAAATATCTGATAGAAATTGTAGGAATTGTACACATTTCTTTACAAACACTCCACATTTTAGGAGGTCAAAAGTAATTGGACAAATAAACCAAACCCAAACAAAATATTTTTATTTTCAATATTTTGTTGCGAATCCTTTGGAGGCAATCACTGCCTTAAGTCTGGAACCCATGGACATCACCAAACGCTGGGTTTCCTCCTTCTTAATGCTTTGCCAGGCCTTTACAGCCGCAGCCTTCAGGTCTTGCTTGTTTGTGGGTCTTTCCGTCTTAAGTCTGGATTTGAGCAAGTGAAATGCATGCTCAATTGGGTTAAGATCTGGTGATTGACTTGGTCATTGCAGAATGTTCCACTTTTTTGCACTCATGAACTCCTGGGTAGCTTTGGCTGTATGCTTGGGGTCATTGTCCATCTGTACTATGAAGCGCCGTCCGATCAACTTTGCGGCATTTGGCTGAATCTGGGCTGAAAGTATATCCCGGTACACTTCAGAATTCATCCGGCTACTCTTGTCTGCTGTTATGTCATCAATAAACACAAGTGACCCAGTGCCATTGAAAGCCATGCATGCCCATGCCATCACGTTGCCTCCACCATGTTTTACAGAGGATGTGGTGTGCCTTGGATCATGTGCCGTTCCCTTTCTTCTCCAAACTTTTTTCTTCCCATCATTCTGGTACAGGTTGATCTTTGTCTCATCTGTCCATAGAATACTTTTCCAGAACTGAGCTGGCTTCATGAGGTGTTTTTCAGCAAATTTAACTCTGGCCTGTCTATTTTTGGAATTGATGAATGGTTTGCATCTAGATGTGAACCCTTTGTATTTACTTTCATGGAGTCTTCTCTTTACTGTTGACTTAGAGACAGATACCCCTACTTCACTGAGAGTGTTCTGGACTTCAGTTAATGTTGTGAACGGGTTCTTCTTCACCAAAGCAAGTATGCGGCGATCATCCACCACTGTTGTCATCCGTGGACGCCCAGGCCTTTTTGAGTTCCCAAGCTCACCAGTCAATTCCTTTTTTCTCAGAATGTACCCGACTGTTGATTTTGCTACTCCAAGCATATCTGCTATCTCTCTGATGGATTTTTTCTTTTTTTTCAGCCTCAGGATGTTCTGCTTCACCTCAATTGAGAGTTCCTTAGACCGCATGTTGTCTGGTCACAGCAACAGCTTCCAAATGCAATACCACACACCTGTAATCAACCCCAGACCTTTTAACTACTTCATTGATTACAGGTTAACGAGGGAGACGTCTTCAGAGTTAATTGCAGCCCTTAGAGTCCCTTGTCCAATTACTTTTGGTCCCTTGAAAAAGAGGAGGCTATGCATTACAGAGCTATGATTCCTAAACCCTTTCTCCGATTTGGATGTGAAAACTCTCATATTGCAGCTGGGAGTGTGCACTTTCAGCCCATATTATATATATAATTGTATTTCTGAACATGTTTTTGTAAACAGCTAAAATAACAAAACTTGTGTCACTGTCCAAATATTTCTGGACCTAACTGTACAACTGAGAAGAAAAGAAAAATGAGCCAATATCTTAATGTGGCTTCTGTAGAAATATATCAGACATTATTTATTATACATATATGCAAAAAGTCACGGATGGTGTGTGAAGGACGCCCAGAATACATGGACATCTGCCTGGAGCCACAAACATTTGTTATCGGGGGTCCATAACAAACCAATCTATGAAAATATACAATCATTTTAACCCCCATCTTAACCCCTTCACGACCTTTAACAGATACATCCGTCATGGTGCCCTGGTACTTAAAGACCCATGGCGGCTATATCCGTCATGGCGAAATTGCGGCCCCGGAGCCCTAGTGACCGCGATCGGTTTTCAAAACCTGTAGATTTGGGAAGGAGAGGACCTGTTCCTGACCTCAGGAGGGGTGGTGTCTCCTCCCCGGACCTACGGAGGCTGTGATTGGCTGACGAACGCCGCTCAGAGAATCACAGCCAGT
This sequence comes from Anomaloglossus baeobatrachus, assembly GCF_048569485.1. Lineage (NCBI taxonomy): Eukaryota > Metazoa > Chordata > Amphibia > Anura > Aromobatidae > Anomaloglossus > Anomaloglossus baeobatrachus. The sequence goes on along the minus strand of NC_134353.1, from coordinate 294,929,560 downwards.
GAAATGTTTCAGCCATTTAAAATGGTTGAAACATTGAAATCCAGCTATGATCAGTGCAGCTATAGCACTGATCGTTTGCTGGAGCTGGATGACCTTTGCTGCACCCTCACCCAGCTCAGATTGGAGAGATCAGCCTTGTGACTGATCTCTCCAATCACCGTGAATCTGCGACCGGTGATCTGTAGGTGATCTCTCTCCTCAGCTTCTCTGTCCGTGAAGCTGAGGAGAACGATTCCTGTGGGTGACCATCTGTGAGTCACAGCCCCTGATCATCCGCTGTTCCCGATCATCCACCACCGCAGCCACTGCCCAAGATCATCCACCACCCTCCATCTGCTGCACCCCTGCATTGTCGCTGCTCTGCTTTGCCCCTGCATGTGACACCACTGCTCTGCTCCTTCTGCTGCCCCTTGCATCTGCCGTCGCCCCCCCTGCATCTGCCATCACTCCCCCTGCATTTGCCACCGCCTCTCCTGCATCTGCTCTCGCACCGTCCCCTGCATCTGCCACTGCCCCCCTGCATCTGCCACTGCCCCCCTGCATCTGCCACTGCCCCCTTGTATCTGCCACTGCCCCTCTGCATCAGCCACTGCCCCCCTGCATCAGCCACTGCCCCACTGCATCAGTCACTGCCCCCCTGCATCTGCCACTGCCCCCCTGCATCAGGTACTGCCCCCCTGCATCTGCCACTGCCCCCCTGCACCTGCCACTGCCCCCCTGAATCTGCCGCCGCACTCCATCAGCCGCTGCGCCCCTCCCCAATCTGCTGCCCGCGCTCTCCCATCCTCTTCATCTGCAGCCCCCTCTCCCACCTCTCCCCCTCTCGGATCTGCTGCCTCCTCCATCTGCTGCGTCGTCCATCTGCTCCCTCCTCCATCTGCCTTGATCCTGCTGCCTAGATCCATCCTGTAAGGTAACTATCCCCAATCTCACCTCCCACTCCCCTTCCACCCGCCCCTCCATCCTCCACCGCTCCTCCATCCGTTGAGCCCTTTTTCATCCTTCTGCGCTCCTCCATCTGCCGCGCCCTCTCCCATCCTCTGCCGCTCCTCCATCCACCACGCTCTCTCTCCCATCCTCCGCCGCTCCTCCATCCGCCGCATCCTCTCCCATCCTCCATCCATCCTTTTTTCCATCCCACCTAGTCCCCCCCACTTTTGCAGCACATCGGTGCGTGCATCCTGATTTTTTTTCTGTAAACTAAGAAAGAAATACAAATAAACTTAGTTTAGGGACAGTAAAATGATACTGTAGTAATCGTCAACTACAGTATTTTTTACTGAATATTGTAAGGGTTAGCCCAGTGCCACACGTGAGAGCGATGCACGAGTCTCGCATCGCATCATCCGGCACTGTCACTCTTGTCCAGACAGGAGTTTGCGTCTGTGCCGGATGATGCGATGCGAGATTCGTGCATCGCTCTCATGTGTGGCACTTGCCTTAGTGTCAATTGCAGGCGCTCATTTTTTATTTATTTTTTTTACTGACGTCCGTATTTTTTATTTCGCAAAACTATTTTTTTGTTCAGGGAGGTCTAGTTTCCAAAATGGGGTCACATGTGGGGAAGCTCCACTGTTTCGGCACATCAGGGGGATCTCCAAATGCAACATGGTGCGGCTAACAATTCCAGCTAATTTTCCATTTAAAAAGTCAAATGATGCTCCTTCACTTTGTAGCTCTGCCGTGCGCCCAAACAGTGGTTTTCTGCCACATATGAAAAATTTTACAGTCTATTTTATCCTGTTACCCCTGTAAAAATTAAAAAAATTGACCCTAAAATAACATTTTTGTGGCAAAAAAAGTACTTTTTTGTTTTTATGGCTCAACGTATGAAGCACGTGAGACTTCAAAGTGCTCCTTACCCATCTAGATTTATGCCATGGGGGGTCTAGTTTCCAAAATGAGGTCACTTGTGGGGTAGCTCCATTGTTTAGGCACCTCAGGGGGTCTCCAAACGCAACATGGCGTCCGCTAATAATTCCAACCAATTTTGCTGTGAAATGGCGCTCCTTCTCTTCTGAGCCCTGCCGTGTGCCCAAACAATTACTTTCCACCACATATGAGGTATCTGTGTACTCAGGAGAAATTGCACAATACATTTTATGGTGCAATTTTTCCTGATACCTTTGTGGAAAAAAAAGCTACCTGGTTGAAATAACAATTTCGTGGTTAAAAGAAAAAATATTTTCACGGCTGAACATTCTAAACTTTTGTGAAGCCTCCAGGGGTTCAAAGTGTTCACTAAACATCTAGATAAATTCCATAAGGGGTCTAGTTTCCAAAATGGTGTCACTTGTGGGGGAGCTCCATTGTTTAGGCACCCCAGGGTGTCTCCAAACACAATATGGCATCCGCTAACGATTCCAGACAATTTTGCATTTGAAAAGTCAAATGAAGCTCCTTGCCTTCCAAGCCCTGCCGTGTGCCAAAACATTTGATGTCCAGCACATATGAGGTATCTGTGTACTCAGGAGAAAATGCACAATACAGTTTATGTTGCAATTTTTCCTGATACCCTTATGAAAAAAAAGCCACCTGGTTGAAGTAACAATTTCGTGATAATTTTTTTATTTTTTATTTTCACGGCTCAAAGTTATTAACTTTTGTGAAGCCCCCAGAGGTTATTCCAGACAATTTTGCTTTCAAAAATTCAAATGATGCTCCTTCCCTTCCGAGCCTTGCCGTGCGCCCAAACAATTGATTTCCCCCACATATGAGATATCGGTGTACTCAGGAGAAATTGCGCAATTAATTTTATGGTGCATTTTTTCCTGATACGCTAGTGAAAATTCTAAATTTTATGGCTAAAGTAACATTTTTGGGTAAAAAAGTAAAATTTTCATTTTTTCGTTCCATATTGCTTTGGTTGCTGTGAAGCTCCTAAAGGGTAAATAAACTTCTTGGATGTAGTTTTGAGCAGTGTGAGGGGTGCAGATTTTAGAATGGGGTCACTTTTGGGTATTTTCTGTCACCTAAGCCTCTCAAAGTCACTCCAAATGTGATGTGGTACCTAAAAAAATTTTTTTGTACATTTTGTTGGAAAAATGAAAAATTGCTGATGAACTTTGAACCCTTCTAACTTCCTAACGAAAAAAAAAATTGTTTCGAAAATTGTGCTGGTGTAAAGTAGGCATGTGAAAAATGTTATTTAGTAACTATTTTGTGTGACATATCTCTCAGATTTATGGGCATAAAATTTCAAATTTTGAAAATTGCAAAATTTTTTGCCAAATTTTCAAAATTTTCACAAATAAACACAATACATATCGGCCTAAATTTACCACTGACATGAAGTACAATATGTCACAAAAAAACAATGTTAGAATCGCCAGGATCCGTTGAAGCGTTCCAGAGTTATAACCTGTCAAAGTGACACTGGTCAGAGTTGCAAAAAAATGGCCTGGTCTCTAAGGTGAAAACAGGCTGGGGGCTGAAGGGGTTAAATACAAAAATAAAAGAGTTGAAATGTAAGAATATAATTTTTTGGTTGCTGCTCTATGCACAAGAAATTCAATAGAAATACACTGAAACATCGCATGTGCATGAAAATGGAGTCCATAAAAAAGACAGCTCAGGTCTACAGTTACAAGCCTCAGAAAATGGTGTTACATACCAAAATGTTATATTCACAAAAGGTTTTAATTAATTTTTGCAACCAATATAAATCTTATAAGCTTGGTGTCTCGTTTTTCACTATATTAAATGGTAAAGTGAATGGTGTCATTCAAAACTACAACTCACTATATAAAAAAATCAAGCCCTGAAATTATTTTGACAGCCAAAAATAAAACGACATGTCTCTTGGAAGAAGTGTAGGAAAATATAAAGGCTCAAAGACAAAAAAAATCCCAATCATTAAACAATTCTGGGAGAGACATACAGTATATCAAAAGAAAATAATACAGTGGCAGATGAACTATGAGGCCTATTTATGCCGCCAGCCTTCTAGGTTTCTTCTGTCCCTATACAGTGAGTGCCCACTCGTGGTAGCTCAATGCAGACGAAATTGTATCATTTTTGTGATGTAGATGGAAAATGTTGGCAAAGTATTTGGGATGGAGGGTCAAGGGGTGAAAATTGTTCACTAATTCTCGCAAAATGTTGCTGATATTTATACATTTACATATAAGCTGATGATAGATGCTCCATGTACAACAAAAAGAACATCAAACAAAAAGATTTATGCATATCATGGGAACAAGGCCATGTGTATTTTATTAGTCAGTCCACTTTTCTGAGTGTCATTAGGTGGATAACTGCATTTTGATGCATTATACCCTAACAATAGCGATTGCAGAGAGCACATTCAGCTAAAATGTATTGTGGCACAGAGACACTTCGGCTCCCTGTGCCACAATACATGCCACCGGTCAACCAGAAGCTGCAGCTGATTTCTGTGTAACAGGCATTGGCGTCACATGCCAGTGACAACATTCATCGTCATAGCAGGCATGCCAATTGTCACCTACTCCAGCCTCTGTGCCGACTACAGAGGAATATGTTGTACATTCTGGGAACGGAGGAAGAAGAGGAGAATGTTTGTTAGATGAATTAGAATAGAAATAGCGAGCTAGAACCACCCAACCAATATCACTATCTGACTTTATAAATGCCCCACAGACACCTTCAAACTCTTGTAATGGCTATGGATTTAGAAAGGGATATCATCAAATTCTCTAACTCTATGATTATGTCCATAAAGTGTTTATGTGTAAAAACACTCATTTATTGTTATAATGTACTCTTCGTGTTATTTCCATAAATTTATAAGCCCCCATAGACTTTATTATACATAATTAGAATGAACATCATTGGCTTCAGGGCTTGTGTTCAGCACATTCCAGAATGTTATGACATCACAGATTCATCACTATGGTCAACTCTGCCTGGATAACATCATGAAGGTTATATAAGGGACCGTCCACACAGACTTCCTTTGAGGGTTATAGTAGTAGTAGTAGAGTGAGTTTGTGTATCTTACACTCCTGTTCTGTTCTTATTATTTCCCATTTCCTATATATATAAGTTTCTGACTTCTTATGACAATCTTCCTCTACTTCCCAATTCTCATATCCCATACATTTTTTTATGAGAAAACCTTATATTTGTTAATTAGCCAGTAGTTATGGAATATTTACTATTGATGTAATTGGTAATTAACAGAGTAATTATAAGGAAACCGCAAATTTATCCAGTTCAGGTTCTTGCAATATATAAAGAGAAAAATGAGCAAAAATCAGAGATGACTTTATGTAAGTCCGAAATGGAAGAGTCATGTAATTCAGAACAGTGACTGCAATGTTATTTCTATACTGATCTGTAACAATGAATTTCTCTGGTCTCATGTCTGCTTCTTATACACGGCTAAATGACTGCACCAAACTGCACAAAATTTGCCATGAAGGTAAATCAGGCTATTAGAAGTTTTTAAGACCATGCTTCAGCTCTCTAGTGAAAAAGGAGCCAGCACGATCTGAAATTGGCATGCATCATATAAAAAGTGAAAATTCACAGATTTATTCCAACTGTACTATAATTAAAAAAAAAATGAGATTTTTAGCAAATAATTGATCAATTCTTTGAGCCACCCCTGCCAACGTCACGGCAAATCTCAATAGGGGGGTCCTAACCTATATTACGTATTTCATGTGCCATGCGGCCTCCTAGATAAAGTTAAAAGCAAAACCATAATGGAGCACACATACCTGTAACCTGTATATAGCCGCTTCCATGTTGCAAAAAAGGCAATTGTGGATAGAGACCAGCCCAGGTCCCAGCATGTGGAGCAAGCTCTACACATACCAGGACTATATCAGAACTGATCCTCCCAGTGCCAGACAGCAACCATTAATAAAGGTGGACCAGATCCAAGAATGGTGCTTAATTAGCATTGCCTGTGGAAAGGGTGAGGTAACTGAATCTGAACAGCTACCAACAGGAGGAATACTCTCTCTGTGTGGTTGTAGTTATGCTACAAATGTCTGGTGGCTGGTCACCACCATGCTATGCACGCCTGATCTTGGTTTGCAATATATTCCTCCTGTTGGTAGCTGTACACATTCAGTTGCCTCACCCTTTCCACAGGCATTGCTAATTAAGCACCATACTTGGATCTGGTCCGCCTTTATCAATGGTTGCTCTCTGGCACTGGGAGGGTCAGTTCTGATATAGTCCTGGTATGTGTAGAGCTTGCTCCACATGCTGGGACCTGGGCTGGCCTCTATCCACAATTGCCTCTTTTGCAACATAGAAGCGGTTATATATACACAGGTTACAGGTATGTGTGCTCCATTATGGTTCTGCTTTTAACTTTATCTAGGAGGCCGCATGGCACATGAAATACAGAATATAGAGTAGGACCCCCCTATTGAGATTTGCCGTGACGTTGGCAGGGGTGGCTCAAAGAATTGATCAATTATTTGCTAAAAATCTCATTTATATTACAGTACAGTTGGAATAAATCTGTGAATTTGCACTTTTTATATGATGCATGCCATTTTCAGATCGTGCTGGCTCCCCTTTCTTTCAGCTCTCTAGTACCTACCAGTTTAACCCCTTAATGCCACATGACGTACATAGCAGTTAAACTGTCACTGTGGGAAAGCGCAGAGGGACATCTCCGTGCTGACAGCAGTCAGCAACAGTTGACCGGCGTGGGAAAAGATGCAGGGAACAATCACAGCGGACCCCGCTCTCTGATCGCTGTGATTAGTTAGGAAATGTAACCATCCGATCACAGCATGTATCCAATGCAGGAAACAACAGCTCAGCTCCGATTCTCCTAAGAGACTGTGCTGCTGTCAGAGAAATAAAGTCGAAATCACCATATTTTTAAACCGGTGTCATTCCTCCCATTTCCTGCCATTTGTGGTTTGTTTATATAGATCGATCTATCTATCTATCCACCCATCCATCCACCCATCCATCCATCCATCCAAATATATATATATATATATATATATATATATATATATGTGTGTAAGTAAATGTCCAGCTCCAGCTTACAAGCCACCTGGGTTCAGGCACACCCGGTAAAGAAAGCCTTGGACGGACATGGCAGTAGTGCATTCAGCAATGAAAATGGCTATAAGGAAAATCCAGGAAAGACTTGGAAACACCGCTGCTGTAATAAAACTTCTTTATTTGTGATATCCATAAAATTAAACACGACCCATAAGGCTCAGGAACAACAATGTATGGTTAGCAGGAGATATCGCAGATGGGACTACGCGTTTCGGCGGCCTTGTCCGCCTTCCTCATGGTCCTAACCTTGTCTGCTCTTTGTGAATGGAGCCATATAAATGGCAATCGCCATTGAAAACAGTACATGTGATTACAAACAGTTTGCTTTTAATTGCACACAACTGTTTGTAATCACATGCACTGTTTTCAGTGGGGATTGCCATTTATATGGCTCCATTCACAAGGAGCAGACAAGGTTAGGAGTGAGAGGAAGGCGGACAAGGCTGCCGAAACACATAATCTCAACTGCGATATCTCCTGCTAACCATACATTGTTGTTCCTGAGCCTTATGGGTCGGGTTTACTTTTACGGATATCACAAATAAGGAAGACGTTTTATTACAGCACCGGTGTTTACAAGTCTTTGCTGGATTTTCCGTATAGCCATATATATATATATATATACAGTGCCTACAAGTAGTATTCAACCCCCTGCAGATTTAGCAGGTTTGATAAGATGCAAATAAGTTAGAGCCTGCAAACTTCAAATAAGAGCAGGATTTATTAACAGATGCATAAATCTTACAAACCAACAAGTTATGTTGCTCAGTTAAATTTTAATACATTTTCAACATAAAAGTGTGGGTCAATTATTATTCAACCCCTAGGTTTAATATTTTGTGGAATAACCCTTGTTTTCAATTACAGCTAATAATCGTCTTTTATAAGACCTGATCAGGCCGGCACAGGTCTCTGGCGTTATCTTGGCCCACTCCTCCATGCAGATCTTCTCCAAGTTATCTAGGTTCTTTGGGTGTCTCATGTGGACTTTAATCTTGAGCTCCTTCCACAAGTTTTCAATTGGGTTAAGGTCAGGAGACTGACTAGGCCACTGCAACACCTTGATTTTTTCCCTCTTGAACCAGGCCTTGGTTTTCTTGGCTGTGTGCTTTGGGTCGTCTTGTTGGAAGATGAAATGATGACCCATCTTAACATCCTTGATGGAGGAGCGGAGGTTCTTGGCCAAAATCTCCAGGTAGGCCGTGCTATCCATCTTCCCATAGATGCAGACCAGATGGCCAGGCCCTTTGGCTGAGAAACAGCCCCACAGCATGATGCTGCCACCACCATGCTTGACTGTAGGGATGGTATTCTTGGGGTCGTATGCAGTGCCATCCAGTCTCCAAACGTCACGTGTGTGGTTGGCACCAAAGATCTCGATCTTGGTCTCATCAGACCAGAGAACCTTGAACCAGTCTGTCTCAGAGTCCTCCAAGTGATCATGAGCAAACTGTAGACGAGCCTTGACATGACTCTTTGAAAGTAAAGGTACCTTACGGGCTCGTCTGGAACGGAGACCATTGCGGTGGAGTACGTTACTTATGGTATTGACTGAAACCAATGTCCCCACTGCCATGAGATCTTCCCGGAGCTCCTTCCTTGTTGTCCTTGGGTTAGCCTTGACTCTTCGGACAAGCCTGGCCTTGGCACGGGTGGAAACTTTCAAAGGCTGTCCAGGCCGTGGAAGGCTAACAGTAGTTCCATAAACCTTCCACCTCTGGATGATGCTCCCAACAGTGGAGACAGGTAGGCCCAACTCCTTGGAAAGGGTTTTGTACCCCTTGCCAGCCTTGTGACCCTCCACGATCTTGTCTCTGATGGCCTTGGAATGCTCCTTTGTCTTTCCCATGTTGACCAAGTATGAGTGCTGTTCACAAGTTTCGGGAGGGTCTTAATTAGTCAGAAAAGGCTGGAAAAAGAGATAATTAATCCAAACATGTGAATCTCATTGTTCTTTGTGCCTGAAATACTTCTTAATACTTAAGGGGAACCAAACAGAATTCTTGTGTTTTGAGGGGTTGAATAATAAATGACCCTCTGAATAAACTTTTCACAATTTAAAAAAAAAAATAAAAAAAGAAATAACATTCTTTTTTGCTGCAGTGCATTTAACACTTCCAGGCTGATCCACAGTCCAAATGTCACAATGCCAAGTTAATTCCGAATGTGTAAACCTGCTAAATCTGCAGGGGGTTGAATACTACCCGTAGGCACTGTATGTATGTATATATATATATATATATATATATATATAAAAAACCTTTTCATCTTTTTTCTTGTAATTTTGTGCTTCTGTCCATCCATCATTATAAAAAAACAAAATTCCATAAATGCAGGGTTACTTAGTTACTCAAATATTCAAATATACCATATTATGTGAAAAAATAAATCGCATCACATATGTCGATGAAAAACTCCATGTTAAATATGTCAAACTGGAGAAAAAGGGACTATAAATGCAAGGAAAAATATCAATTAAAAATTAAATCTTTATTAACACACCAACTTAACAACAAATAAACATAAAAATGGATCCGACAATGATAGAAGAAAAGAGAAGAAAGGAGGGGGAAGGGGAATGGACCTATCACTGCACCTGTAACAGATATTATGTGCTAGAGATGGCAGGTAGAACTCACCAGTATGATGTTTAATCACCAATTATTATGGTTGCCACTAGAATATAACAGACTTAATAATCAAACAATGCATAAGGCAGGTACTAAAATGTTCCAAAGCTAAAAGAAATTTTCATATAAATAATCAAGAACAACTTTTGAAAAGTGCTTAGTCCTTTGGCTAACTGGTAGTGAAACATCCTTCACAATTGTGCAAGCAATACATGCTGGTACGGCGTATCGGAAGAGCGCTGAGGGCCTGCACCTCTGGCTCTGTCCATATGGCTAATTTGCAGGACCTGTGATGATGTCACGTACATGTGACTCGGGTGGGCGGAGCCATGGAGTTTTGCCGAGCGGGAAAGAAGCTGGAGAAGATGGAGGAGTGCAGGGTATGTGAGAGAGGGGTGCAGAGGGTGGCAGGCTTTGAAGGGGAAGAAGAATGCAGGGGGGATAGAGTGAGATCAGGGGTATGGAGAATTGAGAGATGAGGGGGATGGAGGATGGAGAGATCGGGGTGATCGAGGATGGAAGGAGCAGGGGGATGGAGGATGGAGAGACAAGGGGGATGGAAAATGGAGGGAGCAGGGGACTGGAGGATGGAGGGAACAGGGTGATCGAGGATGGAAGGAGCAGTGGGATGGAGGATGGAGGGAACAGGGGGATGGAGAATGGAGGGAGCAGGGTTCATTGAGTTTTGTTTCGTCAAACTTATCTTACATGGATAAAATAATGCACTATTTCTTGGTCGGTGGACTCCGGCACGCAAAAGACCCCGAACAGACGTGGAGACAGAAACAAATCAGATGATAATTGATGAACCGGTGGCCACGTTCTGTTCCATCGAACCTGCATCAGCAAGTGTTAATGATCCTGATGAATTTGGTTGAAATTTGGCGTTTCTTATAGAATACAGCCTAGGTAAGTCGAAAACCATATTTTGCAAGTGGAAAAAAAACGATTATACAGTATTAGTCATATTTTATTTTTCTTTTGAAATTTGAATTACATAGCTTTTTATTGAAATTGGCGTACAGACTACAAAACTGAATAATGAGAAACAGGGCCGCACCGTCCATTGGCGTCATCAGGCGTCACTATATTCAGGGGGGCATCAATGCGGCCGGGGGCGGAGCTGAATGGGGACTGCCGATTTCCGCCGCCCAGTGCCTCAACAGGTAAACCGTGGCACAGGATCTCCCAGCCGCCCGACAGCACAACAGAACCCCGCTCCTGCCCCTCAATTTCAATCTCGGCCACCGGCTGACAGATTTCCCCCCCGCTCCTCAATCTCGGCCGCCAGCGCCTGACAGCATTCTCCCCCCGCTCCTCGCCTCAGAGATGCGTACCAGCAAATATTTTTTTACAAAAAAAAGCCCTGTATGTCTATGTGTGTGACACATGTCCTGATAAGACTGGCCTTTGCATTAGGCCTCCTTCTCACAAAAGTGTTTCTGACAAGTTAGAATTGGAAAATAAGGCTTGGTCATTAATGTACGAAGTGGCTCGGTCCTTAAGGGGTTAAAGATCTTAACCCTACAAAAAATATGGAACACAAATATTAAGTTACAGCTAAACTACTGGACCAATTTACACCAAATTTGCTTCATAATAATTATATATTCACTTTTATAGCGGCACACAGCGCTTTACATACAACAGAAACACTGTCCCCATTGGGGCTCACAATGAAACAATGTAAATTCCCTAACAGTATGTCTTTGGAGTGGGGAAGGAAATTGGAGTACCCAGAGGAAACCCACAGAAACACATGGAGAATGTACAAACTCCTTATAGATATTGTCCCTTCTGGGATTTGAAGCCAGAACCCCAGTGCTGCAAGACTGTTGTGTTAACCACTGAGCCACCGTGCCACAGGTACTTCAAATCAGGCACTTCAGAAGCTTTTAGACTGATTTCAGTTCTCTGAGATCAACTGTTCCTGATATAGTCGGCAAAATAGCTGAACACAAATGCAAATTTTAATTTACAGCCAAAAAATTGGACTAATATGCCCCAAATTTTCTACATGAGAAAATCAGGCAATTTGGATGGTTTTACACTGGGTTTCGTCTCTGATATGTTGTCGGCTTCATATCAGTAGCAACATTTTTAAGCACAAACAACAAACAGCTGAACCAATTAGACCCGTGCAACACTGTAATTCTACTAGTATTATATATACTCACAGTAATAGTAGTTATTAATAGTAATTGTTAAAGTGAATCTGTCAGGTGCAATATGCATCCAGGACCACAAGCAGTTCTGGTTGCATATGTCTAATATCTGCGTAGCAGTCTCTGTATCTAGTAGCATAGATAAAGTGATCTAAAGATCTTTTATCATATGCTAATGAGGCCAGGGACTAGTCGCAAGGGCGTTAGTTTCCTTGGCTAGTCGGCCCCCTTATTATGTAAGCACGCCCCTTTGAGCATGCTAACATGCTAATGAATGTGCAGTGTATGAGGCATGGTCACTCTTACCTCATCTGCCACCTCTGGTTTTCGTCTCAGTGCGCATGATCAGAAGATCCCCAGACCTCTGGTCATGCACAGTACACCAGTTTGAAGCCAGGACGTGTACACCCGGCTTCATAATATGCATGACTGGAAGTCCGGGATGTCTGATCATGCGCACTGAGCCAAAAATCAGCGGTGGCAGCAGAGAGGTGAGCACGACCATGCCTGCTGCACATTCATTAGCATGTTAGTACGCCCACAGGGGCATGGTAACATGCTAAGGGGGCCAACTAGCCAAGGGAACTAACACCCTTGTGACTCATTAGCATATATGATCAAAGATCTTTAAAAATACTTTTTCTAAAGATATCTTTATCTATGCTAGTGTATACAAGAACGGTTAGGCAGGGATTAGCCGTATGCACTCAGAACTGCTCGTGGTCCTGGGTGCACATTGCACCTCACAGATTCCCTTTAATGCTGTATTATATATACACAAAGGTGGCCGCACACACTGCCAGTGTATGCCATACATTAGAACTATTGAGCATACAGTACCCTGGAATACGCAGACCTTTGTCTTACATTTAGGCAGATTTATCAAGGCATTTATGTCCCTTTGTCCCCATTTTTTAACACAAATAAATATGAAAAAATGTACGTGACGTCAGAGATGCAGAATATGCAACTAATTTCTAAATATTTTCCAAATATTTTATTCTTGAAGAAGTAGATAACAAAGTCAGATGCCGCCCGGAGTTATCCATAGATGCCAGGATCACGTGCCAGGCGCGGATTATGAAGTATATGAATGCGCCATGGAGCACAGACTGGCTCTCTGCCATACAGTGCCCTACTATAATATGACTATCTCATTGTCCAGTGTAATGACAACCTATGAGTGTGTGATGTACAGTGTAACAAGATGAAATGTTTCATAGACTTTATACACTATACACTTCTCTGTTTTACTATTACAGCCGAAAGACAGCAACATCCGATATTCTCACACCCAGTTATATATTCATTCTCAGGCCATAATATTGTGAAAAATAGAAATATTCGAAAAGACTCAAGAACACAAATTCATCCCATTATACCTTGTAGCAATACTGATCTTCACAATAAATCATCTAGTGCACAGTATCCTAGAAATCACAGGATCCTAAAGCAAAAGTTCCAATGGTCGCCACTCAGTATGACGGAACCCACAGCTCCTAAACCGTGTGATAGAGCCACAGTCCCTCATTCAGTATAACGTCCCCATAAGTACCAACACTTCAAAAAGAAAAAGTATAAACAAATATATGCTCCCCACCTAGCTGCGCTCCCCCTCCACCCTGCTCTGTGCAGCATAGGGATGGAGTCTTCGCACGGCTGGCAGGGGGTGATTGGGGTTATTATTATTATTAATAATTATTATTATAGCGCCATTTATTCCATGGCGCTTTACAAGTGAAAAAGGCATAAATAATAGGGACAAATACAATAATCAAACAAAACAAGGCACAGACAGGTACAGGAGGAGAGAGGTCCCTGCCCACGAGGGCTCACAGTCTACAATGGATAGATGAGGATACAGTAGGTGAGGATGTACATGGTCGTGGGGTGCTATAGTGGACTGATGGCTATGGCAGGTTGTAGGCTTGTCGGAAGAGGTGAGTCTTCAGGTTTCTTTTGAAGCTTGTATGGAGGATGCACAGGAGAAATCTTGGATATGACGGTGGAAAGAGGAAGAGAACTTGTGAGGATCGAAGGTCACGTGCAGGTAAGTACCGGGAGACTAGGTGACAGATGTAAGGGTGAGACAGGTTGTGGATGACTTTGTATTTCATGGTTAGGGTTTAGAACTGGAGTGTTTTGGCAAAGGGAAGCCAGTGAAGGGTCTGGTAGAGAGGAGAGGTCAGGGAGTAGTGCAGGGACAGGTGGATTAGTCGGGCAGCATAGTTTAGAATAGATTGTAGGGGTGCGAGACTGTTAGAAGGGGGCAATAATAATGTCCCCACTCTCACAGCTGCAGCTCAGTCACTGTGTCCCACACACTACAATCTCAGGATGTAGCAGAGCCGGGATCGTCATGGGACATGTAGTGTGTGGATTACATCTGACCTGCAGGGGTGTTTTGGGAGTTAATAAAATGGAGAAAGAAGGTGTTATTTTGCTTTGTTTTTTAAATAAAGAATGTTTCTCTGTATTTTGTGTTTATTTACTGTACGTATGTTTGGGACTCAAAGTGTTGTTGCATAGCTACATATCTATATACCTTATGCTGATATGTAACTTTATGCACAGGTAATTTTTATGCTTGTTAACAATGCTCTAATCATTGGCAGGTACTAAAGGGTACAACCATATGTCACACTTGCACTTTAGTCATGGACTATTTACCCTCACCTCTACCTGTAGTTGTGATCTACTATGTATGCCTTCTAATCCTATTGTAGACGTACAGAACCTGCATCTACTATACACTGGTATAACCATTAACAATGTTATTAGTGGGCTCAAACTCATACCATAGGGGTTTTCTGGAGTGACATTACTTCTAGCTCACTAGCGTAAGTATGCACTAATTAAACACCAGTTGTGGTGGCAATTTTATTACTGTTAGTGCTGTAGATTTACCCCATCAGATATTATAAATTGCTTTCTGGGTTATTCTGCACTTTTTTTTATAGCCTTTAAAGGCTTTATTCTAGGGACGGACATATCATTGGTGCAACTTGGGACCTAAGAGTTAAGGGGGCCACTACCAGCTTCAAAGGAGTAAGTTGTTAATTTTGACAAACCTATTATTCGACTGCAAAGGGTCTATATACTGTTTTGCAAAGGGACCCTCTTCTGTCTGTCCGTCACTGCTTTATTCAAATAGAACCTGTCAGCTTTAGTTTTTAACATTATTACTGGAATTATTGAATTATTGATCTTTTTTCTTACTTAGAAGTTCCTAACAGCTCTCATTTATTTTTATAGTACTTGAGTTCCTCATAAACTAACAAATCTTGAACATCTTTTCTTAGAAATTTGTTATTAGAAATACACCAAGACATATGTCATATGCACATACCCTAATTATATCTACACTCTAACCCTTAATAATACAGCATGGTAATCCTAGATAAAATATCATGATGGATTCCAGATAATACAGCATGGTGAATCCCAGATAATAAGGCATGGTGAATCCCAGATAATACAGCACGGTGGATCTCAGATAATACACTATGGTGGATCCCAGAAAATACAGCATGGTGGATCCCAGATAATACAGCATGGTGGATTGTAGATAATATAGCATGGCGGATCCCAGACAATATATCATGGTGGATCCCAGATAATACAGCATGGTGGATCCCAGATAATACAGCATGGTGGATCCCAGATAATACAGAATGGTGGATCCCAGATAATACAGCATAGTGGATTGTAGATAATATATAATAAAACATGGGCAATCCCAGACAATACAGCATGGTGGATCCCAGATAATACAGCATGGTGGATCGTAGATAATACAGCATGGTGGATACCAGATAATACAGCATGGTGGATCCCAGATAATACAGCATGGTGGATCCCAGATAATACAGCATGGTGGATCCCAGATAATACAGCATGGTGGATTGTAGATAATATAGCATGGCGGATCCCAGACAATACAGCATGGTGGATCCCAGATAATACAGCATGGTGGATCGTAGATAATACAGCATGGTGGATACCAGATAATACAGCATGGTGGATCCCAGCTTTCAACCACTCCTAATACTTTATTTAGTCTTTG
This sequence comes from Anomaloglossus baeobatrachus, assembly GCF_048569485.1. Taxonomy (NCBI): domain Eukaryota; kingdom Metazoa; phylum Chordata; class Amphibia; order Anura; family Aromobatidae; genus Anomaloglossus; species Anomaloglossus baeobatrachus. Next base: position 294,913,676 of record NC_134353.1, on the reverse strand, counting down.
TAAGACCCAGAAAGATCTACAGAAAAGATTGCTTTAGTTGTCAATTTTGAAATTGTTAAGTAGGATCCTGGCTCTGGATTTAAGGTACCATCACACTAAGCGACGCTCCAGCGATCCCACCAGCAACCTGACCTGGCAGGGATCGCTGGAGCGTCGCTACACGGGTTGCTGGTGAGCTGTCAAACAGGCAGATCTCACCAGCAACTAGTGACCAGCCCCCAGCCAGCAGCGACGAGTGGAAGCGATGCTGCGCTTGGTAACTAAGGTAATTATCGGGTAACCAACCCGATATTTACCTTGGTTACCAGCGCACACCGCTTAGCGCTGGCTCCCTGCACTCCTAGCCAGAGTACACATCGGGTTAATTACCCGATGTGTAGTCTGGCTATGTGTGCAGGGTGCAGGGAGCAGGCACAAAAGTCGTGCCTCAGCAGCGATGTCGCTAGCGATGTTGCTTAGTGAGACGTGGCCTTTACTTGCTATAATTTAGGATGTAAATCTGTTTTCTAGTCAACCACACAAGGCTCCCTCACTATAATAGTCTTAATATATAGTCTATAATAGTCCGTTGGCTAATAAAAAGTTAAAATACAAATGGGGCTGAGTACGGGACACCTTGTAAAGTGTTCAATTAAAATTTCTATCTGTTGTGCTACTAAAAGGACAAAGGAAAACACATTTATCTTCTAAAACATCACTTTTAGTGTCTATATATGCAGCACTCAAAAATATTAAGGGAACACTTAAAGGCAGTGTAAGTTGGCCACTGTACATTTCCTCCATTTTGCCGTATATGGGAAATAATTATATCATGGCAACAAGCAGAGGTGACGATGTAGAGCAGTTGTTGGGCCCTACAGACTCAGGGCGTTAGCCATGGCCCAAACTGACTTCCTTTGTACCAGAAATGTGCACCACAATTTTTTCCCTTTTTTATGCATTTTGTTCTTCAATACACCAAGTCTTTTTTCCAACAAGTTAGTTCCCTTTGAGGGGTACACCCCATATTCAAACAGTGAGGAGAAAGTATCTAAAATACTTTTTAAAGGGATCCTGTCACTGGATGTTTATAATACTTACCTAACGGTCGGTGCGGGGTTGACGGGTCGGATGGGCTTCTCCGTTCTCTGGGTCCCTCCGCTTTCGGCCATCTTTGTCCTCCTTTTGAAGGTAGTGTGGATGATGCGTTCTACTGAGCAGGGCAGATCAAAGTGCCCCTGCACAGGACCTCAACGTCGGCTAGTGTAGCTGATGTAGAACGCGTCATGCGCCTGGGCTTCGGAATGAGGACAAAGATGTCCAAAAGAGAAGGTGCGGGACCCGGAGAACGAAGTCGCCCATCCGACCCATCTGCTCCGCACCGACCGTCAGGTAAGTATTATGAACATCCGGTGAAAGGTTAACTTTAAATATGGTGAAAGACATGAAAGAATTTTTCAATTCATATTCTTGTGTATTTTTGTTTATAAATCATCCTTTTTAATCCCATGAACAGTCACATGTTGAATTCCAGAGTTTATGCTACATTTTTAGGTATGCTATATACTAAATTTATGTACATAGATCAAAGAAGAATATATAAACGTATGTAGTGTATATTGTACAGAATGAAATTACCACTTTAATGTAACCTAAAAACTGTCTGACTTTAAAGGTAAGGTGTCGCTTTTTCTTGTTTTTGTATTAATAATAGTGATTATGGAATCAATTATTATTAATACAAAATGAAATTCACAGTTTATTTAGTATTTATTTAATTCTATTTTTCCTGAAACACTGGGGGCTGCCATCTTGGAGTAACGACAGTTACCTCATTTATGGGAGCTCTCTGTGCATTGAGTCTGATAGATGGACTCCGACTCTTATACTTAAAATGGAGAGCTCTCTGCTGTTAGCTGGACATGCCCCCTGGGCTATCCAGATCACAACAGAGGGAGGAGATTATTGCCATCTTTGTGGAGCTTACAATGTATGCTGTGTGCTTCACTTTCCCCCTGGAAAAACAATAGGCTGACAGGAGTAGCTGTTTGTAGCAGAGGTTTTGGAGTGAGGTGAGTACGGGCGTGCATGTAGCAGAGCATTGGGGGTGGGCATGCGGCAGAGCATTGTGGTCGGGCGAGTGTGCGGCAGAGCATTGCAGGCATGCAAACGTTCAGCAGAGCATTGCGGGCGGGCAGGTGGCAGAGTATTGCAGGTGGGCATGTGTGCGGCAGAGCATTGTGAACGAGCGTGCGTGCGACAAAGCACTGTGGGTGTGTGTGCGTGCGTCAGAGCATTGTGGGCGTGCGTGCGTGCGGCAGAGCATTGCGGGCAAGTGTGCAGCAGAGCTTTGTGGGTGGGTGTGCAAGCGTGCAGCAGAGCATTGTTGGTGGGTATGCGAGCGTACAGCAGAGCATTGCGGGCGGGCGTGCAACAGAGCACTGCTGGTACGGATCTTGCACAGCATTATGTGGGGAGCACTATGCAGCTGTCCTTGGTAACACTTTAGACATTAGGATCACTTTGCAGTCACCAACAAAATGGCTCTGCACTGTGATCAAAAATTTCATCCTCCCTTATCCTATTGGAAACACCCAGAATGGGAGGGGGAGGTGATATCACATATATAAGAACAGATTCTGCCCATTTTTCCTGCAGTTGTAATGTTAGCCAGTTCTACAGTAGGTTTTCAGCAGCTGCTCCCCCTAGTGTTTAAAAGTGGAACATATCAAACTTTTAATTTTTTTTTATATTTTGCTCAATTGGAAACAAATAATAATAATTAAGCAAAGAAGAAAAACATTAATACTTTACATTTTTTATGTTATTGAACATTTTTTTTTTTAGATGACACCTTCCCTTTAACACTTGTCCAGCCAAATTAATCTTGGCTCCTTTATGTGCACTGTGGTTAAAGAATATAAAGGTCTTGACTTAAATACTTCAATTAGATCCCTTAACAAATTAAACATTTCATTAAAAATAAAAGCCGTCAGACCCAATCATTAAAATAATTGAATCTTTTTACATATTTATATTCTTATTTGGCTCCCATAAACAATAACAAGTTCTAACTGCCAGTTTACTCAAGAGAAACAATTGCAGTAACAGTCTGGCAACACAAATGACGAGAGCAGGACAGCGCCAAAGGAAAGAACTGTCAACTGTTGCGTTACAAATTTCACAATTGTTATAAAAGCACATTAATTACACAATAATTTTAATTTCACCATATATCACACTTGCTAGTGTCCTCTTCTTACTACTATTACTTATGTATAATAAGTACAATAGGATTTAAAGTCCTAATTAGATTGTAGTGTACTTCTGCAGCACTGAAGAAGATAGAAAATGGGAGTGATCGTCTCCGTGTGTAAATAATACACAGATTCATGTGATAGGAAGGTTCTGGACCTGCAGAGTCAGTGTGACTGTGAATTTACTGATCTGTGATATAATTCAGTACAGTGTTTTCCTACTGAAAAAAAAAATACTGACATTAAAGGTCACTGTCAGTGAAAGCAAAAGGTGAGACAGGCAAGCCATAAATGACAACACTTTTTGCATTTCTTTAGCATTTTTTGTTTATAAAGGCTGCATGTTTTCTTTTCTTATTTTTTTTAATTTTTCTTTTTAAGATAAAATCTGCACATTCTAGAACTTTAAATGTAAGTTTACCTCACAAAGTGTACGGGTTTTAAAGAAAAAAAAATAGTTTACTATTACACCTGAATATGCCACCCAAATACAATGGCCTTTTACAGGGGCTTATTTCTGGGATATGAGCCTAAATATATAAAATATAGCACTCTCACTCAGGGAAACAGTACCAAATCAAGGATTTTCATGTGTAAAGGGGGTGTTACATGCAGCGATATCGCTAGTAATATCGCTGGTGAAAGCACCCGCCCCCATCGTTTGTGCGTCACGGGCAAATCGCTGCCCGTGGCGCACAATATCGTTAGGAGCCGTCATACGGGACTTACCTGTCTAGCGACGTCGCTGTTGCCGGCGAACCGCCTCCTTTCTAAGGTTTGTGCGGCGTCACAGCAGCGTCACTAAGCGGCCACCCAATAGAAGCGGAGGGGTGGAGATGAGCGGCCGTAACATCCCGCCCACCTCCTTCCTTCTGCATTGCCGGCGGGTGCAGGTAAGCTGTACTTCGTCGTTCCCGAGGTGTCACACGTAGCGATGTGTGCTGCCTCGGGAACGACGAACAACCTGCGAGCTCAACAAGCAATGATTTTTTGAAAATAAACGACGTGTCAACGATGGACGATAAGGTGAGTATTTTCCATTGTTAACAGTCGCTCCTTGCTGTCACACACAATGACGTCACTAATAACGCCGGATGTGCGTCACGGAATCCGTGACCCCGGCGATATATCGTTAGATACTTCGTGGCGTGTAACGGGGCCTTTATTCAACCAATGTCGTGAATCTTCTCAAGTGCCCTTGCAGTTTCTTGTATGTTGGGGAAACCACACAACATATAAAAGACCGCATTTCTAAATACTAATCCACAATAAGATGTAAAAACCTACTTTTACCTATCCCTCACCACTTCAACACAGCTGGTCACATTGTGGCTCAACTAAAGTTCCGGGTAATCGAATCGGGACAACAACCCTGCCGAGGAGGAGACCTAGTCTGCCTACTCAAAAAAAGAGAGGCCTACTTCATACACAAACTTAAAACTCTGACACCCAAAGGCCTAAAGGGCGCTTTACACGCAACAATAAATCTTACGATGTGTCGGCGGGGTCACGTCGTAAGTGACGCACATCCAGCATCGTAAGTATGATTGTAGCGTGTAAAACCTCCGTGCAATTGTGATTGAACGAAAATTTGTTCATCGCATGCACATCGTTCATTCCTTAAAAATTGAACGTGCCGTTGTGCAATGTTCCAGAGGCAGCACACATCGCAGTGTGTGACACCCCGGGAACATTGAACGACAGCTTAGCTCCGTCCGCGGCTCCAGCCGACAATGCGGAAGGAAGGAGGTGGGCGGGATGTTTACGTCCCGCTCATCTCCGCCCCTCCGCTTCTATTGGCCGGTCGGCTGCCGAGTGACGTTGCTGTGACGCCGAACGTCCCTCCCACTCCAGGAAGTGGATGTTCGCCGCCCACAACGAGGTCGTATGGACGGGTAAGTACGTGTGATGGGGGTTAATCGTTTGTGCGGCACATTCAACAAATTGAACGTGCCGCACATACGATGGGGACGGCTATGATCGCATACGATATCGTATGCAAAATCGTAACATGTAAAGCAGGCTTTAAATGATGAGATCTCCCAATCTGCACAGCTGCAACTAATCTGTCACCACTGTGTTATAACAATCACTGGATCCTTCATTTGCAAACTTCTTAGTCCAGTGTGACGCCCTGAACTAGCCAGGTAGTCACAGATAGGCCCCGCATAACACCCGTCCCCCTAAAAAGGTAACAGCAGCCAACCTTTTAAAACCTAGTCACCTCCCTCAGAGCTTAATGGTCACATCAAGGGGCAGAGCCAGGCGGTTGGCCAAGCCCACCGGAGTCCAGAGGGCCTGAGGCAGGAGAAACAGTGGTCAGTCAGTAAAAAGTCGAGTAGTGAGAGGAGTAGAGTGCGGCAGACCTGTGCCCAGGTCTGCAGCGGAAACTGACAGGTGCCAGGGTCGTAGCCCTGGTACCTTGGCTAGGAGGCAGGCAGTGGTCTGGCCTGCAGGAGCTGGGAAGATGGCCAGGTGGAACCGTAAGGGATCGGGACAGGGTAGTGGCCCGCCGGTACCGAACCGGGGAACCGACTGGAAACAGGAGCACCAGGGGGGTACTCAAACCCAGAATGAGGCCCAGAAGCCACTGGACCATGTCGAATTTACTGATTGAGGTCTAGACTTTAGGTCCATTCCCATCCCAAGTCCCGAAAGAAGGCAACAGCCCACCGAGGGGGATAGAAAGCCACCGCACAGGCAGAGAGATCCCCACGGCCCAGCGCCTGCGGGCAAACGGACTCCACCGACACATACTCAGCCGGGGAGCAGACTCCCGTTACTGAGGCATAGGCAGTCTACACGAACATAACAAGGTGCAGGAGAAAGGCCAAGACCACCAACCCGGGTGGGGGACAAGACGCAGTTGGCTGCGGGCACTGACCACCATCAACTTTGTTTACAGAGACTTGCATGTGTCTATAATCGTGAGTACAACAGTGCCATCCGGCTGCGCACTGCCCTGCACCGCCCAACTATCACTCTCCCCAAACGGGTCCCGGAGCCACCATCCCTGCCCACGGAGGGGTTAACATCTTGCTGCACGACCATCTCCCCCGGGTACGTACCCCCGTAACTGCTGTGGTGTCTACACCTTCACCATGTCCCGTGGGTGGCATCACGAACTCAAAACACGGCTCCGGCCATACACCTACCTCACCACCCCCATCGAGATCGCCAGCAACCCCTTGCATTGCGACGTGACCCCCGGGTCCGGAGGCGCTCGAACCACCCACCAAACGAGCCCGGACTCAGCCCCGAGCCGAGCGCGGGGCGGTACACCAGCACTTCTGTGTATTGCAAGAATATTTAATTCCCTGACATGTGCACACTGCACTGAAATGGCTGCACAATGCGTGCTGTTATGCACTCCACCACATACTGAAATCACTATACACACCTCTATGTATCACCAATGTATTTGGCTTCTTCTCTCGCTCTGAACACTCCCACCAGATGATATGCACTCCTTTCCCATTGGTTACCTGCTACAAGTCCACCTTTTTCAACCCTGCTGTTTACTCTACACCAGCGCTCTCCTGCATTTGACTAATGGTGGACACCGCAGCATCACACACAGGCTGGAGTCACACTAGCATACACATCCGATGCGAGAGCACCTGGTGTGACATGCTAATGCAACTAAGCTACGGCTCTGCTGCGAGCCTGAGCTGAGTATCATCTTATTGTGATTCTATTCTGTGACAGGATCATAGGCATTGAGAAGATGGAGAGCTTAATTTCTCCATCCTGTCCATTGCCTGTCTCTGCATATATCGCACTGCATTCGATTGTCATCTGTGCAGTCAGATGTGTCACACGCACCCATAGACTTTAAAGGATGTGATAGAGACGAGACTCGCTGACAATTGCAGCATGCAGTGATTTTTTTCCCTCAGTCCGATTAGGGCAGATTTGAGTGGCATCATTACTTAAAGTTCACCAATCAACAGGATTTTGAAAGACAGGCAAGTAAAGTTTGTAAAATGAACAGTTTTTGAATGACAGCAGCTGCAGCTGCTAATAGGTGGATTAGGTTTTGACAGTGATTCCTGCCAGTCCATCCTCCCACAATTATGTATGCTAATTCCATTATAGAAGTGTTGAACTAATGGTTGTGACTAAATCATAGTGGTCAAAAGGACCTGTGCTGATGTCATACCGATGTGACCAGAAGGAGCGGGGTCTCAGCCAACATAGCTGATACCAGGCAGCAACATTATTTTTCTGTTGACTGAGGCCCTGCCTTTCTGGGCACATGGGTATGACGTCAGCACAGGTCCTTCTGACCAACATGATTTACAGCCCCACCTTCTATAATGGAATTAGCATAAATAATAAATAGATAGTGGGAAGATGGACAGGCAGGGGGCAGGAATCCCTATGAATACCCACCCCAGCTATTACCTGCTCGGCAACTGCTGCCAATCAAAAAAACGTCATTTTACAAGCTTAACTTGCTTGTGCTTCAAAACTTATACATCCGATCTCCCAACTAAAGGTATGTATAGAATCAGCATGATAGTGCCAGTATAGCACTGGCTTTTAGGTTAAATAGGAAAATCCTGGTGATTGGTGCGCTTTAACATTGACCAAGTGCAATCTGAGATTTCCTCGCATTGAACTCGTTCAAGTCATATGCCACTGACTCTGGCCAATCGCTGAGCTCCTAGCAGTGATAACATTGCAATCTGGGAATTATTTCTCCCTCTCTCCCTCACTCTAATGGTTCCTATGAGCTTTTCATTCATAGTCTGGCCACATGGCTGTTATCACTATGGGCACTTTGGCAGATTCCCAACATTCAACATCCCTTATACCTGTCACCTTCTATACCTATTCGGCCATTTACTCTTTATTCTGGAATTTTTCTCTGGAGTTTTTATTCACGACTGCTTCTTAAGACAATTTATTAACAATAGTAATTTTCAATTAAAAAAAAAAACATTTTTCTTTTTCGTTCTCCATATATGATTTTTGCAATTGTACAAAACATGTTGAACTCATGTCATGCTACTATAACATAGTATTTCTGGCATTAGTTTTTAGGGGGACTAGTAAAGTCAGTATAAAAGGTTTTAAAAAACTTTGAAGAAAAATATGAAAAAAAATAAAAGTTCAAATGTCCCCCCCCTTTGCCCCATTGAAAATAAAAATAAAAAATACATATATTTGGTATTGCCGAGTTCAGATATGCCCGATCTATCAAAATATAAAATCAATTAATCTGATCGGTACACGGCGAAGCGAGAAAAAAAATCCAAAAGCCAAAATTATGTTTTTATGGACCCACAACATTGCATTAAAATGAAATAACAATATAAACATCACATCTATGCAAAAATAGTATACCGTATTTTCCGGCGTATAAGACAACTTTTTAACCCCTGAAAATCTTCTCAAAAGTCGGGGGTCGTCTTTTACGTCGGGTGTCGTCTTATACGGCGGTGTACAGTTCCGTTGTTTACACACAATAAAAGATATTCTCACCTGTCCTCCATTCCCGCGGAGCCTCCAGATGTTTCTTGCAGTCCACAGGCACACAGACCCCAGTGCACAGAGCGCCGCAGCAGGATGTCGTCATGACTTTACTGCAGTTGAATGCTTTGTGGCACCGTAAAGCATTAATTTGTAGTAAAGCTATGACAACATCCTGCAGTGGCCGCTCTGTTCACGCTACCACGGAGGAGTCTGTGTGCCTGTGAACTGCAAGAAGCAGCTGGAGGCACCGCGGGAACGGAGGAGAGGTGAGAATATCTGTTATTGTGTGTAAATTGCATGATAAGGGACAGAAGGGAACCAGCAGGAGGACATTATTAAACAATAGGCTCATTACTGCATGGGACATTACAGCAGGGGACATCACTAAACAATGGGGATATTACTCGGATCGGTTTACACTCGAGTATATTCGATATACAGTGCAACCTTGGTTAACGAGAACAATCCGTTTTGGGAGTGTGCTTGTTAACCAAGTTACTCGTTCAGCAAAGCAAGATTTCCCATAGGACATCATTGCAATGCAGACAATTCGTTCCACAACTTGTTAAATGTCCCATCCTGGTCCCCTATTGTGCCATTCCACACACGTACAAACACACACAAACACACACAAACATGTATGCACACACACATATTATGCTCACCTTACCTTCTGTTCCATCGCCGGTCTCCTGGAACTTGCAGTTCGCCGGTACAGGATATGTATCGGGTAACCATCATGACGAGGTAGGAACTTCTGCTGCCAGAGCGCTAACGTCAAAGGCAGGAGCCGCTTGCCTCTGATTGGCAAGCGCGCTGCCTTTGAGTAGCGGCTGACAGCGGAGGAACCATCGTCGCGATGGTTGCCGATACACATCCTGTAGCGGTGAACTACAAGTACAATGAGACAGGCGATGGAACGGAAGGTACACATATTATGCTCACCTTACCTTCCGTTCCATCGCCGGCCTCATGGATCTTGTAATTCGCCGCTACAGGATGTGTATCGGGTAACCATTGCGATGAGGGAGGAACTTCCGCTGCCAGAGCAAGTTCCTCCCTCATCGCGATGGGGACTAATACACATCCTGTAGTGGCGAACTACAAGAACCATGAAGCCGGCGATGGTAAGGTGAGCATAATATGTGTGTGTGTGCGTGCTTGCGTGTTTGTGTGTGTTTGTGCGTGGTTGTGTGTGTTTGTGTTTGTGTGGACTGCAAGAGCGGGTTAGAGCGTGGTGGATGTACGGAAGTGTGTGCGGTGAGTATTTTGCTCGTTCAGCAAAGCTTGCTCGTAAACTGAGTTACAAATTTACAGCAAGCTTTGCTCGTTAGGCGAAATACTCGCTAACTGGGTTACTCGTTAAGCGAGGTTACACTGTATCCCAAACTCTATATTTTAACTGGAAAAGTTGGGGTCGTCTTATCCGCCCACTCGTTTTATATGCCGGAAAATACGGTAATTAAAAACGTCAGCTCAAGTTGCAAAAAATAAGCCATCACTAAATCACTATAGACATCGGTTGGATACAATTGATGTTATTTTGGGTTAATTATATACTTGTGTACACAGTGAGAGAATTCTTTGAGACCAGGTTCTCTTAGGAGTGCTTCACACATAGCGAGATCGCTACCGAAATCGCTGCTACATCACGGTTTTGGTGACGCAACAGTGACCTCATTAGCGATCTCGCTGTGTGTGACACTGAGCAGCGATCTGGCCCCTGCTGTGAGATTGCTGCTCATTACACACAGCCTTGGTTCGTTTTCTTCAAAGACGCTCTCCCGCTGTGACGCACAGATCACTGTGTGTGACAGCGAGAGAGCGACGAAATGAAGCCAGCAGGGAGCAGGAGCTGGCATCTGGCAGCTGCGGTAAGCTGTAACCAAGATAAACATCGGGTAACCAAGGGAAGCCCTTTCCCTGGTTACCCGATATTTACCTTCGTTACCAGCCTCCACCGCTCTCACGCTGCCAGTGCCGGCTCCTGCTCTCTGCACATGTAGCTGCAGTACACATTGGGTTAATTAACCCGATGTGTACTGTAGCTAGGAGAGCAAGGAGCCAGCGTTAAGCAGTGTGCGCGGCTCCCTGCTCTCTGCACATGTAGCTGCAGTACACATCGGGTTAATTAACCCGATGTGTACTGTAGCTAGGAGAGCAAGGAGCCAGCGCTAAGCAGTGTGCGCGGCTCCCTGCTCTCTGCACATGTAGCGACGTTATGATTGCTGCTGCGTCGCTGTGTTTGACAGCTAAGCAGCGATCATAACAGCGACTTACAAGGTCGCTGTTACGTCACAGAAAATGGTGACGTAACAGCGACGTCGTTGTCGCTATGTGTGAACCCAGCCTTACTGTTACTGTCCTCTGTGTATACAGTGGGAGCTTTGCATAACATCAGCTCCTTATGCTGTAATTATTGGTTGGTTTTACAACCATTTATGTTGTGTGAGTAAAATATTTTAATCTGTGATTATTAAAGGTTATATTTTATTATTTGTCTTCACACATTTTGGTTACACCAGTTGCTTGTTTTTTTCATATAAAATGTACTTTACAACATTGTGTTCTTAACTAGGTTGTTGTTTACTAACTAGTAGCCAGGTAGGTTAGGCTCACTTGTTATTAATTAAGTTGTGTTTCCTTAAAGAGCACAAAAGGTGATCAATACAGTCCTAAGAGACCTCAGAGTGTTATGCACGTATTTTCATTAGAGTACATGCACTTGAACTTTTTGGGAACATTTCTTAAAAGCTGGTGAATTTGAATCTCATAAGATTTGTTCATCTTTACTCAAGACTTCACATATCTACTGCAGTAACCTCCCAAATACCTCACATGCTTGCTAAAGTAAATCACTGGCCTCAAACAGAAACACAAGGGCACTTTACACTCTGCGATATCGTTATCGATATCGCTAGCAAGCGTACCCGCCCCCGTCGGTTGTGCGTCACGGGCAAATCGCTGCCCATGGCGCACAACATCACTTACACCCGTTACACGGACTTACCTTCCCTGCGATGTCGCTGTGGCTGGCGATCCGCCTCCTTTCTAAGGGGACGGTTCGTGCTGCGTCACAGCGACGTCACACGGCAGCCATCCAATAGAAGCGGAGGGGCGGAGATGAGCGGGCGGAATATCCCGCCCACCTCCTTCCTCATTGTCGGTGGATGCAGGTAAGGAGATGTCCGTCGTTCCTGTGGTGTCACACATAGCGATGTGTGATGCCGCAGGAACGACGAACAACAAGCTGCATGCACAACCAATGATATTATGAAAAGGAGCGATGTGTCAACGATCAACGATTTTTGACGTTTTTGCGATTGTTGATCGTCGCTCCTAGCTGTCACATGCTGTGATGTCGCTAACGACGCCAGATGTGCGTCACAAACATCGTGAGCCCGACGATATATCGTTAGCGATGTCGCAGCGTGTAAAGCACCCTTTAATGCATACAATACCACTCAAAGCCCATGACAATAAGTTTCTATACTGCCCATAAATCCTGTGCTGATAAAAATACCTACAAATACTGACCATATAGAATATGACAAATACTATGCAAATATGAATGCTACCACGTAGCTTCCTGTCAATGTAAAACTGTAATTTGACCCATACAATGCTCCATAAGTAGCATATACTATAACACACTGTCCTATCATGGGTATGGATGATATATGCAGTCTTAATACTAATGCAGATCATGTGCAAATGACAATTCAGTATTCTTAATGCAAGCTTCTGGAAATGTTCCTGAGAAATTTTACTTCAATCCTCATGGACAAATACCTCCAGTTTACTACTATCCTTCAATTTGCATGATATAAGAGCCTTCTTTAAGTGCCACAAATGTTTTTCTATGGTTTTCAAGTCACGCGACCACACAAACATCCAGGATTTCTGAAACCAAGACTTGGTGAATTTTTACGCATGACTGGATCCACTATTTAGTTGAGAAGTTCAATAAAAACCAAGTATCAGCTTCTTTTAGAAGGAATGATGTTTTCTCCTTGGAGATCCTGATATTTGATAAAATCCAACCTGTCCTTCAAACAATGCAAGTTTCCAGTGCAACAGAAAGCAAAACAGCACCTAATCATTCTCAAGCCACCATCATGCTTCACTGTAGGTAGGCTGTTCTTTTCAGTGTATGCTTCATTCTTCTTCATCCAGACAAACTGGTGATGCATAGGTCCAAAATGTTTTAGCTTTGTTTTATTGCTCCACAGAACAGAATTTCAAAACTACTGAGGCTTATTGGGAGTATATTGGATCCGACTCTTTTTGTGCTTTTGGGTCAGTAGAGGAGTATGTCTTGGACATTTTGGCATGGAGATGTTTAATGTTCAGTATCTGCATTACTGTGCAAATTGAAACCTGGAAGATTATGTAGTGTGTTGCAGTTACTTGATTTGATCTCCATAGAAAACCTCAGATTTCAAGAAGGTAAAATAAAATTAGTGAACTTTGGACCATTACCAAAATGAATAGTCTAAGGGGCACTTTGAACACTATGACATCGCAGGTGCGATGTCGGTGGGGTCAAATCGAAAGTGACGCACATCTGGCGTCGCTCTCGACATCATAGTGTGTAAATACTTTATGATACGATTAACGAGCGCAAAAGCGTCATAATCGTATCATTGGTGTAGCCTCAGTCATTTCCATTAATTGGGAAATACCGATATTACGATGTTGTTCCTCGTTCCTGCGGCAGCACACATCACTGTGTATGAAGCCGCAGGAGCGAGGAACATCTCCAACCTGCGTCCTGCGGCTCACGCCGGCTACGCGGAAGGAAGGAGGTGGGCGGGATGTTTACATCCCGCTCATCTCCGCCCCTCCGCTTCTATTGGCCGCCTGCCGTGTGACGCCGCTATGACGCCGCATGACCCGCCCCCTTAATAAGGAGGCGGTTCACCGGCCAGAGCGACGTCGCAGGGCAGGTGACTGCATGTGAAGCTGGCGTTGCGATAATGTTCGCTACGCAGCTATCCCCATGATATCGCAGCTGCGACAGGGCCGGGGACTATCGCGCACGGCATCGCATCATCGGCTTGCGATGTCGTAGTGTGCAAAGTGCCCTTAAGAGTCCTCAGGAATGCTGCTAGAAGCTGGTATTTAATTACGTGTCATGTTTGTGGTGGATCACAACAGCCAAATGGTGATTTATTAAGCACCAAAGAGGTTTGTCATGAAGGGTTTGAATAGTTCTGAGACTAGTAGTAATAAAAGTGGCATTTGCTATTTATATTGTTCTTATTTTATTTTTTTTATACAATTTTGTCTTTGAGTGATCTCTAATAAATACATTTTGAGGTTGTTTTTTTTTCATAGCTTAGTCCATTCAATTGAAAAAAAATTATACCTTTGATTTTTGTTAATTAAAACATTTGGCTAAAAAATGGCACCCTTAGCTAATAATCCTGAATCAATATCCATGCTAAATGTTGCTTATGGGCAGAATAACGTTTTGGACTGACAGATGAATGAAGACTCAGCCGAGACATTAGAGTAAATTCTAAATACGGGAGAATGAGGCCATGTGGTACACCAGATAAAGACCTTGGGCTTGTCGTACATAAACCATTTTGCTTACACAAAGCAGCCTTGACATAGATGGTGCATTACTTGGTTTTTTAAATTACTCGGAGCTCGGTAACAGCATCTTCTTCTCTGCTCTTTTCAGATATGTCAGATGTCATGTGCAAGGCCCTTGATAAGAATGCATTCATTTGTCATGATATATTTGTGAAAAAATCTGACACAAAATTGTGTGTCACCAAGGATAAGAATGTTATGTGTCTCAATGAACTGTCAAATTAAGAAAACACAAGCACTGGTAATTTATAATACTAGCGGTATCATTATATACACATGTAAAACCTGCACAAGCTATCATTAGCTAGAAAGCAAACTTTGGCCATATTTTACCGTTTTAGAAAATAATCCCTTTCTGAACAATATTTTACATTATTTATCACCGAAGAGATTCTGTCAGCCATTGCCAAGAACATCTGATGTTAATAATGCCAAATCACATAACACTATGGAAATCAATGGGCCGTTATAACTAGTTAATGCTGAATATAAAGTATGTCAATTCTAAACTGTAAAGCTCAAATATTATCTATAAGAAAAGCACTTGAATTTGCCTATAAAATAGCACATGCAGAATTACGACTTGCAGAGAACACTGACATCTCAGCTTGGGGTTTTAGACTCGAAGTTTCTACATTTGCTGTCATTATGGATCTAACATTGCCCCAATTCCTGGGAACAAGCTGCAATGCTACATGGTTACTGCAAAACTTTCAATTTATTGTGTTACAGTGGATTTTATAAAGTTAAAGTAAAAAATGATTGAACAGAAAAGTGATTGAACAATGAAGAAAGCGGAGCAGATTGAACAAGCTCAGGAGGAATTTTCAATTCTCAGATTAAAGAGAAGGCATTGTGACAATGGAAGACAGCACAGTAATGCCCACATGAAAGGCTCGATAAGAAAAGACATTTCTAGAGCAGTGGCAAGCAGACACATGAAACATTTAAAAGGGAGAAGCATGGCACAACTACTGCTGGATTGCACAAATTAAGCAGCCAACAGCCATCATCAGTACCATAAATGTGATCGAGTGACATACACAAGAGGATAGTCATAATGATGTCATAGACCTTCTGTAGCTGCCACTATGAATTATAGCAAGTTTACCAATCCTAGAAAAGCGTGTATGTATACATGATCCTGAACATGTAGAAGGCATGTACGCAAGTGACAGCAATCATATTTGAAGTCCATAGCTTTACTTCCAGTAAAATATATATATATATATATATATATATATATATATATATATATATATAATATATATACACGCATATGTGTGTGTAGACCAGCTTACCCATCCAAGCTCAAGATATAATGAATGTTCCTGTTACCTCTTGTTATGCACGGATGCAGACTGGGAGCAAGTCCTACGTATGCAGAAAATAGAAGAGATCCAGCAAAAAAAAAAAATAAAAAAAAAATTGGTAAATCCATAAAACTAGTACATTTATTTGTAGAAAAAAATTAAAAATATAACAGAGCTGAGGACATAAAGTAAATGCAGGACAAATGCACAACAGCACACCAGAAGATCAGTTTCAGTTTTGGCTTGGACCGTGAAGAAGGCAGCTTTCACCTCCGAAACACGTTGTCCGTGATGCATTTGTCCTTCAATTACTTTATGTCCTCAGCTCTGTTATATTTTTAATTTATTATACAAATAAATTTACAAGTATTATGACCCTGGATTTACTGATTTTTAGCTGGATCGCTTTTATTTTCTGTATATATATATATATATATATATATATATATATATATATATATATATATACAGTGCCTACAAGTAGTATTCAACCCCCTGCAGATTTAGCAGGTTTACACATTCGGAATTAACTTGGCATTGTGACATTTGGACTGTAGATCAGCCTGGAAGTGTGAAATGCACTGCAGCAAAAAATAATGTTATTTCTTTTTTTATTTTATTTTTTTTAAATTGTGAAAAGTTTATTCAGAGGGTCATTTATTATTCAACCCCTCAAACCACAAGAATTCTGTTTGGTTCCCCTAAAGTATTAAGAAGTATTTCAGGCACAAAGAACAATGAGCTTCACATGTTTGGATTAATTATCTCTTTTTCCAGCCTTTTCTGACTAATTAAGACCCTCCCCAAACTTGTGAACAGCACTCATACTTGGTCAACATGGGAAAGACAAAGGAGCATTCCAAGGCCATCAGAGACAAGATCGTTGAGGGTCACAAGGCTGGCAAGGGGTACAAAACCCTTTCCAAGGAGTTGGGCCTACCTGTCTCCACTGTTGGGAGCATCATCCGGAAGTGGAAGGCTTATGGAACTACTGTTAGCCTTCCACAGCCTGGACAGCCTTTGAAAGTTTCCACCCGTGCCAAGGTCAGGCTTGTCCGAAGAGTCAAGGCTAACCCAAAGACAACAAGGAAGGAGCTCCGGGAAGATCTCATGGCATGGGGACATTGGTTTCAGTCAATACCATAAGTAACATACTCCACCGCAATGGTCTCCGTTCCAGACGAGCCCGTAAGGTACCTTTACTTTCAAAGCGTCATGTCAAGGCTCGTCTACAGTTTGCTCATGATCACTTGGAGGACTCTGAGACAGACTGGTTCAAGGTTCTCTGGTCTGATGAGACCAAGATCGAGATCTTTGGTGCCAACCACACACGTGACGCTTGGAGACTGGATGGCACTGCATACGACCCCAAGAATACCATCCCTACAGTCAAGCATGGTGGTGGCAGCATCATGCTGTGGAGCTGTTTCTCAGCCAAGGGGCCTGGCCATCTGGTCCGCATCCATGGGAAGATGGATAGCACGGCCTACCTGGAGATTTTGGCCAAGAACCTCCACTCCTCCATCAAGGATCTTAAGATGGGTCGTCATTTCATCTTCCAACAAGACAACGACCCAAAGCACACAGCCAAGAAAACCAAGGCCTGGTTCAAGAGGGAAAAAATCAAGGTGTTGCAGTGGCCTAGTCGGTCTCCTGAACTTAACCCAATTGAAAACTTGTGGAAGGAGCTCAAGATTAAAGTCCACATGAGACACCCAAAGAACCTAGATAACTTGGAGAAGATCTGCATGGAGGAGTGGGCCAAGATAACTCCAGAGACCTGTGCCGGCCTGATCAGGTCTTATAAAAGACAATTATTAGCTGTAATTGCAAACAAGGGTTATTCCACAAAATATTAACCCTAGGGGTTGAATAAAAATTGACCCACAATTTTATGTTGAAAATTTATTAAAATTTAACTGAGCAACATAACTTGTTGGTTTGTAAGATTTATGCATCTGTTAATAAATCCTGCTCTTGTTTGAAGTTTGCAGGCTCTAACTTATTTGCATCTTATCAAACCTGCTAAATCTGCAGGGGGTTGAATACTACTTGTAGGCACTGTATATACAAACACACACATATTATATATATATATATATATATATATATATATATATTTTATATATATATATATATATATATATATACATCTCGTGCTACCAACATTTAATAAAGGAAACCTGTAACCACATTTTACACATAGCAGCAGTTGCAAAGCTAGGGTCTTATGGGGCCCCATCTACAGTTTAGTCAGATATATGGGCCTTTGTAGCATTCTAACTCCTATAAGGGCATGTATAATGTAATAATATTCCTATTCTGCATTATTGTCCTCCATCCTGGGCCCTTTTCGGTAAGAATGTCACTCACGATGGATCCATTACAATAGTAATACATAACATCCTGTGACTCTTCCAGTAAAAATGTTCCCCCTTCTTGGTTCCCTTCCAGTAATAATGTCTCATATCCTAGTGTAATGTCCCTATCCTAGCCCCTTTCAGTATTATATGTTCCCCTTCCTGGTTTAATGTCCTCTATATTGGGCCTCTTCATGGTATAATGTCCTCCATCTTGGTACAATGTCTCCATTCCCTAGGTGAAAGGATGAATGATCCACAGTTTCTGCCTTTTTAGGTAAAATCCAGCTTTAATGAAAATTTCTTAAAAACAGCACTTTATATTTGCAAGTAATGTACAATATCGTAGATCTCCAGGTCTCCAGAAAGTAAGTACAGAAGCATTTCGAGTGGATGGCTCTTAAGGGTGCTTTACATGCTGCAGCATCGTTAACGATATATCATCGGGGTCACGGTGTTTGTGACGCACATCCGGCGTCGTTAGCGACATCGCAGTGTGTGACAGCTAGGAGCGATGATCAACGATCGCAAAAACAGCAAAAATCGTTGATTGTTGACACGTCGCTCCAAATCATAATGTCGTTGGTGTTTCATTCCGCAGGTTGTTCGTCGTTCCAGCGGCACCACACATCACTGTGTGTGACACCGCAGGAACGATGAACATCATCCTACCTATGTCCATCGGAAAGGAGGAAAGAAGGAGGTGGGTGGCATGTTTCGGCTGCTCATCCCCTCCCCTCCTCTTCTATTGGGCAGCCGTTTTGTGACGCCGCTGTGACGCCGAACGCACCTCCCCCTTGAAGGAGGGATTGTTCGCCAGCAACAGCGACGTCGCTGAACAGGTATGTACGTATGACACTGCCGTAGCAATATTGTTCACTACGTCAGCGATCACCACATGTCGCACAAACGACGGGGGCAGGTGCTATCGCTCGCGACATCGCTAGCAATTGCTAGCAATGTCGCAGCGTGTAAAGCACCCTTTAGACTTTGGTGAATACAAAAGACAAATGTGAGTAGGGTGTTCAAATAGTGGAGCAATTAACCCATTAATTGAAACACCTGACAAAACAGGTGAAAGGGAACCAATCACCAAGATTTTCGTATATAACCTAAAGCCAGTGCTGTACTGACACTATCAGGCTGATTCTATACATACCTGTAGTGGTCAGCTCGGATGTTTAGGTTTTGAAATCCAAGAAAGTAAAGTTTATAAAATGAGCTGCTTGTTGTGTGACAGCAGCTGAGGATCAGATAATATCTGGAGGATAGTCAAAGTTATCTCCTCCCTCTGTTAGAATTAGCATAAGTATTATACAATCAACCTAGCAAGGACCTGTGATGAGATCATACCCATGTGAACAGAAGGGGCGGGGCCTCAGCCAACAAAGCTGGGTACTAGGTCACATGGGTATGACTTCACACAGGTCCTGCTAGGTCGATTGTATAATACTTATGCTAATTCTAACAGAGGGAGAAGATAACTCTGAATACCCCCATATATTATCTGATTCTCAGCTACTGTCACTCAACAAGCAACTCATTTTATAAACTTTACTTTCTTGGATTTCAAAACCTAAACATCCGAGCTGACCACTAATGGTATGTATACAATCAGCCTGATAGTGCCAGTATAGCACTGGCTTTATCTTATATACGAAAATCCTGGTGATTGGTTCCCTTTAAATTGTAACTGGGCTATACCTCCCTAAAAAATTCAAATACATTAATTAAAATAGTACAAACTACAGCAAAAATTTGAAAAACACACTTTAGAGGATACTGAAAATACTTAAATATCTGAAAAAAGACACAAACATAACCAATGTCAATAGTGGAGCATAACCTCATTTCTGATGTTTAATCCTGTAGGTGCTTCAGCTCCAAACAAAAAAATGAAGTGCTGTTTTTAAGAAATGTTCACTAAAAGCTGGATTTTACCTAAAAAGCTGCAAGCTGGATCATTCATTCTTTCACCTGTGTTCCAACTCTGAGCAGCAGTGGGATCTTTTACTTCTACACCGCCGAGAGTCAGGACGCTTTCTGGGGTTTGCTGGTTGTTTCCTTTTATAACCACTCCATTCCATAGCTGGTAATAATGTCCCCATCCAATAATAATGTCCTCATTCCCCAGCCAGTAATAATGTCCCCACTCCCCATCTAGTGATATTGTGCCCATTCCCCATTCAATAATATACTGTATGTCCCCAATCCTTTGCCCCTTCCTAGTAGAATGTCACTCACCCTGGTACAATGTCTCCATCCCATCAAATAATATTGTCACCATTCCCCATCCAGTATTATTGTTCCATTCATCATCCAGTAATATACAGCAGGTGAAAAAAATATTGAATATGTCACCAATTTTCAATGTAAATGTATTTGTAAAGGTGCTATTGACATGCATATCTCACCAGTAGTATGTCAACAACCCACCCAATCCAGACAGGCAAAGAAATCAAACATAGATTGTGTATCCTTCAGTAGTTTAAAAATTCTTCTGTAACCAATTCCATTGGTATGTTCTGCAACAATAAGGTTGCAAAAATCTTGAGAGCTCACTGGTTTGATCCATCATGAGATGTTTCTTCTGTGTTACCGTAATAATAAGACATGTTTTATAGGTCATCAGTTGAACTAGTTGATATTATTTTTACTAAGCGGTACTTTGCACGTTGCGACATCACTAGCATCGGCTATCGATGCCGAGCGCGATAGTACCCGCCCTGTCACACATGCGATATCTTGTGATAGCTGCCGTAGCGAACATTATCGCTACAGCAGCTTCACACGCACTTACCTGCCCTGCGATGTCGCTCTGGCTGGCGACCCGCCTCCTTTCTAAGGGGGCGGGTCGTGTGGCATCACTGTGACGTCACACGGCAGGCGGCCAATAGAAGTGGAGGGGAAGAGATGAGCATCCGCCCACCTCCTTCCTTCTGCATAGCCGGTGGACGCAGGTAAGGAGATGTTCCTCGCTCCTGCGGCTTCACACACAGCGATGTGTGCTGCCGCAGGAACGAGGAACAACATCGTATCTCCTATTGGTGCGACATTATGAAAATGACAGACGCTACACAGATCACCGATTTTCGACGCTTTTGCGATCGTTTATCAGCACATCTAGGCTTTACACATTGAGACGTCGTAATCGGTGCCGGATGTGCGTCACTTTCGATTTGACCCCGATGATATCACAGTAGCGATGTCGCAGCGTGCAAAGTACCCCTAAGTGTCAGGATTGCTTTCTAATTACTGATAGATTTCAGATGGTGTCATGACTTTGCATGGCTTTTTGCATCTCACTTTTTTTATGTGCTCAATACTTTTTCCATGTGTCATTGCTCACAAATAACTTAATTCATGGACATCTATGGTTTGTCTTTCTTAGCTTTGTGGATTGGATGGGTTGCTACCAACATCTGGTGAGAAAATCATGTCAGAAGCACATAGAAATATAATTACTTAGAAAATTGTTGATGTGTTCAAAACTTATTTCACTTGCTGTACCGCATCCTGGTATAATGTCCCAGCATCTGAGACCATCCTGTAATAATTGCTACTCTGTTCTCTACAACACTTGCAATCCTCTTTTGTTGCAGGTGCAGATGTTGGTAGCTGTTTGTCACGCTGGGTGTGGGGAGAGACACCCAGCAAGTGGACTCCTGGGAATAAGGAAGGCTGAAACACAAAGAGGGGGGTACCCAGGGGCTCCTGTGGTGACCCTGACACTGGGGGGTCCTGCACTAGCCCTCAAACCACAGGCACCTATAAGGGTTAGGAGGTGTGGCCCACCAATGTGCCCCTGTCTCCTAGCCAGACCCTAGGACTAAATCCCACCACCCACCAATCCATGGAGGGAAATACAAACACAAAAATAAACAGCAAAAAGGGGAAAAAGGAAAACAATAACTTATCTTGAGAGGGAATCTTCAGAATGTACAACAACAGTAGTCTGAAACCACATGCACTCCTGAGCAAGCAACTTCTCCAAGTGACGAGTATAAACCGCACTGGAGGAGTGAGAGGCCCCACGTTATAAAGGCCCTTAATTACCAGCTGGTGGAAAGGTTCCTCCAACCTGGCAAGGAATCAGAAAAAATAAATAAATAAAGCCCTTATAGGGACAGCTTCCATTAACGTCTGGACGATCGCCGGGCCCTTCTGCACCAGGTCCCAGCAGCAGCACCTGAAGGTCCAGACACTTCCGTGACACTGATGTCGGCATGCCTGAAATGACCCGTGCATGATGTCACTGCTATGAGTTGCCTGTGACTAGCAAACCAACATCAGCTGCCAACCTCTGATTGCTTGGTGGCATTTTTTACGTCATAGGGAGCAGCGGGTTTCTACATCATAATGCATAAGCGCTGCCGTTGGCGAGTCCGGTCATGGTCACACCTTCTGCAACTGAATTGTCACAATTGTTCCATGCATAACTGTTCAATATGGCCACCATCATTCATGGTGATCATGTTCATCCTATGCAGAACATGCTTGATGCTTGCGTGTAACATGACTGGTGGGATGCTGCGCACTTCCAAAATGATGCGGTCTTTGAGGTCAGACAGGGTGTCGACATTTCCCAGATAAACACACTCTTTCAAGTGTCCCTACAACCAGGAATCACAAGGATTGTGATCGGGCGAACGCGGTGGCCATACGTTATAGAAGGAGTGGCTCAAAATCCTGTCATCGTGAAAATGTGCACCTAAAACATTCTTCAGACGATTTTCAATGTGAGGAGGTGCTCCTTCATGCATGAAGGTGGTCATCTGAAGACACTACCACTGTTGGAGTTGCGGATCGACCACTGTTTCCAGCATTGTCTGGTATCTTGCTGCTGTTATGGAACAGGTAGCAACCCCAGTTGGCCTCATTTCTTCATAAAAGAACGATCCGAGGATCAATGATCAGTGGAGTTGAGCGGATTGCTAATCCGGGTCCGGCGGATCCGTCGTGGGTTGTCACAGAAATCCGGATCCGATCTGGACCAATGTAAGTCAATGGGGAGCGGATCTGGGATGAGAGAAGAGAGAAGAGAGAGAGAGGAGAGAGAGAGAGAAAAAGAGAGAGAAAGAGAGAGAAAGAAAGAGAGAAAGAGAGAAGAGAGATAGAGAAAGAGAAAAAGAGAGAGAAAGAAAAAGAGAGAAAGAGAGAGAGAGAAAGAAAGAAAGAGGGTTGTTTGTGCCCTGTGCCACGACGACAGTGGTAATTTCCTCCACAACCTCTCTGCTTATTGTTCGTTGCCCGTGCCCTGGCTGAACACTCAGTAACCCGGTTGCCTCAAAACGTGTCATCATCTGTCTCAGTGAATTGACAGCCATTGGACTTCCACGTGAGTTGAAAGTCTTTCAAACAACGAAAGGCTCTCAGTACAGATGTAGCATTCCTGGCATTCTCATTAAACAACAGCACTAACAGCACACAAACCGGCAAAGAGACAGGCATCTTGACGACTAAGATGCAAGGCATCTCACTGTACATCGCCACTTTTTCACCTGGTGGGGAGTTTTGGTATAAATTTTTTTTTAAGATAATTTCCATTTCCCTATGCCTTGAATAGCATACATACCAATTTTCAGCCAATTCTGTCCACTGGGTCAGTCTGCACACAGCTCCAAATACCTTAGGATGTTTTATGGCCACCTTTTATAAAGCTGAGTGTATGTGTGTATGTATGTGTGTATGTATGTATGTATATGTATGTATGTGTATGCCTGCTAAAGGAATCTCCAGCGTCACATTTACAATCATGACATTTTGCACAGATGCCTCATGTGACTCAGGGAACATCATAGACTATGTTTTGAGGGGAATTTTAACTCCGCGCTTTACAGTTATTTGCCAAAAAACCTGCTTACTTTAAAGTCAATGGAGCTAGGAGGTGAGGTCATTAATAGAAGCAGGGATTGGTTGCTATAGGCAATGAAGAACATTCTTAGTATAAGAAGCGTATGTGTGAGGTAATATGATTTTTGTGGAGAGACAGACAGAGAGAGACAGAAACAGACAGACATAGACAAAGACAGACAGAGAGACAGACAGAGAAAGAGGTAGACAGGGAAAGAGATAGACAGATGGGGAAAGAGGGAGACAGACAATAACAGAGAAAGACAATTAAAGAGGCAGACAGAGGCAGAAAGGGAAATAGTCAGTCAGACAGAGACAGATGGGGAAAGAGACAGACAGAAAAAGGCAGACAGGGAAAGAGACAGACAGGGAAAGAGACAGACATACAGACAGAGACAGACAAAGACAGAGGGTTATTGTCTTGTTGGAAGGTGAACCTTTGGCCAAGTCTGAGGTCCAGAGCACTCTGGAAGAGGTTTTCTTCCAGGATATCTCTGTACTTGGCTGCATTCAGCATTCCTTCAATTGCAGCCAGTCGTCCTGTCCCTGCAGCTGAAGAGCACCCCCATAGCATAATGCTGCCACCACCATGTTTCACTATAGGGATTGTATTGGGCAGGTGATGAGCAGTGCCTGGTTTTCTCCACACAAACTGCTTAGAATTATCACCAAAAAGTTCTATCTTTGTCTCATCAGACCAGAGAATCTTATTTCTCATAGTCTGGGAGTCCTTCATGTGTTTTTTTGCAAATTCTGTGGGGGCTTTCATTCGTCTTGCACTGAGGAAAGGCTTCCGTAGGGCCACTCTGCCATAAAGGCCCAACTGGTGGAGGGCTGCAGTGATATTTGACTTTGTGGAACTTTCTCCCATCTCCCTACTGCATCTCTGGAGCTCAGCCATAGTGATCTTGGAGTTCTTCTTCACCTCTCTCACCTAGGTTCTTCTCCTACAATTGCTCAGTTTGGCTGGAGAGCCAGGTCTAGGATGAGTTCTGGTGGTCCCAAATGTCTTCCATTTAAAGATTATGGAGGCCACTGTGCTCTTAGGAACCTTGAGTACTGCAGAAATTATTTTGTAACCTAGGCCAGATCAGTGCCTTGCCACAATTCTGTCTTTGAGCTCCTTGGGCAGTTCCTTTGATCTCATGATTCTCATTTGGTTTGACATGTCTTGTGAGCTGTGAGGTCTTATATCAAATCAAGTTCTATTAGTTTAATTACACACAGCTGGACTCCAATGAAGGAGTAGAACCATCACAAGGAAATGGACAGCATGGGAGTTAAATATGAGTGTCTGAGCAAAGGATCTGCATACTTATGACCATGTGATATAACAGTTTTTCTTGTTTAATAAATTTGCAAAAATGTTTACATTTCTGTTTTTTTTCTGTCAAGATGGGGTGCAGAGTGTACAATAATGAAAATAAAATGAACTTTTTTGAATTTACCAAATGGCTGCAATGAAACAAAGAGTGAAAAATTTAATGGGGTCTGAATACTTTCCGTACCCACTGTATGTATATCCGCTAAAGGAATCCACACCGTTGCATTTACAATCACGAAATTTTGCACAGCCACCTCATTTAACTCAGGGGACGTCATAGACTATGTTTTGAGGGGAAAATTTAACCCCGTGCTTTACAATTATTTACCAAAAAAGCTGATTACATTAAAGTCAATGGAGCTGGGAGGTACAGGTCATTAATACGAGCTCTGATTGGTTGCTATAGGCAAGAAAGGCCATTCTTAGCATAAGAAGCTTATGTATGAGGTAATATGATACCAGTAGAGACAGACAACACAGAAAGACACACAGACAGAGACACATAGAGACAGAAACACACACAGACACACAGACAGAGACACACAGAGACACACACAGTGACAGAGACACAGACAGAGACACACATACACAACGACACATACACAGACAGAGAGACACACAAGCAGAGACACACAGAGAAAGAAACAGCAACAGACACAGAGACAAACATAGAGGCACACACAGAGACACAGACTCACAGATACACAGAGACACAAACAGAGACACAAACACACTGATACAGAGACACACACAGAGATAGAGACACACAAAGACAGAGACACATATACAGTTACACACAGCGACACACAGAGACACATGGAGACTGATACAGAGACACACGGAGACAGACACAGAGACACACAGAGACACAGACAGAAACACACAAAGACTGATACAGAGACACACAGAGACCTGTACACAAAGATAGACACACAGAGACAGACATAGAGACAAAGATACACAGAGACACATAGATACACAGAGACAGACACAGACTCACAGAGACACAGACACACAGAGACTGATACAGAGACACAGAAACATACACAGAAACACACGCAGAGACAAAGAGACAGAGACACACAGAGACTGATACAAAGACACACACAGAGACACATACAAAGAGACACAGACACACAGAGACACACACAGAGAGACTGAGACAGAGACACAGACACACAGAGACAGACACACAAAGGCAGAGACAGAGACAGAAAAAGAGACAGAGACACACAGAGATACAGACATAAAGTGACATATTAACACAGAGACATAGACACACAAAGACACAGACTCACAGATACACAGAGTCACACAGAGACTGATACAGAGACACAGAGACACAGAGAGATGTGTCAGAAACACACACAGAGACAGAGACACACAGAGACAGACACAGAGACAAAGACACACAGACAGACACACAGAGACACACACACAGACAGAGACACACAGAGACAGAGTCACACACACAGAGGCAAAGAAACAGAGATACAGAGACACAGACACACACAGTGACACACACAGAGACAGACAAAGAGACAGAGACACAATCTGATACAGTGACACACAGACAAACACAGGAACACACACAGAGAGACACGTACACAGAGACACACAGAGACAGACACAGAGACAGAAATACACAGAGAAACACACAGAAACGGATACAGAGACACACAGAGACACAGACACAGACACACAGAGGCACACACAGAGACAGAGACACACAGATTGAGAAAGAGACAAACAGGCACAGAGACACACAGAGGCAGAAAGAAACAGGGACAGAGACACATACAGAGACACAGACATAAAACGACACATTCACACAGAGACATAGACAAACAAAGACACAGACTCACAGACACACAGACACACAGAGACTAATACAGAGACACACACAGAGAGACAAAGACACAGAGAGACAGAGACACAGACACACACAGAGACAGAGACACACAGACATAGAGACACACACACAGAGAGAGACACACAGATTGATACAGGGACACACAGGGACAGAGACACACAAAGGCAGAAAGAAACAGTGACAGACACATACAGAGACACAGACACAAAATGACACAACACACACAGACACAGACTCACAGAGACACAGACACACAGACACACAGACGGATACAGAGACACAAAGAGAGACAGAGACACAGAAAGACAGACACACAGAGACAGAGACACACAAAGATAGAGACAGAGACAAACAGACAGAGACACACACAGAGACAAAGACACACATAGACACAGACACATAGAGATACACAGAGACAGAGTCACACACAGAGGCACACACAGACACAAACACACAGAGACACAGACACATACAAAGTAACACACAGAAACACACAAAGAGACAGAAACAAAGACTGATACAAAGACTCACAGACAGACACACACAGAGACAGAGACACTCAGAAACAGACAGAGACACAGACAGAGACACAGACTGATACAGTGTGAAAGACTGGTGGAAAGCATGCCAAGACGCATGAAAGCTGTGATTAAAAATCATGGTTATTCCACAAAATATTAAACTTTTCCTAAGTTAAAACATTAGAAACAACGTATTGTTGTTTCTAAATGATTATGAACTTGTTTTATTTGCATTATTTGAGGTGTCTGAAAGCACTGCATTTTTTTGTTATTCTGACCATTTCTCATTTTCAGAAAATAAATACAAAATTTTGAATTTGAATTTTAAAAATGGAAAAACAGTTGCCTCCTTCTGCTCAGGCAATGTTCCCCAACTCTGGGGACTTGTTTTTCCAGCAGGACAATGTGCCATGCCACACAGCTAGGTCAATAAATGTGTGGATAAAGGACCATCATATCAAAACCCTGTCATGGCCAGCCTAATCTCCAGACCTGAACCCCATTGAAAACCTCTGGAATGTAATCAAGAGGAGGATGGAAAGTCACAAGCCATCAAACAAAGAAGAAGAACTGCTTACATTTTTGCACCAGGAGTGGCAAAAGGTCACCCAAAATTAGTGTGAAAGACTAGTAGAAAGCATGTTGAGACGCATGAAAGCTGTGATTAAAAATCATGGTTATTTCACAAAATATTGATTTCTGAACTCTTCCTGAGTTAAAACATTAATATTGTTGTTTCTAAATTATTATAAACTTGTTTTCTTTGCATTATTTGAGGTGTCTGAGAGCACTGCATTTTTTTGTTATTTTGACCATTTCTCATAAATTTCCATGAATATTGTAACATCATTGGTGAGCTAAATTAAGAAAACAAATATTAAATGTGTTCTCCAAGACTTAAATTTTGGTAATCAAACTTTAGGATTGATTATAATTCTTAGATTGGTGGGCGTTGACAGCTGACACGTCCAAGTTCAGTTGTTTGTCAGTCACATGGTTGCTATACCTATACAGTATTCAGAGAAATCATCTCTCTGCTCACTCTACAATGGCTGTTTTCATGTACTGCAGCTAAGCTCCCATTCACCTCAATAGGAGCTGAACTGAGTGTAGCCCCCCACATTATTTATGTCCAGCCGCCATGGGACCTCCAATCAGCTGTTCAGTGTGAGCCCTTGGTGTGAAAAATGCACTGATCTACTAGGTCACCATAACATTAAATACTTACACATTTTTAGTAGCATACAATGAAATTTACCAACATGAATAAATATTATTCTGCACTTTAAACTGCTGGTTACTAATCTATTGTACATAAATATTACAAAAACCTGGTTCAAAGAAGCCTAAAGGGGACTTTACACGCTGCGATATCGCTATCGATATCGCTAGCGAGCCTACCCGCCTCCATCTAATGTGTGACTCTGGCAAATCACTGCCCGTGGCGCACAACATCTCTTACACCCATCACAAAGACTTACCTTCCCTGCGACGTTGCTGTGGCCGGCGAACCGCCTCCTTTCTAAGGGGGCGGTTCGTGCGGCATTACAGCGATGTGACACGGCAGCCGTCCAATAGAAGCGGAGGGGCGGAGATGAGCGGGTGGAATATCCCGCCCACCTTCTTCCTTCCCCATTGCCGGTGGACGCAGGTAAGGAGATGTTCGTCGTTCCTGCGGTGTCACACATAGCGATGTGTGATGCTGCAGAAACGACGAACAATCAGCAGCATGCACCACCAACGATATTATGAAAAGGAGCGACGTGTCAACGATCAATGATTTTTTTACTTTTTTGCTATCATTGATTGTTGCTCCTAGCTGTCACATGCTGCGATGTCGCTAACGACGCCGGATTTGCATCACAAACACCGTGACCCCGACGATATAACGTTAGCGATGTCGCAGCTTGTAAAGCCCCCTTTAGTCTCCTGGACAGACATACTGGCCAAATTCCATGTTTTTCAAAACATAAAACTACACAGTCGTCTACCATGTCAACCCAACCAGCATGTAAAATACTTGTAAATAAGTGCTAGCACTTGTATACACCACATAGACTGTTGTAACCAGAACCATCTGTTTGTCATTGGTTTCTTTGGTAATAAATAAAGCAAGTGGCTTCAACATTATATACATTTACACCAACCTGCTGTCATTGGCACAGTTAATCCACTCAACTATTTCACACAACCAGAAGTCTAAATTTCCGAGCATCTGGTCATCATTATATTGTAAAGTTATCTCTAACGATCCTTCTGCTGAGAATTTTAGATAAAATACAAATTTAACAGGCAATGTACCAGAATAAAAATAGATTACTTACGTTACGTCAATACCAAATGGGAGAAACTCAAACAAACTGAGACTCAAGTGAAGAAGGAACATAAAATGACTGATATAGTTAATATAACACTACAGCAATGTTCTTTAGTATCTCTTCTAAAGATTCTTATTTTATCTTACAACTTTAACATGCCTCATAAAACATTTGCAATAACAGAGAGAAAGAGTAAATTCTGTACTAAAACTGAATCAGTGCAAATAGCAGTATTTCTAGACGACAACAGTTACACGGAGGAAAAACTAATGTACATGTTAATATAAAAGTTATCATTTCAAAAGTTCAAAATTGTGTATATGATGCTTTGCATTATTCATCGATATATAGAACCTCTGAACAAATGATTTTATATTTGGGAGAGCGGTAACGTTTTTATTCATGGAAATAATGCTATGTCAGTAAGAGGGCAATTAAACCCTTCTCCAAGTATCACAAATAAAATCCATCACATGCATTAGCACGTAATGAACTATATTTGCATTTCTTACTAATAAAGAGCCAAAAGTTAGTTATTTCAACAATTTTAGAATAAAAATTGAAGCATCTTCTATTAAGACAGATGCTGCAGTGGAAAAACAGGTTTGCCAACAAGGAAATACAAAACATCATCTGGCCATGAGCATTGTGCCATTCTCCAGTGGTGGTGGTCACATGCTTACTGGTTTCATCATGACTTCTTCTTCTACAGATGTAATCCAATGACAAGACAGTTTAGGATAAGATCAAAATGTTACAATTTGACATTTGTAATGAATTAAGCAGGCTTTACACGCTACGATTTCGCTACAGCGATCTCGTTGGGGTCACGGATTTTGTGACGCACATCCGGCCGCTGTAGCGATCTCGTTGTGTGTGACTCCTAGGAGTGATTTTGGATCGTTGCAAAAACGTCCAAAATCGCTCCTCGTTGACATGGGGGTCCATTCTCAAATATCGCTGCTGTCGCGTAGGCGAAGTTGATCTTCGTCCCTGTGGCAGCACACATCGCTATGTGTGACGCCGCAGGAATGAGGAACCTCTCCTTACCTGCCACACGCCAGCAATGAGGAAGGAAGGAGGTGGGCGGGATGTTCGTCCCGCTCATCTCCGCCCCTCCGCTTTGATTGGCCGGCCAGTTAGTGACGTCGCGGTGACGTCGCTGTGATGCCGAACGTCCCTCCCCCTTGATGGAGGGATTGTTCGGCTGACACAGCGACGACGCCGACCAGGTAAGTGCGTGTGACGCTGCCATAGTGATAATGTTCGCTGCGGCAGCGATCACCAAATATCGGCATAACGATAGGGGCGGGTGCTATCACGCTCGCCATCGCTAGCATCGGCTAGCTATGTCGCAGTGTGTAAAGCCCGCTTTAGTCCCAGGTACAGCTCTTTTATAACCACTCCCCTTCATGATAAAAAGTCCTGTATCTTACCATCTGAAGACGGTGATAGAATCTTCACTCTTAGGGTATGGGAAAACACCCCCTGGATGCAGCATATTTTCTCCTGTGGAGCCGCGAGTGCTTTCCACAGGAGGCCACTGCTGACCGCTGACCCAGCCCACGATCAGGGTTTGAGCCACTATGGACTTTAGCTCTATTCTCCCCACAGAGAACACTCACATCTCCACAGCATAAATTGACATGCTGTGGCCCTGGAAGACACGCCACAGGTCAGTTTGTGCTGAGGAGAAAAGAAGCACAGTGGGCATGGGATTTCTATAAATCCCATCCACTGTGCTTCTACTGTACAATGCAGCATTTTGTAAGTAGCGAAAACACGCTGTTACCAAAATGCTGCCAACCCTGATCATGTGCAATCATGCTTATCTTGACTACTTTGGAATTAACTAGTCTCTGGAAAATTCTGAGGAGTCATGACAGTTGCAGCTGTGGTGTTTAGTTGCATTGGAGTTGCTTGGAGTGTTTTCCTTTTCTGACTATTTTCCCATCTGTCTCCCTTCCCTTGTGTGGTATTATTGCAGTGGTGAGACTAGTGCTCTCACCAGCCTTCTCACTAACCAGGCCAAGGCAAGCAAGGGCCTAGGCAAGTAATCGGCGACAGGGGAAAGGACCCCTATAGGGATGTTATGCGGTACAGTATCAGCCTCAGGTGAGTAGAAAGAGGTAACCCCAATCCTCTCTCCCTAGCGCCAGGGATCACGGTTGTTCCTTGTGTACCCTGTGTGTTGTAGCGCTCACCAGAAGATCCCTTAAACCTGTCGGAGCCCCTGTAGTCACTGCATGACAGTAACTCTTCATAACATGGCTCATTCTCATGTTGGAAAAGTGTACATCTACCAATGGCATAGAGCGATAGTAGCATCTTGTCTTTCGGCATAGAGCATTACATCAATTAATTTATGATACTTTCAATGAAATGTAGCTCCCTTTGACCAACACCACTCATGCAGCTCCAGATAAAAAAAATCCCAACACCATGGTTCACTGTGGGCATTATGCATTTTTCTAAATTCATTTTTCAAAATGCATGGTGCCTACAGTTTTTAAAATTATGCTTTTATTCAGTAAACTATTCATTAAAATTTTACTTTTCAAAGGGGGTGAAATTTGTTCTGCTGAACATGGTACATATTTTCATTAGGTGATCACATTACTGTTGGAATAAGAGGAGGTCACATAGGGAGGTGTGAGTAGAGTATTAAAGGGATACTACAGGGAGATAAAAAAATGATTCTATGGTCACTGCTCTCATATTTACTATAAAGATGAGATGCACAATACTGTACCATATCCTCAAACTACTTGTAATTCAGTGTGATGCCAGAGCTGCTCTTTACTGCTCCCTCTCCCTTCTGGGACATTAAATCACACATCAGGGGGCATGGCGAGGGCATATTGGTAACAGCGCCCTGATAATAGCTACTTCCCTGCTGTTGAAGAGCAGATGGGGTAGTGGGGCATGACCATGCCCCCTGTTCTCTGACTGCAGGGAGACAGCTATTACCAGAGGGCTGGCTGTTACTAACAGCATGGAGCAGGCCCCACCCAAACCACTCCCACTGTTCTTGGATTGCAGGAAAGCAACTATTATCAAAGGGCTGGCTATTAACAACAGCGTGGAGCAAGCCCCCTGATGTGTGACATAATGTTCCACAGGCCAGGGGCAGAAGCAAAGAGCAGCTCCAGCGACACACTGAATTATAGGTATTGTGAGGATATGTAACAGCATCTCATTTTTATAGATTTTGATGGCAGGACCAGTAGAATTATTTATCTCTCCAGATAACCCCGTTAAGGAAGATGCCTCATGTTTCAAGAAGCGCACATCCCTTAATAAAAAGGTCTGCCCTCTTCTTTGCAGTCTACAAGTTAAAGGGAGTTTAATATTCAAGTCATGCTTCCAAAACCAGAGTTATACCTAGGTTTCTTGGAAGACAGAGTGAAAATTCAGTTTGGTACTCTCTCCAATCTCTTTCCCACCACTTAAGGAGTGTCAGTGGTTGTCCTGTGAGCGCTCATATGTGATTTGAACACCTAGGCTGGAGTCACACTAGCGTATGGCATCCGATGTGAGAGCATCGGATGCGATATGTTACTGACCCCCGACTCAGGCTCTGCTGTGAGCGTGAGCCGAGTGTCATGCGACTGTGACCCGATCTTGCAATCAGGTCACAACTGTGAAGCTGAGGACGGGTGCTGCGGTAGAGAGGGAGGGGTTAATCCCCCATCTCCTCCATTATCAGGCTGGGCGTATAGCGCACTGCACTGGGATAACATCCGAGTGCAGTCCGATGTGTCTCTCGTACCCATTCACTTGAATGGGTGCGAGTGATACGGCTCTCACAGGAAATCACAGCATGTTGCCGCTTTTCTTGCATCCAGAATCTGGAGGTGAGAAAAGCTGACCAACTGCTCTCCCTCATTGACTAACATTGCTCATAGTGCAATGCAAGATTTTCTCACATTGCACTCGTCCGTTTTCACGTGCCCTTACAGTCATGTGCTGATGAATTGTGATTCCCAATTATCTCAATGATCAGTGAAATACTGCAGCCCCTGCTTCATTGGAACAAACAGGAAGAAAGGATAATTGCCACATGACCTCAATATGAAAATCACATATGAGTGGTTATTTTATAACTGCTGGAACCACTGAATGCAGTCAGTGAATATATTACATGCCGTTAGGAATGGGCATGCAGCATTGCTTAATGTTATATTTAAAGGGTTTATCCAGGTTTGTGGTGAATGTCTGCAGTCACTCTATGTGAACCGCACTGCACTATACTGCACACTTTCACAATTCTCCCATGGCAGTGGCAAGAGTGGATGGTCATGTGAGAATTAAGGCATAGCCATAAGGCATAGCCTTACTGGCATCACCGAAATGCGTTGGTCACAGGTTGGCACCACGACATTTGTGTTTTGTAGTTTTGGTATGTTACTGTCTATTTGCATTTTTTGGGCACATTAAAGCTTTCAAATTTACATTTATACTACTAGAGTTCCTTCACCGCTGGACTCCTTTGCTTGTTTCATGTAAGCACTTGGCTCGGACCCAGGCCTTTCCGTGTGAACCAGGAATCCATTACGAGAGTGGAAGGGTGAGCTGATTTTTTGTGTTGCTTTGCCAAAAGACTAAAAAGGGTATGGCTGATCAATAAGGCATTTGCTAATTTAAGCTATTGTAGCAGTAATTGGTGATGAGTACATTTGAAAACAAGATATAATTAAAAGAAGGAATATACAGTCATGGCCAAAAGTATTAGTACTGTTGTAAAGTTGGACCAAACATACTAGGAGCGCAGTCAGTAAATGATGCTGATAAATGGTACAAGTCCGTGGTACATGTAAATTAAAGGAATACATATACAGTGTGTCCACCCATATCCTGTCCACCGCCATTAACTTGTCTTATCTTGGGTCTCTATGTATGCAATTGGTTGACCTGTGCCATTTTATGTAACACTGTCTACCAGAACTATATGTATGGTTATTTCAATACATGCGTATGGTTATCTATCCATATGGTACATCACATATATATACACATGTACTAAGGGATCACACCTTATACTATTATTCATGGCTATATACCTACATGGTACATTGCATACATACAGTGTGTCCACCCATATCCTGTCCACC
Organism: Anomaloglossus baeobatrachus; assembly: GCF_048569485.1. Taxonomy (NCBI): domain Eukaryota; kingdom Metazoa; phylum Chordata; class Amphibia; order Anura; family Aromobatidae; genus Anomaloglossus; species Anomaloglossus baeobatrachus. The sequence goes on along the minus strand of NC_134353.1, from coordinate 294,878,679 downwards.
GCCATTAACTTGAGAATGGCGGCAGCTATAGGCATAGAAGTGGTGTCTAGGTATAGTAAAGTAGCCAAGCGCTACGCAATGAAACCACTTATAGCACCACCTGGTGGAAAACAACGGAGTTAGCATTTTATCTCGAAAACGGAACGAGATAGAGAAAAAAAGTGAATTAAAAAATTGTAGCGCATCATCAATTCAATACGAATCGACATCTTGCATACAAAAATGCTATGATATGAAACCCATGACCCCCCCCCCAAAACACTGAATGCTGGTCACGCATATGGCGCTCATTTAACTTTGATGCTCAAAGTGGCCACCGTCAGCTGCAATGCACATCTGGACTCTGGACAGCATACTGTATCTTACTGCACGTTGTGCAATATGGTAGGTGACACGTTTGCACAAGCATCTGTGATACGTCGTCATAGGTCCTGCAATGTTGGTGGAGGGGTTGCATACACCTGCTGTTTTATGTGACCTCACAGAAAGAAGTCCAAAGGGGTCAGGTCAGGTGAGCGTGGAGGCCACTCCATGCAGCCACCATGCCTAATGACTTGTAGGAAGATCTCCATGAGGTATCGCTTCACGTCCACAGCCTTGTGAGTTTTACACGTTCTAATCATAGCATTTCTATATGCAAGGTGTCGATTCATATTGAATTGATGATGCCCTACAACTTTGTAATTCACTTTTTTCTCTATCTCGTTCCGTTTTCGAGATAAAAATGCTAACTCCGTTGTTTTCCACCAAGTGAAGCTTTAGGTGGTTTCATTGCGAAGCGCATGGCTACTTTACTATACCTAGACACCACTTCTATGCCTATAGCTGCCGCCGTTCTCATGTTAATATCGGTGGACAGGATATGGGTGGACACACTGTATGTATGCAATGTACCATGTAGGTATTTAGCCATGAATAATATAATAAGATGTGAGCTCTTAGTACATGTGTGTGTGTATATATATATATATATATATATATATATATCTAGATATACATATACATATATATATATATATATATATATATATATATATATATATATTAACCATACATATAGTTCAGGTAGACAGTGTTAAATAAAATGGCACAGGTCAACCAATTGCATACATAGAGACCCAAGATAATACAAAATAACTCCCTCCAGGGCCAGTATGAATAATAGAATGTAGACTGAGTGTTGTAGTTGACACCCTATAAACATAAAGAAAATAAACTTGTGTATGACAAAATGTGTAATTGCAATATTTTCTGGGAGTAATATTTTATTTTCTGGAACAATTTCAAGGGTGCCAACACTTTCAGCCATGACTCTCTAGTCATAAGCTCCCTGCTATGACTATGATTAAGTGCCAAAATTCGGCTCAATATGCAAAAGTAATTTTTAAAAGGTTATGAGCATGCACTATAATGTACTCAATAATAAACATTAAAATAAATCTATCATCAGATTTTTGCTACCCCATCTGAGAGCAGCATAATGTAGGGGCAGAGACATAGGGACTTCTTGATATCATTTTAATGCAATCGCTGTTTAATTGGCGACATTCTGCCAATGTACAGTGAATAAAGAAAGCTGCCAATTTAGGGTAGAGGTGGGGTTATACAAAGCTCGTGAATATGCATGACTACCTGGCAGCAAATTTACTAATGCTCTAGCTGATAAAACTATGATGTTATCAAAACTACACTAAGCAGCCCAGTAAGTAGTACATCACTGAAATCAAGTCACTGTACCTATATTGTTCTTTTTTCAGACTAGGTGGTAAAAACTGGTGACAGATTTCTTTTAATAAACCATGAGAGTTTAACCAGTTGCAGACCACCATAGATTTTAAAAATCAGGTGGTCTGCACATTACACTGCACTGACATTGTAAACCATCAATACAGAGTAAGCTGCTTGCACCATATTTTACAGCTTAGGGGAATAGGGAGCCAGTTGTCAGAAAAAGCCGGATTCCTCATAAAGAAGACAGAGATGGTTTACTACCATCTCTGCCTTTTTGATTATATATATATGAATGCGTCCTCCTCTGGACCCTATGATCATGTACTCGCTGGATATAGGGATAGAGAGCAACCTAATTAACTGTGTTATACAGGATAAAGACTGAATTTCTCCTGTAACTGGGGCTAATATACCAGCTCAAGTTACAAAGAAATCAGCAATAAAAAGCATGTATTCATATGTTAAAATGAACTCCAAAAATCTCTTTTAAAATCTTAAGAGGGGCAAAGTGTGTGAAATAAATGGAAAAAAAAAAGAAATAAAAAAGCAAGAAAAGGGAAAACTAAAAAAAAAAGCCCAATACTGTATATGAAAATATTCTCTATGAAAAAAAAATAAATTAACAAGTGTTTTAGCGGTACTTTGTGGTTATGAAAAAGTGTGTTTTTTAACTGTGTTTTTCTCTTTTTTTTTTTTTTCCATTTCCCCCCAATCTCAGCCCCTCAAAAAAGAAAGAAAAAAGAGAAATATAAATATCATTTAAATATCTCAATGGGAAAAAAAAAATTGGGTGTTAAAACTGCATGTCTGGTAGAACCCAAAAAAAGAGAATTTTGTTTACTTACCGAAAATTCTTTTTCTTATAGTTCCGTATTGGGAGACCCAGACATTGGGTGTATAGCTTCTGCCTCCGGAGGACACACAAAGTACTACACTCAAAAGTGTAGCTCCTCCCTCTGAGCTTATACACCCCCTGGAGAACCAGATCTAGCCAGTTTAGTGCAAAAGCTGAAGGAGAATAGCCACCCACAAGTAAAAACAGAGCAAGAACCGGAACAACCGGAGCCTCTGTCTACGACAACAGTCGGTGATAACACGCGGAACAAGAAACTGCCAACAGGCAACAGGGAGGGTGCTGGGTCTCCCAATACGGAACTATAAGAAAAAGAATTTACGGTAAGTAATCAAAATTCTCTTTTTCTTTATCGTTCCTATGGGAGACCCAGACATTGGGACGTCTCAAAGCAGTCCATGGGTGGGAATAAACAGAAAAACTGAGAAGTAGGCGGAGCCTAACTTCACAAGTGGGCGACAGCCGCCTGAAGGATGCGTCTGCCCAAGCTCGCATCTGCCGAAGCATGAGCATGCACTTGGTAGTGCTTTGAAAAGGTATGCAGGCTAGTCCAAGTGGCAGCCTGACAGACTTGCTGAGCCGTAGCCTGGTGCCTGAAAGCCCAAGAGGCACCGATAGCTCTGGTCGAGTGTGCCTTGATCCTCGGCGGGAGAGGCACCTGAGAACACTGGTAGGCATCCGAAATGGTCGACCTAATCCAACTGGCTAAGGTCGGCTTAAAAGCAGAGAGGCCCTTACGCCGACCTGTGGTTAGCACAAAAAGACAAAAAGAGAGGTGCACCGCCTAAGAGCAGCGGTGCAAGACACATAGATCCGGAGCGCCCGCACCAGATCCAGAGTATGCAACGCTTTTTCAAAGCGATGAACAGGAGCCGGACAAAAGGAAGGTAGGGTAATGTCCTGGTTAAGGTGGAAAGGAGAAACCACCTTAGGGAGAAAGTCCGGAGTCGGACGGAGAACCACCTTGTCTTGATGAAAAACCAAAAAAGGTGACTCCGAAGAGAGCGCAGCTAAATCAGAGACTCTCCTGAGGGAAGTTATGGCCACTAGAAAGACCACCTTCTGTGAAAGACGAAACAAAGAAACCTCCCTAAGAGGCTCAAAGGGGGGGTTTCTGCAAAACCATGAGAACCAAATTGAGGTCCCAGGGATCCAAGGGCCGCCGGTAAGGCGGAATGATGTGAGACGCACCTTGCAAGAAGGTGCGGACCTGAGCCAGCCGGGCGATACGCCGCTGGAACAGCACTGACAGAGCCGAGACTTGTCCCTTGAGAGAGTTGAGGGACAGTCCCAGCTGCAGACCGGACTGTAGAAAAGACAGAAGGGTCGGCAAGGAAAAAGGCCAAGGAGAATGGCCGGAAGAGCGACACCAGGACAGGAAAATCTTCCAAGTCCTGTGATAGATCTTGGCAGAGGAAGACTTACGGGCCCGAGTCATAGTGGAGATGACTTCAGGGGGGATACCAGAAGCCGTCAAGATCCAGGACTCAAGAGCCACGCCGTCAATCTGAGAGCCGCAGAATTCTGGCGGAAAAACAGACCTTGTGAGAGAAGGTCTGGACGGTCCAGAAGATGCCACGGCACCTCTACAGACAGATGGAGCAGGTCTGGGTACCAAGCTCGCCTGGGCCAGTCCGGAGCAATGAGGATGACTCGACGGCCCTCCATTCTGGTCTTGCGCAGAACTCTGGGCAAGAGAGCTAGAGGGGGAAACACGTAGGACAGACGAAACTGGGACCAGTCTTGAGCGTCCGCTGCAAAGGCCTGAGGATCGTGGGAGCGAGCCACGTAAACCGGAACCTTGTTGTTGTGACGGGATGCCATTAGGTCCACTTCCGGAGTGCCCCACTTGCGGCAGATTGACTGAAACACTGCCGGATGCAGGGACCACTCGCCACTGTCCACGGTTTGATGGCTGAGATAATCTGTTTCCCAGTTTTCCACGCCTGGGATGTGGACTGCGGATATGGTGGACTTGGAGTCCTCCGTCCATTGAAGGATGCGTTGAACCTCCAACATTGCCAGGCGGCTGCGTGTCCCGCCTTGGTGATTGATGTAGGCAACCGCTGTCACGTTGTCTGACTGGACTTGGATGTGCTTGCCCGCCAACAGGTGGTGAAAGGCTAGGAGAGCTAGAAGCACAGCTCTGGTTTCCAGCACATTGATCGAGAGGGCTGACTCGGACGGAGTCCAAGTGCCCTGCGCTCGGTGGTGGAGACATACCGCTCCCCAGCCAGATAGACTGGCATCCGTGGTGAGGATCACCCAGGACGGGGCCAGGAAGGAGCGCCCCTGAGACAGAGAGAGGGGCCGAAGCCACCACTGAAGAGAGCTCCTGGTCTGTGGCGACAGAGCCACTAACCTGTGCAAGGAGGAAGGCCGCTTGTCCCAACAGCGGAGAATGTCCAGCTGCAGAGGACGCAGATGGAACTGGGCAAAGGGAACAGCCTCCATTGACGCCACCATCTGACCCAGCACCTGCATCAGGTGCCTGATGGAATAACGGCGGGGCCTCAGCAGAGAGCGCACCGCCAGTTGGAGGGACTGCTGTTTGACTAAGGGCAGCTTCACAAGTGCCGGCAGAGTCTCGAACTGCATCCCTAGGTACGTGAGCCTCTGGGTCGGAGTCAGAGTGGATTTGGGCAGATTGACAAGCCATCTGAATTGGGCTAGAGTGGCGAGAGTGAGCGAGACACTCCGCTGACAGTCTGCGCTGGATGAAGCCTTGACTAGAAGGTCGTCCAGGTAAGGAATCACTGCCAACCCCTGGAGGTGCAGAACCGCAACCACTGCTGCCATGACCTTGGTGAATACCCGAGGGGCCGTGGCTAACCCGAAGGGGAGAGCCACGATTTGGAAATGTGCCTCTCCGATTGCGAAACGTAGCCAACGCTGGTGTGAAACTGCAATTGGCACATGCAGATAGGCATCTCTGATGTCGATGGAAGCCAGGAAATCCCCTTGGGTCATTGAGGCAATGACTGACCGCAGAGACTCCATGCGAAAATGCGGCACCTGAACATGCTTGTTGAGAAGCTTGAGATCCAGGATGGGCCGGAAGGAACCGTCCTTTTTGGGGACTAGGAAGAGATTTGAGTAGAAACCTCTGAACCGTTCCCGGGCGGGAACCGGTACAATTACTCCGTTGGCCTGCAAGGATGCCACGGCCTGAGAGAAGGCGGCGGCCTTGGAGCAGGGGGGAGTTGACAGAAAAAATCTGTTTGGCGGGCTGGAAGAGAATTCTATCCTGTAGCCGTGGGAGACGATATCCCGCACCCACTGATCGGAGACGTGTTGAAACCACACGTCGCCAAAGTGGGAGAGCCTGCCACCGACTAAGGACGTTGCTGGCGCGGACAGATAGTCAAGAGGAGGCTGCCTTAGTGGCAGCAGCTCCTGTGGTCTTCTGTGGACGTGCTTTTGTGCGCCAGCTGGATTTTTGGTCCTTGGCTGAGTTAGTGGACGAGGCCGAGGGCTTAGAGGACGACCAGTTGGAGGAACGAAAGGAACGAAACCTCGACTGATTCCTACCCTGGACAGGTTTCCTGGTTTTGGTTTGTGGCATGGAAGTACTCTTCCCGCCAGTAGCCTCCTTAATAATTTCATCCAGCTGTTCACCAAACAGCCTGGACCCAGCAAAAGGGAGTCCAGCAAGGAACTTCTTCGAGGAAGCATCTGCCTTCCACTCTCGAAGCCACAGGATCCTGCGGATAGCGAGGGAATTAGCCGAAGCCACCGCAGTGCGGTGAGAAGCCTCCAGCATGGCAGACATGGCATAGGATGAAAAAGCTGAAGCTTGGGAAGTTAAAGCAACCATTTCGGGCATAGATTCCCTGGCGAGGGAATGCATCTCCTCTAGAGAAGCAGAGATGGCTTTGAGAGCCCACACTGCTGCAAAAGTTGGGGAGAACGAGGCCCCTGCCGCCTCATATACAGATTTGGCCAGAAGGTCGACCTGGCGGTCAGTGGAATCCTTAAGAGAGGTGCCATCAGCCACTGATACAACGGTCCGGGCTGAGAGTCTAGACACCGGAGGGTCTACCTTTAGTGAATAAGCCCACTCCTTGACCACCTCAGGTGGAAATGGAAACCGGTCATCAGAACCACGCTTTGGGAAGCGTTTGTCAGGACAGGCCCTAGGCTTGGACACAGCGGCCTGAAAACTGGAGTGGTTAAAGAACACACTCTTTGTCCTCTTAGGCGAGGTAAACTGGTGCTTTTCTGCCAGAGAGGGTTGCTCCTCTGATACTGGTGGATTGAGATCCAGTACAGAATTAATGGACGCAATCAAATCACTAACATCTGAGTCACTTTCGGACAGATCAATGAGGCACATGGAGTTAGCCTCCGAGCCCCCTGTAAAGGCATCCTCCTCGTCCCGCGAGTCAGCGTCTGAAACAGAGCCGCGGGACGAGGAAGGAGAGGGAGCCCTGCGTCTCCTTTTAGGAGGACGGGGTCTGGGACCAGATGATGAATCCTCTGTGAGCTCCGCTGAGAGAGCCCTAGCAGCAGAGGCTCCCTGTGAAGGGGGCTGATGCATGTTCAGCAAAGTCCTGGACAGCTGTCCCATGGAGTCGGCAAAAGACTGGGAGATAGACCTAGAAAAGGATTCTACCCAAGCCGGGGGTTCAGCCACAGGGACCGGAGCAGCCTGAGAGACTACTGGGGGGCCAATTCCAGGCTGAGGCATCGTCAGGTTAGAGCAGGCATCACAATGTGGATAGGTGCTCGGTTCAGGCAGTAGGAGCTTACATGCAGTGCATACTGAATACAGCTTTGGAGCCTTGCTCCTTGTGTGAGACATGCTGCTGAAGTGGGGGCTCTGCCAGAATGACCCCCAGAGAGTATATACAGAAGGTCCACAACCGGAGGTTGTGGCTTACCAGACCGCTGGAGCTATTTGTGTGCCCTCCAGATCCCAAAGCCCGGACCCCCAAGCACCTCAGCAGGGATGCTGCAGCCAGTGCTGATCGCAGGGAAGAACGCTGAGAAAATGGCGCCGGAGTGAAGAGAGGGGTCGGGACTCTCTCTGAGAGCGGGATCTGGAGGGCCATAGAGACCTACAGGGGAGGAGACATGAACTCAGTGAGGAGTGTCTCTCCCCTGTGTAGAACGGCCGCTGGGCGGAGCCGCACCGTCCCTCTGCATGAATGACATGCGAGGGCAGTGAAACCGAAAGTAGGCCTCCGGCGAAGCCGGGGCCTAAATTTGAGCGGTGCGGCCGGCGAGCAGGCACCATCGGCGCGGTTCTCAGGCGACAGCCAGAGAACCCGCCGGAAATGTCACAAAAATCACTCAGCACACTCTCCCACAACAATAAAGTACAAGGGACCCCCATATATAAACGTCTCAGGTACTTAGCTTGCTGAGACGCAGGGTTCCAAGTCCCTGGGGGCGAGTGCTCTGGTCCAGCAGGATCCTGAAGGGCTGCGGATGGAGACCGGTCTCCTGCCAAGCATGGAGAACCGTGCTGGCTCCCACTTCAAGCCAGAGCCCAGGAGGGATGGTGAAGGAGCACGGCATGTAAGGCTCCAGCTTTGGAATCAACCTTAACAGCACCGCCGACACAGTGGGGTGAGAAGGGACATGCCGGGGGTCCAGGCTTGGACCCGCTTTTCTTCAACTCTTTCCATAAATGAAAAATCAGATGAGAATGCATGTGTGGATGTATGCCTCCTGAACACAAAGCGATAAACTGGCTAGATCTGGTTCTCCAGGGGGTGTATAAGCTCAGAGGGAGGAGCTACACTTTTGAGTGTAGTACTTTGTGTGTCCTCCGGAGGCAGAAGCTATACACCCAATGTCTGGGTCTCCCATAGGAACGATAAAGAAATGTTCCTTATCATGAAGCAGGGAAATGATCCCGTCCTGAATTGGTTAACATTCCTGGTGGTCTTGGACTACACCTCTCATCCACAGGAGAATCCACAAGTCAGTCCGTTTAGGACACCACCTTGGGGGTTATGACTCACAAATACTTTTACACATCTGGTAAAAGCACAAATAATACATCTGTTCTTACTGCTCTGTCATCTCCATTTTTATCAATATTTAAATTTATTATGCTTTCTATGATATAGTTCCGGATTGCACAATTCTTAAAAAATGTATTAAAACAGCAATGTTGTATCTGGGGAAGAAAACCCCATCTGTTTCTCTTTTGAAGTAATTGTGAAACATATTTAGTTGGCTTCTGAAACTTTCATGTTTAGTAAAACCAGATTCAGAAATTTTTCTCATCAAATTGATGTAATTCAAGTAGGTCAAAAACACAATACACTAAGATGATTGAAAATGGCAGCCGCAATAGTACACAGAAGCCGGTGAGCAAGTCTATAACTGAGTCGAAAAGACAGAATGGAAGGGACAAAGCAAACAACTTCAAAGAGGAACATACAAATATGTTTCTACTTTTACAAAATCCCATTTTTATCCGATAAACATAGGCTGACAAGGTTTCAAGGGAAATAACCTCTCGACTGAAATGCTGAAAGTTTTACATAGGTCAGCTACTTCTCCAAAACTGTTGTAACTTATAAAATGACTTATAAAATTATCAAGGGATCTTATTACAACGTACTGTACAGTTTTTATGTTATTACACTTTGTACACTATACCTGTATTCAGACATAATATCCTGAATACAAATATGTAAATATAGAGATTTTCAGTAAAATAACAGCAAAACAATACAGCCTCCAAGTTTGCCTGTAATGAATAATGACTGGAGAGCAGTTATATTTGTGCAATCAAAGATAATAGAATTGAAAAGAATACTATATAAGTGATGCTAGTCACTACTTACGGGTAGTATGGATGGAAGAGTAGTCAGGAAAGCTGGTGTCTGGTAACAGGAGGACACATACAGTATGAGCACAAGGAGTAAGCATAGGCATAGTCAGGTCAATATCCAAGGGTCAGAAATCCAGGAGAGCCCATAGTAGGTTCAGGGAGAAAACAGAGACATGGTCAGGAAACGGTCCGAGGTCAGAAGGCAGGAGGTCATGACAGAAACAGGCAGAGAGAAGTTAAATAACAGTCCGGGGTCAGAAAACCAAGATTAGAACACTAACAGAGACACAAGCCAACAGCACAACTGCACAACCAGAGAGTACAACTGGCAAGCTTCTGGGCGAGCATGCTCAGTGAAGAAGCCTGAGCAATTACCAGGAAGGTGGAACACCTGAGAGATCAGCACCTACATGGAATCCTGTGTGGTCAATCAACTCAGTAACTCAGGAAAGCGCAGCAGAGTATCTCGAAAGGCAAAATGCCCTACACAGAGGAATCATGACAATATATACTGCCTAATCAGAAATATAATTCAATTTCTTCTCGACATATCAATCTCTTGCTGGATAATCTGCAAAATAGGTAATTTGAAAATCAGTTCTTTTAAAAATTATGTAGCATTATCCCCCAAAATCACCCTGGGTAGCTTATTTTCCACTCTTTTCAATTGAAAAGATTCTAGCAGTAGATACACTGAAATGGTTAACAGGGAGCGGTATGGGTCTTAAAGGGGTTTTCCCATGATCAAAGTTAATTTTAAAGTTCAATCTTTTTTATTTTAAAGTTCATTTTAGTCAAAAGATCTTGGAATAATAATAATTTCCACAATTGGATGCATTTATTTTTTTTTTCCTATGCTGGGATAATCTTATAAATGTGCCCCTGCTATGTACTGGGTAATGGCCCCACGTCTGATTGTACAGGTACATGGTCTGATTATACCACATCTCCTGGGCAGGGGAGGCCACAAAAGAGAGTATATAGACATTTCAGCACAGGATTACAACTGATGCTTTTTGTGAGGTAAAACATTTCCTTGCTTGTTTTTAAAAAATGCTTTTGCTTAAAAAAAGAATAATTTGCGATCCCTTGCTGTAATATCCGTATACTTAATTACTTCCTGCCCTGCCCAGGAGATGTAGTATGTCCCTCTATAGTCATACAGTACATAGAGTTATATAGTACATAGCAGGAGATGTGGTATGATCACACCATGTCCCTGTACGGTCAGACAGTACATTCAGTTAGACAGTACATAGCAGGAGATGTGGTATGATCCCACCTTGTCCCTGTACAGTCAGATATGACATATGTGTCGCCCAGGGTTATGGGGTACTCGGTCCCGGGCAGTGTATAACTGGGGAATATCACTTTCGTGGCCGTTACCCGGTTCCGTGCCCTGGGTGCTTTTTAAAAGGGGAATTATTTACAGGGGATTGAATAAAGTTTATATGTGAAACCACTTGTGGTGTTGCGCCTATGAGGATAGAGCTGCCGCTGTTTTCACTACTGGGGCTGGTGTTAGTGGCAGCCTGGATGTTAGGCCCACTGCAAGCAGGGTCAAGCCCCAGAGGATAGGTGGTGCAGATGGATGTTGAAAGAAGGTAGGCCACAACGGGAGTTTCAGTGTAACTGGTTCTTTTTACTCACTGCAAGATGGTAACTGGTCACCTGAGGCTGGCTGGTCTTAACCGCAAGTCCCCTTAGTCCCAGTGCCAGTTTAGTGCCCTGGTGGCTACTTCCCCTACACCTGTGTTTTGGTTGGTGGGTCCCCGTGGAATAGAGCGGCTGGGGGCCCCCTCCTGGTTGTCTTCTACAGCAGTCCGTATGACAGTAGCGTGAACCCTATGGGGTTGGAGTCTCCGGTCCTATCCCCGGTTCTCCCTTTGCTACTGAGTTCCGAACTTCAAGGTCAGTGAGGTCCCTGATGGTCCCCTCACTGTGCAGATTTTATCAGGTCTGCCTGGAACTTTTGCCTGACCTAGAATTCTGTACCTCGGTGTGTAGTTCCGAGAGTACTCCACCGTACTCCACCGGCAACTAACCGCCTGGGCCCTCAGGTCACTGATCACTCCTGTCAGTCCATCTGCTCACTTTTACTGTCTCCGACACACTCCAACTTGAATTTCAACTTCTGTGTATTTTCCACTGTCTGACTCTACACAGTCTGCCCCCCCACCTGGTTGTCTAGTGGCCTGGAGTGACTCCACCTCTAGATGGCCATCCATGAGGTACCTGTCCCTAGTAATATACCCACCCTCCTATTTCCAATGTCGCTCAAGTCCCCCGGTGCCATCTTGTGACTGCAACTTTGACTCGCTGGATGTCAGAAGTTACATCACAAGCACTCAATACAAGTCTATAAGACCAAGATCGAGGCCAAAAAGAAGCTCTCATACATTTACATTGAGTTGACCTCTGGCTTGCTTCATGAAACATTGGGGCAGCCAGGATGTCACAAACTGCCGGAAACCGACAGAAGCAGTGTATAGGGGAGTCAAAGAATGGCTAACCAGTCTCCGCTCTACTTTACTAAACTGAACTTGTGTACATGTCCAATCCCGGCCATGGGGTGCGACAGTCACTTGAGTTTCAGGGGTGCGTCCATCACCTCACTGCCGGTCACCATTGTAGACATAGCAGGGCAACACATCAGAGAGAGAGATTCTTTCAAACACAACAACAAATACTTCATATGTCTTTCAATCTTCTGAACAGACATGGACACTTTATATATGGTCCTGTTCTGCCGCCACCTTACTTTCAGGTACTTTTCCAAATACTAGCCCTTGCAGTGGAAAAAAGATTTTTCAGCTCACCCATCTGTGTGAATTTCAGAAAAATTCAAAAGGGTGCAAGGAGGGCTGAATGTCAGTGATCCAGAATGTGTCCACAGCATGTGAAAGGTAATTCCAGCAACACATCTAGGTGAATATAAAAACAAGTTTACTTTCAAATCTTAAAACATGGATTCATGTAAAAGAAATGGAAGAGTGCCAATCCTTCCTACCCCTTGGGGATACCCTTGCAATGGGTATTAGCCTTTCAGTTGCCAAGTCTAGACGCCTGTTTTCTCCTGATTCCTGTTCCTGTGGTTTCCCTGGTCCACTTCACTACCTCAAATGGATTTCTAGCCTCTCAACCTGTATATGGGCCAGTGGTATATCTTTCTCTAATGCCCGACTGGTCCCCAGACTCTTTTAAGCCCATCATGATGTGAGCTGTAGGCTCCGAACCATTGGATGGTACCACTGATTCCACGATGGACTCTGGTACGGAGCTCGTCCTTGCTTCAACAACACTCAGCCGAACTGAACCTCTTCCTGGCCTGTCTTGCTAACCAACCCTCTGTTGTCTCACTCTTCTCCCATCCTAGCTCTAGTTCCATCAGAAATCAGGATGTATCTACTACATTACACATTCTAAAATCCTTTATGCTACCATTCCTACTTAACATTTTACAATTAACACATTAGAAAGATTATGCTATAAAATACATATTATATAATAAAATACAGTAAAACACTTAAAACTGCTGGTCGCTAGAGGGCGCCGACTGCTGCACTGGTCAGGCTATGCTTCATCGCCAGCCATTCTTTCCAGCAGCAGCACCTAGACATTTAAACAATATATGTACATCGTTAGGTGGATGATCCGAGCACTTGCTACAGCAGCACCAAGAACAGATGCCGGAAAGAGATTCAGTTTAAATTTTCAGCCAAAACTCTACTATAACTCTAGTTTACTTTTTTCTTTAATCATATAGCCTTTCCCTCTCCCCCCCTCTTTTTTTTTGTTTTCCCCCTTTCCCGTGCTCCACTTTTTGTATTTCAAAAATTGAATGTTAATTTAACTTTAGATTGTAATTTGACTAATTGTTGTTAAATTTTACTGTGTGAACAATTTGTTTTGTTTGAACCAAATTTTAAAATAAAAAAAATATGTAAACAAGAACAGATGCCGGAGGGTGCATATAATATAAGGATGAGGCCACACGGGGATTACTGTGAGTCCTCACATGACACTCAGCACATGCTCACAGCACAGCAAAAGCCGAGTGTCATGTGACTGTGGTTCGATTGTGCCACAGTTGCGGATGGGAGAGCCGGAGCTACGGAGGGGAGGGCCAGCGCTGCAGAGAAGAGGGAGGGATTTATTTCCTTATCGCCTCCGTTGCTGGCTGATGTGAGAATCGCACTACTCTTGTGTTACACCGTAGCAATGCGATGTTTCTCTCGCCCTCATAGACTTGAATGGGTGCAAGTGGAAAAAGATCGCATTCCACCCACAGCATGCTGCAATTGTTTTCTCGATCCGATTAGAGCTTAGAAAATAATCGCTCATGGGAGCTGCCCCATAGAGTAATATTGGTCCGAGTGGAATATGATTCTTTTATCGCATTCCACTCGCTCCGTATTACTCGCCGTGTGTGCTGACCCTAACAGTAAGGGCAGGGGACTTAGACTTCAAGCACCAATAAAGGGGTAAAATAAAAATAAACAAAACACTGGATTGATGCTTTAAACTTTCCTTGCAAATACTTGGTCCCAATGCATTCTGAATTAACCATAACATTAAATGAGACTAGGCTTATGAAGGTTGTCTGGAGACTGGAGACTAAGCTAATATTTGGAGTAAGCCTATAAGGTATCTTCACTTTTTAAATGTCCAGCTTTACAGTTCAGAATGACAAATCTCCCTACTTACTGTATATAGCAACAGACTCCCTTCTCTCTATTACTGCATACTGTAACTTCTCATTTTATTCCATTCAGGAAGATAGTTGACAACACCCTGGGGAAGCAGTAATGGTGGCCATGTTATCAGCTTATTTGCTTTCCCAGAAATCTATAATTGATTGATGCCAAGAAGAATTTCCAACCCTTAACAGAAGAGGACAGTTGCTAGAGATTAGGAAAAGATGGACTATTTCCATTAGAAGATAACTATAAAATCTTTCCTCTGAATTTCCATCTGAAAACCAAAGAAGTCAGAAGCATATTATTGCATAGCTTGCAGAGATGTATATTACCTTTCATTTATTTATAATAAACGTGTTGAAAGAATTGCACAACATGCCAAACAAAGCAGTCTGCAATGCCTCGCATTTCTTAAAATGAATAATTGTTCCTTGGGGAAAAGAAGAACAATTAAAATGAGTTTATAGAAGTAGAACTAAAATGTCATTTCCGATTCTTCTGAAAAAGTCTAAATAGGATTAACTTGTAAAGCGATGTTTAGCTCTAGGCCAGTTCAAAGAATTGTTATCAACTGTTGCATATGGCTGTGCCAGAGATAATTTCTGACTTTTTCACATAATGCATGTGCTTGGATGTACATTTTGGTTTATTCAGTTACATTTATGCATAACAAAAAAAAGTTTGTAAAGTTTATTTAAACTTGTGTCTTAAGAATTAATTGATTACATTTTCCATAACTTCAATGGCGGAGGCTACACTCACAAACAAAAAAATCACAGTCCATGTAGGCACATACTGTATAGCTGTAACACAAATAACATTGATGTGTCTTTTCCATGATATAACACTGATTTTTTTCCCATGTTCTTCACAACGTAGACAGGAGGGAAACATGCATAACACATACGTACGTATGTCATTTACTTCATGTGCAAGGCATTGTAGTAGCTTAGATATGCATGGGCATTTAGGAACACTTAGTTGCTAGTGGTTGTAACTATGGATAACATTTATTTCATCAAATGATGTAATGATTAGCATGAAAAAAATTCTAAAGTGTGGCAAAATAGGAAAAAAGTGAAATTCTGTGATTGTTTTTGGATTTTTTATTTACACAGTTCTTTTTACCATAAAACTGACCTAGCAGTAGGCATTTAATAGTCCCCTTAGGAGATCTGAATCTTAAATAGTCTGATCACTTTTTCTATATACAGCAATGCCACAGCATTGCTGTATATAGAAGAAATCACAGCCTCTTATGAACGCTGGCCACGGGCTGTTTTTTTAGGAGTACTGAGATGATTGACACAGTGATTATCAACTGACCCCTAGCTGTCATGACATCTCATTAGAATCTCACAATCACATCGCGAGTGCGTCGATGAGGGGTGAGAAGAAGAGCACACCCTCCTGCCGGCAAGCGTTCACTGCTGCTGTCAGAGATTGACAGCAGCATCTAACAAGTTACCAGCCACAGGCAAAGCGCCACTTCCCCTGTAACTGTTAGAGGCAGATGAAGTCTTAAAGATTCAGCCTTCATCTGCAGGGAAAGATGCGTGCTCAGTGTGCAAACCCTCAAAGGCAGGAAGACAAATCATGACATATATAGTACGTCATGAGTCATTAAGGCATTAAAAATATATATATTTTTTTCATCAACATTCAATCCCTGTGTGCAGAGTAAAAGTTTACTAGCAAAACAGATATAAAAAAAACATTTTGGCACTTCAGATTCTGCTGTCAAAGTGCCAGAGTGTGCTCACAGCATAGTGCGCAGCGCTGTGTGCGGTGACTGTAACCACTCTGTGCATGCTGTCATGACATTAGGAAATAAGTTCATTTTAGCCATGTAGTTGTGCTTTCAGTAAGGCAGCCAGGCTGCATTGTAACACTATTTACTGCAGATTAATCCTACATCTGCAGGAACTGTGCGTTTTCCGCCATGACAGATTCCCTTTAAGAAGGCTTTGATCAGTAGTCAATAAATGCTTTAACTGTCCAACATGACATAAACCTAAGTAAATGATATGAGTGGTTCCAATAGAAATACTCACTCTACCTCAGTTATTTGGGTACTCAGCCGTTGCGTTCCTGATGAAAATACAGAAGATTTTTGACGTTTATATGGTTCTTCAATCCTATCCTTAACCTATATGAATTTAAAGAAAGGTAATAATCATTATAAATTAAAATATTATTGTATTTTTAAACAGCATCCATACCATTGCGTACAGTGGGGAATGGAAGTTTTTGATGTAAAGCTGATTTTTCAAGTTTTCACACCTACAAAGAATGGAGAGGTCTGTAATTTTTATCATAGGTACAACTTCAACTGTGACAGACAGAATCCCTCCAAAAATCCAGAAAATCCCATTGCATAATTTTTAACATCTTAATGGCAGAGCCAATTTTGACCCCCCAATGACCAGTCTTACAATTCTGACCAATGTCACTTTATAATGTAATAACTCTGGAAAGCTTAAATGAATCCTAGTAATTTTAGACAGTTTTTTCATGACATATTGTACTTCGTGATACTGATAAACTTAGGACAATTTTTTTGCGTTTATTTGTTAAAAAATCGGAAATTTGGCAAAACTTTTGAAAATGTCACAATTTTCAAACTTGAAATTTAAAACCCACAAACCATAGAGGTATACCATAAAAAATAGTTAATAAATAGCATTTCCACATGTCTACTTTCCATCAGCACAATTGTTCAACCATAATTTTTTTATGTTAGGAAGTTAAAAGTGTTTAAGGTTTATCACCAATTTCTAATTTTTGCAACAAAACTTATAAAACCACTTTTTTAGAAACCACATCACATTTGAAGTGACTTTAAGAGGCTTATGTGACAGAAAATTCTCAAAAGTGACACCATTCTAAAAAAATGCACCCCTTAAAGTGCTCAAAACAGCATCCAGGAAGTTTATTAACCCTTCAGGTGCTTCACAGAAATGAATGCATAGTAGAATGAAAAAAATGCATTGTACCTAAAAAATGTTGCTTTAGCCCCAATGTATTCACTTTTACAAGAAATAACACAAAAAAGGACCCCAAAGTTTGTTACCCAGCTTCTTATGAGGACTCTAATGCCCCACATGTGGTCAGAAACCTCTCTTTGGACAAACAGGAGGGTTCGAAAGGGAAGAAGCATCATTTGAATTTTACAATACACCTCAAGGCTTTCATCCAGGGATATATTGAGCATGTTGAACCCACAAGTACTTCACAGAATTTGATAACATTAGGATGTCATATTATTATTTGGACAAATGGGAGTTTTCGGAATCGAAGGAGCAATATTTGAATTTTGGAAAGCAGGTTTGGCTGAAATTAATTGTGGACATCATGTTGCATTTGCAGGTCAACTAAGGCACTTAAACATCAGAACCCCCTACAAGTGACCCCCATTTTGAAAACTAGACCCTTCAAGGATTTTATCCAGGAGTATAGTGAGCATTTTGAACCCACAGGTACTTCACAGAATTTTATATTAGGTTGTTATATTTAAAATATTCATTTTTTTCACAAAAATTATGCTTTATTACCAAATTTTTCACTCTTACAAAAAGAACCACCAAAAAGGGGACAAAACAATTTGATATCCACTTTCTTATGAGCACAGCGATATCCCACATGTAGTAAAAAAGTTCTCTTTGCAAATGGAAGGGATCGATACAAAAGGAGCAATTTTGGAATTTTAGAAAGAAAATTTGGTTGAAATAGATTGTGGGCATCATGTCGCATTTGCAAGGCCCCTGAGGTACCAAAACAACAGAAATCCCTCATAAGTGACCACATTTTGGAAACTAGACCCATCAAGAAATTTGTTTAGGGGAGTGTTGAGCATTTTGAACCTATAGGTGCTTCATAGAACTTTTTAAAATGAGGATATGAAAATGATGGTTAGGTTTTTTTCCCACAAAAAAAGTTATCTTAGCCCAAGATTTGTATGAAAATTAGGAGAAAATGGACCCCATAATCTGTTAAGCAATTTCTCTGGAACACAGTGATTGATTGATAGTAAAGTGTCAGAATGGGCAGACACTTGGCATATGAGATTTAATGTTGATAAATGTAAAGTAATGCACCTAGGACGGAGTAATCCTATAGCTGCGTATACATTAAATGGAACTAAATTTGTGACTACAGAACAGATAGACTTGGGGATTCTAGTTACAAATAAGCTGAGCAGCAGCACTCAATGTCAGGTAGCAGCTGCAAAAGCAAACAAGATTCTAGGGTGTATATAAAGAGAGATTAGATCCCGTGATCCCAACATATTGGTACCCCTCTATAAATCACTTGTAAGGCCACATCTAGAATATGGGATCCAGCTTTCTGCTCAACATTTTAAAAAGGACATTCAGAAGATAGATCAAAGACGGGCAACTAGATAATTGAAAGGAACAGAAGGCCTCCCATATGATGAGAGGTTGAAAAAGTTGGATTTGTTTAGCTTAGAAAAAGAAGGAGATCTCATTTATATGTATAAATATATGTGTGGTCAATACAAAGGACTGGCACATGACTTTTTCCTTCCTAAGACAATACTAAGGACCAGGGGGCACTCACTGCGAATAGAAGAAAGTCAATTCCGGCAGCTAAATAGGAAAAGGTTCTTTACAGTTAGAGCAGCCAGACTGTGGAATGCCCTACCACAAGAGGTAGTAATGGCTGAAACTATATCAACTTTTAAAAATGGGCTGGATGATTTCCTCAGTACACATAACATTGTTGGTTATAAATGATTTAATGGCAAAATATATAATTGGTAGAGGGAGGTTGAACTAGATGGACCTAAGTCTTTTTTCAATCTATGTAACTATGTAACCATGTTACAGTAATACCCCATACATGGTCAAAAACTAAAGTTTGGGCACATGGCAGGGCTTGGAATACGAACAGGGCTATTTGATCTTTGAAGCGCAAATTTGAACATGTTGCATTTGCAGAGCTCATGAGGTGTCAAAAATGTATAAACACTCACATGTGACCCCATTTGGCAAACTAAACCCTATAATGAATTTATCAATTGGTGCGGTGAGTATTTATAACTCAAAAATTACAAAGAATTTTATTAGATTGGGCCATGAAAATGAAAATTGTAGGGTTTTTCCTCTAAAATTTTGCTTTAGCCTAAACATTTTAATTCACACAACGGGTAACAGGAAAAAATTGACAGGATAATTTGTTATGCAATTTTCACAAAATGTGCAGTACCCCATATGTGGCTGTACACTAATATTTCAATACACAGTGGGGATCAGATGGAAAGGAGCACGACTTGGTATCTAGAACGCAGATTCCTTTTGAATAGATTGTGGCTAAAATTGTGGATTTTATTTGAGGGGTGGGTGCCATATCACTTTTCCAGAGTCTTTGTTCTACGAGTAATGTGGGACCCCACAATATTTCCAGACAGATTGACAGATGATGGACCTAAATGTGAGCTGTGCTTGTGCTGGATAAGTTTGGGTTTTATTGGTAACATTTTGGGGTACAGAACATTTTTTGATCACTTTCATTATAAGGCTGGGATCACATTCTTGTGTTCTGCGCTGAACGTTTCCATATAAATCCTCAAAAATCTGATTCCGACAAAAACCCCTGACAGAATCAGTCACTTACTGAGGCAGATGGAGACACCTTGGATTCTTCACTGGTGTGCATATTTTTAGGCATGCCCAGAGCTGTTGTTGTCCACATTTGTGAGCTAAAAAGATGTGTAAAATGATGGGGCATTTCTGAAATGAAACAACACCAAAGTGTTTTTATCTGCTTCATTATAATGAGTGGTTCCAATGGGTTTTTTTCTGAAACGCACTTTTTGGAATTTACATGGAAAACCAAACGTAAGTGCTCAGCGAAGAGCGCAGGCTAAATATCAGCTGTACCGTATTCTGATTTTTGGAAGGTAGAATGAAGAAATAGACAGCAGTACAAGAAAAGTTCATGTTTTTATTTTTGCGCGATTCATCATACAGTATTAGTGATAGGACAGGTTTGTTCTGCAGGTTTGTGCGATTACAGCGATACCAGAATTATATTGGGTTTATTGTTCAATTTCTAGCACACAGTAAAAATGCTATTTTATAATAAATAATTTTTCCACCTCAGTATTCTGATAGCTGTAACTTTTTTACTTTTTGGTCAAGAGGGTTGTATGGGAGTTTATTATTTGTGCAACGAGTTGGAGAAATTTTTGGGACCATTTTGGGGGAAGACTGAAGAAAAACCAGAAATTAACTAATTTGTTTTTTATATATTTTTGGCGCATTTCACTGTGTGGTAATATTGATAACACCAATTTATTCTTCGAGTCACTACGGTTACAGCGATACCTGACTTATGTAACTTTTTTTATGGTTTGCTACTTTTACACACTAAAATCTATTTTCCAAAAATTAATTTGTTTTTGCTTCGCCATATTCTGAGAGCTGTAACTTTTTTATTTTTTTCCGAATTATCCATATTAGAGCTTATTTTTGCTGGACGGTTTGATGTTTTCATTTTTATCAGTGTTTTTAAAATCTGCCTTTTTGGTATGTTTTATTTGTTTATTTTTTTATGGTATTCGCCGTTTGGAATAAGTAACGTGACATTTTCATAGATCGGGTAGTTCCAGACACGGTAATACCAATTATGTGTATGTTTTCTTGTTTATTCTTGTTTGAACACAAAAGCTGCATTTTTAGTGGTGAATGGATTTTCGTTATTTGTGTGTGCTTATTTTTTTATAATTTTATTTTTATTTTTTTACTTAGTCCCACTGTGGCACATGATTTTTTTCTCTCTCTGATCACTGATCTCATGTACTGCTGTATTCTTTGTAGGCCCAATGATGTGCTTTACCAAAAAGCTCTACCTTGGTCTCTCCCAGAAAGATTTTTGCTTACTCACGTCGATTTTGGCAAATTGCAATCTAGCTTTTTTATGTCTCTGTGTCATCAGGGGTGTTCTCCTGGGTTTTATGCCATAGCATTTCATTTCATACAAATGTCTATTTATTATTATTTTATTATTATTTATTTATAGAGCACCATTAATTCCATGGTGCTGTACATGAGAAGGGGGGTTACATACAAAATACGTATACAAGTTACAGTAGACAGACTAGTACAGAGGGAAGAGGGCCCTACCCTTGCGGGCTTACATTCTATAGGATTATGGGGAGGAGACAATAGGTGGGGTGTAGGTCAGGCGGCGGCTCCGCACGGAAGTCGGGCGGCAGCTCCGCACGGTGGTCGGACTGATGTCTACTGATAGTTCTCACTGACACTGATGAACCATTAGCCTGCAAGGCAGTTTCAATTTTTTTGGAACTTTTTTGGGGCCAATAATACACCACAAAGTCTATCCTATGTTGCAAACTTTCATCAATTTTTCTCTGCCTTATATGTCCAGGGAGATTAGCTACAGTGCCATGGATTGAAAACTTTGTGAATAGGTTGTGCACCATAGAAAAAGGAACATCCAGATCTCTGGAGATGGACTTGTACATAGTGATTGGCGAATCCGCAGATATCCGGAATCGGCGAGTCCAACCATATTATTTTTTTTTTAAAAAAAATCCGGTTTGGGACTGGAATGAATTTCGGATATCTACCCGGTCGCCGATCCCCATATAAGTCCATGGAGACTTGAATCATGCCCTTTAAGATGGTAGGGCTAGGGGATTAGAGAAGGAGCTTTATACTTCCTAAGGCGGGCTTTGCACATTACGATATCGTAGGTTTGATGTCGGTGGGGTCAAATGGAAAGTGACGCACATCCGGCATCGCATGCGACATCGTACTGTGTAAAGCCTGGATGATACGATTAACGAGCGCAAAATCGTTGTAATCATATAATCGGTGCAGCGTCGGCGTAATCCATAATTACGCTGACGCGACGGTCCGATGTTGTTCCTCGCTCCTGCGACAGCACACATCGCTGTGTGTGAAGCCGCAGGAGCGAGGAATATCTCCTACCGGCCTCACTGCGGCTTCCATAGGATATGCGGAAGGAAGGAGGTGGGCGGGATGTTTACATCCTGCCTATCTCCGCCCCTCCGCCGCTATTGGCCGCCTACCGTGTGACATCGCTATGACGCCGCACGACCCGCCCCCTCAGGAAGGAGGCAGGTCGCCGGCCACAGCGACGGTCGCAGGGCAGGTGAGTGTGTGTGAAGCTGGCGTAGCGATAATTTTTGCTATGCCAGCTATCACACGATATCGTACCTGCGACGGGGCGGGGACAATCGCGTGCGACATCGCAGCATCGGCTTGCGATGTCGCAACGTGCAAAGCCACCCTAAATGTCCTATGCAGATGTAACACTACTTCTGGGGCTGCTTATTACCATCATACATAGTCACTGCTTCCCCCGGCCACAGGCATTCTTAGCGTCTCTGATTGGTTGCGGTCAGAGAGCACATCCACCCTGTGTGACAGCGTATCTGACTGCTTGTAAGCTGTCTGTATCTCTATAGTGTAAAGAGAAATAAATAAAAAAATTGGTATAGGGTTCCCTTATATTATTTTACCCAGCACGAATAAAGCAACCCGCAGTCATGTGCTTATCTTGGCTGTGTATCAAAATAAGAGGGACCCTATGCAGCTTTTGAAAATGTATTTAAATAAATAATTTTAAAAACCCCAATTTTAATATCCAGCCATGATAAAGCCAACAGATGGGGGCTAGTATTCTCAGGTTGGGGAAACCCATGGTTATTGGGCCCGTCAGGCTAAAAATAGCAGCCTGCAGCTAACCAGAATTGTTGTATCCATTAGATGCATCAATCCTGACATTTTACCCAGTTCATCCCTATTGCCCTGGTGTGGTGGCAATCGGGGTGATAAAAGGGATTAATCACAGCACACAGCTGCACTAATCTCTAGATTAGTAATGGGACATCTATGAGATCCCCCATTACTAATCTGTAAGTGAAAAGAAATAAAGACAAAAATCCTTTATTTGAAATAAAATGCTAAAAATCCCACCATCTTTCACCCCTTTATTAAGCCCAAATACCCAGTTCTGAGGTAATGCACAAGAGGTCCCATGATGATTCTGGCTCTGTTACATACATACATACTGAAGCGTGCAGCCACAGAACATGTCCACATGCTGTGGGCTACAGACAGAGACTGAATTAGCCGCAGCTGAGAGCAGTGAATTCACTTAGTATATCTGCGGTCATAGCTGGAGATTCCTCTAGTACCCCACCTGTGATTACAGGTACACTGACCTCAGGTAACCTCATTAAACTTAGTGACCTCACCTCAGGTGAACTGAGTTTACAGACCTGTATCTCCTGCAGAAAACCATGTCTTTTGCCAGGAGATGCAGATTTGGTGCTGAAATTTATATATCATACTCCTGAACCAAATATGAATCTTCGGGCAAAAAAAACGCATGAAAAGACGATGCAGTTTTACTGCGTTATTGATGCATTTTTGACAGGAGATCCAGATTTGGTACAGGAATATGGTGTATAAATTTCAGGACCAAAAACATTTTTGCCATCACTTCAGTGCAGTTCTCTGCCAGAAGATTTAAACTTGATGCAAAAATCTGGTGCATCCATTTCAGCACCTAATTTGCATCTCCTGGTAGAAAACTGCACCCAAATGGTGTCAAAATCGTTTTTGTGTGTTTTTTTGCCAAGAGATGTAGATTTGGTGCTGAAATTTATACACCATAATCCTGCATCTACTGGAAAAAAAATCGCATCACTACAGCATCAAAGCAACATCATGTTTTCATGCTTTTTTTTGCCAGAAGATGCAGATTTGGGGCAGGAATATGGTGTAAAAATTTCAGCACCAAATCTGCATCTCTTGGCAAAAAAACAGTTTTCTGCAAGGTCTATGAACTCAGTTCACCTAAGGTGAGGTCACTGATTTAATGAGGTCACTGTGGGATCCTCCAGCTTATGAAAGCAGATAAACTGAGTGACATCATTGCTCACGGTTGTGGCTAATTCAGTCTCTGCATGAAGTCCACAATGTTCAGACATATTCTGTGCCCCTGAGCAGTGACTTCAGTATGTATGTAACAGAACTGGAATCTTCGTGCAACCTAGTGTGGATTATGTCGGAAATGGGTGTTTAAGGTTAATAAAGGGGTAAAAGAGGGTGTTTTTTGTATTTTATTTCAAATAAAGCATTTTTTCAGGGTTTGTGTTTATTTATTTTAACTTACAGATTAGTACTGGGGGGTCTCATAGATGCCATAACAATGGGCCTCCCCAGACCAGCCCCCAGCTGTCGGTTTTATCATGTCTTGGTATAAACATTGGGGGGGGGCCACATGCCATTTTTTTAAAACTATTTAAATAATTTTTAAAAAGCTGCATTGGGTCCCTCTTATTTTGATACACAGCCGAGGAAAGCACATGGCTGGGGGCTGCAACCTGAAGCCACAGACTTTATATGTGCCGAGTATCATAATATGGGGGGACCCTATGCCTTTTATTGGTTTACTTATTTATTTTTACACCACTATATATATGCAGACAGTGTGTGCAATTCCAAGCAGTCAGACCCGCTGTCACACAGGATGGGGGCGTGATTTGACTGCAATCAATCACAGATGCTGGGACTGCCGGTGGGTGGGGGAAGCAGTGAATATGCATGAGGGTAATGAGTAGAGATGAGCGAACCAGCCGCGGTTTGGCTCGAGCTCGGTTCGCCGAACCGAGGACACCGTTCGAGTTCGGTTCGGCGAACGTTCGACGAACCGAACTCGAACCAATAGGAAAGAATGGGAGGCAATCACAAACACATAAAAACGCATTATAAAATTACACATACAGTTAATAAACATTGCCATAACACTTACCGGTGCCCGCGATGCGTTCTGCACTCTGTCTCCTGTCACTATTCCTTCCGATGATCGCTGCGTCCTCCCGATAACCATCACTGACAGGCCTTCCATTACGTCGTCAAAATAGCCATGTGACCAGTCACGTGGCTATTATCTCATTGGCTACAGACTGGTCACATGGCTTTGATGTCATGTCCTGTCCTAGATCCTGTCATTGCACTCTCTGGTACACGGTGCACATTTGTGTATCGCCGTGTACCAGCGACATGCTCTAGCACATGGTCGACTCCCCGTTCCATTAGGGACCGGCTGACACAGCCAGTCATTAACGGAGATCACCCTTGCCATAGCAACGCAGTTAGCAGTGACGTCACCGCTAACCGCGGCTCCGGGAACCACATGATCGGAGCACCGTTACTATGGTAACGCACGGAGTGAAGGCTGCACGGGAAGCAGCATCTTCCCCCATGCAGCAGTGATGAAGCAGAGCTGCATTTGTTGAACGAGAAAGACAGAAGACCATGGATCGTGGAGGGCTGACAGTGAGTAATAAACATGGAGTCTCTAATGTGTCTGTGTATTTATTTCTATTAAAGTATTTTTTCTCTGTGTGGTGTTTTATTTTTTTAACCCCTTATTGGAGATTCTTAATGGCCGGGTCAAACGTGCCTGACATTAAGAATCTCTGGCTTAATACTAGCTAGTAAAACAAAGCTAGTATTAACTCATTATTACCCAGCGAGCCACCCGGCTTCAGGGCTGTTGGAAGAGCTGGATACAGCGCCAAATGATGGCGCTTCTATGAAAGCGCCATTTTCTGGGGCGGCTGCGGACTGCAATTCGCAGCAGAGGCGCCCAGAAACCTCGGGCTAACCTGTGCTGCGGATTCCAATCCCCAGCTGCCTAGTTGTACCTGGCTGGACACAAAAATGGGGCGAAGCCCACGTCATTTGTTTTTTAATTATTTCATGAAATAAGTGAAATAATTAAAAAAAACGGGCTTCCCTATATTTTTGGTTCCCAGCCGGGTACAAATAGGCAACTGGGGGTTGGAGGCAGCCCGTGGCTGCCTGCTGTACCTGGCTAGCATACAAAAATATGGCGAAGCCCACGTCATTTTTTTGGTGGGCAAAAAACGTCTGCATACAGTCCTGGATGGAGTATGCTGAGCCTTGTAGTTCTGCAGCTGCTGTCTGCTCTTCTCCATACAGACAGACAGCAGCTGCAGAACTACAAGGCTCAGCATACTCCATCCAGGACTGTATGCATGAGTTTTTTGCCCCCTGAAAAAATTATGTGGGCTTCGCCATATTTTTGTATGCTAGCCAGGTACAGCAGGCAGGTAGGGCTTCCCCCAACCCCCAGTTGCCTATTTGTACCCGCCTGGGAACCAAAAATAAAGGGAAGCCCTTTTTTTATTATTTCATGAATTTCATGAAATAATTAGAAAACAAATGACGTAGGCTTCGCCCCATTTTTGTGTCCAGCCAGGTACAACTAGGCAGCTGGGGATTGGAATCCGCAGCACAGGTTGGCCTGTGCTTTCTGGGCCCCACTGCTGCGAATTGCAGTCTGCAGCCGCCTCAAAAAATGGCACTTTCATAGAAGCGCCATCTTCTGGCGCTGTATCCAACTCTTCCAGCACCTGCCTGCTATACATGGCTAGCATACAAAAATATGGCGAAGCTCAAGTTTTTTGGCAAAAAAAATAAAAAATGCTTCCCTGGATTTTCCATTGCCAGTGAAGGTAACACCAAGCAGTGGGGGTTAGCAGCCAGTAGCTGCTTGGATTACCCTTAGCTAGCAATACAAAAAATGCAGCGGGAGCCCATATATATTTTTTTTAATTATTAATTTAAATAACTAAAAACAAAATGGGCTTCCCTGTATTTTGATTGCTGGACATCACAGTGCTGTAAAAATAAATCTTTAAAAAAAATGACGTAGCGCTCTGCGGTATTTTTGATTCTCAGCGCAGATAAAGCAGACAGCTATGGGTTGCCACCCCCATCTGCCTGCCGTTACCTTGGCTGGCAATCAAAATACAGGGAAGCCCATTAATTTTTTCTATTTAAAAAATAGTTACAAAAAAAATGATGTTGGGTCCCCCCATTTTTGATAGCCAGCTAGGGTAAAGCAGATGGCTGTAGCCTGAAAACCACAGCTGGCAGCTTTACCGTGGTTGGGGATCCAATGTGGAGGTCCCCCCAGGCTCTTTTTTTATAATTATTTTATAAATATTAATAATTACACAAAAAAGTAGGGTCCCCCCAAATTGGATCACCAGCCAAGGTAAAGCGGACAGCTGTGGTCTGGTATTCTCAGGGTGGGAAGGTCCATAGTTATTGGGCCTTCACAGCCTAAAAATAGCAGGCCGCAGGCACCCCAGACGTGGCGCATCCACTAGATGCGCCAATCCTTCACCCCAGCTCATCCCGTGCCCTGTTGCAGTGGCAAACAAGGTAATAAATTGGGTTGATACTAGCTGTAAAGTCACTTGAGATCAAGCCCAGCAGTTTGTGATGTCATGGCGTCTATTAGATACTGTCAGGGCCGGGCGGTCGGGCAGACCCAGGAGGTGGATCCACTGGGCCGAACTCTAAGATGGTGGTAGGGAGTCCGGTAGCTGAAGCACTGATGGGCAGCAGAACAGTCCGTGCAAGTGAAGGTAGCGGAGGAGTCCCTGGGACCACGGAGTCACAGATGGCAGTCCGGGTGACGTAGCTCAGGTTCGGAAGCCAAGATGATGTCAGGCGGGGTCCGGAACCTTTGGAGCAAGATGACGGGTCACCGCAGGGATCCGAGATGGTACGGACTGTCAGATGGCAGACGGACAGCGTGCGGGGCTCGGGATTCAGCAGGACTGGATGGCGAGGCGGGATCAGCTCTAGAAGAGAGATACGTAAGTATGGCAGGAAAACACAAGGAGACCTGACTCCTAGCTCAGAAAACACGAAGATCAGGCCCCGCCCCCTTGGACAAGAACCCCCTTTATACCCCGTACCTGTCTAACCTCATTTCCTGTTAATGGGCGCTGGCCCTTTAAGAAAGGGTCAGTGACCGCGCGCGCGCCCTAATGCGCATGCGCGCGGCCCGGGTGCCAGAAGCCAGGGAAGGAGGCTGAGAGGAGGACGCAGGGGAGCCGGCCAGGGCCTGGGAGACCGTCGGGCGCCGAGATCGGCGGCCAGGGAGCCTAGGAAGGACGGGCACAAGAGACTGGGACGCGGGGAGCGTGGCAGGTGAGCCGGGGAGCGGGACAGGAGACCCGGGAAGGGGAGCCGAGGACCCGGGGAGCGTGACAGTACCCCCCTCCCCACGCCCCCCTCCCCGCAACCGGGACATGAAGGCACGGATCAGAGGAGAGCCCACGTTCTCCCTGGGTTCCCAGGATCTATCCTCAGGACCATACCCCTCCCAGTCCACCAGGAAGAACTGCCGGCCACGAACAGTCTTCATGGCCACGATATCCCTTACCGCATAGATGTCGTCCTCAGCAATAGGAGGAGGAGCCGGACTGGCAGCAGCGGAGAAGGGACCAAGGAACACCGGCTTGAGTAGAGAGACGTGGAAGGAGTTGGGTATTTTCATCGTGGTCGGAAGCCTCAGTTTGTAGGAGACCTCATTGATCTTGCTGAGGACCTTAAACGGCCCGATGTAGCGAGGACCCAGCTTGTAGGAAGGTATCTTCAGTCGGATGTACTGGGAAGCAAGCCAGACCAGGTCACCAGGAGAGAAACACGGAGGGTCTAGACGCCTTTTGTCAGCGTGTTTCTTCATCCGCTGGGAAGCGCGCCCAAGGGACGCCTTGACAGAGTCCCAAATGGTAGCGAAGTCACGGGCTACAGTATCAGCAGCAGGGACATCCGAAGAAGGGGATATAGGCAACGGAACGGAAGGCTGCAGTCCGTAAACGACATGGAAGGGAGATTTGGAGGACGACTCACTGACGTGGTGGTTATGGGAGAATTCAGCCCAAGGCAGAAGTGTGGACCAGTCGTCGTGATGGGCGTTGACATAGTGACGTAAGAAGGAGGTCAAGATTTGATTGACCCTTTCCACTTGGCCATTAGACTGAGGATGGTAAGCGGAAGAAAAGTCCAGAGTCACTCCCAGATGTTTGCAGAGAGCCCTCCAGAAGCGGGAGGTGAACTGAGTTCCTCTGTCGGACACGATGTGGGAAGGAAAGCCATGCAAGCGGAAGATATGTTGTATATAGGCTTCCGCGAGTTCCTGAGCAGAGGGCAGTCCGGGCATAGGGACGAAGTGAGCCATTTTGGAGAACCGATCCACCACGACCCATATGACTGTGTGTCCGGATGATACTGGCAAGTCCGTAATAAAGTCCATCGCTATGTGTTGCCATGGAACTGAGGGTATCGGCAGAGGCAGAAGACGGCCATAGGGCAGGTATTTGGGCGTCTTGTTCCTGGCACAAGAGGGGCAGGCAGAGACAAAGGCGGCAACGTCCGTGCGAAGGGATGGCCACCAGTAATGGCGTACAATCGCACCCCATGTTCTCTTCTGGCCTGCATGGCCGGCTGTTTTCGAGGCATGACCCCAGTGTAACACTTTTTGCCTGTCGGTCTCAGAGACATAGGTCTTCCCGGGTGGTATCTGGGCCAGAGTGACAGGAGCCACCGGAACAATCTTGCTAGGAGAGATGATAGGTTGGGTAGTCTCTTCCTCCTGCTCCAGAGGCATGAGAGACCTAGACAAGGCATCAGCGCGTATATTCTTGTCTGCGGGTCGGAAGTGAAGCTGGAAGTCAAACCTGGCAAAGAATAAGGACCACCTGGCTTGTCGTGGGTTCAGTCGCTGAGCGGACCGCAGGTATTCCAGGTTCTTGTGGTCCGTGTAGATAATCACAGGGTACACTGCTCCTTCCAGGAGGTAGCGCCACTCCTCCAGAGCCAGTTTGACCGCCAATAGTTCTCGGTCACCGATGGTGTAATTACGTTCAGGTGCTGAGAAGCTTTTAGAGAAGAAACCGCAAGTCACCATCTTCCCGGAGGAGGATTTTTGCATGAGCACTGCTCCGGCTCCTGAGGAGGAGGCATCTACCTCTAAGGTGAACTGGCGGTTTAACTCCGGTCGGTGGAGTACAGGAGAGGAGGCGAATGCTCGCTTCAGGGAGCAAAACGCGGCATCGGCCGCAGGTGACCAGTCCTTTGGATTAGCCTCCTTTTTGGTCAGAGCGGAGAGAGGAGCAGTCAGGGCGGAGAAGTGAGGGATAAACTGGCGGTAGTAGTTGGCAAATCCCAGGAACCGTTGGATTGCCTTCAGTCCAGACGGGGGAGGCCAGTGGAGGATGGAGGAGACCTTCTTTGGATCCATCTGCAGCCCAGTACCCGAGATGATGTATCCCAGGAAAGGAAGAGAAGACTGCTCAAAGACGCACTTTTCATATTTGGCGTAGAGACGATTCTCTCTCAGTCTTTGTAGAACCAGCTTTACGTTCTCTCTGTGGGTCTGGAGGTCCGGAGAGAAGACAAGGATGTCATCCAGATACACTACTACACATACGTAGAGGAGGTCCCGGAAAATGTCGTTCACCAGTTCTTGGAATACGGCAGGAGCATTACACAGACCGAAGGGCATCACGCAGTATTCATAGTGCCCATCGCGAGTATTAAACGCGGTCTTCCATTCGTCTCCAGAGCGGATACGAACGAGGTTGTAGGCACCCCGAAGATCCAGTTTGGTGAACACACGGGCTCCTCTGAGCCAATCGAATAATTCGGGGATGAGCGGTAGGGGGTACTTGTTTTTTATGGTAATCTGATTCAAGCCCCGGTAGTCAATGCATGGGCGTAGGTCACCCTCTTTCTTCTTAACGAAGAAGAAGCCTGCTCCCGCAGGAGAGGAGGATCTCCGGATGAATCCCTTTGCCAGGCTTTCCGTGATGTAGGTGGACATGGCCCTGGTTTCGGCTGGAGACAACGGATATATCCGTCCTCGAGGTGGTGTTGTTCCTGGGAGCAGGTCGATGGCGCAATCGTAGGGACGGTGTGGCGGAAGTACCTCGGACTCCTTCTTGTCAAAAACGTCCGCGAAGGACCAATAGGCCGAGGGCAGACCCGGTAGGTTCTCTGGAACCGGAGGTCGTCGGACTGGTTGTATAGACTTTATACATCTTTCATGACAGGCAGAGCCCCAACGGGTGATTTCGCCAGTACCCCAGCTGACTGATGGTTCGTGTGTTCGCAACCAAGGAAGTCCCAGCAGGATTTGATGGGACATGTGTGGAAGGACGTAGAGAGAGATGTTCTCGGTGTGCAGAGCACCGATACGCAGTTCCACCGGCTTGGTGATCCAGGAGATGGTATCAGAGAGGGGTCTCCCATCCACCGAGGCAATCAGTAGGGGCTTCTCGAGTAGAGTAACAGGCAGCTGGTATT
Source organism: Anomaloglossus baeobatrachus (assembly GCF_048569485.1). NCBI lineage: Eukaryota > Metazoa > Chordata > Amphibia > Anura > Aromobatidae > Anomaloglossus > Anomaloglossus baeobatrachus. Next base: position 294,847,386 of record NC_134353.1, on the reverse strand, counting down.
TGTCCACCGTGGCCTGCTGGATAAAATTGCCTGCTGCTCCGGAGTCGAGGTATGCCTCAGCCGTGAAGCGCGTCTCTCCTGTTGATACTTGTACCGTCCACATAACTGGGTCTGAGAGAGTCCCAGCACCTAGGGTGGCCTCTCCTACCAACCCTAGGCTTTGGAGTTTCCCGGCCTTTCCGGACAGGAGCGTAGGAGATGTGTGCCCTCTCCGCAGTAAAAGCAGAGACCCTTGGCGAGCCGCTCTGCTCGACGTTGGTCAGACTGTCGTACTCGGTCAACCTGCATGGGTTCGTGGACAGGAATCCCAGCTGTTGATGACTGTGGCACAGAGGATTTCTGTGGCGGGGAGGAGTGCCGTACCGCACGTCGCTCACGAACCAGCTCTTTGGAGCGCTCCTGAAAACGAATGTCCACTCGAGTGGCTAGGGCAATCAGGGCATCTAGGGTGGAGGGCACGTCACGACCCGCTAACTCATCTTTGATGCGACTCGAAAGTCCTTCCCAGAAGGCGGCTGTCAGGGCCTCATTATTCCACCCGAGTTCAGAAGCCAAAGTGCGGAAACGGATGGCGTATTGGCCCACCGTCAGTGTTCCTTGACGTAGGCGGAGAAGTGATGAAGCAGACGCAGAGGCGCGTCCCGGCTCGTCAAAGGTACTGTGAAAGGCCTGCAGGAACTCTTGAAGATCCTTGGTCATGGGGTCCTCCTTCTCCCACAAGGGGTTCATCCACGCCAGTGCCTCGCCCTCCAGGTGAGACATGATGAAGGCGACCTTGGCTTGGTCGGAGGCAAACAGATGTGGCAGCTGCGTGAAATGAAGGGAACATTGGTTTATGAAGCCCCTGCAGGTCTTGGGATCTCCAGCATAACGAGGTGGTGACGCCAAACGGAGTCGAGAGGCATCCGACGCGGCTGCCACTGGTGTGGGAGCCGTGGATTGCCTAGTGGGGGACCTGGTTGCCGCAGGCGTCATTGATGCTTGTAACGTGTACAGGCGGGTGTCCACGGAGGTCATAAATTGCAGCATGCGGGTCTGGACTTCACGCTGGCGTTGGAGTTCCTCTTGCAGGGCCAATAGTGCTGCAGCGGGATCCATGGCCTGATCTTACTGTCAGGGCCGGGCGGTCGGGCAGACCCAGGAGGTGGATCCACTGGGCCGAACTCTAAGATGGTGGTAGGGAGTCCGGTAGCTGAAGCACTGATGGGCAGCAGAACAGTCCGTGCAAGTGAAGGTAGCGGAGGAGTCCCTGGGACCACGGAGTCACAGATGGCAGTCCGGGTGACGTAGCTCAGGTTCGGAAGCCAAGATGATGTCAGGCGGGGTCCGGAACCTTTGGAGCAAGATGACGGGTCACCGCAGGGATCCGAGATGGTACGGACTGTCAGATGGCAGACGGACAGCGTGCGGGGCTCGGGATTCAGCAGGACTGGATGGCGAGGCGGGATCAGCTCTAGAAGAGAGATACGTAAGTATGGCAGGAAAACACAAGGAGACCTGACTCCTAGCTCAGAAAACACGAAGATCAGGCCCCGCCCCCTTGGACAAGAACCCCCTTTATACCCCGTACCTGTCTAACCTCATTTCCTGTTAATGGGCGCTGGCCCTTTAAGAAAGGGTCAGTGACCGCGCGCGCGCCCTAATGCGCATGCGCGCGGCCCGGGTGCCAGAAGCCAGGGAAGGAGGCTGAGAGGAGGACGCAGGGGAGCCGGCCAGGGCCTGGGAGACCGTCGGGCGCCGGGATCGGCGGCCAGGGAGCCTAGGAAGGACGGGCACAAGAGACTGGGACGCGGGGAGCGTGGCAGGTGAGCCGGGGAGCGGGACAGGAGACCCGGGAAGGGGAGCCGAGGACCCGGGGAGCGTGACAGATACCCAACATCATAAACTGTCAGTACTAACAAAAAAAAATCGACAAAAGAAATTTATTTGAAAAAACAGTCCCCAAAACATTCCCTCTTTCACCAATTTATTGTAAGAAAAAAAATAAAGGGGTCCCACGACAACTCTGGACCGTCTAGAATATGGGGGGAGACACTCAGGGAACATATCCCCCATTTTCTAGGAGTTCAGACCCTTCATGTGAGGAACGTGGGTGCAATGAATCTGCACTCACTTTCCCCGGGTCCACAGCAGCAGAATCCATGTCGTAATGGTTGCTACCAAAGCTGCAATGCCCTTCTCATGAGGTAAGGGCATGCCTAATCAGGAGAACTATTCTACATTTCCAAATATTGGTATTTGCTGATATTATTGCTATTCCACCTACTATATATTGGGGATAAGATCTTGGAGATGGAATACCCCTTTAAGTCCAGTTATCCAGCTGAATGAATACTTAACAACAGAGCTCGCTATTTAGATGTGTTTTCTTGTGGCGTATAACAGACTCTCATGTTTGGTAGTCGTTCGGCAGGGAAACTATAAAAGCAAATCCCTCCATTTGGAAATGTTGTATATAGCTCTCCTGATCAATTACGTTCCTTACCTCATGAGCAGGGCATTGCAGTAATAATAATAATTTATTCATTTATATAGCGTTATTAATTCCATAGCGCTGTATGTCTTTGGCGTGTGGGAGGAAACCGGAGTACCCAGAGGAAACCCACGCAAACACGGGGAGAACATACAAACTCCTTGCAGATGGTGTCCTCTGTGGGAATTGAAACCAGGACCTCAGCGCTGCAAGACTGCAGTGCTAACCACTGAGCCACCGTGCCGCCCATTTAGCTTACAGATGCATAACCACCACTCACTGTGTCTGAACACAGGAAGCTGAGCTGACAGCCGCTCTGTGCATGCGGCAGCGTCTATTGTGAAGTAGAGGGCCGTGGGGGGATCAACGCTGCGCAGGTATCGTGGGACACCGGGGAACACCGGTGGGGTTATAGGGGGTGACCTGGCAGGGCCTGGGGAGGAGTTTTCTGTCGCATGTGTCAAGGCACATGCGACAGAAATCAGAGGAGTAGGAAGAATGCGGCCGGCGCGCTGCTGTGCGCGTGGCCATCTTGGATTTCTGGGAGGGCATCAGGGGGGGCACTTTGGCGACGCCGGGGGACCGGAGGGGACCGGGGAGGAGATTTATCATGTTTGTTCATGCCAGATGGGAGATAAATAATTTTTTACCGACACTGTCATTTACTGTAACGTGATCATCGGTGTACGGTGTATACCTGTGATCACGTGAGCGGGGACCGGAAAAACCGTCCTGAATCATGATCTCCAGGGTCTCAGCTAGCCCTGAAACCCCGGAGATTTTCTGACGCTGGGGGGCGCTATTCACCTATTTCTGCCTGCTGTTTATAAACGGCAGATCAGAATAAGGCTACATTAACACGACCAATCCATTTTTGTGGTCTAAAAAAAACAGTCCGTTTTTTTTTCACGGGTGCATCCGTGTGGCATCCGTTTCCGTTCCGTAGACGGTCCATATGTCATTTGTTTGTCATCCGTGTGCCTTCCATTTTTTTTGTGTACTGCAAAAAAACTGAAGGAGGGAAAATACATAAATTTACCCAGGATCCATAGCTTCAACTTACATGAGACGGTCACATGTTCACTCCAGTGCCATTTTCTACTGCTTTTCACAGCGTAGAGCGCTCTGGTGATTTTCTTGTGCTTATACACTTCATATCAGTCTTTTCTGTCATTATAACGGCAGAAAGACACATAATGCCCACTCTCCTGCATTTTGTACTTTTGCACCCTTTGGTGCCTTTCATGTGGCACTAAGGGGTGCTTAGCTTTGTATTTAGCCAAAAAAAATTAAAAAAAAAAAAATGACGTAGGGTTTCCCCTATTTTTGTAGCCAGCTAGGGTAAAGCAGACGGCTGCAGCCTGCAGACCATAGCTGGCAACCTCACCTTGGCTGGTAATCCAAAACTGAGGGCACCCCACGCTGTTATTTTAAATTAAATAAATAATTTAAAAAAAAAAAACACGTAGGGGTCCCCCCAAAATTGGATCACCAGCCAAGGTAAAGCAGACAGCTGGGGTCTGATATTCTCAGACTAGGGAGGTCCATGGTTATTGGACTCTCCCAAGCCTAAAAATAGCAGGCCGCAGCCGCCCCAGAAGTGGCGCATCCATTAGATGCGCCAATCCTGGTGCTTCGCCCCAGCTCATCCCACGCCCTGGTGCGGTGGCAAACGGGGTAATATATGGGGTTAATACCAGATGTGTAATGTCACCTGGCATCAAGCCCTGGGGTTGGTGAGGTCAGGCGTCTATCAGATACCCGACATCACCAACCCATTCAGTAATAAAAAAAAATAGACGACAGACACATTTTTATTTGAAAAAACACTCCCCAATACATTCCCTTTTTAACCAATTTATTAGAAAGAAAAACAAATCCAGGTCTGGTGTAATCCAAGGGGTTGCCATGACGATCCACACTGTCCCAGTCAATGAAGAGCAGGATGTTCCCCATTGGCTGGGAGAGCAATGCAGTGACTTGAGCTAACATCAATGGGTCAGCCCAGGTCACTGCAGGGGATGACAAGTGCTGCTGTCAGCAAGGTACATTACCTGCGCTGATCTCCTGCACTGCTGACAGCACCTGTCACTGAGTTCAATGACCTTCACAGCCAAGTATCGCGAGAGGCCCGTGACGTCACCGCTAGTCAGTCTCGAGTCGGAAGCGAGAGAAGCTGATGTGGCAAGCGGCGGCCATGGAGGACAGTGACAGCGCTGAGGTCGGGACTTCATCACCACAGGTAAGCCGAGCGGGACCATGTGTGCAGAGTGCCAGGTGGGCGGAGTCTAGCGAAGTAATGTGTGCAGACTGCCAGGTGTGCAGAGTGCCAGGTGGGCTGAGCCTAGCAGGGTAATGTGTGCAGAGTGCCAGGTGGGCGGAGCCTAGTGGGGTAATGTGTACAGAGTGCCAGGTGTGCAGAGTGCCAGGTGGGCGGAGTCTAGCGGGACCATGTGTGCAGAGTGCCAGGTGTGCAAAGTGTCAGGTGGGCGGAGCCTAGCGGGACCATGTGTGCAGAGTGCCAGGTGGGCGGAGCCTAGTGGGACCATGTGTGCAGAGTGCCAGGTCTGCAGAGTGCCAGGTGGGCGGAGCCTAGCGGGGAAATGTGTGCAGAGTGCCAGGTGGGCGGAGCCTATCGGGACCATGTGTGCAGAGTGCCAGGTGGGCGAAGCCTAGCGGGACCATGTGTGCAGAGTGCCAGGTGGGCGGAGCCTAGCGGGACCATGTGTGCAGAGTGCCAGGTGGGCGGAGCCTAGCGGGACCATGTGTGCAGAGTGTCAGGTGGGCGAAGCCTAGCGGGACCATGTGTGCAGAGTGCCAGGTGGGCGGAGCCATGTGTGCTGGCGGCGGAGTGTGAAGTGGGTGGAGGCTAGCAGGGTCATGTGGCGCTGAGGACGTCAGTGTCGTGGACTGCATGGCTGGGGACAGGTGAGTGTGAGTGTGTGTGTGTGTATGTATGTGTACATGCCGCGTGCAGGAGGGGGCAGAGCGAGCTGAGCGGGGAAGTGTCGGCTTCCTGCACACGTAACTAGGATAAATATCGGGTTACTAACCAAAGCGCTTTGCTTGGATACCCGATGTTTATCTTGGTTACCAGCTTCTGGCAGGCTGCCAGCGATGGCTCCTGCACACTGTAGCTGTAAAAAGCCCTGCTTTTTGCTGCTAGAACCGTTCTCGAACGTAACTAGAACTATCGAACTTTAGCAAAAAGCTCGAGTTCTAGTGCGATCTAGAACACCCCCCAAAATCACTCGAACCGCGCTCAACTCTAGTAATGAGCGGCCCGGAAGTAGTGTTACCATGGCACAGGAGACTCTGGAAGTATAATGCTCTTGCTCATCCCTATTTTCTTTCTTTTTCCTTTTCTTTTTTTAACTATCTGGCCATATCTGGATAGTTACATAGAGTTCCCTGAGAACTCTGGGCCCGGGGTCAGTGCATGGATGCTAGGTATGTCCTGCAGATCTGTACTTTTACAGTCCTGGTTCGCCCATCACTACTTGTAAACTTAACATTGTTGTCATTTTTCAACAACTTTGGATCTCAAATCCTCAGACAGTTCTCTTCTCTTTCTGTTCTCCATACTTAGAGTGGAAAAAACAGATACAATGCAAAGACTGAGTCAAATTCTCCTTTTATTATCTGGTTTTAGGTTTGATTTTCATACTGCCCACATCTGTAACTTGCCACAGGTGAGTTTTAACGAGCATCACCTAAGTAAAACAAAGTTGTTTACCTACAATTTTGGAAAGGTGGCAACGATTTTGTACAGCCCATTTTTGGGGTTTTGACTGAAATTTTACCTATTTTGCCTTTTTTCAGCTTTTTTATATTGTTCCAATACACAAAAAGGAAATAAATATCATACACATATCGGATGTAGTACTCAAGCACATTAGGTGCTGAGAGGGTTAATTCGTATTACCTGGGCTGGGTTTGTTGTGGACAGCTAAAGAGATGGGTGGGATGGCTGTTCACCATATCTCCACCTTGGGGTGTGGTCCCAGAAGTAAAAGCCAGGCCTCTGGACACACTCAGAGGTTCTGTTTTGCTTTGTATTTCCTGTGCTGGAGGAAGCAGTGCTGTCTTCATGTCAATGGATTGTGACTGCTGATAATAAACCAGGTGAAAATCGACATGAGAGGTGTTCCTGCATCCATCCCCTACTGCTGAGAGCGACTAATCACAAAATAATATATATATATATATATGTCATGCTCTCCGGGTCCTCTGCTCCGCTCCCCGGGTCCTCTGCTCCGCTCCCCGGCTCACCTGCCACGCTCCCCGCTCTCCAGCCTCCAGTGCCCGCGCTTCCCAGGCCTCCTGGTCCCCGCTCCCGGCGCCCGTCGGCTTCCCAGTCCATGGCCGGCTCTGCTGCGTCCTCCTCTCAGCTTCCTGTGTTGGCTTCTGGCACCCGAGCCGCGCGCATGCGCATTAGGGCGCGCGCGCGGTCACTGACCCTTTCTTAAAGGGCCAGTGTCCACTGACAGGAAATGATGCACACAGGTACAGGGTATATAGGGGGTTAATGTCCAAGGGAGCGGGGCCTGTTCTTCGTGTTTTCCCAAGCTAGGAGTCAGGTCTCCTTGTGTTCTGTGAGATACTTACCTCTCTGTCTTCTAGAGCCGATCCTGCCTTGCCATCCGGTCCTGCTGTGTCTCGAACCCCGAACGCTGCCCATCTGCCATCCTGACAGTCCGTACCATCTCGGATCCCTGCGGTGACCCGTCATCTCGCTCCAACGGTTCCGGACCCCGCCTGACATCATCACGGCTTCCGAACCTGAGCTCCGTCACCCGGACCACCATCAGTGACCTCGTGGTCCCAGGGACTTCTCCATTGTCTTCCAGTGCACGGACTGTTCTGCTACCTAAAGTGCTCCGGCTACCGGACTCCTTTCCCTCATCAGGGAGTTCGGACCAGTGGATCCACCTCCTGGGTCTGCCCGTCCATCTGGCCCTAACAGTAAGAACAGGCCATGGATCCCGCCGAAGCACTAGCGGCCTTGCATGAGGAACTCCAACGCCAGCGTGAAGTCCAGACCCGTATGCTGAACTTTATGACTTCCGTGGACGCCCGCTTCAATACGCTACAAGCCTCAGTCACATCTTCAGCGCCCCAGGTCTCCACTAGTCAATCCACGGCCCCCGCTCCCGTGGCAGCCTCCTCGGATGCTTCCAGACTGCGTTTGGCCTCACCACCCCGGTACGCCGGAGATCCCAAGACCTGCAGGGGGTTTATAAACCAATGCTCCCTCCATTTCACGCAGCTGCCACATTTGTTTGCCTCCGACCAAGCCAAGGTCGCCTTCATCATGTCTCACCTAGAGGGCGAGGCACTGGCGTGGATGAACCCCTTGTGGGAGAAGGAGGACCCTATGACCAAGAACCTCCAGGAGTTCCTGCAGGCCTTTTGCAGCACCTTTGACGAACCCGGACGCGCCTCCACGTCTGCTTCATCTCTTCTCCGGTTACGTCAGGGAACTCTGACGGTGGGTCAATACGCCATCCGTTTCCGCACCTTGGCTTCAGAGCTCGGGTGGAATAACGAGGCCCTAACCGCCGCCTTCTGGGAAGGACTCTCGGGTCGAATCAAAGATGAGCTGGCTGGACGTGACGTACCGTCCACCCTAGACGCCCTGATTACCCTAGCGACTAGAGTGGACATACGCTTTCAGGAGCGGTCCAAAGAGGTGTCCCGTGAGAGACGTCCGGTACGACATTCCTCTCCTCCACAGAAGCCCGCCGTACTCCAGTCAACGGCCTCAGGTGTCTCCGTCCATGAGCCCATGCAGATCGACCGTGTGCGACAGTCTGAACAACGTCGAGCAGAGCGGCTCGCCAAGGGTCTCTGCGGAGAGGGCACACACCTGCTACGCGCCTGTCCAGAGAGGCCGGGAAACTCCAAGGCCTAGGGTTGGTAAGAGAGGCCACCCTAGGTGCTGGGACTCTCTCAGACCCGGTTACATGGACTGTGCAAGTGACAACGGGAGAGACGCGGTTTACGGCTGAGGCGTACCTCGATTCTGGGGCAGCAGGCAATTTCATCCAACAGGCCACGGTGGACAAGTACCAGGTGCCTGTTACTCCACTCGCCAAACCTCTTGTGATTGCCTCTGTGGATGGGAGACCCCTCTCTGACACCATCTCCTGGATCACCAAGCCGCTTGAACTGCGTATCGGTGCTCTGCACACAGAGAACATCGCTCTCTACGTCCTCCCACATATGTCACATCAAATCCTGCTGGGCCTTCCCTGGTTGCGGACACACGAGCCTTCAGTCAGCTGGGGCACTGGCGATATCACTCGATGGGGCTCTTCTTGCCATGAGAAGTGTCTGAAGACCATACAACCTATCCGGCGACCTCCGGCTCCCGAGTCCCTACCGGGACTGCCTTCAGCCTATTGGTCCTTCGTGGATGTCTTTGATAAGAAGGAGTCCGAAGTACTTCCGCCACATCGTCCTTACGATTGTGCCATTGACCTGCTCCCAGGAACTACACCACCTCGAGGACGGATATATCCACTGTCTCCAGCCGAAACAAGGGCCATGTCTACGTACATCACAGAGAGCCTGGCTAAGGGATTCATTCGGAGATCCTCCTCTCCTGCTGGAGCAGGCTTCTTCTTCGTAAAGAAGAAAGAGGGCGACCTACGCCCATGTATAGACTACCGGGGATTGAACCTAATCACCGTAAAGAACAAGTACCCCCTGCCGCTCATCCCCGAATTGTTTGATCGGCTCAGAGGAGCTCGTGTGTTCACCAAGTTGGATCTTCGGGGTGCCTACAACCTGGTCCATATCCGCTCAGGGGATGAATGGAAGACCGCGTTCAACACTCGCGATGGGCATTATGAATACTGCGTGATGCCTTTCGGCCTGTGTAACGCACCAGCAGTCTTCCAAGAATTAGTGAACGATGTGTTCCGGGACCTTCTCTACGTCTGTGTGGTGGTGTATCTGGATGACATCCTTGTCTTCTCTCCGGACCTCCAGACCCACCGAGAGAACGTGCAACTGGTTCTACAAAGACTGAGAGAGAACCGTCTGTACGCCAAGTACGAGAAGTGTGTCTTCGAACAGTCTTCTCTCCCCTTCCTGGGGTACCTCATCACCGATACCGGACTGCAGATGGATCCAAATAAGGTCTCTTCCGTTCTCGACTGGCCTCCTCCTTCTGGACTGAAGGCAATCCAACGCTTTCTGGGATTCGCCAACTATTACCGCCAGTTCATTCCTCACTTCTCGGCTCTGACTGCTCCTCTCTCCGCCTTGACCAAGAAGGGGGCTAATCCAAAGGACTGGTCACCTGCGGCCGACGCCGCGTTTGGCTCTCTAAAGCGAGCCTTTGCCTCCTCTCCTGTACTCCACCGTCCAGAGTTAAACCGCCAGTTCACCTTGGAGGTGGATGCCTCCTCCTCGGGAGCCGGAGCAGTACTCATGCAGAGGTCCTCCTCCGGGAAGATGGTGACTTGCGGTTTCTTCTCCAAGAGCTTCTCCGCGCCTGAACGCAATTACACCATCGGTGACCGAGAGCTCTTGGTGGTCAAACTGGCTCTGGAAGAATGGCGCTATCTTCTGGAAGGAGCAGTGTACCCCGTCATTATTTACACGGACCACAAAAACCTGGAATACCTGCGGACTGCTCAGCGACTGAACCCACGGCAAGCCAGGTGGTCCTTGTTCTTTGCCCGGTTCGACTTCCAGCTTCGCTTCCGACCCGCGAACAAGAATGTACGCGCTGATGCCTTGTCTAGGTCTTTCATGCCCATGGAGCAGGAGGAAGAGACATCTCAACCCATCATCTGTCCAAGTAAGATTATTCCAGTGGCTCCTGTCACCCTGGCCCAGATACCGCCTGGGAAGACCTATGTCTCTGAGACTGACAGGCAAAAAGTGTTACACTGGGGCCATGCCTCGAAAACAGCCGGTCATGCAGGTCAGAAGAAAACATGGAGTGCGATCGTGCGTCATTACTGGTGGCCATCCCTTCGCACGGACGTCGCCTCTTTTGTCTCTGCCTGCTCCTCCTGTGCCAGGAACAAGACTCCCAAACACCTGCCATATGGCCGTCTTCTGCCTCTGCCCATACCCTCAGTTCCCTGGCAACACATAGCGATGGACTTTATTACGGACTTGCCATTGTCCTCCGGACACACAGTCATATGGGTCGTGGTGGATCGGTTCTCTAAAATGGCCCATTTCGTTCCTATGGCTGGACTGCCCTCTGCCCAGGAACTCGCGGACGCCTATATACAACACATTTTCCGCTTGCATGGCTTTCCATCACACATCGTGTCCGATAGAGGAACTCAGTTCACCTCCCGCTTCTGGAGGGCTCTCTGTAAGCATCTGGGAGTGACTCTGGACTTTTCTTCGGCCTACCATCCTCAGTCGAACGGCCAAATAGAACGGGTCAATCAGATATTGACCTCTTTCTTACGTCACTACGTCAACGCCCATCATGACGATTGGTCCACGCTTCTTCCTTGGGCTGAATTCTCCCATAATCACCACGTCAGTGAGTCCTCCTCCAGTTCTCCCTTCCACGTCGTCTACGGACTTCAGCCGTCTGTCCCATTGCCTGTATCCTCTTCCTCGGACATCCCTGCTGCTGATGCAGTACTCCGTGACTTTGCCTCCATTTGGGACTCAGTTAAGGCGTCCCTTGCACGTGCATCCCTGCGGATGAAGAGACACGCGGACAAGAGACGTCTGGATCCTCCGTGTTTCTCCCCGGGAGATCTCGTCTGGCTTGCTTCCAAGTACATCCGACTGAAGATACCATCCTACAAGCTGGGACCTCGTTACATCGGACCGTTTAAAGTCCTTGGCAAGATCAATGAGGTCTCCTACAAACTGCAGCTCCCGGCCACGATGAGGATACCCAACTCCTTCCACGTCTCTCTGCTCAAGCCGGTTGTCCTTGGTCCCTTCTCCGCTGCCGCCAGTCCGGCTCCTCCTCCTATTGCTGAGGACGACATCTATGCGGTAAGGGATATCGTGGCCATGAAGACCGTACGAGGTCGACAGTTCTTCCTGGTGGACTGGGAAGGGTATGGTCCTGAGGATAGGTCCTGGGAGCCCAGGGAGAACGTGGGCACTCCTCTGATCCGTGCCTTCCTGTCCCGGTTGCGGGGAGGGGGGCGTGGGGGGGAGGTACTGTCACGCTCTCCGGGTCCTCTGCTCCGCTCCCCGGGTCCTCTGCTCCGCTCCCCGGCTCACCTGCCACGCTCCCCGCTCTCCAGCCTCCAGTGCCCGCGCTTCCCAGGCCTCCTGGTCCCCGCTCCCGGCGCCCGGCGGCTTCCCAGTCCATGGCCGGCTCTGCTGCGTCCTCCTCTCAGCTTCCTGTGTTGGCTTCTGGCACCCGAGCCGCGCGCATGCGCATTAGGGCGCGCGCGCGGTCACTGACCCTTTCTTAAAGGGCCAGTGTCCACTGACAGGAAATGATGCACACAGGTACAGGGTATATAGGGGGTTAATGTCCAAGGGAGCGGGGCCTGTTCTTCGTGTTTTCCCAAGCTAGGAGTCAGGTCTCCTTGTGTTCTGTGAGATACTTACCTCTCTGTCTTCTAGAGCCGATCCTGCCTTGCCATCCGGTCCTGCTGTGTCTCGAACCCCGAACGCTGCCCATCTGCCATCCTGACAGTCCGTACCATCTCGGATCCCTGCGGTGACCCGTCATCTCGCTCCAACGGTTCCGGACCCCGCCTGACATCATCACGGCTTCCGAACCTGAGCTCCGTCACCCGGACCACCATCAGTGACCTCGTGGTCCCAGGGACTTCTCCATTGTCTTCCAGTGCACGGACTGTTCTGCTACCTAAAGTGCTCCGGCTACCGGACTCCTTTCCCTCATCAGGGAGTTCGGACCAGTGGATCCACCTCCTGGGTCTGCCCGTCCATCTGGCCCTAACAATATATATATATATATATATATATATATATATATATACAGTATATACACAGTATATATATTTATTTAAAGTGGGTGAAATAAGTATTGAACACGTTACCAATTTTACCGATTTTCTAATTAGATATATTTATAAAGGTGCTATTGACATGAATTTATCACCAAATGTCGGTGATAAGCCACACAGGCAAAGAAATCAAACCATAGATGTCCATGATTAGTTTATCTGTAACAGTGAGAAGTGACACAGGTAAGAGTATTGACCACATGAAGAAAGACAGGAGCAAAAATCCATGGAAAGCCATGACACCAGCTGAAATCTATCAGTAATTAGAAAGCAATCCTGACCTTTAGTGAAAAATAATATCAGCTACTTCAACTGGTGGCTTATAAAAATGTGTCTCACAAAAAAAATCTCATGATGGGTAAAACCAGTGAGGTATTGCAAGAACACCACAACCTTATTGTTGCAAAATATACTAATGGCATTGGTTACAAAATAATTTATAGAATTTCTAAACTACTGAATGTTCCAGTGAGCAATGTTGGGGTCATAATTCAAAACTGGAAACAATATAATTTCACCAGAAACCGGCCACAACGATCCACCTTGGCAATATTTCAGACCAAGAAGTGAAAATAATTATTATAAGAGCTGTCCAAAAGTCAAGAACCACCTGTAGAGAGCTACAGAAAGACATTGAATAAGCAGCTACAATTGTTTTAAAGAAAACAATAAGCAATGCACTTAACATTCCTAGATTGTATGCAAGCTCACCATGCAAGATTCCATTGCTGACTAAAAAGCATGTTCAAGCACATTTAAGGTTTGCTCAACAACATTTAGACAAGCTTGTGATATACTGGGAGAATATAGTCTGGTCAGATAAGGCCAAAATTGAACTCTTTGGATGGCACAATGCACACCATGTTTGGAGGCGAAAAGGCTCTACATATCACCCCAAAAACACCATACCATCACACCACACCATCACAATACACACCAGTTTGCAGTTGGGAACATCATGGTGTGGGGCTGTTTTTCAGCACACAGCACTGGCAAACTTCATATAATTGATGAAAGGATGACTGGAAAAACGAACGGAGACATTCTTGATAAAAATCTGCTGCCATTTACCAGGATGATGAAAAAGAAACAAGGATGGACATTTCAGCAGGACACTGATCCCAAACCTACAGCAAAGGAAACTCTCACTTGGTGTCAGTGAAAGAAAATTAAGCAGCTAGAATGACCCAGCTATCGTCTAAACATAATCCAAAAGAAAATTTATGGAAGGAACTAAAACTCAGAGTTGATAGAAGAAGCCCACAGAACCTTCAGGATTTCAAGAGTATTTGCATTGAAGAATGGACAAAACTACATCTGAGCAATACAGGCAACTAGTTTCTCCATACAAAAGGAGTCTTGAAGTGTCAAACCAACAAAGTCTTTTGTACAAAGTATTAAAGGGAACCAAACATCAGGTTTTTCGTCTATAAGGTGCAGCCAGTGCAGTACTGGCACTATCAGGCACATTGTGTACATACCATCAGGGGGCAGCTCGGGTGTTTAGGCAGCGAAATCCAACTTTATAAAGTTTGAAGATTCGTGCACTTTTTGATTGACGTGTGCACCTCTCTCCTAATATTCGGGTGGGTTATGCACGTGTATCCCCGCCCCCCGCCACCTGTTCCTCCCTCTCTCCTAATGTCCGGGCGTGTTATGCACTTGTATCCCCCCCCTTGCCTGTTCCTCCCTCTCTCTGGTTGTATTTAAATTTCCCTCTTCAGTGACATAACGTCGGAGTTGGAGCCTGCGCATAGCGCTTATCTCCGGCGCCATGTTTCTGAAGCCCACAGTACCGTTCAGCCGGGTGCACGAAAGGGCGACGCTTGCGCCCTCGCTTCTTCAGATCCCGTTGTGACCGCAGGAGCGCGCGCGGTTACAACAGGACTGGAGATCAGCTGACAGGAGGACGCGATTGCTATGCTACCAGCACAGCAGCCGCCTAGGACACCGGGGCTCAGGTGAGGTGAGTTCACAATGCTGTGTGTGCGCCCCTGCGTTGACCTGAGCTCACCTTCTGAATGCCAGGTCACCGCAGGAAAGCACTCACAGCTGTGTGTCTGTGCTATGTGTGTGTGTCTGTGCTATGTGTGTGATTCTGTGCAGTGTGTGTGTGTGTGCAGTGTGTGTGTGTGTGTGCGCACGCAGTGTGCGTGTGTGCACAGTGTGTGTGTGTGTGCAATATGTGTGTGTGCAACCTCTTTCAACTGATATTTGACCAAGGTCTCCCTCATCTGCTGAGTCTTCCATGGCACCAGTGGGGCACAAATGGAGTACAACAGCCTTTTAGGATGCCACTAAGTTTCCTCTGTGTTTGCTACTATAATGGCTTAGTAACATTGAGCTTGAGTGTGCAACGCAGAGGTGCTGCAAATAGATTTGCACCAGTAGGACACTAATGAAGTCCAACAGCTACTTTTAGGATGTCACTAAGTTTCCTCAGTGTTTGGTATTATAATGGCTTTGTAGCAATGAGCTTGAGTGTGCAATGCAGAGGTGCTGCAAATAGATTTGCACTAGTGGGACACTTATGAAGTCCAACAGCCACTTTTAGGATGCCACTAAGTTTCCTCAGTGTTTGGTATTATAATGGCTTTGTAACAATGAGCTTGAGTGTGCAATGCAGAGGTGCTGCAAATAGATTTGCACCAGTCGGACACTAATGAAGTCCAACAGCCACTTTTAGGATGCCACTAAGTTTCCTCAGTGTTTGCTAGTGTAATGGCTTGGTGACAATGGGCTTGAGTGTGCAATGCAGAGGTGCTGCAAATAGATTTGCACCAGTGGGACACTAATGAAGTCCAACAGCTACTTTTAGGATGCCACTAAGTTTCCTCAGTGTTTGGTATTATAATGGCTTAGTAACAATGAGCTTGAGTGTGCAATGCAGAGGTGCTGCAAATAGATTTGCACTAGTGGGACACTAATGGAAATCCAACAGCCACTTTTAGGATGCCACTAAGTTTCCTCAGTGTTTGCTAGCATAATGGCTTAGTAACAATGAGCTTGAGTGTGCAATGCAGAGGTGCTGCAAATAGATTTGCACCAGTGGGACACTAATGAAGTCCAACAGCCACTTTTAGGATGCCACTAAGTTTCCTCAGTGTTTGGTATTATAATGGCTTTGTAACAATGAGCTTGAGTGTGCAACGCAGAGGTGCTGCAAATAGATTTGCACCAGTGGGACACTAATGAAGTGAAAGAGCTACTTTTAGGATGCCACTAAGTTTCCTCAGTGTTTGGTATTATAATGGCTTAGTAACAATGAGCTTGAGTGTGCAATGCAGAGGTGCTGCAAATAGATTTGCACTAGTGGGACACTAATGGAAATCCAACAGCCACTTTTAGGATGCCACTAAGTTTCCTCAGTGTTTGCTAGCATAATGGCTTAGTAACAATGAGCTTGAGTGTGCAATGCAGAGGTGCTGCAAATAGATTTGCACCAGTGGGACACTAATGAAGTCCAACAGCCACTTTTAGGATGCCACTAAGTTTCCTCAGTGTTTGGTATTATAATGGCTTTGTAACAATGAGCTTGAGTGTGCAATGCAGAGGTGCTGCAAATAGATTTGCACTAGTGGGACGCTAATGGAAGTCCAACAGCCACTTTTAGGATGCCACTAAGTTTCCTCAGTGTTTGCTATTAGAATGGCTTAGTAACAATGAGCTTGAGTGTGCAATGCAGAGGTGATGCAAATAGATTTGCACCAGTGGGACACTGATGAAGTCCAACAGCCACTTTTAGGATGCCACTAAGTTTCCTCAGTGTTTGGTATTATAATGGCTTAGTAACAATGAGTTTGAGTGTGCAATGCAGAGGTGCTGCAAATAGATTTGCACTAGTGGGACACTAATGAAGTCCAACAGCCACTTCTAGGATGTCACTAAGTTTCCTCAGTGTTTGCTAGTATATTGGCTTAGTAACAATGAGCTTGAGTGTTCAAAGGGCAGGAGGGTACAGTGGCCGGGTTGTGGGTCAGTGTAGAGGAAAGGAAGCCTCACTTTCTATCCCTCCTAATGGTGAAATGCAGCAAGGAACTCCCTGACCTTAGCTACACATGTGACATGGACATCCTATCACACATGCCGTTGCTTCTCTGGCTAAAAGTCCACTTAGCTGTGTGTGTGTCTGGGATTGGCTGACATGCTGGCCCGCCCCACTACACGCGCGCTTAGGAAGGGAAGGAAGAACAGAAAAAAAAAATAGTGATCACCACTATCCCAGCAGCAGTGATCTGAACGCGCTGTTCCCGCAGACTATACGCTGAAATTTTTATAATAGTGTGAGTCACAGAGTGACTTACAGTATTACAGCGGAAAGCCAGCTAGTAATTAGCTTGGCTTTTTGCTGCTAGAACCATTCTCGAATGTAACTAGAACTATCGAGCTTTAGCAAAAAGCTCGAGTTTTAGTTCTATCTAGAACAGCCCCCAAAATCACTCGAACCACAAACTGGAGAACCACGAACCACGAACCGCGCTCAACTCTACTTATTATATAAATGAGAAATCAAGGTAGTTAATGAAACACTAGTGAATAATACAGAATACAAGTAATATAATAATCAGAAAAAAGGTTATTCCTTAGGTAGACAACCAATAGCCTACTCTAAAAAGTTACCTGAAATTACAAGTATGGTAAAAGCTAAATTATTTTTTTTTATTATAGTAGTAATAATAACATTCTATCTTTCTGGACATCTCCTAGGCATGGGGAGGGGTCTTTCATGGTCCGATGATGTTGAGCAGGGTCGTAACAATCGCAGAAGGTGGGACTGCGACCAAGCCTATGCATGAGGCCAGAATTTATTTGAGCTGGATCTGAATCTGAGGACACACTCAGGTGACATGCAATTTAGCACAGAAACCCACTAGCTTTCTGTACTGCAATAAACCCGGCAGCCCAATCTTAGAGTGGCAGCTGAAGTCAGCATACGTGTTATAGGCAGTGCATGCAGTGATGTTTTGCGCCATGGTAGACAAGCCAAAGTCAGCTACTAGCTTTATAGAAGAGGACACTACACGTTGCGGGAGGAGGGGAGTGTAAGCAGAATTGTTTACTTTTTCATTTGTGTTTAAGAAGATCAGCGAAACAGGGAACATTATATCAGGAAGGGTCCAGGAAGGAGAGCATTATATAAGGAAGGGGCCCAGGATAAACAACATTATTCCAAGAAAAGGCTAGGAAGGTGGGCATTACACTAGGAAGAGCTCCAGGATGGAGGACATTACACCATGTTCCAAATTATTATGCAAATGATATTTTTCTCTGATTTTTCTAATTGGTCGGTGCAATTCAGTCTAATAAAAGTCATCACCCTTAATACACATCAAATTTTATTGAAGAAACCTCCCAATGATAACAGTATAATCTTCACAATGTAAAAAAACTGAAAATGCACTGTTCCAAATTATTGGGTACAGTAGAGTTTCTAAACATTTTATGTTTTACCAAACTGAAAATGCTCACTTGTGGAATTTGCAATATTTGGAGGTCACATTCATTGAAATAAAAAGCTATTTAAATCCAAAACATCCTAACAGGCCAAGTTACAAGTTGACATAGGAACCCTTTTTTGATATCACCTTCACAATTGTTGCACCCATTGAACTTGTGAGTTTTTTGAGAATTTCTCCTTGAATTTCTTGCGTGGTGTTTTGAACTGCCTCTCACGCTCATAGATCTTTTGCTTGATGATACTCCAAAGGTTCTCTATAGGGTTGAGGTCAGGGGAAGATGGTGGCCACACCATGAGTTTATCTCCTTTTATGCCCATAGCAGCCAATGAAACAGAGGTATTCTTTGCAGCATGAGATAATGCATTGTCATGCATCAAGATGATTTTGCTCCTGAAGGCATGTTTCTGCTTTTTGTACCATGGAAGAAAGTTGTCAGTCAGAAACTCTATATACTTTGCAAAGGTCATTTTAACACCTTCAGGAACCCTAAAGGGGCCTACCATATGTCACTCCATGATTCTGGCCCAAAACATAACTCCTCGACCTTCTTGCTGACGTTGCAGCCTTGTTGGGACATTGTAGCCATCCACCAACCATCCACTACTGCATCCATCTGCGCCATCCAGGGTTGCTCGACACTCATCAGTAAACAAGACTGTTTGAAAATTAGTCTTCATGTATGTCTGGGCCCACTGCAACCATTTCTGCTTGTGAGCACTGGTTAGGGGTGACTAAATAGTAGGTTTATGCACCACAGCAAGCCTTTGAAGGATCCTACACCTTCAGGTTTGAGGGACTCCAGAGGCACCAGCAGCTTCAAATATCTACTTGCTGGTTTCTAATGGCTTTTTAGCAGCTGCTCTCTTAATCCGATGGACTTGCCTGGCAGAAACTTTCCTTATTCTGCCTTTATCAGCATGAACACGTATGTGCTCAGAATCAGCAACAAATCTCTTCATAGTACGATGATCATGCTTAGGTTTTCGTGAAATATGTAATGTTTTCATCTCTTGTCTAAGGCATTGCACTATTTGATGCTTTTCGGCAGTAGAGAGATCATTTTTCTCTCCCATGTTACTTGAAAACTGTGGCCTGCTTAAAGGGAACCAATCATCAGGATTTTCGTGTATAAGCTGCAGCCAGTGCAGTGCTGGCACTATCATGCACAGTGTGTACATACCATCAGGGGGCAGCTCGGGTGTTTAGGCAGTGAAATTCATCATTATAAAGTTTGAAATTTCGTGCACTTTTTGATTGACGTGTGCACCTCTCTGTTAATGTCCGGGCGGGTTATGCAGGAGTTCCCCGCCCCCCCACCAGCCTGTTCCTCCCTCTCTCCTGATGTCCGGGCGGGTTATGCACTTGTTCCCCGCCCCCCCGCGCCGCCTGTTCCTCCCTCCCTCCGGCTGTATGTAAATATCTAATCTTCAGAAACATGGCGCCGGAGTGGGCCTCTGCGCATAGCGCTTATCTCCGGCGCCATGTTTCTGAAGCCCCCGCATTACACAGCTTGGTGTCTGCAGACTGCAGAACAGCTGATCGGAGGACGCGATATCACTACCGTGACCGGGTCTCGCAGCACTGCCGTCACGGGGTCATGTGAGTCCATTGTGAACTTACCTCACCTGACCCCCGATGTCGCTGGCAGGCTGCTGTCCTGGCCCGGTGTCCTGAGGCGGCACGTCATCATAGCTACAGCTGATCGCGTCCTCCGATCAGCTGTTCTGCAGTCTGCAGACACCAAGCTGTAATGCGGGCTTCAGAAACATGGCGCCGGAGATAAGCGCTATGCGCAGAGGCCCACTCCGGCGCCATGTTTCTGAAGATTAGATATTTACATACAGCCAGAGGGAGGGAGGAACAGGCGGCTCGGGGGGGCGGGGAACACGTGCATAACCCGCCCGGACATCAGGAGAGAGGGAGGAACAGGCTGGTGGGGGGGCGGGGAACTCCCGCATAACCCGCCTGGACATTATCTGCAGAGGTGCACACGTCAATCAAAAAGTGCACGAAATTTCAAACTTTATAAAGATGAATTTCACTGTCTAAACACCCGAGCTGCACCCCAATGGTATGTACACACTGTGCATGATAGTGCCAGTACTGCACTGGCTGCAGCTTATACACGAAAATCCTGATGATTGGTTCCCTTTAATATTGTGGAACATCCAGTTTTTCTTTTATTGGGCTCACCTGGCAAACTAATTATCACAGGTATCTGAAATTGATTTCAGTGATCCAAAGAACCCTGTGACACAATACCATCAATGAGTTTCATTGAAAAAAATAATAATCGCTATGACACTTAAATCCAATTTGCATAATAACTTGTAACATGGTGTATACTAGGAAAGGTCCCGGGAAGGGTGACATTATACCAGAAAGGGGCACAGGATGTAGGACAGTGTGCTATAGGAAGTAACCAAAGAATTGGTGACATTATGACAGGATGGGGTAAGGATGGGAATATTATTACATGGGGGCTAACATGCATGTCTTTATAGGATCTAGATAGGATCTAGATTGCTAAAAACACCCATACATCTGATCAACATGCACGTGGGGACTCAAGTCAAAATTTAGCACCATGGCTCATCAAACTTTAGAATGCCACTGATGTTGAGGACTACACTGGTGGTAGTGAATACTACCACAAGAGACACTCAAGCCAGAATGGTCTCAACTAGAGTCAAATAAACAGGGTTCACCAACCCATTCCTTTAGTGATACGAATCAAAAATCTATACCAGAATGCTTGTTATCTGGATCAAAAAGGACCATGTTAGATGGTCAAGGCAATGCAGAATCCATCCAAAAGTGAGCTACAAGGATGTGCTAGACAACTAGGGCATTGTCCTATAAGATTACTACAAATTTGCAGAAACACCAAAGTACAAAATAGCAGCAAATGGTATTATTCTGGTCCATTATTATAACTCCCAGCCAGAAAAGAACAACTACTTAGAGCAAATGTTTGAACTCTGGAAATAAAGCTAACTATCCTGATTCAGAAATCAGCAAACAATAAGTGGCCGATTAAAGATTATTTATTTTTTGGAATATATTTTGAATATTCTGTGAGAGTGAAAAAAACAGAAATTCAACAATATTCCAAAGAGGTGAAAATATTTAAGTTAGAATAACTAGAAAAGTTAAGGAACTTCAATACTATCAGGAACCATTTTAAATGCAAATTCTATTGTGGATGAAAATGAAGAGGCAGTAACTGAACAAGAAGAACATGACCACACAAAAACATACAGAAGTCAGCATGGACACACCTGATGAACTGACATAAATCCAAGAAACGCTAACAGAAAAAATGGCACATGCATGTGAATTTACAGAAAGATTTCCAACACTAAAAGGAGTGCCAAAAACAGGAAAAAAAATCTGGCACCAATAATGAAAGACGTGAACAAAGTACTTGCAACTGAGAAAATAACTATTGGAAAAAACAAATCAGCTCAAGCGTTGAACAGTGATGATTGTTACAGAACAACCTAGTATTGAAATCCAAAGATCAAAACTCAAAGAACATCTGCGCCAAAATGTAAGCTTAGAATGGAAATACAAATAAAAAAAATAAAATACAATTTCAGTAATTTAAAAAACATGAAAGTGCAAAAATTAAAAGAATACCAAGATCAAGAAGTGGTTGATTAAAAAAGTACATGGTAAACATAAGGAAATTGATTAGGCACTAAAATTGTGAAACAACAGATAATAGCAAAAAGACAGGAAAATTCAAGATATAAATTGAGGATCTTTTAGTACAATCCAAGTCAATACAAATGAGTGGATTGATCTGTGGAGGATTGAGTTTAAGAGGAATTTCCTGAAATTTGCATTCTCACAAGAATTAAGACAATTTGAGATTTGATTCAAGCATAAAAAAAAATCTGGCCAAGCTCCATTTTCCACACCGCTGAAGCATCGGAGCAGGTAAATGTCTTTTTTCGTGGCCACATGTACTTCCCCATAATGGACTGCACTTATGAAATTCAGTGGATTATCACACCTTGTACAGTGGTGGTCAGTACTTAGGCCATCATAAATCAGCATTTCCAAGTGGAGCACAGTTTATATGTCAGAGGCATTTTCCATCTCAAAAGACACTGGGTAAATTTGTCATTTCTCTCTTGTGCAAACATTTATGGTTAGCAGGATCCTCTAACTCTCTCATATAGAGTGTAAGCCCTAATCAGCAGGGTCCTCTCTCACTTTCTTCTTTAGTGTGTAAGTTCTTATGATCAGTAGGGTCCATACTCTCTTCCCTATTATGTAAGCTTTTATAGTTACAGTAGGTGGTTCCTCTATCTCTCTTCTGTAGAGTGTAAGCTCTTATGGTAAGTGGAGTCCTTTCTCTCCTACAAAGTGTAACCTATTATGGTTAGTGGGGTCTTCTCTCTCTATTTTCTGTATTGCACAAGCTCTATGGACAGTAGGGTCCTCTGTCTCTATTTTCTGTAAAGTGTAAGCTCTTATAGTCAGGTGATTCCTCTCTCTCTTCTGTATAGTGTAAGCTCTTATGGTCAGTGCAGATCTTTCTCTCCTGTAGAATATAACATTATCCTTATGGTCAATGGGATCCTCTCTCTCTAATTTCTGCAGAGTGTAAGCACTTATAGTTAATGGGGCCTTCCCTATCTTTTATTTAGTGTGTAAGCTTTGATGGTCAGCAAGGTTCTCTTTCTCCCCTCCTCCACATGTACAGTGCCTTGCGAAAGTATTCGGCCTCTTTGAATTTTTCAAACTTTTCCCACATTTCAGTCTTCAAACATAAAGATAAAAAATTTAAATTTTATGGTGAAGAATCAACAACAAGGGGGGCAATTATGAAGTTGAACGAAATTTATTGCTTATTTTAAACTTTTAGAAAAAAATAATAAACTGAAATTTGGCGTGCAATATAATTCGGCCCCTTTAAGGTAATACTTTGTAGAGCCTCGTTTTGCTGTGATTAGTTTTGGACATCGAGAGACTGAAATTCTTACCCATTCTTCCTTTGCAAACAGCTGAAGCTGAGTGAGGTTAGATGGAGAGCGTTTGTGAACATCAGATTTCAGCTCTTTCCACAGATTCTCGATTGGATTCAGGTCTGGACTTTGACCTGGCCATTCTAACACCTGGATACGTTTATTTGTGAACCATTCCATTGTATATTTTGCTTTATGTTTTGGATCATTGTCTTGTTGAAAGACAAATCTCCGTCCCAGTCTCAGGTCTTTTGCAGACTCTAAAAAGTTTTCTTCAAGAATGGTCCTGTATTTGGCTCCATCCATCTTCCCATCAATTTTAAACATCTTCCCTGTCCCCGTTGAAGAAAAGCAGGCCCAATCTATGACACTGCCACTACCATGTTTGACAGTGGGGATGGTGTGTTCAGGGTGATGAGCTGTGTTGCTTTTATGCCAAACATATTGTTTGGTATTTTGGCCAAATAGTTCGATTTCTGTTTCATCTGACCAAAGCACCTTCTTCCACATGTTTGTTGTGTCTCCCAGGTGTCTTGTGGCAAACTTTAAACAACACTTTTTATGGATATCTTTGAGAAATGGCTTTCTTCTTACCACTCTTCCATAAAGGCCAGATTTGTGCAGTGTACCTATGGACAAACTATCCCACCTCAGCTGTAGATCTCTGCAGTTCATCCAGAGTGATTATGGGTCTCTTGGCTGCATCTTTGATCAGTCTTCTCCTTGTTTGAGATTACATTTTTGAGGGATAGCCGGGTCTTGGTAGCTTTGCAGTGGTATGATACTCCTTCCATTTCAATATGATCGCTTGCACAGTGCTTCTTGGGATGTTTAAAGTTTTGGAAATCCTTTTGTAACCAAATCCAGCTTTAAACTTCTCCACAACAGTATCACGGACCTGCCTGTTGTGTTCCTTGGTCTTCATGATGCTCTCTGTGCTTTAAACAGAACACTAAGACTATCACAGAGCAGGTGCATTTATACGGAGACTAGATTACACACAGGTGGCTTATATTTATCAATGAACTTCTGGAGTGAGTTTGCTGCACTGAAAGTAAAGGGGCCGAATCATATTGCACGCCCCAATTTTCAGTTTATTCTTTTCTACAAAAGTTTAAAATAAGTAATTAATTTCGTTCCACTTCACAATTGTGTCCCACTTGTTGTTGATTTTTCACCATAACATTAACATTTTTATCTTTACGTTTGAATCCTGAAATGTGGGAGAAGGGTGAAAAATTCAAGGGGGCCGAATACTTTCGCAAGGCACTGTATTTTCTAAAAAATTACAAGTTTTCCAGAACTGAGCATCACAAATTTTTTCACTGCAAATTGAAATTTTCAGGCAAGTTCAGTGAAATCAGATTTCAAAAGATCCACAGGTCTCTAAAAATAAGCCAATTTAGTCAGACCATAGGTACTTTTACCAAAGCATAAACAGTAACAACAGTGTAAAAAGCCCCTCAAAAATATAAAGAAACAATACAATTTTTAAAAGATCTTTGTAAGAACAAAAGGCTACAAGAAAAGTGAAAAAAGGATCAAATTTGACAAAAGCTTCAGTAAAAATCACATGGCAGACGTAGCCATAAAAACAGAAAGAATCTCCTACCATGTAAAGAGTCACTAATTGGACATCACCAGGTAAAGATCAACTGCTTCTGGTTTCTGACTCAAATGCTTGGCCAACCTACATACAACATTGGCTAAAATTAGTGATGGGTGGATTTGGACTGTAAAAGAATGGATCCGAACAGATTCAAAAGTACCCGTTTACCAACACCGGGCCCATAGTTCTCAGGGACTCCAATTAACTATCTGAATCTGGCAACTCAGGTAATTAAAAAGAAAATAGAGGGAAAAGCAGGCGCCTTATAATTACCAGTCTCCCATGCGGCTGTAACACTACTTCCAGGGCACTCATACTACTTCTGGGAGTCACTCATTATCCTTCAAACACAAGCACTACTTTCCCCACCCATCGGCAGTGCCGGCGACTCTTATTTCCAAACAGAAAGAAAAATAGGCACTCATCGGTTTGTAGAAAAATCAAATTTCCGGTTTATTCAGGCATAAGGGGAGGGTGCCGGGGTAAGGTGCACACAGACTACGGCCGTTTTGCACCAATTGCCAATGCTTCCATGGGTGTAAGGTGTTCAAATTTCAGTTCCTCTCTCCTTTTAAGGGGAGTCACTATTGGAGTGACGTTGTGAGTATAAAAACAAGATATAAAATATATCCACAAACACCAAGAAATGTAATGTTATTACAGGGTACAATACATGATTATTTTTCAAAAATATTATGATTAGCTCATTATGCTGAAGAAACATTATTACAAAAATACTGACATCTCATTTTTGTCATTGAGATCAATGGGTCCCATTGCCTCACTACTGATTATCCATCGTGCTTCCTTCTTTAATAATATTTTGTTTAAATCCCCTCCTGCTGGAGTCAGGAATATTCTCTCCAAACCTACAAATCACAGCAGTTCTTTATTAGCCGCATGTGCATGCTGCATGTGTTTTATAAGTCTGGGGGCTCCGGTACCTGTCAATGGTGAGTTTAAGTGCTCTCTGAACCTGATATATAAAGGGACAAATTGTTTTCCCTATATAGAAATAACCGCATCGGTAGAAAAGCGCAAAGACTACATAGTCTGTTTTACAACTGATGAATTGTGTTACTGTATGCCAAATTTTACCTATTTTCACTGTTTTTCCTACCATATGTTGTTTACAAAAGTAACAGGGGCCGGCATCTCTGATTGGTTGCAGTCAGACTGCACCCCCACCCTGTGTGACAGCGTGTCCGACTGAAACCAATCACAGACCCTGTGTGTGTCTATATTGGTGTAAAAATAAAAAAAATGGCTCCGAATGTGAAGTGAACTTTGTGACTAGTGATGGGCAGACTTGCAGATACCCTGGATAGGCAGGTCCAACAGGGTTTTAAAAAAACCCAAAACAGTTCCATCTCACAATTTATCCCTGATATCTGCCCAGACGCCAATCCCCATGTAACTTTATTGAAATAAAGAACCCCCCTCCACAGTAATCCTGGGTCAAGGGTCCCGCGCCGTGCAATCCGGATCCAATATCATCTGATCAATTTGCTGGAAGGCAAAGCGATCAGATGATGTGTCAGGTTCAAGGGCCTGAATCACATGACATAGCAGCTGATTGTATAAACGGCTTTTATACAATCAGCTGATGCATCAGTGCAAAAAAAACCCCAAAAACTACACACTTTTGTGCAGACTCCTGTCGAACAACAGCAGCTGATAGTTTAGCCAACTGGGCGGTAAAAAGCCGGCCTCACCGCTTGACTTATAGTGTCAGCTGATTATGTCAGGTGACCGCATCAGCTGATCATCGCCAGGTCTGAGAGAGAGAAAAGAGAGAGAAGAGAGAGAGAAAAGAAAGAGAAGAGAGAGAAGAGAGAGAGAAGAGAGATAAGAGAGTGAGAGAAGAGAAGAGAGAGAGGAGAGTGAGAGAAGAGGAGAGGAGAGAGAGAAAAAGAGAGAGAGAAGAGAGAGGAGAGAGAGAGAGAAGAGAGAGAAGAGAGAGAGGAGAGAGAAGAGGAGAGAGAGAGGAGAGAGAGGAGAGAGAGAAAAGAGGGAGGAGAGAGAAGAGAGAGAGGAGAGAGCAATGTAGAGTCATTCCGTGAACTGTTCCGATTTTAGAGGTGTGTCCCGTGGCTCACAGCTGATCTCCGGCTCCTCCCCTCAGTGCATAATTAAATTAAATTCTTTACCGGGACGGCCGGGACTCAAACTGGTGAAGTAATTCTTCTTAGGCGGCAGCTCTACCCATTGAGCCACTGCCTGTAATGAAAAGCATAGGAAGATTTGGTAATCTTGACCTTTGTATTGCAGTAGAGAATCCAGAAGTGGATTACTCAGCTATAAAGAGGAGAGAGAGAGGAAGAAAGAGAGAAAAAGAGAGAGAAAGAGAGAGAGAGAGAGAGAGAAAGAGAGAAAAAGAGAGAAAGAGAGAAAGAGAGAAAAAGAGAGAAAGATAGAGAAAGAAAAAGAGAAAGAGAGAGAAAGAAAGAGAAAGAGGGAAAAAGCAAGAAAGAGGGGAAAAAGAGAGAAAGAGTGAAAGAGAGAAAAAGAGAGAGAAAAAGAGAGAAAGAGAAAAAGAGAGAGAGAGAGAAAGACAGAGAAAAAGAGAGAAAAAGAGAGAGAAAGAGAAAAAGAGAGAAAAATAAAGAGAGAGAAAGAGAGAATGAGAAAAATAGAGAAAAAGAGAGAAAGAGATAAAGAGAGAGAAAGAGAGATAAAGAGAGAGAAAGAGTGATAAAGAGAGATAAAGAGAGAAAAAGGGAGAAAAAGAAAGAGAAAGAGAGAAAGAGAGAACGAGAGAAAAAGAAAGGGAGAGAGAAAGAGAGAGAAAGAGAGCAAAAGAGAGAAAAAAGAGAGGGAGAAAGAAAGAGAAAAAGAGAGAAAAAGAGAATAAGAGAGAAAGAGAGAAAAAGAGAGAGAGAAAGAGAGAAAGAGAGAAAAAGAGAGAGAGAGAAGAGAGAGAAGAGAGAGAAAGAGAGAAAAAGAGAGAGAGAGAAGAGGAGAGAGAAGAGAGAAGAGAGAGAGAAGAAAAAGAGAAGAAGAGAGAAGATGAGAGAAGAGAGACAGAGAGAAGAGAGAGAGAGAAGAGAGAGAGGAGAGAGACAGGAGAGAGAGGAGAAAGAGGAGAGAGCAATGCAGCCTCATTCCGTGAACTGCTCCGATGTTAGAGGTGTGTCCCGCGGCTCACGGCTGATGTCCGGCTCCTCCCCCCAGTGCATAATTAAATTAAATTATAATTTAAAATTATAAATAAATTAAATTCTTTACTGAGACAGCCAGGACTCGAACTCGTGAAGTAATTCTCCTTAGGCGGCAGCTCTACCCATTGAGCCACTGCCTGTAATGAAAAGCATAAGAAGATTTGGTAATGTTGACCTCTGTATTGCAGAGAGAACGAGAGACACGCAGGCACTACCTGAGTGAAGTCTCTGGTGACAGCGCGGCTCACTTCAGTTGTTACGTGGAGCTGACACAGAGCGCTCGTGTTCTACGGCGCTCCCTGTCAGCTTCATGTAGCAAAGCTGAAAGCGTCGTGTGGATTACATGAAGCTGACACAGAGCGCTCATGTTTTACGGTGCTCCCTGTCAGCTTCATGTAGCAGAGCTGAAAACGTCATGTGGATTATTCCGGACCTGGATTGTTGTTTGGGGATTAATAAAGAAGTAAATGAGGGGGGGGTGTCTTTTATTCCAAATAAAGGATTTTTCGTTGTGTGTGTTTACTTTCACTTACAGGTTAATCATGGAAGGTATCTCGGGGAGACACCTGTCATGATTAACCTGACCTTATTACCCCAATTGCCACCGCACCAGGGCAATTTGGGATGAGCAGGGTAGAGTCCCGGGACTGTGGCATTTAATGGATGCGGCAATTCCGGGCGGCTGCTGGCTGATATTGTTAGGTTGGGGGGCTCCCCATAACGTGGCGCTCCCCATCCTGACAATATCAGCCTCCAGCCGTGTGGCTTTATCTTGGCTGGTATCAAAATTGGGGGGGACCGCAGGTTTTTTTTTTTTAAAATTATTTATTTATTTTACTGCACGATATAGACCCTCCCGCCGGCGGCTGTGATTGGTTGCAATGAGACAGCTGTCACTCAGCGTGGGGGTGTGTCTGACTGCAACCAATCATGGGCGTCGGTGGGCGGAGAAAGCAGGGAATACCAGATTGAATAATGAGCGGCAGCCATTTTCAAAAGAGGAAAAGCCGCTGGAGCTTTGTGACAGCCGTGCAGCGGATCGGTGAGTAGGAAAGAGAGAGGGATTGTGCTGGGGACGCAGGACGCATGCAAATACACAACGTGTGCACATAGCCTTACTGTGAAAAGCCACGCTTTTGGTGATCGAACCGTTATCGAACGGTAACTCGAACTGCCGAACTTGAAGCAAATCGTTCGAGTTTGTCGTTTCAGTGTGGTCTTCTGTCAGAAGGTGCAAATTTGGTGTTGAAATGTCTGCACCAGATTTCAGCACCAAATTTGCACCTCCTGGCAAAAAATTACATCAAAACTACTTCAGAACCATTTTTGTTTGGTACTGAATATTGTACACTATATTCTTGCACCAAACCACATTCTGCATGTGGTTTTGATGCGATGTCTTTTGCCAGAAGATGCAGATTAACCCCTTCAGCCCCCAGCCTGTTTTCACCTTAAAGACCCGGCCATTTTTTGCAATTTTGACCAGTGTCACTTTGACAGGTTATAACTCTGGAACACTTCAACGGATCCTGGCGATTCTGACATTGTTTTTTCGTGACATATTGTACTTTATGTCAGTGGTAAATTTAGGCCGATATGTTTTGCGTTTATTTGTGAAAATTTCGGACATTTGGCGAAAATTTTGAAAATTTCGCAATTTTCAAAATTTGAAATTTATGCCCATAAATCTGAGAGATATGTCACACAAAATAGTTACTAAATAACATTTCCCACTTGTCTGCTTTACACCAGCGCAATTTTTGAAAAAAAAAAATTTCCGTTAGGAAGTTAGAAGGGTTCAAAGTTCATCAGCAATTTCTCATTTTTCCAACAAAATTTACCAAAAAAAATTTTTTAGGTACCACATCACATTTGGAGTGATTTGAGAAACCTAGGCGAAAGAAAATACCCAAAAGTGACCCCATTCTAAAATCTGCACCCCTCACTCTGCTCAAAACCACATCCAAGAAGTTTATTAACCCTTTAGGAGCTTCACAGCAACCAAAGCAATGTAGAAGAAAAAATGAAAATTTTACACAAAAATGTTACTTTAGCCATAAAAATTAGTATTTTCACAAGGGTATCAGGAAAAATGCATCATAAAATGCATCGTGCATTTTCTCCTGAGTACGCAGATACCTCATATATGGTGGAAATCAAATGTTTGGGCACACGGCAGGACTCGGAAGGCAAGGAGCGCCATTTGAATTTTTGAGTGCAAAATTAGCTGCACTCATTAGCGGACGCCATGTCAGGTTTGAAGACTCCCTGAGGTGCCTAAACAATGGAGCTCCCTCATAAATGACCCCATTTTGGAAACTAAAGCCCTCAAATATTTTTCTAGATGCTTGATGTGCACTTTGAACCCCTGGGGACTTCACAGACGTTTATAACGTTGAGCCGTGAAAAGAAAAAAAAAATTTTTTACCACAAAACTGTTGCTTCAACCAGGTAGCTTTTTTATCACAAGGGTATCAGGAAAAAATGCACCATAAAATGTATTGTGCATTTTCTCCTGAGTACGCAGATACCCCATATGTGGTGTAAATCGAATGTTTGGGCACACGGCAGGACTCGGAAGGCAAGGAGCGCCATTTGAATTTTTGAGTGCAAAATTAGCTGCACTCATTAGCGGATGCCATGTCGGGTTTGAAGACTCCCTGGAGGCTTCACAGAAGTTTATAACGTTGAGCTGTGAAAAGAAAAAAAAAATTTTTTACCACAAAACTGTTGCTTCAACCAGGTAGCTTTTTTTATCACAAGGGTATCAGGAAAAAATGCACCATAAAATGTATTGTGCATTTTCTCCTGAGTACGCAGATACCCCATATGTGGTGGAAATCAAATGTGTGGGCACACGGCAGGACTCGGAAGGCAAGGAGCGCCATTTGATTTTTTGATTGCAAAATTAGCTGCACTCATTAGCGGACGCCATGTCAGGTTTGAAGACTCCCTGAGGTGCCTAAACAATGGAGCTCCCCCATAAATGACCCCATTTTGGAAACTAAAGCCCTCAAATATTTTTTCTAGATGTTTGATGTGCACTTTGAACCCCTGGGGGCTTCACAGAAGTTTATAACGTTGAGCCGTGAAAAGAAATTTTTTTTTTTTTACCACAAAACTGTTGCTTCAACCAGGTAGCTTTTTTATCACAAGGGTATCAGGAAAAAATGCACCATAAAATGTATTGTGCATTTTCTCCTGTGTACACAGATACCCCATATGTGGTGGAAATCAAATGTTTGGGCACATGGCAGGACTCGGAAGGCAAGGAGCGCCATTTGAATTTTTGAGTGCAAAATTAGCTGCACTCATTAGCGGACGCCATGTCGGGTTTGAAGACTCCCTGAGGTGCCTAAACAATGGAGCTCCTCCACAATTGACCCCATTTTGGAAATTAGACCCCTCATAGAATTTATCTAGCTGTTTAGTGAGCACTTTGAACCCCTGGAGGCTTCACAAACGTTTGTAATGTTCAGCCGTGAAAATATTTTATTCTGTTTTTTACCACAAAATTGTTTTTTCAAACAGGTAGCTTTTTTTTCACAAGGGTATCAGGAAAAAATGCACCATAAAATGTATTGTGCAATTTCTCCTGAGTACACAGGTACCTTATATGTGGTGGAAATCAATTGTTTGGGCGTACGGCCTGGCTCAGAAGAGAAGGAATGCCATTTCACAGTAAAATTGATTGGAATTATTAGCAGGCGCCATGTTGCATTTGGAGACCCCCTGAGGTTCCTAAACAATGGAGCTCCCCCACATGTGATCCCATTTTGGAAACTAGACCCCCCCCATACAAAAAAATTAGTTTGGCGAAATAAAAAATACAGACATCAGTAAAAAAAAAAATGAATAAAAAAAAAAATATGAGCGCCTGCCACTAAGACCAGTGCCAAACGTGAGAGCAATGCACGAGTCTCGCATCGCATCATCCACTCCAGTCTGGAAGCGAGCAACTGCGCTGGATAATGCGATGCGAGAGGGAGGGGCGGCAGATGAGAAAGGGCGCAGCGGATGGAAGATGGGAAAATGCGCAGCGGATGGAGGAGCGGCAGAGGATGGGAAAGGGCGCAGCGGATGGGAGATGGCAAAGGGCGCAGCGGATGGAGGAGCGGTAGAGGATGGGAAAGGGCGCAGCGGATGGAAGATGGGAAAGGGTGCAGAGGATGAAGGAGCAGCAGAGGATGGGAAAGGGAGCAGCGGATGGAAGATGGGAAAGGGCGCAGCGGATGGAGGAGTGGCAGAGAATGGGAAAGGGCGCAGCGGATGGAAGATGGGAAAGGGCGCAGCAGATGGAGGAGCGGCAGAGGATGGGAAAGGGCACAGCGGATGGAAGATGGGAAAGGGCGCAGCAGATGGAGGAGCGGCAGAGGATGGGAAAGGGCGCAGCGGATGGAAGATGGGAAAGGGCGCAGCGGATGGAGGAGCGGCAGAAAATGGATAAGGGCGCAGCGGATGGAAGATGGGAAAGGGCGCAGTGGATGGAGGAGTGGCAGAGAATGGGAAAGGGCGCAGCGGATGGAAGATGGGAAAGGGCGCAGCAGATGGAGGAGCGGCAGAGGATGGGAAAGGGCGCAGCGGATGGAAGATGGGAAAGGGCGCAGCGGATAGAGGAGCGGCAGAAAATGGATAAGGGCGCAGCGGATGGAAGATGGGAAAGGGCGCAGCGGATGAAGGAGCGGCAGAGGATGGGAAAGGGTGCATCGGATGGAAGATGGGAAAGGGCACAGCGGATGGAGGAGCGGCAGAGGATGGGAAAGGGCGCAGCGGATGTAAGATGGGAAAGGGCGCAGCGGATGGAGGAGCGGCAGAGGATGGGAAAGGGCGCAGCGGATGGAAGATGGGAAAGGGCGCAGCGGATGGAGGAGCAGCAGAGAATGGGAAAGGGCGCAGCGGATGGAAGATGGGAAAGGGCGCAGCAGATGAAGGAGCGGCAGAAGATGGGAAAGGGCGCAGCATATGGAAGATGGGAAAGGGCGCAGCGGATGGAGGAGCGGCAGAGGATGGGAAAGGGCGCAGCGGATGGAAGATGGGAAAGGGCGCAGCGGATGGAGGAGCGGCAGAGGATGGGAAAGGGCGCCGCGGATTGAAGATGGGAAAGGGCACAGCGGATGGAGGAGCGGCAGAGGATGGGAAAGGGCGCAGCGGATGGAAGATGGGAAAGGGCGCAGCGGATGGAGGAGCGGCAGAGGATGGGAAAGGGCGCAGCGGATGGAAGATGGGAAAGGGCACAGCGGATGGAGGAGCGTCGGATGATGGGAAAGGGCGCAGCGGACGGATGATGGGAAATGGCGCAGCGGATGGAGGAGCGGCGGAGGATGGGGGGAGGGAGGTGAGATGGGGATACCTACCTTACAGGATGGATCTAGGCAGCAGGATCACAGCAGACAGAAGAGGCAGCAGATGAAGGAGGCAACAGATTGAGGAGTGTGAGAGGGGGCAGTAGATGAAGAGGATGGGAGAGAGCAGGCAGCAGATCAGGGAGGGGGGCAGAGTATGATGGGAGAGAGAGACGGCACATGGAGGAGGGGGGGCCCCGGGGGGAGGGGGGCCCCATAACATGGAGGGGGGAGAGTGGCTTGCAGCACATGTGGGGGGAGGGTGGCTCTCAGCACATGTGGGGGGAGGGTGGTTTGCAGCACATGGAGGGGAGGAGGTGTAGTGGCGATGGAGAAGGGGCAGCCGATGAAAGAGGCGGCAGCGGCCGATCGGGAATAGTGGGGGCCGATTCGGGGGCAACAGCGGCTGAAAAAGGTGGGTGCGACGGCGGCGGCGACAGTGGCGAACGTGGCAGCGGGGACAGTGGCGAACGTGGCGGCGGGGACAGTGGCGAACGTGGCGGCTGGGACAGTGGCGAACGTGGTGGCGGGGACAGTGGCGAACGTGGCGGCGGGGACAGTGGCGGGCGGGGCGATCGGGGACAGCGGTGGGGCTGGCGGTGGCGATCGGAGACAGCGGTGGGGCTGGCGGTGGCGGGCGGGGCGATCGGCGACAGCGGCGGAGCTGGCGGTGGCGATCGGAGACAGTGGCGGGGCTGGCGGTGGCGGGCGGGGCGATCGGCGACAGCGGCGGGGCTGGGGCTGGCGGGCGGGGCGATCGGAGACAGCGGCGGGGCTGGCGGGCGGGGCGATCGGAGACAGCGGCGGGGCTGGCGGTGGAGGGCGGGGCGATCGGAGACAGCGGCGGGGCTGGCGGTGGCGGGCGGGGTGATCGGAGACAGCGGCGGGGCTGGCGGGCGGGGTGATCGGAGACAGCGGCGGGGCTGGCGGTGGCAGGCGGGGCGATCGGAGACAGCGGCGGGGAGATCGGAGACAGCGGCGGGGCTGGCGGTGGCGGGCGGGGCGATAGGAGACAGCGGCGGGGCTGGCAGGGCGATCGGGGACAGGGGCGGGCGGCGGGGGCAGCAACTTACCGATGGGCACCCGCAGAGACCGCTCTCCTCGGCTTTCAGGGACGGACACAGGTCACCGGCACCAGATCCACGGTAATTGGAGAGATCGGTCACAAGACCGGTCTCTCCAATCAGAGCTGGGGGCGGGTGAAGCACCGATCACCCAGCTCCAGCCAATGGCCAGTGCTACAGCAGCACTGATCAGGGCTGGATTTCAATGTTCCAGCCATTTTCAATGGCTGGAACATTACAGTGACTGTAATTGGCTGAGCGGCGTTCGTCAGCCAATCACAGCCTCTGTAGGTTCGGGGAGGAGGCACCACCCCTCCTGAGGTCAGGCAGAGGTCCCCTCCTTCCCGAATCTACAGTTTAATTAAACAAATTTCACTCCCCGGGGCTCCGGGACCCCGATTTCGCCATGACGTACTGGGTACGTCATGGGTCGTTTAGCACCATGTCACCATGACGTACCTAGTACGTCAAAGGTCATTAAGGGGTTAAGTGCAGGGGTATGGTGTATAGATTTTTTTTGAGTATTTAATTGACAAGTGCAAAAGGAAGGAAATATGTTGGTCAGGTCTTGCTATCTACTCCCACTTCTGTCTATCTGCCTGCGCCGGAATTAACTTCTATGACAGCGACAGGGGGAGGAAAGTCAGGCAGACAGGGGCAGGAATAGATAAAAAACCCATATAGTAGCGCTTTGCTGGAACTTTAGTTGCATATGTTTCTTAAATAAAACATCGAAATTCTGAACAAAAGGTATGCTTAGATTCAGCATCCTAGCACCAGTAGAGCACTGGATTTACTCTATATATGAAACTCCTGCTGGTTGGTTTCCCTTATAGAGCAGCCCCAGAAATAGTGTTACAGCCATGCGGGAGACTAGTAAGTATAAAGGGCTTGCTCTAATCCCCCTATCCCTTCGAAAAACAATTTTTAAGTGCCGGATTCGGGTTCCTCCTACACTTATTGGGGACCTGCATCCGGGAAGATATTCTACGATCAATTCTTGGTTGGAATTTTATTAAACCCAGTTAGACCTGCGAATCTTGGGTTTCTGCAAGTTCGCCCATCACTATTTAAGATGTTTATACAGATTGGTAAAACTGGCGTTTGTATAAAAACTGTCAGACCTTACTTGATATAAAAAGACCCAGCAAAAGGGAGAAGACCTGGATGTGACAACTCAGCATTTAGCCACTTGTATGGGGATGGACTGCCAGATGCATGGGTCCTATTGTTTGTTAAAGCAACAGAAGTTAACCATTGTCTTTTCCCAAACTGATAGAAACCTTAATGTCTATTGCCTAAGGCCCTCTGACTACATAGTACAGAGGAAAATTATGCAGTCGGGTTGAACTTGCGACTAATGAGAGAGTAGCCATCTCCAACCGATGCTGTAAGACCCAATACTCTCAATTGAGAACTGAGAGCTATAAAACGGCCTTGATTCCATAACTAGTAAGAAGAATCTCAATTGAGGAAGTTCGGTTCAGACTGAGGAAACAGAATACTTCAGATATTTTACAGGATTTCAGTTCAGGATCCAAAGTTCCAGCTGAAGGATCACAGAATTGCTTGCTGCTATCTCTTCTCAGTGGGTGCCCACCAAAAGTGGGGTACTACTGGACTGGGATAGTTGGCCCTGAAAGCCCTGAAGTCACAAAGACTCTAATGCCTGGTGGGCAAGTGGAAGGGTGAGACTCGGTTGCTTTTACCATCTTGTATTTTTGCTGGGAATGTACAATATGTTTTTATTCAAGGGAAAGAAGTGCCAGCGTTCATGTGTTGAGCCCTGGTCCATGCAGTCTTTATAAAGACAGCCATGGCAGCAGACGAGAGGACCCACTGACTTTTGTATCTCCACACTGGAAACCACATGTTAATAATGTGCCTGCTAACAAAATTCAGACTGCTCACTAATGTAGTCACTGATAACATTCAAGATAACTATGAAGTCAAGAACATCTTGCTAGTGGAGCAAAAGTGGAGAAAAAGGAGGAACAGGGTCAGAAAAGATCCTGATTGATAAAATGATTCTAAGGACCTAGGAACCTGTAAAAGTAAAACAAAAAATCTACACATGGTCTGGATTGAGTACAAAAAGGCATTTGTTGATTCACTACCTCACAGCTGGATTATCAAATGTTTAGATCCAGCAAAAACATCAAAATATTTTCAGAAAGATCAATGACACACTAAAAGACACAACTGATGATCGGAAATGAAAACTAT
The DNA here is from genome assembly GCF_048569485.1 of Anomaloglossus baeobatrachus. Classification (NCBI taxonomy): domain Eukaryota; kingdom Metazoa; phylum Chordata; class Amphibia; order Anura; family Aromobatidae; genus Anomaloglossus; species Anomaloglossus baeobatrachus. Next base: position 294,811,090 of record NC_134353.1, on the reverse strand, counting down.
GGACTGGCCAAGATCAAGAGGGGTATCTTCCAACGTGACTTTTTGTAACCCCTGTGGTTCATCATTGCCATGATTCCACTATCAATAACTGAAGAAAACAAAACCAGGTTACCAAACCAGCAAGAACTCAGAGAGGATTTAACATTTGTTATACCTGGAAGATTTGAATCTGTACAGAAAATCTGATACTAAAATGTAATCATTGACAAATACTGTGAAAATATTTTGAACAGATATTTCAATGAAATTTACTTTTGAAAAATGTGCTACTGTGATTATTATGAAGGGAAAAATTTTGAAAATTGAAGAAACTCATATGCAAAATGGACAAATTAGTAAGAACAATTAAACCAAGGACTAGAGATGAGCGAACCGGTCGCGGTTCGGCTCGAGGTCGGTTCGCTGAATGGAGCTCCCGTTCGAGTTCGGTTCGTCGAACGTTCGACGAACCGAACTCGAACTGCATAGGAAACAATGGCAGGCATTCACAAACACATAAAAACACCTAGAAAACACCCTCAAAGGTGTCCAAAAGGTGACAAACAACTCACAACACAACACAAACACATGGGAAAGTGACAAGGAAAAAGAGGAGGACACACAGATATATGAGTATATGTAAGGAAACATCGATGCCATTACTGTGCAACTTGAGCCCTGCTCATTTTAGGCTTCCAATCTGGATAAATTGCCTGAGATTGCCACGTACGCCTTGGGGATCTTGTCGTGTCCTGCAGCCAGCGTTCTCTCGGAACCTGTCTTCAGTGCTGCTGGGGGTCTGCTGGCAGATAAGCACACACGTCTGTCCACTGACAATGTGGACATGGCTCTGAGAGGACTTTTCTTCCCCTGGGTCAGCCAGGGGACGGGAAAGGCACGCGTATTTTTGAGAGTGCTTCATGCAAAGCATCTTTTTCTTTTTCAAAAGGGGGGTCAACTGATGCCAGTCAAGTGGGGTGTGTGTGGCCCAATTAGTGGCAACGAGGGAGACTGTGGTTGGAGTCCCCTTGCTGTGTTTCTAAAAGAACCAAGATGAACAAGTCATGGCTCTCAGAGGACTTTTCTTCCCCTGGGTCAGCCAGGGGATGGGAAAGGCACGCGTATTTTTGAGAGTGCTTCATGCAAAGCATCTTTTTCATTTTGAAAAGGGGCATCAACTGATGTCAGTCAAGTGGGGTGTGTGTGGCCCAATTAGTGGCAATGAGGGAGACTGTGGTTGGAGTCCCCTCGCTGTGTTTCTAAAAGAACCAAGATGAACAAGTCATGGCTCTCAGAGGACTTGTCTTCCCCTGGGTCAGCCAGGGGACGGGAAAGGCACGCGTATTTTTGAGAGTGCTTCATGCAAAGCATCTTTTTCTTTTTCAAAAGGGGGGTCAACTGATGCCAGTCAAGTGGGGTGTGTGTGGCCCAATGAGTGTTAACAAGGGAGACTGTGGTTGGAGTCCCCTCGCTGTGTTTCTAAAAGAACCAAGATGAACAAGTCATGGCTCTCAGAGGACTTGTCTTCCCCTGGGTCAGCCAGGGGACGGGAAAGGCACGCGTATTTTTGAGAGTGCTTCATGCAAAGCATCTTTTTCATTTTGAAAAGGGGCATCAACTGATGTCAGTCAAGTGGGGTGTGTGTGGCCCAATTAGTGGCAACGAGGGAGACTATGGTTGGAGTCCCCTCGCTGTGTTTCTAAAAGAACCAAGATGAACAAGTCATGGCTCTCAGAGGACTTGTCTTCCCCTGGGTCAGCCAGGGGACGGGAAAGGCACGCGTATTTTTGAGAGTGCTTCATGCAAAGCATCTTTTTCTTTTTCAAAAGGGGGGTCAACTGATGTCAGTCAAGTGGGGTGTGTGTGGCCCAATTAGTGGCAACGAGGGAGACTGTGGTTGGAGTCCCCTCGCTGTGTTTCTAAAAGAACCAAGATGAACAAGTCATGGCTCTCAGAGGACTTGTCTTCCCCTGGGTCAGCCAGGGGACGGGAAAGGCACTCGTATTTTTTGAGAGTGCTTCATGCAAAGCATCTTTTTCTTTTTCAAAAGGGGGGTCAACTGATGTCAGTCAAGTGGGGTGTGTGTGGCCCAATTAGTGGCAACGAGGGAGACTGTGGTTGGAGTCCCCTCGCTGTGTTTCTAAAAGAACCAAGATGAACAAGTCATGGCTCTCAGAGGACTTGTCTTCCCCTGGGTCAGCCAGGGGACGGGAAAGGCACTCGTATTTTTGAGAGTGCTTCATGCAAAGCATCTTTTTCTTTTTCAAAAGGGGGGTCAACTGATGTCAGTCAAGTGGGGTGTGTGTGGCCCAATTAGTGGCAACGAGGGAGACTGTGGTTGGAGTCCCCTCGCTGTGTTTCTAAAAGAACCAAGATGAACAAGTCATGGCTCTCAGAGGACTTGTCTTCCCCTGGGTCAGCCAGGGGACGGGAAAGGCACGCGTATTTTTGAGAGTGCTTCATGCAAAGCATCTTTTTCTTTTTCAAAAGGGGGGTCAACTGATGCCAGTCAAGTGGGGTGTGTGTGGCCCAATTAGTGGCAACGAGGGAGACTGTAGTTGGAGTCCCCTCGCTGTGTTTTTCATGATTTTCGAAGGGCATGACATGCCTAAGAGGTTGAGTTTCATCATCTGCAACTTGTTGGCAACAGAAAGGCTGCCTTTACACCCTTTTGAGACCGAGGATTTTCGAGCCCTTTTGCCCATTGCAGTGCCCCAAGAGCCAATGGCCAGTCGTCACTCCTTCTCCAAGAAAGGCGTGCCCACGCTACCAAAGTAGGTCGCACACAACCTCACCGATTCCTTGAGAAACTTTGTGTGTGACAGGGTGCATTTCACCACAGATACCTGGACCAGTAAGCATGGACAGGGGAGTTACATGTTGCTGACTGGGCACTGGGTAACTATGGTGAGAGATGGAGAAGGGTTTGCTGTACAAGTCTTGCCGTCCCCACGACTTGTGTGTCAATCCTTCCTCTGTATGTACAAGTTCCTCCACTGCTTCTGCCTCCTCAACCTCGTGTGGGTCCTCCACCTCGGCCCAAACCCTGTGTGGTCAGTCCACCCTTCTTTGTAACTGCGTCCAAGAAATCCCACACACCTCCTTACTATGCTGGCAGCACAGCTCAAGGCCATCAGGTGGTCAAATGTTTACTTTGAAATGTAGGGGAAATGTGAGACACCGCTGAGGAATTGTGGACGGTTAGCTCTGGAGAGTGAGACCGAGTTTCATCAATGGTTGTCTCCACTCAACCAGCAGCCAGGGAAGGTCGGGTGCGACAATGATGCAAACCTGTCTGCGGCCCTTCGTCAGGGCAATGTGACACACGTACCTTGTATGGCTCACGTGTTGAATCTGATTCTCCAGCAATTTTTAAAATACCATCCCGGACTACATGGCCTTGTGCAGTGGGCACGCTGCTATGTGCTCACTTTCATCCTTCGCACCCAGCAGCTCAACAACTTTCATCGCTCCTGAAGTCTTAGGGTCTGGCGGTTAAACGCCGGAAATGCGATGTTCCGACACGCAGGAATTGGAATCTGCACATGTTGCAGCGTCTGTGGCAGCACCGCAGAGCCCTGCTGAAATACGGTATGATGTATACCCTGGGCTAACTTGATCCAGAGGTGGTGCAGATCACGCTGCTGGAGTGGTGTCAGATCAAGGACCTATGCACCCTTCTACACAGTTTACAAATGTCGACGAAAATGTTTAGCACTAGCGATGCCATTCTCAGCGTGACAATTCTGGTCATCTACAAGATGGAGCACACTGTATGCATTATTCGGAGTCAGGTGTTGGTCCAAGAGGAAGGGGAGGAAGTACAGGAGGAGTCATATGCAGAAGGGATAATAAGATGTAGAAGGTCCATACGTTGAGCGGCACCTAGGCGGCAGTCATGGTGGGGGATAGGGATTAACAAGGGCGCATAGTATCAGCAAAAATTGATGAGGAAGGTGCAGGAGCCCATGAAGAAATGGAGGACGAACTTGCGATGGGCATGGAAGACTCAGCAGATGAGTGAGAGCTTGCTCACATTTCGGTTGTGCGAGGTTGGGGGGAGAGGGCAGAGGAAGGAGGCACGATTCTCACCTCTCTTCCACCAACACACCAAGGACTTGGTCCTCCTGGATGCACAAGACACATGAGCGCCTTCTTGCTGCACTACCTACAACATGACCCTCGGATTGTACGAATTCGAAGTAATGCTAACTACTGGGTTGCCACACTGTTAGATCCCCGGTACAAGACAAAATTTGGCGAAATAATTCCTGCCATAGAAAGGGACGCACGTATACAGGAGTATCTGCAGAAGGTGGTACGCAATCTTAGATCTGCTTTTCCACTAAACACCAGTGCTGCACAGAGTGAATCTCAACGCTTTGTCATGGATAGGAGGAAATGGTCTTTTACTTGTCCACATCTGAGGGACCGAGGGATGGCTGCTGTACTGAGATGGCATTGAGTACGGTGTCCCTGCAGAGTTGCAATTTTGGTCATATACAAAATGAGTTGAAAAAGGACAGATGCTGGTGGAAAGGGGAACAGGTGTGTTGGAAAGGGGAAAAAAGTTTTTGTCCGTGGGTTTGGTGGTTAAGCAAAAGTAACATTTGCTGAAGAAACACCATCTGTTACGGTGGGACTGGCAGATTTGGATAAGGTGGTATATACTATGTTACCGCTATATAACGAAAATTAATAAGAAAAGAAAGAGAAAGGTATATATCCCCATCAGCAGTCAATGTCCACCGTGCTCCCAGATGGAAAAGGAGAGGTTGGCAACTGGAAGGTTAGGTGGAGGATACAGAGCTGTGTGGCTATGAAACTAATAGTAGCCTGAACCAAGTTAGACGCCACTCGGATCTGGAGACTGGGAGCCCTGTTAGCGTCACAGGGTCCACACGCCCACCCAGCCCAAGAACTCCCTGTTAACATCACAGGGGCCATTGAGTACGCTGACCGTGTGCATTGGGGCCACACCTGTGGACAGCAGGCGCATCAGCAGCAGCAGGCCTGTTAATGCCACTGGGCGGCACAAGCAGGACTTGTAGGACAGGAGCTGGTCTTAACCGTTCTGCGTTACCAACTGTGGTGGCGGCCTGCATCGACGCCCTATCCCTGCCTACCTCTGGCCTAAAGCCGCAATGGGTTCAACACATGGAGGTGTGCTCTGTCGGAGCATAATAGAAGACTGCGCACCTCCTTGTTGTCTTCAGCCCCTTTTATAACCTGGGTCCGCCCCAAACCAGGGTGGACCACAATGCACCTCCTGGAGACAAAAGCAGAGTGACACGTCATGAGTTGCATAACTAGCGTCCTATTTGGAACCGCAACCTCAATGATGACCTCATGGCTGTCATGAGTGACCCAAACACCTCAGCAGTCATCGTCTGACCATCAATAATGAGGTGACAAGTCATAGGGGCGGGCCTCTGCAAGCCATTTGGGAGTGGCCTGGCCACATCGTCAGGACACCTGATGCCCTGTCTAAAGGTCTAAATGGGCCCCCCACATCAGGGGCAGGGCCAAAGAGTTCATTACCGGACCTAGTCTCTGATGCAGTAAGTGCCTGAGCATGCTCAGTAGCATGAAATACAGTCCCTGAAAAAAGACTATCAGCTTTAGCATGGTGTCTAGGCACAACACAGGACTTAGACCCGGCACGGAGTGCAAGTACCTGTGCAAAGAGGCTTTTCGCACTAAGTGTGGGAGCATGCGCTGTAGCCCGAAATGAAGACTTAGCCTCAGGAATGGCACAGCCAGGCTGAGCATACTCACTAGGCGAAACACTGGAGTTAGGCTGCGGCTGGGGTAAATCGGCACACGCATGCGCACTAGCTGCCTCTCCACACTTAGACGTGGAGGATAAAGCAGCCAGCTGGACAACCCGAGGCACAGGCCTAAATGGCAGCTGATGCCTGGGCGCAACTGAAGCCGCAGCAGGCTGCTTGCGTTTAAGGCGGCACCGTTTTGTAACAACAAATACCATCCAAAAGAACAGGTGTACTTCTTCCCATGGATAATCTGATATGATCCCTTTTTTCATGGACAGGACCATCGCTAACAAATGTAGATGAGGCCAAAACAGCAGCTGCTTCAATGGATCTCAAGTGCTCCATAAAGTGGCCTCTCCTCCACCTCAAGTTCAAGATCCGAAATACTCCATTCCTCTGTGGTGTCAACCCAATGGCACTTGCTTCCTAACAGCTCTCAAGTTTCCACTAGCCCTGCTGAGTATGGGATAACAGAGATGGTTGAGTCTGCATAGCTGTTCAGTCACACTATAGCCTGGGAATCAGAGGTCTGCTCCAAAGCTGCAGTGAGTACAGACAAGGAAATTATTATTATTTTTATTATTATTGATTTATAGAGCACCATTGATTCTATGGTGCTGTACATGAGAAGGGGGTTACATACAGAATAAATATACAAGTAACTATAGACAGACTGGTACAGAGGGAAGAGGGACCTGCCCTTGCTGGATTACATTCTAAAGGTTTTTTGGGAGGAGACCGTAGGAGTGGTGTAGATTGAGCGTCAGGTACGTATGGTGGTGGTGTCATTGAAGGTTATAGTCATTTCTGAACAGATGAGTTTTCAGATTCAGTTTGAAGCTTGCGGGTGTAGCAGATAATCTGACGTGTTGAGGTAGTGAGTTCCATGAGACAGGGGAAATGATCTGCGCAGATAACCAGAAGCTTTATGAGTGGGATCCAGGCACCGATGAAGAAAGTGCTGAGCCTAATCTACACCATCATTTCCACAAAGTAAATCCTCCTGGTTGACACAATGGGGAACATGATGAGGAGCACAGATACCTGATTAAAACGACAACTTTACTATTCGGTCAGGGCAGGAAGAGGTTGTCTCGGAGGACTCAGGACGAGGGGAATGAAAACACACAGGGTGATTGATGAGGTTGGAGACCACACTTACTGTCAAACCAAAGTCAGCCAGTCGATGAGGTCAGCAGAGGAGGTGGAGGAGGATGCTACTGACGACGAGGTTACGTTGCGTCTTCCTGGCCAGAGACAAAGTACTGGAAGCACGTCAACAACTGAATCCTGGGCCACAACTTTACCTCTGAGCAGAAGTCGTGTTGGCTATGCAGGTCGCATGGGCTGTAAGCCTTGCCTAGCCTGTGAATTTTTGGACATCGCAAAGCATCACCCAAGTCATGGAATCTGTAAGATTTGTCAACAATCTGTAAGTAGAAGGCAAAAACCCACACCTTTGAGTACTTCCTCCATGAAGTATCACATGGATATGAATTGACAGCGTGAAGGTGTATTGCTCAGCTTTAGCAACTGTCAATGCAATATGCTTATTTGCCGTTCATTGCATGCATTGTTGCAGACTACACACAAGGGGCTGCTGTTTTTTTGGATCTGCCTTTGGTCACTATAGCAATATAAAATTGCTCTTCGGGTGTGGACTTGGAGATGCTGTCTATGAACAGAAGGAAAAGCTAAAGGTGTGTGTTACAGCAAGGAGCCACCGCAGAAACAGTTCGTTCAATTGTGAGGGGAGTTGGGTTGTACTTTGATGATGAGCACTGTAACGTCAGTGAGCAGCATCCTGTGCCACAGACCAACATTCTTACGGTGCTGTCTATACTGTTTACCGTGAGAGGAGCGTAAAGTCTGTATTTCTGGCAACTGGACATCACAGTACCCGGGTACGGTAGGCTGTGCCCAGACAATAATGCGGGCACGCAACACTTTGTTTTATTAGCAAAACACATATCTGTTCTGGGTAGGCCGACTATATAGACAATAAGACTTGCTGCCTCTGCACTGTCAAATTGTCACGTACAGTTTAAATCATAGAGGGACAGCGACACATGTTTGCATTGACTGTTGCTTCTCAAGATTTCCATGACTGTGTTGCAGAGCTGTGTGGTTTGCATTCACACTGTTATCATCTGCAATATCTGTGAGGCTTCAGCTAACAAGGGTATTCAAGGGGGGTAATGTGTTTTGTCTATGTTTAGGTAGATAACTTGGAAGCTCTTGTGATGCACCACTGGTAAGTCGTGTTCGCACACACACACACACACATACGCACGCACAAACACTCAATTACTGCTATGCAGAGGGATTAGCAGGTAGTAGGCAACAGAATAGATTGTTCAATTATTTCAATTGTATTCATGGTTCTTATTGTTTGTTTTGGTAAAGTTAAACAATCATTTATCAACCCAACTGCCTAGAGTACTTTTCCTGTTGCCTGGTTTTGCTGCATACTGGGGAGCCCACCCTGTACACGACTTAAAATGAAGCATAAGTCGCAATGTGAATTTCACTGTGCTACAATGCGGCCTAGCGTGACTGTGCAACCACCGCCTGCCCCATCAAGTGCATCTGCGTGCTCTTCATCTTCTGTGACTGTGGGGACAGCAGTCACACATGATTTTTCAAACTGAACTTCCACCCCCATACCCGTAACAGGGAGTGTGATTGGCAGGTCATAACTTGTTTTGGAAGTGGAAACAGATGGTATTGTTAAGCTGTCAGACATCGAGAGAACCACCATTGGATGCAGGCTACATTATATTCACTTTAGTTTTACCCAAGTCCAATTACTATACACACTTCAGTTACACTGAACCAACACTACTTGGTACCGTTTTACTGGCCAAGAAAGAAGTGAATCAATATGATTTTCCATCAATTATTTATTTTATTATCAATAAATTCAAACCATTATAATATCAAACAAGAGAGCCGCCAGGGGGACACATGGTTCCAGAATATGGATAAATAAACATCCTGCTCATTATGACACTGTACAATATCCGCACTATGTATAAGGATATCAATATTAAATATCAAATATCATCACCTATTCTGTTATCGTACTGTGTTCCAGACTATAGGTACATAAACATCCTACTCATTATGACTGTACAACATCCATGTATAGAAATATCAATATTAAATATTAAATCATACCATCACCCATTCTGCTACCATGCTGTGTCACACATCACGGGACATAAGGTCTATTTATTATTGTTACTACTAAGGGTAGTGGATATAGCTACCAATACCAGGAGGGTATATACCCCTTATCCAATATTCCACCAAATTTACCTAGGCCCCTATGGGTATTCCCATCATGTGAAAAACACGCCTGGCAGCAGAAAAGGTTTCATCCGATCCAATAGGTATAACACAGCACCAATCACTGAATATAGACTGCAAACAGTTGTTATTATAGAAAAATAAACATCCTACTTATTATGACACTGTACAGTATCCATACCATGTGTAGGAATATCAATATTAAATATTAGATCATACCATCACCCATTCTGTTACCATGCTGTGTCACACATCACGGGAAATAAGGTCTATTTATTATTACTACTAAGGGCAGTGGATGTAGGTTCAAATTCCGGATGGGTATATGAACCCCTTATCCAATATTCCACCACATTTTCTTAAGCCCTTATGGGTATTCCCAACATGTGAAACACGCCCGGCAACAGAAGAGGTTTCATCTAATCCAATAGGTATAACACAGCACCAATCCTTAAACATAGATTACAAACAATTGTTACCATCAAAAGCAGCGTTTACTTACATTAAACGGTATATTATCTGGCCATGTGCCCCTCCACCCTTAACGCACGTTTCGCCTCACGCTTTGTCAAAAGAGGACGCCCTCTTTTGACAAAGCGTGAGGCGAAACGTGCGTTAAGGGTGGAGGGGCACATGGCCAGATAATATACCGTTTAATGTAAGTAAACGCTGCTTTTGATGGTAACAATTGTTTGTAATCTATGTTTAAGGATTGGTGCTGTGTTATACCTATTGGATTAGATGAAACCTCTTCTGTTGCCGGGCGTGTTTCACATGTTGGGAATACCCATAAGGGCTTAAGAAAATGTGGTGGAATATTGGATAAGGGGTTCATATACCCATCCGGAATTTGAACCTACATCCACTGCCCTTAGTAGTAATAATAAATAGACCTTATTTCCCGTGATGTGTGACACAGCATGGTAACAGAATGGGTGATGGTATGATCTAATATTTAATATTGATATTCCTACACATGGTATGGATACTGTACAGTGTCATAATAAGTAGGATGTTTATTTTTCTATAATAACAACTGTTTGCAGTCTATATTCAGTGATTGGTGCTGTGTTATACCTATTGGATCGGATGAAACCTTTTCTGCTGCCAGGCGTGTTTTTCACATGATGGGAATACCCATAGGGGCCTAGGTAAATTTGGTGGAATATTGGATAAGGGGTATATACCCTCCTGGTATTGGTAGCTATATCCACTACCCTTAGTAGTAACAATAATAAATAGACCTTATGTCCCGTGATGTGTGACACAGCATGGTAGCAGAATGGGTGATGGTATGATTTAATATTTAATATTGATATTTCTATACATGGATGTTGTACAGTCATAATGAGTAGGATGTTTATGTACCTATAGTCTGGAACACAGTACGATAACAGAATAGGTGATGATATTTGATATTTAATATTGATATCCTTATACATAGTGCGGATATTGTACAGTGTCATAATGAGCAGGATGTTTATTTATCCATATTCTGGAACCATGTGTCCCCCTGGCGGCTCTCTTGTTTGATATTATAATGGTTTGAATTTATTGATAATAAAATAAATAATTGATGGAAAATCATATTGATTCACTTCTTTCTTGGCCAGTAAAACGGTACCAAGTAGTGTTGGTACATTATATTCACGCCTAAAAACAAAAAAGTGAGCCGGAGTATGAGATGGTATACATGGAACTTGTGAGACCATGTTCACACTGGCCATGAGACAAAGAGAAACCAAGGAAAAAAAAAATGAAAAAAAAAAAAAATGTGAAAACATACCCTGCTGTAACTAAATAAAAGCATAGTGCATATAAACATAGGGTACTTAGTAAACACTGTTTTTGATCAAAAAAAGCATAAAGCTATCCCACCAAACGTCAAGGTGTACCCAGTTGGGATAGTACCTACACTCTCTAATATTAAAACCTTACCATGGGTCTAAAATAGGCCTCAATGTGGCTAAGGGCTGAGGGCGACCGGGTCCCAACAGGACACACACAGTCAGGGGGATTCACAGAATGAAATGTCCAGCTCGCTGAGAAGGGGGCCACTCCCTGTTTGTACTGAATACAAAAAAACTACATAAAAACAAAAAAGTGAGCTGGAGTATGAGATGGTATACATGGAACTTGTGAGACCATGTTCACACTGGCCATGAGACAAAGAGAAACCAAGGAAAAAAAAATGTGAAAACATACCCTGCTGTAACTAAATAAAAGCATAGTGCATATAAACATAGGGTACTTAGTAAACACTGTTTTTGATCAAAAAAAGCATAAAGCTATCCCACCAAACGTCAAGGTGTACCCAGTTGGGATAGTACCTACACTCTCTAATATTAAAACCTTACCATGGGTCTAAAATAGGCCTCAATGTGGCTAAGGGCTGAGAGCGACCGGGTCCCAACAGGACACACACAGTCAGGGGGATTCACAGAATGAAATGTCCAGCTCGCTGAGAAGGGGGCCACTCCCTGTTTGTACTGAATACAAAAAAACTACATAAAAACAAAAAAGTGAGCCGGAGTATGAGATGGTATACATGGAACTTGTGAGACCATGTTCACACTGGCCATGAGACAAAGAGAAACCAAGGAAAAAAAAATGTGAAAACATACCCTGCTGTAACTAAATAAAAGCATAGTGCATATAAACATAGGGTACTTAGTAAACACTGTTTTTGATCAAAAAAAGCATAAAGCTATCCCACCAAACGTCAAGGTGTACCCAGTTGGGATAGTACCTACACTCTCTAATATTAAAACCTTACCATGGGTCTAAAATAGGCCTTAATGTGGCTAAGGGCTGAGAGCGACCGGGTCCCAACAGGACACACACAGTCAGGGGGATTCACAGAATGAAATGTCCAGCTCGCTGAGAAGGGGGCCACTCCCTGTTTGTACTGAATACAAAAAAACTACATAAACACAAAAAGTGAGCCGGAGTATGAGATGGTATACATGGAACTTGTGAGACCATGTTCACACTGGCCATGAGACAAAGAGAAACCAAGGAAAAAAAAATGTGAAAACATACCCTGCTGTAACTAAATAAAAGCATAGTGCATATAAACATAGGGTACTTAGTAAACACTGTTTTTGATCAAAAAAAGCATAAAGCTATCCCACCAAACGTCAAGGTGTACCCAGTTGGGATAGTACCTACACTCTCTAATATTAAAACGTTACCATGGGTCTAAAATAGGCCTCAATGTGGCTAAGGGCTGAGAGCGACCGGGTCCCAACAGGACACACACAGTCAGGGGGATTCACAGAATGAAATGTCCAGCTCGCTGAGAAGGGGGCCACTCCCTGTTTGTACTGAATACAAAAAAACTGCTTTTTTTGATCAAAAACAGTGTTTACTAAGTACCCTATGTTTATATGCACTATGCTTTTATTTAGTTACAGCAGGGTATGTTTTCACATTTTTTTTTCCTTGGTTTCTCATTATATCCACGCCTGCACCTTCGTCACAGATTGGCTGGACTACCTGCAGTTAATAATTGCGTTCTAGAAATGGAAAGGAGTGTAAAAAGCACATGTGTTGTACCTTGCTTGGCAGCAAAGGAACACTAACTTAGTATTCAAGACAATTTTAGGATGGCAGAAAAAAAATCAGCTCTTAATTAAATAGCGTGGCAAAAGTGGACAGGTGGGTACAGTGGCCATGTTCTGTGGGTACCAGGACAGTAAAGGAAGCCTCACTTTCTATCCCTCGTAATGATCAAATGCAGCAAGGAATTCCCTGAGTTTGCTATAAAATTAGTGTAGCAAAATGTGCATGAGGGTAGAATGCAGAGGTGCTTGAGATTGCTTGGCACAAGTGGCACAATAATGGAGTACAACAGCCACTTTTTGGAGGCCACTAAGTTTCAGCTCTGTTTGCTAGTATAATAGCTTAGTAAAAGTGTGCAGGAGGGTGTAATGCAGAGGTGCTGGAAATAGCTTGGCACCAGTGGGACACTAATGAAGTCCAACAGCCACTTTTAGGATGCCACTAAGTTTCCTCAGTGTTTGCTATTATAATGGCTTAGTAACAATGAGTTTGAGGGTGCAATGCAGAGGTGCTGGAAATTGCTTGCCACCAGTGGGGCACAAATGGAGTACAACAGCCACTTCTATGATGCCACTAAATGGCAGTATTTTTTGCTATCATTATAGCTTATTAAAAACAGAGCAGGAGGGTGTCCTGCACAGGTGCTAGAAATAGCTTGGCACCAGTGGGACAATAATGGAATACAACATCTAGTTCTATGATGCCACTAAATGGCAGTATTTTTTGCTATCATTATAGCTTATTAAAAACAGAGCAGGAGGGTGTCCTGCACAGGTGCTAGAAATAGCTTGGCACCAGTGGGACAATAATGGAATACAACATCCAGTTCTATGATGCCACTAAATGGCAGTATTTTTTGCTATCATTATAGCTTATTAAAAACAGAGCAGGAGGGTGTCCTGCACAGGTGCTGCACATAGATTTGCACCAGTGGGGCACTAATGGAGTACAACAGCCACTTCTTGTATGCCACTAAGTTTACTCAATTTTTGGTATTATAATGTCTTAGTAAGTAACAATGAGTTTGAGTGTGCAATGCAGGCAGACGTGCTGCAAATATCTTTGCGCTAGTGGGACTATACAGAAGTCCAACAGCCATGTTTAGGATGCCACTAGGTTCACTCAGTGTTTGCTAGTATAATGGCTTAGTTATAATGAGTTTGAGTGTGCAATGCAGGCAGACGTGCTGCAAATATCTGTGCACTACTGGGACTATACAGAAGTCCAACAGCCACGTTTAGGATGCCACTAGGTTCACTCAGTGTTTGCTAGTATAATGGCTTAGTAACAATGAGTTTCAGTGTGCAAAGAGCAGGAGGGTACAGTGGCAGGGTTGTGGGTCTCTGGGTAGAGGAAAGGAAGCCTGCCTTTCTATCCCTCCTAATGGGGAAATGCAGCGAGGAAATCCCTGACCTTAGCTACACAGACGCTGTCATCTTCTGTAGCTGTTAAACTCTGTTTTCAGGACCTGTCACCTATGGCTCTGACCCTGCCGGTATGAGCCCTTAAAAGGACTGATAGAAAGTGCTATCCCTAAGCTGTCCAGCGCTGTGTATGGAGCGTAATACAGCTGTATCGGCGATAGGAGCTGTGCCAGTGATGTCTGACACCAAGGACGCAGAAGGCAGATAATGGCGTGCTGGAGGAAAATGTCCGGTTTTATAATGCAGGGACATGTGACATGGACATCCTATCACACATGCCGTTGCTTCTCTGGCTAAAAGTCCACTTAGTTGTGTGTGTGTCTGGGATTGGCTGACATGCTGGCCATCCCCACTACACGCGCGCGCTTAGGGAAGGAATACAAGGAAAAAAAAAAAAAAATGGCGATCGCCATTATCTATACAGCAGTGATCTGAATGCGCTGTTCCCGCACACTATACACTGAAATTTCATAATAGTGTGAGTCACAGAGTGACTTACACTATTACAGCGGAAAGCCAGCTAGGAATTAGCTGGTTTTTTTGCTGCTAGAACCGTTCTCGAACGTATCTAGAACTATCGAGCTTTTAGCAAAAAGCTTGAGTTCTAGTTCGATCTAGAACAGCCCCCAAAATCACTCGAGCCGCGAACTGGAGAACCACGAACCACGAACCGCGCTCAACTCTACCAAGGACTGTAAGTACCTGGGCCTTCTGAAGCCAGCTAGGATAAAGCATGAGAAAGTTTAACATATGTTCAGATAACACACTAAAGAGGGTGAAAATACTAAAGATTATATGAAATGGTGGCAACACCATCAAAGCCATACCTGTTCAGAACCCATCATAAGTTACATTGTGGGGATAATCAAATGGACTCCTGCTTGTTTGGACAATCACGACCAAAAACTATTCAATATTCACTATATTTTATAATCTAGTACTGACGTTGACTATCTGCCAAGAAAAACTGGTGACAGAGGACTACTGCAAGTCAGACACACAGTCGATGAAGGAAAAACATGCAATCATGGACTATATCAAGAACAGCAAGGAAAGTGCACTGATTGAAGCAAAAAAAAAAAAAATTGTGAAAGTCCAACAGACAAAACAAGAGACTCGGAAAGGTATAATCATAACAAAAATTGAGAACTGAATGAAACTTTGAAGAAAGAAATCAAGGGGCTAATAATAGCTGCATACAAACAGGCCATTCGAACAAATGCAACAAAATCCAAGATTGAAAAGTCTGATGATGCCAAGTGCAAACTATGCAACAATTCAGACAAAACAGTTGTGAGACTGTGACCGGGGTTATCTATGACGGCCGGTATGTCTCGCCCAGGTTGTGCTCACTCCATGATAGAAAGTAAATCCACTATAGGGTTAATGCTGTTTCCCTACAGACTGAAGGAAGGGTTAAATAGATTCAGGAACAAGGGCAGGTGTGCCGGGTGTGAGGGAGTGAACAGAACTCCCTGAGTTCTCTGCTGGAGAGGCACATGTATTGTGTTATGGACTTTTGTTTGAAGATTAAAACCGTGTGCTGTGAACCTTAATGCCTGGATCCCGTGTCTTCTGCTGCGCAGCCGACCGTGCTACCTCACATATGGTGGAGAATCGGCGGGCATCACAGCCGGTGAGGTGTAGCATCCATCCCTGGTGACCCAGCTGCGCATGTCCTGGATTCGAGCGGCTATACTACAGCCCAAACCCGGCGACGCCATGGAGGACATACTAAAGCATTTGGCTCAGGCTAATGCACAGCAACAACAGACCAATGCACACCTGCTCCAATCCTTGCAAGTGCAGGAAAAAAAATTCCAAGAACAGATGGATCAGGCCAATGCACGTCAGCAGCAAGCCTTGCAATTGCAGGAAAAAAGGCACCAAGAACAGATGGTTCTCCTGGCCAAGTCGATCCGTGCCGGACCGGCAGCAACAACCCCGGGACCGGGTGATGACGGCAGCGTCCGGAAAGCGGTGAGACAAGCGTTGCAAAAGATGACCCCGGGGGACGATGTGGAAGCGTTCCTGGCGGTGTTTGAGCGGGTGGCCGAGCGGGAAAAGCTGCCGACCCCCCAGTGGGCTGAGGTATTGTCGCCCTATCTGACGGGGGAACCCCAAAAAGCGTACCTGGACCTCTGTACCGAGGACGCCATTGACTATGTGACCCTAAAAGCCGAAATACTGGCACGGTTGGGGGTGAATACCTATGTACGGGCTCAGCGGGTAAATCAGTGGTTCTATGAGGAAGCCAAACCCGTACGCTCCCAGGCCTATGACTTGTTGCATCTTGTAAAAAAATGGTTGCAGCCTGACACTCTGAGCCCGGCGCAGATGGTGGAAAGGGTAGTAGTGGATCGTTTTGTGCGCACTTTACCCGTCACCGTTCAACGGTGGGTAGGACAGGGTGACCCGAGTACCCTGGACCAGTTAGTGTCCCTGGTAGAGCGGCATGTGGCTACGCAGGACTTGATACGGGACACTGAGACTTTGCGTACCGCCCGTCGGTCCGGCCCCTCCAAGCCTAGGGCCAAGGACCCACCGCCGACAACGGTGCAGGAGTCCCCTACCGTCCCGCCTGAGGCCGCGGCCGCCAATCCTGAGGTCCGGAAGGTTCTGTACCCTAAACGACAACCCGTCAAGGGTGTTTCCGTCCCCATTAGATGTTGGCGGTGCCAGCGGGTGGGACATATGGAAGCCCAGTGTCCACTCACCACGGAGCCCATGGATTGTGGGGTTACCCGGCGGGGTTCAATGTATGCTCAGGTGGTGTGTACCGCTGACCTGGTCTCCCCAGAGACGGTGCCCCACTTGTGCCAAATACAGGTGAATGGATGTCCGGTTACAGGATTGTTGGATTCCGGAAGCTTAGTGACCCTTGTGCGATCCACCTTGAGGGCTAAAGTAAAGGCCACAGGACGTACCGTGGGGGTGGTTTGCATACATGGGGACCGCCGAGACTATCCCACGGGGATTGTCACCATCACAGCACCTTGCGGTCAGGTGCAACATGAGGTGGGACTTCTTAACACTCTTCCTTATGACGTGATCCTAGGAAGGGATCTGCCCTATTTTTGGACTTTATGGAAGGGACCCCCTAAGTCTCCTCAGATATTGGTCAGTCCGGGACCTGAGCCCTACAATCCTGAATCCGGGACACCTGCCGTAGGGGTCCCCATGATAGGGACAGAATGTGAACCCGATAGGTCGCCCCTAGAGGTATTGGCAGGAGAGGCTGAGACGGTCGAACCTATCCCGGAGTTGGAGGCGTCCCCAGATACGTTTGGGACTGCCCAACTCCAGGACCCTACATTAATACATGCCCGGAGTCGGGTGACAGTAATTGACGGGGTGGCACAGCTGCCCGGTGCCCAGGTAAGGTACCCCCATTTCGCTCTTAAGCAGGATTTACTCTACCGGGTAGATGAAATACGGGGCGTGGGGGTAGAGCAGTTGGTGGTGCCCCAGCCGCATCGTCGGCGGGTCCTCGACTTGGCTCATAAACACCTGATGAGTGGCCACCTGGGGGTCAAGAAAACGCAGGAGCGAATATTGCAAAGGTTCTATTGGCCCGGAGTCTTTGGGGAGGTAAAACGGTTCTGCGAAACCTGCCCGGAGTGTCAGCTTACCGCACCCCTGACCCATTTTCGCAGTCCGTTGGTACCGTTACCCATTATAGAAGTCCCTTTTGAACGGATAGGGATGGATCTGGTGGGGCCCCTCGTAAAGTCCGCTCGAGGGCACCAACACATCCTAGTGATCGTTGACTATGCCACCCGGTATCCCGAGGCGATACCTCTCAGACATACTGCAGCAAAGCTTATAGCTCGGGAGTTGTTTGCTGTGTTCTGCCGGGTGGGGTTGCCCAAGGAGATCCTTACGGATCAGGGGACCCCATTCATGTCTAAAGTGACCAAAGAGCTATGCCGGCTACTCCAGATCAAGCAGTTGCGTACATCTGTGTATCATCCTCAAACGGACGGTTTAGTGGAGCGTTTCAATAAAACCCTGAAAACCATGCTAAAAAGGGTGATTTCAAAAGACGGGAAAGACTGGGATATGATGCTTCCCTATTTGATGTTTGCCATCCGTGAGGTGCCACAGGCATCCACGGGGTTTTCGCCTTTTGAGTTGTTATACGGGCGACATCCCCGGGGATTGTTGGACCTGGCAAAGGAAACATGGGAGCAGGAGCCCACCCCCCATAAAAGTGTGATTGAACACATTTTGGGTATGCAGAACCGCATAAGCGCGGTCATGCCAATTGTGAAGGAGCATTTACAGGAGGCTCAGGCCGCGCAAAGCGACCGCTACAATAGACAAGCCACCGTGCGGACCTTTAAACCCGGGGATCGGGTGTTGGTATTAATTCCCACGGCGGAGAGTAAATTCCTGGCTCAGTGGCAAGGCCCCTACGAGATAAAGGAAAGAGTCGGGGTGGTTAACTATAAAGTATTGCAGCCCGGTAGGCGGAAACCTGAACAAATATACCATGTCAACCTATTAAAACCCTGGCAGGAACGGGAAAACCTGATGGCTGTTTTTTCCCCATCTCCCTCCTCTTCGGGTCCTTCACCTCCGGCTCCAGCGACCTCCGGAGAGGACGAACCGGAAGTAAGGATTGGAGAAGCCCTCACCAAGACTCAGAGGCGAGAGGCCAGACGGTTGGTTCAGCAGAACCCCGATGTCTTCTCCGAGCTGCCCGGTAGGACCAGTCTGATACGACATGATATTGTCACCGAGCCCCACCTGAAGGTACGCCTGAAGTCATACCGGGTACCGGAGGCTCGACGACAAGCCATATCGGAGGAAGTAAAGACAATGTTACGCCTGGGGGTCATCGAAAAATCCCGGAGTGAATGGGCTAGTCCGATCGTCCTAATACCAAAACCCGATGGCTCCTTAAGGTTCTGCAATGACTTTAGGAGATTGAACGAAATATCCAAGTTCGATCTCTACCCCATGCCCAGAGTGGATGAGCTGATTGATAGGCTGGGACAGGCGCGGTATTTTACCACGCTCGACCTGACCAAGGGGTACTGGCAGGTGCCACTGACAGAGTCCGCCAAGGAGAAAACCGCTTTTGTTACGCCGGAGGGTCTCTTCCACTATGTTGTCTTGCCTTTTGGGTTACATGGAGCTCCAGCCACGTTCCAGAGGTTGATGGACTTAGTGCTGGAACCCCACCAGGCGTATGCATCAGCGTACCTGGATGACATCATTATTTACAGCTCCGATTGGCAGACCCACTTGGAACAGGTACAAGCGGTGGTGGACGCGCTTCGAACAGCCGGATTGACAGCCAATCCCAAGAAATGTGCATTGGGACTCACGGAAGCCCGCTACTTGGGCTACGTGATAGGCCAAGGAGTGATTAAGCCCCAAATTAACAAAGTTGAGGCGATCCAGAAGTGGCCTAGACCCCTGACCACGAAGCAGGTTAGGGCCTTCCTGGGTATCGTGGGGTACTACAGGAGGTTTGTAAAGGATTTTGCGGGACTATCAGCCCCCTTGACGGACCTTCTCAAAGGCAAGAAGTCCGTCATGGTGCGCTGGACTCCGCAGGCCGAGGACTCCTTCCGGGCCCTGAAGGAGGTCCTGTGCGGACAGCCCGTTCTGGTCAACCCTGATTTCCGGAAGGAGTTCATTGTACAGACTGACGCCTCGGAGGTCGGCCTGGGGGCAATACTGTCTCAGGTGGTTCAGGGGGAGGAACACCCCGTCACCTTCTTGAGTAGGAAGCTCACCCCTCCCGAGCGGAATTATAGCGTAGTGGAGAAGGAGTGCCTGGCGATCAAGTGGGCCTTGGAGTCCCTACGCTATTACCTGCTGGGACGGCAGTTTCGCTTGGTGACGGATCACTCTCCACTGGTCTGGATGAGGTCCGCCAAGGAACGGAATGCCCGGGTTACCCGGTGGTTCCTTTCTCTGCAGAACTTCCGGTTTACGGTTGAACACCGGGCCGGTAGGTTGCAGGGCAACGCCGATGCCTTGTCCCGCGGCCCGTGTTTGATGGCTGGAGTTCAACCCCGCACGCTTGAACTGAGGGGGGGGGTATGTGAGACTGTGACCGGGGTTATCTATGACGGCCGGTATGTCTCGCCCAGGTTGTGCTCACTCCATGATAGAAAGTAAATCCACTATAGGGTTAATGCTGTTTCCCTACAGACTGAAGGAAGGGTTAAATAGATTCAGGAACAAGGGCAGGTGTGCCGGGTGTGAGGGAGTGAACAGAACTCCCTGAGTTCTCTGCTGGAGAGGCACATGTATTGTGTTATGGACTTTTGTTTGAAGATTAAAACCGTGTGCTGTGAACCTTAATGCCTGGATCCCGTGTCTTCTGCTGCGCAGCCGACCGTGCTACCTCACACAGTAGAGCATATACCTAGTTCATGAAATAAAAAAATTGCATTGACTGACTACAATCAGTGATATAATAATGTGACAAAAATGATTCATTAGAATAATTGGCAAAAATTACCAGCTGCCTAGCAGCTGCCAAGCAGTAGTTGGAAAAAGTGGTTGAAAATGTGCCTTTGAAGAAATTGTGGAACTTTCGCATACAAATAGTCAAAGTATTACCCTACAACATGCTCAACTTAACTATAATTGAGAAAAAGAGGATGTGAATTGCTGACATAGTAATACCTAGAGATAGTTGGATAGAGGAAAAAGAAATTTAAAGAAGCTGAAAAATATACAGAATTGCAAATCCAAATTCAAAGACTATCGCCCAAATCAGAATTTGAATTAGGTGCCATTTCCAAAAACGTTGGGAAGCATTTACAACAACTCAATTTAGACAAAATCACAATCAATCAACTGCAAATAGCAGCTTTACTTGGATCTGTGCACATCCTATGCCAATGCATTACAATATCTTAGGTTCTTGATAAGAATTCTGTCATGGCCCTGACTTGCTGTGTGGCTCCTGTGCTGGGGACTTCTGTTGTGTCCTCCTGCATGTGGTCATCTTGCTATTGTTTATCCTGTGTCGGGCCGTTCCCTGCATTTGGTTGGTTACTGGCTGTGGGAGGGGTTTGCTTTCTTGCGCCACTTCCGAGTGCTTGCTCTGCTTTATCTTGGAGCGTCCGTGCCCAGGGCAGCGCCAGTCATATTCTCTGGATAACTTATGGTAAGCTCCCTGCTTCTGGTTTTTGCTATTCACCTTGGCTCTTGACCCCGCACTGACCCCTGACTTGAATCCACCTGCTCCTTCTGACTTTCCGTTCCCATCTGGCTTCCGACTTTGGCGTTCCCTCCCTTTTGTCTGCCCCCTATATTTGCACTGTCTTTCCTGGTTACCTGAACTCCGGCTTGTTACACGACTTCGCTCCCGTATGCTCCCTGTGCATCGGCGCGTCCTCTCGGCTCTGACCTTGGCCTGCCTGACTACCCTCACTCTAGTATCTCCAGCGCCATCTTGTGTAGTTACAGGATATTGCACCCCTCAGTTTGAACTCACTCCACTCTGGTAGGGACGTTACAAATCCAATATGTAATAAAGGCCAACAACAGCTAGTGATCTGGTAGTTGCCATTTGTAAAATAATAATAATAATATTAATAATAATAATCACATTACAAATAACAGTGATAAAAGAAACTATGTGCCTTAATAATTATTCTACATTTAAAAAATGAACCTTAAGTCTTTATCTTCATAAAATCTTAATGTCTTCTTTTTGCATTTATTGCAGGGCAAAGAGCATATCGGCGACTGGAAAAATGCAGCGTCATCAGTGGGAGAAGCAAACTTCCTAATTGTCAGTGAATTTTCCCTGCCGATGATGTGATGTCCCTCCAATCAGTGATGAGGTGTATGAGTGACCATTATATACCCTGAGATATAATAAATTACACTACTTCTGATTCTCACCATGAAACGGCCAGTGTTAGAGTAACTAAAGGGTACTTTACACACAACGATATCGCTAACGATATATCGTCGGGGTCACGGCGTTCGTGACGCACATCCGGTGCTGTTAGCGATATCGTTGTGTGTGACTAAAAGGAGCAACGATCAACGATCGCAAAAACGTCAAAAATCGTTGATCGTTGACATGTCGCTCCTTTTCATAATATCGTTGGTGGTGCATGCCGCTGGTTGTTCGTCGTTTCTGCAGCACCACACATCGTTGTGTGTGACACCGCAGGAACGAGGAACATCATCCTACCTGCGTCCACCGGAAAGGAGGAAGGAAGGAAGTGGGCGGCATGTTCCGGCCTCTCATCTCCTCCCCTCCTCTTTTATTGGGCGCCTGTTTTGTGATGCCGTTGTGACGTTGCTGTGGCACCGAACGCACCTCCCCCTTGAAGGAGGAATTGTTCGGCAGCAACAGCGACGTCGCTGAACAGGTATGTGCGTGTGACGCTGCCGTATTGATATTGTTCGCTATAGCAGCGATCAACACATATTGCACGACCGATGGGGATGGGTGCTATCGCTCATGACATCGCTAGCAATCGCTAGCAATTTTGCAGCGTGTAAAGCACCCTTAAGACTCACAAATATGGAGTTGATGGACTTATCAGAATGTTTGAGGAGTCTAGTATTCTCCTGAGATGTCCCCTTTTATTGAGACTAAAAAGAATGAAGAATGCAGTTTTCAACCAGAAAAACGGATCAGCAGCAGGATTTACAGACTTTTAGCTATTCAGAGAGCTTTTCCTTCTGATCAGGTTACAACCCTCTGCTTAGCGATGAGCTGAATGTCTAGCGCTGAATGTTTGAAAATAGAAAATAATGAGATATTGTGGAATCTTTCCGAAATCACAGGATCTTGCAAGATAGAATCTTAACCTAGATCAAAATATAAAAAGTTCCCACCCAGTTGTCAATCCGTTCATCTAACAGTGCTATTGTCATAAAAGGTGCCAAAATTGAAGAGGATCATAACAGGAACGGAAAGCTATAGAAGCAGAAGAATATGAGGATTTAAGATAACATGCAGAGTTTAATTCTATGAGATAGGTCTTCTTTAAAGAAGAGAAGAATCAGGCCTCAGACCACCAAACTACTTGGAAATATTTAACTATTTTTCTGCATTGTTTAAAAGTTGCTGGCAATGAAAAGCAAGTTTTTGTTACTGTTGTGCTGCTTTTATAGCCAGTATCTTATCTCACCTTGCCAGAGCCACCTGAATAAAAGATTCTTTTTATTTTTTTCAGTGCAAATAAACAGAGAATGAAACTAGTCCATGAAATTATTTATACCGCAATATTTTATCCTCAGAAACAGAAAATTAAATAAAAATATGTTCTTCCTTTTAAATGAAAGTCCTCTTTGGCAATATTATTTTCCCTTATAATGTCCAGCTAGGAATACAAATAAGATTTTAGTTTTTAGGGACATTGTAATTGAGACTATATACTAAGTGATTGGGCTTACTGGCCTGGTGAACAGCAAGAAATAATGTTTCTTATTTATTTTACTAAAACACAAAGTGGAAAAAGGCAATTTAGCCATACAAGATAACAACAAGGAGCCATGTCAGATCTAGAAATTCCATTACAGGAGACCTTGGATGCTTGGTTCATAAGATCAGGCTTCACCCATGGGTCTCTTGACCTAAGCTAACTGCCTCTTTAAGACAGTTAGCTCATGTAAGAAGACATATGTTTAGGAGGGACTGCTCTTACTTATACATTTGGGTGGTCCCTCCCTCATTGAGACTCAGATAGTGGAACACATATTCCATAGCAATTTACAATGTGCCCATTGTAGCATTGAGCTTTATCCTCCTCCACCTCCTCCTGCTCCATGTCATTTTGTGGCCCTAAATTAAAATTTTCAGAGGGCCTGCAATAGTTAGGAAACCTGAGTTTGGGGAGGGCCCTGAGGTGGCCCAGTAACATACGTTTGTGAGAGATTGTTTTTACTTATACATTTGGGTGGTCCCTCCTGCATTGAGACTCAGATAGCTGAATACATATTCCATAACAGTTTATAATGCGCCCATTATAGCATTGGGCTTTACCCTCCTCCTCCTCCATGTCCTTCTGTGGCCCTCAATTCATTTTTTCAGAGGGCCTGCAGGTGTCAGGAAACCTGAGTTTGGTGAGCACACCGAGGTAACCAAGTAACATACACGTTTGGGATGGACTGCTTTTACTTATATATTTGGGCAGTCCCTCCCTCACTGAGACTCAGATAGTGGAATACATATTCCATAGCAGTTTACAATGCACCCATTGTAGCGTTGGGCTTTACCCCCCCTCCTCCTCCTCCACGTCAATCTGAAACTCTCAATCCAAGTTTTCCGAGGGCCTGCAGGTGTCAGGAAAAATGAATCTAGTGAGCACCCAGAGGAGGCCTGGCCCAGTAACATATGTTTAGGAGGGACTGCTCTTACTTATACATTTGGGCGGTCCCTCCTTCATTGAGACTCAGTGCAATACATATTCCATAGCAGTTTACAATGTGCCCATTGTAGGAGGTCACAGCTTGGCTTGTGCTGTGCACATCAGCCACATTAATAAATTGCTAATGGGCTTGCCAAATACAAAGCAGTACTACAAACATTTTGTGCTGCTTGATACACTAAATGCTCCGGTCATATTTCCCCAATATTTTGGGGTTCAAACTCTTGTCTTGTGACATCAACATCAACTACATTAATACAGTTTTAGTGGGCTTGCCAAATATGAAGCAGTACTACTACCATTTTGGGCTGCCTGGTACAAAGTGCTCACTGGTACTTTCTCCACGATATTTTTGGTGTCAAAGTTTGGCTTGGGCCATTAACATCTGCAAATATGTCACCAAAACCCAAAATTACAAAAAATAGTTGTTAATGGACAGGGATGTGGGCGTGGTGTTGTCAGTGGTGGACAACAAGGCATTGAGTCTGTGTCAGGTCAGAATTAGCTTGATGCATCCACTATGTTCCTTGCCAAAATTCCCGGCCTGGAACATAAATGTGTGTGGAAGCAAGAAGAGCTAGAGAAGATTCTGTCTTGGATGGCACACAAGGCCTCTTCACATTTCTCAAGCTGCAACAAATCTTCCACAACCACACAGTCTACTGTGGATACACAGAAGGATGGCCCATCCAATCCTTAACCTCGTTTTCCTTCCTCCCCCCATCATCAGTCACAGGAGACATATGACCCCAAGCTTGGCCATTCTGAGGATCTGTTTTGTATGTATCCTTTGGTTGGCTCTGGCCTCTTACATTGCAGCATTGAAGAGGGATGTGAGGAGGTGGTGTGCATTGATGCACAAGAATTTGAAGACCTATGGCTAGAAGAAAGCCGCATTGAGTAACATGATTTACTGTCTCCAGAGGTGGAGGCTGATGATGATGAGACACAGTTGCCATCAGGTCAGCCTACAATCTCAACTGGAAAGGAGGATGAGATGGAATATGAGGTGGTCGATGATGAGTCCACTCATTCAACCTGGATCGTTGACATGCATAACCAGCACAGCAACACAGAGGAAAATTGATATGTAGCACCAACACAGGCACCAAGGGCTAGAGGTTTGCCCAGAGTGAGAACTCAGTCAACTGTTCTGAAGAGCTGTGGCCCAATTCAGGGCAAGGAGGCATTCACTGTCTGGAAGTTTTTTTCTGAAAGTCTGTAGCATCTGCCATACCAAGCTGAGCAGAGGACAGGACAAAAGCAACTGAGCACCACCAGTATGCGGAACCACATGGCAGCCAAGCACCCTAGTAGGTGGGCAAAACACCAGGGTACCACATCCTGCCCACAAGCTGCTATTGCACAGACACAGCAAACATCAACCAGATCCATCTTCTTGTTCCAGCAAAGTGTCCAGTTGTACGTGCCTGAGAGGATGGAAAGGAAGCGTAAATACCCAGCCACACACCCACAGGCACAAAACCTAAACTCACACATTGACAAATTTCTAGCCATGCAGATGTTGCCATTTAGGCTTGTGGGAACACAGTGTTCCCTTGATCTCTTGGCTGCGGCTGCCCCACAATACAGTGTTCCCAGCCGCCACTCTTTTGCCTGGTGTGCCATTCCCACATAACTCAAGCACTTGTTAAACAATCTCAACCATGCTCTAACCAACGCTGTAACTGGGAAGGTCCACCTAACAACAGACACTTAGACAAGTTGTTGTGAACAGGGACAACACATATCTGTCAAAACACACTGGGTGAACATGGTGGAGGCTGGGACAAAGTCGTAAACTGGAACATCACACATCTTACCCACGTCAAGAATAGCGGGCCCAACTTCTATCAGGGTTTTCACCTCATTATATGCCACTTCCTGTCTCCCCTTCTCCTCCTCCTGCTCCTCATCCTCAGCTGAATTACCCTTCCCATCACTGCCAAGCTGGGAGCTGTGCAGCAACGCATCAGCAAAGTGGCAACAAACTGCTGCAGGTGACTTGTTTAAGTCAGAAACCACAAACTACAGCAGAGCTATGGCAAGGTATAAAAAAACCAGACCACCCGGTCTGGCCATCTGTGATAATGGGCGTAACCTGGTGGCGGCTTTAACCCCTTCACGACCTTGGACGGATCTATCCGTCCAGGAACGTGTCCTGTTAAGCCCCGCCCCCTGCCGCGGGCAGGCGGCGTGGATCGGCACACATATCAGCTGTTTTCAACAGCTGACATGTGTGCCTGCTAGCCGCGGGTGGAATCACTTCCACCCGCGGCCATTAACCCCTTAAATCTTGCTGCCAAAGTCTGGCAGCAAGATTTAAATGCGCGCGGCCATGTTTGTTACTTACCGCCGCCCCCATCGGAAGTCACGTGTGTTATCACGTGACTATCGGTGGTTGCCATCATAGCACAGGGTCATGTGATGACGCCTGCTGCTATGATGTTTCACTTTCGTTTTCCTTCGGCCGAGAGCAGAGGGAAAACCAAAGTGACTGAATCTGCTGTTTACAGCTGTATTGCTGTGAT
The DNA here is from genome assembly GCF_048569485.1 of Anomaloglossus baeobatrachus. Taxonomy (NCBI): domain Eukaryota; kingdom Metazoa; phylum Chordata; class Amphibia; order Anura; family Aromobatidae; genus Anomaloglossus; species Anomaloglossus baeobatrachus. The sequence continues at coordinate 294,784,139 of NC_134353.1, read as the reverse complement.
CAGCAGATAGCGATCAGCGATCGGATTGCTGATTGCTATAGCCCCCTAGGGGGACTAGTAAAATAAAAAAAAAAAAGTAAAAAAAAAAGTTTTAAAAAATAAAAAAAAAAAAAAACCTAAAAGTTCAAATCACCCCCCTTTCCCCCCATTGAAAATTAAAGGGTTAAAAAATAAATAAATATACACATATTTGGTATCGCCGCGTTCAGAAATGCCCGATCTATCAAAATATAAAATCAATTATTCTGATTGGTAAACGGCGTAGTGGCAAAAAAATTCCAAACGCCAAAATTACGTTTTTTGGTCGCCGCAAGTTTTACGCAAAATGCAATAACAGGCGATCAAAACGTAGCATCTGCGCAAAAATGGTACCATTATAAACGTCAGCTCGAGACGCAAAAAATAAGCCATCACTGAGCCATAGATCCCAAAAAATAAGAACGCTACGTGTTTCGGAATATGGCGCAAAACATGCGCCACTTTTATTGGACAAACTTGTGAATTTTTTTAACCCCTTAGATACAAGTAAACCTATACATGTTTGGTGTCTACAAACTCGAACCGACCTGAGGCATCACATAGATACATCAGTTTTATCATATAGTGAACACGGTGAATAAAATATCCCAAAAACTATTGTATGATCCCACTTTTTTTGCAATTTTTCCGCACTTGGAATTTTTTTGCTGTTTCCAGTACACTATATGGTAAAACTTATGATTTCATTTAAAAGTACAACTCGTCCCGCAAAAAACAAGCCCTCATATGGCAAGATTGACGGAATAATAAAAAAGTTACGGCTCTCAGAAGAAAAGGAGCAAAAAACAAAAACGGAAAGTGCCCGGGGGCTGAAGGGGTTAAAGGTCGGCAAGCTGGTACATGTTCCATGCATGGCTCACATGCTGAACCTAGTTGTTCACAAATTTTTCAAAATATACCCTGACTTGCTGTACCTACTTGAGAAGCTGCACTATATTAGCACCCATTTCTGCCATTCCTCTACCGCTGGTGTTACAGCATTACAAATGCTCTTGAGTTTGCCAAGTCACTGACTCGTGTGCAACCTTCCCCCGCAGTGGATCTCTACATATCATATTTTTGTGAGGATTAGTGAGCAGCAGAGGGCAGTAGCTGAATACCAGCTTCAACATGCCCGTCAGACTGAGAGTCAGCCACCACACAGAACTGTCAAGTGGGTGTGGTTCGCTGACATTTGTGAGGTTCTTCAGAACTTTCAGTACTGCACGAAGCTCGTAAGCGGTGATTCGGCTATTATCAGCATAACCATCCCGCTGCTGTGTCTGTTGAAACAATCACTGCATAATCTCAAAGAGGAAGCTTTGAGTGTCCAGCATGTGGCTATGGAGCCAGATTTCCCAATGGGTGATACTACCCAGCCCAGCCAATATTCTGAGGTAACATTGGGTGATGATGAGGAGGATGAGGAGGGAGAGGACTTGTTTTTCTGTGCTACTGAGCGGACTCCAATACTACAAAGGGGACTCTCAACCCCAGCTTCATGTCTGTCCATCATGGATGGGCTGGTGAGGTGGAGGAGAGGATGGGCATTGTTCCTCCTGGTGGAGATATACAGTTAGGTCCAGAAATATTTGGACAGTGACACAATTTTCGCGAGTTGGGCTCTGCATGCCACCACATTGGATTTGAAATGAAACCTCTACAACAGAATTCAAGTGCAGATTGTAACGTTTAATTTGAAGGTTTGAACAAAAATATCTGATAGAAATTGTAAGAATTGTACACATTTCTTTACAAACACTCCCCATTTTAGGAGGTCAAAAGTAATTGGACAAATAAACCAAACCCAAACAAAATATTTTTATTTTCAATATTTTGTTGCGAATCCTTTGGAGGCAATCACTGCCTTAAGTCTGGAACCCATGGACATCACCAAACGCTGGGTTTCCTCCTTCTTAATGCTTTGCCAGGCCTTTACAGCCGCAGCCTTCAGGTCTTGCTTGTTTGTGGGTCTTTCCGTCTTAAGTCTGGATTTGAGCAAGTGAAATGCATGCTCAATTGGGTTAAGATCTGGTGATTGACTTGGCCATTGCAGAATGTTCCACTTTTTTGCACTCATGAACTCCTGGGTAGCTTTGGCTGTATGCTTGGGGTCATTGTCCATCTGTACTATGAAGCGCCGTCCGATCAACTTTGCGGCATTTGGCTGAAAGTATATCCTGGTACACTTCAGAATTCATCCGGCTACTCTTGTCTGCTGTTATGTCATCAATAAACACAAGTGACCCAGTGCCATTGAAAGCCATGCATGCCCATGCCATCCCGTTGCCTCCACCATGTTTTACAGAGGATGTGGTGTGCCTTGGATCATGTGCCGTTCCCTTTCTTCTCCAAACTTTTTTCTTCCCATCATTCTGGTACAGGTTGATCTTTGTCTAATCTGTCAATAGAATACTTTTCCAGAACTGAGCTGGCTTCATGAGGTGTTTTTCAGCAAATTTAACTCTGGCCTGTCTATTTTTGGAATTGATGAATGGTTTGCATCTAGATGTGAACCCTTTGTATTTACTTTCATGGAGTCTTCTCTTTACTGTTGACTTAGAGACAGATACACCTACTTCACTGAGAGTGTTCTGGACTTCAGTTGATGTTGTGAACGGGTTCTTCTTCACCAAAGAAAGTATGCGGCGATCATCCACCACTGTTCTCATCCGTGGACGCCCAGGCCTTTTTGAGTTCCCAAGCTCACCAGTCAATTCCTTTATTCTCAGAATGTACCCGACTGTTGATTTTGCTACTCCAAGCATGTCTGCTATCTCTCTGATGGATTTTTTCTTTTTTTTCAGCCTCAGGATGTTCTGCTTCACCTCAATTGAGAGTTCCTTAGACCGCATGTTGTCTGGTCACAGCAACAGCTTCCAAATGCAAAACCACACACCTGTAATCAACCCCAGACCTTTTAACTACTTCATTGATTACAGGTTAACGAGGGAGATGCCTTCAGAGTTAATTGCAGCCCTTAGAGTCCCTTGTCCAATTACTTTTGGTCCCTTGAAAAAGAGGAGGCTATGCATTACAGAGCTATGATTCCTAAACCCTTTCTCCGATTTGGATGTGAAAACTCTCATATTGCAGCTGGGAGTGTGCACTTTCAGCCCATATTATATATATAGTTGTATTTCTGAACATGTTTTTGTAAACAGCTAAAATAACAAAACTTGTGTCACTGTCCAAATATTTCTGGCCCTGACTGTAGAAACGTTGCCTGTTTGCAGTTTGGCCCACATGGCACAGTTCAAGGCCACCTTTCTGGACCCATGGTACAAGGAGAAATTTTCTTCTCTCCTTATGGAGTCACCAAAGGGTTGCACAATGGAATCCTTCAAGAGGGTCATTGTAGCTCAGTTGCTGAAAACATAACCCTCAGACAATGCTGATGGCAGAGTTACCAACTCTTTTCAACATTAAGGATTAATGGTGAGAAACACCAACACCAGGTCCAACAGAGGTGGGGGGAAAATGTGCGCAAACTGGGCCCTTTTCAAGGATCCAGCACATCAGCGAGGACTATCTGTGCCTGTAACAATGCAAAGGAGGGAGAAGTTGCACAACATGGTCAAGAGGTTCTTAAGTGACCATATCTGCATTCTTTCTGATGCTTCAGTTCCCTTTTAATTATTGGGTGTCCAAGCTGAACACTTGGCCCGACCTCTCCTTATACGCCTTGGAGGTGCTGGCCTATCTGGCTGCTAGCGTTTAGTGTATCAGGCAGCACAAAATGCTAGTAGTACTGCTTTGTATTTGGCAAGCCCACTAGCAACATGTTAATTCGACTGATGTGGACAGCACAAGCCAAGCTGTGACCCCAAAATATTGGGGAAACAGGACCTGTGTGTTTAGTTTATCAGGCAGCACAAAATGCTAGTAGTACTGCTTTGTATTTGGCAAGCCCACTAGCAATGTATTAATGTGTTTGATGTGGATGGCATAAGCCAAGCTGTAACTCCAAAAATAGAAGGGAAAAAAGGACCAGTGCCTTTAAACGAGACACAGCACAAAATGACACTACTCTGTGTGCTGGAAAAAAAAAAGAAGAGCTCTGCCCCTGGCAAGAGCTGTTTGTATATGGACACTGGAAGAATAGTTTAATCCCTCCCTACCTAATCCACAATCTCTCCCTCCCTGTACTGTAACCTTGTTCAGTGGTTTCAGCTCTTAAAAGAGCTATTGTATTCTGGTACTATGGAGGTAGTGACAGTCTCTTTTAAACTCTGTCCCTACTTGAAAATTTCTCCCTCCCTTCACTACACTTTCCTACTATACACTGCTAGTAGCCCTGAAAACGGCTTTTGTGTTATTAAGAGGCCTAAAAACTCTCCTTACTAGCTGCTCGCTCTGTCCCTATGCTGATAAAACACTGGCTGCAATGCAATGTGTGCAAAATGGCTGTGGAAGGGCTTTCATAGACCCTATGATGTTGCGCAGCCAGCCAGTCACAGTAATGCCACAACCAAGATGGCTGCGGCATTACTGTGATTGGTTAAGAAGTCCAGCATGTTTAGTGGCTGCAAATCAGGTGTCAAACCTGCTGGCCAGGACATACGAATATCGCGAGGTGAGTATACAAAAACTTGCAATATAATGAGTACCCCGAATAACGTACTACTCGTGCAAGTAGCGAATAGTAACGATTACACTCGCTCATCACTAAACTTCGGGAACGCTGGGCCCATTTTTGTTTAATCTACTTTCAGATAACTTTATTCTTTGCCCTTTACAATTCAGTTTTCGCTCTTTGCAGACTTCTGATACTCCAGGATGTCTCTGCAGCAATTGATATCTTGGATCAGCAACTCCTCCTCTGTATGCTTAACTTCACAGAGAGAGCGACCTCAAGTATGCTGCTCTCTCTGAGTGCTCCTTCACAGTGCATCAATTGCTGGCTCTACTTCCCCTGTTTTACCCTTTCTGTTACTCAATGTTCAGTTCTGTATGTCGCCCCTATTGGAGAAACTATCAGTAAATTTGGTTTCCAGAACTATCTCCATGCTGATGTCTCCTGATCCTGACATCACCCCCACATTACTATAAAATACCAATCATTGTCTGTCTGCTCTATTTAAAATCATGTCCTTCCTCTGAAAGTGAATCTGTCAAAAAAACAAATTCCTTGTGTTTCCTCCATATATTAACCTACCTAAACCCAATATTACAATCTCAGTGTGTGATTCAACCATTACTCACTAACAGCATGCTCGCAGTCTTGGGGTTATACATCATTCAGATATTTTATTCACTTCTTATATCCAATCACTCACTAGCTTATTTAACTTGAACCTAAAAAAAATCATAGGTTTCAACATTTTCTTACCTTTGACTCTGCAAGACTATTGCTCTAATTTATTTTCACCTGGACGACTGCAACTCTCTACTTATCATTCTGCCTCTTAAGGTCCAGTCACACTAAGCAACTTACCAGCGATCCCAACAACGATAGGGATCGCTGGTAAGTTGCTAGGAGGTTGCTGGTGAGCTGTCACACTGCGACGCTCCAGCGATCCCACCAGCAACCTGACCTGGCAGGGATCGCTGGAGCGTGGCTACACGAGTTGCTGGTGAGCTCACCAGCAACCAGTGACCAGCCCCCAGTCTCCTAGTTACAGCACACATCAGGTTAATTAACCCGATGTGTGCTGCAGCTAAATGTGCACAGAGCAGGGAGCAGCGCACACTGAGCGCTGGCTCCTTGCTCTCCTAGTTACAGCACACATCGGGTTAATTGCCTGATGTGTGCTGCAGCTATCTGTGCACAGAGCAGGAGCCGGCAGCACAGGCAGTGAGAGCGGAGGAGGCTGGTATCAAAGGTAAATATCGGGTAACCAAGGACAGGGCTTCTTGGTTACCCGATGTTTACATTAGTTACCAGCCTCAGCAGAAGCTGGCTCCCTGCTCACTGCACATTAGTTGTTGCTGTCTCGCTGTCACACACAGCGATCTGTGCTTCACAGCAGGACAGCAACAACTAAAAAATGGCCCAGGACATTCAGCAACAACCAACGACCTCACAGCAGGGGCCAGGTTGTTGCTGGATGTCACACACAGCAACATCGCTAGCAACGTCACAAAAGTTGTTCGTTACCAGCGATGTTGCTAGCGATGTTGCTTAGTGTGACGGGGCCTTTAGGGTTCCGTCTCACTAAATGACGTACCAGCGATTCCGACCACAATATGACCTGGTCAGGATCGCTGGTGCGTTGATACATGGTCGCTGGTGAGCTGTCAATCTGGCAGATCTCACCAGCAACCAGCCACCAGCCAAAAGCGACTCTGCGCTTGGTAATCAGGGTAAATATCGGGTAACTAAGCAAAGTGCTTTGCTTGGTTACCCGATATTTACCCTGGTTACCAGCATATACCACTTAACGCTGGCTCCCTGCACATGTAGCGAGGGTACACATCGGGTTACTAAGCAAAGCGCTTTGCTTAGTTACCCGATATTTACCCTGGCTACATGTGCAGGGAGCCAGTGCTAAGCGGTGTACGCTGGTAACCAGGGTAAATATCAAGTAACTAAGCAAAGTGCTTTGCTTGGTTACCCGATATTTACCCTGGTTACCAGCGTACACTGCTTAGCGCTGGCTCCCTGCACACGTAGCCAGGGTACACATCGGGTTACTAAGCAAAGCGCTTTGCTTAGTTACCCGATATTTACCCTAGCTACATGTGCAGGGAGCCAGCGCTAAGCGGTGTACGCTGGTAACCAGGGTAAATATCAGGTAACCAAGCAAAGCGCTTTGCTTAGTTACCTGATATTTACCCTGGTTACCAGCGAACGTTGCTTATACAGAGTCGGTGCTCGTTGGTCTCCCGCCGTCAAACATGCCAATGTGTGCTGCACAGCAGGAGACCAACGAGCAAAAAATGAACCACAACAGTGTGTAACGATCAGCGATTTCACAGCAAGGGCCAGGTCGCTGCTTAGTGTCACACACAGCGAGATCACTGATGAGGTCATTGGTACGTCACAAAACCTGTGACTCAGCAGCGATCTCGCTATGTGAGAAGTACCCCTTACTAAACCCTCCCCTCTTCAATCTATCCTAAATGCAGCAGATCCTATTTCTGTCCAAACATGTTAATCATTGCACTGATTGCCCAGCCACTAAACAGTATATTGTAAACTTATCACTCTCAATGAAGAAGCTCCCCATAGTTCTGCACAGACCTCCATCTCCCCTCTCATCTCTTTCTACCAGCCTAACCATGTTCTATGGTCCACTAATCTTGTATAATCTGAACCTCTTACTCCTGTCTCCAGGATTTTTATCGTGTGCAATAGTTTTATGGAATGCACTACCTCGGACAATCCGTTTAATTCCCAGTATCCACATATTTCTTTAGGCTGACCTATCACATTACCTCACTAATATAACTATTTCCTATTTTCCCTTCCATGCACTCAATTGTAACCAGCTCATGCAGCGTTATTTGAATAGCCCTATTTATTATATTGATGGCTGGACCTTACATGACAAACACTTTTTTTTACCTTTTGTATCTCCCCTATATCCTCATAGATTGTTAGCTTGCAAGGAGGGCCCTCCTATTGGTATGTGTTGAATTATGTACTACTCTGTAATGTTATTTTGGTTGTACATCTCCCCTATGAATTGTAAAGGACTACAGGATATCTTTGTGCTGACCCTGAGGCAATGACTATATGTGAACCCAGCCTAAATGTTAGACAGCATAGACTTAGTTTAAGCAATCGAACGATCCACCAAATGAATTATAGCGCTACATGCTCTATATGGTTAATTTGGCAAATATTCATAGAAGTTCCAAACTTTCTCTTACTCAAGCAAATGTTCTACTTTAGACCATTAATTTAAGCTTAAACACTGTCTCATGCCAATAATAAACTTGAGCATTTTTAGAAAACGTTCAAGCCCCCTTTCTAGATACTTTGCCAATACTTTCTAGATACTTTGCCAATACTTTCTAGATACTTTGCCAGTATAGTTTTATACCTGTGCTAATACTACAGATGAGGTGGCGGTGAGGAATAGAGGGACTGAAGAGGTGAGTGTTGAGTAGAAGAATTTTCTTTTTATTCATTAATATTTTAATGGCCTTTGACAGGTTAGAAATATGGCGACCAGATCATTTTGTTGAATTTGCTTGAAAGTGAATTCCAAAAACCCTGCACTTTGGTGATTGTTGAATTCGAGTAGAATTCAATTACACTCAGATTTAATCAATTATCTCTAGTCAATACATTTGTCTAAATTAACCTGCTATATAAAAGGTGCAACTTACCCTAAATTTCTGGCAAAACACAAAATGTAGGCCAAAGTCTTCTTCAATGTCACTTTTCATTCCTAAATCGCAACGTTTTTAGCGTACCTTTGAAAGTCTAGTTCATTGTTTTAGAAGTCTGAGGTACATTAAAAATATATCAGACTGTAACATAATAATGTATTCTCTGCACTCTTCTTGTCTCTTTTTTTAGCCTTATCTAAGTACAGCTTTGCTGTCGAAGTTCCCTTCATACCTATAATACAATTTTTCTTTTTAGCACCTTTGTGAAGGATTTATTAATTGAATCATGAAAGTTCCTTAAAGAAACAATGTAGTTATGTAACGATTCTACAAAGGAAGTTTCATTCTCATAAAGATTTCATTTGCCGGCTCTATTCAGAGAAGTCACTTAGGGGATTACATTTGAAATCCTGTCTGAAATAGAGAGCTTATTGCCTTTAAACCAGGTTCTCATCATGCATCTAAACAAATGACCTTTTTGTGCCAATATCACTCAGTACCTAACAGCCATTGTCCTGGCTTCACCTGTAATCAGACTTTAGTTCTAGAAAGTTCACATGCATATAGGGGGAAGTGATCAAAAGCAAAGAGAGAACACCTTTCATGTAACATAATAAAGAATTTGGCACACAATAGCCATATATTCTATTGTGTTCTTTCCTTTATTCACGCTGTTAAAATGTACTTTAATTATATTTTATTTCAGATCTGTAAAGGTCAAACCTTTTATAATACATAACAGAAGATTTGTCTGTGTCTTTATTTGTATACTTATCAAATTAGCAGGAAACATTTTACTAGATGAGAAATGTTTTCATGGTCATTACTGATTCTGTATCTTCCAGTCTTTGTATTAGGAATTTTTTGGCAACAAATCTTGTAAAACAAGAGTTTGCAATTGTTTGCAAAAACAAGTTGCAATTTTTACTTTCCAAACCCTATTGTTTATTCAGGATATGAGTGGCAAAACAACTTAATATCATGGATAAACAAAAAGGCAATATATATAGGCCACTTGTTTTCCAATCATTAATTTATTGGATACCAGTTAATCATGAATCATGATCCATGTAAGTCCCCCATCACACGTGCGTGAAAAACATTTGTGTTTTGTATGTCTGTGTTAAAGGTCCATATGGCCCATCTGTGTGCTGTGATTTTGGCACACTAGAGTTTACCGTGTGCTATTCGTGATAGCACATGGAGAGCAGGAACTTTTTACTCACCTGTCCTCGGCGCTGCTGTTCCCAGTGCTGATGTCTCCGATGCTGCTGCTTCCGGGTCACCGGTGTAGTGAAAATTCATGAGCATAATGAGCAGGCCTGGTAGCAAGGCCTAACACATCATCGCTGGAAACAGGTGAGTATAGAAAATAATTTTATTTCTAAGACACGTGTTTTCCCCAGTACGTGTCATGCAGATCACATCAGTGTGTGGTCCGTGTAACACAAGTGCTGCTGGAGAAAAATGGATTTGTCTCCGTCCGGAACACACAGACATGCTTGTACTCCATACGGACACATGGTCCTTGTGAAAACACTGATGTGTGCACAGACCTATTGATTTTAATGGGTCAGCATATGTCCATGTCTCTGAAAATGAATGGTATACATACCAAAATCACTGATGTGTGAAGGGGGCCTTAGGGAAAAATTTGTATGGCCCCATATTTTATTTCTAACAGACATTATTGTTGCTAATCTTAGTTACAAATGGGCAGACCTGGGCTGGCTGTGGTCCAAGGGAAACATCTGGTCTTTCGGCTGTTCCTGTCCAGCCTCTGGACTGGGGTGGCCAAAGGGCTTGAAAACAGTGGCATTTAGTCTGTGAAGTAGGAGATCCCAGTGACAAATGGCACTGTGACCCCCACGCTAGGCATCGTGATTTCAATGGTACTTGCAGATACCATTGAATAAAATTGAGCTGGTGCATCTGAGTCTCAGTGCAGCGGTTGTGATTATGTCACTAGAACACTCCGGCTACGTATTGCCTCAGTATATACAGTGGAACCTTGCTTAACGAGAACAATCTGATCTGGGATTGTGCTTGTTAATCAAGTTACTCGTTCAGCAGAGTAAGATTTCCCATAGGAAATCATTGCAATGCTGACAATTCGTTCCACAACTTGTTAAATGTCCCATCCTGGTCCCCTATTCTGTCATTCCACACATACACAAACACACACAAACACATACAAATACACACAAACACACAAGCACGCACGCAAGCGCACATATTATATGCTCACCTTCCGTTCCATCACCGGTCTCCTGGGACTTGCTGTTCTCTGGTGCGGGCCGTGTATCGTGTTACCATAAAGACGAGGGAGGAACTTCCTGCCAGAGCACTGACGTCAAAGGCAGAGCCGCTTGCCTCTGATTGGCCAGCGCGCTGCCTTTGAGTAGCGGTGACAGGAACCAGGAAGTTCCTGCTTCATCGCTATGGATGCCGATGCACAGCCTGGAGTGGAGCGGAGAACTACAGGACCCAGGAGGCCGGCGATGAAACGGAAGGTACACATATTATATGCTCACCTTACCTTCCGTTCCACCGCCGGCCTCATGGTACTTGTAGTTTGCCGCGAGCACGTCGCGATGTACCCGGGAACTACAAGAACCATGAGGCCGGCGGTGGAACGGAAGGTAAGGTGAGCATAATACTGTATGTGTGTGCGTGCGTGTGTGTTTGTGTGTGTTTGTGCGTGCATGTGTGTGTTTGTGTGGACTGCAAGTGCGGATCATAGCGCGGTGGATGGACGGAACCGGAAGTCTGTGAGGTGAGGATTTTGCTTGCACAGCAAAGCTTTCTGGTCAACCGGGTTACAAATTTACAGAAAGCTTTGCTTGTTAAGCGAAATTCTCGTTAAGTGGGTTACTCGTCGAGGTACCACTGTACACTGAACAGACTAGAACAGTGCATTGGCAAAATGTAGAAAAGTGGGTGTTGATAATTGTTTTTATTTTTTTTTTTTAGTTTGAGTTTGTGTTCAGGCATTATACTGTGTTTGTGGGGCATGGACATTGGGGAAATCATACTGTGTGGAGGAGCTATGGGGACCATCGTATTGTGTGAGGAGGTTGTTTGGCTATCATAGTGTGGAGGAACTGTGGAAGCATCATACTGGGTTCTGCATTGTGGAGGCCATCATACTATGGAGAGGGCTGTGGAGAATTATACTATGGGGAGCTGTGTGGTCATCATAATGAGTGAGGGGCTCTGGGCATATCATATTGTGTTGGGATGTTATACTGTGTGTAGGGTGGGGACAACTAAAATTTGCTAAACAGGTAGAAAAATTTGCACTTTTCAAACTTTGTTTATATTTTTTAACCAGAAAGGCATGCCACACAAAATAGTTAATAAGCAATATTTTGTACTTTATGTCGACATAATAATTAAAACATCATTTTATTTGGTAAGAGGTTAAATTTTTGCAACAATTTTTTTTTTTTCAAGTAAATTTACAAATTCTATTTTTTACTAACCTATACAGAATTAAAAGGACTTTCACGGGCCAATATTTTTCAAAACCATCAGAAGCAATACAATTTTAAAAACTGAACTCCTCAAGTTGTTCTTTACTTAACAAAAAATGTGTTAAACATTCAGGTGAAAAACAGGAATGAAAGCAAATTTATGACAAACTGATTTTTTTTTTTTTCAAAACAATATTGGTTTACCAGCAAATTTTTTATATTTACAAGAAGTAACAGGTGAAAACAGTCCCCAAAATTTATTACGCATTTTTTCTTAAACGTGACAATATCCCATATGTGGTCAGAAACTATATGGGCCAATAGCAGGGGGTGAAGGGAAAAAGCACAATTTGATTTTTGTAGCATAAATGTTGCAACTGCACAGCTCCTACAATTGACCAAATTTTGGAATCTATGCCAATCAAGCAATTAATCTAAAGTGCTTAGACCAATTTGTACAGAACTTTATAATATTTGGACGTTAAAATTAAAAATTATGTTTTCCCAGTAGGATGTTGTTCTAGCCTCAAAGTTCTAATTGTTACAATAGATAGCAGGTGAAAATGTGTCCTATGCTTTGGTATACAATCTCTCTCGAATGCTGAGATAACTCATGTAGGCAAAAGCTATTGTTTGGTTACATGGCAGGGCTCAAAAAGCTAAGAAGCACATTCAGATTTTTGATGCACAAATTTATCTGGAATAGATTTAAGTCATCATGCTGTATTTACAGAGCAGATGAGGTGTCATGACAGTAGCAACCCCACAGAAGTGACCCAATTTAGAAACTAGACCGCTCAAGAACTTTTATTTATTTATTTATTTATTTTAACATTTAGTTGTGAAAAAAAAATTCATGAAATGTTGTTTTATTCCCAAATTTGTAATTTTTGTAAGGGGTAATGGGAGAAAATGTACCATATAAATTGTCATGCAACTTCTCCCCCATGCATATAGTCAAAAACTAATATTTAAGCACATGTCAAGGATCAGAAAGTAAAGAGCAATATTTGATTACTGGAACTCAAATTTGGACGGTGTTGAAATTGCGGAGGCATAGACATGGAAAAAAAGAGACTGGGGTGGGTATTTTGTAACCCACAAATACATCACAGAAGTTTATAAAATTGGGCATGGAAATAAAAATAATATTTTAATCACTAAAATGTTATTTTATAAGCAAATAGTGTACTTACACTAGAGTAGTTAATGACCCCAAAATTTGTTACACAATTTAGCATTAATATTGTAGGGCATGGCAGGGCTTAAACAGAAGAAGGAGGGAGTGCTTTTAGAGGGCAGATTTTGCTGGGGTAGCTTGCAGGTGTCATTTGCAGAGCTATACAGGAGCCAAAGTAGCAGAAAATCCCCCAAAGTAAGTGTTATTTTAAAAATTATACCTCTTGATAAATTTATCTACTTCTACAGTGACTATTTTAGCCACTACAAACAGGTGTTTATACTCTTTAACATCCACTTAATGCTTTTCTCTGGAAAACTGCAAATATGCCAGTTTAGTGCCCATACCTTGAACCCAGTTTACTAATCCAGAGATACACACTCCATGAGTTGTAAAGTGGTCTCACCCGATTACCACAGTGTCATAAGTAGGCACTAACTGCGGTTTAGTCAGCTTCTGAGGCTCAGAAGGGATCCAATATTCACAATAGGTGATGATGTCAAAGCCCTTTTACCCCTTCCCTTTAAAGTGACCTTTGAGAGTGATTAAGTCAATTTATTGCTCCTAATGTTAATGTCAATTTCCTGAAATAACAAGAAGTAAAGGCCCCTTTACACACTGAGACTTTCAGCGATCCCACCAGCGATCCCAACCTGGCCGGGATCGCTACAAAGTCTCTGGTGAGTCGCTGGTGAGCTGTCAAACAGGCAGACCTGGCCAACGACGCAACAGCGATCCGGACCTGCAGAACGACCTAGCTAGTCATTGGGGACGTTGTAAAGCAGCTTTTTGAAAGGGAAGTCGCTAACAAAGTCGCTGTAAAGTCCCCTTTACACACTGAAACTTTCTAGCGATCATGCTGCACAGCGGGAAACAAAGAACCAAAGAATGGGTCTGAACGATTTGTAGCGATCAGCAACTTCACAGCAGGGGCCAGGTCGCTGATGTGTTTCACACACTGCAATGTCGCTGGGGAGGTCGCTATAACGTCACAAAACCGGTGACGTTACAGCGATGTCGTTTGCGATGTTGCAGTGTCTAAAGCCACCTTAAGAGTCTAGAATAGCACCAGTGTAAATCTTTTAAGATTTCTATTTTTTTTTTATTTTTTTTTTTAATACAGATCGAGATATTACAAAAAAATAAAATCTAAAATAAATTGAACAGAAAAATTTAATTTAAATACTTGGACTTTTTTTAGATGAAAACACTTCTGGAATTGACTTTTAGATGTAGAAAAATGGCAAACCTGACTTGCTGACTTGATAGAGGTGTGTTAATTCTGTGCAAATTCTATTAGCATTATCCAATATCAGATAGTATCTTGGGACTTTGTTGAGTAATATAGCGATATAAAGTTACAAGCATGTAATAATAAGCTGCCTGTGCTTTAAAAGACATTGTTTCCCTTGTGAAAGTAGCAATGATTTAATAAAGTGTGTTCGGAATAGTTTCCCCAAAATAATGAAACATGAACCCTCTTAAATGGCCTTACAATCCCAGTGAAGCCTAAGCCGCAAATCTAGCATCATATTTTACCAGTGTAAATGACCACAGCCAGGGCTATTAATAAAAACAATATAACAGATTAAAACTAACTAAAGATATCAAGTAATACAAAAGAAGAAACTATAATCAAAAAGGACATTTCATCACCTTCTCCATTTCCCCTTTCTATTGCTTGGTCATGTCAAAATGGATTGAGGAAAGAAGAAACTGATTTAGGCCCTGTGCGCACACTGCGTTTTTACCTGTGGGGTTTTTTTTGCGTTTTTGCTGCAGAAATGTCTTGAGAAAATGGTTGTAATCTTTCTGCAGACATTCCCCAGCAAAACCCATAAAAAAAACAATAGCTGTGCGAACACTGTGTTTTTTTCTCATGAACATTCTTTTTGTAGAATTTCTTGAGAAAAAGAATGGGCATGTCACTTCTTTTCTGCAGGTGCCTGCGCTTTTTGCCATAGATAATGGTAAAAAAAACTCAGGGACCAACCTGCGGAAAAAAAGCATCAAAAACGCATCAAAAATGCACAAAACCTCAGCAAAAACGCATGCCTTTTTCAGTGTGTTATTGGTGCGTTTTTGAACGCAAGTGCGCTAATCTTAAAGACTCAAGAAATTTCTTGAGAAAAATCCTTTTTCTAGTGCGCACAGGGCCTTAAAGTGCATTTTCTTGGTCAGGAGGCAGCTTGCAGATGTAGAAATATTCCCCCAAAACTATTCTGAAAATGGAGATGAAGAACGATAAGCCCTACCGCCATTACAGAAGCCTACACCCTCATCTGTTATTCAGAAGATTTCTAAAAGTTTTATTTAGGAAATATCTTGCACTTTTGTCATTCATATTGTATCAACAGAAAACTCAGATCAGTAATATGTACTATAACACTTACTGCATAATGTCCAGGTCCAGGAGTCCACACTGCATCCTTATTTGAAATGTACAAAGCACGAGAAGCCGAAGATCCAAAGGCAGCTTTAGTTAAGTTCTCTTGATTTGCCTTCTTCAAGCTTTCATTTGCTATACCATAGCTAAATATATTGTAAGAACCTGGACCTGGAAGCAGACAAAAACTACTAGCCTTGATCCCATTGACATTTAAATAAGACGAGAGCAAACTGATAAAAAAATTGTATTGCTCTTGCAGCAATGTTATTCAATGAGGCAGTATCCATCTGCAAGCTTTTCCTCAGCTGGAATCAGGCAGAAGAAAAAAATCTGCAGTATGCTGTATATTGCATGAGACTCGCCAATGCAAGTCTATGGGTACGAGAAAAAAAACGGACAGTACAATTATGGTGTATGGGGTGTCTACTTTTTTCTCACATCCATAGACATCCATTAGTGAATCTCTTGCAATATACACACATAAGTTCATAGCCAGAATCCTTCTGGCAACCAATAATAAAAGAAAAATTTAGATACAGATGATAGATAGGTAGACTAGATAGATAGATATCCTGCTGCTATATTGTCACAATCCCACTACATATTATACACTTGCACCCTTTAGTGACTTTCATGTGGCACTAAAGGGTGTTTAGCCTGGTTCAACCTATTAAATAAATAATTTTAAAAAAACTATGTAGGGTCCCCCCTATTTTTGGTAAACTGATATCATCAGGCTGAGAGAGTCCAGTCAATAGTTATTGGGCTCTTATATGTTTCAGGTTTTGTTCCCTGGACTACGTCAGACCTGCATGGGTTTTTTCTTTTTAAAAATAAATTGGTGAACTAGGGAAAGTGTTGGGGAGTGATTTTTAAAATAAAGTATTTTGTGTGTATGTTTTTTTCTTTTGACTTACTGGGTTAGTAATGTAAGAATGTAATAAACACCTCTCCATTAATAACTTGATGACAGCTGATACTTCACAGCTGACTTCAACCCCAAACACCAATACCCCAATTGCCACCAGACATGGGCAATCGAGAAGAGCTGAAGCAAAGCACCAGAATTGGTGAATCTTATGTGATACCCCACTTCTGGGCCAGCTGCAGGCTTCTATTTTTGGGCTGGGAAGGGCCCAATAACCTGGACCTTCCCAGCCTGATAATATCAGCCCACAGTTGTCTGCTTTACCTTTGCTGATTACCAAAAATAGGGGGGACACCTTGTCATTTTTTAAAAATTATTTATTAGGTTAAACCAGGCTAAAAACCCTTTAGTGCCATGTGAAAGTCACTACAGGGTAAAAATGTATAATATGTAGGGGATGTGATATAGAATCAGGATATCTATCTGTATGTTTAGATTTGATTGCTTTTTTTTATTTCTGATAACTAGCAAGAATGTACATAGAGTGTTCTGATGTTACAAACAGATTGCATAAAAATGATTTATGGATGCTAGGCAAGATAAAAATTCACACTCGAATAACATGCGCAATAGCACACATGACACCCGTCGTACTTTTCAGGATGAGTATGGCCTCGATTATATATACGCTAGTGAGAGTGAAGCCTTACAAGACACATTGACAGTTATGATTAATAAAGTAGTTAGCCATAGGGGTTGTAACTATAGTGGTGCAAGTGTTGCAGTGGGGGGCAATACGTCCATCTGCCCCATATTAGAAGAATAATACTATTGGAGGCCTGTGATAATTGAGAGCTCTGTTATAAAAATTACACTACATTTTTTCCTGAACAATTAGTGCAATTGATCATGTGTCAGAATTTATTGAATGCAATGCAAAAAAAATCAATGATAAAAGAGTTTCTTAAAAAGTTTTATCCCATTCCTAATCTTGTCCATAATCGAGCGTATTTCCCTATCTGCGATCTTTTTTTGCTTTTCATTACAGAAAGCCAAGATTCATTTTTGCTCTTTTTGTAAGGATGATCTAGAAAACTTTACAGTTCAGGCTTCCCACAGAGATTCATTTCATTGCCATTATCTGTGAAATGTACTATATTTAAAGCCAGAATTTAGTATTATGATAAAAGAAATGAAATGTAGTATCTGAATATGATATTAGGTCTGAAAAAGAATTAAGAAGAATAAATTATGCCTCACATGTAACCTATTACTTATAACAATGTTCAGAGACTTAAAAAAAGAGTTTTTGAAATGCAGATAAAGGTAAAGTGTTAAGGTGTCCTTAGGTATATTATAATCATCTGATTTTTGTACTAGTACACATAGGAACTGGGAAGAGATTGAAGCAATCTTTTAAGAGGGCCTTTCACCAGTGTGGACATGTTATACTCACCACATCATGGAATAGAGGCTGCACAGCTGAATAAAATGTAGTGTTTATTTTTTAATTTGCCATTTCCATTGGAGAGATATTAGTTTGTAAAGTTTGGATTCTAATCTCACTTTCAACCAATGGAGCATTACCAGAAATTCATCTCTGGGGTCATTTAGCATTTCCCTGCATGACATTGACAAATCATAAGTTGTAGGTGCAATGCAGGAGGAAAAACTGAAAACTACCCCAGGAGTCTTTCTTTGTGAGTTACAGAGAAACATATGCTCCTGTATGAATCGGTATCCCACAATTGTAAATGTCCCACTATGTGGTTCACTCACCTACAGTAGTTTTGCACAACTCCAGTAACAATGTAAACCTGAGAAACAAATGATAGCTCCAGAGAAAGAGCAGGATCTGCTGCGGGACATTCAGTCGAGCGATGGTTTCTGGCCAAGTTTGCAGCACCTGATGAAGGGGACAAGCCATCCCAGAAATGCGTTTTGCGGAACCATTAAAATCTATGTGTATTTTATCTATCTCAGCCTCCTCAGTCTGCAGTGCCTGACATACACTGTCGCCTTTTCCCGATTCCATAACAGAGAAACATAGAATGACTCATAGCTCTGCTCTCACTGATCTTACTGTTGGTACCTACTGTGATCGAAAGCGAGGGAGGGGAGCAGAGCAGGAACAGGTGCCATAATAAACACTTCTACCTCTGCAGATTTCATCTCACCACATTGTCATCTTTGCTGTACTCTACCTCCTCCTACCACCTTCTCTGGGGGGTGTTTTCGTTTTGCCTGTATGACACCTCCTACTTATGATTGGTAAATGTCATGCAGGAGTAAAAGTAAGTGCTCACAAAGATGAATCTTTGCTAGTTCCCTCTTGCTTAAAGAGTAAATTACTATTTAAGCTTTACTAGAAAATATATCTGCAATGAAAAATGGGATAATAACTAATAAAAACCATGTTTTATTCTGTTCTGCAGCCAATATTCCATGATGTGTCAAATTTAACATGCTAAAGCTGATGAAATGTCCTCTTGAAAGGGGTTTTCTGGGAATAAGATTTTTCAGCCTGTCACCCATTGCTAGTTGGACAAAATAAAAAATGTCTTTCCACTTGACTGGTTCCAGTGATTACTCTTTCCCACTGCTCTTTTTTTTACAGGCTGCCTTGGTGTTGAGTCATGACTAGTGATGGGTGGACCCGGGCTGTAAAAGTCCGGATTTGCCCGGTTTTAAAGGTGCCTGGGATTCCGAGTGTTTGATCTGGATCCGGCACTCTAGAAATTAACAAAAATAAAGAAATAATAAAGAAAATAAGAATGAACTGAGCGCTTCATACTTACCGAGACTCCGGCGTAGCTGTAAACTGCTCCCGCGTGGCTGTACGCTGCTTCTGCGGCCTCCCTGGGCCACTCATCATTGCTCATACATATGCACTGCTTTCCCTGCCCACCGGCCGTATTGGCATCTGTGATTGGTTGCAGTCAGACGTGCCCCTAGCTTGTGTGACAGCATTGCCTGCAACCAATGACAGGCGCTATCTGTGGGTCAGAATCGTAATTCATGAACCAGGGGGCTCAGGATGAGCAGAGGAGGAAACATTGCGGGTGCAGCTCATCCTGAGCTGCCTGCTTCATGAATCATGAAGCAGGAGGTTCAGGATGAGCAGAAGACGACACATTGTGCTCATTCTAAAGGCCGCTTCACACGCAACGACATCGCTAACGAGATATCATTGGGGTCACGGAATTCGTGACGCACATCCGTCTTCGTTAGCGACGTCGTTGGGTGTGACAGCTACAATCGACCGTTAACGATCAAAATTACTCACCTAATCGTTGATCATTGACACATAGTTAATTTCCCAAATATAGTTGCTGGTGCTGGACGCAGGTTGTTCGTCGTTCCTGAGGCAGCCCACATCGCTATGTGTGACACCCCAGGAACGATGAACAACAACGTACCTGCATCCTGCCGGCAACAAGGTGGGCGTGTCGTTCATGCGGCTGGTCTCTGGTCTCTGCCCCTCTGCTTCTATTGGCGGGCCGCTGTGTGACGTTGTGCTGTGACGGCGCACAAACCTACCCATTAAAAAAGAGGTTGTTCGCCGAGCACAGCGCCTTCGCTAAAAAGGTAAGTATGTGTGACGTTTCCTATCGATATTGTTCGCCACGGGCAGCGATTTGCCCTTGACACACAAACGACAGGGGCGGGTGCTTTCACTAGCGACATCGCTAGCGATGTCGCTACTTGTAAAGTGGCCTTAAGCCTCCTGCTGCATGAAGCAGAAGGCTCAGGATGAGCAGAGGTGGACACGTAATGCTCATCCTTAGCCTCCTGCTGCATGAAGCTGGAGGCTCAGGATGAGCAGAGGAGGACACATCGCGTTCATCCTGAGCTACCTGCTGCATGAAGCAGGAGGCACAGGATGAGAGGAGGAGACATCAGAGGAGGACACATCATCGCAGGCGCAGCTCATCTTGAGCTTCTTGCTGCATACAGCAGGAGGCTCAGGATGAGCAGAGGAGGACACATCATCGCGGGTGCAGCTCATCCTGAGCCTCCTGCTGCATGAAAAATGAAGCAGGAAGCTCAGGATGGGCAGAGGAGGACACATTATTGTGGCGCAGAGATCTGCTCTCCCACCCCCATTTAGGGGTCTTCTATTATAAACAACTCCATGCCCACATGGACTTAGAAAAAGAAAGTTTATTCTAAACCGGGCTGCATTTTGAACACACCCCCTCATCACCTGACAAATTACGTCATACCTGGAAGAAACATCTACCTTTATTTTTAGTGCACGATCTAGACATATGCAGCTCCGGAAGCGAATGTGCATCCTGGAAGCAGTGGCCAGCCATGACACGGAGCTTCAGTGAGTACAATGCTTGTGCTCCTATGCCCCTATCCCTTCCACCAACATTTTTAATCGCTGGATTCTAGTTCCCATAGACTTATATAGGTACTGGATTCCAAACCGGAACCAGATTTTTTAAAAAAAATTAGCAGGGACCCACCAGTCCCAGTTTTCTGCGAGTCCGCCTATCTCTAGTCATGACTACATCAAACATCGTTGTTGCAGCCAATTGCTGAGGCAAAACTGGTCTGCTGATAAAAATGTCACAAATTTCTACATTGTTGGGGATGTGGCTAATCTTAAAGGGCATGTCTTAAAAAGCACTAATTTGCATACAAAAAAGGAATTAAAGGGGAACAACCAAGAGATGGTTTAAAGTTAGGCAAAACTTAACAATTATCATGAGCTACTGTGATAAATTTAGGGAAAATCCCTTGGAGGGTAATACTGCAAAATCTAACAGCTGTTGCAACAATTTAATAAAGTGTAATTATAATTGTGGTGATTTGTTGGATTTAAAGGTTGGAGATAAAAGTATAGGTGAGTTCTTCTGTCTTTTCAAATAAAATCATTAAAAATTTAATGAAACAACATCATATCTCTGCATTTTTATATGAGCATAATACTTTGTCAAGAATATATTATTTTTTTGTTTTACCTGGTGCTCGATGCATCTTTGGCTCCTTAGTAAATCGGACTGCAGTATGGCCGAAAGGAGTTTGTGCAATACTTGATGTTTTCTTCAAAGCCTCAAGCGCCGTGCGCTGTTCATTATATGTGCCTGGCGCTGGGGTGATTGATTTCACAGGCAGAAATCTCTAATATAGCACACAAGAAAATGATGATTAAAAACTTCAAAACATTCTGTTGTTTAGGTTTTAAAATACATATACAACTAAACTTCCAAAAAAGTTGTGACTCTGTATGAAAGGTAAAGAAAACAAGGATGCAGTGATTTGGAAAACTCTTATAGCCATATTTTAATCAGAGCACAAAACACATAAAAATTTAAAAGTTGGACAATTTTCCATTTTATTTGTAAAAAATTAATTCTCTTTGAGGTTAATGACAGAAATACGTCTAAAGATGGGAAAGGGTCAACAATAGGATTTAAAAGTAAGTGGTATTAATGTAGAGCAGTTGAAGGGTCAATTTCCTACTACGTTACATAACCATGTACCCTCCGTGCACAATTATTAGGCAATTCGTACCTTTAATGGTTTATTTTTTTTTCTTGATCAACTACAGTGCTATTGGTCAACCAATAAGGTTAATAAACCTTAATATTTAAGAAAAAAGTGAGGTTTTGTCTTTCTTAGGAGAACATATCTGTGTGATTAAATATTGGCAGCTAATTTGTGTGCAGAACTATTCATTTTCAAATCACAATTGTTTATTTTCATTTGTTAAAGAGAGACTTAGTGATGGAATTAGTGATGAAAGAGCACTGAAGTGCTCGAGTGCTCGTTACATGAATCAGCTCAATTCTAGTAACAAGTATAATGGAAGTGTACAGGGAACTTGAGCATTTTTCTGGCAGACCCCACTAGAGGGGAGGGGAGAACAGAAAAATGCCTGGATGCATCTTTGACTCCCAGTTCCCTGCTGGGAAGTAAACAATTGAATAATAAAAAAAAATAAAAAGCTTGGGTTCTTCCCATTTTTGATAACCAGCCAAGGTAAAGCACACCTGTCTGCTTTACCTTTGCTGGTTATCAAAAATAGAGGGGAAGCCAGGCTTGCTTTTTTTACTTATTTAAACATAAATATTTGACAAAATGATGTGGGGTCCACCCCATTTTTGATCACCTGCCAAAGTAAAACAGACAGCTGCAGGCTGGTATTATCAGGCAGAGAAGGTCCAGGTTTAATGGGCCCTTTCCACCCTAAAAATAGAAGCCTGCAGCCACCAAAGAAATGGTGCTTTGCCCCAGTTTTTTCTAATTTTGTTAACCAGCCAAAGTAAAGCAAACAGCTGTGAGCTGCAGTACATAGCTTTCTGCTTTATCTTGCCCGGTGGTTAAAAATAGGTGGGTTACTACAAGACACTATAGAATAGAATATTGTATATAAAAATTACTTAGGCCAAAAGAAAAGAGTATGCGCCACAATAAGAGGGGGATCACCATAAAAAATAGAATTTTTATTGAACACACACACATATATATACATATATATATATGTTTGTGTGTGTGTGTTTAATAAAAATTCTATATATACAGTACATATATATATATATATATATATATATATATATATATATATATATACTGTATATAAATAATGGTATATATAATCAGGAACAAAAGACCAAACAAGAGTTAAAAAGATTTAAAAAAAACACAAAGGCTAATAGAGTACAGAGTACACACCCTCAGGTATAAGGTTAAATGGTAAGCAAAGATAAGTAAATAAATCTTCAGACAGTTTTTAAGTAAATACACAGTACAATTGCAGATGAAAAACACCAACCATACCCAGGAACAACATGTAAAAGGGCTATGCAGTATAAACAGTGTAAGGCTGGAGTCACACTTGTGTTAACTCGCACGAGTGCAATGCAAGAAAATCTCGCATTGCACTTGGACTAATGTTAATAAATGAGGCAGCTCCAATCTGCTATTTTTTCTCAGTCCAAATCGGACTGAGAAAAAAAATCGCAGCATGCTGCATTTTGGTGAGTTTCACGTGCGAGTCACTCCAATGAAAGTCTATGGGTGTGTGAAAAAAACGTATGTCACACGGACGGCACACGGACCATCCTAGTGACGTCTGTTTTTCTAAATACATTTATCGCATGTTGCAGAAAACACTGGAAATGAGTGAGGTCTGACAATGTCGGTCAATCTCTATCTCTGTCTGTCAGTTTCTCTCTCTCTGTCGGTCTGTCTCTCTGTCGGTCTATCCCTCTTCCTCCCTCTCACATACTCACCGATCCCCGATCACCGGCACGGCGCTGCACGGCTGTCACAAAGCTCTGGCGGCTTTTCCTCTTTTGAAAAAGCCGGCCGCTCATTATTCTATGTAGTATTCACTGCTTTCCCCATCCACAGGCGCCTATGATTGGTTGCAGTCAGACATGCCCCCACGTTGAGTGACAGCTCTCTCACTGCAACCAATCACAGCTGCCGGTGGGCGGGTCCATATCGTGCAGTAAATTAAATAAATAAATAATTACAAAAAAACGGCGTGCGGTTCCCCCCAATTTTGATACCAGCCAGGGTAAAGCCATGCGGCAGGAGGCTGGTATTGTCAGGATGGGGAGCGCCACGTTATGGGGAGCCTCCCACCCTAACAATATCAGCCAGCAGCCGCCTGGAATTGCCGTATCCATTAGATGCGACAGACCCGGCACTTCACCCGGCTCATCCCGAATTGCCCTGGTGCGGTGGCAATCGGGGTAATAAGGAGTTAATGGCAGCAGCCCATAGCTGCCACTAAGTCCTAAGTTAATCATGGCAGGCGTCTCCCCGAGATACCTTCCATGATTAACCTGTAAGTCAAAGAAAATAAACACATACTCCCGAAAATCCTTTATTTGAAATAAATGACAAAAAACCCCCACCCTCTTTCACCACTTTATTCAAGTCCCCAAATACACTTCCAAGTCCAACGTAATCCACAGAGATACCACGACGCTCTTAGCTCTGCTACATCAGAAGCTGACAGAGAGCGGCCACAGACCACGACTGCTCTCTGTGAGCTCCCCGCAGCGACTGAAGTGAGCCACGCGATCAGCGGTGACGTCACTCAGGTTACCCGCGGCCACAGATCTCAGCTGGAGGACTTCTGCTGTGGCCGCGGGTAACCTCAGTGACGGCACAGCTGATCGCGCAGATCACTGTCACTCAGGGGATTTGCAGTCACCGGTGAGACCTTCATCGGTGACCGAAAATCAGGCCATGACACACAGACAGAGCCGCGGGATGACAATGAAGTCGGGTGAAGTTCATCCGACTTCATTCTGAGTCCACGGCTCTGTCTGTGTCTGCTGTCAGCGGCCATTCAGCTCTGCTACATGGCTCTTTCTGTGTCTGCTGTCAGCGGCCATGTAGCAGAGCTAAATGGCAGATGACATAGTTTGTGAGAATAAAAACGGATCCCATACGGATCACACACGGATTGCACATGGACTACAATCATGAGAAAAATCACAGAATCACATTGCTGTTGCATTCCACACTGATCAACACTCGGACAGAACTCATGCTATTTTCTAGCATGAGACTCGGTCCGATTTTACACTCACAAGTGTGATTCCAGCCTAAAGGTACCGTCACACATAACGAGATCGCTAGCGAGATCGCAGCTGGGTCACGGTTTCCGTGACGCAGTAGCGATCCCGTTAGCGATCTTGTTATGTGTGACACCTACCAGCGATCAGGCCCCTACTGTGAGATCTCTAGTCCTAGGAGAATGGTCCAGGCCATTTTCTTCAAAGGCGACTCTGTGTTTCACACTGTGTGACAGAGTCCCAGTGACTGCTGAGATCGTTATACAGGTCGCTACTGCGACCTGTATTGTTCCTGCATCACTGGTAAGATCTGACTGTGTGACATCTCACCTGCAACCTTAACCCTCAAGGATGCAAAGTGAATATAAAGATCCTTAAATCAAATAAAGATAGAGATTATCTAAGCCAACACAGATTGTCACAGATAAGAAAATGAGATAAGGAGAAAAAAAATTAAAGAAGAACCCCTACATATACAAGCCTTAGAGAGACCTGGGTAAGGTAAAATCTGCTGAGGGTGAGGGCGGAACTGGCCCCACATGTATCGTCACCTCAAAGGGTGACTTTCTCAAGGGCAACGAGATCTTGCCTTTGAGAAAGTCAACCTTTAATGTGATGATACGCGTGGTGGCAATTTGACCCTCAGCAGCTTGTTTGGGCCTTTGTTGCTTACATATTTGTTCAAAAATTTGTTGTGGCACATACTCTTTTCCTCTTGCCTTTCTGATTATATTTATGCTGCCAGGGGTCATCCCTGGCAGTGAATCGGTGCCCTCCATCCCTTTTCTCTTGGTTTAAAATCACTTGCAATATTTTCTTACTTTAGAGTGTGAAAGAAAAGGTGGCTGACGAATATCACCAGATTTTGTCAACCTGTTTGAGACATCGAAGTAGCGTGTTATTTCATACTTTCCTGGTCCTGGTGTTCCCTGGAAAACAGAGAAAATATTAATAAAATATTAAATATTTATTATGATTATCATTATTATTATTATCTTTGTCATACTTAACTCCTTTATGATGGACCTAATTTTGACCTTAAAGAGGTTGACCACTTTCAGGCGTGAGAAAAATAACAAAGTTAGAAAAATATATAAAACAACAAACTCATCAGATACTCATCTTCCCTGGGTCTAGCACCGACCATGGCTACTGTTCCAGTACCAGTGTTTTGAGTACAGAAGTGATGATATGTAGTGATGAGCAAGTACTAAAAAGCTCGGGTGCTCGAGGCTCGGGCCGAGCATCCCAAGATACTCGTGTACTCGGCCCGAGCACCGAGCCCAATGTTATCCTATGGGAGACCCGAGTATTTTTATGAAATGACCCCCGGCAGCATGTAGAAACCCTAAAAATGTCACAAAAGTCTCAGAAGAGTGCTCAAATGATATGGCAACAGCATGGGGAAGATCCCTTGAAGCATTTATCACTCAAAAGTCACAGCTGTGAACAATTTTGTCCGCGTTTTACGCCATTTTTACGGACTCACCAGAAAACCTTCCAAAATGACACCAAAATGAATTTTCATGGCGGAAATGTTAAGGGCACATACCCAATAGTGAGATAGAGCTGGTGTATGTTACTTTTGGAGATTACATGAAAGATTTTTTGTGAAAACATTGTGTGGCACTTCGATGTCCCTGAGAAGAGACGTACATGAAGGCCTCTTGAGTCTAATGTGCCCATTTTGAGGAAGTGGGTCTATTGTAGTATAGCCCTTTGGCAGGGCAGCCAAAAATTGGGAGGCTCCACGTTGTCCCTGGATAGAGACGTGCATGAGGGCCTGTAAACCTGAAGTGCCCATTGTAAGGAAGTGGGTCTATTGTAGTATAGCCCTTTGGCAGGGCAGCCAAAAATTGGGAGGCTCCACATTGTCCCTGGATAGAGACGTGCATGAGGGTCTGTAAACCTGAAGTGCCCATTGTAAGGAAGTGGGTCTATTGTAGTATAGCCCTTTGGCAGGGCAGCCAAAAATTGGGAGGCTCCACGTTGTCCCTGGATAGAGACGTGCATGAGGGCCTGTAAACCTGAAGTGCCCATTGTAAGGAAGTGGGTCTATTGTAGTATAACCCTTTGGCAGGGCAGCCAAAAATTGGGAGGCTCCACATTGTCCCTGGATAGAGACATGCATGAGGGCCTGTAAACCTGAAGTGCCCATTGTAAGGAAGTGGGTCTATTGTAGTATAGCCCTTTGGCAGGGCAGCCAAAAATTGGGAGGCTCCACATTGTCCCTGGATAGAGACGTGCATGAGGGCCTGTAAACCTGAAGTGCCCATTGTAAGGAAGTGGGTCTATTGTAGTATAGCCCTTTGGCAGGGCAGCCAAAAATTGGGAGGCTCCACATTGTCCCTGGATAGAGATGTGCATGAGGGCCTGTAAACCTGAAGTGCCCATTGTAAGGAAGTGGGTCTATTGTAGTATAGCCCTTAGGCAGGGCAGCCAAAAATTGGGAGGCTCCACATTGTTCCTGGATAGAGACGTGCATGAGGGCCTCAAAACATTGTTCCCATTGCAAAGGAGCGGGTCTCCTGTCGTTGTAATGTCCATTCTGAAAGAATGGGCGAAAAAATTTACCACTGGGGTATACCTGAAACAAAGACCTAACTATTGTAACGGTCATCATGGTGGCGCATGAGGAGAAGGAGGAGCAGTCCAGTGATTATCCAAAGTCCAGAAGTGTGTACCCATGGGTGAGTGGAGGTACATGGCAAATTCCCGTTACAAACTTTAAATTCCGCTCTCATTTGCTGGTGGTGTGGTGAAGTCTGGCCCAATCCAACCCTTGTTCATCTTGATCAGAGTCAGCCTGTCAGCATTTTCAGTTGACAGGCGGGTGCGTTTATCTGTAATGATTCCACCTGCGGCACTAAAAACACGCTCTGACAAAACGCTAGCGGCAGGGCAGGCCAGGACTTCCAAGGCGTAGAGAGCCAATTCATGCCACGTGTCCACCTTGGATACCCAATAATTGTAAGGCACAGAGGAATGTCGGAGTACAGTTGTTCGATCTGCAAGGTACTCCTTGAGCATCTGGGCAAACTTAGGATTTCTTGTGGCACTACCCCGCACCTCAGGGGCTGTGGTACGTGAGGGGCTGAGAAAACTGTCCCACATCTTAAAGACTGTTCCCCTACCTCTGGCGGATTGGACTTGTGCCCCTCTCGGCTGTACGCCTTGGTTGTCCACTGATTCCTGACCTATGCCGCTAGCGTTCTGTGAGGGGAATGCTTTGCCTACTTCCGTGACTATGGCCTTCCGGAACTGCTGCATTTTGGCTGACCTCTCCACCTTGGGAATAAGAGACATAAAGTTCTCCTTGTAGCGTGGGTCTAACAGTGTTACCAACCAGTAATGATTGTCAGCCAAGATGTTTTTAACGCGAGGGTCACGAGACAGGCAGCTTACCATAAAGTCAGCCATGTGCGCCAGACTCTTAACAGCCAGTGCTTCAGTATCCTGACCAACACGATGACTGAACATGCTGTCCTCCTCCTCCTCCTCCTCCTCCTCATCTACCCTGTCCTCTGGCCAGCCACGCTGAACCGAGGATATGACTGGTGTGCATGTCATATCCTCAATTTGGCCGGAGAGTTGCTCCATGTCTTCATCCTCCTCCTCGTCAAAGTCCTCCACTGCACGTTGTGATGAGACGAGGCTGGGCTGTGTGTTATCACCCACACCCACTACTGTTTCTTGCTCCAACTCATCACGCTCAGCCTGCAATGCATCATGTTTGTTTTTGAGCAGAGACCGTTTTAGAAGGCAGAGAAGCGGTATGGTGATGCTAATAATGGCGTCATCACCACTCACCATCTTGGTGGAGTCCTCAAAGTTTTGGAGGATGGTACATAGGTCGGACATCCATCTCCACTCCTCAGGTGTTATGTGTGGAGTTTGACCCATTTCCCGATGGCTTAGGTGATGCAGGTACTCAACAACTGCCCTCTTCTGCTCACATATCCTGACCAACATGTGCAGAGTTGAATTCCAACGCGTGGGGACATCACACACCAGTCTGTGAGCCGGAAGATGCAAACGGCGCTGAAAGCCGGCAAGGCCGGCTGAAGCAGTAGGTGACTTTCGAAAATGTGCAGACAGGCGGCGAACTTTTACCAGCAGATCAGACAGCTCTGGGTATGACTTTAGAAACCTCTGAACCACGAGGTTGAGCACATGGGCCACGCATGGAACATGTGTCAGCTGGCCTCGCCTCAAAGCCGCCACCAGGTTCCGGCCATTGTCACACACGACCTTTCCTGGCTTTAGGTTCAGAGGTGTGAGCCAGTGATCTGCCTGCTGTTTCAGAGCTGTCCACACCTCTTCTGCATTGTGGGGTTTGTCACCTATGCAGATTAGCTTGAGCACAGCCTGTTGCCGCTTCGCCGAGGCAGTGCTGCAGTGCTTCCAGCTTGGGACTGGTGTGGAGGGTAAAGTGGATGAGGATGCGCAGGAGGAGGAGGAGGCTGAAGAGCATGACATTCCGGAGCTGTAGAGTGTGGGTGAAACCCTGACTGAGGTAGGGCCTGCAAACCTTGGTGTGGGAAGGACGTGTTCCGTCCCTCGCTCAGACTGGGTCCCAGCTTCCACAATATTAACCCAGTGTGCCGTCAACGAGATGTAGCGGCCTTGCCCACAAGCACTTGTCCACGTGTCTGTGGTTAGGTGGACTTTGGGTGAAACAGCGTTGTTCAGGGCACGTGTGATGTTTTGTGACATGTGGTTATGCAATGCGGGGACGGCACACCGGGAGAAATAGTGGCGGCTGGGGACCGAATAACGTGGGACAGCTGCCGCCATCAGGTCGCGGAATGCTTCTGTCTCCACCAGCCTAAAAGGCAACATTTCCAGAGCAAGCAGTCGCGAAATGTTAGCATTTAGAACTGTGGCATGTGGGGCGTTGGCAGTGTATTTGCGCCTGCGTTCAAAGGTTTGCTGAATGGATAACTGAACGCTGCGCTGGGACAAGGACGTGCTTGATGATGGTGTTATTTCTGCGTAGGCAACTGCAGGTGCAGGACCGGAGGAGGCTTGTTCACAGGCAGCATGGACAGGGGATTTGCTCGCATGCACAACAAGCGAAGACGTAGCAGTGACATCAGCAAGCACTGCTCTTCTACTCTGTTGTACATCCCACAAAGTCGGGTGCTTGGCTGACATGTGCCTGATCATGCTGGTGGTGGTCAGGCTGCTAGTTTTGGTACCCTTGCTGATGCTGGCACGGCAGGTGTTGCAAATGGCCTTTTTAGAATCATCTGGAGCCAACTTAAAAAACTGCCAGACTCGGGAAGACCTAACATTTGTACAGGCACCTTGTGTCGTGTTGTTGTTCCGGAGAACGGTTGCCTGACTTCTGCCTGGAGCCACCACCCTGCTTCTTACTGCCTGTTGGGATGCTACGCCTCCCTCCCCCTGTGCACTGCTGTCCTCGCTCTGCATATCCTTCTGCCAGGTTAGGTCAGTTACTGGATCATCCACCACGTCGTCTTCCTCTTCCACACCCTGCTCCTCCTCCTGACTTCCTGACAATTGTGTCTCATCATCGTCCACCCCTTGTTGAGACACGTTGCCAACTTCGTGAGAACGTGGCTGCTCAAATATTTGGGCATCTGTACATACGATCTCCTCATGACCCACTTCAACAGGAGCTGGCGAGAGGCCAGAATGTGCGAATGGAAACGTGAACAGCTCTTCCGAGTGTCCAAGTGTGGGATCAGTAATGTCCGAGGACGTGTACTCAGCCTTGTGGTAGGAAGGAGGATCAGGTTCTGAAATGTGCGGTGCAGTATCACGGCTACTGACACTTGACCGTGTGGAAGACAGAGTGTTTGTGGTGGTGCCAATCTGACTGGAAGCATTATCCGCTATCCAACTAACAACCTGTTGACACTGGTCTTGGTTCAAGAGCGGTGTACTGCTGCGGTCCCCAAGAATTTGGGACAGGACGTGCGAGCGAGTAGATGTGGCCCTTTGTTGTGGCGAAATTAGAGCTTGCCCACGACCTCGGCCTCTGCCTGCACCACCATCTTGTCCACTTCCTTGTTCGTTGCCAACGCCCTTGCGCATTTTGCAATGCTGTGCTGACGTGTATTCACTAGACTTGTGCGTTATATCCAAGTTTGTGCAAAACGCACACAAGTGCACCTGTACGCTGCCACCGACAGGCACACACGTGCGGTTTTTAAATGCAAGCACGGACGCACTAAGAACCTAACAGGTTTTTAGGAGCGACAATTACTGAGAAGTCTATCACTATCAGACACTGCTGACTGACGTGTATTATACACTAGACTTGTGCGTTATATAATAGTTTGTGCAAAACGTGCACCTGTACGCTGCCACCGACAGGCACACACGTGCGGTTTTTAAATGCAAGCACGGACGCACTAAGAACCTAACAGGTTTTTAGAAGCATTATCCGCTATCCAACTAACAACCTGTTGACACTGGTCTTGGTTCAAGAGCGGTGTACTGCTGCGGTCCCCAAGAATTTGGGACAGGACGTGCGAGCGAGTAGATGTGGCCCTTTGTTGTGGCGAAATTACAGCTTGCCCACGACCTCGGCCTCTGCCTGCACCACCATCTTGTCCACTTCCTTGTTCGTTGCCAACGCCCTTGCGCATTTTGCAATGCTGTGCTGACGTGTATTCACTAGACTTGTGCGTTATATCCAAGTTTGTGCAAAACGCACACAAGTGCACCTGTACGCTGCCACCGACAGGCACACACGTGCGGTTTTTAAATGCAAGCACGGACGCACTAAGAACCTAACAGGTTTTTAGCAGCGACAATTACTGAGAAGTCTATCACTATCAGACACTGCTGACTGACGTGTATTATACACTAGACTTGTGCGTTATATAATAGTTTGTGCAAAACGTGCACCTGTACGCTGCCACCAACAGGCACACACGTGCGGTTTTTAAATGCAATCACGGACGCACTAAGAACCTAACAGGTTTTTAGGAGCGACAATTACTGAGAAGTCTGACACTATCAGACACTGCTGACTGACGTGTATTATACACTAGACTTGTGCGTTATATAATAGTTTGTGCAAAACGTGCACCTGTACGCTGCCACCGACAGGCACACACGTGCGGTTTTTAAATGCAAGCACGGACGCACTAAGAACCTAACAGGTTTTTAGGAGCGACAATTACTGAGAAGTCTGACACTATCAGGATTGTTTTAGACTGTGTACACCAGCCCCAGATATGATGAAGGCTGGTATACGGTCACCACTAGGAATGGCTATATACCCTGCCTGCCTGCCTGCCTGCCTGTATACTGCTACAATAGTCCTGACAAGGACTCTTCTGGTCACTAGTCTGTATTCCGACGTGGCTATACCCTGCCTGTATACAGCAACAATAGTCCTGAGAAGGACTCTGCTACTGTACTCCGACCTGGCTATACCCTGCCTGCCTGTATACAACTATAATAGTCCTGAGAAGGACTTCTGGTCACACTGTTTGCAGCCCTGCTACGGAAATAACTATAAAGGGCCGCAAACCTTTCCCTGAAGCAGCAACACTCTCCCTGCACAGACTGTCTGGATGGCTGTGTGCAGAGCACAGCGCGCCCGCCGGTATAAAGGCTCAGTCACGCTGTGCAGGCCGGCCAATCACTGCAATTCCACAACTAACAGGGCTGTGGCATTGCAGTGGTCTGCCAGCCAATCCCTGCATGAGGGCTGGCTCTCAAAAGAGCGCCAACATGCAGGGATGAAGACCACGAGTACAGCACGAGTATCGCGAGATTACTCGGTCCCCGCCGAGTAGCCCGAGTACAGTGATACTCGTGCGAGTACCAAGTAGTAACAAGTATACTCGCTCATCACTAATGATATGTCAACAGCATGCGTCACTGCTCTAGCCAGTCACTAAGCTCAGTACTTGTGCACTCAGGTTCATAGCACACAATAAGACCAGTGTATGAGTCGCTGAGCTCACTGTCCAGGTGGCTAAAGTGGTAACGTCACATCAATAGTGTGCGGGTCACCACTATGGCCAGTAACTGAGTTCAGTGTTGTGTAGTGTCAACATCAATGCAGGAGCCCTGAGCTCGGAGACAGGCCAGAGCACTTACATGTGCTGCTTATATGATGTCACCAGTGTAATAAAAATTCAATTACCAAAGTAGTGGCGGGGAGCCAGTGCTGCACTCATGAAGGTTGAATTTGAGTGGAATTGTCAAACTTTGAATCTTTACACCCGTAAACATGATAGTCTTACTACTCAAACGAGTTAATAAATATAATTTCCCATATCTTTTCTCTATCAGCATAATTTTTCAAACATCCTTTTATTTTGTTCGGAAGTTAAAAAGGTTCAAACATAGCAATAATGTTTCATTTTGTTATGGACATTTATTAATTTATTTATATTATTTTTCACTAAAATAATAATTTAGTCCCAAGTTTGTTATTTTCACAAAGGATAATAGGCGAAAATGGACCACATAATTTTTTACGCAATTTCTCCCGAATGTGGCAATATCCCAAATGTGGTCACTGGTGTTTGGGCACGCCGTTATATTTTTTTAGCACAAATTTGGCCAGAATAATACATGTCATTTTGCAAAATCTGTGTGTTGCCAAACACCAGTGATTCATTTTGAAGAATAAACTTCTTAACCCCCTTCAACCCCAGGCTATTTTCCGTTTTTCATTTTTATTTTTTGCTCTCCTTCTTCCGAGAGCTGTAACTTTTTTTATTTTTCTGGCAATCTTGCCATATGGTGCTTGTTTTTGCAGGGGAAGTCGTACTTTTAAATGAAATCATGAGTTTTACCGTATAGTGTACTGGAAAATGGCAAAAAAAATTCCAAGTGCAGAAAAATTGCAAAAAAGTACAATTGCACAATTGTTCTGGGGGTATTTTATTCCCTATGTTCACTATATGGCACAATTGATGTGTCAGTGTAATGCATCAGGTCAGTACGAGTTCATAGATACCAAAGATGTACAGGTTTACTTTTAGTTGAGGTTAAAAAAATTCAGAAGTTTGTCCAAACAAAGTGGCGCTCTTTTTGCGCTGTTTTCCGTGACCCATAGTGTTCTCATTTTTTAAGATATGGGGCTCAGTGACAGCTTATTTTTTGCATCTCGAGCTGATGATTTTAGTGGTACCACTTTTCTGCAGATGCTACATCTTTATTGCCTGTTATTGCATTTTGCGCAAAATTTGAAATGACCAAAAAACATAATTTTGGTGTTTGGAATTTTTTTGCCACTACGCAGTTTATCAATCAGGTTAATTGATTTTATAATTTGATAGATCGGGCATTTCTGAACACGGTGATACCAAATGTGTGTATTTTTTTTATTTTTTTAACTCTTTCATTTTCAATGGGGTGAATGAAGAGTGATTTGAACTTTTAGGTTTTCCTTTTTTTTTTTTCTTTTTTTAAACCTTTTTTTTTACTTTTTGAAAGACTACAAACCAATTAAGAAATAAAATCTGGAACACCATTGTAAGTCTGAACTGGGTGCAAAACCCTGGTTGTAGTACAAAATTGGTTTGTAATCTTTCGTTTGTGAACCCGACCCAACCCACACCTATCACCAGTCCACATGATACATAAATAGCCTGGGTCTCAGCTGCCCACACACAATCAGATTTTTTAACTGCAAGAGAGGACACACATTAGCTAGGGACCCCAAAGTAAGAGAATACCGTGACAAGGTGTTGGGGCTCTGTTGTATTGATCAATTCAATAGCTAAATTTCTGTTTATTCTTTAGTTCATGGCAGTTATGCAGATTCCATTGTCACATTTTCATTCTCAAATATAGCTATTGTATTTTTCATGCCAGTATTCATACAACAGTATCTGTATTACATGTATTCCCCTTGCACTGTCACTGGTGTGCAGCCCTTCTCTCTATATAGTGAAGTGTTTTAGGATTTTTGCACCCAGTTCAGACTTAGGGGGGCTTTGCACACTACGATATCGCAGGTGCGATGTCGGTGGGGTCAAATCGAAAGTGACGCACATCCGGCGTCGCTCTCGACATCATAGTGTGTAAAGACTTTTACATACGATTAACGAGCGCAAAAGCGTCATTATCGTATGATCGGTGTAGGGTCCGACATTTCCATAATGCCACTGCTGCGACGGTACGATGTTGTTCCTCGTTCCAGCAAGCAGCACACATCGCTGTGTGTGAAGCCGCTGGAGCGAGGAACATCTCCTACCTGCGTCCCGGCCAGCTATGCGGAAGGACGGAGGTGGGCGGGATGTTTATGTCCCGCTCATCTCCGCCCCTCCGCTTCTATTGGCTGCCTGCTGTGTGACGTCGCTATGACGCCGCACAACCTGCCCCCTTAGTAAAGAGGCGGGTCGTCGGCCAGAGCGACATCGCAGGGCAGGTGAGTGCATGTGAAGCTGCCGTAGCGATAATGTTCGCTACGGCAGCAATCACAAGATATCGCAACTGTGACGGGGCGGGGACTATCGCTGCAGCGTCAGTAACACATTGTTACCGATGTCGCAGCGTGCAAAGCCCGCCTTAGAATGGTGTTCCACACGTTATTTCTTAATTCATTTTTGCCAACAGTGTACGGTCCATGTGTCCATTTTTAGCATCAGTGTGTCATCAGTGTACGGTCTGTGTGTCTGTTTTTACCATCAGTTTGTCATCAGTGTATGGTCTGTGTGTCCGTTTTTACCATCAGTGTGTCATCAGTATATGGTCTGTGTGTCCGTTTTTACCATCAGTGTGTCATCAGTTTCTCGTCAGTGTTTTTCACAGATGGATAAATAAGTTACAAAGCTTTTCCTATATTTTGCATTGTTAAACACAAACAGCACATGTATGGCACACTGATGTCATCCGTGAGCTGTACATGTTTTAGGCCTCTTTCCCACGTCCGTGCAAAACACACACATTTTGAATGGACTAAGGAATATAGTTTGCACCGTGAAGAAACATAAAACATGTACGTACAACATGAAAGTGAATGAGGCCTAGGTGGTGCTTTGCACGTTGCGACATCGCTACTGCGATATCGTCGGGGTCAAATCGAAAGTGACGCACAACCATTAACGAGCATAAAAGCCGGTAACGACGTCGCAACGTGTAAAGCCTAGGAGAGAAGATGAACGAGCGTAAAACAGTCCAAAATCGGTGATCTGTGTCACGTCGTTCATTTCCATAAATTCGCTGCAGCGACAGGTACGATGTTGTTCCTCGTTCCTGCGGCAGCACACATCGCTGTGTATGAAGCTGCAGGAGCGAGGAACATCTCCTTACCTGCGTCCCGCCTGCAATGAGGAATGAAGGAGGTGGGCGGGATGTTTACGTCCCACTGATCTCCGCCCCTCCGTTTCTATTGGCCGCCTGCCGTGTGACGCCGCACAACCCGCCCCCTTAGGAAGGAGGCGCGTCGCCGGCCAGAGTAATGTCGCAGGACAGGTAAGTGCGTGTGAAGCTGCCGTAGCGATAATGTTCGCTACGGCTGCTATCACAAGAGATCGCATCTGCGACGGGGGCGGGGACTATCAAGCTCGGCATCGCTACAATCGGCTAGCGATGTCGCAGCGTGCAAAGTACCCCTAAGTCCCAAATGATTTGGTAGAACTATAGTACTCTGCATTTCTTTACACACGATAATACGCATCGCAAAAACAATACTCCAAATATTATTTGTGGGAACTTAGCCTAAATCTGGATGTTCAACTTTTGTTGAAAGTTTTGTGGCACTGTATGGTTAAATCATCAAGTAAACTTGATAAATTAAGAAAAACATTTCTTTCTTCTTAGACAGCATTCAATGTTGGAAGCTGGCAGCACTTCAGAAATGAAAAACTTTTTGAAGGAGTAATTTCAGAAGAAAGCGTTGATATGTTTAATGGCATTTCTAATTACTTGACCTCCCATTTGAGAATAAAAAAAATATTCTACAAAACGGCAGAAAAACAGACAAATTACACAGCATGGAGGCACTTTGTGAAGCAATTTTTCATGAAATGAGCAATGTCACAAAATAAGTCTGACACATGGAAAGACTTTAATTCACCAAGAGAATGAGCAGAAAAAAAATGTTATATACAATTCCAGTGTAGTCACAATACTATATAAAGTGATGAAAATTATAAGTAGCAATAAATACCTGTCATGTGACAAAAGTATGAAAGGGACATTTACCAGATGACATATAACTATTGTGGTTTAGTAATTTACTGTATGGCGGTCACTTATATAAAAAAAATATTCAAGGGCCATGCCTTTGTTATGTTATACACATTTTTACAAATATGTTTAGCCATTAATTGATATTACCTCAATAATATTAAAATGCATAACATCAAAAAACAGCTCTTAAATATCAATGCGTAACTTAAGAACGCTACCAAAATTTACAATTAAGTCCATACAATGGGCCAAATCCAACAAAGTTTCGAAAAGTAGCAAAATTTAGTTACAACTCAGTGTTTCCCATAAATTTAGTGTATTTTGGCAATCTCTGCCAGATTCTACTAAATCCAACAAAATTAGTGGAGATGGGTGGGATGGGAGCGCTGTAGGGGTGGGATGCCACAGCTTGTCTAGTTCATGATGAGCTGTGGTATTCCATACTCCAGAATCCTCACTCCAGCACCTGCCAATACCTGAATCAGATTTCTAGCGTAGTGCACTGACCGCACGTCACTCGTTAGATGCTCCAAATCTATGTACCCCTTTATGAAGCATCTCACTTTAATACACCCCATCATAAAGAGAACAATGCCGGCCCTGATGAATCAGGCTCAATATCTTCTATCCATTGTGTGAAGTGGTGTTCAACAGCAAACAATTTAATACTAGTCCAAGAAATTCCAACAGTTGTGGCAATTGACACAGTAATGGTACATATCTTCTCCCATCCATACTCTAGGACAAAAATGGATAAGATTTGATAGCATTGTGTCTGTTTGTTCTCACTTTAAAATGGAAATTAGTTTTTGAATACTATAAATAGGGTAAGACTCTGATACTCTAATGAAGGCGATGCACAGTATAGTGCCTTTGGTTATATAACATATGGGGGATTGAAGAAGTTCTTCTCCATTTATTGATTATTTAAAAATCTTTTTGGTTCCCTCAGACAATAAAAAAAGCAATCAATTTTTTATTTTTTTTTTCCCAGTGGGGCGGGCCAGGCTGTCAGCAAATCACAGAGACACACACTGCACAGTGGATTTTTGCCAGACAAGCAAGGGCTTGTGTCATAGGCTGTGCATGTCACATGTCTTTGCTCGATAAGATCCGGCCATTTTCCCTGTCGCCGCCATTATCTGTCTGCTGCGTGTGGGTGGCAGTCACTACTCCCGCAGTTACTGCTGCTCTGTGCGCTATAGAGATGCAGTGCAATCTACACAGTGCTTTAGGGATTAGGGACTACTGGTTATTTCAGCCCTTTTCAGGGCTGATTTCCAGGCGTTCATAGCCATAGCTGCTAGGCAGAACCGTGCAAACACTGTGCTGGGCTTTGCTGTCCTGCTACCTACAGCACCCGTGCATTCTACCCACCTGGCCATTTTTTGCCAGGTTATTTTATTTCCCCAAAGAGCTGACACTTTTTGTGGCATCCTAAAAGTGTCTGGAATACTAACTTAGTAATCCTTTGCTGTCCACTGACCCACAGCACCCAGGCATTGTACCCACCTGCCCATTTTTGCCACGCTATTTTATTTGCCCAAAGAGCTGACACTTTTTGTGCCATCCTAAAAGTGTCTGGAATACTAAGTTAGTGTTCCTTTGCTGTCCACTGACCCACAGGACCTGTGCATGCTACACACCTGTCCAGTTTTGCTCCGCAATTCTAATTGCAAACTGTGCTGCCACAGTTAGGGGCATACTAAAATTGACTGGGATACTCAGTGTTGGTTCGTCAGCTGTCAATAAAGCTAGACCACCTCTGCAATGTACACACCTGTCAATTTTTAGCAACGTAATTCTAGTTGCAAACTGTGCTGCCACTGTTAGGGGCATACTAAAGTAGTCATTGTTGGTTCTTCAGCTGTCTATAAAGCTAGACCACCTCTGCATTGTACACTCCTGACCATTTTTGCTATGGAATTCTAATTGCAAACTGTGCTGCCACTGTTAGGGGAATACTAAAATTGACCGGGATACTCAGTGATGGTTCTTCAACTGTCAATAAAGCTAGACCACCTCTGCAATCTACACCACCTCTCCATTTTTGCTACCACATTTTAAGTGTCCAGTCTTGTTGCTAACAAAATGAGTGGCAAAAGGACAGATGCTGGTGGAAAGGGGAACAGGCGTGTTGGAAAAGGAAAAAAAGTTTGTGTCCGGGGGGTAGGTGGGAAAGCTACATTAACATCTGCTGAAGAAAGGCCATCTTCCAGCAAAAGTAAGATGTCTACTACTTTCCATGGCCAATCTGATGTGCTCCCCTTTTTACGGAACCGAACAACTGTAAAAAAGGTAGATGATGCACCAAAAAAGAACATGCTTGAATGGATCGCAAGTGCTCCAACAAGTGGACTCTCCTCCACCTCAACTTCAACATCCAAAAAAACAACAGTCCTCTGAGTTGTCACCCCAATCGCACTTGCTTTCTCCCAGCTCTCAAGTCTCCACCCGCCATGCAGAGTATGGTGTAACAGAGATGGCTGAGTCTTCAGAGCTGTTCAGTCACACTATACCCTGGGAATCAGAGGTCTGCTCCCAAGCTACAGTGAGTACAGACCAGGAAATGGTCTGCAGTGATGGCCAGAAGCTTTATGAGACTGATTCAAGCCCTGATGACCAAGTTTCTGAGCATAATGTACACCCTCATTCTCAAACTGTAACACCTGTTGGTGGAGACAATGAGGAACATACTGATGACGATGAGACGCAGATACCTGATTGGGATGACAACTTAACTATTCAGTCAGGGCATGAAGAGGTTAGGTCTGAGGGCGAGGGGAGTGCAAACACAACACTTGATGAAGTTCTAGATCCCACTTACTGTCAACCCACATTCACGCACTCGAGGAGGTCAGCAGATGCGGTGGAGGAGGATGCGACTGACGACTAAGTTACCTTGTGCCTTCCTGGACAGAGTCGGAGTACTGGAAGCACGTCAACAACTGCATCCTCAGCCACAACTCTGTCTCTGAGCACAAGTCGGGGTGGCTCTGCAGGTCGCATGGGCTCTAAGCCTTGCCTAGGCTGGTCCTTTTTTGACCTCGCAAAGGATCTCCCAAATCATGTGATATGTAAGATTTGTTGTCAATCTATAAGTAGAGGCCAAAAGCTCACTAGTTTGACAACTTCTTCCATGAAACGTCACATGAATAACAAGCATAAGTCCCAGTGGGAAGCTCACTGTGCTACAATGCGGCCTAGCAAAGCGGGCCAACCACCGTCTGCCCCTTCAAGTGCATCCGTTTGCTCTTCTTCCTCTATGACTGTGGTGACAGCTGTCACACCTGGTTTTAGACCTTCCACCTCTTTAACCGCAACAGGCAGTTTGCTTGGCAGGTCGTCAGTTGTTTTGGAAGGGGAAACAAGTACTGGTGTAGAGCTCTCTCAGACATCAAGAGCACCAACTTTAGATGAAAGCAACATCATGTCTTCGCCTGCACTTTCCTCACAGACCTGCAGTTTTCCAGGGACACCCTACTCAACACGGTCTCCACACAGCAGCCAGATCTCGGTTCCTCAGATGTGGACAAATAAAAGGCCATTTCCTCCGAGCCATGACAAAGCTAAGAGGTTGACTTTCACCCTCTGTAAGCTCTTGACTACCGAAATGCTGCCTTTCCGCCTGGTGGACACAGAGGATTTTCGAGACCTTATGTCAGTCGCAGTGCCCCAGTACCAGATGCCCAGTAGCCACTACTTTTTCAAGAAAGGTGTGCCTGCGCTACACCAGCATGTCGCACACAACATCACCGCTTCCTTGAGAAACTCTATGTGTGACAGGGTGCATTTCACCACCGATACTTGGACCAGTAAGCATGGACAGGGGCGTTACATGTCGCTGACTGGGCACTGGGTAACTATGGTGAGAGATGGAGAAGGGTCTGCTGTACAAGTCTTGCCATCCACACGAGTTGTGCGTCAATCCTCTTTATGTAGAAGTTCCTCCAGTGCTTCTGCCTCCTCAACCTCGTCTGGGTCCTCCACCTCCACCCAAAGCCTGTCTGGTAAGGCCACCCGCATTGTAACTGCGCACAAGGAATCCCGCACACCTCCTTACTATGCTAGCAGCAAAGCTCAACGGCATCAGGCAGTCTTTACGTTGAAATGTCTGGGAAATAAGAGTCACACAGCTAACCAGTTGTGGTCAGCTCTGGATACCGAGTTTCGTAAATGATTGACTCCACTCAACCTGCAGGCAGAGAAGGTCGTGTGCGACAATGCTGCAAACCTGGGTGCGGCCCTTCGCCGGGGCAAGGTGACACCAGTGCCTTGTATGGCTCACGTGTTGAACCTTGTTGTCCAGCAATTTTTAACCCACTATCCCGGCCAAGATGAGCTTCTGCACAGGGCACAGTCACTATCTACTCACTTCCACCATTCAAACGGCGCAGCTGACCGACTTGCATCGCTACAGAAGTCTTTCGGCCTGCCGGTTCACTGCCTGACATGCGATGTGTTGATACGCTGGAATTCGACTCTCCACATGTTGCAGTGACTGTAGCAGCACCACAGCGTCCTGGTGCAATACGTTATGACGTATAGCTTGGGTCAACAAGTGCAGAGGTGGGGAAGATCACGCTGATGGAGTGGTCTCAGATCAAGGACCTATGCACCCTTCTGCACAGTTTCGACATGGCGACGAAGATGTTTAGCGCTGACAATGCCATTATCAGCATGACAATTCCAGTGATTTACATGCTGGAGCACACTCTAAACAGTATTGGGAGTCAGGTGGTGGGACAAGAGGAAGGGGAGGAATTACAGGAGGATTCATATGTGGAAGGCATACCAAGATCTACAAGGTCCAGACGTTCAGCATCACCAAGGCAGCAGGCATGGGACAGTGGGGGACAGGGATTAACTAGGG
Source organism: Anomaloglossus baeobatrachus (assembly GCF_048569485.1). Lineage (NCBI taxonomy): Eukaryota > Metazoa > Chordata > Amphibia > Anura > Aromobatidae > Anomaloglossus > Anomaloglossus baeobatrachus. Next base: position 294,742,365 of record NC_134353.1, on the reverse strand, counting down.
CGCATGGTAGCAGCCAAACTGTTGAGGAAGGTGCTGGAGCCCAGGAAGAAATGGAGGACAATCTGGCGATGGACATGGAAGACTCAGCAGATGAGGGAGACCTTGATCAAATTTCAGTTGTTCGAGGTTGGGGGGAGATGTCAGAGGAAGGAAGCACAGTTATCACCTCGCCGACACAAACACAGCAAGGACTTGGTCCGCATGCATGCGCAAGACACATGAGCGCCTTCTTAATGCACTACCTACAACATGACCCTCGGATTGTCCAAATTAGAAGTAATGCTGACTACTGGGTTTCCACACTATTAGATCCCCGGTACAAGTCAAAATTTGGCGAAATAATGCCAGCCATAGAAAGGGACGCACGTATGCAGGAGTATCAACAGAAGCTGTTATGCAATCTTAGCTCGGCTTTTCCACTAAACACCTTGCCAACCATGGGACTGTCGAGTCATCATCAGTCAAACCATACCAGCAACACCGTATCTGGTGGTAACACCAATTTTATGGAATCGTTTCATAATTTTTTTTAGACCATCCTTTGCAAGACCACAAGAGACAAGAAGTCTGACATATAGTCAACGGCTGGAGAGGATGATAAAGGATTATATCTCCAAGTGAATATAGACGCCATGACTCTGCAACTGGAGCCTTGCTCATTTTGGGCTTCCAATCTTGAAAAATGGCCTGAGCTAACCACTTACACCTTGGAGATCTTGTCGTGTCCCGCAGCCAGCGTTCTCTCGGAACGTTTCTTCAGTGCTGCTGTGTGTGTCCTTTCAGATAAGCACACGCGTCTGTCCAGTGACTATGTGGACAGACTAACGTTCATCAAGATGAACAAGTCATGGATCTGCAAGAACTTTTCTACCCCTGTGTCATCCTGGGGAGAGTAAAGGCTTGTAGATTTGGATTGTGCTTCATGCAAATAAACCTGTCAAGTTTGCAACTGGGGGACAACTGATGCCACTTAAGTGGTGTCTGTGGCCCAATTTTTGGAAAAAAGGGAGACTCTGGTTGGAGTCCCCTTGCTGTGTTTACATGATTTTAGAAGGGCTTGACATGCCTATATCTGTGTCTCCTCCTCCTTTTACTCGTCCAGCTCTTTTGTTTCAGCATGAGCATATGTACTTGTCACTTTCCATGTGTTTGTGGTGTCTTGTGAGTTGTTTTTCACCTTTTGGACACCTTAGAAGGTGTTTTCTATGTGTTTGGATGTGTTTGTGTTTGCCTCCCATTGTTTTCAATGGGGTTCAAAGGTGTTCGTCGAACGTTCGCCGAACTGAGCCGCCGTTCGACGAACTGAACCAAACTCGAACACTAGGGGGGTGGCTCATCTCTAATCCTCACATCCCTCTTCAATCCTGCACTGTGAGAGGCCAGAGCCAATCTAATGTTACATACAAAACAGATCCTCAAAGTGGCCAAGCTTGGAGTTATGTCTCCTGTGACTGATGATGGGGGGAGGTAGGAGGACCAGGTTGAGGATTGGATGGGCCACCCTTCTGTGTATCCACAGTAGACTGTGTGGTCGTGGAAGATTGGTTGCTGCTTGACAAATGCGAAATGGCCTTGTCTGCCATCCAAAACAGAATCTGCTCTCACTCTTCTGGCTTCCACACAAGTTTACATTCCAAACCGGGAAATTTGGCAAGGAACATAGTGGATGCATCAAGCTTCTTCTGACCTGACACATACTCGCATGACACATACTCGCTGATCGCTGTCAGACAGCTAGTAAGATGACTGGTGACTGCTGGACGATAGCTAGCAAGATGACTGGTGACTGCTAGTAGACAGCTAGCAAGATGACTGGTGTCCACTGGCAGACAGCTAACAACTAGCACAGCTCAGTCAATGGCATGGTAACCATTGCCGGGTACTGCTCATCTTCCTCTTATTCAAATCAATAGGAGGTAGACATGCAGTACCTGGCCACAGCAACTATATCGTTAACAAACCATGTAGCGCAGCTAAGCAACAGAGCATTGATGGCCTTTGCCAGTCATCGGCACTTGGAATAGCACCCCGACTGATTAGATATTAAAGACCTATCCTAAGGATTGGCCATCAATGTAAAAGTCCCAGACAAGACCTTTAAGTAAACAGTTAAAGTGCATCAAGTTTACATTGTGAAGCTATAAGAATGCTCATTAATTCATCATTACTCATAATTCATCTCTTAGTTAGATTTCTACTAATTCCAAAGAGTCAGCGGTGTTTTTTGCAACTCTTAGCTATGATCGTCTTAACCGCCAAAATATAAAAAAGCATCATTTTTTGTGCTACTGGGAATACAGTAAAAAGAATTAAAGGTTTTAAAAACACTAGTTAAGGCAATAAAAAGAGGTCATAACTTGAGTAACAGATAGAATTAGGTGATATACACAAATCCAGAATCGGCAAATATTTGGAAATTCACATCAGATATGGTACATAGTGAAAAAAAGAGCATCTCGATCAGTTACTTATTGTAAATCAATTGGAATTTTAAAAAGTATAAAATTTGGAGTAGAACTGAGCCAGATCTAACAAGATTCAAAATCGCGAAGTGAAAAGGATTTTAACCCCTTCAGCCCCCGGGCACTTTCCGTTTTTGCGTTTTTGTTTTTTGTTCCTTTTCTTCCGAGAGCCGTAACTTTTTTATTTTCCTGTCAATCTTGCCATATGAGGGCTTGTTTTTTGCGGGACGAGTTGTACTTTTAAATGAAACCATAGATTTTACCATATAGTGTACTGGAAAAGAGCAAAAATATTCCAAGTGTGAAAAAACTGCAAAAAAAGTGTGATTGCACAATAGTTTTTGAGATGTTTTATTCACCGTGTTCACTATGTGGTAAAAATGATGTATCTATGTGATGCCTCAGGTCAGTGCGAGTTTGTAGACACCAAAGATGTATAGGTTTACTTGTATCTAAGGGGTTAAAAAAAATTCACAAGTTTGTCCAATAAAAGTGGCGCACGTTTTGCGCCATTTTCCGAAACCCGTATTACTCTCATTTTTCAGGATCTATGGCTCAGTAATAGCTTATTTTTTGTGTCTCGAGCTGACATTTTTAATGGTACCATTCTTGCGCAGATGCTACGTTTTGATCGCCTGTTATTGCATTTTGCGTAAAACATGAGTCAACCAAAAAACGTAATTTTGGCGTTTGGAATTTTATGGCCACTATGCCGTTTACCAATCAGATTAATTGATTTTATATTTTGATAGATCGGGCATTTCTGAACGTGGTGATACCAAATATGTGTATATTTATTTATTTCTTAACCCTTTAATTTTCAATGGGGTGAAAGGGGGGGTGATTTGAACTTTTAGGTTTTTGTTTTTTTTTTATTTTTTAAAACTTTTTTTTTACTTTTTTTTTATTTTACTAGTCCCCCTAGGGGGCTATAGTGATCAGCAATCCGATCGCTTTGATCTATCTGCTGATCACAGCTACACAGCTGTAAACAACAGATATGGTCACTTCCTATTTCATTCGGCTCCGGGCCGGGTGAAAATGAAAGTGAAACGTTATAGCTGCAGGCGTCATCACATGACCCTGTGCTACCATGGCAACCACCGAAAGTCACGTGATCACGCACGTGACTTCCCGTGGGGGCGGCGGTAAGTAAAAATCATGGCCGCGCGCATATAGATCTCGCTGCCAGACTTTGGCAGCGAGATATAAGGGGTTAAATGTTGCGAGTTAAAGCGATTCCACTCGCAACATGCAGGCACACATGTCAGCTGTTGAAAACAGCTCATATGTGTGCCGATCGCAGCCGCCTGCCTGCGGCAGGGGGCGGGGCTTAACGTGACACGCTCCATGACGGATAGATCCATCCAAGGTCGTGAAGGGGTTAATTGGAAATTCGATTTGTATTAAATTTATTCTTGGAGAATTGAATGCCTCGTTATGCTCTGGGATCTGGGAACGCCCCATAACATAATAAATGTGAGACATAGAAAAATAATCTCTCCAATAAGTTCTCTTCTATAGACCCCAGTAGATATTCTATAATGGATCAGTCCGCAGTAGCATGTGGCTCTGCAGCTTGGTCAGGTCAGGGAGCTCCATTTTCCCAATTATTCCAAAGATGAAATTCCAACTAGTAAGACATTTATGGTAAATATTGTGGATATACCGCACTTTTAAATGTGTGAGGTGTGAACACAGCTTTAACAGTCTTGGCAAAGAAAACATTTAAGTTCAATACAATTTGCACTTATACATAAATAACACATTCCACATTTTCCCCTAAAACAAAGTGATGAAAAATGTAAAACTTTACATGACTTTCTATGTGTTTGTGAACTTTTGCATATGATATATTTGTTTTTTAAATTCCAAAATAATGTGAATAGGAACCGTTTCCATCACTGCAGTACTAATAAATGAGTATTTACTATCAAACATGTCAGTTGTTTATTTATAGTAATAGATGCTATTGTCATTGCTGCTTATGAAAAAGATACAATTTCTAATGACTGGAAATATAGTTAGGAATATTGTAGAGGAGTAAACTTATCTTATGGTATGGTATGTTAGGCAGCTTACAATGACTTTTAGCTTTTTCTACATTGCCTAAATTGTCTGGATTCTGATCTTCCTTTAGTTGCTGATGGTAGTAGTTAGAAAGTAATACCTAACTGAACAATATTAGCAATTTTGGAAATAAATCAGGAGATATTTATGCTGTTGCCTCCTAGAAAGGTAGAAGGATGCAATCATGTTTGACCCCCTCCTATTTGCTAATACATGTTGAATATTTATGCATACCCTCCCTGGAAAGAGATGGAGGGACAACAACATAATTGTGTCCAGTTTTGTTTGTAGGCCTCCCTTGTGCATGCCATTGAATCCAATCATAATCATAATTTATATTACTCGCCCTTCTTATCACAGCATAGAGGTATTAACAAACTACTCTATCAAAATCAGAATGTTAATGATCTGTAATAGACAAAGTAACATGGAGACAATGAGTTCATTTTAGGTTCCATTATATTCCACCTATGATATGTTACTGTCACGCTGTACAAAGGCTAGTAAGACGTAGTACAGCGTAATCCCCACTAGGTGGCGGCAGAGTAGTGGAGGAGAGACAAACAAACACTGTAACGAAAGGCAGCTGAAGTATAGCAGAGTAACTTCCGCAATGTTAACAGGCGAATCGCCAGGGGGCAAAAGAGAAGTCAGTCAGGGTCTAGCCAGGAAAGTTGAGTCACTGCAAAGGGAGGATCAATATCAAAGTCAGGGAACAGAACTGAGTCTGAAGCCGGGAGATCAGGTATGCAGAGGGAAACACAAACAACAGACAGGAGAGGGAAGTCAGGGACCGGGACAGGCAGACAAACAGGGAGGGTCAAAGTCAGGACACAGTAGCAGGGAGGCAGAACAGATCAGGAACACTCACCAGAGCCAGTATACAATCTGCAAGGCAGAAATATCACTGGCACTGAGCCATAGGTAGAGAGGCAATATATAGCGTCTTGGAATCCAGAACGAGGCAAGGGAAGTTAAGGCCACTTTACACGCTACGATATATCTAATAATATGTCATCGGGGTCACGTTGTTAGTGACACATATCCAGCATCGTTTGACATATAGTAACGTGTGACAGCTACGAGTGACTGTGAACAAGCAAAAATACTCACCTTATCGTTGCTCGTTGAAACGTCGCTCATTTTCAAAAAATCGAACGTCCTTCTGTGCTCCGGTTGTTAATCGTTCCCAAGGCAGCACACATCGCTCCATGTGACACCCAGAGTGCGATGAACTGCAGCTTACTTGCAGCCACCGGCAATGCGGAAGGAAGGAGGTGGGCGGGATGTTTACGTCCCGCTCACCTCCGCCCCTCCGCTTCTATTGGGCGGCCGCTGTGTGACGTCGCTGTGACGCCGAACATCCCTCCCCCTTCAGGAAGAGGATGTTCGCCGCCCACAGCGAGGTCGTTTAGAAGGTAAGTAAGAAATTGCCCATAAAGCACAAACAATGGGGGCAGGTGCGATCGCACATGCGAACGCACGATAAATCGTCCCGTGAAAAGCGGCCTTTATCCCCTGACATGACAAGGCCAGAGCTGGGTGTAACCAGCAGCAGGGAAAAGCCGGCCAGGATCATGACAATTACCTTATCCTTTTCTTGTCCTTGCTTATATATGTATATATATAATATATATATATATATATATATATATATATACTGTAATATACATCCATATATATATATATATATATATACTAGCTGTAGTGCCCGGGCGTTGACCGGGATAGTAACTGTCTCTCTGTCTCTCTCCCAGTCTCTGTCTGTGTGTCGCTGTCTGTCTGTCTCTTTGTCTGTCTCTTTCCTTATCTGTCTGTGTCTATGTCTCTGTCTGACTATTTCTATCTCTGTCTGTATTTGTATCAGTCTATCGGTCTCCATCTCTGTGTCTGTCTGTCTCTCTCTATCTCTGTGTCTGTCTCTATGTGTGTGTCTGTCTGTCTCTTTCCCCGTCTGTCTCTTTTCCATCTGTCTTGGTCTGTCTCTTTCCAGGTCTGTCTCTTTCCCCTTCTGTCTCTTTGCCCAGCTGACTCTTTCCAGGACTGTGTCTTTTCAGGGCTGTCTCTTTCCCCATCTGTCTCTTTTCTGTCTGTCTTGGTCTGTCTCTTTACAGCTCTGTCTCTTTCCAGGTCTGTCTCTTTCCAGGTCTGTCTCTTTCCAGGTCTGTCTCTTTCCCCATCTGTCTTTTTCCCCGTCTGTCTCTTTGCCCATCTGTCTCTTTCCAGGGCTGTCTCTTTCCCCAGCTGTCTCTTTCCCCGGCTGTCTCTTTCCCCAGCTGTCTCTTTCCCCGGCTGTCTCTTTCCCCGGCTGTCTCTTTCCCCGGCTGTCTCTTTCCCCATCTGTCTCTTTCCCCGTCTGTCTCTTTATAGGTCTGTCTCTTTACAGGTCTGTCTCTTTACCCATCTGTATCTTTCCAGGTATGTCTCTTTCCAGGTCTGTCTCTTTCCTCGCCTGTCTCTTTCCCCATCTGTCTCTTTCCAGGGCTGTCTCTTTCCCCGTCTGTCTCTTTCCCTGTCTGTCTCTTTCCCCGTCTGTCTCTTTCCCCATCTGTCTCTTTCCCCGTCTGTCTCTTTCCACATCTGTCTCTTTCCCCATCTGTCTCATTCCCCGTCTGTCTCTTTCCACATCTGTCTCTTTCCCCGTCTGTCTCTTTCCAGGGCTGTCTCTTTCCAGGGCTGTCTCTTTCCAGGGCTGTCTTTCTCTTTCCCCATCTGTCTCTCTCTGTGTCTCTGTCTGCCTTTTTCTGTCTCTCTATCTATCTCTCGACTGACATCATATAACCTCACACATAAGCTTCAACTAACAGTTTATTTTGTTCCTATAGCAACCACTGACAGTTGCTATTAATAACCTATATCTCCCACCTCCATTCAGTTTAATGGCGGCAGGATTTTAGAGACTTAAGGCTGCTTTACACGGTACGACCGATTGTGCGATTTCACAATCGATCGTATCTGCCCCCGTCCTTTTTGCGTCACGGGCAAATCGCTGCCCGTGTCGCAAAAAGTTAGTAACCCCCGTCACACATACTTACCTCTCGTGCGACCACGCTGTGGGCAGCGAACGTCCACTTCCTGGAGTGGGAGGGACGTTCGGCGTCACAGCGACGTCACACGGCCGCCGGCCAATAGAAGCGGAGGGGCGGAGATGAGCAGGACGTAAACATCCTGCCCACCTCCTTCCTTCCACATAGAGCCGGCGGCGGCCGCGGGAGTCAGGTGAGCTGCTCATCGTTCCCGTGGTGTCACACGGAGCGGCGTGTGCTACCACAGAAACGATGGTCAACTAAATTAAACGATATTATGGAACCTAGCGAGCAGTACCCGACTCATGATTTGTGAGCGATACTGCGTCGCTAGGAGGTGTCACACAGGCCAGCATCGCCAGCGATGTCGGATGTGCGTCACAAAAACCGTGACCCCGACGATCTATCGCACGATAGATTGTCTGGTGTAAAGCAGCCTTAACTGTAAAGCACGGGGTTACATTTTTCTGTCAAAACATAGTCTACGACGTTCCCTTGGTCACATGAGGCGTCTGTGCAAAATTTCGTGATTGTAAATATGACAGTGCGGATTCCTTTCGCGGACATACACAGACACACATTTCCTCAGCTTTATATATTAGATTTATATACACAGTACTGCATATGTAGATAATGTGCACATATACTGTATTGTATACAGTGCCTACAAGTAGTATTCAACCCCCTGCAGATTTAGCAGGTTTGATAAGATGCAAATAAGTTAGAGCCTGCAAACTTCAAACAAGAGCAGGATTTATTAACAGATGCATAAATCTTACAAACCAACAAGTTATGTTGCTCAGTTAAATTTTAATACATTTTCAACATAAAAGTGTGGGTCAATTATTATTCAACCCCTAGGTTTAATATTTTGTGGAATAACCCTTGTTTGCAATTACAGCTAATAATCGTCTTTTATAAGACCTGATCAGGCCGGCACAGGTTTCTGGAGTTATCTTGGCCCACTCCTCCATGCAGATCTTCTCCAAGTTATCTAGGTTCTTTGGGTGTCTCATGTGGACTTTAATCTTGAGCTCCTTCCACAAGTTTTCAATTGGGTTAAGGTCAGGAGACTGACTAGGCCACTGCAACACCTTGATTTTTTCCCTCTTGAACCAGGCCTTGGTTTTCTTGGCTGTGTGCTTTGGGTCGTTGTCTTGTTGGAAGATGAAATGACGACCCATCTTAAGATCCTTGATGGAGGAGCGGAGGTTCTTGGCCAAAATCTCCAGGTAGGCCGTGCTATCCATCTTCCCATGGATGCGGACCAGATGGCCAGGCCCCTTGGCTGAGAAACAGCCTCACAGCATGATGCTGCCACCACCATTCTTGACTGTAGGGATGGAGTTCTTGGGGCGTATGCAGTGCCATCCAGTCTCCAAACGTCACGTGTGTGGTTGGCACCAAAAATCTTGATCTTGGTCTCATCAGACCAGAGAACCTTGAACCAGTCTGTCTCAGAGTCCTCCAAGTGATCATGAGCAAACTGTAGACGAGCCTTGACATGACGCTTTGAAAGTAAAGGTACCTTATGGGCTCGTCTGGAACGGAGACCATTGCGGTGGAGTACGTTACTTATGGTATTGACTGAAACCAATGTCCTCACTGCCATGAGATCTTCCCGGAGCTCCTTCCTTGTTGTCCTTGGGTTAGCCTTGACTCTTCGGACAAGCCTGGCCTCGGCACGGGTGGAAACTTTCAAAGGCTGTCCAGGCCGTGGAAGGCTAACAGTAGTTCCATAAGCCTTCCACTTCCGGATGATGCTCCCAACAGTGGAGACAGGTAGGCCCAACTCCTTGGAAAGGGTTTTGTACCCCTTGCCAGCCTTGTGACCCTCCACGATCTGGTCTCTGATGGCCTTGGAATGCTCCTTTGTCTTTCCCATGTTGACCAAGTATGAGTTCTGTTCACAAGTTTAGGGAGGGTCTTAATTAGTCAGAAAAGGCTGGAAAAAGAGATAATTAATCCAAACATGTGAAGCTCATTGTTCTTTGTGCCTGAAATACTTCTTAATACTTTAGGGGAACCAAACAGAATTCTTGTGGTTTGAGGGGTTGAATAATAAATGACCCTCTGAATAAACTTTTCACAATTTAAAAAAAAAAATAAAAAAAGAAATAACATTCTTTTTTGCTGCAGTGCATTTCACACTTCCAGGCTGATCTACAGTCCAAATGTCACAATGCCAAGTTAATTCCGAATGTGTAAACCTGCTAAATCTGCAGGGGGTTGTGTTACACCTCGTGGCTCTCCTGTGGCAAGGAATGAGACAGTCTCCTTGCCTGCCACGAGCGCTCCTCCTCAGCAGCGCCGAAGGTCTGCCAGACTGCGCAGAGTGCAGGAGAAACCTCCTCAGAGAGGCAGCACAAGGGTGACACCTAGTGGTACTCCTGTTGCAAGAAATGAGGCGGTCTCCCATTCCTTGCCTGCCTCAGCTCCTCCTGCTCAGCAGCCTCGAAGGTCTGTGAGGTTGCGCAATGTGCAGAGATTTGCTGCTCAGGGAAGCAGTGAGACTCCCGTTATCTCTACACATTGTGAGACCGAGGATCCCGCCTCTATTTCCCAGAGGCAGGAGGGTGAGCATGTGCTATGCTTGGTGGATCCTGATTCGCCCACTGACGTCACACGGCTTGATGACAAGGCTGGTGACGTGGTGAATCCTGACTGGCCAGGCTGGGATGTCGTGGATCCTGATTGGGTCAAGTCCGTCATCTCCGCCTCGCGCCCGCCCTTGGCTGGAGCTACACCTCCTTAAAAGCTCCTCCTGCCATCATGGCGGCGCACGACCGTCCTTCTATGTTTGGATGTCTGGCAGCGTGCTGCCACGCCACTGCTCAGGCATTATCTTCTTCTGTGGGCTTGGCCCTTGCTGCTTAGGCAGCACCTGGTTTGCAGGCCGTGTCCCTGCCTTGCTGCTCCGGCAGTAGCTCCTTCTACAGGCCGTGTTCCTGTCCCAGGTGAGCTCCTCGAGTCTCCACTGGACTCACCTGGTTATTGAAAGCACACGTGCGTGGGCACCTCTGTGCTACCCTCGTGCCATATTCTCGTGACTTCCACTGGCACACGTGCGTGGGCACCTCTGTGCTTCCCCATGCAACAGGTACACCGAGCCGTGTGATCCCTGCCATACAACCCACACGGGTTAGGGCAGACCGGTGTACATAGATCGTCTGTGACATTCCAGACGATCGCTAGCAGCAACCCGCTCACTCTTCACCCACCATAGCAGCGGTCCCTTACACCGCACAGTGGACCTTGACCGGCGGAAGCTGTCCATTCCCCATCTTGGCACGCTTCCCCGGGTCCCCCTCGTAACATTACGGTCGCGCCAAAGGTCTGGCTATGGCTGAAGAGCAGCAGCAGTTGCTGCGTTATGTGCAGCAGTTGGAATCACGTTTGGCAGCAGTGGAGCAGTCTTCCTCCGACAAGACTGCTCTGACGACAGTCGCCACCCAGGCGGCTACCCAGGCTGTGCTATTGGGTGGAAGGTCTCCTCGCCTTGCGCTTCCAGAGCGCTTTAGCGGGGACAGCTCCGAGTGCCGTGGGTTTATAAACCAAGTTACCACCTACTTAGAGCTGTCCGCGACTCTTTACACTACCGAGAAGGCGAAGGTAGCCTTCGTCCAGTCCCTGCTCACAGGGAGAGCGCTGAAGTGGTCCACGCCGTTGTGGGAGCGCGGAGATCGGGTGGTGAATAACTTAGCATCTTATCTTGGGGCCATGAGAATGGTGTTCCTCGGGCCTCAAGTCACCCACGACTCCGCGCAGCGCCTCCTACGACTTCGGCAAGGGTCCGCTTCAGTCGGGGACTTTGCCGTACACTTTAGGACACTTGCCGCAGAGCTGGACTGGCCCGATAAGGTCCTTGTCCCTGTGTTCTGGGAGGGCCTGGCAGGGTTCGTCAAAGACGCACTGGCCACGTGTGAGGTGCCTGCTACTTTAGAGTCCTTGATTGTGGTTGCCTCTCGCATAGACATCCGCCAGGCGGAGCGGAGGCTCGAGGTCTCTTCAGCACCCACGTCCTCACGGCCTAAAAAGCGTCTGGCTCCCGTCTTCCACCAGACAGGTCTCCCAGCCAGCTCTGTAGGCGAGTCCGTGGAGTCAATGGAGGTGTCCAAAGCGGTCTCCTCTACCCCAGGTTCTCGGTCTGGTGTCATCTGCTTTTCCTGTGGGCAGAGGGGACACATAGCTACCCGATGTCCCAAACCGTCGGGAAAAGACAGCGTCTAGTTTCCATCAGAGGGGGGTTACTAGACGCTGCTTCTCCCTCTAGGTTGACTATCAGCGCCCAGTTGCAGTTTGGCACTACTCTCTTCTCTGCTCTGGCCTGCCTGGACTCAGGCGCTGATGGCAATTTCATTTCGACCTCCCTGGCAACCCGATACTCAGTTCCCCTGGTTCTCTTACCCAAGCCACTCAGGGTTCGGGTAGTCAACGGGTCCCTACTAGTCGATCCCATCACCCAGATCACCATCCCTCTCAGGATGGAAGTACCACCAGGACACCATGAGCAGGTGTCCTTCCTGGTGCTTCCAGGGGGGACGGATGAGATCCTACTGGGCCTCCCCTGGTTGAGACAGCATGCTCCTATACTCAACTGGGCAACAGGGGAGATCTCATCATGGGCAGGATCCTGTAGGGAGCACCTCGTGACTACCAAACCACCCGCTACCATTAGGTCGGTTGGGTTCTCAGGGAATACAGGGGAGCCAGGTTTACCGACACCTTATGAGGCCTACAGGGACGTCTTCTCCAAGAGGGCCGCAGATACCCTTCCTCCCCACCGGCCATACGATTGCCGAATAGACCTGAAGCCAGGCTCCGAGCCCCCTAGGGGCAGAGTGTATCCCCTCTCTGCTCCAGAGACGGAGGCTATGTCCAAATATATTCAGGACAGCCTGGCAAAAGGGTTCATTCGCAAGTCTATTTCACCGGCCGGTGCGGGGTTCTTCTTCGTGCAAAAGAAGGAAGGGGATCTACGCCCCTGTATCGATTACAGGGGATTAAATGCAATCACGATCAAAAACAAATACCCTTTGCCCCTCATTACGGAGTTATTTGATCGATTCCCCGGGCAAAGATCTTCACGAAGCTGGATCTACGCGGGGCGTATAATCTAGTGCGAGTCCGAGAGGGCGATGAGTGGAAGACCGCCTTCAACACCAGGGACGGTCACTACGAGTATCTCGTAATGCCCTTCGGACTCTGCAATGCCCCCGCCGTATTTCAAGACTTTGTGAATGATGTCTTCCGGGATTTGTATCTTTCCGTGGTTGCATACCTGGATGATATCCTTATCTTCTCCCCCGATCTTGCCACCCATCGGAGGGATGTCATCCGAGTACTTAAGAGGCTCCGCACTCATTCGTTATATGCTAAGCTAGAAAAGTGCGTTTTTGAATGTGAATCCTTGCCGTTCCTGGGGTATATCGTGTCCAGTCAGGGGTTAGCAATGGATCCGGGGAAGTTGGAGACAGTGATGAAATGGCCTGAGCCCCGCTCGCTGAAAGCGATCCAGCGATTCTTGGGGTTTATCAATTATTATCGCCAGTTCATTCCCAACTTCTCGACGGTGGCAGCACCCATCATTGCCCTTACCCGCAAGGGCGCTAATCCCAAAGCATGGACACGGGAAACGGTAGAGGCATTTCACACTCTCAAAACTTACTTCTCCAGAGCTCCCATCCTTCATCGTCCAGACATCTCCAAACCCTTTCTACTAGAGGTAGACGCCTCTTCGGTCGGTGCTGGTGCAGTCCTGTACCAGAAAGACGAACGAGGAAGGAAGCATCCTTGTTTCTTTTTCTCCAAGACCTTTTCTCCGGCCGAGAGGAACTACTCCATAGGGGATAGGGAGTTACTGGCGATGAAACTAGCATTCCAGGAATGGCGGCATCTCCTGGAGGGTGCGAAGCATCCATTTGAAGTATTTTCCGACCATAAAAATCTCACATACCTCCAGACAGCACAACGCCTGAACCCAAGGCAGGCCCGTTGGTCCTTGTTCTTCTCCCGGTTCCGCTTTATTATCCGCCACCTGGCCGGTGAGAAGAACGTACGGGCCGATGCCTTGTCACGTTGTATGGTTGTGTTGGAGGAGGATGAGGAGGAGCCTCGTCTTATACTACCCCCGGACAGCTTGAGGATGGTCACTCCCACTTCTTTGGACCAGGTGCCACCTGGCAAGACCCTCGTTCCCCCTGAACTACGGAATGAGGTGCTATCGTGGGCCCATGCCTCCAAGGTCGGGGGTCACTTTGGGGTCAAAAGGACCAGAGACCTTGTGACTAGGCACTATTGGTGGCCGAGACTACCCCAGGACATACAGGAGTATGTGGGAGCCTGTATGTCGTGTGCACGGAATAAGCCGTCCCGGCAGAGACCGGCAGGTCTTCTTCACCCACTGCCAGTGCCGGATCGTCCCTGGGAAGTGGTGGGAATGGACTTCCTGGGAGATCTGCCCAAGTCAGCAGGTCACAAGGTCGTATGGGTCATCACGGATCACTTCTCTAAAATGGTCCACTTGGTGCCTCTCCCACGACTCCCGACGTCACGTGCTCTCGCCACCTTATTCATTAGGCATGTATTTAGGCTGCATGGCATGCCTGACAAGGTGGTGAGCGACCGGGGTCCCCAGTTCGCGTCTCGCTTCTGGAGAGAGCTCTGTAAGCTCCTGCAGATAGAGCTGAACATCTCCTCCGCATACCATCCCGAAACCAATGGACTGGTAGAGAGGACCAATCAGACCTTGGTAACTTACCTCCGCCATTTTATCTCCGCACACCACGACAACTGGGCTAACCTCCTTCCTTGGGCCGAATTTGCCATTAATAATTCGGTCCATGAATCCTCTGGTCAGGCTCCGTTCCTGCTCAATAACGGACAACATCCCAGAATCCCGGTTCCGATGCCCATTACGTCACCCGATCCTAGAGTGGAGGATTGGGCGACCGAGGCCCGGGAGATCTGGGATAACACCCAAGAGGCCCTTAAGAGGGCTAAAGACCGGATGGTGACAACGGCTGATGAGCGCCGCCGCCCTGCACCATCCTTCGCCCCTGGTGACCTAGTGTGGCTGTCCTCTAAGAATGTTAACCTACGGGTACAGGCAGCCAAGTTCGCCCCTAGGTACCTGGGTCCGTTTAAGGTGCTAGAGCAGGTGAACCCGGTGGCATACCGACTCCAGCTCCCTCCACGCTGGGCTATAGCCAACACCTTTCACGTGTCCCTCCTGAAACCCGTACGACTTAATAAGTTCTCGGGGTCCCTGACGCCTCAAACTGACTCCCCGCCCGACGACTCTGAGGTGGCGAAGCTTGTGGAGACAAAAGTTATACGGGGCAGGAGGTACTACCTCGTGGAGTGGGTCGGCCGTGGTCCGGAGCATAGATCCTGGGAATTGGAGGATCATATCCACGCCCCGGGTTTGATAGCGGCCTTCGAGCACGGGCAGGGGGGGGGGCCTAGACGGGGGGGTAATGTTACACCTCGTGGCTCTCCTGTGGCAAGGAATGAGACAGTCTCCTTGCCTGCCACGAGCGCTCCTCCTCAGCAGCGCCGAAGGTCTGCCAGACTGCGCAGAGTGCAGGAGAAACCTCCTCAGAGAGGCAGCACAAGGGTGACACCTAGTGGTACTCCTGTTGCAAGAAATGAGGCGGTCTCCCATTCCTTGCCTGCCGCAGCTCCTCCTGCTCAGCAGCCTCGAAGGTCTGTGAGGTTGCGCAATGTGCAGAGATTTGCTGCTCAGGGAAGCAGTGAGACTCCCGTTATCTCTACACATTGTGAGACCGAGGATCCCGCCTCTATTTCCCAGAGGCAGGAGGGTGAGCATGTGCTATGCTTGGTGGATCCTGATTCGCCCACTGACGTCACACGGCTTGATGACAAGGCTGGTGACGTGGTGAATCCTGACTGGCCAGGCTGGGATGTCGTGGATCCTGATTGGGTCAAGTCCGTCATCTCCGCCTCGCGCCCGCCCTTGGCTGGAGCTACACCTCCTTAAAAGCTCCTCCTGCCATCATGGCGGCGCACGACCGTCCTTCTATGTTTGGATGTCTGGCAGCGTGCTGCCACGCCACTGCTCAGGCATTATCTTCTTCTGTGGGCTTGGCCCTTGCTGCTTAGGCAGCACCTGGTTTGCAGGCCGTGTCCCTGCCTTGCTGCTCCGGCAGTAGCTCCTTCTACAGGCCGTGTTCCTGTCCCAGGTGAGCTCCTCGAGTCTCCACTGGACTCACCTGGTTATTGAAAGCACACGTGCGTGGGCACCTCTGTGCTACCCTCGTGCCATATTCTCGTGACTTCCACTGGCACACGTGCGTGGGCACCTCTGTGCTTCCCCGTGCAACAGGTACACCGAGCCGTGTGATCCCTGCCATACAACCCACACGGGTTAGGGCAGACCGGTGTACATAGATCGTCTGTGACATTCCAGACGATCGCTAGCAGCAACCCGCTCACTCTTCACCCACCATAGCAGCGGTCCCTTACACCGCACAGTGGACCTTGACCGGCGGAAGCTGTCCATTCCCCATCTTGGCACGCTTCCCCGGGTCCCCCTCGTAACAGGGTTGAATACTACTTGTAGGCACTGTATATCATATTGTTACTTCTACAGAACAACAGTATGACAGGATTATAATGTCAGGAAGCAAAATGAGAATGTGCTATAAACAAAGCAATGAAATTTGCTTTTTGTGAACATATAGAACTAAACTTAGATAAGTATAGGTTTAAAAAAGGTGAAGGGTTGAACAGAATGTACTCTTAATGCACAGCAGTATTCACCAAGTACTACACAGCAAGAAAAGTGACCTTGGTATGATTTGCTTTTTTGATTTTTACCAAGTGAAAGAATTTTATTTTCTTTATTTCACTTAATAGCAAATCTAGCATTCCATTTACTTTGTATATACACATAGTAGTCTCGGAATACTCATTTTTCTTAAAAGCGCCAACTGAGTTAAAACGTTCATCGCATACACATCGTACCTTTCTCTAGAATTGCACGTCAGATTGTTCATCGTACCCAGGGTAGCAAACATTGCAGTGTGTGACACCCCGGGAACGATGAACAGATCTTACCTACGTCCTGCGGCTCCCGGCCAGCAATGCGGAAGGAAGGAGGTGGGCGGGATGTTTACATCCCGCTCATCTCCGCCCCTCCGCTTCTATTGGCCGGCTGCCGCGTGACGTCGATGTGGCGCCGAACGTCCCTCCCACTCCAGGAAGTGGACGTTCGCCGCCCACATCGAGGTCGTATGGAAGGTAAGTACGTGTGACGGGAGTTAATCGTTTGTGCGGCGCGTTCAACAAATTGAACGTGCCACACATATGATGGGGGCGTTGCAAATCGCATATGATATTGTATGCGAAATTGCAACGTGTAAAGCAGGCTTTAAAGACAATACTCGCTCTAAATACTGTGAATCGCATAAGAAAGGGTCAATACCGCGCTGTCGAAGTAAGGAGTAATCCAGAGGATTCTTTTCAGTGAGTTTATTTGAAATAATTCACTGAAAAGAATCCTCTGGATTGTTCCTTACTTCGGCAGAGCAGCATTTGGCCCTTTCTAAGACCTCTTTCATATGTCAGTGAAAAACACAGACGTTTTTCACCGATGTGTTAAAGATATGTATGTCCCTCCATGTGCCGTGATTTTGGCAGACGTGTGATCTCCATGTGCTATCTGTCATAATACACGGAGATCAGGCATTTATACTCACCTGTCCCCGGCGCTGCTGCTCTCCGTGGTGCTGAATCTCGGACTCTCCTGTCTCCGGCCGCCACTGTCTCCCCGCTACAGCTACTTCTGAGTCACAGTGCAGTTCATATGTATGAGTATAATTACCTGGCCTGAAAGCAGGAGACAGCAGTGGCTGAAGACAGCGTTGCTGGAGACAGGTGAGAATAAAAAGCTTTTTATTTTAAATGTACATGATTCTTCTGGTAGGTGTTTCACGGATCACACCATTGTGTGGTCCATGGGACATCAGTGATGACGGAGAAAAACGTACTTGTCTCTGTGCGGAACACACAGACACGCATGTACGCCACATGGGAACACGTCAGTGAGAAATCACTGATGTGTGCGCAGACCCATTGATTTTAATGGGTCTGCGTATGTCCGTGATTCTGATACATATAAAAACAGTAACATACATACCAGAGTCACTGATGTGTGAAGGGGAACTTATGCAATTTATCTGATTCAATGTGGGGCTGCAGCAGCCAATTTGACATGTGCATTTTGTGGTTGTGACTCTCACAACCACTTAAGGTGGGATATAGAAACTAAAAACACAAAGGTGCAGATGGTGTCTCACCTGGTAATACCAGGTAAAGAAAAATTACAGATACACTCACCTGGTATGGTTGTGTGAGACAACCACTGTAGGGCTCATTATCATTAATGGTTTTTATTCCTGAAGAAGGAGTTTATAATGACTCCGAAATGAGTAAAACAAGAATAAGTGTGTGTTTAAATTAGCTGATCTTCAGTGATTATCTCTAGGGCTCAGCACAAAAAGTCCGGATCTGTGAGGTTTCCAAGATGCCCAGGTGCCAGACCCGGGCGCGGGATTCTGGGTGCATGATCCGGATTCGGCACTGGGAAAATTAAAGGGAAAATAAGGAAAACAATACTTACCAACACTTGGTGTCATGGCGGCAAACTGCTTCTGGGTCGCGCATTCACTTCCTATACTGCACAATAGGCTCATTGCATACACACAGCTTTCCGTGCTTTCCCCGCCTACCGGTCGTACTGTCGTCTGTGATTGGTTGCAGGCAGATGAGCCCCCAGCCTATGACAGTGTCTGCCTGCAGTCATCGCTCATCACTACACTCACAGCTTGCGGTCGTTTTTTATGGCTACTAGCTGTGACATGTAGCAGAGCTGGGTATGGCGTAGGACCTCATGTGGATTATGCCGGATTTGCACAGTGTTTGGGGTTAATTAAAAGGTGAAGGAGAGTATGTTTTTATATATTATTCCAATTAAAGGGTTTTTCTCTGTCTATGTTTATTTATTGTCATGTACAGGTTCGTGATGCAGGTATCTCATAGACGCCTGTGCCATCACTAATCTAGAGTTTAGTAGCAGCTGTGCACTGTTATTAACCCTTCATTACCCCGACTGCCACTGCACCAGGGCACCGGGAAGAGCCAGAAAAGCACCGGGATTGACACATATAATGGATATGGCAATGCCAGGCGACTGTGGGCTGAGAATACCAGCCCCTTCCTGGCTTTATCTTGGCTGGGGATGAAAATTGGGGGGGACCGCACATGTTTTTGTTTTTTTTTTTAAGTAACAAAAACAAAATGTAAATTTGGTGCTGAAATCTGGTGCAGACAATTTCAGCACCAAATGTGCACCTCCTGGCACAAAACCGCAGCAAAAATCATGGCAAAAAGCCTGAACAAAAAAAACGCATCAAAAACTGCAGCAAAAAAATGGGTCAGTTTTTTGCCAGGAGGTGTACATTAGGTGGACATTTTATTTCCTCTACTGCAGGGCACGGATTAACCCTTCTATCTTTGCATATTATAACCTCTTAAGGTGAGCACTCTAAGGGGTAGTTTGCACACTACGACATCGCAAGCCAATGGTAGCGATGCTGAGCGGGATAGTCCCCGCCCCCATCGCAGCTGCGATATCTTGTGATAGCTGCGATGGGGGCGAACATTATCGCTAGGGCAGCTTCACATGCACTTACCTGCCCTGCGACGTCGCTCTGGCCGGCGAACCGCTTCCTTTCTAAGGGGGCGGGTCATGCGGCGTCACATGGCAGGCAGCCAATAGAAGCAGAGGGGCGGAGATGAGCGGGACATAAACATCCCGCCCACCTCCGTCCTTCCGCATAGCCGGCGTGAGCCGCGGGACGCAGGTAAGGAGATGTTCCTCGCTCCTGCGGCTTCTCACACAGCGATGTGTGCTGTCGCAGGAACGAGGAACAACATCGTACCTGTCATTCCCGCGACATTATGGAAATGCCCGACACTGCACCGATGATACGATTTCGACGCTTTTACGCTCGTTAATGGTTGTGCGTCACTTTCGATTTGACCCCAACGACATCGCAGCTGCGATGTCGTAGTGTGCAAAGTACCCCTTAGTGTTGTTCTTCCTTATCAACCCTTAGGTAAGACGCTATTTGTGCTCCTTTTGTCTTCCAGTTTATTCATAGACAATACTCTGTGAGAGAAAAGTAAGTGCTCCTTGTGAGTTTCTCTTGTTCTATAGCGGGCTTTACATGCTACGATATCGTTAATGAATTATCATCGGGATCACGGTGTTTGTGACGCACATCCGGCTTCATTAACGAGATTGCAGCATGTGACACTTATGAGCGCCCTTAAACGATCGCAAAAGCGGTCAAAATCGTTTGCCGCGGAGAGGTCATCCTGAAACAAAAAATCGTTTAATGATTATTAGCGATGTTGTTCCTCGTTCCTGAGGCAGCACACATTGCTGTGTGTGACACCGCAGGAGCAATGAACATTTCCTTACCTGCCTCCACTGGCAATGCGGAAGGAAGGAGGTGGGTGGGATGTTACGTCTTGCTCATCTCCGCCCCTCCGCTTCTATTGGACACCTGCCGTGTGATGTCGCTGTGACGCCGCACGAACCTCCCCCTTATAAAGGTTGCGGTTCGCCGGCCAGAGCGATGTTGCAGAGCAGGTATGTGCATATGAACGCTGCCGTAGCGATAATGTTCGTTACGGCAGCGATCACCACATATCGGCCGTACGACGGGGGCGGGTGCTATCGCGCTCGACATCGCTAGCCGATGCTAGCAATGTCGCAGCGTGTAAAGCCCGCTTATGGTTCTCATTGTTACCAACATTAACCACAGTACTTGAAATACTATGGAATTATTCCAAAATCTTGATTACAGCAGGTTGGGCTATACTAATGTACCCTCATGCCTTATCCATGTAATCTAAAAAAACACAAGTGTAACCTAGTTTTTCAATATGCTGGTACCTTATAATTGGCAGAATTACAGTCCAGACCTATTTCACAATACTTATATGAAAAAAAAATGTTTTTTAGTTAATATATTTCCCAGTGTTGAAAAAAGATAATGCTTATTATCTGTCAACCATACCACCCAACATTGATTTAAATCCCAGCCCTTGATTCACTAGGAACACCCAGAAAACCTTCAATAAGCTCTGTGGTGTTCATTTTAAGATGCTCTCCCATGTATTTTTACTAGTAAACCTGAATAAATATTAGTGTAGTGTTAGTGAATTGATATCCTCATCAATCGCCATCTTCTCTAGTATGCAGCACCTCTCTGGTTCTCTTCTGAGACACGTAATGACGATTTAGTCTCTCCATATCATACTGTGATCTATGTGTGAGCTGAAAGTCTCTTTTACAATGTAAGACTTTGGAGCCTTGCTCTGATGCCTCGTAGGCTTACACTGTAAAAGCTTGTTCTGGGTCACATAGAGCTAAACATGATCAAGACAGTGTGAATTGCCTTGACGTGACTCACTAGAGAAGCTGAATGGTGCTGGATACCGGAGAGGATGATGATCACTGAGTATCAGTGGCGTAACTAGAGTTTGATGGGCCCTGGTGCAAACTTTGGACCGGGGCCCCCCTCCATGTACACAACACTTAGGGTACGGGATAATGATGCTGACACTTGGCTTTTACCCACAGCACCCAGGTTTCCCATGATCTAAAATCCCTCTATCAGCACCCTGCTTTCCCATGCTCTGTCATACATCTTTCCCTCAGCACCCAGCTTTCCCATATCAGAGCATGGGAAAGCTGGGTGCTGAGAGATGTATAGCAGATCATGGGAAAGCTGGGTGCTGAGAGATGTACAGCAGAGCATGGGAAAGCTGGGTGCTGAGAGATGTATAGCAGAGCATGGGAAAGCTGGGTGCTGAGAGATGTATAGCAGAGCATGGGAAAGCTGGGTGCTGAGAGATGTATAGCAGAGCATGGGAAAGCTGGGTGCTGAGAGATGTATAGCAGAGCATGGGAAAGCTGGGTGCTGAGAGATGTATAGCAGAGCATGGGAAAGCTGGGTGCTGAGAGATGTATACCAGATCATGGGAAAGCTGGGTGCTGAGAGATGTACAGCAGAGCATGGGAAAGCTGGGTGCTGAGAGATGTATAGCAGAGCATGGGAAAGCTGGGTGCTGAGAGATGTATAGCAGAGCATGGGAAAGCTGGGTGCTGAGAGATGTATAGCAGAGCATGGGAAAGCTGGGTGCTGAGAGATGTATAGCAGAGCATGGGAAAGAGCCCTTTTCCCTCAGCACAAAACATTCCCATCCCATACTTGTATATTTTTCCTCCCTCATATATAGTTCTCCAAATACTATAATGGCCCCCACATAGCCTTCCATATAGTATAAAGGGTCCCACATAACCCTTTATATATTAGAATGCACCCCCATAGTCCTCCATGTATTATAATGCATTTCCCATAGTTCTCCATATTTTATACTGCACCACAGTCCCCCATGCTTTATAATGCACCCCCACAGACCATGTGTAAGGTAGCCTCCATAGTCCTCCATATATTATAATGTAGCCCCCATAGTCCTATATGTATTATAATGCAGCCCCATAGACCTCTATGTATAATGCGCTGCTATAGTCTATGTATAAGGTGTCCTTCATGTTTATTATGCAGTCCCATAGACCTCCATGTATTATGCAGCCAGTCCCACCAGGGCCTCCATGTGTCATGCAGCCAGCCCCACCAGGTGTCATGCAGCCAGCCCCACCAGGGCCTCCATGTGTAATGCAGCCAGCTTCCCCCGGGCCTATATGTGTCATGCAGCCAGCCCCCCCAGGGCCTCTATGCGTCATGCAGCCAGCCCCCCCAGGGCCTCTATGCGTCATGCAGCCAGCCCCCCCAGGGCCTCTATGCGTCATGCAGCCAGCCCCCCCCAGGGCCTCTATGTGTCATGCAGCCAGCCCCCCCAGGGTCTCCATGTGTCATGCAGCCAGCCCCCCCAGGGCCTCCATGTGTCATGCAGCCAGCTTCCCCAGGACCTCCATGTGTCATGCAGCCGGCCCCCCCAGGGCCTCCATGTGTCATGCAGCCAGCCCCCCCAGGGCCTCCATGTGTCATGCAGTCAGCCCCCCCCAGGTGTCATGCAGCCAGCCCCCCCAGGGCCTCCATGTGTCATGCAGCCAGCCCCCCCAGGGCCTCCATGTGTCATGCAGCCAGCCCCCCCAGGGCCTAGATGTGTCATGCAGCCAGCCCCCCCAGGGCCTCCATGTGTCATGCAGCCAGCCCCCAGGGCTTCTATGTGTAATACAGCCTGCCAGCCTGCCCCACCAGGGCCTCCATGTGTCATGCAGCCAGCCCCCCCAGGGCCTAGATGTGTCATGCAGCCAGCCCCCCAGGGCCTCCATGTGTCATGCAGCCAGCCCCCAGGGCTTCTATGTGTAATGCAGCCTGCCAGCCGGCCCCACCAGGGCCTCCATGTGTCATGCAGGCAGCTTCCCCGGGCCTATATGTGTCATGCAACCAACAAAATAAAAAAACAAGTACCTCTCAGCTCCTTCTGACCCCTGCGACTGCGGTAGTTATGCCCCTGCCCCCATATGTCACACACCCTGCAGGCTGCACCCTGCACCCTGCAGGCTGTATAGGGATACAGCCTGCACCCCCATATCACACACACACCCTGACCCACATATCTCACCCTGCCCGTACCCCAACTTACCCCTCTCAAACACTCTGCACCCTTCACATGCTTCTGTCACAGTCTGCAGCCCTCATATCCCACTCACCCTGCAGCCCCTCCCCTCATGTCCCCTCTTTTCTCATTACCACTCATGTGTTCTAAGTATCTTCTCCTGCTTTCTCCCCGGCCTCCTGTGTCTCCTCCCACACAGTCACATGGGCGTGACATCATCGCAGGTCCTGCTAGGGATGGTTTCCGTCTGCCGTGCAGGAGCACATCTCCTCTGCAGCAGCCAGGAACGCCTGGTGGCCTCTCCAGGTCAGGGACCCCTCTGCCCCCTGCAGACACTGGGCCCCCCTGACTCACAGGCCGGCCCCCTAACGGTCGCGCAGTCGGCCACTACATAGTGGCACTACACATAGGGGCCCGGCAGCCGGCTCTGCAGAGCGGCTGCCGGGCCCCTATAACCCTGCGGGCCCGGTCGCAGTGGCGACCTCTGCGACCGCGATCGTTACGCCCCTGCTGAGTATATTAACCCTTCGATTACACTACCCTAATTACACTGGTTTAGGGAAAAATAAAATTTAATGGGAGTGCTTCTTTAATGGGCTGTCTGGAAGGAATCTGAAAATTTCTGGAGAAGGTAAAGTTCAACTTGGAAAGTTATCACCTACGCACAGAAAAGTTGATAAATTGTTACTTTCTGGTGATAACACTGCTGGGATCCCTAACTTTGTTGAGAACAGGGCTTCAAAGTGCATGTGAATCAACACTCCATTAACTGTCCATGGGTCCTCAAGAGATATCTGTGGCTATCTGTTACCACCCCACAAAATGAATCATCATATTATCAGCTATGCTGTGGATAGGTAGAACATGCTTACCACTACCTAAAAAACCTTAGATGGCTAGTTTGGTTATATACGAGTGTTCACTCTTTTGGACACTCCTGTGTACTCCATGTTCTCTGGGACAACAAAAGAGTCAGCAGTCCAAAATCGGACATGATGGATCCTTAAATTTTACAACAATCATTTGTCTAGGGCCCCCCATACATATTTGACTGTTTGTTGAACCTATCGATATTGGTGGGTTGAGTGAATGTTAGAATAATGTGTATGACGGGCATAACTTTGGACAACCTCTTTATCATGATCTCACACTAGAACTTACCACAAAAACATCTCCATGATCCATGTACAAGCTCCTGAATGCCTCAGTAATGTAGAGGTGACTATTAGTGATGACAAGTGTACTCTAAAAAATAAACAGATGCACTCTGAAATGTTAAGGTATTAAAACATTGAATCCAGGAATTTGGACATGCACTACTGCTAAGGAGATAAATGTAAAAATTGAGACAGTGCATAAAAAAGACCAGTTTTATGTGAGCCCAGGGGTCAACATCAAGATGTATCTTATTTTGCTGGGTTGCTAGCTAATGTCTCTACTTAGGCTGAAAAGGCCTACAATTTTATGGGTGGGCAGGAACCTGCTAATAAAAAATTAAAAATTGCCTTAAACTGATGGGAAACGAGTGCTCAGTCAGAAGGCATAACCCTATAATCTAAAATGGGAAAACTGACGGGTCTTCCATTTGACATCAGTTTTCACATACTACTGATGAGCAATTGTGCTCGACAATGTTCATTACTTGATCGAGCATCGGGGTCCTCGGGCACAGATCGAATACTGAGTATAACGTCAATAAGAAAGTTGACAATTTTTAAACTCTGATGCTTAATCGAGTAACGAGCAATGGCGAGCTAATCACTAGTGATTATGCCTTAACACTGATTTATTTCCAGTAATGTTTGCCACTCTTTTGGTTCTTTTAATACAAATGTTTTGAAAAAGAAATGACTTGTCTATAGTAACAGTCCCCTGCGATTTATTGTGCGGACGTTATGTGGATTGGAGGATAGGGCATCCATATGCAAGGCTAATTACAATTACAGGCGGCTGATTTGTCACAGTTTATTATATACGGTGTTTTATTATCCTGTCATTTAACAAACATAAAATGCACGGAGTAAAAAAAGATGTTTATGTCACAAATACTGAAAATTCAAGGTTTTGTCAGCTATACACCATTTGGCAAACTGGTAAATAATAATTTGGGCAAAGGACTGATGGGAAACAAAGCATATAATTACATATAATTCTGCCTTTTGTAGCTCCTTCACATAGGGATATTGTAATGCAGTGGCAGAGATAATAAGTGTGGTACCAATGGCAAACTGATCCGTGAAATGGACATGCTATCTGGAGGATGCAGCGCCCGGGCGTTCAGGGCTCAGTAAGCAGCTGGCAGGAAAGCGATGTGCACAAAGCAGCACTGTTGACAAATATCTTTAACAAAGAGCTTAGAACGGAACATGTTACTTGGTTGAACACTTTGCTAGCTTCCTGCATTCGCAACAGATTGAAACAATTGAAAAAAATGGAATTGTATTCATTACCGCAAACTCTTCTGCCCTGTAAATGTGAGAACTCACATAAAAAAGAAGGCAAAATATTTTCTAGCTCTCTGTGCCGAAATACAATTTACCTTCCAATGAAAGAATAGTAATGCTCCGTGCATACAAGACTGAATGAATCATTCCACAGAAGGCTGTATATAGTTTATTAGCATAGTTAAATCAGGGAGAGAAATATATTTCTCACTTACATCTAGTACATTGCTGTAGAGAACTGAATTCATTTATTTTATTGCTTTCTCTTCTGGTAAACAAGGTGAACTGCGTGATCACTGGCTGTTAGCCATTATTATAATTCTTGGTATCAAAAATTCTGTGTTAGCGAGTCACATATGGATAGTTGTGAGTTAAAGAGCTGTTTTATTGCTGATACATACCGCGTACTGATACACCTCACATATGATCCAACAAACAAGGGATCAGATTTGACATGATTAGTTATAAGGAGCAAAAATACCTGATGCCACCTTTTGCTTTGCTCTACTGCCAAGCCACCATTTTAGTCCTTTCTTCTTTGCCCCAATTTGACCACGACACCTTTCAGACAGTTTGAATGAGAAGTCTGAGACTCTCCTCTTGTACTTGGATTGCCATTCTGAGAGCAGTTCATGTGTCTCAGACCTTTATTCCTCTATGTCTATGAACTTTATTCCTCCTGGAAGCATTTGGCTTTCAGTCATCGATGTGGTGCCAGAGCGAGTTCAGTCATTGCCCTGTATACAGCGCTCCTTATACGCCCTATACTTTAAAACTGATCCTTTGGTTGCTTTAAAGAGATTTTCCCATGAGGACAATCCCATTTCCCATTTTAGATGGCCAATGGCTAGCTCATCTTTTTAGATCCAACTTTTCTTTGGTGGTCAGTCATTATTGCCAGCAATGCAGTATTAAATGCTAACCTTTCAAATAAAAAACCCTCCATGGAATACAAGTATAGGAGGGATCAGAGCAGGACACCCTCTTTGATGACTTTATGAGACAACCTCTGTCACTTTGCTGTAGTAATATAATTTGTCCATAATTCTCAGGTGAAATCACTCAGTTCAATGAGTTCACCTGAGGTCATGTTACCTGCGATCATACATGGAGGACCGTAGGAAACTCCAGCTGTGACCGCAAATAACTTGAGTGCCATCACCGCTCATTGCTGTGGCCCAGTCATTCTGTGCCTGAAGCTCACAGTGGGCGGTCATGTTCTATGCCTGCCCGCTGTGACTTCAGATGTAGCAGAGCTGGAATTATTGTGGGACCTTATGTGGATTACATCAGACCTGGGAGTTTTGGGGGTAATATAGGGGTGAAACGGGGTATGTTTTTTTGTATTTTATTTCTAATAAAGGATTTTTTTCGGTGTTTGTGTTTATTTCTTTTCACTTACAGATTAGTAATGGGGGTCTCATCTAGACCTCCCATTATTAATCTATGGCTTAGTGGGAGCTGTGAGCTGTTATTTACCCTTTATTACCCTGATTGCCACCACACCAGGGCAATCAAGATTAGCCGGGTAAAGTGCCAGGATTGTCACATCTAATGGATGCAACAATCCTAGGTAGCTCCAGGCTTCTATTTTTAGGCTGGCAGTCCCAATATGCCTGTGTCTTCCCTGCCTGAGAATACCAGCTCCCAGCATTATCATGGTTGATTATGGAAAGTGGGGGGGGCCTTGAAGCCAGTTTTATAATCATTTATTTAAATAAGAATTTAAAAAAAGCTTCATGCTGTCCCTCTTATTTTGATATACAGCCAAGATAAGTGGATGGCTAGGGGCTGCAGCCTTTAGCCATATGCTTACTCTGTGCTGGATAGCATAATATGGGGGGGACCCTACATCAGTTTTTATTTTTATCTATTACTACAACAATAGGGATTCACACACACACACACAGTGTCTCTAATTGAACGCAATCAGACACGCTGTCACACAGGGTGGGTGCACATCTGACTGCAACCAATTAGAGATGAAGGGACTGCCGAAAGGGGGTAAAATCAGTGCATATGTATGAGGTTAACGAGCAGCCCTGGAAGTAGTGCTAGTACCACTTGGTAGACTCGGTAAGTAAATGTGCTTACTCCAATCCCCCTATACCTTCTACCACCATTTTAAAGCTCCTGATTTGTGTCCCCATAGACATATATGGGGACCGGCATCCGGCCAGATGTCCGGGATCAATTCTGGGCCTGAACCGAGGTATTTTTTTAAATCCCGGTTGGACATGCTGATCCTGGATATCTGCAAGTCCGCCCATTACTAGTCATCATTCCTCCTTGGTTATCAATAAAAGTCATCTCGTTATATAAAAAGTGAACCCTCACACAACCCAATGTAGTAAAAATAAACATATTATGAGTCCTGGTAAATGGTGACAAAAACCCCTACATTTTTTCTTATAAAGTTCTAACGTTGTTTCACTACTTAATTAATAGAATCTATGCAAGTTTGATATTGTTATAACTCCATTGACCTAGATAATCCTGTTTCCAGCTAAATTTTTCCACAGGATTAATGTGTTTGAAAAGAAAACCTAAAAATCACATGAGAATTGCATTTTTTTCACAGTATCATCGTACTTGGAATATTTTCCCTGTTTCCATCACATTGTACAATTAAATGAATGGTGCCATTTAAAATTTCAACTTGACCCATTATGGGCTGTCCCATATTGTTTAAAAGCATAGTACTCAGTGTATGTAAACTTTTCATTTTTCAAAAAGTAATAAAAATGCCTTAAAACATTTTCTCCCTCATTCTGGCATTTGGCAAATATACTGTAAATAATTTTGGTTCCTAATTGACCTAAAATGGGAAAGGTTTACTCTGACTTCATGCCACAGTGAAGAAAACATGCAGAGGTGTCTTTTTAGATAGTGTATGTAAACTTCTGGTTTTAACTGTATGTTTTTGTGATCCTTTTTCCTATTTATTTTGATTGTTCCACTTTAATGTGCTGGCAATACATCATCAGTGTATAATACTATAAATACCATTACATCTTTTTCATATATATATATATATATATATATATATATATATATATTTTTTATATATATATATATATATATATATATATATATATATATATATATATACACATACATATATATATATATAATATGCATGTGTGTGTATATATATATATATATATATATATATATACGCATGCATATTATATATATATATATATATATATATATATAAAATATATATATATATATATATATATATATATATATATATATATATATATATGTATGTGTATATATATATATATATATATATATATATATATATATAAAATGTGTATGATACCGTATATATGTATGTATATATATATATATATATATATATAGATAGATAGAGAGAGAGAGAGAGAGAGAGATTTGGTCCCCAGATGGGAAGGGTGGCTCAATTTTGCAAATACCCCTTTTAGGTTTATCATTGTGTTGGTTTACGGACACCTTTTTTAGAGTCAGTATGTATATTTGTACATCAATGAGTGTTTTCCATTTGGTTTTCATGTATTTCTCGACTCTGTGGTTATGATTATTGTATAATAAAAATGTATTTGTATGGTGATCACTGAATTGTAGCATACTTCCTTTTGCTCGCATTCGACAAAATTAATCAAATAATGCTTACCAACTTATTGTATGCCAGAAATGAGGAAATACTATGATTACAATTTAATTATAGGTTTTACTTTATTCCTCTTTTTTTAGATCCTGGAAAATGTATTTCAGCAAAAAAAAGAATAAAACACAAACTGCCCATACAAACCACAAGGGTTGTAATACGTAGTAAATAGTCGGCTGAAACATTTTTCAGTTCCAAGTAAAAAGGTCATTATTAAGAGATCTATCCCCATATAGTCGGTGGAGGCATCACACAGAAATCCTTGAGCAGCTAACATTAAATTCGGCCATATAAATGTCATTTGTCTTGGAATTACATTTCTTGCTTGGGCAATTTTTCTCTCTGATAAACTACAATAAAAAATGACCTAAGAAAGTGAATCCAGTCTGAAATTACATTGTCTTTTGCCTTTGTAAAGCAGTTGGCTGTTTAAGACTTAAAGTAAATTATATATATATACAATATGTATATTGATACATTCATGGCCGAAACTGTTCGTACCCTTGAAATTGTTCCAGAAAATGAAGTATTTCTCTGAAAAAATAATTGCAAGTACACATCTTATTTACACATGTTTAAAAACAAAGAAAAAAGGCAAAATGAGTCAGACAAAATTGTTGCCACCTTTCCAAAATTTAGGGTAAACAACTTTGTTTCAAGCATATGATGCTTATTTAAACTCTGTGGCAAGTAACAAAGTAACAGATGTGGGCAATATGAAAATCACACCTGAAACCAGATAAAAAGGGGAGAAGTAGACTCAATCTTTGCATTGTGCATCTGCTTGTGTCACACTAAGAATGGAGAGCAGAAAAAGCAGAGAGCTGTCTGAGAATTTGAGAACCAAAACTATTGAAAATATAACAATCTCAAGGTTACAAGTCCATGTCTAAAGATTTTGATGCTCTGTTATCAATGATGTGCAACATATTCAAGAAGTTTTCAACCCACGGCACTGTAAATAATTTCTCTAGACGTAGACAGCAGAAAAAAATTGATGAAAAGTTGCAACACAGGATAGTCTAGATGGTGGATAAACATTACCGATGAAGCTCCAAAGAAATTCAAGCTGTCCTGCAGGCTCAGGGTGCATCAATGTCAGTGAAAATTATTCATCAACATTTGAATGAAATGAATGCTATGACAAGAGACCCAGGAGGACCCCACTGCTGACACAGAGACATAAATAAGCTAGACTACAGTTTGCCAAAATGTTAGTGAGTAAGCCAAAATCCTTCTGGGAAAGCGTTTTGTGGATAGGTGATAGAAAGTTAGAGCATTTTGGTAACGCACTTCCCTATATTGTTTATTAAAAATGGAATGAGGTCTACAAAGGAAATAATACAGTACCTACAGTCAAATATGGTAGAAGTTCAAAGATGTTTGGGGGTTGTTCTGCTGCCTCTGGCATTGGGTGCCTTGACTGTTTGCATGGCATTATGAAATCTAAAGATTCAAAACGGGTTAAATGCTGCGTTAAAAACCACAGATCCAGTGTATATGATGAATTCCTTTTTCTTTAGTTTCAAAGGTCAACGTGCTTCAAAGACATCTCCGTCTTCTTCATCAGGACAGAAATAAAAAGAACGGCATAGCACATGTTACATGCAAGGGTTACATATATACACCTGAAAAAAGGTACCACGTTTACAGAGATTACGTCAGTCTCCCCATGACTAAGAGTCACGTGGGATGGGCAAGAACATGAGGAAAAGAAAAACATATTTATTTAAAATATGAGTTACAGTGCCTACAAGTAGTATTCAACCCCCTGCAGATTTAGCAGGTTTGATAAGATGCAAATAAGTTAGAGCCTGCAAACTTCAAACAAGAGCAGGATTTATTAACAGATGCATAAATCTTACAAACCAACAAGTTATGTTGCTCAGTTAAATTTTAATAAATTTTCAACATAAAAGTGTGGGTCAATTATTATTCAACCCCTAGGTTTAATATTTTGTGGAATAACCCTTGTTTGCAATTACAGCTAATAATCGTCTTTTATAAGACCTGATCAGGCCGGCACAGGTCTCTGGAGTTATCTTGGCCCACTCCTCCATGCAGATCTTCTCCAAGTTATCTAGGTTCTTTGGGTGTCTCATGTGGACTTTAATCTTGAGCTCCTTCCACAAGTTTTCAATTGGGTTAAGGTCAGGAGACTGACTAGGCCACTGCAACACTTTGATTTTTTTCCCCCTTGAACCAGGCCTTGGTTTTCTTGGCTGTGTGCTTTGGGTCATTGTCTTGTTGGAAGATGAAATGACGACCCATCTTAAGATCCTTGATGGAGGAACGGAGGTTCTTGGCCAAAATCTCCAGGTAGGCCGTGCTATCCATCTTCCCATGGATGCGGACAAGATGGCCAGGCCCCTTGGCTGAGAAACAGCCCCACAGCATGATGCTGCCACCACCATGCTTGACTGTAGGGATGGTATTCTTGGGGTCGTATGCAGTGCCATCCAGTCTCCAAACGTCACGTGTGTGGTTGGCACCAAAGATCTCGATCTTGGTCTCATCAGACCAGAGAACCTTGAACCAGTCTGTCTCAGAGTCCTCCAAGTGATCATGAGCAAACTGTAGACAAGCCTTGACATGGCGCTTTGAAAGTAAAGGTACCTTACGGGCTCGTCTGGAATGGAGACCATTGCGGTGGAGTACGTTACTTATGGTATTGACTGAAACCAATGTCCCCACTGCCATGAGATCTTCCCGGAGCTTCTTCCTTGTTGTCCTTGGGTTAGCCTTGACTCTTCGGACAAGCCTGGCCTCGGCACGGGTGGAAACTTTCAAAGGCTGTCCAGGCCGAGGAAGGCTAACAGTAGTTCCATAAGCCTTCCACTTCCGGATGATGCTCCCAACAGTGGAGACAGGTAGGCCCAACTCCCTGAAAGGGTTTTGTACCCCTTGCCAGCCTTGTGACCCTCCACGATCTTGTCTCTGATGGCCTTGGAATGCTCCTTTGTCTTTCCCATGTTGACCAAGTATGAGTGCTGTTCACAAGTTTGGGGAGGGTCTTAATTAGTCAGAAAAGGCTGGAAAAAGAGATAATTAATCCAAACATGTGAAGCTCATTGTTCTTTGTGCCTGAAATACTTCTTAATACTTTAGGGGAACCAAACAGAATTCTTGTGGTTTGACGGGTTGAATAATAAATGACCCTCTGAATAAACTTTTCACAATTTAAAAATAAAAATAAAAAAAGAAATAACATTCTTTTTTGCTGCAGTGCATTTCACACATCCAGGCTGATCTACAGTCCAAATGTCACAATGCCAAGTTAATTCCGAATGTGTAAACCTGCTAAATCTGCAGGGGGTTGAATACTACTTGTAGGCACTGTATGTATTTATATCTATTTCACCTCTTTTTTTCCCTTTTTCTCCCCTTTTTTCCTTCTTTTCCACTTTTTCCCCCCTTTCTCTCCTGTCTTTCTTCCCCCTTTTCTTCCCCCCTTTTTTTCTTCTTTTCTGTTTTCTTTCTTCTTTTCTCTTTTTTTCTCTCTTTTTTTCTTTTCTACATGTCCCTGCCCATCCCATTTATTTAAGTAAAAGAATTTGGCCGACAACAAAGTGATTGCCCAGAAGAAGGAAAGGGATATCTCTCCGAAATGCATAGAAGTAAATCATATTGATGTAGTACGGAAGTTTCCTCTCCTACAGCAGCGCGTCATTCATACCAACTTTCCTCTCTATGGCCAAAGATCACAGTAAGGCTTGACTTACATTTATCCTGTGCTCTCTGCTGAGTGCTTATATTTAGGTTATATGTAAATCTCTAAAATACATGATTCAGACGGAACCCCCCAATGGAAGATTCCATATAATGAGGCAAAGGGAGTCACTTTGGACACTCAGTCTCTTCTATGATCCTGCGGTCTCTGCCTTTTCAGTAGAGCACCTCTGAAAAGAAGGACACTGTTAAACAGAGTCTAAACCGAATCTGGAGTAAGGGCCGCTTTACATGCTGCGATCTCGCTAGCGAGATCGCTAGCGTGTGTACCCGCCCCCATCGTTTGTGTGTCACAGGCAAATCGCTGCCCGTGGCGCACAAAAACGCGCGGACCTGTCAAACATATTTACCTGCCTAGCAAAGTCGCTGTGACCGGCGAACCGCCTCCTTTCTAAGAGGGCGGTTCGTTTGGCGTCACAGCAACGTCACTAAGCGGCCATCCAATAAAAGCGGAGGGGCGGAGATGATCGGGACGAACATCCTGCCCACCTCCTTCCTTCCTCATCGCGGGCGGCCGCAAGTAAGGTGAGGTTCCTCGTTTCTGCGGTGTCACACATAGTGATGTGTGCTGCCGCAGGAACGAAGAACAACATCGTACCTGCAGCAGCAACGATAATTGAGAATAGGGGGGTATATCACCGATTAGCGATTTTGAACGTTTTTGCGACGCTCATAGGTGTCACACGCAACGACATCGCTAACGTGGCCGGATGTGCGTCACAAATTCCATGACGATGTCGCAGCATGTAAAGCACCCCTAACTCTGCTGCATCATTACAGTGAATTGATCCCTTGGGGATTTCACATGAATCATGTCATTGAGAGATTTCGATGAAAACCCTGATGTGGTCCAATAACTTATATAACATGTTCCCAATAAAAGTTTCAACTCAGTCTACAAAAAGGAAAACAAAATTCTATGCAGGTCTGTCATCTGTTAATGGATATATAGGTGGTTCCCATGTTACTGGTAAAACAATGTGGAGACGTGAGGGTCAGTGGGTGCTCTTATCCGCTTGCAGGCTGGCTTCAGAAAGACCACACAGGACAGAGCTCATCCCACTGAATACTCACAGTCTTTCCCTTTGGCAAAACATTACTCAACAGAAGTTGAAGGAACCATACATTGATAAGACTTTATTGGTTCACCAACAGGCAAAAACATATTGTACATTCTGAGGAAAATACAAGATTGTACAAAAAACAGAGTCTCACCCTTCTGCTGGCCCACCAGGGATTCAAATCTTTGTGACTTCGGGGCTTCGAGGTCCAACTATCCAGCAGCACCACACTTTTGGCAGGCACTCACTGAGAAAAGATAGTGGCAAGCTTAGGAAGCTGACCGAGCAAAGCAAGATATGTCGCAGGTGTCCGAGTTATCACAACCTGGATTCTCCAAGTGAATTTGTGGACTCAGTGTGGAGCAGTGAAGCAGTTCTGTTATACTTCAGCTTGAACCAAGTATTCTAGTCTGAAATTTTGTAGAATGAATCTGAAAGCAGTTCTGTGATTCCATCTGCTGGAACCATAGCTTCTTGGGTGAAGTAATGTAGAATAACTCCGAATCTTGAAGCAGTTCTGTGATCCCCCATCTGAACCTGTAGCTAGTCAGCCAAGATCATGTAGAATACTCTCTGGTGACAGAAGCAAAGCACCTTTATACCACTCATACAGTTCTCATTTCAGGGCATTGGGTCTTACAGGATCGTTTGGAGATGGCTGCCCTATCATTGGTCGCAAGTTCAATGCAACTGCATAGGTTTTCTTTGAACTGTGTATTCAGAAGGGCTGAGGCAATCCACATTTAGAGACAATAGGGCTCCGATCAGTCTGGCATGAGACAATAACTAACTTATCTTGATTTAACAAAGAAAGGAAACATACTTCTGGCCTAATTAATAAAAGTATAATGAAACATGACTGACCAGTACATCCACTAGGTGTGAACAAGTACACACTGAAAATTCAACAAAGTTACAAAAATATGTACAGCAGAACTCTGAAAAGCTAAAATATGTAAACATGAACTATAGGAATTTTAGTACTGCATTATTGCTAATGGAAAAAATTAGATACTTGGTTTACAAATTAGCCAATTGTAAGCCCAACAGTCAATGACAAGGCGTACCTCTCTTTGTCAGGACCCTATTCTAATATGCTTCTATCCGGATTAAAAAAACCTACAAGTAATAGGCAGGCAGGATCCAGCTAAGAGAAAACCTCTGGCTGAAGGGCGGAGTGCTCAGTTAGAAAGGAATTGAATACTAACGTAAAACCATTCCTTTCTGACTAATAATGCATCTTGCCTCCTGAGCCCTGTCTTCTGGGTAAGCAGTATTGTATAGCCACATGTTTTTGCCATGTTCAGCAGAAGTTGAGTGACTAATTTTGGTGCCAATTTTACCTATTTTTTCATGTGAAAATGTAAAATCTGGGGCTAAAACAAATGTTTTGTGCTAAACATGTAATTATTTTTTCTTTACCACCCAATGGTATATAGTTCTGTGACACACCTGTGATGTCAATATGATCACTGCTGTAGATGAATTCATTGAGAGGAATAGTTTGTAAAATGGGGTTAAAATGGGAGGTTCTACTGTTCTGGAACCGAAGGGGCTTTGCAAACATAACATGACACCCACAAACCATAACACTTTCCCAGAAGGTTTTTGGTGTACTCAGGTACGTTTTGGCAAACTACAATCTAGCTTTTTTTATGTCTCTGTCAGTAGTGGGGTCTCCTGCCATAGTGTTTCAATTAATTCAAATGTAGATGGATAGTTTGCACTGACGCTGATGCACACTGAACCTGCAGGACAGCTTGAATTTCTTTGGAGCTTGATTGGAGCTGCTTAGACACTATCCAGAGTATGCTGCGTTGCAACCTATTATTAGTTTTTTGCTGCCGTCTACTTACAGGGAGATTAACTGCAGTACCATGGGATATAAACTTTTTGAGTATGTGCACACCATGGTCAAAGGAACATCAAGATCTCTGGAGATGGACATGTAATCTTGATATTTTTCAACAATTTTGGTTCTCAAGTCCTCAGACAGTTCTCTTATCCTTTTTCTGTTCGCCGTGCTTAGTGTGGCACACAGAGACAAAATAAACAAAGACTGAACCAACTTCTTCCCTTTTGTCTTATTTCATGTGTGATTTTTATATTGCCCACACCTGTTACTTGTTACAGGTGAGTTTGAACGAGCTTCACACGCTTGAAACAAAGTTTATTACCCACAATTTTGGAAAAGTGCCAACACTATTGTCCCATTTTGCTTTTTCTTCCCTGTTTTTCTGTTTTTTCAAATACACACAAAGGAAATAAACATGTGTATAACAAAACATGTGTAACTGTAATAATTTTCTGGGAAAAATACTTCATTTTCTGGAACAATTTCAAGGGTGTCAACACTTTCGGCAATCACTGTATGAAGACTTGTTATTGATTTTACCTTTTAATATATTAGAAAAAAGAAAGCAAAAAATAGTGGTGAAATTGCACAAAAAGTAATAATGGTGCAATTATTTTGGGAATTTAATTTTTATGGCAATTTCCCAACTCAGTAGTATTTAATGGTAAATAAAATATTTTTCATCACTTTTTTTCTTTGATTTGAGTAGAGAAAACACGTAGATTTTGTTTTCTTTATGGTGTTTACCGATTGGGTTAATTACTTTTATACGTTTGATAGATCAGACACTTTTTTCTTCAATTAATTGCGTGCTTCACATTGCTGCATATCTTTTTTTCAGATTTTTAAAAACTTATTTTATTTTTTACTGGACTAGAGAACATTTCATTCACTACATTTTGACTTAGGGCATTTTACCTACTAAATCGGCAACCTAATTTTCTGAGTCAGCATTAACCCCAGTTTATTGCTGTCCTCTTCTGTGTAATCATTTACTTTTATTATCTCCATGAAACTTGTTTTTATTTCACACTTTAGATGTCTACTTATTCCTCCTGCCGCCTTGCCTGATCCATCTTCTAAAGGGGGTATCTGAGTCATGTTACTGTGTGTGGAGGTCGTAGATTTTATATTGAAACATTCTTCGGACACGCTTGAATCCGAATCCTTGATCCTTAGATTATTTTTTCTTTCCAAAATTTCCTTTAAAATACCTTCTCTTATTACTAGATCTGTTATGAACAGATTTGATTTTATTCCATGAGAATATTTGACCTGAATCATAATCTTTTTTGTCTCTAATGAATTTTTCTTTTTTCCTTAATTTTATTTCGGACTATATAGGTGTTACTTTTTTGTCCAATTTATCTGTGAATGTAGTCCACTGTTTCATGGTAAGCCGAGATTTTAACTGTTTTTTATTTCTCTAAATCAGAACTGACGATTACATGCTCCTTTTCATTTTTTTCATAGGATCAGTTTTAATAAACCTTGATAGCAGTCCAATTGTATCTTTTTCCATTGTAATAAAAAATCAGGATCATTTTGAGAAAAAAAAATGTTTTCATTATTCTCAGTCCTCTCAGAACTGGAGTTGGAGTCGGAGTCGAAGTTGTCATAACAACCTTTTGACCAGGGGTGGGATTCAGCCGGTTCTGTCCTGTTCGGGCGAACCGGTTGTTAGAATAGCAGCCGGCTCCCCGAACCGGCAAGAAACGGCTCAGGCGATCCGGTTCCCTGTATTCATTTGTCTTAGTGTCTTTAAGACACTAACACAAATGAATCCCCATTCCTCCGTATGCGCCGCACTTCCGGGTTCAATGGAGCCTATCTGCTCCCTGACCTGGCGTGCAGTGACGCACTGATGCTGCAGAGGGGTCATGGTAGCGTGGGGAGGTAGCTCCTCCTCCTGCCACCTGTCAGCGTCAGTGCGCAGAGTGCCGCGGAGGAGCACGGAAGGCAGAGGAGCAGCTGCCGGTGCTTGGAGCAGGTAAGCACTCAGTGAGCCGAAGATGCAGGGATAGGAGCCGCAAAAGATGGGAGCTATATGGGGAGAAGGGCCGCATAAAGATGTAAACTATATGGGGAGAGGAGGCCACATAAAATGGGAGCTATATGGGGAGAGGAGGCTGCATAGATGGGAACTATATGGGGAGAGGAGGACGCATAGATGGGAACTACAGTTAGGTCCAGAAATATTTGGACAGTGACACAATTTTCGCGAGTTGGGCTCTGCATGCCACCACATTGGATTTGAAATTAAACCTCTACAACAGAATTCAAGTGCAGATTGTAACGTTTAATTTGAAGGTTTGAACAAAAATATCTGATAGAAATTGTAGGAATTGTACACATTTCTTTACAAACACTCCACATTTTAGGAGGTCAAAAGTAATTGGACAAATAAATCAAACCCAAAAAAAATATTTTTATTTTCAATATTTTGTTGCGAATCCTTTGGAAGCAATCACTGCCTTAAGTCTGGAACCCATGGACATCACCAAACGCTGGGTTTCCTCCTTCTTAATGTTTTGCCAGGCTTTTACAGCCGCAGTCTTCAGGTCTTGCTTGTTTGTGGGTCTTTCCATCTTAAGTCTGGATTTGAGCAAGTGAAATGCATGCTCAATTGGGTTAAGATCTGGTGATTGACTTGGCCATTGCAGAATGTTCCACTTTTTTGCACTCATGAACTCCTGGGTAGCTTTGGCTGTATGCTTGGGGTCATTGTCCATCTGTACTATGAAGCGCCGTCCGATCAACTTTGCGGCATTTGGCTGAATCTGGGGTGAAAGTATATCCCGGTACACTTCAGAATTCATCCGGCTACTCTTGTCTGCTGTTATGTCATCAATAAACACAAGTGACCCAGTGCCATTGAAAGCCATGCATGCCCATGCCATCACGTTGCCTCCACCATGTTTTACAGAGGATGTGGTGTGCCTTGGATCATGTGCCGTTCCCTTTCTTCTCCAAACTTTTTTCTTCCCATCATTCTGGTACAGGTTGATCTTGGTCTCATCTGTCCATAGAATACTTTTCCAGAACTGAGCTGGCTTCATGAGGTGTTTTTCAGCAAATTTAACTCTGGCCTGTCTATTTTTGGAATTGATGAATGGTTTGCATCTAGATGTGAACTTTTTGTATTTACTTTCATGGAGCCTTCTCTTTACTGTTGACTTAGAGACAGATACACCTACTTCACTGAGAGTGTTCTGGACTTCAGTTGATGTTGTGAACGGGTTCTTCTTCACCAAAGAAAGTATGCGGCGATCATCCACCACTGTTGTCATCCGTGGACGCCCAGGCCTTTTTGAGTTCCTAAGCTCACCAGTCAATTCCTTTTTTCTCAGAATGTACCCGACTGTGGATTTTGCTACTCCAAGCATGTCTGCTATCTCTCTGATGGATTTTTTCTTTTTTTTCAGCCTTAGGATGTTCTGCTTTACCTCAATTGAGAGTTTCTTAGACCGCATGTTGTCTGGTCACAGCAACAGCTTCCAAATGCAAAACCACACACCTGTAATCAACCCCAGACCTTTTAACTACTTCATTGATTACAGGTTAACGGGGAAGACGCCTTCAGAGTTAATTGCAGCCCTTAGAGTCCCTTGTCCAATTACTTTTGGTCCCTTGAAAAAGAGGAGGCTATGCATTACAGAGCTATGATTCCTAAACCCTTTCTCCGATTTGGATGTGAAAACTCTCATATTGCAGCTGGGAGTGTGCACTTTCAGCCCATATTATATATATAATTGTATTTCTGAACATGTTTTTGTAAACAGCTAAAATAACAAAACTTGTGTCACTGTCCAAATATTTCTGGACCTAACTGTATATGGGGAGAGGAGGCCACATAGATGGGAACTATATGGAGAGAAGAGGCTGCATAGATGGGAACTATATGGGGAGAGGAGGCCGCATAGATGGGAACTATATGGGGAGAGGAGCCATATGGGACAGGATCTGCAGGGGAAAAGGAGCACATGGGATGGGATCTGCAAAGGAAAGAGGCCATAATGGGATGGGAAATGCAGGAGAAAGAGACCACATGGTATGAGATATGTATGGAGAAGGTCATCCATTCCAATTTTAGCAGGGCTCCTTTAGTAATAATTTTTAAAAATTGTAGAAAAACTGTTTAATACAATATGATTGACAGTGACTGCAACAACTGGTACTGGAGAGTGAAGGTATAGGAGGGGAAGAAGGGAAAGAGATTTTACTTTAAATTACTTGTATTTGTTGGTTGAGGAAAGTATGTGAAAATGGGTGTGGCTAACAAAATGGGTGTGGTTACATAATGGGTGTGGTTTTCAAATAGGTGGGGTTTACAGAGAACCTGTTGTTAAAAAATTGAATCCTACCACTGCTTTTGACGTACTGCAATCATGCCATGGGTGCGCTGATGGGTGCATAAGCTGATGCGTCCCCTGCCAGAATGCATTAAATGCTGCTGTCAGCAGGATAACAGCCGTGGGTGAAACTCTGCTCGAACTGCGGCTGTTAGAGGCAGAGAATGGCTGAATAACACAACCATCATCTGGTTTCAAACTTGCGGGCTTGGCTTGCAAGCCCCCATTAAAGTCAGGGAGATGGCATACCACATACTGGTACATCATATATCTAATAGGGGTTAAAAGGCCAAGAGAGATGATGGCACGGGAGAACACAAGGCAACTAGAGAAATCCAATATTGAGCAAAATATAGGCAGCTACCACAGAGAGTCTGGTATTGGAGCCAAAACTGATGCATAGTGACTAAGATAGTGACCCTCTTCAGAAAACATATTTCCAGGGGGGGGGGGAGTCACCATGAGGTCATATGACCCAACTGAAATAAAAAGAATCCATACATTTTCAGATAAAAAGGGATTTTAGCTGAACTATACATATTGTAGAACTAGTTCTCAAAAATTAGAAAAAAAAGACTAAACTGATACTTTAATGAACTTAGGGCTCCTGCACACGATCATTTATATCAGATGAGAGCTATCTTTTGTTTTGACAGATAGCACTCCTATCAGTGTTATTTCATGGGGCTGTGCACATGTCCGATTTTGATCTTATAGTGTTGGGTCCAAATTGACAATGTAAATCTATGGGTCCGAAGAAAACTTCAGAGAGAACTTGGATGACATCCAAGTGCAGTCAAATTTTCACAGAATGACTGAATGGAGAAAGTGCAGAAACTTTTTTTTCTCTCAACCTTCGAGAAAAACGGATTCCACTCTTGATTATACTCTGATCAAAGTCTGATCTGAGTAAACAGACTGGTTTTCTTGATGGAGTGAAAATAATAGTGTGAACCTACCCTTAGACAAAATATGTTCATGTCCTAATACAAATCTCTCTTTTATTATCAGTGAAACACTGTTATCACAACTATTAAACTTCTTTGAGGGGGGGGCACTATGTGCCGGAAGAAATGCAAAAATGTAGCTGTGTATAGAATATGAGAAAATGTAGCACTGTAGTTATCATTTTCAGTATGTGGTATGCATGTAAATGTTGTTACTTTTGATTGCCGTAGGACACCGTGACACCCTGCTCTAGGGAATTCATTAAGAATAATCCAAGTACTTGATGACATAATTTAGAAAAATAGACTGGCAAGCTTTAGGATTTTCAAATTATCTTTCCTTTCTCTCGAAACATGTAGTCTGGAAATTGAAACTGGTAATTAATAATGCCATTGAATACATCACGACATGTCCATTAGGCTGGCACTTTATGGTTCTTTCACAAAGATAAAAGCATATACTTACTTCCAGGCTTTATCATAGTGTGCAACACTAACTACTCAGAGCCTTTTGATTTCAAATTTCTCTCTTAAGTGGAAACAAATGAGGAGCAATTATAATTCTTGGCATGTGAACCTCAAATTCTGGAAATCACGTAGCAGTTTGGCACATATTCTCTTTTTTCATTGAAAAAACAAAAGACCCAATACCCATGTTTGTGTTCTTGATGTTACAGAGGCACCTGTAAACATCTAGGTAACAGATTAAAAGTAGTTCAACTATTACAAAGCATATTAGTTGGCAAAATATACTTATATATTACAATGGATAAAAATACCCATCTGGAACATTCTATTACAACATGACCCTCAACAATGAAACATGTAATAGAGTGTTCACCAGTTAGGAGCTCATGAGCCACATGTGGCTCTTGGGTCCTTACAAGTGACTGGT
This sequence comes from Anomaloglossus baeobatrachus, assembly GCF_048569485.1. Classification (NCBI taxonomy): domain Eukaryota; kingdom Metazoa; phylum Chordata; class Amphibia; order Anura; family Aromobatidae; genus Anomaloglossus; species Anomaloglossus baeobatrachus. The sequence continues at coordinate 294,700,185 of NC_134353.1, read as the reverse complement.
AAGCTTTTGCCAGGTGTCAATATTATTATGCACTAGCAAAGTAAAGAGAATAAAATGTAGTCCTGTTAAGTTCTAAGAATAGATGAGCGAACCTCAGGCTCAAGGCTTGGGGTTCGGGCTCAGAAAATGACGTAAAAATCCCCATGGTGAGTATCGCACTGTGCTGGTGTCTGAGTGATTACCTGCATTGTGCATGCTGCTGGAAGTGTTTGTTTGTCACAGTTAGGCTCTCATTCAGCATACTGAGCTGTTTTGTTCACAGAGAATAAAAAAAAACAAACAAAAATCACCTCCCACTTTGCTTCTGAAATGTGTTGCTATAGGCCTAAAGCAAAACACTTCCGGAGGTGGGTGTGCGTTTTTTTTTAATTAATTCTCCATGAACAAAACAGCTCAGTATGCTGAATGAAAGCCTAATTTGTGACGGACAACCACTTCCAGCAGCGCACACAATGCAGGCAATCACTCAGACACAAGCACAGTGCCATACTCCAAAGAGATACAGATAGGAAATTTAGATTGCGAGCCCCAATGGGGACAGTGTTCCTGATGTATGTAAAGCGCTGCACAATATGTTAGTGCTATATAAAAATAAAGATTTATTTAAAAAAAATAAAGATACTTACCACAGGGATTTTTATGTCATTTTCCGACACCGAACCCCGAGCCTCGAGCCTGATGTTCGCTCATCTTTAGTTCTAAGTGCTAGAGGCACAAACCCCAGATCTTGTCTAAGTCCCCAGGATCTACCATGAATGTAACATTTAATTCAGCTATTGCTCAGGTATCTTCACAGGCTACCAATACCCCTGGGATGTCAAACCAATACTAAAATTTGGCAACAGTGTAATTGTATCACATCATGAATTACTTATAACTAGTTACTGCCGTAACATCTATGCATATGATCATTAATTGACTATTTCCTTTTAAACATTCAAAGTAGCTGAGCACAACCTGTCACATTTACAAGAAGCTGTTGACTTACAAATTGTCACTGACCTTTCAAGACTATTGTCACTTAAAATGTTTACAGCTGCTTATTATATTCCCTTACCTATAATTTTTATATGTTATTATTGCTATATAACAAGATCCTATAGGCTCTTATCAAATTTGTACTTGTTATATTCATAGAGATTTGCTATGCTAAATATGCCAAGTTTCCTAGTTAGTATGCACCTTAAAGGGAACCTGTCACTAGTTTTTTAGTGTATGAGCTAATACCACTACCCTACTCTGCATTTGAGCTGCATTCTAAAAAGTGATAATATTAAGTCCTGAACCCCTGTATATCTCCAAAAACACCTTTTGAATAGCTCCTGCATTGTATGCAAATGCATCATCCACATATTGCAGCTGCGCAGGGAGATCACGGTTCGCGGAGGCGCATTTTGCTCTACACTTCTGTGGGGTGCTGCCAAAACATACACAGTTAGGTTTTAGCTTCTACCCACAGCAGGGGAAAGCAAAGAGCGCCTGCGCGTACTGCGATCTCCCTGCGCAGGAACGAGATTTTATCCATGAGAATGCATTATCCACATCAATCACTGAAAAGACACCCATCAGCCCAGACCAATTGCACTTGCATACAGAGTTGGAGCTATTGAAAAGGATTTTTTGGGGATATACAGGGAGTCAAGATATAATATACCACTTTTTAGAATGCAGCTCAGACGCACAGTGGGGTGGTAGTATTAGTGTGGCGCCCTGGACAAGCCAGGGGCCACAGAGAACAACACTCACACACCCCACACTCCCGGTCAGGCACATCAAAGGCAGACACAAACCCTTGTTGCCTTCCTCCAGGGGCTGATGTTCACACCAGAGGGGTGGGCCAGTCGGTTGGTCCCACCCACCGAGGAGTACACAGTCCTGGAGGCGGAAAAAGAGTTGAGATTAGTTTTGGAAGTACAAGTCAAAGGAGGGAAGTAGCAGTTGAGCAGACAGAAAGTGGTCCGGGTGTGTGGCCCAGACGGATCAGCAAGGTTGGCAGACGGTGGTGACCGTCTGCAGGAGAGGCCTATTGGAGCCAGCCGTAAGAACCGTGGATGGGCGGTGGCCCGGCGGTACCGGACCGGTACGCAAAGAGAAGCCAGCACCATCCGGCAGGGGCTTACGGACCCCGACAAGGCTAGGAGTCGCCGTGAATTTGCCAAATCCGTCAGCGAAGGGAACCTCCTGGGTTTCCCAGCAGCCAAGTCCCGACAGAAGGCAACAGTCCAACCATGAGAGGGAAACACAGCCACCGCCAAGGCTACCGTTCCCAGGGCCAGAGCCTGCGGGCAAAAGGGGCTCCTCCGGCCCATATCCAAGCTGGGGAGCGGGTTACCGGTGGGAACCCATTGGAACCGTTTACAGTACATAGGTGCAGGGAAAGGCAGTCACCATCAACCTGCCGGGAGAAACAACACCGCAGCCGTCTGTGGGACCCGTCCATTCAGCCGTGTGTTTTACCGAGAACTGTGTCCTCATCATTGGCTGAGTGAGTACCACCGTGCCGTGCGGCACAGCGCTGCCCCCGCAACCCTGCACCTCACCAGGCCCCGTAACCCACCTGCCATTCATCCCTACCCCATCACCGGGCCCCGGGACAACCAACCCCCTACCCACGGAGGGGAGAACTAACATCAAAGCTGCTCCCTGTCACCGCTCCCGGGATCCCCGTCCAGAGCAGCGGTGGTGTCACCAACTTCACCACAACCGTGGGTGGCATCACGGACAATCACCAAATCCCCACCATCCAATCAAATCCCCTTTTCACTCACAGGCGAGGAACGCGCTCGAGTCCCCGGGATCCGGCCCACCGCTCGAGCCACCACCGAGCAGCAGCAGCAGCAGCCAGACCCGAGCAGTGGGAGAGCGTAGCGTCCCCTCCTCCGCCCGCGAAAACTTGGCGTCACGAACAGGATCCTACCGTTCTACCAACTGGTGGAAGTGCGCCTTGTGTAACCGCCGGAGGTGTCCGGCCGAAAAATTTGTGAAGCCTCCATCTTGGGCGCAAAGAATTCCCGCTCGAGGGTCTCCTCGAGTAGTGGAGGCGCGAAGGTCAAAACCCCGCCCCTGTAGAGGAGGAGCCGGAAAGAGACTAGGGGGGACGAAATGGCGACTGGCCGCATGTAGCTCGCGGCTATACAAGCAAGGACGCCGGGACCCCGCGATCTGCTGAGCCCTGCAAAGGATGTCTGCTCCACCCAGCTATGCGGAGGCTACCGAGCCGGTGCCCGGAACAGTGGCATGGCTGAGGGCCCGAACGGCAGGGATCTGCCGACACTACCGGAGGCAGATATGTAGGCTGATGGAGCAGTGGACCGCGGAGGTGGAGGAGGTAGCCGCAGTCGCCCGGGTGTATGGAATGGAAGCAATGATGGAGGAGCTGGTGAGTGACCCACGCCCTTGTGTCGCCGAGGGACCGGCCATTGCGGCTGAGGGACCCGGTCTACCCCTGGCCCCCATGCTGCCTCCGTCTTCCTTGCCCGTGCACTGTGCTGCGCCTGGTCCGTCTGGCGTACACCCCCTCGTGGCAGTGTCTGAGAGAGTGGCAAGCCCAGAGGCTGCGGCAGCTGGCGGCGACCCGCCTGGTGCAGGAACCGATGGTAGCGACTCCGGACCGGACACAGAGCCTGTTTCCGAGGAAGACGAAGGGGTCATTGCCCTGTGTGATATGGAGGCCACTTACATGCCCCGGAGCGGAAATAATGGGTACCGTGCGGCCCTTCCCTGTCGCGCTTGCTATGCGCTGGTGGGGCTGATCCCCGTCTTCCTCCACCCGGGGCCGGCTGAGGATGATGAAAGCGAGCAGTGAAGTCGGCGGTCCTCCGCCTAAAAGTTGTCCCCGTTGGGACCACCAGTATTAAAGGTACAGTTTAAAAGTTGTGAATAAAAAAGAATGATAAGTAATTGATTAACCGAAGATTTACCTGATTGACAAACTGTGATTGAGACCGGTCGTTGCCGGCACCATAGTCCCCGTGGGGACTGTTTTCATGTTTTGCGTAAGGAACTCCTTATGGACAAGCCTGAGAACTTGCAGGGCAACCACGAACTTGTGGCTTGTAAAGAAATGTTATTTTAAGGCTTTCACCGTTGCTGCCTCCGGAGAGGCAGATTGGAGGAAGGGCCCGCAGTGGAGCAGGCTGGGGCCCAGCCACCACCGGAACCGGTGGCGCTCATCTGGTTGGTTTCAGGGGTTCCCCATGGACGCGGGTCCCCTGAAAAGGACAGAACCCGCTCGGGCAACTTGTGCTGAACTGGGGTCAAGGGGTGCTGCCTGTTTGCTTAGGGGCAGCATCAGGGCCAGGTTGCTTGGGTGGGAGAGAGCGGAAGCCGTTACCGTTTGCAACGTTAAAGTAAGAGTACCTCCCGATGTGGGAAGATGTTATTTTAATTGTAATCCCTGTTTTACCGTTTATCTTTTCAGTTGTGAAAATAAAACCGGTGATGGACGGGCAGCCCACGGACGGTCTGCATTTTACTAAGGGGGAATGTGGCGCCCTGGACAAGCCAGGGGCCACAGAGAACAACACTCACACACCCCACACTCCCGGTCAGGCACATCAAAGGCAGACACAAACCCTTGTTGCCTTCCTCCAGGGGCTGATGTTCACACCAGGGGGGTGGGCCAGGCGGTTGGTCCCACCCACCGAGGAGTACACAGTCCTGGAGGCGGAAAAAGAGTTGAGATTAGTTTTGGAAGTACAAGTGGAAGGAGGGAAGTAGAAGTTGAGCAGACAGAAAGTGGTCCGGGTGTGTGGCCCAGACGGATTAGCAAGGTTGGCAGACGGTGGTGACCGTCTGCAGGAGAGGCCTATTGGAGCCAGCCGTAAGGACTGTGGACGGGCGGTGGCCCGGCGGTACCGGACTGGTACGCAAAGAGAAGCCAGCACCATCCGGCAGGGGCTTACGGACCCCGGCAAGGCTAGGAGTCGCCGTGAATTTGCCAAATCCGTCAGCGAAGGGAACCTCCTGGGTTTCCCAGCAGCCAAGTCCCGACAGAAGGCAACAGTCCAACCGTGAGAGGGAAACACAGCCACCGCCAAGGCTACCGTTCCCAGGGCCAGAGCCTGCGGGCAAAAGGGGCTCCTCCGGCCCATATCCAAGCTGGGGAGCGGGTTACCGGTGGGAACCCATTGGAACCATTTACAGTACATAGGTGCAGGGGAAGGCAGTCACCATCAACCTGCCGGGAGAAACAACACCGCAGCCGTCTGTGGGACCCGTCCATCCAGCCATGTATTTTACCGAGAACTGTGTCCTCATCATTGGCTGAGTGAGTACCACCGTGCCATTCGGCACAGCGCTGCCCCCGCGACCCTGCACCTCACCAGGCCCCGTAACCCGCCTGCCATTCATCCCTACCCCATCACCGGGCCCCGGGACAACCAACCCCCTACCCACGGAGGGGAGAACTAACATCAAAGCTGCTCCCTGTCACTGCTCCCGGGATCCCCGTCCAGAGCAGCGGTGGTGTCACCAACTTCACCACAACCGTGGGTGGCGTCACGGACAATCACCAAATCCCCACCATCCAATCAAATCCCCTTTTCACTCACGGGCGAGGAACGCCGTTCGAGTCCCCGGGATCCGGCCCACCGCTCGAGCCACCACCGAGCAGCAGCAACAGCCGGACCCGAGCAGTGGGAGAGCGTAGCGTCCCCTCCTCCGCACGCGACATTAGCTCATACACTAAATAACTAGTGACAGGTTCCCCTTATGCTGCGCTCACATGTTCTGTAATCATCCATTGGAATGAATCCTGCAGAGATTCATTGAGAAAATTATTTCTGCCGGCTTTTTTAATGGATTGCAAATTATCTTCCATTTCCCGGCTATCCTGCAACATTTAGACAATTCTATTTTGTGTGTTCACCATTACACGCAATTTGTCTGTGTTTTGACCATTGTAGTTATATGCTCTACATGGTTTTTGCCATTCATATTTTTAATTAATTTTAAATAAAATATCTCTTTTAAAGTGGGTTTTTCGGTCTTGTAGCAATATTACCTCTTTTTTGATAGATTCTTGTATGGTCTTTAACCATATCTAATGGATAATGTAAGAAAACAACAGATCAGTTACAAATGCAAGTGTAATGGGTGGCTAAATAGCAATCAGTTAATGGATCCATCCTCCATAGACTTCTATGTTAAAAAAAAACGTAACCTGGCAGATATCAGTTATTAACAACAGACAAAAAAGCTATGTTTGCAGTACTTTTTTCTCAATGGACCTCTGCAGGATCCATTCTAACGGATGATTACAGGAAATGTGAACTTAGCCTAAAACTGTTTTACATGCTTGAATCACATTGTGCTCTTTTGCTTGACAAGGAGGTATAGCTTAGTGGGAAATAAGCATTACTTTTTGTGAAAGATAGCCTAGCCTGAAATATCACACAGTTCCAAAAAAATTGCACCAAAATGTTGCCACAAATTTGTAAAGTAAAATATAAATTTATTAAATAGCCTGTGTCACTTTGAACAAATTTTGCACATTTTATTACTGTCTAATCTAAGATTGCCTTAAAGGGAACCAATCACCAGGATTTTCCTATATAGCCTAATGCCAGTACTACACTGGCACTATCAGGCTGATTCTACACATACCTTTAGTGGTGAGCTTGGATGTTTAGGTTTTGAAACCCAAGAAAGTAAAGTTATAAAATCGGTAGCTTCTTGAGTGACAGCAGCTGAGGATCAGATAATATCTGGCAGGGTATTCAGAGTTATCCCCTCCCCCTGTTAGAATTAGCATAAGTATTATACAAACAATTCATTTTTTTCCTTGCAGGACCTGTGTGAGGTCATACCCATGTGACCAGGTGGGTCGGGGCCTCAGCAAACAGAAAAATGTTGCTTTGTGGTATCAGCTTTGTTGGCTGAGGCCCCCGCACCTGGTCACATGGGTATAGCTTCACACAGGTCCTGCAAGAGAAAAAGTGAATCGATTGTATAATGCTTATGCTAATTCTAACAGGGGAGGCGGATAACTATGAATACCTCCCCAGATATTATCTGATCCTCAGCTGCTGTCACTCAAGAAGCTGTCGATTTTATAAACTTTACTTTCTTGGATTTCAAAATCTAAACATCCGAGCTCACCACTACCGGTATGTAGAGAATCAGCCTGATAGTGCCAGTATAGCACTGGCTTTAGGTTATATACAAAAATCCTGATGATTGGTTCCCTTTAATTAAAATGTTTGTAAATTTGACTTTAGTTTTTATAAGGCGTTACATCATAGTATGTAAAATACAAGGGCAATTCATGGCACTAAATAAATATTTACAATATTTTGACAACATCTTATGCCTTTTAGCTGTTGTATATGAACCACACACTATTTTTCAAGTAAAAGGGTTTTGTTCCAGTTAATAAATGGTTCTCAGAGGCCAGAAGAACAATAAGTAAGCAACAGAATTAATAAGTGTGTTCATTGGGAATTGGCCATGTAGAACGATATTAGACTTTTGATGAGATTCTCTGGGAAGATGGATTTAATCACAGAAGGAATTAAAAAAAATCTTAACTCACAAAGTTTACTTTCTCTAGGTGAGGCACTGAAGTAATAAAGAAAGACAATAAAAGAAGCAATCTCGGAAAAGTCCCTGGAATAAAGTGTGCATAAATTCTTAGGATTTAATCTTAAGAATTGACCACTGGAAAACAAGAACTCTGCAGCAAACACCTCTGTCATGCTCAGACGTAAAATGAATCTTCATCAGAAGTGCTGCAGTGTAAATGACAGCAATGCAGCAAATAAGTTCCACCTGTCGACAGTCCAATCGGGATGATACCTCTCATGTGCCAAGACCAAAAATAGCCATAAATCTTCTCCACCTCAACAACACAAAAGACACTGTTGTGGTCTGATTAATTCTCCGTACCTGCAGATCTTCTGTCTGAAAATTCACAAATGACTGCTTTATTCATTCCCAAGAAAATCATTGCTGACAACCATCCAAAGATATTACATTTTGTCAAATCGCTCAAGCTGTCACACAGATTGACTTGATTTTGTTTTTATCACCATATCACTGTATCTAGACACATGGATATTGCTACTATAATTTATCTTCTTTCATTTATCAAATCTGCCTCTGTACCTAGCAGCTATATATTTCAATGGAACGTTGTATAATAAAACTGATTTGTATTTTAAAAAGTTGAATGGACTGTCTGTTTTATATTTAGTGGTACATATCCATCATGTATTATTTATTTTTAATCAAGTGTTTTATTTCGTATTTGCAACACGTACAAATTAAAGAATCCGGGCTTCTCCTAAATGGAGTTTATCAGGTATGAGATGGTCAGTTGTCACAATGCCCCCTGCCACTTGTGGCACCACCTATTGCACCTCTAATAGGTTCCCATTGAAAAAAAAATAAAATATATACTGTGTTCTTTTATCTTTATACCTGTGTTTTATGCTAAAAACCTATATGGCAAGCGTAGACTCTGAATGTGATATAAGCAGAGCCTATCTTTGGAAATACACAAAACATGTTATTTATATGAATAGTAATGACAAAGGTCTTCATTTACTGTTTATCAGTGCAGAGTACTGGTTGGATGGATGAGAGGCTTTTGACAGAGGTCTGGTGGGGGTAAATGCCCTTGATTGGGGTCTAGAAAGTAAAGTTTGTCCTGGAGAGCATCAGGCTGGTGTAGATAGGCCAGGCAATGGTACCTTAGAAAATGAGATAAAGGCAGGGTTTGAAGTTCCACACACTGAAAGCAGCCATTGTAAAGGTTTTATACTAGAAAACTGCAATGAGTTTGCAAGGCTGTTCTCCAGAATATGTTTAAAAAGAAAAGGCTTTCACCACAGCTGGTGTAAAATTCACTATAGGTTCAGATAAAGTGGAAGATAACATTAGTTCACACTTAGCAAAAACACATTTTAAATATTCAGAACTAGAGATGAGTAAACCTGAGGGTTGAGGTTCAGGTTCGGAAACCGACTTCCAAAAAAAAATAATCAAAGTTCGGGTTTGAAGTTCAAGTGAGTTATAAGTGCAAACCACTCAAGCGAGCATCGTTGTGCTTGGGTATGAGTGATGCTCAGCCCTGTGCAAGCTGCTTGCAGTATATGAATGGCTCACACGGGGGTAAAATCAGCGTGATCTGATGTAGTGTGCACACACACAAAAAATAAATTGAAAAACCATGTGCAGACCTCCCTCGGAAGTAGAGTTGAGCGCGGTTCGTGGTTCGTGGTTCTCCAGTTCTAGGCTCGAGTGATTTTTGGGCTGTTCGAGATCGAACTAGAACTCGAGCTTTTTGCTAAAAGCTCGATAGTTCTAGATGCGTTCGAGATTTTTACAGGGCTTTTTACAGCTACAGTGAGCAGGAGCCATCGCTGGCAGCCTGCCACAAGCTGGTAACCAAGATAAACATCGGGTATCCAAGCAAAGCGCTTTGGTTAGTAACCCGATGTTTATCTTAGTTACGTGCAGGAAGCCCACACTTTCCCGCTCAGCTCGCTCCACCCCCTCCTGCCCGCGGCATGTACACATACATACACATACACAAACACACACACACACATCCACCCCCTCCCCCCCCCCCCCCCCCGCCCGCCCGCCCGCCCGCCCGCCCGCCCGCTCGCTCGCTCGCTCGGCTTACCTGCGGTGATGAAGTCCCGCCATCCCGACCTCAGCGCTGTCACTGTCCTCCATGGCCGCCGCTTGTCACATCACCTATCGCTTCCGACCCGAGACTGACACTGGCGGTGACGTCACGGACCTCTCGCGATACTTGCTGTGAAGACGCCGGTCATTGACCTCAGTGACAGGGGCTGTCAGTGTGCTGGAGATCAGCGCAGGTAATGTACCTCGCTGACAGCAGCACTTGTCATCCCCTGCAGTGACCTGGGCTGACCCATTGATGTTAGCTCAGGTCACTGCACTGCTCTCCCAGCCAATGGGGAACATCCTGCTCTTCATTGACTGGGACAGTGTGCATCGTCATGGCAACCCCTTGGATTACACCAGACCTGGATTTGTTTTTCTTTCTAATAAATTGGTTAAAGAGGGAATGTTTTGGGGAGTGTTTTTTCAAATAAAAATGTGTTTGTCGTGTATTTTTTTTTTATTACTGACTGGGTTGGTGATGTCGGGTATCTGATAGACGCCTGACCTCACCAACCCCAGGGCTTGATGCCAGGTGACATTACACATCTGGTATTAACCCCAAATATTACCCCGTTTGCCACCGCACCAGGGCGCGGGATGAGCTGGGGCGAAGCACCAGGATTGGCGCATCTAATGGATGCGCCACTTCTGGGGCGGCTGCGGCCTGCTATTTTTAGGCTGGGGAGATTCCAATAACCATGGACCTCCCTAGTCTGAGAATATCAGGCCCCAGCTGTCTGCTTTACCTTGGCTGGTGATCCAATTTTGGGGGACCCCTACGTGTTTTTTTTTTTAATTATTTATTTAATTTAAAATAACAGCGTGGGGTGCCCTCAGTTTTGGATTACCAGCCAAGGTGAGGTTGCCAGCTGTGGTCTGCAGGCTGCAGCCGTCTGCTTTACCCTAGCTGGCTACAAAACTAGGGGGAACCCTATGTCATTTTTTTTTCATTTTTTTGGCTAAATACAAAGCTAAGCACCCCTTAGTGCCACATGAAAGGTACCAAAGGGTGTTCCACTTTTTCTCCATTTTTTTCTCCACTTTCTCTCCACTTTTTCTCCACTTTTTCTCCATTTTTTTCTCCACTTATTCTCCACTTTTTCTCCTCTTATTCTCCACTTTTTCTCCACTTTTTCTCCACTTTTTCTCCTCTTATTCTCCACTTTTTCTCCACTTTTTCTCCACTTTTTCTCCATTTTTTTCTCCACTTTCTCCACTTTTTCTCCACTTTTTTCTCCACTTTTTCTCCTCTTATGCTCCACTTTTTCTCCTCTTAATCTCCACTTTTTCTCCACTTTTTCTCCACTTTTTCTCCACTTTTTTCTCCACTTTTTCTCCTCTTATGCTCCACTTTTTCTCCACTTTTTCTCCACTTTTTCTCCACTTTTTCTCCACTTTTTCTCCACTTTTTCTCCTCTTAATCACCACTTTTTCTCCTCTTATGCTCCACTTTTTCTCCACTTTTTCTCCACTTTTTCTCCACGTTTTCTCCACTTTTTTCTCCACTTTTTCTCCTCTTATGCTCCACTTTTTCTCCACTTTTTCTCCACTTTTTCTCCACTTGTTCTCCACGTTTTCTCCACTTTTTTCTCCACTTTTTCTCCTCTTATGCTCCACTTTTTCTCCACTTTTTCTCCACTTTTTCTCCTCTTAATCTCCACTTTTTCTCCACTTTTTCTCCACTTTTTCTCCACTTTTTCTCCACTTTTTTCTCCACTTTTTCTCCACTTTTTCTCCACTTTTTCTCCTCTTATTCTCCACTTTTTCTCCACTTTTTCTCCACTTTTTCTCCATTTTTTTCTCCACTTTCTCCACTTTTTCTCCACTTTTTTCTCCACTTTTTCTCCTCTTATGCTCCACTTTTTCTCCTCTTAATCTCCACTTTTTCTCCACTTTTTCTCCACTTTTTCTCCACTTTTTTCTCCACTTTTTCTCCTCTTATGCTCCACTTTTTCTCCACTTTTTCTCCACTTTTTCTCCACTTTTTCTCCTCTTAATCTCCACTTTTTCTCCTCTTATGCTCCACTTTTTCTCCACTTTTTCTCCACTTTTTCTCCACGTTTTCTCCACTTTTTTCTCCACTTTTTCTCCTCTTATGCTCCACTTTTTCTCCACTTTTTCTCCACTTTTTCTCCACTTTTTCTCCACGTTTTCTCCACTTTTTTCTCCACTTTTTCTCCTCTTATGCTCCACTTTTTCTCCACTTTTTCTCCACTTTTTCTCCTCTTAATCTCCACTTTTTCTCCACTTTTTCTCCACTTTTTCTCCACTTTTTCTCCACTTTTTCTCCACTTTTTTTCTCCACTTTTTCTCCACTTTTTCTCCTCTTATGCTCCACTTTTTCTCCACTTTTTCTCCACTTTTTCTCCTCTTATGCTCCACTTTTTCTCCACTTTTTCTCCACTTTTTCTCCTCTTATGCTCCACTTTTTCTCCACTTTTTCTCCACTTTTTTCTCCACTTTTTCTCCTCTTATGCTCCACTTTTTCTCCACTTTTTCTCCACTTTTTCTCCACTTTTTCTCCTCTTATGCTCCACTTTTTCTCCACTTTTTCTCCATTTTTTTCTCCACTTATTCTCCACTTTTTCTCCTCTTATTCTCCACTTTTTCTCCACTTTTTCTCCACTTTTTCTCCTCTTATTCTCCACTTTTTCTCCACTTTTTCTCCACTTTTTCTCCATTTTTTTCTCCACTTTCTCCACTTTTTCTCCACTTTTTTCTCCACTTTTTCTCCTCTTATGCTCCACTTTTTCTCCTCTTAATCTCCACTTTTTCTCCACTTTTTCTCCACTTTTTCTCCACTTTTTTCTCCACTTTTTCTCCTCTTATGCTCCACTTTTTCTCCACTTTTTCTCCACTTTTTCTCCACTTTTTCTCCACTTTTTCTCCTCTTAATCTCCACTTTTTCTCCTCTTATGCTCCACTTTTTCTCCACTTTTTCTCCACTTTTTCTCCACTTTTTCTCCACTTTTTCTCCTCTTATGCTCCACTTTTTCTCCACTTTTTCTCCTCTTAATCTCCACTTTTTCTCCTCTTATGCTCCACTTTTTCTCCACTTTTTCTCCACTTTTTCTCCTCTTATGCTCCACTTTTTCTCCACTTTTTCTCCTCTTATGCTCCACTTTTTCTCCACTTTTTCTCCACTTTTTTCTCCACTTTTTCTCCTCTTATGCTCCACTTTTTCTCCACTTTTTCTCCACTTTTTCTCCACTTATGCTCCACTTTTTCTCCACTTTTTCTCCACTTTTTTCTCCTCTTAATCTCCACTTTTTCTCCACTTTTTCTCCACTTTTTCTCCACTTTTTCTCCACTTTTTTCTCCACTTTTTCTCCTCTTATGTTCCACTTATTCTCCACTTTTTCTCCACTTTTTCTCTACTTTTTCTATGGTCGGTCTACCCATTAGCTCTGCCATGCATAGTGTAGCTCTACACCTACTGCACATGTTACTTTATGATTGACATCTCTTTCGTACCAGAGCTGTCTAAGTCTACTCTGACCCCATATTTGTCATTACTATATTGTCCTTGTACTGTATTATGACATTTGTATCATGTGTTTCATTTCTTGCTGTGTTGCAATTTTTTTGCTGCATCCCAATTGTACCTCTACATTGTTCGAGTTTATGTTATTGTTCTCTCACTCTTATGTGATACTGATTATTGTCATTTTTCATGATTACATGCAGATAAGTCCAATCTGACGAAGGCTCAGGCCGAAACGTCATTTGTAACTTGTTTTGGACAAAAACATATATGCTTATGAAAAAAAAATTTTCTTAATACGGACCAATAAAGAGTGATTTTGCATTACTATCCGTTGTGACTTACTGACTTAGTCTGGGAGATATAGAGTGCCGAGGTTACTCACTAATTTTATCTATTATTACCTCTGAGCACCTATATACCAGTGAGCAGAGCTTCCTCTACAGTAGTTCTCCTGATTAGGCATGCCCTTACCTCATGAGCAGGGCATTGCAGCTTTGGTAGCAACCATTACGACATGGACTCTGCTGCTGTGGACCCGGGGAGAGTGAGTGCAGATTCATTGCACCCACACTCCTCACATGAAGGGTCCGCACTCCTAGAAAATGGGGGATACGTTCCCTGAGTGTCTCCCCCCCATATTCTAGACGGTCCAGAGTCGTCGTGGGACCCCTTTATTTTTTTTCTTACAATAAATTGGTGAAAGAGGAAATGTTTTGGGGACTGTTTTTTCAAATAAATTTCTTTTGTCGATTTTTTGTTTTTGTTAGTACTGACAGTTTATGATGTTGGGTATCTAATAGACGCCATGACATCACAAACTGCTGGGCTTGATCTCAGGTGACTTTACAGCTAGTATCAACCCGATTTATTACCCCGTTTGCCACTGCACCAGGGCACGGGATGAGCTGGGGTGAAGCGCCAGGATTGGCGCATCTAGTGGATGCGCCACGTCTGGGGTGCCTGCGGCCTGCTATTTTTAGGCTGTGAAGGCCCAATAACTATGGACCTTCCCACCCTGAGAATACCAGACCACAGCTGTCCGCTTTACCTTGGCTGGTGATCCAATTTGGGGGGTCCCCTACTTTTATTGTGTAATTATTAATATTTATAAAATAATTATAAAAAAGAGCCTGAGGGGACCTCCACATTGGATCCCCAACCACGGTAAAGCTGCCAGCTGTGGTTTTCAGGCTACAGCCGTCTGCTTTACCCTAGCTGGCTATCAAAAATGGGGGGACCCAACGTAATTTTTTTTTTTTAACTATTTTTTAAATAGAAAAAATTAATGGGCTTCCCTGTATTTTGATTGCCAACCAAGGTAACGGCAGGCAGATGGGGGTGGCAACCCATAGCTGTCTGCTTTATCTGCGCTGAGAATCAAAAATACCTCGGAGCGCTACGTCATTTTTTTAAAGATTTATTTTTACAGCACTGTGATGTCCAGCAATCAAAATACAGGGAAGCCCATTTTATTTTTAGTTATTTAAATAAATAATTAAAAAAAATATATGTTAGCTCCCACTGCATTTTTTGTATTGCTAGCTAAGGGTAATCCAAGCAGCTACTGGCTGCTAACCCCCACTGCTTGGTGTTACCTTCACTGGCAATGGAAAATCCAGGGAAGCATTTTTTTTTTTTTTTGCCAAAAAGCTACAAAAAAAGGACGTGAGCTTCGCCATATTTTTGTATGCTAGCCAGGTATAGCAGGCAGGTGCTGGAAGAGTTGGATACAGCGCCAGAAGATGGCGCTTCTATGAAAATGCCATTTTCTGAGGTGGCTGCAGACTGCAATTCGCAGCAGTGGGGCCCAGAAAGCTCAGGCCAACCGGTGGTGCGGATTCCAATCCCAGCTGCCTAGTTGTACCTGGCTGGACACAAAAATGGGGCAAAGCCTACGTCATTTGTTTTCTAATTATTTCATGAAATTCATGAAATAATAAAAAAGGGCTTCCCTTTATTTTTGGTTCCCAGCCGGGTACAAATAGGCAACTGGGGGTTGGGGGCAGCCGTACCTGCCTGCTGTACCTGGCTAGCATACAAAAATATGGCGAAGCCACATAATTTTTTCAGGGGGCAAAAAACTTCTGCATACAGTCCTGGATGGAGTATGCTGAGCCTTGTAGTTCTGCAGCTGCTGTCTGTCTGTATGGAGAAGAGCAGACAGCAGCTGCAGAACTACAAGGCTCAGCATACTCCATCCAGGACTGTATGCAGAAGTTTTTTGCCCACCAAAAAAATGACGTGGGCTTCGCCATATTTTTGTATGCTAGCCAGGTACAGCTGGCAGCCACGGGCTGCCTCCAACCCCCAGTTGCCTATTTGTACCCGGCTGGGAACCAAAAATATAGGGAAGCCCGTTTTTTTTAATTATTTCACTTATTTCATGAAATAATTAAAAAACAAATGACGTGGGCTTCGCCCTATTTTTGTGTCCAGCCGGGTACAACTAGGCAGCTGGGGATTGGAATCCGCAGCACAGGTTAGCCCGAGGTTTGTGGGCGCCTCTGCTGCGGATTTCAGTCCGCAGCCGTCCCAGAAAATGGCGCTCTCATAGAAGCGCCATCATCTGGCGCTGTATCCAACTCTTCCAACAGCCCTGGAGCCGGGTGGCTTGTTGGGTAATCATGAGTTAATACTGGCTTTGTTTTACCAGCCAGTATTAAGCCAGAGATTCTTAATGTCAGGCACGTTTGACCCGGCCATTAAGAATCTCCAATAAAGGGTTAAAAAAAGACACCACACAGAGAAAAAATACTTTAATAGAAATAAATACACAGACACATTAGAGACTCCATCTTTATTACCCCTGTCAGCCCTCCACGATCCTGCTCTTCTGTCTTCTTTCTTTCTAGTGTAGTAGTAGTGACGATTGTAGTGAGGGGCATCACTTGGGGCTGGGGAACCTCCATCCTAACTACAATGCTCACTACAATCGGGAAGCAGCGTGCAGCCTTCACTCCGTGAGTGATCACTGCTGGCTGCTAGCGGTAACGCTGACAGACGCGTTACCATAGCAACGGTGCTCCCGGAGCCGCGGTTAGCGGTGACGTCACCGCTAACTGCGTTGCTATGGCAACGGTGATCTCCGTTAATGACCGGCTGTGTCAGCCGGTCCCTAACGGAACGGGGAGTCGACCGTGTGCTAGAGCATGTCGCCGGTACACGGCGATACACATATGTGCACCGTGTACCGGAGAGATGCACTCGCAGGTCCTACATGACGTGTCATAGTCATGTGACCAGTCTGTAGCCAATGAGATAATAGCCACGTGACTGGTCACATGGCTATTTTGACGTCACGATAGGTCCTGCTTCTCTGCTGGCAGTGCAGGTCACCGGGAGGATTCAGCGATCATCGGATGGAATAGCGGCAGGAGACAGAGTGCAGAAGGGATCGCGAGGACCGGTAAGTGTTATGGCAATGTTTATTAACTGTTTGTGTACATTTATAATGCATTTTTATGTGTTTGTGATTGCCTCCCATTATAGCCTATACGTTCGAGTTCGGTTCGTCGAACGTTCGACGAACCGAACTCGAACGGGACCCCCGTTCGGCGAACCGGCCTCGAGCCGAACCGGGACCGGTTCGCTCATCTCTACTCGGAAGTGTTCTGCTTATGGCTGGCTGATTGTGGGTACAGCCACAAATTGCTCATTACTGGCTTCCATTGAGTTTCGGATCAAATCAGGGTCACAAAGTGAACCTTATCTAAGGTTCGAATGTGCCCTACTGAACTTCCAAAAGTTTGCTCATCTCTATTCAGAACAACAAACAATGTTCAATTTTAGTACATATTGAAATGTTATACTTTCTCTGACAGAAGTACAGCTTCTTGTGTTTTTGATATCATTGCAAAAATTGTACCAGGAATGTAACCATCCTAGTTAATAACTACCTGCAACTAATTCCCGCCAACATCACAGACTGCTCAGCGATCCTCCTGCTTTTGCTAATGTCACGTTGACATACCAATGTATTCTCTTCCACTCTACTCTGTTGACCTCCCAACTGCTTGACTGCAGGGAGTATGCTGTCAATAAGCATGATGTCTACAGTGATGCCCTGTCTTCAGACCAGAGTGAAGGGAAGGTGCTGCTCTGTTGACCAGAGGTGAAATGCAGTAGGTGAGTTGCCAGCAGAGCCAGCAGACTTCATCTGTGTGCAGAACAGGCATGTAGTTAGCAACTACCTGGCTGTTGTTAGTGCCATACACATAGCCTTGTATGGGTGCAAGTGATAACTAATCGGATTGCACCCACAGCATGCTACAATTGTTTTCTTGTTCCGGTTAGGGCTGAGAAAAATATTGTCCATGGGAGCTGCCCCATAGAGTAACATGGGTGCGGGTGGAAAGCGATTTTTTTATCGCATTCCACTTGCTTCATTTTTCTCGCCATGTGTCCTTATCCTTAATTGTATAATTAAAAGTTAAATTTCTCTAAAAAAATGTTTTTGGCTATATATTGTGTTATGTAAATCAACAGGAACATGAATTTAATTTAAAAATGAAATGTGAAATGTTTAAAGACATTTTCCCAACCCCACAAGATAGGTAATCTCTGGGTATCTGACACCTGGGCCTTCCGGTAAGTACATAGCCCTTAAATGCTTCATTAAAAAGGAACAGGAGCAGCACCATTCATTATCTAAGGACTGCTGGACATAGCTCACTACTAGAACAACATATTTGGTTGGTGCTCCATTGTTATGGGATATTTAAGAACTCCTTTTTAAAAGATTGGTGAGGGTTCCAGGAGTCTAACCTCCAGTGATCGGATAGTTATCACCTATTTTCTATTAACTTGCTCAGTAGGAATAACTCTTTTAATATAGCTGTAGAGATTATATTTCATAGGAGAACATCTTCCCTTCAAACATGCTTTAAATATGCTATTGCTTCTAGTAGCATTACAAAATCTAAATTATTTGTATACATGTCAATGGAGCTCTACTCTATTTCCATATGCCTCTGATTTTACACTGAGACACATGAAGGGTTTTTTTAAAAAAAAAAAATCAGAGAGAAAATATCTCAATAATACAATGCCGTCATACCAGGGCTCATGACATTGGTGCATTAAACCACATATATCTCTGAACACCTGGAGAGTTCACAGCCAACATTCTGCACCATTCTGCAACTATAGAATATGATATGGACTTTTGAAAACAATAAATCATATGTATACAAAAGTTTTCCCAATGTAATTTTTATCATAGATTTACTATCGCCACAAAATAGCATGGCTGTATGTGCATTTACCTCATATTAATCCAGTACATCCACTAAAATAATGAATTTAGGTACTATAGATAGCAACAGAGATGTTACAAGTTATAATATTAATTAGTTCCAGGACAACCAATGTAATTATCATTATAAGTTGGAGACCTTAACACCATTTGTGGTTCAATATCTACCAATATGTCATCCTAAAACCACAAAAGGTTCCATTGGCACAGCTTACTTTTGCATCATGTGGAGAGCAGCACAGATGGCCTCCTGTCAACAGGCACCTGTGAAGATGCGTGCAAGACTGGCATAGCACCAAAGTTGTCACTAATATTAAAGGGATGCATATTTGCATTGGAAATGATCAATGCAAGAGCTATCTACTAAGAGTGAAAACCCAAAAGCAGATAAATAATCTATATAAAACTTTGTACAAAAAAGCGAAGAGGTGATATGTGGCGCCCCAGGATCTGGTTGCCACAACAGCATTGCCTCTCCGAAGGGTTAATGCTGAACCTGGAGGTAATTGGGGAAGTCGATTGGCCAGTAAGTACAAACATCCAACGCCGTTCCTCTCTCAGGCCAGCAGAGGGAGCTCTAAACCTGGAGTTCCAGGGAGCACTCCCTTAAGTCTGACCTGAGGGAGGAGTTAGTTAGTCTGTTAGGGAAGTTCAAGGAGAGAGGAGCGAAGCAGTGAGTAGTGCGGTCTTGTGAGCTGGGGTTTGGAGCTAGGCTAGATCAACCCAGAAAAACAGGAGCCGTAGAGAGGCAAAGAGAAGATCCTAGGTGAGAACTGTCACAAACTGTTCGCCTCAGAGGAACATACTGAAACTTAGACATCGGAGTCTGTGGTTGCTAGGGTGTAAAAGCCTTACCTGGTAGCCGAATCCGAAGGGCAGAAGGACTGTAGGTTTCCTGGCCCCCAGAACAATCCCAAGGTACAGCTGCATCACCAGGGCCCGGTGTGGACCCCAGCAGGGAAGCATCAGAGAGGGCCTGCGCAGCCTATCCTAGGAGAAAGGGATGAACCAGCAGGAAAAGGGCCATTGCTAAACCCAAAGTGCAGGGTCCTGCAGAAGCAAAAGGGAGAACAGGGAGTAGGCCTCAATACTCGACTGGCCAAAGAGATCATCCCAGTTACTTCCAGGCCGGCCGGATCCCCTTCACCACCTGTGACGGTCTCCCAGGACTGAATTGTTGCACAGTAAAAAGAAAAGAAGGTAAAGAGACTGCTGTTTGTGTCAGTTCTTTTCACTGTCCTGATTAGCCCTGCACCCTTTCCAAGCACCAATGGTTGCCCCGGGGCTCCGCTCCACCTGTGGGGAGCAGAACCATCCCAGCTGCTAGTCCATCAGCCCCGGAGGTCCCATCCAGCAGCGGCGGCTCCATAGCCGCAATCCACAGGTGGCGTCACGAATAACCTACAAACTTTATTATTGATTACCATCCCCACCACTGCCATATTAGTTGACACCGCCAGGGTCAAGGAGTCGGGCCCCGCTACCACTGACTACCCCCCGGACTAGTCCACCCCGGCACTGGGTGCCCCAAAGCCCTGGGGTGGGCGAGTCAGATACCTACAGGAAACACCTGAATATTGCCAACAGGGACTTCTTTAGGGTCGTGCAATGCACACAAGAAAAACAAAATTGAGCGCCAGCAGCTGCAATGCCCAAAGGGCCAAGTTATAATGGCAAGGGTGAATACCAATGCATTAGAGCAGAGTTCCCCAACTCCAGTCCTCAAGGCCCACCAACAGTGCATATTTTCATGATTTGCGAAGTATTGAACAGCTGATGGAATCCTCACCTGTGCAGGTTATTAAATTATCACCTGTGCAATACTAAGTATATCCTGAAAACATGCACTGTTGGTGGGCCTTGAGGACTGGAGTTTGGGAACGCTGCATTAGAGTGCTTTAACAATGTGCTCTCCACATGTTCAGTGATCCCATCGGGGCTTATGTCCTAACCCCCAGCAGAAAGGGATTCAGATGTATGTGCCTCTGTGCCATTGAATATAATGGTGCAGGCAGAGTCACCATGTACTCCATATTCAAGTATACAGTATACGCCTTCTGGTGGCAGACACTCAGATGTAGTAGACTGGATCTGGGTGTCTGCCTCTAGTAGGTGTATACACTTAAAAATGGTGAATGACAGAACACACAGTTACTCCGTCTGCACCATTGTATGCAATGGCCCTTTTGGTGCATACATCTGAATTCCGTTTTGCAGAGGAGTTTATACCTAAGCCCCGACAGGACCACTAGGGAAGAATGCAGTGTGAAAGGGCCATTATATGAAGTACAGTAGCAAGACATTACTAGTAGACAGCGAGTCATTGAGTGTGCATCTGTACCGAAGGTGCTTTACAAAATAAATATGTATTATGCATGTGAATATCAATGTAATAATACCTAGTGCTTATTCAAATGTGGTCACTTGTGTATTTGGCTAGTTGCACTGCTATGAAAGCCGTTAGCTTTAGGCCATGTGCGCACTAGAAAGTGACTTTCTCAAGGAAAATCTGGACCTTCTTAAAGAATCCCACACCTGCGGTAAAAAAACGCACCAAAACCGCAACGAAATCCGGATGTGGTTTTGCTGCGGTTTGGTGCAAATTTCCCGTGGATTTGCCACGGTTTTTCCACAGGTTGGTCCCTGCGGATTGTAACCATTATCTATGGCAAAAACCGCAGGTACCTGTGGAAAAGAAGTGACATGCACATTAATTCTGCAGCGGAAATTTGTTTATACCCATAGGTTTTGCTGGAGATTGACTGTAGAAATGTTAGAAACATTTTCTGCAGCAAATCCGCGGCAAAATCCGTGGTAAATCCGCAGCGTGCGCACATAGCCTTAAAGTGTGTAATTTCAGGGGAACTTGCCGCAGTATGCCCTATCTCCTCCTTCCTCTTGACCTTTCTTGTCTTCATAGAATCTTATGAACAGCAACTGTTATCTAGTACCTGAGTAGTGTTCATTTTATAAATTCACCTAAAACAGATTTGACCTCTGAATGTAGAGTGAATGATCAGTCCAGAATGAGAAAGAAGCAGATTTCACTGAAAAGGTAATACTAAAAATATACTGAATACTTATTCAAAGGATGTCACTTGTGTATTCTGCCAGTTAAGCTGCTTTAAAAGCTGTCAGTTTCTTTAACCCCTTGACCACCCAGGCCTGTTTTTACCTTCCTGACAAAACCAATTTTTAAATTCTGACCAGTCACTTTATGTGGTAGTAACTCTCGAACCCTTCAACAGATCCCTAATTCTGAGACTGTTTTTGAGACACTTTGTACATCTTGATAGTGGTAAATTTAAGACAATATTTTCTGCACTTATTTGTACAAAAATTGGAATTTTGCAAAAATGTAGAAAACTTTGCCATTTTTACATTTTGATTTTTATGCTCTTAAACCAGGGAATTACCATATGTCACGCAAAACAGTTAATAAACAACATTTCCCACATGTCTACTTTACATCAGCACAATTTTTGAAACTTTTTTTTGTTGTTAGGAAGTTAGAAGGGTTAAAAGATTGCCAGCAATTTCTCATTTTTCCAACAAAATTTAGTAAACCAATTGTTTTAGAGACAACATGTGATTTGAAAAGACTTTGAGGGGCCTATATGACAGAAGAAACTATAATTGACAGCATTCTAAAAACTGTACCCCTCAAAGTACTCAAAATCACACCGAAGTTTATTAACCCTTCAGATGAACTAAAGCATGTGGAAGGAAAAAATGAAAATTTTACTTTTCCCACAAAAATGTTGCTCTAGCCCCAAATCTTGCATTTTCACAAGGGTAACAGGAGAAAATGGACCATATAGTTTGTCGTGCAATTTCTTCTGAGTATGCCAATATCCTATATATGTTGGAAAACTACTGTTTGATTACACAGCATAGCTTGAAAGTAAAGGAGCATCACTTGACTTTTGAAGAGCAAAATCATCGATGTCGCATTTGCAGAGCCCCTGATGTGCCTAAACAGTAGACACTAACAACAAGTGACCACATTTTAGAAAATAGACCTCTCAATGAATTTTTCAAGATGTATGGTAAGCCCCTTGAACCCCCAGGTGCTTCACAGAATTTTAGAACGCTGAGCCATGAAAATAAAAAAAGCAACACATTTTTCCACAAACGTTGTTTTAGCCCCGAAATTTTATCTTCAAAAGGGTAAGAGGAGAGAATACACCATACTGAATGTTGTGCAATTTCTTCTGAGTACAACGATACCCCATATGTGGTGGAAAATTCCTGTTAGGGCGTACAGCAGGGCTCAGGAGGGAAGGAGCATAATTTAACTTTAGTAATGCAAAATGATGCCATATCACGATTTGAGAGCCCCTGATGTGCCCAAATAGTGGAACTCTCCCACAATTCAACACAGTTTATAAACTGCACTCATCAAGAAATTAATCTACTGTATATGAGGGGTGAGCACCTTGAACCCACAGGTGCTTCATAAAATGTTATAACGTTGTACTGTTTAAATGAAAAAGTCCATTTTTACCACAAAAATGTTGCTTAAACCCCAATTTTTTCATATTGACACAGGTAACAGGTGAAAGTGGACATACAATTTGTTAGACAATTTCTCCTGAGTATACTGGCATCCCACATTTGGTGGAAAATTACTGTTTGGATACATGGCAGAGCTAGGAAGGGAATTTGAGCTATTTGAATTATGGATCACAAAATTGGGTGGAATAGATAGAGGACGCAATGTCGTTTTTGCAGAGCCCCTGATGTTCCTAAACAATGGAAAACCCCCACAAGTAACCTGGTTTTGGAAACTACCCCTCTCAATGAATTTATTTACACTGTGTGCAGACTTATTAGGCAAATGAGTATTTTGATCACATGATAATTTTTATACATGTCCTACTCCAAGCTGTATAGGCTTGAGAGCCAACTACCAATTAAGTAAATCAGGTGACGTGCATCTCTGTAATGAGGAGGGGTGTGGTGTAAAGACATCAACACCCTATATAAGGGGTGCATACTTATTAGGCAACTTCCTGTCCTTTGGCAAAATGGGTCAGAAGAGAGATTTGACGGGCTCTAAAAAAATCCAAAATTGTGAGATGTCTTGCAAAGAGATGCAGCAGTCTTGAAATTGCCAAACTTTTGAAGCGTGATCACCGAACAAGCAAGCGTTTCATGGCAAATAGCCAACAGGATCGCAAGAAGCGTGTTGGGCAAAGAAGGCACAAAATAACTGCCCATGAATTGTGGAAAATCAAGTGTGAAGCTGCCAAGATGCCATTTGCCACCAGTTTGGCCATATTTCAGAGCTGCAATGTTACTGGAGTATCAAAAAGCACAAGGTGTGCCATACTCAGGGACATGGCCAAGGTAAGGAAGGCTGAAAAATGACCACCTTTGAACAAGAAACATAAGATAAAACGTCAAGACTGGGCCAAGAAATATCTTAAGAATAATTTTTCAAAGGTTTTATAGACTGATGAAATGAGAGTGACTCTTGATGGGCCAGATGGATGGGCCAGAGGCTGATCAGTAAAGGGCAGAGAGCTCCACTCCGACTCAGACGCCAGCAAGGCGGAGGTGGGGTACTGGCTGGTATCATCATAGATGAACTTGTGGGACCTTTTCGGGTTGAAGATGGAGTGAAACTCAACTCCCAGACCTACTGCCAGTTTCTGGAAGACAACTTCTTCAAGCAGTGGTTTAAGAGGAGAGAAAAAGAAATGACCAAACGTCCAATGTGTGACAAAAAAGTTTTTTATTGATCAGTGCAGAAGGTGGACATACAGATAAAAGAAATTAAAAAGACACAACAACCAGGAAAAAACAGCAGTGTGACAATCACAGATATAAATCCCAGACTGAAACAAGCACCATATCTATAATGGCAGTTATCAATAGTTATATGACAATATGGGATCGAATATTAAGGGGTTAATGATGTGGAAAAGCATGATCCAAAAACAGCCGCATGGATTAGGCTACTCAGAGGTTGTTCCTATAAATCAAAAACGTCACTAGATGTTACGTATTAAGCATATATATTAACTATATGGTAGCCAATCATGCAGCAGTGAAAGGGTCAAATACCTCATATATCAAAAAATGATAACCAAATTGCCTAAAATGAGATTGTGTTGATGCTGGTGCAGTCAGATGTGGGGCCACGTGGGAAGATCAGTATGATCTGCTAAATAGAATGTGTAAACAAGATCAACGTAAGGAGCAAGGAGGGTATGAAAATGTACCAGGAGATACCAATCAATGGTACAGATAATCTGCTCCATATATTACCAGATGAAAAAAGCAATGCTAAATAGCGTGCAGGCAATGCTTGGAGTGTGCATGAAGTAAATGCGAACAGCCAGAAATTCCGCCTACCCGACGGCCGTTTCGGCAACAGCCTTCGTCGGGGGGGTGGAGTTATGCTACATGGCTGGCTCTATTGAAGGGGGCGCGTGCCAATCACAATCCGGCATCACTGCGTGTGACGCATGCGTCGCCACAGCAACCCGCGATGCCCGCCGAGCGCGGCGTCAAGGGCGGGTGACGTCAGACCACAACACGTGGTCCAGCAACACACGCCCATGGAGACACAGCAACCCGGAGGACGCCGCGTGAAAAGAGGCACGACTGCGTACAGGTGATCCGCATGGAGATAGTCGCTAAAGTGCAAAATTGATATGGGACAAAAATTAGATGTGCATAGAAGGACTGCACAGAGATATATAAGTATATGCACATATGTAACCGTGGGGACCACATATATACATTATTATAATCAACAGACCAATCATCTATGTGATAGGTCACAACCATAGTTGTACCATAAGACTTGGATACTAATAGATATATCTATCAGATGAAAGCGAAGTGAATACGATTATCCATAAACATATATATTTAATTGTGATCCCCAGACTACAGATGGTAATAAGAAAGCGTATCATAATCACTGATATGTATATATAGCAGTGAGTAAATATGTATAGTCATGTAAAGCAAAAGCATGCATAACTGTAATAGAATCAACACAAATTAATATATATAGATATATATTAATTTGTGTTGATTCTATTACAGTATAATATTATATATATATATAGAGAGAGAGAGAGAAAACATGTCTGGATTACAGCCAAATACATAATAGTAACATAGATAATAATAACAGCCTTCACATAAGAACAACTTTTGATGGTCGCAGTACATGGCAATGGATGTACGGAAAGTGGACGAGGGGGAAGGGGGGGGGTAATGGGGGTGGGGTTGTTATATGTATGACCCATGTAGCTAAAAATAACAATTAGATGCACGCATATCGACACTCAAGGTATGACTAAGGTGGTGACCCCAATCTTGTGGCAGATTATATCCATAAGGGCACACATATATACCAAATTCACTATACTGTGGTCACCACTGTAATCACCACACATAAGACAGGCATGGAAGGTGCAGCTATAAAAAATAATAGTCAACATACGTATAAGCCATAACCGGGAAATACAATTATGGCATATAGCGATGGTAAGTCACTCATGTGTCAAGGGAAGGGGAGAGGAGAGGGAGAAGGGGGGGAGGAAAAAGGGGGGGAAGGGGGGAAGGAAAAGGGGCAGTGGTACAGGAAGAAGTTGGGATCGCTAAAAAAAACATGCAGGACAATGCTCCATCACATGCATCCAACTACTCCATAGTGTGGCTGGCCAGTAAAGGTCTAAAAGATGCAAAATTAATGACATGGCCCCCTTGTTCACCTGATCTGAACCCCATAGAGAGCCTGTGGTCCCTCATAAAATGTAATATTTACAGGGAGGGAAAACAGTACACCTCTTGGAACAGTGTCTGGGAGGCTGTGGTGGCTGCTGCACACAATGCTGATCGTAAACAGATCAAGCAACTGACAGAATCTATGGATGGTAGGCTGTTGAGTGTCATCATAAAGAAAGGTGGCTATATTGATCACTACTTTTTAGGGGTTTTGTTTTTGCATGTCAGAAATGTTTATTTCTAAATTTTGTACAGTTATATTGGTTTACCTGGTGAACATAAACAAGTGAGATGGGAATATATTTGGTTTTTATTAAGTTGCCTAATAATTCCGCATAGTAATAGTTACCTGCACAAACAGATATCCTCCTAAGATAGCCAAATCTAAAAAAAAACACTCCAACTTCTAAAAATATTAAGCTTTGATATTTATGAGTCTTTGGGTTGATTGTGAACATAGTTGTTGATAAATAATAAAAAAAAAAAGTCCTCTAATATACAACTTGCCAGATAAGTCTGCACCCAGTGTAGATGTGTGGTGATCACCTAGAACCCACAGCTGCTTCACAGAATTTTATAAGGTTGAGTCGTGAAAGTGAGAAAATAATTTTTTCCTATAAAAACATTGCTTAAAACCCAAATCTTTCACTTTCTCAAAGATAGGAGAAAATGGATCATAAAATTTGTTGTTCAATTTCTCGTGAGTACAATGATACCTCCTGTGTGGTGGAAAACTACTGTTTAGGTGCACAACAGGGCTCAAAAGAGAAGGACCACCATTTTGGCTGAAATACATTGCAGATATCATGTCACATTTGAAGATCCCCTGACATGCCAAAACAACAAAAAGCAAATTGAACCCATTCTGGAAACTACAACTCTCAAGGAATTCATCAAAGAGTGTGGGAAGCAATTTTAACCTTTTGGTGATTCATGGAATTGTATAACATTGGGTTCTGAAAATAAAACAAATTACCATTTTTTCCATTAAAATGTTGCTGTGGCGGGGGGCGTGGCCAGCAGGCAGCATGAGCGGTCGCATTTGAGAGCAGCTCCACAGTCCAACGCTGATATATTCTATTAATCCTGCCGAAATTGGTGCCTAAATACACCTCCGGATTACCTGTGGTGCGGTGATCATTCTGATCGGTAATATGAGTAGAGATGAGCGAACCGGTCGCGGTTCGGCTCGAGGTTGGTTCGCCGAACGGACCTCCCGTTCGAGTTCGGTTCGTCGAACGTTCGACGAACCGAACTCGAACTGCATAGGAAACAATGGCAGGCAATCACAAACACAGAAAAACACCTAGAAAACACCCTCAAAGGTGTCCTAAAGGTGACAAACAACTCAAACACATTGGAAAGTGACAAGGACATATACTCATGCGAAAACAAAACAGCTGGACAAGGAAAAAGAGGAGGACACACAGATATAGGCATGGCACGCCCTTCTAAAATCATGTAAAACACCGCAAGGTGACTCCAAGCGGAGTCTCCATTTTTTCCAAAAATTGGGCCACACACACACCCACCCCTTCAGTGGCAGCAGTTGTGCCCCAGTTGTACACTTCACAGCTACATTTGCATCAAGCACATTCAAAAATACGCCATTCTTATCCATCCCCAGGATGACACCGGGGTAGGTAGCAAAGTCTTTGCTGACCCATGACTTGTTCATCTTGGCTTCTTTTAAAAACAATGTAAGCAAGGGTTACTCCAAGCGGAGTCTCCCTTTTTTCCAAAAATTGGGCCACACAGACACCCACCCCATCAGTGGCAGCACTTGGGCCCTAGTTGCAAACAGGATGTTTTGATTTGCATCAAGCACATTCAAAAATACGCCATTCTTATCCGTCCCCAGGATGACACCGGGGTAGGTAGCAAAGTCTTTCCTGATCCCAGCTCTGTTCATCTTGGCTTCTTTTAAAAACACATCAAGCAAGGGTTACTCCAAGCGGAGTCTCCCTTTTTTTCCAAAAATTGGGCCACACAGACACCCACCCCATCAGTGGCAGCACTTGGGCCCTAGTTGCAAACAGGATGTTTTGATTTGCATCAAGCACATTCAAAAATACGACATTCTTATCCGTCCCCAGGATGACACCGGGGTAGGTAGCAAAGTCTTTCCTGATCCCAGCTCTGTTCATCTTGGCTTCTTTTAAAAACACATCAAGCAAGGGTTACTCCAAGCGGAGTCTCCCTTTTTTTCCAAAAATTGGGCCACACAGACACCCACCCCATCAGTGGCAGCACTTGGGCCCTAGTTGCAAACAGGATGTTTTGATTTGCATCAAGCACATTCAAAAATACGCCATTCTTATCCGTCCCCAAGATGACACCGGGGTAGGTAGCAAAGTCTTTGCTGATCCCAGCTCTGTTCATCTTGGCTTCTTTTAAAAACACATCAAGCAAGGGTTACTCCAAGCGGAGTCTCCCTTTTTTTCCAAAAATTGGGCCACACAGACACCCACCCCATCAGTGGCAGCACTTGGGCCCTAGTTGCAAACAGGATGTTTTGATTTGCATCAAGCACATTCAAAAATACGCCATTCTTATCCGTCCCCAGGATGACACCGGGGTAGGTAGCAAAGTCTTTCCTGATCCCAGCTCTGTTCATCTTGGCTTCTTTTAAAAACACATCAAGCAAGGGTTACTACAAGCGGAGTCTCCCTTTTTTTCCAAAAATTGGGCCACACAGACACCCACCCCATCAGTGGCAGCACTTGGGCCCTAGTTGCAAACAGGATGTTTTGATTTGCATCAAGCACATTCAAAAATACGCCATTCTTATCCGTCCCCAGGATGACACCGGGGTAGGTAGCAAAGTCTTTGCTGATCCCAGCTCTGTTCATCTTGGCTTCTTTTAAAAACACATCAAGCAAGGGTTACTCCAAGCGGAGTCTCCCTTTTTTTCCAAAAATTGGGCCACACAGACACCCACCCCATCAGTGGCAGCACTTGGGCCCTAGTTGCAAACAGGATGTTTTGATTTGCATCAAGCACATTCAAAAATACGCCATTCTTATCCGTCCCCAGGATGACACCGGGGTAGGTAGCAAAGTCTTTCCTGATCCCAGCTCTGTTCATCTTGGCTTCTTTTAAAAACACATCAAGCAAGGGTTACTCCAAGCGGAGTCTCCCTTTTTTTCCAAAAATTGGGCCACACAGACACCCACCCCATCAGTGGCAGCACTTGGGCCCTAGTTGCAAACAGGATGTTTTGATTTGCATCAAGCACATTCAAAAATACGCCATTCTTATCTGTCCCCAGGATGACACCGGGGTAGGTAGCAAAGTCTTTGCTGATCCCAGCTCTGTTCATCTTGGCTTCTTTTAAAAACACATCAAGCAAGGGTTACTCCAAGCGGAGTCTCCCTTTTTTTCCAAAAATTGGGCCACACAGACACCCACCCCATCAGTGGCAGCACTTGGGCCCTAGTTGCAAACAGGATGTTTTGATTTGCATCAAGCACATTCAAAAATACGCCATTCTTATCCGTCCCCAGGATGACACCGGGGTAGGTAGCAAAGTCTTTGCTGATCCCAGCTCTGTTCATCTTGGCTTCTTTTAAAAACACATCAAGCAAGGGTTACTCCAAGCGGAGTCTCCCTTTTTTTCCAAAAATTGGGCCACACAGACACCCACCCCATCAGTGGCAGCACTTGGGCCCTAGTTGCAAACAGGATGTTTTGATTTGCATCAAGCACATTCAAAAATACGCCATTCTTATCCGTCCCCAGGATGACACCGGGGTAGGTAGCAAAGTCTTTGCTGATCCCAGCTCTGTTCATCTTGGCTTCTTTTAAAAACACATCAAGCAAGGGTTACTCCAAGCGGAGTCTCCCTTTTTTTCCAAAAATTGGGCCACACAGACACCCACCCCATCAGTGGCAGCACTTGGGCCCTAGTTGCAAACAGGATGTTTTGATTTGCATCAAGCACATTCAAAAATACGCCATTCTTATCCGTCCCCAGGATGACACCGGGGTAGGTAGCAAAGTCTTTCCTGATCCCAGCTCTGTTCATCTTGGCTTCTTTTAAAAACACATCAAGCAAGGGTTACTCCAAGCGGAGTCTCCCTTTTTTTCCAAAAATTGGGCCACACAGACACCCACCCCATCAGTGGCAGCACTTGGGCCCTAGTTGCAAACAGGATGTTTTGATTTGCATCAAGCACATTCAAAAATACGCCATTCTTATCCGTCCCCAGGATGACACCGGGGTAGGTAGCAAAGTCTTTGCTGATCCCAGCTCTGTTCATCTTGGCTTCTTTTAAAAACACATCAAGCAAGGGTTACTCCAAGCGGAGTCTCCCTTTTTTTCCAAAAATTGGGCCACACAGACACCCACCCCATCAGTGGCAGCACTTGGGCCCTAGTTGCAAACAGGATGTTTTGATTTGCATCAAGCACATTCAAAAATACGCCATTCTTATCCGTCCCCAGGATGACACCGGGGTAGGTAGCAAAGTCTTTCCTGATCCCAGCTCTGTTCATCTTGGCTTCTTTTAAAAACACATCAAGCAAGGGTTACTCCAAGCGGAGTCTCCCTTTTTTTCCAAAAATTGGGCCACACAGACACCCACCCCATCAGTGGCAGCACTTGGGCCCTAGTTGCAAACAGGATGTTTTGATTTGCATCAAGCACATTCAAAAATACGCCATTCTTATCCGTCCCCAGGATGACACCGGGGTAGGTAGCAAAGTCTTTGCTGATCCCAGCTCTGTTCATCTTGGCTTCTTTTAAAAACACATCAAGCAAGGGTTACTCCAAGCGGAGTCTCCCTTTTTTTCCAAAAATTGGGCCACACAGACACCCACAACATCAGTGGCAGCACTTGGGCCCTAGTTGCAAACAGGATGTTTTGATTTGCATCAAGCACATTCAAAAATACGCCATTCTTATCCGTCCCCAGGATGACACCGGGGTAGGTAGCAAAGTCTTTGCTGATCCCAGCTCTGTTCATCTTGGCTTCTTTTAAAAACACATCAAGCAAGGGTTACTCCAAGCGGAGTCTCCCTTTTTTTCCAAAAATTGGGCCACACAGACACCCACCCCATCAGTGGCAGCACTTGGGCCCTAGTTGCAAACAGGATGTTTTGATTTGCATCAAGCACATTCAAAAATACGCCATTCTTATCCGTCCCCAGGATGACACCGGGGTAGGTAGCAAAGTCTTTCCTGATCCCAGCTCTGTTCATCTTGGCTTCTTTTAAAAACACATCAAGCAAGGGTTACTCCAAGCGGAGTCTCCCTTTTTTTCCAAAAATTGGGCCACACAGACACCCACCCCATCAGTGGCAGCACTTAGGCCCTAGTTGCAAACAGGATGTTTTGATTTGCATCAAGCACATTCAAAAATACGCCATTCTTATCCGTCCCCAGGATGACACCGGGGTAGGTAGCAAAGTCTTTGCTGATCCCAGCTCTGTTCATCTTGGCTTCTTTTAAAAACACATCAAGCAAGGGTTACTCCAAGCGGAGTCTCCCTTTTTTTCCAAAAATTGGGCCACACAGACACCCACCCCATCAGTGGCAGCACTTGGGCCCTAGTTGCAAACAGGATGTTTTGATTTGCATCAAGCACATTCAAAAATACGCCATTCTTATCCGTCCCCAGGATGACACCGGGGTAGGTAGCAAAGTCTTTCCTGATCCCAGCTCTGTTCATCTTGGCTTCTTTTAAAAACACATCAAGCAAGGGTTACTCCAAGCGGAGTCTCCCTTTTTTTCCAAAAATTGGGCCACACAGACACCCACCCCATCAGTGGCAGCACTTGGGCCCTAGTTGCAAACAGGATGTTTTGATTTGCATCAAGCACATTCAAAAATACGCCATTCTTATCCGTCCCCAGGATGACACCGGGGTAGGTAGCAAAGTCTTTGCTGATCCCAGCTCTGTTCATCTTGGCTTCTTTTAAAAACACATCAAGCAAGGGTTACTCCAAGCGGAGTCTCCCTTTTTTTCCAAAAATTGGGCCACACAGACACCCACCCCATCAGTGGCAGCACTTGGGCCCTAGTTGCAAACAGGATGTTTTGATTTGCATCAAGCACATTCAAAAATACGCCATTCTTATCCGTCCCCAGGATGACACCGGGGTAGGTAGCAAAGTCTTTCCTGATCCCAGCTCTGTTCATCTTGGCTTCTTTTAAAAACACATCAAGCAAGGGTTACTCCAAGCGGAGTCTCCCTTTTTTTCCAAAAATTGGGCCACACAGACACCCACCCCATCAGTGGCAGCACTTGGGCCCTAGTTGCAAACAGGATGTTTTGATTTGCATCAAGCACATTCAAAAATACGCCATTCTTATCCGTCCCCAGGATGACACCGGGGTAGGTAGCAAAGTCTTTCCTGATCCCAGCTCTGTTCATCTTGGCTTCTTTTAAAAACACATCAAGCAAGGGTTACTCCAAGCGGAGTCTCCCTTTTTTCCAAAAATTGGGCCACACAGACACCCACCCCATCAGTGGCAGCACTTGGGCCCTAGTTGCAAACAGGATGTTTTGATTTGCATCAAGCACATTCCAAATCCACAAGCATTTACTCTCCCCAGGATGACACAGGGGTAGTAAATTCCTTCTGGATCCATGACTTGTTCATTTTGATGAACGTCAGTCTGTCCACATTGTCACTGGACAGACGCGTGCGCTTATCTGTCAGCACACACCCAGCAGCACTGAATACACGTTCAGAGACAACGCTGGCAGCTGGACACGACAAAATCTCCAAGGCGTAACTGGAGAGCTCTGGCCATTTTTCTATGTTTGAAGCCCAAAAGGAGCAAGGCTCCAGTTGCACAGTCATGGCATCGATGTTCATTTGGAGATACTCCTGTATCATCCTCTCCAGCCGTTGAGTATGTGTCAGACTTGTTGTCTCTGGTGGCCTTGCAAAAGAGGGTCTAAAAAAATTATGAAAAGATTCCATAAAATTGCTGTTACCGGCACCAGATACGGTCCTACTGGTACGGGTAGACTGGTGAAGATGACGAGACCGTCCCATGTTTGTCAAGTTACAACTGGGAGATTCCCTCCCTGCACCTGCATGGTTGTTTGGTGGAAAAGCCGAGCTAAGATCGAGTAACAGCTTCTGCTGATACTCCTGCATACGTGCGTCCCTTTCTATGGCTGGAATTATGTCACAAAATTTGGACTTGTACCGGGGATCTAATAGTGTGGCAATCCAGTAGTCATCATCACTTCTAATTTTGACAATACGACTGTCATGTTGGAGGTAGTGCAACAAAAAGGCACTCATGTGTCTTGCGCAGCCATGCGGACCAAGTCCACGCTGTGTTTGTGGCATAGAGGTGCTACCCGTTCTTTCTTCCTCTGACATCTCCCCCCAACCTCTTTCAACTGAAATTTGACCAAGGTCTCCCTCATCCGCTGAGTCTTCCATGTCCATGGACAGTTCGTCCTCCATTTCTTCATGTTCTCCTGCACCTTGCTCAACATTTCGCCTGCTACTATGCGCCCTTGTCGATCCCTGTTCCCCATGGTCCCATGCCTGCTGCGTTGGTGATGATGAACGTCTGGACCTTGGTGATGTTGTTGTCCCTTGCACATATGAATCCTCCTGTAGTTCCTCCCCTTCATGTTGTCCCACCCCCTGACTCCGAATAGTGTTTAGCGTGTGCTCCAGCATGTAAATGACTGGAATCGTCATGCTGATAATGGCATTGTCAGAGCTAAACATATTCGTCGCCATGTCGAAACTGTGCAGAAGGGTGCATAGGTCCTTGATCTGAGACCACTCCATCAGGGTGATCTGCCCCACCTCTGCATCTCGTTGGCCCAGGCTATACGTCATGACGTATTGCACCAGGGCTCTGCGGTGCTGCCACAGTCGCTGTAACATGTGGAGAGTTGAATTCCAGCGTGTCACCACATCGCATTTCAGGCGATGAACCGGCAGGCCGAAAGACTTCTGTAGCGATGCAAGTCGCTCAGCTGCGGCGCTTGAACGCCGGAAGTGAGCAGACAGTTTTCGTGCCCTGTTCAGAAGGCCATCTAGGCCGGGATAGTGTGTTAAAAATTGCTGCACGACAAGGTTCAACACGTGAGCCATACAAGGTACGTGTGTCACCCTGCCCAGGCGAAGGGCCGCACCCAGGTTTGCAGCATTGTCGCACACGGCCTTACCAGGCTGCAGGTTGAGTGGAGACAACCATTTATTAAACTCGGACCGCAGAGCTGACCACAACTCCTCAGCTGTGTGACTCTTATTACCAAGACATGTCAAGCTAAAGACCGCCTGATGCCGTTGCGCTCGGCTGCCAGCATAGTAATGAGGCGTGCGTGATTCCTTCTGCGCAGTGAGAACGCTGGTGGCCTGACCAGGCAGGCTTGGGGCGGAGGTGGAGGACCCAGATGAGGTGGAGGATGCAGAAGCTGTGGCGGAACTTGGACAGACAGAGGATTGACACACAAGTCGTGGGGACGGCAAGACTTGTGCAGCAGACCCTTCACCATCTATCACCATAGTTACCCAGTGCCCAGTCAGCGACATGTAACGTCCCTGTCCATGCTTACTGGTCCAAGTATCGGTGGTGAAATGCACCCGTTCACACACAGAGTTTCTCAAGGAAGCGGTGATGTTGTGTGCGACATGCTGGTGTAGCGCGGGCACACCTTTCTTAGAGAAGTAGTGGCGACTAGGCATCTGGTACTGGGGCACAGCGACAGACATAAGGTCTCTAAAATCCTGTGTGTCCACTAGGCGGAAAGGCAGCATTTCGGTAGCCAACAGCTTACAGAGGGATAGAGTCAACCTCTTAGCTTTGTCATGGGTCGGAGGAAGTGGCCTTTTATTTGACCACATCTGAGGGACAGAGATCTGGCTGCTGTGTGTAGACGGTGTTGAGTAGGGTGTCCCTGGAAAAATGCAGGTTTGTGAGGAAAGTGCAGGCGGAGACATGATGTTGCCTTCATCCAACGTTGGTGCTATCGATGTCTGAGAGAGCTGTACACACTCACTTGTTTCCCCTTCCAAACCAACTGACGACCTTACAAGCAAACTGCCTGTTGCGGTTACAGTGGTGGAAGTTTTGCGTGGAAAAACAGGTGTGACAGCTGTCCCCACAGTCCTAGAAGATGAAGAGCGCGCGGATGCACTGGAAGGGGCGGGCGGTGGATGGTTCGCTCCGCTAGCCGGCATTGCAGCACGGTGAGCTTCCCACCGGGACTTATGATATTTATTCATGTGACGATTCATGGAAGAAGTTGTCAAACTGCTGAGGTTTTGACCTCTACTAACAGAATCATGACAAATGTTACATATCACATGAGTTGGGCGATCTTTTTCGATGTGAAAAAAGGCCCAGGCTAGGCAAGGCTTAGAGGCCATGCGACCTGTTGATCCACCCCGAATAATGCTCATAGGCAGAGTGGTGGCTGAGGATGCAGTTGTAGACGTGCTACCAGTGCTCCGACTCTGTCCAGGAAGGCGCAAGGTAACTTCGTCGTCGGTTGCATCCTCCTCCACCGCCTCTGTTGACCTCCTCGAGTGCCTGACTGGGGGTTGACAGTAGGTGGGATCTAGAACGTCATCATCAATTGTTGTGTTCGCACTCCCCTCCCCCTCAGACCGAGCCTCTTCTTGCCCTGACCGAATATTTAAGTTGTCATCCCAATCGGGTATCTGCGTCTCATCTTCATCAGTATGTTCCTCATTGTCTATAACCACAGGTGTTACAGTTTGTGACAAAGGGTCAACATTATGCTCAGAAACTTGGTCCTCACGGCCTGAATCTGAGTCACAAAGGTTCTGGGCATCACTGCAGACCATTTCCTGTTCTGTACTCACTGTAGCTTGGGAGCAGACCTCTGATTCCCAGGCTATAGTGTGACTGAACAGCTCTGCAGACTCAGCCATCTCAGTTCCACCATACTGTGCAGGGCTGATGGAGACTTCAGAGCTGGGAGAAATCAAGTGTGATTGGGATGACAACTCAGAGGAATGGTGTTTTTTGGATGCGGTACTTGAAGTGGCTGAGAGGGCACTTGTTGGACCACTTGAGATCCATTCAAGCATTTTCCTTTTTTGCCCATCATCTACCTTTGTTCCTCTTGTTCGTGTCCGTAAAAAAGGGAGCACATCGGATTGTCCACAATAAGTAGTAGACATCTTACTTTTGCTAGTAGATGGTCTATCTTCAGCAGATGATAATGGAGCTTTGGCACCTTCCCCACTGACAAAACCTTTTTTGCCTTTTCCACCACGCCTCTTCCCCTTTCCACCAGCATCTGTCATTTTGCCACTCATGTTGATTGCGACAAGATTGTGGACTGAAAATGTGGTAGTAAAAAATGAGAGGTGGTGAAGATTGCAGTGGTGGTCTAGCTTTATTAACAGCAGAATAATAAAGAATAAATATCCCTGACAATGTAACTTAGTTATAATTCGTTGGAGTGTGCAACGCAGGCAGACGTGCTGCAAATGTCTTGGCACTAGTGGGACTATAGCAAAGTCCAATAGCCACGTATAGGATGCCACTAGGTACACTGAGTGTGTGCTAGTATAATGGCTTAGTTATAATTAGTTGGAGTGTGCAACGCAGGCAGATGCGCTCTGCAAATGTCTTGGCACTAGTAGGACTATAGCAAAGTCCAATAGCCACGTATAGGATGCCACTAGGTACACTGAGTGTGTGCTAGTATAATGGCTTAGTTATAATTAGTTGGAGTGTGCAACGCAGGCAGACGTGCTGCAAATGTCTTGGCACTAGTGGGACTATAGCAAAGTCCAATAGCCACGTATAGGATGCCACTAGGTACACTGAGTGTCTGCTAGTATAATGGCTTAGTTATAATTAGTTGGAGTGTGCAACGCAGGCAGATGCGCTCTGCAAATGTCTTGGCACTAGTAGGACTATAGCAAAGTCCAATAGCCACGTATAGGATGCCACTAGGTACACTGAGTGTGTGCTAGTATAATGGCTTAGTTATAATTAGTTGGAGTGTGCAACGCAGGCAGACGTGCTGCAAATGTCTTGGCACTAGTGGGACTATAGCAAAGTCCAATAGCCACGTATAGGATGCCACTAGGTACACTGAGTGTGTGCTAGTATAATGGCTTAGTTATAATTAGTTGGAGTGTGAAACGCAGGCAGACGTGCTGCAAATGTCTTGGCACTAGTGGGACTATAGCAAAGTCCAATAGCCACGTATAGGATGCCACTAGGTACACTGAGTGTGTGCTAGTATAATGGCTTAGTTATAATTAGTTGGAGTGTGCAACGCAGGCAGACGTGCTGCAAATGTCTTGGCACTAGTGGGACTATAGCAAAGTCCAATAGCCACGTATAGGATGCCACTAGGTACACTGAGTGTGTGCTAGTATAATGGCTTAGTTATAATTAGTTGGAGTGTGCAACGCAGGCAGACGTGCTGCAAATGTCTTGGCACTAGTGGGACTATAGCAAAGTCCAATAGCCACGTATAGGATGCCACTAGGTACACTGAGTGTGTGCTAGTATAATGGCTTAGTTATAATTAGTTGGAGTGTGCAACGCAGGCAGACGTGCTGCAAATGTCTTGGCACTAGTGGGACTATAGCAAAGTCCAATATCCACGTATAGGATGCCACTAGGTTCACTGAGTGTGTGCTAGTATAATGGCTTAGTTATAATTAGTTGGAGTGTGCAACGCAGGCAGATGCGCTCTGCAAATGTCTTGGCACTAGTAGGACTATAGCAAAGTCCAATAGCCACGTATAGGATGCCACTAGGTACACTGAGTGTGTGCTAGTATAATGGCTTAGTTATAATTAGTTGGAGTGTGCAACGCAGGCAGACGTGCTGCAAATGTCTTGGCACTAGTGGGACTATAGCAAAGTCCAATAGCCACGTATAGGATGCCACTAGGTACACTGAGTGTGTGCTAGTATAATGGCTTAGTTATAATTAGTTGGAGTGTGCAACGCAGGCAGACGTGCTGCAAATGTCTTGGCACTAGTGGGACTATAGCAAAGTCCAATAGCCACGTATAGGATGCCACTAGGTACACTGAGTGTGTGCTAGTATAATGGCTTAGTTATAATTAGTTGGAGTGTGCAACGCAGGCAGACGTGCTGCAAATGTCTTGGCACTAGTGGGACTATAGCAAAGTCCAATAGCCACGTATAGGATGCCACTAGGTACACTGAGTGTGTGCTAGTATAATGGCTTAGTTATAATTAGTTGGAGTGTGCAACGCAGGCAGACGTGCTGCAAATGTCTTGGCACTAGTGGGACTATAGCAAAGTCCAATAGCCACGTATAGGATGCCACTAGGTACACTGAGTGTGTGCTAGTATAATGGCTTAGTTATAATTAGTTGGAGTGTGCAACGCAGGCAGACGTGCTGCAAATGTCTTGGCACTAGTGGGACTATAGCAAAGTCCAATAGCCACGTATAGGATGCCACTAGGTACACTGAGTGTGTGCTAGTATAATGGCTTAGTTATAATTAGTTGGAGTGTGCAACGCAGGCAGACGTGCTGCAAATGTCTTGGCACTAGTGGGACTATAGCAAAGTCTAATAGCCACGTATAGGATGCCACTAGGTACACTGAGTGTGTGCTAGTATAATGGCTTAGTTATAATTAGTTGGAGTGTGCAACGCAGGCAGACGTGCTGCAAATGTCTTGGCACTAGTGGGACTATAGCAAAGTCCAATATCCACGTATAGGATGCCACTAGGTTCACTGAGTGTGTGCTAGTATAATGGCTTAGTTATAATTAGTTGGAGTGTGCAACGCAGGCAGATGCGCTCTGCAAATGTCTTGGCACTAGTAGGACTATAGCAAAGTCCAATAGCCACGTATAGGATGCCACTAGGTACACTGAGTGTGTGCTAGTATAATGGCTTAGTTATAATTAGTTGGAGTGTGCAACGCAGGCAGACGTGCTGCAAATGTCTTGGCACTAGTGGGACTATAGCAAAGTCCAATAGCCACGTATAGGATGCCACTAGGTACACTGAGTGTGTGCTAGTATAATGGCTTAGTTATAATTAGTTGGAGTGTGCAACGCAGGCAGACGTGCTGCAAATGTCTTGGCACTAGTGGGACTATAGCAAAGTCCAATAGCCACGTATAGGATGCCACTAGGTACACTGAGTGTGTGCTAGTATAATGGCTTAGTTATAATTAGTTGGAGTGTGCAACGCAGGCAGACGTGCTGCAAATGTCTTGGCACTAGTGGGACTATAGCAAAGTCCAATAGCCACGTATAGGATGCCACTAGGTACACTGAGTGTGTGCTAGTATAATGGCTTAGTTATAATTAGTTGGAGTGTGCAACGCAGGCAGACGTGCTGCAAATGTCTTGGCACTAGTGGGACTATAGCAAAGTCCAATAGCCACGTATAGGATGCCACTAGGTACACTGAGTGTGTGCTAGTATAATGGCTTAGTTATAATTAGTTGGAGTGTGCAACGCAGGCAGACGTGCTGCAAATGTCTTGGCACTAGTGGGACTATAGCAAAGTCCAATAGCCACGTATAGGATGCCACTAGGTACACTGAGTGTGTGCTAGTATAATGGCTTAGTTATAATTAGTTGGAGTGTGCAACGCAGGCAGACGTGCTGCAAATGTCTTGGCACTAGTGGGACTATAGCAAAGTCCAATAGCCACGTATAGGATGCCACTAGGTACACTGAGTGTGTGCTAGTATAATGGCTTAGTTATAATTAGTTGGAGTGTGCAACGCAGGCAGACGTGCTGCAAATGTCTTGGCACTAGTGGGACTATAGCAAAGTCCAATAGCCACGTATAGGATGCCACTAGGTACACTGAGTGTGTGCTAGTATAATGGCTTAGTTATAATTAGTTGGAGTGTGCAACGCAGGCAGACGTGCTGCAAATGTCTTGGCACTAGTGGGACTATAGCAAAGTCCAATATCCACGTATAGGATGCCACTAGGTTCACTGAGTGTGTGCTAGTATAATGGCTTAGTTATAATTAGTTGGAGTGTGCAACGCAGGCAGAAGCGCTCTGCAAATGTCTTGGCACTAGTAGGACTATAGCAAAGTCCAATAGCCACGTATAGGATGCCACTAGGTACACTGAGTGTGTGCTAGTATAATGGCTTAGTTATAATTAGTTGGAGTGTGCAACGCAGGCAGACGTGCTGCAAATGTCTTGGCACTAGTGGGACTATAGCAAAGTCCAATAGCCACGTATAGGATGCCACTAGGTACACTGAGTGTGTGCTAGTATAATGGCTTAGTTATAATTAGTTGGAGTGTGCAACGCAGGCAGACGTGCTGCAAATGTCTTGGCACTAGTGGGACTATAGCAAAGTCCAATAGCCACGTATAGGATGCCACTAGGTACACTGAGTGTGTGCTAGTATAATGGCTTAGTTATAATTAGTTGGAGTGTGCAACGCAGGCAGACGTGCTGTAAATGTCTTGGCACTAGTGGGACTATAGCAAAGTCCAATAGCCACGTATAGGATGCCACTAGGTACACTGAGTGTGTGCTAGTATAATGGCTTAGTTATAATTAGTTGGAGTGTGCAACGCAGGCAGACGTGCTGCAAATGTCTTGGCACTAGTGGGACTATAGCAAAGTCCAATAGCCACGTATAGGATGCCACTAGGTACACTGAGTGTGTGCTAGTATAATGGCTTAGTTATAATTAGTTGGAGTGTGCAACGCAGGCAGACGTGCTGCAAATGTCTTGGCACTAGTGGGACTATAGCAAAGTCCAATAGCCACGTATAGGATGCCACTAGGTACACTGAGTGTGTGCTAGTATAATGGCTTAGTTATAATTAGTTGGAGTGTGCAACGCAGGCAGACGTGCTGCAAATGTCTTGGCACTAGTGGGACTATAGCAAAGTCCAATATCCACGTATAGGATGCCACTAGGTTCACTGAGTGTGTGCTAGTATAATGGCTTAGTTATAATTAGTTGGAGTGTGCAACGCAGGCAGATGCGCTCTGCAAATGTCTTGGCACTAGTAGGACTATAGCAAAGTCCAATAGCCACGTATAGGATGCCACTAGGTACACTGAGTGTGTGCTAGTATAATGGCTTAGTTATAATTAGTTGGAGTGTGCAACGCAGGCAGACGTGCTGCAAATGTCTTGGCACTAGTGGGACTATAGCAAAGTCCAATAGCCACGTATAGGATGCCACTAGGTACACTGAGTGTGTGCTAGTATAATAACTTAGTTATAATTAGTTGGAGTGTGCAACGCAGGCAGACGTGCTGCAAATGTCTTGGCACTAGTGGGACTATAGCAAAGTCCAATAGCCACGTATAGGATGCCACTAGGTACACTGAGTGTGTGCTAGTATAATGGCTTAGTTATAATTAGTTGGAGTGTGCAACGCAGGCAGACGTGCTGCAAATGTCTTGGCACTAGTGGGACTATAGCAAAGTCCAATAGCCACGTATAGGATGCCACTAGGTACACTGAGTGTGTGCTAGTATAATGGCTTAGTTATAATTAGTTGGAGTGTGCAACGCAGGCAGACGTGCTGCAAATGTCTTGGCACTAGTGGGACTATAGCAAAGTCCAATAGCCACGTATAGGATGCCACTAGGTACACTGAGTGTGTGCTAGTATAATGGCTTAGTTATAATTAGTTGGAGTGTGCAACGCAGGCAGACGTGCTGCAAATGTCTTGGCACTAGTGGGACTATAGCAAAGTCCAATATCCACGTATAGGATGCCACTAGGTTCACTGAGTGTGTGCTAGTATAATGGCTTAGTTATAATTAGTTGGAGTGTGCAACGCAGCCAGATGCGCTCTGCAAATGTCTTGGCACTAGTAGGACTATAGCAAAGTCCAATAGCCACGTATAGGATGCCACTAGGTACACTGAGTGTGTGCTAGTATAATGGCTTAGTTATAATTAGTTGGAGTGTGCAACGCAGGCAGACGTGCTGCAAATGTCTTGGCACTAGTGGGACTATAGCAAAGTCCAATAGCCACGTATAGGATGCCACTAGGTACACTGAGTGTGTGCTAGTATAATGGCTTAGTTATAATTAGTTGGAGTGTGCAACGCAGGCAGACGTGCTGCAAATGTCTTGGCACTAGTGGGACTATAGCAAAGTCCAATAGCCACGTATAGGATGCCACTAGGTACACTGAGTGTCTGCTAGTATAATGGCTTAGTTATAATTAGTTGGAGTGTGCAACGCAGGCAGATGCGCTCTGCAAATGTCTTGGCACTAGTAGGACTATAGCAAAGTCCAATAGCCACGTATAGGATGCCACTAGGTACACTGAGTGTGTGCTAGTATAATGGCTTAGTTATAATTAGTTGGAGTGTGCAACGCAGGCAGACGTGCTGCAAATGTCTTGGCACTAGTGGGACTATAGCAAAGTCCAATAGCCACGTATAGGATGCCACTAGGTACACTGAGTGTGTGCTAGTATAATGGCTTAGTTATAATTAGTTGGAGTGTGCAACGCAGGCAGACGTGCTGCAAATGTCTTGGCACTAGTGGGACTATAGCAAAGTCCAATAGCCACGTATAGGATGCCACTAGGTACACTGAGTGTGTGCTAGTATAATGGCTTAGTTATAATTAGTTGGAGTGTGCAACGCAGGCAGACGTGCTGCAAATGTCTTGGCACTAGTGGGACTATAGCAAAGTCCAATAGCCACGTATAGGATGCCACTAGGTACACTGAGTGTGTGCTAGTATAATGGCTTAGTTATAATTAGTTGGAGTGTGCAACGCAGGCAGACGTGCTGCAAATGTCTTGGCACTAGTGGGACTATAGCAAAGTCCAATATCCACGTATAGGATGCCACTAGGTTCACTGAGTGTGTGCTAGTATAATGGCTTAGTTATAATTAGTTGGAGTGTGCAACGCAGGCAGATGCGCTCTGCAAATGTCTTGGCACTAGTAGGACTATAGCAAAGTCCAATAGCCACGTATAGGATGCCACTAGGTACACTGAGTGTGTGCTAGTATAATGGCTTAGTTATAATTAGTTGGAGTGTGCAACGCAGGCAGACGTGCTGCAAATGTCTTGGCACTAGTGGGACTATAGCAAAGTCCAATAGCCACGTATAGGATGCCACTAGGTACACTGAGTGTGTGCTAGTATAATGGCTTAGTTATAATTAGTTGGAGTGTGCAACGCAGGCAGACGTGCTGCAAATGTCTTGGCACTAGTGGGACTATAGCAAAGTCCAATATCCACGTATAGGATGCCACTAGGTTCACTGAGTGTGTGCTAGTATAATGGCTTAGTTATAATTAGTTGGAGTGTGCAACGCAGGCAGATGCGCTCTGCAAATGTCTTGGCACTAGTAGGACTATAGCAAAGTCCAATAGCCACGTATAGGATGCCACTAGGTACACTGAGTGTGTGCTAGTATAATGGCTTAGTTATAATTAGTTGGAGTGTGCAACGCAGGCAGACGTGCTGCAAATGTCTTGGCACTAGTGGGAC
Source organism: Anomaloglossus baeobatrachus (assembly GCF_048569485.1). Taxonomy (NCBI): domain Eukaryota; kingdom Metazoa; phylum Chordata; class Amphibia; order Anura; family Aromobatidae; genus Anomaloglossus; species Anomaloglossus baeobatrachus. The sequence continues at coordinate 294,656,630 of NC_134353.1, read as the reverse complement.
TATAGCAAAGTCCAATAGCCACGTATAGGATGCCACTAGGTACACTGAGTGTGTGCTAGTATAATGGCTTAGTTATAATTAGTTGGAGTGTGCAACGCAGGCAGACGTGCTGCAAATGTCTTGGCACTAGTGGGACTATAGCAAAGTCCAATAGCCACGTATAGGATGCCACTAGGTACACTGAGTGTGTGCTAGTATAATGGCTTAGTTATAATTAGTTGGAGTGTGCAACGCAGGCAGACGTGCTGCAAATGTCTTGGCACTAGTGGGACTATAGCAAAGTCCAATAGCCACGTATAGGATGCCACTAGGTACACTGAGTGTGTGCTAGTATAATGGCTTAGTTATAATTAGTTGGAGTGTGCAACGCAGGCAGACGTGCTGCAAATGTCTTGGCACTAGTGGGACTATAGCAAAGTCCAATAGCCACGTATAGGATGCCACTAGGTACACTGAGTGTGTGCTAGTATAATGGCTTAGTTATAATTAGTTGGAGTGTGCAACGCAGGCAGACGTGCTGCAAATGTCTTGGCACTAGTGGGACTATAGCAAAGTCCAATAGCCACGTATAGGATGCCACTAGGTACACTGAGTGTGTGCTAGTATAATGGCTTAGTTATAATTAGTTGGAGTGTGCAACGCAGGCAGACGTGCTGCAAATGTCTTGGCACTAGTGGGACTATAGCAAAGTCCAATAGCCACGTATAGGATGCCACTAGGTACACTGAGTGTGTGCTAGTATAATGGCTTAGTTATAATTAGTTGGAGTGTTCAACGCAGGCAGACGTGCTGCAAATGTCTTGGCACTAGTGGGACTATAGCAAAGTCCAATAGCCACGTATAGGATGCCACTAGGTTCACTGAGTGTGTGCTAGTATAATGGCTTAGTTATAATTAGTTGGAGTGTGCAACGCAGGCAGATGCGCTCTGCAAATGTCTTGGCACTAGTAGGACTATAGCAAAGTCCAATAGCCACGTATAGGATGCCACTAAAAAACACTTAGTGTGTGCAAGTATAATGGCTTAGTTATAATTAGTTGGAGTGTGCAACGCAGGCAGATGCGCTCTGCAAATGTCTTGGCACTAGTGGGACTATAGCAAAGTCCAATAGCCACGTATAGGATGCCACTAGGTACACTGAGTGTTTGCTAGTAAAATTGCTTAGTTTAAAAAAGTTGTAGTGTGCAATGCAGGCAGACGTGCTCTGCAAATGTCTTTGCACTAGTGGGACTATAGCAAAGTCCAATAGCCACGTATAGGATGCCACTAGGTACACTGAGTGTTTGCTAGTAAAATTGCTTAGTTTAAAAAACTTGGAGTGTGCAATGCAGGCAGATGTGCTCTGCTAATGTCTTTGCACTAGTGGGACTATAGCAAAGTCCAATAGCCACGTATAGGATGCCACTAGGTACACTGAGTGTGTGCTAGTATAATGGCTTAGTTATAATTCGTTGGAGTGTGCAATGCAGGCAGAGGTGCTGCAAATGTCTTGGCACTAGTGGGACTATAGCAAAGTCCAATAGCCACGTATAGGATGCCACTAGTGAAACTGAGTGTGTGCTAGTATAATGGCTTCGTTATAATTAGTTGGAGTGTGCAACGCAGGCAGATGCGCTCTGCAAATGTCTTGGCACTAGTGGGACTATAGCAAAGTCCAATAGCCACGTATAGGATGCCACTAGGTACACTGAGTGTTTGCTAGTAAAATTGCTTAGTTTAAAAAAGTTGTAGTGTGCAATGCAGGCAGACGTGCTCTGCAAATGTCTTTGCACTAGTGGGACTATAGCAAAGTCCAATAGCCACGTATAGGATGCCACTAGGTACACTGAATGTTTGCTAGTATAATGGCTTACTTAGAATGAGTTGGAGTGTGCAGAGGACAAGAGGGTACAGTGGCAGGATTGTGGTGCTCTGGGTAGAGGAATGGAAGCCTGCCTTTCTATTCCCTCCTAATGGTGAAATGCAGGGAGGAAATCCCTGACCTGGGCTACACAGACGCTGTTGCTGTTTGCAGGACCTGTCACTTATGGCTCTCTGACCCTGCCGCTTTGAGCCCTTAAAAGGACTGCTAGAATGTGCTCTCCCTAAGCTGTCTAACGCTGTGTATGCAGCGCATACAGCTGTATCGGCTATAGGACTCAGGAGGACGGAGCTGCGACACTGATGTCTGACACCAAAGACGCAGAAGGCAGATAATGGCGTTCGTGAAGAAAATGTCCGGTTTTATAATGCAGGGACATGTGACATGCAGATCCTATCACACATGCCGTTGCTTCTCTGGCTCAAAGTCCACTTAGGTGTGTGTGTGTCTGTGATTGGCTGACATGCTGGCCCGCCCCACAAGACGCGCGCGCTTAGGGAAGGAAGACAAGAAAAAAAAAAAAAAAAATGGCGATCGCCATTATAGAAACAGCAGTGATCTGAAGGCGCTGTTCACGCACACTATACACTGAAATGTGATAATAGTTTGATTCACAGAGTGACTTACACTATTACAGCAGAAACCAAGCTAGGATTTAGCTGTTTTTTGGCTGCTAGAACCGTTCTCGAACGTTTCTAGAACTATCGAGCTTTTGCAAAAAGCTCGAGTTCTAGTTCGATCTAGAACATGCCCCAAAATCACTCGAGCCGCGAACTGGAGAACCACGAACCACGAACCGCGCTCAACTCTAAATATGAGTAGAGGTCGCAGTGCTGCGGCGGCTGAGAAGCTGAAGAAATTTGCCCGAGACTCCCAGCAAGATGGCGCCGGCAAACAGGCAGAGCGGGAAGCCAGTGAGGCGGAGGAGGAGGAGAACATGGAGGCCGGATCCAAGGAATCGCAGGAGCTGACCTTGCAGCAAGTCACTACGCAATTACTTGCAGCGATCCAGGATTCAAAAGTGTCGCTGACGGGTAAAATTGAGGAGGTTAAGATCAATGTGGGTCTCCTCCGGCTGGATTTGCAAAATCTGAGAGAGCGGGTAAAGGAGACGGAGCAGCGGATCTCCACGCTGGAGGACGACGCAAGAGCAACGCCGGGCAGATTATCCTCTTTGGAATGCGCGGCAAACAACTGGGCGCAGAGGGCTGATGATCTGGAAAATTGCCTGCGTCGCAACAACTTAAGAATCCTAGGGATGCAGGAGAGAGCAGAAGGGAGCGACCCATGTAAGTTCATGGAAACATGGCTCTCCGAAACTTTCCCTGATGCGACGCTGTCAGCGGCCTTCGCCATAGAAAGAGCCCACCGGGTGCCGGCCAGACCTCCTCCCCCAGGAGCGCAGCTCAGACTCCTCCTGGCCCGACTGTTGAGCAGCAGGGATAGAGATGCGATCCTTGGTGCGGCGAGACGCAAGGGCCCGATCTTACACAACAACGCTTCCATATTGATCTTCCCTGACTTCTCTGCGTCTCTTCAGAAAACAAGGGCATCCTTCATCCAAGTGAAAAAAAGGCTTAGAGAACACCAAATTGCTTACTCCATGATCTTCCCAGCCTGTCTCAGAGTGATTCATCAAGAGCGCTCCCTTTTCTTCACTTCTCCTGCGGAGGCGGATGATTGGATCAACACACTGAAGAGGAAGCGCTGATGCATTACAGTTATGGGCGATGCCTGGAGGGTCATTGTTGTGCTGGCGTCGCGGTTTTGTTCCACTTATTTCTTCTCCGGAGTGAGGTCGGTAATGCGATTCTAATTCCTGGGACGTCGTGTCTGAAATCGCTGTTGTGATCGCTTTATGATCATCCTATGCAGGTATTCGGCGTCCCTTGCTACTGAAGACGCGAAATATTTTTGTTTTCTTCTCCTCTTCTGTCATGTGAGTGGAGTGGGGCTCGGGATCGCCGTTGCGTCCGCGCCCTGATCTCCTGGTTCCAGTTCGCTGAGAAGCGGATGAACTTATCAGGATGCGCTGGTGCGCTTGTGGCCCTCCGGGAGCTTGTGAGTTACTGGGTGCGATTATTATTGGCCTTCCATTGAGCCGGTTTCCAGGTCGGCCCCCCTTGGGTCTGGGTAGCTGGAGGTCGCGTCTTTGGATGTGACGTGGCCTGCGATCACTGCGATCATCGCTAAGTCCAGTTTGAGCTCCAGATTACTCAGTCACAGGTGCGTCGCTGGCGGGACCGGACCGAGGTGAAATCAGGCGGGACTTGGGCCAGACCGCTGTTGCGGCACCAAGAACACTTTCAAGCGAACTCGTGTCATCCTGTATATTTTGATCTAACATGGGACTTTATTTTGGGTTCGCAACATTTGGCAACGCACTTAAGTTCATAACGCTGAATTTTGTTTTTAGAGCTGTATTAAGTTTCTAAGGTCACCATACACCATAATATCTTATAACCTAAGGTTACCTGCAAATTTTCCTCTCATTTCCTCCACACTTCCATTTCTTCTTTCCTCCTCCCCCCTTTTTTTGCTTAATTCCTCATCCTCCCTCATCCCACCCCCTTACACCCCCCTTGTTCTCTTACTCCCCTTCTACTCTAAGTCTCCCCCTTGCTCCTCTCTCCAGCTTCCCCCTTCACCCTTCCTCTCTCCCCCCCCAGTTTCCTCCCATTTTTGCTCTCCGCTACCTCTTTTCCTCCTCACATCTCTATATTCTCCCTCCCTCATCCTCTTTCTTCCTCTCTCTTATCTTTTTTCTCTCCTCTCTCTCTCTCCTTCCCTTGTCCTCTCTCTTTTTCACATTTCTTTTTCTTCCCCCCTTTTTTCTCTCCCTTATATCTATACCCATCTATTCTTGGTCCTATAATTTATGCATGATTAAAGGCTATGTTGCAGGGTAATTCAATTTATTGGACTGCAGGAGAAGCTTAAGTCCTTGTTTGAGGACACCCCCGTACCAAGTACACCATCTAGCCATGTTGGTTCACCCTAGTCGTTGCTGTTGCTAGGGAAAATCTCTCCTGGTCGCACTGCTGGACCAGTTCTTATCGGCTGTGTGAGTGCAGCCGATTGTTTGTATTTAAGGGTACGTTTACCCAAGTTCTACTGTAGGTTAAGTTTTTGACATTTTCCATTCAATTTAGCAAGTGGTATCTTTCAATGGTTTTAAGTTTGATGACATGGAATGTTAGGGGACTGGGCACATCCAGGAAAAGGGCGGCAGTATTCGCACATATCAAAAGATCCAAAGCTCAGATTGTATGTTTACAAGAGACCCATTTATTGTTGGAGACCACTAGAGTGCTTCAGAAACCTTGGGTCCAATGGTCAGGTCATTCTGTTCATTCCTCATATTCTAGGGGAGTATCAGTACTAATCCACAAAGCACTGCGGTGGGACCCGGGTAAGATTATAAAGGATAATGATGGGAGGTATGTGTTTATCCAGGCTCATATCGATGGGGTAATGATAGTGATCCTAGCCATATACATCCCCCCTGCAATGGGAATCTCGATTATGTATGAGGCGGCTAAGTTTGCCTCACAATTCCCACAAACCTTGGTGCTCTGCATTGGGGACTTTAATTTGATTAATAACACAGGTGGGTGGCGGGGTGTCGGAAACTTTCCCTTTGGGGAGGGGAACCAGACAGGGATGTCCCCTATCCCCTCTCCTGTTCGCCCTTGCCATGGAACCGTTGGCGGTGCGCATTCGGGCGGACCCAATCTACCGGGGAGTGAGGCACCGTAAGGGAGATGAACACTTGTTTCTGTATGCAGACGACTTGCTATTGTTTGCATCTGATCCGGATTCCTCCATTCCTAGAGCCGTGGAACTAATTGACCGATTTGGGGAGTTCTCGGGTCTGTCAATAAACTGGTCAAAGTCGTACCTTCTTTTTCTGTCTCGGGACAGAGAGGAAATGGCGAACACCCGCATATGTAGGGTTCCAGTAGTGGATCATTTTAAATACCTTGGGATTATACTGGTGGGAAGCCCTTCGGATATGATAGCAAGAAATATTGCTTCCCTGTTATCACACCTCGGGGAGAAATTTAATAGATGGAGCCAACTCCCGCTCTCAGTGGCGGGAAGGATTAACCTCCTTAAAATGATAGTGCAACCAAACTGTCTTTATATTACCCAGCATGTATTTGTACAGATTCCCCGCTCTTTCTTTCGGTCCCTGGAATCCCTAATGATCACCTTTGTCTGGGGCACATCCAGATCAAGGGTCCAATTGGCCAAATTACAGAGACCCAAGGACATGGGGGGTATGGCCCTTCTGATCTTTATATATACTACCTGGCCAGACAATTGAAATGTCTGGGTCAATGGACACTTCCTGGGGTAAGGGGTTCTCCGAAGGGACTCTTGGCAGAGTTCACAGATGTGGATCTCCTATGGCCACTATTGACAGATCACAAGAAGGCCCCTGAGGTCCGTGTCCTCCCGATACACAAACTAGGGGCCAGGATCTGGAAAGAGGCTAAAGCCATATTCAGATTTCTTGATATACCAACTGAGTCCCCCTTATGGGATAACCTGGACCTTCCACACTTTTGTGGGTTGCCGGGGTTTGGTGAATGGAGGAAACGCGGAATAGTCTCCCTGGGATCACTTGTCCGGGATGGTGAACTCAGCCCCTTTGCACAACTGCGTACGGAATTCGATTTGCCGGAATCTCATGGGTTTCAGTATCTTCAGATCAGGCACGCCTTTCGGGCTCAGTTCTCTGGTCGTGGGGTTAGATTCTCTTCCTTTCCAGTCATTGGAATTATTAGATCGCAGGGCCCTGGCGGTCTTGTTTCCAAACTATACTCCTCACTTATTCGGGCCAAAGCCATGAACAGTCCTCTTTCTGTCCGGGAGAGGTGGAGTGCCAGGATCCCTGAAATTGATGATGTAGTGTGGGATGACATTGTCGAATCCCACACATTGGTTTCTCCCGCAATTAATAATAGACTGATTCAGTTATATATAATACACCAGAGTTATATCACTCCCCAGAGACTGAAAAAGATGAAAAAGGCGAATAATTTGGTGGGGGTGGGTTGTCCGAGATGCGGGAGAGACGGTGCTGATTTCTGGCACATGATATGGGATTGCCGGGTCATTCTCTCCTATTGGAGTGAGGTTGTAACGACTCTTTCCACCATACTTCAAAAAGTGGTTGCTATGTGCCCAATCCTGTGTCTATTTGGGGTGGTAGGGGTACACTCCTGGTCCCAAGATGAAAATCTATTAATAAAAAAGGTCCTGTTTTTGGCCCGGAAGGGCATTATACTAAATTGGATGAGCACTCATCCCCCAACTACAGCCTCTTGGATTGCATTGGTAAATGCTATAATTCCGTTAGAACAATTTGTATATAAGACGAGAGGTTCTTTACATAAATTTGACAAAATATGGGGTAGATGGTTGGGATCGCCCTTGACCGGAGGATCACCCGGTTCCCTGACTGATAACCTACAGTCATTATTATCGCAGTAATAATCGATAATGCTCCAGTGAGGGGAAAGGAGAAACATATGATCCATGAAATACCGTATCAGTGACATGACGAGGTCCCTGAAACCTGGGTTGCACATTCCTTGTTAACATGGGCTTTTGCCCCAGGACGGATATGACTGGTGAGCTGACACCTTTGAAATGTTCACTGTACTAAGGCCATGCTGAAAGTAATAGACGTTGACTTGATTGTTGTTGCTTTATTACTCTGACTATTAACCAATTTACATATATTTTTTACTGTACAAATTGCTGATTTATCCTTCAATTAATGATTTACTTAACCTTTAATAAAACGAGTTTAAAAAAAAAAAAATGTTGCTGTGGCCTGAAAGTTATAATTTTCAAAAAGGGTAATAGGAGAAAATGGACACTACAATCTGTTATACAATTTCTACTTAGTGGGCTAATATCCCATATTTGTTCAAAAACTTCTTTTGAGGTACAGTCCAAAGCTCAGAAGGGAAGGAGCACCATATTGGACTTCAGTATTTGCTGGAATGGTTTGCAGGTGCCATGTCATATGAGCAAAGCTCCTAACATGCCAGAACAGCAGAAATCTCCCACAAGTGAACCTATTTTACAAATTGCACTCCTGAATGAATATAGCTAGGAATTGGGCAGTGAAAAAAAAAATACATTTTTACAACTAAAATGATGTTTTAATCCCACATTTCCAATTTTCACAATGGAATAGGTAAAAAAAGGCCCCGCAATTTTTCCTGAATGTGGCAATACACCACATGTAACTGCTCGGTACTGTTTGGCCACATGGTAAGGTTCGGGAAGGAAGGAGTGCCATTTGGCTTTTGGAATACAGATTTTCCTAGAATAGTTTCTGGATAACCTAGGTGCCTGAGCAGCAGAAACACCTTCAAGTGACCACATTTTGGAAATTACACCCCTCGGGTAATTCATCTACAGGAGTACTGATGATACTGCCTTTGAAAACATCCATGGAGTCAAATGCAGTGAATGTTGCAAAATTAAAAATTGCAAATAAGCCCTTGTAATGCCCAGTGCATTGTAGTGTCCATACATTGTGTCTAGCTCGTGCTTCTGGAGGAACATATCCCGTAAATTAAGCAGTCTTTCCTCACAACAATATTTCCAAATGTAGTGCTCAGAAAGAAGGGGTGCATTTGGTTTTGTAGTGCAGAGTTAGCTTGATTTCTTTTTGGGAGGAGTCCTACCACTTTTCCAGAGCCTTTGTGCAAGCTTGGTGAATCCTTGGTGTAAGCTTTCAATGTATAGCACAGAATTGGAGCTGAGCATTATTACGATTTTAGAGACAAAATAAACAAATCAACAGCAGTTGAAGGATTGGCTTTAATACTTGTTTTATGTCAGTAACCTTGTGATATAATACGACTTTATTCCTCTGGTCAGAAGGATTACAGCGATACCAGATTTATATAATTTTTTTAAGTTTGGCTACTAGCACTATTTTTCCAAAATAAAGATGTTTTTGCATCACCAAATTTTGAAGGCTAGAGGTTTTTTTTAGTTTAGTTAGCTAACAGAGTCATATGAGGATGTGTTTTTTGTGAGATGAGTTGCAGTTTTTATTGGAACGATATTAGCAGCCCAAAGAGAAGTTTTCAACCAAATATGTGGTATCGGCGTACTCAGGAGAAATTGCACAACAAATTGTATGGTGCAGTTTCTCCTGCTACCTTTTTAAAAATTCGATATTTGGGGTTAAAATATCATTTGCGTGGGAAAATATGATTTTTTATTTTCTCGACTCAACGTTATAAAATACCTTGAAGCATTTAGGAATTCAAGGTGTTCACCATACATCTAGATAAAACACTTGAGAGGTATAATTTCCATAATGCGGTCAATTGGAAGGATTTACTGTTTAGACACATCAGGGGCTCTGCAAACGTGATATGGCGCTCACTATACCGCTATCGATTCCAGTCAATTTTGCTCTCCAAAAGTCAAATGGCGCTCCTCCCTTCCAAGTCCAGCAGTTTTCCACCACATATTGGGTTTTGGCGTACTCAGGAGAAGTTGCTCAACAAATTGAATGGTGCATTTTCTCCTGTTACCCTTGTGAAAATGCAAAATTTAAGGCTAAAGTAATATTTTTGTAGGAAAGGTAAAATTTCCATTTTCCTTACACATTGCTTTCATTCCTGTGAGACACCTAAAGGCTTAATAAACTTCCTAGATGTGGTTTGGAGCAGTTTGAAAGGTACAGTTTTAGAATATTGTCCCTTTTGGGTATTTACTGTCACATAAAAGTAACTTCAAATGTGATGTGGTCCCTAAAAAAAAAAATCGTTTTGTAAATTTTAGTGGAAAAAAATAGAAATTGCTAAGAAACTTTAACACTTCTAAGTTCCTTAACAAAAAAAAATGAAGTTTCCATTTGATAAATGTTATTTATTAACTATTGTAACTATTTTGCTTGCCTATTTTTCAATAGCGCAAAAATAATTGGACAATTATCTCAATATCTCTTTAATGGTCTGCATGGGCTATTCCCTTCTTAATTCTAACACAATGACCATGGGATAGTGGGGAACCGGAGCTCCTAAGTTGATCCTCAAGCTAGGGATCCCTATGCTATCCCAAACCTTAGGGATACTCCTGATGGTGGGGAGGCCTGAGTCTCCTTCCTGGCCCTGCTCCATACCAGTCTTGATCTGATTCCCTCTTCCCACAGATAAAAAGAGACAATGGAAACCCAAAACTCTGTTACAGGTAAAAACAATAAGAGATTTAGGAGGAAAATCAAGAGCAGAAAGGAAGTACAAAACAACAGGGGTAAATGCCACAACAACATCAAGCAATAGGCAGAACTTAAGAACAACTAATATTCACCAGAGAGTCTGGGACACCATACCTCACAGACCCACATAGAATAAACTATAGCTGGCATGGGTAGAAGGATTACACTAGCATAAATAGGAGGGGAGCAGATGTAATAGGTCTACCTACAACATGTGATTAAAGGAGCAAGCAGACTAGCAGAGATTAACTCTTGCTAGCCTGCCAATGAATCAGAACACAACAGGTCAACACTAGGGATAAGTGAGTAGTGAAATACTCAGACTCGCTATACTCGTAACGAGTAGGTACTAATACTTGGGTACTCGTTAGGAGTAGCGAGTCCAATGCAAATCATTGGGAAATGCGACTAATTTTCTGTTGCACTCTACAAAGCAGTCTGGGGGCTGAGTAAAAGGCTGAAATGGATACATGATTGTTTAAAAGCCGGGCGGTAAAAAGACGCTGGCTTTTTTAAGCAATCAGCTGATGCACACTCCCTCCCCAGGTCATTCACTCCCCGCTCCCTGGTGCTGCGCTCCCCGCCCAGTCCTAACTCAGGATCGGGCGGGGAGGCGACGGGGGAGCGAAGCACTGGGCAGCAGGGAGGGAGGCACCAGGCAGGGGAGCAAGGCAGTGGGGAGGAAAGCATTGGATGGGAAAGCCATCGGTGAAGTCTCTCTCTCTCTCTCTCTGTCTGTTGGTCTATTTCTCTGGTTTCTCACTCTGTCAGTCTGTCGGTCGGTCTCTCCCTCTCACATCCCTTTGTCATACTCACCGATCACTGGCAAGGCGCTGCCCGGCTGTCACACTGCTCAGGCGGCTTCTCCTGCTTTTGAAAATGCCAGCTGCTCATTATTCCATCTTCTATTCACTGCTTCCCCCGCCCACCAACGCCTATGATTGGTTGCAGTTAGACGCGCCACCATGTGAAACAGCTGTCTCACTGCAACCAATCACAGCCGCCGGTGGGTGAGTCTATATCATGCAGTACAATACATAAATAAATAATTTAAAAAAAACGTTGTGCGGTCCCCCCAATTTTTATAGTCAGCCAAGATAAAACAGACAGCTGGGGGTTGGTATTCTCCCCCGGGGGGCACATAGTTATGCCCCCGGGGTAAGAATAGCAACCGGCAGCCGCCCCAGATTTGGTGCATCCATTAGGAGCGCCATATCTGGCGTTTATCCTGGCTCATCCCAATTGTCCTGGTGCAGTGGAAATCGGGATAATTGAAGGGGTTAATGACAGGTGATAATTGACACCCGTAATTAAGTCCTGGATTGGTAACATTTAGGTTTTGATGGGACCTCCATATTACCAATCCTGTAATTAAATAGTTAATAAAACACACACACACACACACACACACACACACACACACATAAAAATCCTTTATTTAAAAATAAACACACAGACACCCTCTTCAACCCATTCATTAACCCCAAATATACACAGCTCCAGCGTAAATCCACAACCGAGGTCCAATGCCAGCTCTGCTGTATCCCGTCCTCGTACTGAGCGGTGACATAAAGCTGCCGCTCAGAGCGAGAACCAGCACAGAATGACAGCTCTGAAGCCTGCTGTTATTGGTACGATGATGTCAGAGCTGTAATTCTGCGGCTCGGCATCTCCCGGCCAACGCTAAATTGTGTCGGGCAGCGATGACGTCATCGCTGCCTGACACACTATCAGACCTGCTTAATCCCCGCCGCGTGAACTCTAGAAACCCAGTCATTCTGTTGTTAGCGGCGGTAGAGAGAGGATTAATCCTCACTACCGTCACTAACATGGAGCTGAGCTGATGACTGCGTGGGACCTCGTATTGGACTACTTCGGAGGGATTTTGGGGATTTAATTAAATGGTAAATGAGAGTTTGTCTGATTTTATTGTTGACTGTGTTTCATTTTGAATAAAGGTGTTTTGAGTGCGTGTTATTTTACTTTACTACAAGTGAATTAATAAAGTCCGGTTTCAAGCGAAGCTGAACTTTATGAATTCAGGGCTTAATGTCACCTGGTAAAATTCAGGTGACATTAACCCTTTATTACCCAGTTTGCCAACGCACCAGGGCAGCTGGATGAGCCGGGATAAACGACAGATATGGTGCATCTAATGGATGCGCCAAATCTGGGATGGCTACACGTTGCTATACTTACCCTGGGAGGGGCAATAACTATGTGCCCCCCCAGTGGGAGAATACCAACCCCCAGCTGTCTTTTTTATCTTTGCTGACTATCAAAATTGGGGGGGACAGCACGCTGTTTTTTTACAATTATTTATTTATTGTACTGCACGATATAGACCCGGCCACCGGCGGCTGTGATTAATTGCAGTAAGACAGCTGTCACTCAGTGTGGGGGCACGTCTGACTGCAAACAATCATAGGCGTCGGTGGACGGGGGAAGCAGTGAATATGAGATGGAATAATGAGCGGCCAGCATTTTCAAAAGCAGTAGAAATCACCGGAGCAGTGTGACAGCCGTGCAGCGCTGTGCCAGTGATCGGTGAGTATGAGAGAGGGGATGAGAGGGAGAGACCGACCAACAGACTGACAGAGAGAGAGAGAGACCAGAGAGAGAGAGACCGACCGACAGACAGACAGAAAGAGAGACTGACCGACCAACAGACAGCAAGAGAGACACCGACAGACAGAGAGAGAGAGAGACTTCACCGACGGCTTTCTCGTCTGATGCTTCCCTCCCCGCTGCCTCACTCCCCCGCCTCGTGCTTTCCTCCCCGCTGCTGGTGCTTCGCTCCACCGCTGCCTCCCCGCCTGATCCTAAGTTAGGACCTGGTGGGGAGCGCAGCACCAGGGAGCAGGGAGCGAAGCACCGGGCAGCGGGGTGCGCAGCACCAGGGAGCGAAGGACCCAGGCGGGGAGCGTGCAACAGCTGATTGCTTAAAAAAGCCAGCGGCTTTATACCACCCGGCTTTTAAACAATCATGCATCCATTTCATCTTTTTATTCAGCCCCCAGACCGCTTTGTAGGGTCCAGCAGACAATTACTCACATTTCCTATTGACTTACATTGGACTCGCTACTCCTAACGAGTAATTACAAGGATACTCGCGGAGTAATGAGTAGCCCGAATACCATACTACTCAACAAGTACCGAGTAGTAACGAGTATACTCGCTCATCCCTAATCAACACCCAAGTCTGCTTGTGTTGATCCTAAACACCAGAGAAACCATCGGGCAGAGTGTCAGATTCTGTCATCTGAACAGAGACATAAATCATAAAGCCAGAAATCTATCATCAATTAACCGTAAAAGTTTTGCAACGGATTCTACATGTAGCATTTGCATTTGGAAGCTGTTTCTGTGAACCCACAACATGCAGCCAAATGAGCTTTCAATGGAAGAGAAACAGACCATCACTAGGATGAAAATGAAAAAGAAATCCATGAGAGAGATAGCAGAAATGTTTGGAGTTGCCAAATAAACATTTGGTACATTCTGCTTTTAAAAAAAAAAGCGCACTGGTAAGCTCGTGAACTCAAAAAGCCCTGAATGTCTACAGAAGACAACAGTGGTGGATAATAGCTGAATCTTTTCCATGGTGCAGAAAAAACCTTTCACAACATCCACTCAAATGAAAATGCTCTCCAGCAAGTAGATGATTCAGTATCTAAGCCAACCATGAAGAGAAGATTTAGTGAGGGCAAATATAGAGTGTTCATCGCAATGTGAGAACCATTAATCAGCCTTATAAATAGAGAGGCCAGATTCGACTTTGCAAAAAAAAACCATCTAAAGAAGCCAGTCCAGTTGCATCCTTTGGTCAGATGAAACTAACAACATCCTGTACCAGCATGATTGGAAGAAGTATGGTGAACGCTCATGATCCAAAGGGCACCACATCCTCTGTGAAACATGGTGGAGGCAGTGGGCCACATGCCAAAGGCATGGGCCAAATACCAAAGGATATCTTTGTTTAAAATCTTTAATTAAACCAAAACGTCAAAACTGCAATTGTATCTCAGTTGTTTCATTTTAAATTACATATAGAGGCATGCAGAGGCCCAATCAGAGATTCAGTCACTGTCCAAACATTTCTGAACCTAACTGTAGCTTAGTAGTATTATTATCCAGAGGAGGAATGATTATGAGGCGTCCTGTTTTCTAATGGGCACATATTTTACCTAGAGTAACTAATACTGACAGTGCTACAAAGGCAAGGCCGTTTAATTAAGTTGCATTCTAATGGTTAATGGCTAATTCATGTAATTATGAAGGCATTTCAACACTGTAATTAATACTGAATGCAGCTAAAATTTTGTTCTGCTCGCTAAACTCAAACTTTTTTGTATTATAACTCTAAATTAATAATTTCAGGAGCTTAATTTTCAAACGTGATTTAGAGGAAAAATAATAAACAGTATTTTAATTGTAATTCTTATTATAATCATTTTTCTGTCACATACCCATTGCAAATTGCAATAAATTGCACATTAATGTATTTTCACTCTTTGCTGAGAGAGAAAAGGTTCAGATCTTGTTCTCGGAATATAAATAAGGACGTTTCATGTTGTGCTATTCACAGGGAAAGGCAATGTTTTCTGCTGTCATAAGTTAATGTCAGGATTTTAATGAGAACAAGACAGAGCGCTCTTTGTGTTTTTCTCTAGTCCACCTACAAGTCTGCACTGAACCATGGGGGGTACAGACACCATGTATAAAAAGCTGGAGCGTTGTGTATAAACTTGTACAAGGCTTCTCATAAGAGCTGAAATTGTAAGTTACATGTGAAAATTGCTGCAACAATAGGGATTGTCACATTGTTTTCTGTTTTTAGACATTTGAAAGGTGGCTAAATTCAAGGTTATAGAATCATTTAGCAAACATATGTCCAAAGTTGGAGTAAATATAGGAGATCCTTTTTTAGTAGAGAACAGCTGTGAAGAACGGCAAACTGGCACTTCATTGATTTCAAAAGGAGCAATATCTTACTTTTTTTCCCTGATGTGCTGTAAGGGAATGAGCGCCTACTTCTCCAGTAGGTTCCCCAAAAATTAAAGTGGGAGATTATTATGAGGATACCCTTCTTTCAAAATGTATTTCAAAATGCTTGATCTGCATTAAAATAACAAAATCAGCATGACTTACCTAGCGAACCAAGTCCCTGTTTTTACATTACTGGGGTCAGTGGGGGGCATACAAATTACTGGGGCCAGTGGGGGGCATAGACATTACTGGAGTCAGTAGGGGGCAAACACATTACTGGGGCCTGTGGAGCATACATACTTTCCCTGGTGGCCTGCGGAGCATAAATACTGGCCCAGGTGGCCTGTGGAGCATAAATATTGGCCCTGGTGGCCTAAGGAGCATACATACTGGCCCTGGTGGCCAATGGAGCATACATACTGGCCCTGGTGGCCAGTGGAGCATACAAACTGACAGTGGTGGCCAGTGGCGCATACATACTGACAGTGGTGGCAAGTGGAGCACACATACTGACAGTGGTGGCCAGTGGAGCATACATACTGGCCCTGGTAGCCAGTGAAGCATACATACTGATTGTGGTGGCCAGTGGAGCATATATACTAACAGTGGTGGCCAGTGGAGCATACATACTGACAGTGGGGCATACGTACTGGCCATGGGGGCACTGAGGGCACAGGCAGCCAGCACTGCAGCAGCAGAGCCTGAGGGGCTCCTCTAGCTGCCTTCTGAGTCCCCTGTGTGTCTGCTTTGTCTATTGCAGGCACAGGGGGGACCTGAGAAGACACAAGTGTTGCTCTCCTGCTCTCCCCTCCTGCAGGCACTCTGCACTCTCCCTGCTGCTACTGGTGCACATTACCTCAGTTACAGAACAGACGTTTTTGAAGTGGCCACTGTGAAGATGAGCCGGTCACATGTGATGATCCTGGGTAGAAGGGGTAGAGAAAGGGGGCGTGGCCAGCATTGAGAGAGCAGCAAGAAGGGACACGGAAGGCATCCGAGGAGTGTGTGTGTGTGTCCAGCATTGAGGGGGCGTGGACGACAGCAAAAAGGGGCGTGGCTATCAGCATAGATGCCATAGAAGGCATCTAGACACTGTGACCAGCATCCAGAGGGGGCATGGCTGGCAGCTTCTCATAAGAGCTGAAATTGTAAGTTACATGTGAAAATTGCTGCAACAATAGGGATTGTCACATTGTTTTCTGTTTTTAGACATTTGAAAGGTGGCTAAATTCAAGGTTATAGAATCATTTAGCAAACATATGTCCAAAGTTGGAGTAAATATAGGAGATCCTTTTTTAGTAGAGAACAGCTGTGAAGAACGGCAAACTGGCACTTCATTGATTTCAAAAGGAGCAATATCTTACTTTTTTTCCCTGATGTGCTGTAAGGGAATGAGCGCCTACTTCTCCAGTAGGTTCCCCAAAAATTAAAGTGGGAGATTATTATGAGGATACCCTTCTTTCAAAATGTATTTCAAAATGCTTGATCTGCATTAAAATAACAAAATCAGCATGACTTACCTAGCGAACCAAGTCCCTGTTTTTACATTACTGGGGTCAGTGGGGGGCATACAAATTACTGGGGCCAGTGGGGGGCATAGACATTACTGGGGTCAGTAGGGGGCAAACACATTACTGGGGCCTGTGGAGCATACATACTTTCCCTGGTGGCCTGCGGAGCATAAATACTGGCCCAGGTGGCCTGTGGAGCATAAATATTGGCCCTGGTGGCCTAAGGAGCATACATACTGGCCCTGGTGGCCAATGGAGCATACATACTGGCCCTGGTGGCCAGTGGAGCATACAAACTGACAGTGGTGGCCAGTGGCGCATACATACTGACAGTGGTGGCAAGTGGAGCACACATACTGACAGTGGTGGCCAGTGGAGCATACATACTGGCCCTGGTAGCCAGTGAAGCATACATACTGATTGTGGTGGCCAGTGGAGCATATATACTAACAGTGGTGGCCAGTGGAGCATACATACTGACAGTGGGGCATACGTACTGGCCATGGGGGCACTGAGGGCACAGGCAGCCAGCACTGCAGCAGCAGAGCCTGAGGGGCTCCTCTAGCTGCCTTCTGAGTCCCCTGTGTGTCTGCTTTGTCTATTGCAGGCACAGGGGGGACCTGAGAAGACACAAGTGTTGCTCTCCTGCTCTCCCCTCCTGCAGGCACTCTGCACTCTCCCTGCTGCTACTGGTGCACATTACCTCAGTTACAGAACAGACGTTTTTGAAGTGGCCACTGTGAAGATGAGCCGGTCACATGTGATGATCCTGGGTAGAAGGGGTAGAGAAAGGGGGCGTGGCCAGCATTGAGAGAGCAGCAAGAAGGGACACGGAAGGCATCCGAGGAGTGTGTGTGTGTGTCCAGCATTGAGGGGGCGTGGACGACAGCAAAAAGGGGCGTGGCTATCAGCATAGATGCCATAGAAGGCATCTAGACACTGTGACCAGCATCCAGAGGGGGCATGGCTGGCAGCAAGAGGGGTGTGACCGGCAGAGTGGAGGCATGGCAGCTGCTTATCACTGCACTGTGAGATAAATAGCTCCCAGCAGTGAGAGCGGGGCTGAGGCATAAAATCGTAGATCAGGCCACGCCTCTAACTCTCAACTAAGACGGGCGGGCCGGTCACAGACAGTAGGCGGAATGCCCCTTGCCCAGGTCTGTACTAGAGCATAGTTGCTTAGCACAGTGATTGGCTGCAGTGGTCATGTTCTGGCACAACAGAACTTTACCACTCTAGGGAGGTGCTGCAGCAAGGCGCTGGAGCAACAGAGTCTTCAGGAGATAAGTACTATCTAGATCTGGGGTTCTCGATGTGTGGCTCAGGCATCACATGTGGCTTGCAGATCCTTGATGTATGGCTTGCGGTTGTCTGCCAGCTTCACACAGTAACTCATAGAAATGGGAAACAAAAGTGCAAATAGGGTCTTATCCAAGAGGAGCAGTGGGGAACGTGAGATCTAGTAGGCTCACCTATGGGAGTTGTGAGCGTCACAACCACTGTAAGCGCATATAGTGGCTGCTGCAGTATCCTGATGTATGATATAAAAGGCAGAACAAAAAAAGGGTTGAACAATACCACGCTGCCGCAAAAGTGTAATCCAGTCCAAATCTTGTTAAAAGGGGTTATTTTATTAATCTATGCGTTTTGGTAATTATTGTCCTTCTTCAGGGCAAAATCACATTAGCTTTATACATTAGCACCATGTCTGGCAGACAGTTATGAAAAAGCCTCTAAATGGTGACTTTTCTGAGTTAAAATGATATATCTAACGATATGTCGTCGGGGTCACGTCGATAGTGACGCACATCCGGCATCGTTTGACATATCGTAGCGTGTGACAGCTACGAGCATCTGTGATCGAGCAAAAATACTCACCTTATCGTTGCTCGTTGACACGTCGCTCATTTCCTAAAAATCGAACGTCCTTCTGCTCGCTGGTTGTTCATTGTTCCCAAGGCAGCACTCATCGCTCCGTGTGACACCCCGGGAATGATGAACTGCAGCTTACCTGCGTCCCGCCGGCAATGCAGAAGGAAGGAAGGAGGTGGGCGGGATGTTTACGTCCCGCTCATCTCCGCCCCTCCGCTTCTATTGACCGGCCGCTGTGTGATGTCGCTGTGACGCCGAACATCCCTCCCCCTTCAGGAAGCGGATATTCACCGCCCACAGTGAGGTGGTTTGGAAAGTAAGTACGTGTGACGGGGGTTTACGACTTTGTGTGACACGTGCAAGAAATTGCCCGTGCCACACAAACAATGGGGACGGGTGCGATCGCACGATAAATTGATACGTGTAAAGCGGCCTTTAGTCTGCATTGAAGAGCAGCTGTTTATATACATATACTAGCGGAAGACAAATATCGTAAGCTGGAGATGGTATGATACTGCCAGTCAAAAGGGGTATAATTGTGTGTGACTGTGCTTGATGCATGTATATCAAATGGGGTAAAGTGGGAACCCCTGGCTAAAAGTATACCACTTGTAATGGAGTGGGGCAAAAGGTCTTGGTGTGCCTATGGCTGTCATTATACTGGTAACAGGTATTTTGGTGTCACTATTGGGGGGACACTGGATGTAACTCGAGACCATCTATTAGTACTTTATGTGGCCCTCAAGATAAGAAGGGTTGGGAACCACTGGCCCAGGTGAAGTCTTTGAGACATTTAACTGTGGAATCAGACAACCTATTAACTATGCAAATACAAAGGATGACAGAAGGGACTTGCAGGAGTTTCTTCAGCAATATTACTCTAATATAGCCTAAAGTTTTTGAATTGTAGGTGACATTATGGGAAATTATGCTTTCTTAAAAGATAAATTAAGTCAAATTAAATTTTAAAAAATACATATCTGACTTTAGATGCCTTGTAGCAGCATCAGCATTAGTTTTACTATTTCCTTCAGCATCATTATCATCATTCAGAGATTGAAGATAGACTTTTTAAAAACAATATCAAAGTGAAAAATATGTTTCTCTAAAACTGAATATATTTTATCATTCCTGGTGAATGTATCTATTGTATATATCGAATATGACTGCAAACAGGTTTGTGGTATATACATATAAACGAGCAGCGTTAAGCTCCCATGCTGTGCAGGAAAGCAGGCAATCCTCCTGCCTCCTACTGCTACCAGCCTATTTACCACGAAGAATATTGTAAACTAGTTACAGAACTTTGGTCCAAAATGTAACAATGAGAAATTAAAGTTAAGTAAACTTCCAAAACTGAAAAAAGCCTGCGGAAGCAGTTCTTCCAAGCTAACAGTATATAGATTCCATTAAATCTTGTGTAAGACGTGTATGTTTAAAACTACTTACCGGTAATTAAGTTAAATTTCTCTCATTATTGTGATACTGATATATAAATATAGTAATATATTAATGATTACATGAAAAACATTATACATGTAATCTATCTATTCCCTATCTCCTTTATTAGAAAAGTGTCATTAAAAAATGGTGACTGCACATCAGATAGGGGTCTATCATCAGAAAGATCTAGCATTCCCACATGAAACTGAACAGCTTTCATAAAAGACTGCTCCTAAATATATATGCAATAAATGAGAGACAGAAAGCCTTTCTGATATGGCTGTCCTCAAAATAGGCATCATCTATCATCTTGAAAGAGTAACTTGGTATTTAAAGATGTTCCTGCCACAGGCAGCTTCCAGACAAATAGCCTTGTTTTTTTCCAAGTCTCCGCTAGATGCTTAGTGACCATGATTTCATTAACAGGTAAATGGCAAGAAACCCTGCCAGCAAGTAATGTACGATATACTGGAAGAAAACTATACCACTAGACTGGAAAAAAATTATCAAGGTTTAAGGTATATGAAATACATAGCACAAGTTGTAGTTTTACAACAGATGGAGAGCGATGTGATGAGAAACACTGATCCATAAAATCACGTAGTTCCTTCCCTTTCCAAAGATTAATCAACGGCAGTGGTGAAGATCTCTGTAGTTCATGGGCTCCTTTTTGGCTGTATAAATGAAAGCTCATATCAACAGACCCTGATCTGTAGAAAAGTCAGAATCTATCATTTCATTATTAGCGGTATTAATAGAATTGATTCTCAGAAGATCAGTTTATGTGAAATACTTTGTGGAGTGATCTGATTAGCCATACTAGCCTATGGCTTTTTACACCTTTTTTACACATTTTTTTACACATTTTTTACACATTTTTTACACATTTTAAACTTTTTACACATTTTTTACACATTTTATACTAGCCTATGGCTTTTTACACATTGCCGTAGGAGGCTCAAATGACTTCAGGCTTTCCCATACTAGCCATACTAGCCCATAGGCTAATATATTGATGAATGTAGTAGGCAGCATTGTCTGCTCTGGTATGTAGCTAAACATTGGGTATCTGGTCTCTGGTAGTAAGCAGAACATTTTGTTGGGCTTGAGCCTACTAAGCGTATTTGAGATTATCTCAGGTGTTCTGGAAAAAAGAGAATGATGTGAATGGTGACAGCTAGAGTTGAGTGAATTAGTCCAAAACTGCACTTGGATACTTCCAACCTCTACTTTCAATGAGTTCTCTAAGAAAGTTATAAAAATGCCTCTTTCAGATAACTCAAATGGCAGTCCATCCTAATTATATCTCAGGATGGATGAAACACAGCTCCTGAGACCTGTGTCTCTACTCGCAGAAGGTTTCGGCATGGATGTCCTGGAGCAGAATTAATTTGAAGGAAGAGGACATTGCTTGATGTGGAGGTAAAGAAGAGCCTACAAAATGCTGCATGGAGGATCAGATGGGGAACTGCATCCACAGTACAGGTAAGAGTCAAGGTAAGTATTTTGTTTTATGTGTTTCATCCTCTGCTTATTACGTTTTGAGGTCTGGAGAGACCCAAACCATGATAAGGTACATTAATTTTGCATAAAAAAAACCTCGATGTGAATTGAATATCGAGGCTCAAGATAAGCAAATCAAATTAAAGTTGAATTTTATGCACTTTGCAGATTGTTGCGAATTTGAACAATTCAAGATTTGTTTCACACAAACATCCCAAAAATTTCCACTAACTTTTTACACATTGCCGTAGGAGGCTGAAATGATTTCAGGATTTCCCATAATGGCTTGCAGCTATCATACATGGTACAGTATGCCACAAAACTGAGTACACCTCTCACATTATTGTACATATTTTATTATATCTTTTAATGGGACAACACTGAAGAGACAACACTTTGATAGAATGTAAAGTAGTCAGTGTACAGCTTGTATAACAGTATAAATTTAGTGTAATCTCTAAATAACTCGGCACACAGCCATTAATGTCTAAACTGCTGGCGACAAAAGTGAGCACACCCCTAAGTGAAAATGGCAAAATAGTGCCAAAGTGTCAATAATTAGGGTACACTTGGTGCACAGCCCAGTGCACGAGCCTCTTGAAGTCTCTGAATGGCTCTCACTGGGGGGTAAAACAGTGTTATTGGATGTAGTGTGTAAAAAAAAAAAATACCCTGCCCTTTCTCCTCCGGAAATGCTCTGTTTATAGCTGTGAGTTGAGAGCCCAACTGCTCAATCAATGACTTCCAATGGGGTTCAAGTCAAGTCTGGGTCCCGAACTGAACTTTATTTATAGTCTGACTGAACCCACTGAACCCGAACTTCCACAGGTTCACTCATCTGTAGTCTCTACTATTTTATCGTATCTTTGCATGTTGGAAATGCCTTTCAGTCAATCACTGTCTGTCCTAACTTATCCATAAATATGCACATTCAGCTCAGTGGAGCACCCATCTATATAGGAAGAAGAGAAGTGTCTGGTGGTAGCTTACCTTCACAGAAGACAAAAGGAGTGGGTGTTTAAATTAAACAGTGCAATCCTTTATTCCAATCCTTTAATCCAATCTTTCAGTCCAATCTGTTGGGGAGGATTGGAGGCCACTATACTGATTAGGTGACTAGTCCCACCAAAATTAGAAAGATGTTTAATCAACTTTAATGTGCATAAGGGTCTTAAGATTGGGTTTGTTTGTGACCTGCAATGTTCTTTATTGTTCATGCCCATAATCCTTGGTTGGTGCCCCCTCCAGTATTTCCTGATTGTCCGATTGCACAGTTCCCTATCTTTTCTATTTTCGGAAACCTTATAGTGTCTCATGTCCTGAGCTGTAGTAGCATTAAAACATTAAGCATTAAAATACAGTCACAAACAAAATGTCACTGACTGAAAAGAATAAATGAGAATACAGCACTGTAGCTACATCTGACACATAGCAGGCATAAAACCATGACTTCTGCCATTGAGAAAAATGAAGACAAGCATGCTTTATACCCTAATCTCCTTAAGTCCTTTAGGGAGATTGCAGAACGTGCACTAAGCAGTTCCTCATCTCAGGGGCTTATGTAATTATACATGGCAAAAAGCATAGCAGTCACTTGTTACTGGCAGAACATGGTACAGAAACCAGTAGAAATTCTACTAAATTTGGCACAATCCATATGTAATACATACATGGTGTGAATATTCCAGAGTATAAATCACTGCTTGTTGAAGGATTTTTTTCTGTGTTCAGATTTCAGATTTTGACACTCCACAAAATGGTTTCTCTGGTGTCTGTGTTCAACACAGGCAGACTCAGGCATGAACCTGCTATGTGCTGATTGATAGGCAGGCTAGAAAGAGTTATTCTCTGCTGGTCTGCTTTGAACACATGTTGTGGGGAGGCCTATCACATCTGCTCCCCTCCTATTTATGCTGGTTGAATCCTTCCACCCATGCCTGCTATAGTTTGTTATATGTTGGTCTGTGAGGTGTGGTGTTCCAGACTGTCTGGTGAAAGTTGTGTTAATTTGCATAGTGTCGCTGTGGAGTTTACCCTGTTGTTTTGCAGCTTCCTTCCTGCTCTTGTTTTACTTCGTGAATCACTTATTGTCTTATCCTGTGTTTGTGCATGCTGTTTGACAGCGTTTTAGTTTTCCCTTGTTTGTCTTTATCTGTGAGTTTCATCTCACTCCTGTCCCGTCCCTCCCTGGGGGAAGAGGGAGGGGGAAGCAGATCAGGACTAGTCAGGAGCAGGGCCAGGAAGGAAACTCAGGCCTCTTTACCATCAGGAGTATCCCTGAGCATAGGAATAACATAGGGCCCCCTAACTTGAGGGTCAGCTTAGATGTCCCGGTTCACCGCTATCCCATAGATATCGTGACAGGCTCAGAGCGGAAGGATGCTGAGGAGAGGGCCTTTTTGATGACATCCACAAACAAGATGGACAACTAATATAATATATTCTAGAAATGCACTGTGATATCTAAACATCTGTTTGTAAACATAGTAGCAAATGAATGTCCATAACAATAAAATGTTTATTTTGATCAAGGATAAATGACTCAGTAAGAAAATACATATTTTAGATACTTTTAAGCAACACGGTATTCTCAGTGTTTGCATTCTCTTTTTTATGTTTTATTTTAGTCCATAACAACAAGGACACAGTTGCAAGGACGCTCATTGTGACAAACCATGCTGTTAATTTAAAGCTATGTTTTTCTCGGTGTGAGGTATCTTATACATGTGTGTCCTACAAGAGTTGACTTTGCCTGTCCTCTAGGTAGACCCAGAGGGCAATGTAGGCAATAACGACCCATCTGTTCACTACTTACAGATAGGAAACTTCTAATGAAGATAGATGTGGGTCACCCTGCGCTGGCAGCCAACAGAGTGTTAATGAAACCACCTAATGGTCACTTCTTTGTCACCTTTGACTGATTGATAACCAAAAGACTTTATCCTGAAATAAAGAAGGGGACAATCTTTTGTGCCATTCATCTTCCGGCAATATCTTGTTCACTATCTCACACTCATTCTTCACAAGACTTTTCTCTATTCCTTAAGAATATGCCACAGTCACTTTTCTCGCTCGGTGATGTACTACAACTTTGCTGTAACATGTCAGAAATTAATTCTTCTGAAACACCTCTGTCCAGTAAAATGAATGATCACACAGCTGCTGAGGATAAGGTCAAAAACACAATGCGAGCAGAATGAAATCTTTCCATATAAAGGACAACACTTTTGCCAGATAAAATGAAAAAGTCATTTTTTTCCTCTATTTCACGCTAGTTATCTCTATACTTGCTCTATGCATCATGATCTGAAAGTGACTGGTGGCTACAAAATGTCAATTTACGTCCAACTATTAGTCACCTTCAACAAATCATTTCTTTCCTTGTGACTCATGCATAGAGATTAAGAAAAGTAACTTGTCAGCTTCTCTCTATGGGAACCGAAGAATGTACATCAAAAGAGAATAAAGTAATAACGGCAAATAGATATTATTACTATTATATATGCGCCGAAGTACATTAAAGTAAGTCAACTGGAGATTTTGTATGACTTTGCTGTAGCATTCTGCATTACATAGCATTCAATACACATTTACTGTATATAAAACTGAATTGTGAAAAAATATCTCGAATCAGAGAAAACAAGATAAAAATTAAAATAAGCAGGTTACAAATGGGAAATCCAGTGCAATTTTCTATTTTTTTTTAAATGCATAGGTCAACATACTGGAACAATCTTTTTATTTTTTTCATAATACATAATAATAAACCTATTACCCCTATACAGGGGTGTAACGGGCCCGGCAGAGACTCAGTCAGCTCCTCTCAGTGAGAAAGGAGCTGCACTGCTCAGTGGTGTAAAGACAATTGCAGCAGACCACGCAGCAGCTATGGGGTGCGTGAGTCATGGGGGCCGATGCCAGTGGCCCCTCGCCTGCGGGCCCTTGCCTGTCATCACACTAAGCAATGTTGAGAGAGTGAATGGAGCACTCTGCTCCATTCTTCATCATTCTCTCCTTGTGCTTGCGCTTGATATCTCAATGCAGCGGACCGTGGTGATGTCACTACTGCGCGCTACTGTGCTGAGACATGGAGGGCACTTTAACAGGAGCAGCGGGGGAACGAGGAAAGGTGAGTACTTGTTTATTTTTTTTAATCAGTGAGTACACAATGACCAGAGGCCTATGGTAGTTCATTAAACGCTATGTGGGCTGCAAAATACAATATGAGGGACTATAGGGGATACCTTCTACATAGACGGGGTGCATTATAATACATGGAGGACTCTGGGGTGCATTAAATGGTATGGGGGCTGCATAATACAATATAAAGGACTATGGTGGCTGCATTATAATACATATAGGATTGTGGTGGCTGAATTATAATACATATAGGACTATGGGGGCTGCATTAAAATATATATAGGATTATGGGGGCTGCATTATAATACATGCAGGACTATGGAGGCAGCATTGTATTATATGGAGAACTAATAGTGTTACCTTATACATGGACTATGTGAGTGCATTATAAAATATGGAGGACTATGGGGGTGCATTATACTATATGGTGGACTATGGGGTGCAGTATAATATATGAAGGACTATGGGGTGTACTATAATACATGGAGGACTATGGGGTGCAGTATAATATATGGAGGACTATCGGGTGCATTATAATACATGGAGGACTATGGGGTGCAATATAATACATAGAGGACTATGGGATATAGTATAATACATAGAGGACTATGGGATATAGTAGAATATATGGAGGACTATGGGGTACAGAAAAATATATGGAGGACTATGGGGTGCAGTATAATATATGAAGGACTATAGGGGCTGCATTATATTATATGGAGGACTAATGAGGTTACCTTATACATGGACTATGGGGGTGCATTATAATATATTTAGGACTATGGGGGTGCATTATACTATATGGTGGACTATGGGATACAGTATAATATATTGAGGACTATAGGGTGTACTATAATACATTAAGGACTATGGGGTGCAGTTTAATACATGGAGGACTATAGGGGCTGCATTATAATACATGGAGGACTATGGGGGCTGCTTTATAATACATGGAGAGATATGGGGTGCATTATAATACATGCAGGACTATGGGGGCTGCATTATAATACATTGATGACTATGGGGTGCAGTATAATATATGGAGGACTATGGGTTACATTATAATACTATGGGGTGCAATATAATATATGGAGGACTATGGGGTCAATTATAACACATGGAGGACTATGGGGTGCAGTAAAATACATAGAGAACTGTGGGGTGCAGTATAATATATGGAGGACTATGGGAGCAGCATTATAATATATGGAGGACTATGGGGAGTACATTATACAGTAATACATGGAGTACTATGGGTGAATTATAATACATGGAGTACTATCGGGCTGCATTATAATATATGAAGGGCTATGGGGGCTGCATTATAATATATGGAGGACTATGGGGAGTGCATAATGCACTAATATATGGATGTCTATGGGGGTGGATTATAATACATGCAGGACTATGGGGGTGCATTCTAATATATGAAGGGCTATGTGGGACCCATTATACTATAAGAAGGCTATGTGGGGGCCATTATAGTATTTAGAGAGCTATGAGGGAGTCTTTATACATTATGGAGGGCCATTATACTGTATGCAGCAATTATGCAGTGTGAAGGTTTGTGTGCTGAGGGAAAGATGTATATCAGAGCATGGGAAAGCTGCATGCTGTGGACAAGATGGATATCAGAATATAGGAATGCTGGGTGCTGATAGAAAGAGGGATTTCAGATCATGGGAAACCTGGGTGCGGAGGTAAAGAGCCAAGTAACAATGAAGCGTGGAGCGGCCCATGCAGCTCGACACTCCATCATTCTCCCCCTGTGCCTGCGCGGTGACATCACTCCTGTGTGACTGCTGTGCTGAGAGCACAGAGCGCAGGATAGGAGGACACCAATCGCAGCAGCGGGGGAACAGAGGAGAGGTGAGGACGGAGCAGCGGGGCACAAGGAGAGAGGTAAGAATTTGTTTGTTTTTTTTTTGTTTTTTTTAAAAATCAGTGCGTACATGGTGGCCGGTGGCCAGAGACCGGGTGGTGTGGGGCTGCCAGCATTATACATGGAGCATGGGGGGCTGCAATATACATGGAGAATGGGGGCTGCCAGCATTATACATGGAGCATAGGGGGCTGCTTTATACATGGAGCATGGGGGGCTTGCTGTATTATACATGAGGGGCTGGCTGCATCATACATGGAGGCCTGGGGTGAATTAATATATATGGAGGACTATAGGGCACAGTATAACATATGGAGTACTATGGGGTGAATTATAATATATAGAGAACTATGGGGTGAATTATAATACATGGAGAACTATGGGAAATGCATTGTAATACATGGAGAACTATGGAGCTGCACTCTAATATATGAAGGGTTATGTGGGACCCTTTATACTATATGGAAGGTTATGTGGGGGTCATTATAGTATTTGGAGAACTATAAACAAGGGGGTACAAAAATACAAGCATTCCCTCAGCACCCAGCTTTCCCATGCTCTGCTATACATCTCTCAGCACCCAGCTTTTCCATGCTCTGATATGGGAAAGCTGGATGCTGAGGGAAAGATGTATAGCAGAGCATGGGGAAGCTGGGTGCTGAGGACAAGATGGATATCAGAACATAGGAAAGCTGGGTGCTGATAGAGGGATTTCAGATCATGGGAAAGCTGGGTGCTGAGGGTAAGAGCCAAGTGTCAGAGTCATTATCCCGTATGCCGAGTATCAGTGTCATTGTCCCGTACCCCAAGGGTTGGTGTACGTAGAGTGGGGGCCCAGCTCCGAACTTTGCACCGGGGCTCATCAAACTCTAGTTATGCCACTGATATTTAATAACCATAATAAATATTGCAATATAATAGATAACACCAGATGAGGACCACATATTAGCAGCCTATACAGTAGTGATAATACTACCATACTGATCATTAAAGAAACACATCTATATTTATTGTATATGGGCATGTAATGCAGTGTGAGTGTATTAATATACCGACACCGTTATGCTTCACTTCTCAGTTACATCACTGCTCTCCAGATTCTTGGGATCACACTGCGCATAGCATGATGAGGAAGTAGCTTTTATAATGTCTCAGTCTATGGAGGCTCAAAACAAGGCTCAGAACGAGGCTCTATAGGCTTACATAGTAAAAGTATATTCGGGCTCCCACATAGAGAATAGAGGGAACTGGCTGGTCAGAATATTAGTGATGTCACTGGAAAGAGGGGTGGAACAGAGCTGGATCCCAGAGAAAGTAGCAATAGGTGAGTATATTAAAACAATCACACTACACTACATGCATACTGTATGTACACAAATTAACAAAAAAATAGAGATGGATATTATTACCATAGAGAGACCATATAATGGTAATATCAAATCTATACCTGTGCTCTGCAGACCATATACATTGCCTTGAAAAAATATCCATATCCTATGAACTTTTCCACATTTTTTCCCGTTACACCCACAAACTTAAATATATTTTATTGGGATTTTCTGTGATATACCAACACTAATTAGCAACTATTTGTGAAGAGTAAAGGAAATTATACATGATTTTCTGAATATTATGAATCTATAAATCTGAAAATTGTAATGTGCCTTTAAATTCAGCACCTGTATTCTGATACCCCTAAATAAATCGAGTAACCAATTGCTTCTTGAAGTCAGCTAATTAGTAAATTGAGTCCACCTGTATGTAATGTATTCTCAGTATAACTACAGCTGTTCTGTAAATGCCTCAGAGTTTTGTTTGACAACATTAGGGATAAAACAGCATCTTGTAAACCAAAGAACACACCAGACAGTTCAGGGATAAAGTCGTGGACAAAAGTATAGTATGGTTAGGTTATAAAAAATAGTTCAACTCTGAACAACCTCACAGAGCACTATTTAATCCATCATCCTAAAATGGAAGGAGTATAGCACAACTGCAAACCTACGAAGACAAGGCCATCCACATAAACTGGTATCACAAGAAAGAAAGCATGTAGAAGAGGGTGCTATGGTCAGATGAGACCAAAGCAGAACTCTAAATGCACATTATGTGTGTTGGAAAGCTAACACTGTATATCACCCTCACCATCTTCAATGTCAAACATGGTGGTTACAGCATAATGCTGTAGGGATATTTTTCTTCAGCAGGGACAGGGAAGCTGGTCAGAGTTGATGGAAAGATGGATGAAGCTAATTATAAGGCAATCCTGAAGGAAAACCTGCTAGAGGCTGCAAAAGACTTGAGACTGTGGCATAGGTTCACCTTCCAGCATGACAATGACTCTAAAATTATTGCCAGAGCTATTGTCTCAGGGAGGGCTGAATACAAATGCAAGTCCCAATTTTCCAAAATTGTATTTTGAAAATATTTATCATTGTCTTTACACGTCGCAAATACTTGCTACTTTGTGTTGTTATATCACCTAAAATCCCAATAAATAATAAATAAATAATAGATTAGAGTTTGTGGTTGTAAGTTGAAAAAATGTTTACAAGTTCACCGGCTATGAATGGTTTTTCAAGGCACCGTATGTGTATCCTGTGCAGCTTCTCACTAGTTACATTCTCACTGGCTGTTGTCATTTATTTTCCCTCTTGTTTTTTATTTGTCCCAGATAATAACATAGAAATATTTTCACTCTCTGCCTCCTTATAATAATTGCCCGATGTCTCCTCTAATAATAATCCCCTTTGACCTCTTATATTTTCCCCTACCACCCTATTGTGCCTCCTTATAACATAGAAATCACAGGATTGAGTTGCAAATGTCCTATCATGTCACATAGATGCAGTCACAGAAGGTCATACCTGCAAAATTTTAAGACATAGAGAGCTATAAGTTTTGCAGCAATTACACAGCTACTGAAATGCTTTGGTGTTCTCGCCCACTATTATAGCCCTCCCATGGCCCCCATAGAGTATGATGCCCCAAAAAATGCCTCCATACAGAATGATGTTCTTACATTTCTCCAACTACACAGCATGATGGTCTCCACAGCCCCGCCACCCACACGTTATGATTGTCACCACTGACTCCCATAGAGTTTGATATCTTCCACAGCTCATTACACAGTATGATGGTCCTTCCACAGCAAGATGGTCTCCACAGCCCTGACACAGTATGATGGTTCCCACACAGTCCCCCACTCAATTTAATGGTAAACTCACAGCCCCCTGCAAAGTATTATGATCCCCCTACAAGCCTATAGAGTATGATGAGCCCCCCTACAGCCCTCCACATAGTATGATGGTACCCTACAGCCTCAGTATAGTATGATGGTCCCCCATGTGACGACATGGACTCTGAGTGCCTAGCATGGGTTAACTTTCTTAACATTCAGCCAGACATGAAGACAGTTTGTTTATAGATGGGGGATAATCCCTCATTGTTGTACAAGACTCTTGGGAGTTTAGCATTGAAGTTTTTGTTGACTCATCTAATTGTTTTGGCCACTGAAGGCCAGGCACCCAGATAACTCAGTTATGCGAACTTCCCATTGTATTACTAAGTGAATTGCTAGATGTGATGTAACTTACCTGTCTCACCCTTGTCTCTGGATATTTGAATATAGCTTGAAATTCATCCAATAAGAGAAGCAACCTTGTAGAACCAATCCAATAAGGGCACAGTATATCCTAAGGGAAGGTTATGGCTATAAAAAGGGACTTCTTGGAGTCACCAGGTTGTTGATGGATGTTGAATGATCCAGTCTAAGCTCTTAGGAGCTGGCTAGGGGATCAGAACCAGGATGCCTTGTGGACTCGGTCTAGGGACTTTGGCTCTGACTAGAGGATCACTTGCCTACATGGCTTCAATCTAGGGACTCCGATTCCGATTGGAGACCGTATCACAGTCTAGGAATTTCGACTCCGGCTTCTAGGATTATATCACATCATCATACCAGAGACTACTTAAGGAAGAAACCCAGGTTGGCACAATTTGGTCACCTGGCTACAGACTTTGCAGACCTCAGCCAGCTTCCTAAATCTGGCATTATTCCATTCTCGGTGGATGCCCACCAAAAGCGGGGTGCTGCTGGATTGGAGTAAGTAGCCCTGGAAGCTCTGAGACATGGACATTCTAAATCCCTGGTGAGCCAGCGGAAGGGGGAGAAACTGTTGTCTGTTACATTTGTGTGTTTTGCTGGTTATGTGTTATGTGCCGTTAATTGTTTGGGGATCCAATAAAGTCTTAATATTGTGATTCCCTCACCCTGTGTTGTCTGAGTAGTGTTCCGCCCACGGTTAAGGAGGTGGGGCATTCAGTTGGGATGAGCCCTGGGCCATGCTGTCTTTCTAAAGGCGGCCGGGCCAGCGGACGAGAGCACCCACTGACCCCCGTGTCTCCACATCCCACACATCCCCAATACGGTATGATGGTCTCCCACATGCCCAATACAATATGATAGTTCCCTCACACAGTGTGATGTGCCCCTCACAGACCCAATATAGAATGATTGGCTTTCCCACAGCATGATGCCTACACAACCCTAAAAAAAGTATGATGTTCCTCCATAGAATAATGGTCTCCACAGGCCCCCACATAGGTTGATGGCTCTTCCATAGTTTGATGGTCTCCACAGCCCCCACATAGTATTATGGTTCCCGCACATAGTATGATAGTTCCTCCACATCCATCCACACAGAATGATGGTCCCCCACAGCCACAACACAGTATTAAGGTTCTCCCACAGTCTTCCATATAGTATGATAATCCTTTTACCATAGTAAATTGGTCCCCACACACAGGATGATGGCCCCCAAAGCCACAATACAGTATAAAGGTCCCCCACATTCTTAATAAAGTACAATGGTCAAACACATCCCCAATATAGTATCATGCTATCCTGCTGACGCCTGACACATCACCTATCAAGCCTCCTGATGATCCACTGATGGGGAAACGCGTCGAGGCACTATACAGGCATCGCTGAAACACGCATGTTACCTCCATAAGATAAGTGTTTTATGACTACCTCTATTTCTACCAAATAGTTGCTCAGAGCCCCATTGCACGATATGTATCAGCACTTTATATGGTACCATTTGCACTTTAGTACACAATTGCACTTTTTGTGCATGAGATGCGAATTGGGATTCTTGTACATTATATTACAGTAGCATTTTTGAATCATGCACTTGGCACTATATCTTATAGGTGCAATCATTTGCTTACCACTGTGATAGGTTTTTTTTTTGTCTTGTTCAGACCTCTTGATCTAGAGGCTAGAGGGTTGCAACCAGAGGTTAGTTCACACTTGAGATATCAGAACCTTTATCCATAAGATCTGACCCCTCACCGGATTGAAAGAAAGGATGAGATCCTGTCTGACTATGTACAGTTGAGGACCCCTCTATATATACCTATTATCCTTCATTCGATATCTGTATTATTGGAGGATTATATGTGTGTTTCTGTCTAGCCTGTCCACTATATATACAAAGCATATCCTGCCTATCTGTCCTTGATTTTCATGACTGGTGCAAGGGCCTATTAGGGCTTCCACAGGGACAGCCACCGTTGAGTGGGGGCGCCACATTCGTATCAGATTTAGGGTGCCGACCTCCGTGGTAGGTAGTGGACAGGAGGGAGGTGCATTTTAGGGTGAGAACTTTACCCTCCTCCCTTTCTCTTTTTCTACATTTTTGATATACACTGGGTTTTGGATTTTAGTGTAATTTAATAAAAATTGAACTTTTTAAGGGTCATATATATTTTTTTTCAAGATCACTGCAGCCATGTGATGCTGTACCATGGTGTGAAGATGCTCATATCGCTCCCATGCTAATTCAATACAGGGTCAAGTGGGGGAGGGTGGGGCACGATCTCTGATTAAACACCATGAAACTTGTAATAAGTATAAGAAAAGAATGTTAACATGATTTCGCGCTTTTATATGCCCACTTTGGACAGTTTCAGACCATGTTGCTCCAGGGGAATTGCAGACAAATAGAGAGCCATCCACTAGCAATAAGGTGAGTATCTTTGTTAAATTTACTCCATAGTATTATTACGCACTTTTTATAGATTGGAGAACATGATTAATCTTTTTATATAAATCCCTAGTAGCTATGCAGCATATAGGGCTTATATATGTTCCTCAGAATCTGAAGCTAGTGATAAGCATTTGCCTCAACTGCATTGACAAGCTTTGAAAAGTTTTCCTTTCATTCCTCATACCCGATATACAGCCAAATGTAAAACAAATCCATATAGTAGAGTCACTTTTTTCAAAATATTAAATAATATTTATTCACTTATATAGCGCTATTAATTCCACAGCGCTTTACATACATTGGCAACACTGTCCCCATTGGCGCTCACAATCTAAATTCCCTATCAGTATGTTTTTTGGAGAGTGGGAGGAAAGTGGAGTATCCGGAGGAAACCCACACAAACACAGGGAGAATATACAAACTCCTTGCAGATGTTGTCCGGAGTGGGACTAGAACCCAGGCCCCCAGCGCTGCAAGGCTGCAGTGCTAACCACTGAGCCACCGTGCAGCCTGGTTAAAAAAGAAATAAGCACTCCTGTATAAGCTGAGTGCTCTGCCTAATCATAAAGGAGGGCGCCTCTGTTTTCTCCTCTGTGAGGCTGTGCTCACAGTTTTTCAAAACTAGCAAAAACAATGGAATACAACCATGACATGTGAATGGTGAGGGACATAAAACTCTCCAAATGTGTCACAAAGTTACTTATATAACTACAGTAGGAGTAGGCTGTGATACGCCCACATGTACATACTTTGAGAGACATAACATCTCATCTCAAAAAATCTCAAGAGACTGGATAGTATTATCCTTGGGACTGTAAAGTTCACCAGATACGTCATCAATATGAGCTTGGTGGTGGTCCGTCACCTGGCACACTCACTGATCAGCTGAAATTTCCTTTTTCAGTGGCAACAACTCCTTTAAGTGTTCATCATCAGGCTAGAAACAGATTTTTATAGCTTTAATTAATTTGCTCATAAAGAGTGATATTTTGGCTATATCTACTAAGGTTGGGATTTTTTATAACACATGAGAATACTTCTGTATTTATTGAAGTGCGTCTTGGAATTGTTAAAGACATCTAAAGCGGGCTTTGCACGTTGCGACATCGCAAGCCGATGCTGCGATGTCGCACGCGATAGTCCCCGCCCCCGTCGCAGGTACAATATCTTGTGAAAGCTGGCGTAGCGAAAATTATCGCTACGCCAGCTTCACATGCACTCACCTGCCCTGCGACCGTCGCTCTGGCCGGCGACCCACCTCCTTATTAAGGGGGCGGGTCGTGCGGCGTCACTGCGACGTCACACGGCAGGCGGCCAATAGGAGCGGAGGGGCGGAGATGAGCAGGATGTAAACATCCCACCCACCTCCTTCCTTCCGCATAACCTACGGAAGCTGCGGTGACGCCGGTAGATGTTCCTCGCTCCTACGACTTCACACACAGCGATGTATGCTGCCGCAGGAGCGAGGAACAACATCGGACCATCGCGTCAGCGTAATTATGGATTACGCCGACGCTGCACCGATGATACGATTACGCCGCTTTTGCGCTCGTTAATCGTATCATCTAGGCTTTACACACTGCGATGTCGCATGCGATGTCGCATGTGATGCCGGATGTGCGTCACTTTCAATTTGACCCCACCGACATCGCACCTGCGATGTCGTAGTGTGCAAGCCCGCCTAAGTCCCCATCAGCAATCTGATCATTGAAAACTCCCACTCTGCCCAGGTCAATCATATTCTATATGCTTAGAAGAAAGTGGGCACATATATTTATTTGACCGTCAAATGAAAATTTTGATTTAAAGGGAACCTGTCAGATCCAATATGAACCCAGAGCCACGAGCAGTTCTGGGTGCATATTGCTAATCCCTGCCTAATCGTCCCTGCATCTAGTAGCATAAATAAAGAGCACTTTAAAAAAAATATTTCTAAAGATCTTTTATCGTTGTGACGGGGTATGCGACAGCAGTGAGGGACGCCAGGCCAAGGAACAATCCAAAGGGCTTTATTGTAACCACAAAGATAAAGCACCAAACAAATATAAATCCTTAAAGTCTGCAAGGAGTCCACAACAAAACAAAAGATCCAGGGGCACCGCCTGGTATTCCGATGCCAGGGAAAATAGGGCAATGGTCCTTATATGAGTTCCTTGAGTCCAACAGGGGGAACAATAAAACACAATCCCAAGTGGCCACTGATCTCCAGTCTGTAACAGTCCATACACAGGCCCTAGGATCCAGCCTCAACTATAGATCCTAGTGCTTCTCCAGCCGAGATCCAACTAACCTAACATGGGTCTCATTGTTCTTCTCTCTTGGGATCAGCCCCTTAGGTGGGCACACCTCCCCCTAGACATCTGATACATGAATGCACTTTAGACTCCTGGATCTGTCCTGTTTACCAAGTTGTGGTTGGAGAAGTCCCATGCTGAGAAGAACAAACAATCTCCCAGCAGAAGAAGTACAAAGGAGGGACAGACTATTACACCATGAGCACAGGCGGGGGAGGGACACGCTGTTACAATCGTAAGCTAATGAGCGCAGGGACTAGTCCCAAGGGAGTGGCTTTCATTGCTAGTCGGCCCCATTAGCATGTTGTCATGCCCCTGTGGGTGTGCTAACATGCTAATGAATGTGCAGTGTCAGAAGATGATGTCACTCCCCTCTCCGCTGCCATCGCCCGACGCTGGATTTCGGCTCAGTTTGCATAACCCTGGAGTTTTGGTCATGCGCACTACTTCAGTTTGAAGCTGGGACACGTACACCCGGCTTCATAGTATTCATGACAGAAACTCCGGGGTCATGTGCACTGAGCAGAAATCCAGCATCAGGCGGCGATGGCAGCAGAGAGGTGAGTGAGATCATCCTCTGACACTGCAAATTCATTAGCATGATAGTACGCCCACAGGGGCATGCCAACAGGCTAATGGAGCCGACTAGCAATAAAAGCAATGCCCTTGGTACTAGTCCCCTCGCTCATTAGCATATGATAAAAGATTTTTAGAAATACTTTTTCTAAAGATATCTTTATCTATGTAGTATCTATTGTATATAGGGATGGTTGAGGGGGGATTAGAAATTTGCACCCAGAACTGGTTGCATATTGGACTGGACAGGTTCCCTTTAAACTATTGTATTTTGAGATTTCAGCTGTTCCTTTAATTTCTGCAGTAAAACATATAAATGATCGTAAAGTGAATTCTGAAATATAGTCTCTCAAATATATTTAAGCCTAAATGAAACAATCTGCACACTATATATCCTATACTCTAAAAGCACTGTAATGTCATGATCCAATGTCAGCCCAGCACCTTACAAAAAAACCCTGTGCAACAATCCATCATTCAGCCCTAAGCTTCTCTTATGTATAATGTCAGTGGTTTTCGTCAGGATGAAAAAAGGTAATATAGATTGGAAGTAACTGATCTCGAAAAGCTTTCTGTTGCCTAAAGCTACAAATGAGGTTTCTTAATCATTTCAGAACTAAGAAGTAAAATAAATCATGTATGAGGTCCAAATCCATCTAGCAGGTATTTCAAATGTTTTTGGCTTCTAAATATTGGGCAAGTGCAGGTCAGGGCCAATAGTTGGTAAACTATGTAACATCTGGCCAGCTTAATATACAGGGCTCAAAGTGACCCTTTGATGTATATAGGAAATGCAAGCAGAAGGTTCTCGTCACAATCAATGTACATCTACAGTATTCAGGCTCGGCAATCCCAGTGCATTAAAACAGCCGTAAATATAGTCACTTTACTGTAATGCTAACCATAAATCTGCATGGAGTGGTTCTGTATTCAGCAGAGTTTATGATTACACAAATTTAAAGGCCTAAAGTATGTAGCTAAAGGAGAAAAACAAATCAATACAAATTTAGTAAATACGTATAGTACAACTGATATATGTGCAAGTGTCCTAAGTGGTAACTCGAACAGTAAGAACAAAGTGCAGGTATGATATAAACAATCCATAATTTAAATCAATGCATTTACTCCATCTGTATGCATGGGTATGGTGGGCACTGGGTATTTATGCTTATTGCTCCAGATAATAGGTAGTGAGTAGAGCTGGGCGGACCCAGACTGTAAAAGTCCGGATCCGCGCGGCTTCAAAATTTTCCGGGTACCGGGCCCGGCATTCCGGCTGTTTGATCTAATCCAGCACTCGAGAAGATAAAAAAATAAAGAAGATAAGAATGATACTTATTACCGAGGCTTCTTCGCATCTGTAAACTGCTCCCGTGTGGCTGTACGTTGCTCCTGCGGCCTCCGCTCATCATTCCTTGTCTATATGCACTCAGCACTGCTTTCCCCACCCACCAGTCAGCCTTGCCTCTGTGATTGGTTGCAGTCAGATGTGCCCCCAGCCTTTGTGACCGCATTTGACACCAATCAGTCATCGCAGCTCATTCATTCTCTGTAACGCACAGCGGGCAGTCATGCTACTATATGGCCACTCGCTGTGACAAAGATGTAGCAGAGCTGTAATCGTCATGGGACCCGCGTGGATTACATCAAATATGGAGGGGTGTGTTGGGGTTAATAAAGTGGTGAAAGAGGGTGGTTTTTGTATTTTATTCCAAATAAATGATTTTTCCAGTGTCTGTGTTATTAATCTAAGACTCAGTGGCTGCTGTGCGCTGCCATTAACTCCTTATTACCCCAATTGCCACCGCACCAGGGCAATGGGGAAGAGCAAGGTAAAGCTCCGGGATTGTCACAACTAATGGATATGGCAATTCTGGGCAGCTGGAGGCTGATATTTTTAGGCTGGACCTCCTCAAGCTGAGAATACAGCCCCAGCTGTCAGCTTTATCTTGTTGGGTATCAAAATTGAGGGACCGTACGTCAGTTTTTTAAATTATTCATTTAAATAATAAAAAAAAAAAAAGAAAAGCCACATGCGGTTCCTCTTTGGCTGGAGTCACACTTGCGAGGGACTTGCAAGAGTCTCACACCGCATCACCCAGCACGGCTGCACACACGCTTTTGACAGGAGCAGGTCGGCTGCATGTAGTTCTATGTAGCTGCACACTCGTGTCCAGAGATCATCAGGCCGTGCCGAGTGATGCGATGCGAGACTCGCACAAGTGTGAATCCGGCCTTACGGTGCGCTCAAATGAATCATATGACTCGTACCAGTCTCGCATCGCATCACCTGGTAGCCGCACACTCTCCAGACATGAGCGTACAGCTGCATAGACATACATGCAGATGCACGCTCCTGTCAGGCGAGAGTGTGGCTGCCGGGTGATGCGATCCGATACTCGTGCGGCTCATGTGAGCGCACAGAAAGGCCGGAGTCACACTTACGCGAGTCTCACATTGCATTACCCGGCAGCAGCACTCTCTCCTGACAGGAGCATGCATCTGCATGTATGTCTATGGAACTCCACGCTCCTGTCAGGAGAGTATGCGACTGCCGAGTGATGAGATGCAAGACTTGCGGGATTGTGTGACTCCGGCCTTATTTCGATACACAGCCAAGATACAGCACGACAACTGGGGGCTTCAGCCATGAGCTTTATCTGCGCAGACATTTCCACTGCTTTCCCCACCCACCGGCTGTCCTAGCACCTGTGATTGGTTGCAGTCAGCTAGCATGTTGCTACTCAGGGTGGGGGCTCGTCTAACTGCAACCAATTATACACGCTGTGGGTGGAGAAAGCAGTGAATATCCAATGAGGGTTATAATTGTTCGCTTTGGAAGGGAATGCGTGACCTAGTAGCAGCTTACCACCATGATAGAGGTTCGGTGAGTACACTGCATGCGCTCCTACCCCCTATCCCTTCTACCAACATTTTTAATCTCCATATTCTGGTTCCCATAGACTTATATGGGTACCAGATTTTGGAACAGATTTTTTTTAAAATGTGCACCATCACATTATGGGTGTCAGGTCCAAGCATTCCTAGATGAACAGTGTACTGGAAAGTGGATTGGTCATTGTCATTGAATTGCCACCTAGGTTTCCCGTTCTGACCCCCTTAGACTTTTATCTTTGGGGTTATCTGAAGGTAATTGTCTGTGCTGTGAATATACAAGATGTGCAGCATCTGAAATAATGGATACTGGAAGCCTGTGCTAGTATGTCTTCTGTGGTGTTGCTATCAGTGTGTCAAGAGTGGGAGAAGAGGGTTGCATTGGCAATCCAACACAATGGGCAGCACTTTGAACATATTTTATAAGTGGTCATAAAATTGTAAATAACTAATGAATGAATAAAGTTACATTAAAACCAAGCACACCAATGTTTTTCTTGTGAAATTCTCAATAAGTTTGATGTGTTATATGACCCCGGGATAGTAACTGTCTCTCTGCCTCTCTCCCAGTCTCTGTCTGTGTCGCTGTCTGTCAGTCTCTTTCTTTCTCTGTCTGTTTCTATCTCTCTGTATTTGCATCAGTCTATCTGTCTCAATCTCTGTATCTGTCTGTCTCTCTCTCTGTCTCTTTGCCCGCCTGTCTCTTTGCCCGGCTGTCTCTTTGCTCGGCTGTCTCTTTGCCCGGCTGTCTTTTGGGCATCTGTCTCTTAGCCCGGCTGTCACTTTGCCCGGCTGTATCTTTGCCCGGCTGTCTCTTTCCCGGGCTGTCTCTTTCCCAGGCTGTCTCTTTTCCAGAGCTGTCTCTTTTCCAGGGCTGTCTCCTTTCCAGGACTGTCTTTCTAGGGCTGTCTCTTTCTAGGGCTGTCTCTTTTCCAGGGCTGTCTCTTTTCCAGGGCTGTCTCTTGCCAGGGCTGTCTCATTTTCAGGGCTGTCTCTTTTCCAGGGATGTCTCTTTCCAGGACTGTCTCTTTGCCTGGCTGTCTCTTTGCCTGGCTGTCTCTTTGCAGGGCTGTCTCTTTCCCGGGCTGTCTCTTTCCCGGGTTGTCTTTTTCCCGGGCTGTCTCTTTCTATGGCTGTCTCTTTCTATGGCTGTCTCTTTCTAGGGCTGTCTCTTTTCCAGGGCTGTCTCTTTTCCAGGGCTGTCTCTTTTCCAGGGCTGTCTCTTTGCCGGGCTGTCTCTTTGCCGGGCTGTCTCTTTGCCAGGCTGTCTCTTTCCAGGGCTGTCTCTTTCCAGGCCTATCTCTTTGCCCGGCTGTCTCTTTCCCGGTCTGTCTCTTTCCCGGGCTGTCCCTTTCCCAGGCTGTCCCTTTCCAGGGCTGTCCCTTTCCAGGGCTGTCTCTTTTCCAGGGCTGTCTCTTTGCCCGGCTGTCTCTTTGCCCGGCTGTCTCTTTGCAGGGCTGTCTCTTTGCAGGGCTGTCTCTTTCCCGGGCTGTCTCTTTCCCGGGCTGTCTCTTTCCCAGGGCTGTCTCTTTCCCGGGCT
The DNA here is from genome assembly GCF_048569485.1 of Anomaloglossus baeobatrachus. Taxonomy (NCBI): domain Eukaryota; kingdom Metazoa; phylum Chordata; class Amphibia; order Anura; family Aromobatidae; genus Anomaloglossus; species Anomaloglossus baeobatrachus. Next base: position 294,615,805 of record NC_134353.1, on the reverse strand, counting down.
TTCTCTTTCCCGGGCTTTCTCTTTCCCGGGCTCTTTCCCGGGCTGTCTCTTTCCCGGGCTGTCTCTTTCCCGGGCTGTCTCTTTGCCGGGCTGTCTCTTTGCCGGGCTGTCTTTTTCCCAGGCTCTTTCCCGGGCTGTCTCTTTCTAGGGCTGTCTTTTTGCCGGGCTGTCTCTTTCCAGGGCTGTCTCTTTGCCGGGCTGTCTCTTTGCCAGGCTGTTTCTTTCCAGGCCTGTCTCTTTGCCGGGCTGTCTCTTTGCCGGGCTGTCTCTTTCCAGGGCTGTCTCTTTCCAGGGCTGTCTCTTTCCAGGGCTGTCTCTTTCCAGGGCTGTCTCTTTGCCCATCTGTCTCTTTGGGCATCTGTCTCTTTGCCCGTCTGTCTCTTTGCCCGTCTGTCTCTTTTCCCGTCTGTCTCTTTGCCCGTCTGTCTCTTTCTCTGGCTGTCTCTTTCTCCGGCTGTCTTTCTCCGGCTGTCTCTTTGCCAAGCCTGTCTCTTTCCCAGTCTGTCTCTCTGTCTGTCTGTCTGTCTTTTTCTGTCTCTATCTATCCATCTATCCTATCTTATACTAACAGTTTATTTTGTTCCTATAGCAACCACTGACAGTTGCTATTTATAGCCTATAGCTCCCAGCTCCATTCAGTTTAATGGCTGTAGGATTTTGTAGCGTAACTGGAAAGCATGGGGTTAAATTTTCCCACCCAAACATAGTCTATGACGGAGTGTCTGTGCAACATTTCGTGATTGTAAATGGTGCGGATTTCTTTAGCGGACATACACACATACACACACACACACATACACACACACACACATACACACACACACACACACACACACACATACACTGAGCTTTATATTTTATATATATATATATATATATATAAATATATATATATATACATATATATAAATATAAAGATTAGTGTATGTGTGCTTGTGTGCATGTGTGTGTGTATATGTGTTTTTGTGTGTGTATGTATCTATGTGTGTGTATATGTGTGTGTGTATATCTGCTAAAGAAATCAGCAATGTCACATTTACAGTCACAAAGTATTACACTGACACCGCATTTGCGTCAGGGAACGTCATAGACTATGTTGTGAGGGGAAAAGTTAACCCTGCACTTTACAGTTATTCACCAAAAAACCTGCTTACATTAAAGTCAATGAAGCTGGGAGCTACAGATCCTTAATAGGAGCTGTGATTGGTTGATATAGGCAATGAAGGACATTCTTAGTATAAGCAGGTTATGTCTGAGGTAATGTTATGTTGGTGGAGAGACGGATAGAGAGAAAGAGAAAGAGACAGAGACACAGACAGACAGATAGAGAAAGAGGCAGACAGGGAAAGAGACAGACAGACAGAGACAGACAGAGACAGACAGGGAAAGAGACAGGCAGACAGGGAAGGAGACAGACAGGAAAAGAGACAGACAGGGAAGGAGGCAGACAGGGAGACACAGAACAGAAAGAGACAGGGATAGAGAAAGACAGGGAAAGACACAGACAGGAAAAGACACAGATAAGGAAAGATACAGGGGAAAACATAGACAGGTAAAAACATACAGCAACAGGCAGGAAAAGAGACAGACAGACAGAGACAGACGGAGAGAGACGAACAGACAGAGACAGACGGAGAGAGACGAACAGACAGAGACAGACAGAGATAGAGAGAGAGAGACAGTAAAAGACTGGGAGAGTGGGAGAGAGACAGAGAGACAGTTACTATCCCGGGCAACGCCAGGTACTACAGCTAGTTTATGTATACATATATATAGTGGGGAAAATAAGTATTTGATACACTGCTGATTTTTCACTTTTTCCACCTACAAAGAATGGAGATCTGTAATTTTTATCGTAAGTACAGTTTAACTGTGACCTGACAGAATCCCCCTAAAAAAAATCTCAAAAAAATCACATTGTATGATTTTTAAATAATTGTTTTGAATTTTATTGCATTAAATAAGGATTTGATACAATACAAAGAACATAATATTTGGTACAGAAATGTTTGTTTGAAATTACAGTGGTCAGACGTTTCCTGTAGTTCTTGACCAAGTTTGCACATAATGCAGCAGGGATTTAGGCCTACTCCTCCATACAGCTCTTCTCCAAATCTTTCAGGTTTCGAGGCTGTCACTGAGCAACGTTGAATTTCAGCTTCCTCCAAAGATTTTCTATTGGGCTCAGATCTGGAGACTGGCTAGGCCACTCCAGGACCTTGAAATGCTTCTTAAGGAGCAACTCCTTATTTGCCCTGGCTTTGTGTTTGGGGTCATTGTCATGCTGGAAGACCCAGACATAACTCATCTTCAATGTTCTTACTGAGGGAAGGAGGTTGTTGGCCAAAATATCACGATACATGACCCCATCTATCCTCCCTTCAATGTGGTGCAGTCATCGTGTCCCTATTGCAGAAAAGCACCCCCAAAGTATGATGTTTCCACCTCCATGCTTCACGGTTTGGACTGTGTTTTTGGGGTTGTACTCATCCTTCTTCTTCCTTCAAACATGGCGAGTGGACTTGATACCAAAAAGTTCTATTTTGGTCTCATCTGACCACATATCACCCTGGGTGTGGGGAGAGACACCCAGCAAGTGGACTCCTGGGAATAAGGGAGGCTGAAACACAAAGAGGAGGTGGGTAACCAGGGGCTCCTGTGCTGACCCTGACCTCTGGGGGGCCCTGCACTTGTCCTCAAACCAGAGGTACCTATAAGGGTTAGGAGGTGTGGCCCGCCAACATGCCCCTGTCTTCTAGCCAGACCCTAGGACTAAATCCCACCACCCACCAATCTACTAAGGGAAAAGCAAACACAAAAATAAACAGCAAAAAGGGGGAAAAAGGAAAACCACAACTTATCTTGAGAGGAAATCTTCAGAATATACAGCAACAGTAGTCTGAAGCAACATGCACTCCTGAGCAAGCAACTTCTCCAAGTGAAGAGTATAAGGAGCACTGGAGGAGTGTGAGGCCACACGTTATAAAGGCCCTTAATTACCAGCTGAAGGAAAGGCTCCTCTAACCTGGCAAGGAAACAGAAAAAAACCTAAATCAAGTCCTTAAAGGGACAGCATTCATTAATGTCTGGACGATCACCAAGCCCTTTTGCACCTGGTCCCAGCAGCAGCACCTGAAGGTCCAGACACACCTGTGACACCACACGACCTTCTGTCATGCCTCCACTGGATCATCCACATGGTCATTGGCGATTTTCAAATGGGCTTGGATATGTGATGGCGTGAGCAGAGTGACCTTGCGTTCCCTGCAGGATTTTAATTAATGATGGCGTAGTGTATTACTAATAGTAATCTTTGATGCTGTGGTCCCAGCTCTCTTCAGGTCATTGACCAGGTCTTCCCATGTAGTTCTTGGCTGATTCCTGACCTTTCTCAGAAATCATCCTTACCCAACAAGGCAAAATCTTGCATGAAGCCCCAGAACAAGTAAAATTGACAGTCGTCTTGTGTTTCTTCCATTTTCTAATAATTGCGCCAACAGTTGTTACCTTCTAACCAAGCTGCTTGTCTATTGTCCTGTAGCCCATTCCAGCTTGTGCAGGTCTACAATTTTGTCCCTAGTGTCCTTAGATAGCTCTTTGGTGTTGGCCATGGTGGAGAGGTTGGAGTGTGATTGATTGTGTAGGCAGGTGTCTTTTATACAGGTAATGAGTTCAAACATGTGCAATTAAACTGGTAATGAGTGCAGGATTCTTAAAGAAACAGGCGCAATTAATACAGGTAATGAGTAGAGATGAGTAAACCCAAGGGTCGGTGTTGCGTATTCGTACTAAACACAAACTTTACAAAAAAAAAAACAGCGTTTGAGTTTGGAGATTGGGTGCTTTATGTATGCAAACCACTTATGCGAGCATCACTGCACTCAGGTACGCTCGATGCTCAGCCCAGTGCGAGCCACTTGCAGTGTTTGATTGTCTCCCACTTGGGGTAACAACAGTAGGATTGGATGTAGTGTGGACCAAATAAAAGAAAAGATGGAAAAACTGTGACCACCCGCCCTCAAAAGTTATCTGTTTTTGGCTGGCTGCATCTGGATGGAGACCCAAACTGCCCAATTAGTGACTTCCATTGGGGTTCAGGTCAAGTCCAGCTCCCAAACCGGACTTTTTCAAAAGTCCGGTTGCACTCACTGAGCCAAACTTCCACGGACTCGCTCATCTCTAGTAATGAGTGAGGGCTTCATAAAGAAAAAATAACAGGTCTGTAAGAGCCAGAATTCTTACTAGCTGGTAAGTAATCAAATACTGTTTCTTGCAATAAAATGTAAATAATTATTTGAAAATCATACAATGTGATTGTTGAAGTGTACCTACGATAAAAATTAGACCTCTCCCCTCTTTGTAGGTGGGAACAGTTGAATAACCGTCAGTGTATCAAATTCTTTTTCTCTCCGTTGTGTGTATATATATATATATATTTGGGTATAAACATATATATATATATATATATATATATATATATATATATATATTTATGGAGAGAGTAGTTGGTGCATTAACTAAGTTTGACCTAATGGGGCTACTCACAGTGGAAGGTCCCACCAGGGAACCCATCTATGGTGTCCAGACAGGGAATCCATCTATGATGACAGACCCTTTAATGCCTGGTAGATACATTAGCTATACAATTATTGGGTAACACAAAATTCACCATTTATGTCAAATCAGCTGTTTCCATGCGCCTTTGACAGTCACTCTTAAAGTGGATGTATGTGATTAAATGAGCGCTTTATAGGTAATGAGCTGTCATGTTGTGGTGGAAGCTCACATGTCATAAATTGCATATACACATTCTGACATTATTACATTTTATGAACTTATGAACAATACAGAAAAGTAAGAACGCTATGGAAACTTCTCTCAGTAACGCACCAGATTGTAGTTGACAATGTCATATTATTTTATCTTCATATTGTGATTATACTTTATGGAGATAGGTTGTTCTGGACATAATGTAATTTGTATTTGTCATTTTTCCTTTAAAAAATAGATTTTATTCCTGTCTTGACAAATTAAACTATTTTGTTTGCAGAATACAGACAATAAATGAAGCTTGCTGCCTTAAAATTACTTTACAAGGAATCTGCTGCCACCTAGTGGTAAATATAATAAATACATTATATTCCATAAGACTGAAAGTAAACAGGTGAAAGTCATTCTGCACTGTACTCATACATCCAAATGCTTCAGAACAGGGCTATGTTTATTACCATTGACAATTTATTTATTTATTGTACTTTTGCTTGGGTCAAAGATGGGAAATTTATTTCTATAGGTTCATGATAGACTACCAACCATAGGGACATGCATGGAGAATCAATGGAATTAATAATTTTAAAGATTTGTTCATGTCTATACAGGATGTCAGGTCAAGCAGATAGTAGAAGTAGTCAAGAATAGATCATTATGGAAAATAATGCTCAATGATATAAGCAGATGGCAGGATGGGCAGCATTGTGGCTCAGTGGTTAGCACTGCAGTCTAACAACTCTGGGGTCCCGGTTCAAATCTCATCAAGGTAACATTGGCAAGGAGTTTATATGTTCTCCCCTTGTTTCCTCCAAGTTCTCTGGTTTCCTCCCGCACTCCAAAAACATTCTGATAGGGAATTTAGGGGTACTTTGCACGTTGCGATATCCCTACTGCGATGTCGTTGGGGGTCAAATCGAAAGTGACGCACATCTGGCGCCAGTAACGACGTCACAACGTGTAAAGCCTAGATGCACCGATAAACGATCGCAAAAGCGTCGTAAATCGGTGAGCTGTGTAGTGTCAGTCATTTTCATAATTTCGCTGCAGCGACAGGTACGATGTTGTTCCTCGTTCCTGCGGCAGCACACATCGCTGTGTATGAAGCCGCAGGAGCGAGGAACTTCTCCTTACCTGCCTCCACCGGCTATGCGGAAGGAAGGAAGGAAGGAGGTGGGTGGGATGTTTACGTCCCGCTCATCTCCGCCCCTCCGCTTCTATTGACCACCTGCCATGTGACGTCCTTAGGAAGGAGGTGGGTCGCCGGCCAGAGTGACGTCGCAGGAAAGGTAAATGAGTGTGAAGCTGCCGTAGCGATAATGTTCGCTACCGCAGCTATTACAAGATATCGCATTTGTGATGGGGGCAGGGACTATCGCGCTCGGCATCGCAAGCATCGGCTAGCGATGTCGCAGTGTGCAAAGTACCCCTTAGAGTGTGAGCCCAAAAGGGGATAGTGTTACTGATGTGGACACTGTAAACTAATAGCACTATATAAGTGAATATATTTTATTATTATTATAAGTGGTCACATTATACTGGTGTTTATAAGTGACCGTAAGTGTTTGTTTGGCACTACTGCTCATCTTGTAAAGACACAATTGTGAAGCTTATGTAAAACAAAAAGTATGAATTAATGAACAAAAGAAAAATCATCTGGTCATCTGAATAGGGCATCACAAAAATGTCATTTTGTGATGTATATGTTATGTGTGCGTATCTGGGTGCATGCGTGTACAATGTATATAAATGCATAATGGTAAAAAGAGAAATCATTGTATTAGGGTGTTCTTTATTTCTATATTTAAAACTGTGATTAATGTAAATATCTGTAAAGGTACGTGTCTAAATGCAGTTGGGGTAGAGGTGGATGCCCTGAGACATGTCTTGCTGATGGTTGGCATTGTAAAAAGGAAAAGAAAAATTTTGATTTTCGTAACGTAGTATTTCTCAGAACATCATAAATGTACCCCTCTTGGAAACATTAGATACTAGGGGTTGTAAATATCTGTTGGATTTCACCAAACCGTTGCTGGAGTCTAATGAGCGCTATGCAAAATTTAGAAATGGGCACCCGCCTGCATGCTTGTCAGTTAAATGGGCCCTTGTAGCTTTCCAAATCCTATGAAGACATACATGTTTGCACCCCCCTCATGTAATAAGGTCCCTCATCATGTAATAAAGTCCCCGATTCTGACCCTATTCTGAAATAATGTCCTTTATCCTAGGCCCTTTCCTGTAGTGATGTCCCCATCATTTTATTACTAGCTTCCCCTATCCTGAGGCGGGCTTTGCACACTACGACATCGCAGGTGCAATGTCGGTGGGGTCAAATTGAAAATGACATACTTCCGGCATCGCAGGCGACATCATAGTGTGTAAAGGTTCGATGATACGATTAACGAGCGCAAAAGCGTCATAATCGTATCATCGGTGTAGCGTCGGCGTAATCCATAATTACACTGACGCGACGGTCCGATGTTGTTCCTCGCTACTGCGGCAGCACACATCGCTGTGTGTGAAGTTGCAGGAGTGAGGAACATCTCCTACCGGCGTCACCGCGGCTTCCCTAGGATATGCGGAAGGAAGGAGGTGGGCGGGATGTTTACATCCCGCTCATCTCCGCCCCTCCGCTCCTATTGGCCGCCTGCCGTGTGACGTCGCTGTGACGCCGCACGACCCGCCCCCTTAATAAGGAGGCGGGTCGCCGGCCAGAGCGGCGTTCCAGGACAGGCGAGTCCATGTGAAGCTGCCGTAGCGATAATGTTCGCTACGGCAACTAATACAAGGATATCGCAGCTGCGACGGGGGCGGGGACTATCGCGCTCGGCATCGCAGCATCGGCTTGCGATGTCGCAGCGTGCAAAGTACCCCTGAGTCTTTTCCTGATAAAATATACACCAACCTAAGCCTTTTCTTGGTATAATATCCCCCTTCCTGGGCCCGTACCAGTAATAATGTCTCCCATCCTGGACCCATTTTAGGATTCATGTCCCACATCCTGGGCCCCTTCCAGTAATATTGTTCCCCATTGTGGTATAATGTCCTCTATTCTGGGCCCTTTCCAATAATAATGTTGCCTGGTTTGCGGCTCTTCTCCAACAACTGTGAAAAACAAAAAATGAATCTTCTCTCCTTCCTACAGTCCCAGCGTCCTTTTCTGTAGTTGATGCAAAAACCAGCAAATTACTTTAGCATGCGACAGGCAGCGCATAACATCACTGCCATATACCGACTGTGACTACCACACCGACATCAGTAGCTGGCCTCTGATTGGCCAAATGAGTGTATTGCAGCTCAGGGACCAAATGGGTCTGTGTGCGGCAGGACATTTCAGCTGAATGCGTATCCTCGGATGAACATCCAGCCAGCTGAAATAGCCACTGACGTCGGCGGGGCCCACCTCCAACGCGGGCCTAGTCATGGTCGCACCCTTTGCAGCCAAAATTGTTATGCCCCTATATTCAACATAATATATTCTGATCAAGGAAATAGAAAAAGGCAGATCATAGGGATCTGTCATCAGGTTTTTGCTATATAACTGATACAGCATGATGTAGGGACAAAGACCCGAATTCCAATGATTTGTCTCTAACTGGGCTGCTTGCTGTCATTCTGATCAAATCATTGCTTTTCCCGCTAAAAGCCTACCTGTTCTCTGGATTCTGAAATCCGTATAATACCACCCACACCACTCATTGACAGCTTTCTGTACATACTTTACATATTTAGAAAGATGCCAATCAGCTGCCCTTTGGGACCACTTTTTGCATTTTCAATGTTTATAGGATCAGAAATTGTACTTTTACATCTGATTACATGACCATGGCTTCATGGATACAAGTAGTCGCTGTTCTGGGTTTTTCTTTGCATCCCGAACAATTTTTCTGGCAGTTGTGGCCAATATTTTTGTTTGACTACTTGATTGTGGTTTGGTTTTTACAGAGCCCCTGAATTTCCATTTGTTAATCATAGTTTGAACACTGCTGACTGGCATTATCAATTCCTTGGATATCTTTTTGTATCCCTTTCCTGTTTTATACAGTTCTACTATCTTTTCCCTTAGATCTGTTGACAATTCTTTTGCTTTCCCCATGACCCATGACTCACATTCCAGAAACGTCAGTGGCTGGATGAAGGATGCAAGAGTCTGTCTGGATCCCAGAAACTCACTCAGCTTTTATGCACACACTGATTAAAAGCAAACAGGTCACAGGTGAGGATTTTACCTTTATTAGCCATTCAAACCCATTTGTGACAACTTCTGCGCATTTTATCAGGCCAAAATCACCAGGGTATGTGAACTTTTGATCAGGGTCATTTGGATGTTTTTAGTTGTCATTATGATTTAACCCCTTAGTGACGGAGCTAATTTTCACCTTAATGACCAGACCAAATTTTGCAATTCTGACCAGTGTCACTTTATGAGGTTATAACTCTAGAACGCTTCAACGGATCCCGGTGATTCTGAGATTGTTTTTTCGTCACATATTGGAATTCGTGTTAGTACCAAATTTAGGACAATATTTTTTGCGTTTATTTATGAAAAAAATTGAATATTGGCAAAAATTTTGAAAATTTTGCAATTTTCAACTTTTGAATTTTTATACCGTTAAACCAGAGATTTCTGTGACACAAAATAGTTAATAAATAACATTTCCCACTTATCTACTTTACATCAGACCAATTTTGGAAACAAAATTTTTTTTTGTTAGGAAGTTAGAGGGGTTCAAAGTTTATCAGCGATTTCTCATTTTTACATCAAAATTTACAAAACCATTTTTTTAGGGACCACATCACATTTGAAGTGACTTTGAGAGGCCTAGATGATAGAAAATACCCAAAAGTGACACCATTCTAAAAACTGCACCCCCCAAAGTACTCAAAACCACGTTCAAGAAGTTTATTAACCCTTCAGGTGCTTCACATGAACAAAAGCAATGTGGAATGAAAAAAAAGCAAAAATTAAATTTTACCTAAAAATGTTGCTCTAACCCAAATTTATTCACTTTTAGAAGAAATAACACAACAAAATGGACCCCAAAACTTGTTCCCCACTTTCTTATGAACGCGCCAATACCCCACATGTGATCAGAAACCTCTGTTTGGACAAATGGGAGGGCTCGGAACAGAAGGAGCAATATTTGAATTTTGGAAAGCAAATTTGGCTGAAATAGATTGCGGGCACCATGTTGCATTTACAGGTCCGCTAAGGTACCTAAACAGAAGAAATCCCTCACAAGTGACACCATTTTGGAAACTAGACCCCTCAAGGATTCTATCTAGGGGTATAGTGAGCATTTTAGATCCACAGGTACTTCACAGATTTTGTTAACGTTACGTTGTCATATTGAAAATTTTAATAATTTTCTCAAAAATGTTGCTTTAGCATCAATTTTCTCACTTTTTCAAGAGGTAATTCCAAAAATTTGACCTCAAGGTTTGTTAACCACTTTTTTATGAGCGCGGTGATACCTCACATGTGGTCTGAAACCTTTGTTTGGACAAATGGGAGGGCTTGGAACGAAAGGAGCAATATTTGAATTTTGGAAAGGAAATTTGGCTGAAAAAGATTGCGGGCACCATGTCACATTTGGAGGACCCCTAAGGTACCTAAACAGCAGAAACCCCGCACAAGTGACCCCATTTTGGAAACTAGGCCCCTCAAGGAATTTATCTAGATGTTTGGTGAGTACCCTGAACCCCCAGGTGCTTCACAGAATTTTATAACGTTGAGCCATGAAAAAAAAAAAATAAAATTTTACCACAAAATTGTTATTTCAACCAGGTAGCTTTTTTTTTTACAAGAGTAAAAGGAAAATATTCAGCATAACATTTATTGTGCAATTTCTCCTGAGTTTGGCGATACCTTATATGTGGTGGAAATCAACTGTTTGGGTGCACAGCAGGGCTCGGAAGGGAAGGAGTGCCATTTGACTGCAAAATTGGCTGGAATCAATAGCGGACGCCAGGTTGCATTTGGAGAGCCCCTGAGGTGCCTAAACAGTGGCTGTCCCCCACAAGTGACTCCATTCTGGAAACAAGACACCTCAAGGCTTTTATCTAGGTGTATAGTGAGCAGTTTGAATCCACGAATACTTCACAGATTTTGATAAGCTTAGGTTGCCATAATGAAAATTTTCATTTTTTTCACAAAAATGTTGCTTCAGCATCAAATTTCTCACTTTTTCAAGAGACAACAACAAACCGTGGACCCAACAGGTTGTTATCCAATGTCTTATGAGCACAGGGATACCCCACATGTGGCCAAAAACCTCTGTTTGGATAAATGGGAGGGCTTGGAATGGAAGGAGCACCATTTGAATTCTGGAAAAGTTGAGATAAATTGCGCGCACCATGTCACATTTGCAGGGCCCCTTGGGTACCTATACATTCGAAACCCCCCACAAGTGACTCCATTTTGGAAACTGGATTTTATTCAGGAGTATAGTAGCATTTTGAATCCACAGGTACTTCACAAAAATGTTGCTGTAGCAACAAATGTCTCACTTTTAGGCTATGTGGCCATGATCCAGCGACACGGCGTCTAGTACACAGTGTCAGCCTCCTGCAGAGATGTGAGTGTTGTCCACGGGAGAACGCAGCTACCCATGCCCACGATTTGGGTTCAGGCCGCTGTGGAGCTCTATGCTACCTGCAGAGAACACTCATCTCCGCAGCATAAATTGACATGCTGAGGCTCGGGAAGCTGCGCCACAGGTCGGTTTATGCTGCGGAGAAGAGAAGTACATTGGGCAAGCACATTGGGCATGGGATTTCTAAAAATCCTTCCACTGTGCTTCTACTGCACAATGCAGCGTTATGGACGCAGGGAAAACACTCTGCGCCCAAAACGCTGCAAATCCCGATTGTGGGCGCACAGCCTAAAATGCTACAATGGATGAATGGATAGATGTCAAACAAATATAACGTCCCATTCCCCTGCATATTCTAAGCTGGCGCCCTTTAGTGCCTTTCATGTGGCACTAAAGGGTGCCTAGCCTTGTATTTAGCCCCCCAAAAAATTAATTAAAATAAACGACGTGGGGTCCCCCCTATTTTTGATAGCCAGCTAGGGTAAAGCAGACAGCTGTAGCCTGCAAACCACAGCTGACAGCTTCACCTTGGCTGGTGATCAATTTGGAGGGCTCCCCAGGCGTTTTTTAAAAAAAAAAAAAAAACGTGGGGTCCCCCCAAATTAGATCACCAGCCAAGGTGAAGCAGACAGCTGGGGTCTGGTATTCTCAGGGTGGGAAGAGCCATGGTTATTGGACTCTTCCCAGCCTAAAAATAGCAGGCCGCAGCCGCCCCAGAAGTGGCGCATCCATTAGATGCGCCAATCCTGGCGCTTCGCTCCAGCTCATCCCGCGCCCTGGTGCGGTGGCAGACGGGGTAATATATGGGGTTGATACCAGCTGTAATGTCACCTGGCATCAAGCCCTGGGGTTAGTGATGTCACGGCATCTGAACAGATACCCGACATCACTAACCCAGTCAAGAAATAGAAAAAAATAAAGACAAAAAAAAAATTTATTTGAAAAAAAACTCCCCGAAACATTCCTCTTTTACCAATTTATTGTAAATAAATAAATTTCGGTCGCTGTAATCCATTTTTGAGGTCCCACGCCGTCTCTGGATCTTCTAGAATATGGGGGGCACGTTCAGGGAACGTATCCCCCATTTTCTGGAAGAGCAAGCTCTCCATGAGCAGTGTGGGTGCAGTAATCTGAGAATACTGCACTCACACTGCCCCGGTCCAACCTAGGGCAGAGTGACCTGCAGTAACCTCATTCCAGAATATGAGGGGCACGCTCACAGAACGTACCCCCCATTTTCTGGAACAGCAGCCTCTCCATGTGAGGAGTGTGGCTGCAGATCACTCCACTCACCCTCCCCCGGTCCACAGTGGAGCCTGTGCATCAGCGACGTCAGCAGGATCCCTGCTTGCAGGGATCCAGCTGACAGCCGCTGTCTGCGCATGCGCCGCCAGCATTCAAGAGAAGGAGGCGGCGTGATCGCGGGGCCGGAGCACCAGCAGACAGGTAACGTATGACCGGGGGCTGGGGGGGGTGACGGAGGGTGACGGGGGGACCTGGGGACAACTTTCTGCCGCATGTGACGTGTCACATGCGGCAGAAAGAGTAGGATGAATGCGGCCGCCATTTTCCACGCTCCGGAGGGGGGAGGGGGGAGGCGGCTCTGGAGAACCGGAGGGGGCTCCGGGGACCAGAGAGCTCCGGTGTACCGGAGGAGGGGTCAGGGGGAGGACATTTCCCTCCGATCTGAAATGTTTGATCATTTCAGATCGGAGGGAAATGAATGCAGAGGCGGCGGCGGCGGGAGTTTTCAGCGCGCGTCGGCGCCATCTTGGATTTTCCGGAGGGGGGGTAGGGGTGGTGGGGGGACTCTCCGGTACCGGGGGCTTTGGGGGCACTAGAGGATTATATTTATTTCTCATCTGACATGTTTGATCACGTCAGATGAGAAATAAATCAATTTTACCGGCCATTTTTTTTTTTTTAATGTTGTCGCCGGTATACGGTGTATACCGGCGATCGCATTAACGGGGTCCAAAAAAAACACCCCGATTCATAATCTTGGGGGTCTCAGCTACCTCCGGTAGCTGAAACCCCCGAGATTTTTCGTCACTGGGGGGCGCTACAAGCTTTTTCCGGCCTGACGTCTCAAGACGTCGGAACAGAATAAGTACCCTGTTTTTCCGACGTCTTGAGACGTTAGGCCGTCGCTATGGAGTTAAAAAGAAGAAACACAGTAGTTTTGACAATAAATGGCATCACCCAACCACTAACCATGAGTGGACAAAAAGATTTTGTGTTATCATTTATATTCTCTGAAAAAAGGCCAAGAAAGCAAAAAATCTGCCGTGGTATGTAAACTTTTGAGCACATCTATACAGGCAGCTAAAGAAGCATTTTCCAGTGACACATTTAATAAATACACAAAGAAATAATTTGCAAGGCTTAAAGGTAACCTGTCAGGTGCAATATGCACCCAGAACCACGAGCAGTTCTGGGTGCATATTGCTGATCCCTGCCTAACCATCCCTGTGTACACTAGCATAAATAAACAGATCTTTAGAAAAAGTATTTCTAAAGATTGTATCTTATATGATAATGAGGCCCACGACTAGTTGCAAGGGCGTGAGTTCCCTTAGCTGGTTGGCCGACATAGCATGTTAGCACGCCCCAGTGGGCATACTAACATGCTAGTGAATGCGCAGCGACACGCACATACCTCACTGTTGATGGCGGCCGGAGGCAGATGGATGCGTGTGACGCCCTGGCCTATCAGGTCGTCACAGGGTATTGTGCAATCTGCCCTTCTGCATGATATCTAACTCCTCCTTGGTTACGGGTCCCTGACCTTTGGTGTTGCTAAGAACAAGCTAATCAAAACCCTAGGAACAGTCTGCACCACACCCACCAGACACACCAGTGGACAGCCTGAAGGGACTAGGGCTGGCCACTTGGGGGGTTGGTTAAGTGGAGGTCAGGAGTGTTAGGAGACAGTTTAGTGGTGACTCTCAAGGGGAGAGGTCACAAGTTAGTTGAGTGGTGACTCTCAACTGGAGAGGCCAGGAGCTAGGCTCCTTGAGACTACTAGGTGGCAGATGTTGGTCTGGGCCTGGTAGGAGCTGGACCCCGGTCACAGGGGATCGTGACAAGGGGCACGGCCTGTCGAAGAGGACAGCCGGCGGCCTTGTGCCATCACCGGGCAGGGTCCAGGGCACTACGGGGTACGTGGACTCCAGGCCAGGAAATAGCTTCAGGCGTCCTGCTATTTCACCCGATGAGGACGGAGCCTTCAAGATCCGTTCTCCACCTGCTCCAAAATCGGGGTACTAGCGCAACAAGGTGGATATGATTTTCCCACTGCATAGTCCAGCAAATCCCAAGCGTGAACCCTGAGAGAAAGCTCACTCCGTTAGCCATACGGGTGAGCGGGACCCGTTTAGTTTTAAACTGAAAGGGACCAACTACAGAAAAGAGGTAACAAGGTCAAGGTCACAGGCTAACAAGCAACACCAACGGGCACGGGATCCAGGCGTGCTCCCTCCCTGCTGCAGTGGCATCAAGAACTTTGGTTTACCACGGTTGTCAGCGGCAGCGTTATTGGACTGAGTGAGTATGCAATTAACCCTTACCAGCCACCTCCCCAACACCATCACCGAGTCCCGGGGCATCCGCCCTACCTGTGGAGGGGTTAAAACACCTGGCTGCCCACACCATCGCCACTGGGTACTCCCAGCCGCAGCGGTGGTACTTTACCCTTACCACACACCACGGGTGGCGTCACGAACTTTCCACACCGTCCCCTGTACATATACCCTCTTTATTTGAGTGGGCGCTGGGTGCATTTTGCACCTGACAGGTTCCCTTGATAATGCAGCATAGAGTACTTAATATCCATGCCGAACACCGTACACAGAAAATAACTGTGGTGTTATTGACAATTGGAAGCAAGTAGGAACCACAAAAACTCAGTCATGAAGTGTTAGACCACATAAAGTTACAAAGAGAGGAAACTAAGTACTCAGGAGCATAATACCTAAAAGTCACCAACGCTCCACTGCCTCAATAACTGCAGAGTCTAAACCTCCTCTGACATTAACACAGCACAAAAACTGTGTGCCAGGAAGATCAAGGCATGGGTTTTTAGGGTTGAGCTGCTGCATGCAAACCTTACACCACCAAGCACAATGCAAAGTGTCGGATGGAGTGGTGAAAGCATGCTTCTACTGGACCCTGCAGCACCAGGGTGACAAATTTCACTATCTAGCAGTCTGATGGACAAGTCTGGATTTGGTAAATGTCTGATTGCACTGTGGCAATTGTAAAGATTGATAGAGGAGGAATAATGTTGTTTATCAGGGATTGGCCTTTGCCCTTTAGATCCAGTGAAGGAAAATCTTAGTACTTCAGCCAAAACATTTTGAACAATTATATGATTCCTACTTTGTTTGAACAGTTTGGAAAAGACCCTTTTCTGTTCCAGCATGACTGTGCCCCAATGCACAAAGCAAGGTCCCTCAAGGTAAGGTTGAATGAGTTTAGTACGGAAGATCTTGACTGGCCATACAGAGCCCTAACCTCAATATTATCAATCAATTTTAGTATGAACCAGAACAAAGAATGCAAGCTAGACCCTCTTGTTCAACCAAGGCCCTTCAACCTCGTAAATGCTCCTCTAGATAGTAATGTAGGGGATAGAAAAGTCACACCGGGCCCTCTCATATAGTGGGGTACACTCAGAGTGACCACCACTCTTAATTGTATCGCCATGGATAGCATTTAAATACAGTGAAACCCAGCGGTATTGCAGAAAGCCATGGTCTTCCTACCCTACCACTCGCCTTTCTGTTAGCCCTGAGTTGCTTTAGACTTCGGCCTACAAAAGGCAAGAGCGTTCACAGAATGTCAGCGTCCTTGCACAGGTGACACGAAAATGTCACTGCATCACTCAGCTTGAGTTGTGATGCTAACTACTGATGGGCTGACCCAGACTGTTAAAGTCCGGATCCACGCGGTTTCAAATGTACACGAGTGCCGAGCCCGAGCCTGGAATTCTCAGGGAATTCCAGCTAATGATCCAGCACTCAGGAAATAAAAAAAAATAAGGGAATACTAAGAAAATAAGAATGAAGCAAATGCTTCCTACTTAGCGAGACTCCAGCATGTCTGTAACTGCTGCCACGGTTACTCATTCTTCTTCCAGGGCCACTCATTATTGCTCATCCATTTGCATTGCTTTACCTGTCCACTAGCAGTCCTGTCATCTGTGATTGGTTGCAGTCAGATGCACCTCCAACCTGTGTGACAACATCTGACTGCAACCAATCACAGGGGCTATCTGCGGGTCACTATCGTGATAAACATAAATAAATAAAACAATTGGCATACGGTCCCCCCATATTATGATACTCAGCACAGATAAAGCATACGGCTACAGGCTGCAGCCTTGCGCTCATCTTGGCTGTGGAACCTTCACCTGTGCACTCAAATGACAAGGAGAGGAATAATTCATGCAAGTGTTTTTTTATTATTGACAAACTGCAAAAAAACGTGTGAACCCCCAACAGTAGCAACACCGACATTTCGATTGTGACACCTTTATCAAGGTTGTTGCTTAGTGGAAAGATGCTATGAAACACGGGTCACCTGGACAACCGTCACTGAAGTTAGACTGAGAGTATAACATTTTGCAGCATACTTTGGCAAAGTGGTGGTGGGAGGCTGTGACAGAGCGGAGATAAAGGGAAGAAGACGCTTGGCAGAGGTCCTGGATGGGCTGTAACAGCAGTGATAGTGCAGCGGTAGCGTCAACCTTGACAAAGCAACAACCTTGATAAAGGTGTCACAACCGAAACGTCGGTATTGCTACTGTTAGGGTTCACATTTTTTTTGCAGTTTGTCAATAATAAAAAAAACACTTGCATCAATTATTCCTCTTCTTGTCATTTGAGTGCTTGGGTTTTGCTAATTTGTATACATTTATTTACCCAGAGCACCTAATACATAGCGGTTGAGCCTGACTTTATCCCTTATACTGAACCTCCACCTGTGACCGCAAATCACCTGAGTGATGTCAACGCTGATCGTGAGGCTCACTCAGTCTCTGCCTGCAGCTCACAGCGGGCAGTCATTGTTCTATGGCACTCGCTGTGAGCTCCAGATGTAGCAGAGCTGAAATCGTTGTGGGACATCATGTGGATTACGTCAGATCTGCAGGGGTGTTTTTTGGGGTTAATAAAGGGGTGAAAGAGGGTGCTTAATTTGTCTTTTATTACAAATAAAGGTTTTTTTTTGGTGTTTGTGCTTATTTACTTTCACTTACAGATTAGTAATGGATGCGGTCTCATAGATGCCTCCCATTACTAATCCCATGGCTTAGTGGCAGCTGTGGGCTGCCATTAATCCTGCATTACCCCAACTCCCACTACACTAGGGCAATCGGAAGAGCAGGGTAAAGTTCTGTGATTGTCACACCTAATGGATGCAGCAATTCCGGGCGGCTTCAGGCTGCTATTTTTAGGCTGGGGGGCTCATCAAGCATGGTTGTCCCCAGCCAGAGGATACCAGCCTCCAGCTGTCGGGCTTTATAACGGCTGGGTATCAAAATTGTGAGGGACCGTACACTGTGTTTTTAATTATTTATTTAAATATTTAAAAACAAAAAAAAGCTGCATGCGGTTCCTCTTATTTTGATACACAGCTAAGATGAGCGCATGGCTGGGGCCAGTAGCCTGTAGCCTTATGCTTTATCTGTGCTGGTATCACAATATGGGGGTACCTTACCCCAAATATTTTATTTATTTAATTTTATACCATGATAGATGCACACAGTGTCTGTGACTGGAAGCAGTCAGCTGACAAGCTGCCACTCAGGGTGGGAGCGTGCCTGACTGCAACCAATCACAGACACTGGTGGACGGGAAAAGCAGTGCAATCCATGAAAGTAAATGAGCGGCCCCAGAAGTAAATGAGCGGCCTGGAAGAAGCTACAGCTGCACCAGAGCCTCGATAATTAGGAAGCACTTGCTGCTATCCCCCTATCCCTTCTACCACCACTTTTAATTGCCAGATTCTGGTCCTGAGAGACTTATATGGGGACTGGCATCCGGCCAGAATCTGGGATCAATCCCGGGCTGGAACCAGGTTATTTTTTTAACCTGGTTAGATCTGCCGATCCCGGTCATCTGCGAGTCCGCCCATCATTAATGCTAACTGTGCCAGTAAATTTGCCAGGATCTTAGGGATACATGAGTATTTATATGATTATTTTTAGATTATGACGCATTATTACCTTTTTGGCAAGGAACTCATGGGGCATAATTATATGTGGAGGACTCAAGGGATCATTATTAGATGTAGCGGACTCAGGGGCCATAATTATATGTAGAGGACAGAGGGGGTCATTATTATATCTGAAGGACTCTTGCGGCATTATAATACTTGGAGGACTCAGGGGACCATTATTATGAGTGGAGGAATAAGGGACCATTAGGTGGAGGAACTCAGGAGTAATTACTATAAGTGGAGCACTGAGAGACCATTATTATAGGTAGAAGACTCAGGGGCCATTATTATAGGTGGAGGATTCAGAGAACATTATTCATTTCTTGGGTTGATATTAATTGCAAAGGGGATACTTTTAGGGGCACTCAATACAATATTATACATTAAGTAGGCACATGTAAGGCATTATTACCTTAGTGGGGCCCTCAGAATATTGTAACCCTCAAAGGTCACACAATGGGCATTATTCCTTTCTAGTGGGGCAAAATGTGTGCATTTTTACTTTCTAAGACACTCACAGAAGGCATCAAAATTTTCTAGGGGGTAATTTTACCATAAAAAAACACACAGGGGGAATTTAATGAGGAGCACTGTTGCTATGACCCTCAGCAGGTGAAGTAATAGACATACGGCAGCAGAATGCTGAGCATTGGGCTGACAGTAGGATGAGGAGTTTGTGTAGGTTGGGAATAGATAACAATAGAGACATTGCTGGAAAGGTGTCAGATGTGTCACTGCAGAGGACTCGAGGCTGGAAAAAATCATCACGTTGGTGTGGGCCACATGGCAATAATGGGAAAATTGAACACCTCCGTCAGAAAGAATGTCAGCTGTAAGTCTGTCTATAACTGTACTGTAATCTCTTATATGTTCTGCATGATTTTTTTCTCAATACCAGTATGGTTATCTGATAATGTTCCCCTCTACCTCTATGATTAGGGTTCATGACTGTCATTGTAAACAAGGCTACCTAGGTTAGGGGTCCACTCAGATGTGTTGTGCCTTCATGTACTGGCTAGATATTCCTTTGCTTCTGAATACAAAGGCTAATATTTTCATAGACACATTCCAAAATCCTGAAAAAAGCCTTCCCAGAAGAGTAGAAACTGTTACAGCTGCAATTTGGAGAATCATCTCCGTATTAATGCCTACAGCTTTAGAATCTCATGTCATCAAAGCTTCTGTAGGTGGAATGTGCAATTGTTCATATTCTCTTATCCATCCAGTATAACGTTGGGTCCCCTAAGGTACAGGATTGTGACCACTACTTCTGCACCCCTACGCCTATGGCCCTAGACACTTCTAAATTGAAAAGGACTGTAGGCTATCCCAGTACATAAGCTTGTGCTACAAAGCAATTATTTTTTATTACAGACACCACAGCAGAACAAGGAGATATTAAGGTTCCCGCATTGTCCACAGTCATTCTCTTCTTCATGGGAGATATTTAATTTAGAGATAGAAGGTGATGTGGATCTAATACAGCAGGGGACGGGAACCTATGGCTCGTGAGCCAGATGTGGCTCTTTTGATGGCTGTATCTGGCTCGCAGATAAATCTTTAATAAAAAAAAAAGTACCGTATTTTCCGGTTTGTAAGACACTTTTTTTCCCCCAAAACTGGGGTAAAAATGGGAGTGTATCTTACAAACCACATGTTACAAATCGGCGCCGCCATAACCGCAAGCAGGCTGCTGCGGTTCCTGCTATGCCCAGGCGCCGGCCGCCGCTTTAGGGCCGTGCCTCAGGTCATCTAGCTGACTGCTTCATCCTCCACGTTTAAGTGTGGAGAAGCGGCTAGGGCACATGCGTGTGCCGATTTGCCAGAGCTAATGTCCAGTGTTTCGCCTAGTGAGCACGCTCAGCCTGTTAGTACCATTTCTGAGGTTAAGTCCTCAGTTCAGGCTACTAAGCAAGCTCCCACACTTAGTCTGAAAAGCCTCTTTGCTCAGGTACTCGGACTTCGTTCTGTGTCCAAGTCCTGTGTTGTGCCTACTGAGCATGATCAGGCTGATAGTCTTATTTCTGAGACAAAGTCTGTTGTTCAGGCTACTGAGCATGCTCAGGCACTTAGTGCATCAGAAGCTAAATCTGGTAAGGACTTCACTGAGCATGTCCATGAGGTGGCAGGCCCTGATAGGCTGGACAGCGTCAGGTGTCCTGATAATCTGGCCACTCTGGACTGGCTCACGGAGGCCCTCCCCTATGACCTTGCACCCCACCAATGGTCATCAGACGATGACTGGTAGGGTGTTTGGGGTGGTGCTGCCCATGTGTCATCAGTGACGTGGCGTTTCCGGATAGGCCACTGGTGACGTCACTGATGATGTGGCACTCTGCTATTGACCCTTGGAGGTGCCATTGTGGCTCACCCTGGATTTGGGGCGGACCCAAGGTGAAAAAAGGGCGAGACTGCATGGAGGTGAGCAGTCTTCACATGTTCTTACATGATAGAGCCACATTGTGGCAACATCCACTAGGTTTGGAAGCGGTAGGTAGGGTTAGGTGTCCGGTACCTGTCACGCCAAGACTTCGTGACTCAGCACATTGGGGTGAGGTGCCACGCTTCCCCTCCTTTCACTCCAGTTCCTTTGTAGCAGTCCAGTGGAGTTAACTGGGCTGTGGCTGCTGCGCTGACTGTTCCGGTGTGCCCCCTAGCACATGGAAAGTGTACCCCAGGAACCCTGTGGTGCTAACAGGAGAGTTCCTGGTTTAAGTCTGTGGACCCTGTGGCATGAAGAGGTTTTACAATAGTCCTGGTCCAAGTGATGTTCAACTTGGATCTGGCTCATATTATTTCGGAGCCACCAAACTCTGTATTATCCGCCTGACCTACGGTTTTCCAGCAACTCCTTTACCATCTTGGAGCACGGTGGACCAGACTGGTGATTGGGATATTCACCACCTTTATCCTAATCCACCAGTCCCCCGTAACACCGCATTTGGCTTAGTGGGGCGGAACTGGTGGCTCAGGGTCGGCGATACTTCGGGCTCATGGTATGTTGCGGCAGCGAGCCTGCAGTAGCCGGTGGACTGCGGGCTGCTTTGAATCTCCAGTTGATGAGATCGATTTCAAGAAAATGGCTGCGGAGGCGGCGCATGCGCAAATAGGACTCCGCGGCCATTTTTCTTGAAGTCCATTGCGTCAATCTGTGAAGACACAGCGCCCATTTTATTGAAGTCGATCTCGACAATTGTGGGAGATTGAAAGCAGCCTGACGGCTACTGTGGGCTCGCCACCACGACACCCCAAGAGCCTGCAGCAGTATCACCGACCCGTACACTGACCCTCTTGAGCCGCGACACCCCTTTCTCCTCTTTTTCTTTTACCCCCTCCTCCTTGCCCGCAGCATTGCCTACAGTGCCTCTTAGGACCTTCTGAGCTGCTCCAGCACCACCGCTCCCCCCTGGTGAGTATGGCTCTTACGGAATTACATTTTAAAACGTGGCGTTTATGGATCTCTCAGCCAAAAAGGTTCCTGACCCCTGTTCTAGAGTATACTAAGTAAAAGGTGTTTGGGCAAAGCCTGCAGTGTATCTATTATGTATATCAATTGAGGTACACATAAACTATGCTGTCAATTCTAATTAATGGGTTATTCTACAAAACGTAAGGTAAATTTAAAAAACCGGCAGATTTTTTACTGATTTCTTAGCTTGGTAAAATGAAATCTATAACAGAGACGGATGCAGTAGATTTACATTAAACACATCATTCAGATTAATGTCAAGAAATCCATGTTTTGCTTTTGTGAATTCCGATACAAATCAGTGAAACCCACAGAGGGGATTAAAGTAAAAATGTGTTTTAGATAAGCTGCAGATTGATCTTTTTTCTTTTTGGGAAATATATTTCTTCCTTTGCTAATACATTGCCTGTTGCAGTCATAAGGGTTCATTTCTAATCATATGGGCTAGGAATTCATGAATTTCACTCTCACAGTAAATGATTTTATTTAAGTACTATGAACAGCCAAATTGACTTTACCTTCTTCTCTTCCTGTAATACGATTACTTCGTGATACCGTGGAATGAATGGCTCATATTTCTTCTTGTCTTCCTTCTTGGAGTTGACATTCTCATAATGTAGTGCACTTTCCCTTTAGAAAGTTCAAAGGAAGATTTATGAGTCTGCAGTTCAGACCGAGCAGACATCCAAACAAGAACAGAGAAAGCCTTTCCCCCTCATGTTTACATTTTCTAATAAGGTCCAAATCACTCACTAATGGAGGCTTCTGCACTTACAGTGAAAGACACAGCCATTAGATCTACTGTAAATGGAGCTGGCTCATATCCTATTTCAATTAGACTAGCATAGAAATTTAAAGGGGAACGATACTCTCAAAACAGATCTATTATAACGCTGGTGTCATTACAGTCTTTAAGTTTGCCTATTCAAACGTTATATACATTTCTCTACGCATAACTATTAAGAGATTCTACACAAAAGTCAAAACAAAGGACCAGTCATCAGGTTTTCCCAAAATTAAGGCCACCCCCTTTACCACCTCTTTGTCTAGCAACCCTTCTACATATTCTAAAAATACCTTTTAGAATCCTCTAATACAGCGCTGTCTGGTCTGATAGGCGTCACTTTTCTTACATGGCACTTTACAATCTGTTGAGGGGAGAGCATAGATCTGTAATTCGCATGTGCCGGCTTTACTTCTGGGTTATTGCCACTTTTTACCTTCTCCTGGCGCATGCATATTACAATACTTTGCTCTGCCATCAGCAGATTGGTAGGTGCCAAGCAGAAACAGCAACGCCAATCAGACCGCACAGTATCAAGGGATTAAGAAGGGCATTTTTGGGATATGTACAGACTGTCAAGGGCTTATATATCGGTTAAAAGACTGCTGTAAAAAAGGCATTAAAGGAGATGGTATTAGTAATACTTCACCTCGTATCATCCTAAGTCTTGGTCTAATATGTTAGCCACACTGCCTCTAAACATGATAGTCACTAAAGACCTCCTATCAACTATTCAAAAAAAGATGTTTCATGCCTATTGAGTCTAAAGGCTGCTTTACACGCAACTATATCGCTAACGAGATATCGCTGGGGTCACAGAATTCATGACGCACATCCGGCGTCGTTAGCGATGTCGTTGCGTGTAACAGCTACGAGCCACCACTAACGATCAAAAATACTCACCTAATCGTTGATCGTTGACACGTCGTTCCTTTCCCAAATATCGTTGCTGATTTTG
Organism: Anomaloglossus baeobatrachus; assembly: GCF_048569485.1. Classification (NCBI taxonomy): domain Eukaryota; kingdom Metazoa; phylum Chordata; class Amphibia; order Anura; family Aromobatidae; genus Anomaloglossus; species Anomaloglossus baeobatrachus. The sequence goes on along the minus strand of NC_134353.1, from coordinate 294,592,010 downwards.
GACGCAGGTTGTTCGTCGTTTCTGAGGCAGCACACATCGCTACGTGTGACACCCCAGGAACGACGAACAACAGCGTTGCTGCATCCTCCGGCAACGAGGTGGGCATGTCGTTAATTCGGCTGCTCTCCGCCCCTCCACTTCTGTTGGTCGCCCACAGTGTGACGTCGCTGTTACGCCGCACGAACCTCCCCCTTAAAGAAGAGATTGTACACCTGCCACAGCGACGTCGTTAGGAAGGTAAGTATGTGTGACTCCTAAGAGCGATATTGTGCGCCACGGACAGCGATTTGCCCATGACGCACAAACAACGGGGGCGGGTGCGATCGGCAGTGAAATCGCTAGCGATGTCGCTGCGTGTAAAGGGGCCTTAACACTGAGGTCAGAAATGCAATATGAAGTAAAGACAACCTATTGGAAAATATAAAAGAGTTTAATTAGGGGGAAATGGAGGTGGGATTGGTAGTCGAAAAGCAATACAAAAATTCAAATCAAACAAATCAAAGTACAGTTAGCAGATTTCACAGTTACATTCCACTGATCAGGTACATGCAAACACTGAATGTTATCATGAACAAATTTTATTAGCAACAACCCAATCCCGGTCCTTCCATCAAGGGAGAGTGTTAGCCTTAATTGCCTTTACTTATAGTCGCAATATGTAATTAAACTTATACCTTCAGAAATATATCTACCCTAGTGGTCAGGACCACCATCAGGGCATGACAACCATGACTGGTGTATGGGGCCCAGTGAAGAGGAGGGCCCAGCTGGGTCTGGGGTAATTACTTAGCTTTATTAAGCCCCAGGCCCAAGTCCTCTCTTCCCTGGCCCCTAGTGACAGCCACAACAGTGGGGTCCGGCCGTGTCGCTTCAGCCGCTATATAAATTTGCAAGTCAAGCGTCAACGCATGCAAATTATCCATGTGCTGGAGGCAGGAGAGTCAGTGGAGCAGAGTGGGGTGCGTCATCCCACAGCCCAGCATGCAGCAGCATGATGAAGTGTTCACTCTGTGACCTCATCACACTGCTGCAGGTAACAGAGTTGCTGAGGTGACAAACATGCAGCAGCCGGCGGAGACAGTTAAGAACTTGGTGAGCTGAAGATGGGAGCTGGACAACTGCCGGGGTTGGTGGGGCCTGCCGACCTCAGCGCCTGCCTTGATTCAGCTGGATGTGCATCAAATATCACACATCCAGCTGAAATGCATTGCAGCTCACAGAGTACACTCTATGACGTGGGAGCCGGGGAGGTTGAGTAAAATGTTTTTTTTCTTTTTGCAGCTGACAAATGTCAGCAGGGGCCCAGGAAGGAAGCATATATACCAGGAGGAGGACATATATAACAAGAAGGGGATAGAAGCCAGGATGGGGCCATATATACCAAAATGTGCCCAGGAGAGGGATATATGTACCATGAGTGGCCCATAATCGGACATATATACCAGGAAGGGGACAAATAAACCAGGAAAAATACATATATAACACAGGAGTGGTCCAGGAAGGGGATATACAGTGCCTTACGAAAGTATTCGGCCCCCTTGAATTTTTCAACCTTTTCCCACATTTCAGGCTTAAAACATAAAGATAAAAAATGTATTGTTATGGTGAAGAATCAACAACAAGTGGGACACAATTGTGAAGTCGAACGAAATTTATTGCTTATTTTAAACTTTTGTAAAAAATAATAACTGAAAATTGGGGCGTACAATATTATTCGGCCCCTTTACTTTCAGTGCAGCAAACTCACTCCAGAAGCTCATTGAGGATCTCTGAATCATCCAATGTTGTCCTAAATGACTGAAGATGATAAATATAAGCCACCTGTGTGTAATCAAGTCTCCGTATAAATGTACCTGCTCTGTGATAGTCTCAGTGTTCTGTTTAAAGCACAGAGAGCATCATGAACACCAAGGAACACAATAGGCAGGTCCGTGATACTGTTGTGGAAACGTTTAAAGCCGGATTTAGTTACAGAAAGATTTCCACAACTTTTAACATCCCAAGGAGCACTGTGCAAGCGATCATATTGAAATGGAAGGAGTATCATACCACTGCAAACCTACCAAGACCCGGCCGTCCATCCAAACTTTCATCTCAAACAAGGAGAAGACTGATCAGAGATGCAGCCAAGAGGCCCATGATCACCCTGGATGAACTACAGAGATCTACAGCTGGGGTGGGAGAGTCTGTCCATAGGACAACAATCAGTCGTACACTGCACAAATCTGGCTATTATGGAAGAGTTGTAAGGAGAAAGCCATTTCTCAAAGATATCCATTAAAAGTGTTGTTTAACGTTTGCGACAAGCCATCTGCAAGACACACCAAACATGTGGAAGAAGGTGCTCTGGTTAGATGAAACCAAAATCGAACTTTTTGGGCACAATGCCAAACGATATGTTTGGCGTTAAATCAACACAGCTCATTACCCTGAACACACCATCCCCACTGTCAAACATGGTGGTGGCAGCATCATGGTTTGGGCATGCTTTTCTTCAGCAGGGACAGGGAAGATGGTTGAAATTGATGGGAATATGGATGGAGCCAAATACATGATCATTCTTGAAGAAAACCTGTAGGAGTCTGCAAAAGACCTGAGACTGGGACGGAGATTTTTCTTTCAACAAGAGAATGATCCAAAACATAAAGGAAAATCTACAATGGAATGGTTCACAAATAAATGTATCCAGGTGTTAGAATGGCCAAGTCAAAGTCCAGACCTGAATCCTATCGAGAATCTGTGGAAAGAGCCGAAAACTGCTGTTCACAAACGCTCTCCATCCAACCTCACTCAGCTGCAGCTATTTGCAAAGGAAGAATGGGCAAGAATTTCAGTCTCTCGATGTGCAAAACGGATAGAGACATACCCCAAGCGACTTGCAGCTGTAATCGCAGCAAAAGGTATCGCTACAAAGTATTAACTTAAAGGGGTCGAATAATATTGCACGCCCCAATTTTCAGTTATTTATTTTTTAAACAAGTTTAAAATAAGCAATAAATTTAGTTCAACTTCACAATTGTGTCCCACTTGTTGTTGATTCTTCACCAGAACATTAACATTTTTATCTTTATATTTGAAGCCTGAAATGTGAGAGAAGGGTGAAAAATTTAAGGGGGCCAAATACTTTCGCAAGGCACTGTATATACCAGGAAGAGAACATATATACCATGAAAGGGACAAATAAATAAGGATGAAGACATATATACCAGGAGGGGGGCATACATACCAGGAAGGGCCCAGGATGGGGACATATATAACAGGAAGAGGACATATATACCAGGATGGGACATATATACCAGTAAGGAGACATACAGTATATACCAGGAGTAGTGTGTGTGGGGCAATATACAGAAGGGCAGTGTGTGGGAGGATATTATAAAGAGGAGAAGCTTGTGTGGGAAGATAGTATTCAGAGGGGCAGCATATGTGAGGGACATCATACAGAGGGCAGTGTGTGGGGCAATATCATACAGAGGGGCAATGTGTGGGGGATATTTTACACAGAGGCAGTATAGGTAATATACACAGAGGCGGGTTCCTGTGGCAACAGTATGCAGTCTTGAGGTTCCCCTGACAATGATATGCAGTCTTTGGGTTTCTCTGGACTCAACACACTTACAGATGATTCTGACTGAGTAAGGACAGTTAGTCCGAAACGCGTCCTCGCAGCATGGCATAATGGACTTTTAATGTTTTTCCAATAAAGGACTTTTAATTTTATCTACTGGAACTGTGCTGGATCGACTTTTTTCATTTGAATTGTGGATACCAAAAGAGCGGGCTGACTCCATTCAGATCCCTGCATGGTCAGATGATGGTCTCCTAAACAGAGAGGTGAGCTGGATGCACTTTTTGTAAATGCTTTGTGTATACACAGAGGCAGTATGTGGGAAAGATATACATAGGGGCAGTGTGTGCGGGAGAGATATTGTACAAAGGAGCAGTGTGTGTGGGGATAGTATACAGAGGGACAGTATGTGAAGGGGATATTATACAAAGTGGCACTGTGGGAGAGATATTATGGAGAGAGGTGGTGTAGCGGGTGTATTGTGTATATATATGTATATTTATATATATATACTGTATATGGAGCGCCTGGGTGGAGTCTCAATGGGGCCCGAGAATTTTGCCAGTATGAAATTCCTAGTAGCAGCCCTGCCAACGGTTTATTAAAGTGGAGCAGTCATGTTGAAATGCACTACACCGACAGTTAACTTTAGTAATTAGCTATTCTCTCTCTCAGTATCATATTTCAAGGTAGAAAGTAACAACCAGGCTCACTTGAATGCTGCTTTGGAACAAATGTTGTTTCAGTCTCTGGCTCTCGATGTTCAATCTTTGAAGTTTTACCCTGTCGTATGATTCTCTTCTGGTAATAATATTCATTGTTCAGTCTTTGGTTTCCTCTGGCAATGGTATTTGGTCTTCGAGTTCCTCTGGCAATGTTATTCAGTCTTCAGGTTCCTCTGGTGACAGAATTCGGTCTTTGGGTCCTCTGGTGAGACAGTATTCGGTCTTTGGGTTCATCTAGCGACAGTGTTTGTTCTTCGGGTTCCTATGGCAACAGTATGCAGTCTTGAGGTTCCCCTGACAATGATATGCAGTCTTTGGGTTTCTCTGGACTTAACACACTTACAGATGATTCCACTGCCAGTGATATAGACCTGCCCTGACACGTCTGCTTAATTGGTAATATTGGCGCCTCTCCACCTTCTCGCTGCCGGCCCAGCCATTTATATTTTGCAACTACACCACAGTTGTCACCTGAATCATCCTCACCTTCTTATTCTTCCCTCAAAAAAACATACTCCATACAAATTGGTTCCTTGAAACCTTTCTCCTCCAGCAGATGCCAATGCTGGTGTACAGATGCCGAGGGGTAATGACTATTGGTATCTTCTTCTGGCCACCCTTTAACATGGGTATCAAGAAATTGTCTGAAAACAAATATTGGCTTCACCAATCTTGCATTTTTTTTATTTTTCATATCTATATTAGAAAAAAATATCCTTCTATTTTCACACTGACCATAAGGCTTATTATTAGACTCCTACTTCTTGTTGGACACTTGAACATCAGAGCAAGACTGACCCAGACCCTATTGAAATGTATATACAGCAGGTGAAATGCTGTGAATATTGAACACGTCATCAATTTTCTAAGTAAATATATTTTTAAAGGTGCTATTAAATCTTTAAAAAAATCAAAAAATTCCTAAAATATCAATGTTTATTAGATTTTTAAAAAACTACTGTCCATAAATATACAAAAAAACTCCCTTAAAATGATATCACACAATGGAAATAGGCCAGGGGATAAAGGCAGGTAAGCAGTGCTACAAAGTGCAATCAAATGCTATCTACAACACCCTGCTGTTGCCCCTAATAGAGCGCCCTACCTGTCATTTTTATTGCCGAAACATAATAATGACCTCTTTGATTCTGTGGTCACACCATGCTATGTGTATATATAATTTTAAATATATGATCAAATAAAATTAAGTTTTAAATATTCACTCATTGCCTTTCCTGGATGATGAAGGTTTTTTCCTTTCTTCTGATATTCGACCCGGGCCAGGGCAGCTGCGTACGCCGGCTGCAAGCTCCACTGAGATCCAACTAGGGGGTGAGCTGAATTTCTTTTGTTTCATATTTAATTTAGAGCAGGTGTAATAGCATTGAATGTTTATCTTTACATGGTATTACACACATAGTATACAAAACAGAAGTGAAACACATAATGAAAAGGTATCGGACTATTTTTGGACTAAAAAGGTTTTTGTGTTAAAGGTTTTCTTTTTTTTTGTCAAAGGTTTTTTGTTTTTTTAACAAATCTACTGAAAGTACAGGAAGTACAAACCTCAAATAGTCCCAGTGGCCATTTCTAAAATTGCAAGATCACTATTTTTTGCTTTTAATATAGATTGTGAAATAAAAAAAAACTTTCAAAAATATTTATACATGTAACACAAAAACTTGTTTTAAGTAATATGTTATTTTCTATTTTCTATCATTAATGATAACTTTCCTTGATTCCAGATGGCAAGACTTTAGGATATTTTCTGACATAACTAGTGATGGGCAGACTCGCGGATCCCCGGGACCGGTGGTCCTACTGGGTTAAAAAAAAACAGTTTGGGCCTGAAATTGATCTCGGATACCTGGGCGGATGCCAGTCCCCATATAAGTCTACATTTCGAGATATTTGAAGGCATTTTACATTAAACAGTTGGTGAAAATACCTTTATAAATTGGGGCAAATGTGTTCAGTGTATTCTTTTAGCGCTCATAGTCAAAGTGCACAATCTTTTTTGTGTACACACCAGTAGCTGTAGTATGATGCACTTCGAAAAGACAGACCTATTTTTAAAACACTCATTAAAGAGGTCCTTCAACAATGAGATAAAATGGTGCCCCTGACTTAATTCAAACTGCAGCCTATCTCGGTCATGCATCAGTACAGATTGCAGACTAAAGATATATAGCTCCTTAGACCTGTATGTCAACTGACAAGAGCTGTATCACAAGTATATCAGACAGCTCTGATGTGTAAAAAAAATGTTTTAACCTGTGTTGCGCTTGATGAGGAGATATTTAGTTACATACCTCTCTTCTGTCAATCTGGTTTATAGCAGTGCAGAAGACTGACTGCTCTGAACTATGAAATAAATAAATATTGAGGAGAGTGAACCTGGAGATCCTGGAGATATCCTCCATTGTGATCAGCAAGGAAGAGACATATTTCTTCACATATGGCAGCCTGACTGAAGTATATGTGATACAGATCTTGTAAGTTGACACACAGGTCTAAGGAGCTATATATCTTTAGTCTACAGCACGTAATGGCCCATGACTAAGATAGGTTGCAGGTTAAATTATACCAGGGATGCCATTTTATATAATACTTTGAGAACTCCTTTAAAGGCTGCTTTACATGTGTTGATTTCTCGTGCGGTTGCATTTGTGATCGTACCCGCCCCCATCGTTTGTGCGGCACGGGCAATTTCTTGTCCGTGTCGCACAATGCTGTAACCCCCCGTCACACGTACTTACCTTCCAAACAACCTCGCTTCGGGCAGCGAACATCCACTTCCTGAAGGGGGGGGGACGTTCGGCGTCACAGCGACGTCACACAGCAGCCGGCCAATAGAAGCGGAGGCGTTGAGATGAGCGGGACGTAAACATCCCGCCCACCTCCTTCCTTCCGCATTGCCGGTGGCCGCAGGTAAGGTGCAGTTCATCGTTCCCGGGGTGTCACACGGAGCGATGTGTGCTGCCTCGGGAACAATGAACAACCGGACATTCAATTTTTAGAAAATGAGCGACGTGTCAATGATGAACGAGAAGGTGAGTATTTCTGCTCGTTCACCGTCGCACGTAGCTGTCACATGCTACGATATCACTAACGATGCCGGATGTGCGTCACGACGTGACCCTGCCGACATCTCGTTAGATATATCGTAGCGTGTAAAACCCGTTTAAGGCCTAAGACACATGTCATGAAAATCAGAGCAAGTAGAATGCGATAAAACATCGCTTTCCACTTGGACCAATATTACTCTATGTGCCAGCACCCATGAGCGATTATTTTCTTAGCCCTAATCGGAACAAGAAGACAGTCGCAGCATGCTGCGGGTGCAATGCAATCCTATTTCTCTCACACCCATTCAAGTCTATGGGGCGAGAGAAACATCGCACTGCATTTGCATTACACCGGTGTAATGCGAGTGCAGAATAAGAATGGCAATAGCCGGCAATGAAGCAGAGAGCGAGATAAATCTATCCCTCTCCTCCTCAGCGCCGACCCTCCCCTCCTCAGTGCTGGCCCGCCCCTCCTAAGTGCCAGCCCACCCCCCACAGCTGTGGTCTGATCGCACAATCGGATCTCAGTCGCAATGACAATCGTATGACACTCGGCTCATGCTGGCAGCATAGCGGTGTCATGTGAGGATCGCAGTAGTCCTCGTGTGACCCCGGTCTAATATGTAGTGTTAATAATCCACAGAGAATTTTAGCCATGCTGTATTGAATTTTTTTAGTAGATTTTATCCATATGTTTCCCATGCAGAGTTTTAGGCTAACCAAACATCTACATTTTCTATACTGTGTGTGAAACCCGTGTAATACTCATAATGCATAGATTGTAACAATCCAGCACTTGCTGAAGTTCAAAATGATGTGGAATTTCACATGACCATTGGTGGAAGACTGAGCAGAGACCGACAATTAGAAATCAATTAAAAAATAATATTGTTGAGCTTTCTTCTTGGTGGTTCGCCACCCTTATAGGTGAATCACATGAATTTATCTGTCACTGTCTTATAATTAATTTTAAGTAGCTTACCCCATTGATATGACAATGAAATAAAGTTGTTTTTTTATCAAATTCAGATCTACTTCTGCATATCGTTTCTAATGCTTTAAAATTGAGATGTTATGATTTAGGTGTCTATGAACACTAGAACGGTGTGGTTTCTGACTATTGTTTCAGTGCTGAATCCTTACTAGCCTCATATTAACTGATTTTCTGGCTGCCATAGAAGTACAAGATCCCTTGGCACAGCTTGGCTTCAGTTCCTGGCTCTAGTCCCTTACTTCAGTTCTTTTATGAAGGCTATATTATCCATTATGCATTATATGAAAACTGGTTTTGACAGTTCCTATTACAACACTATAGCAGTTAAATGCTAGAGTGTAATTCACAATGCAATAAAATCTGCCAGTGCTACAAGCTGGAGCATAAATACCCATCTAAATGTCTCTACAGCAAATCAAAGTGCTCTGGATTTGTTACCATGTAAGCACAATAATAAGTGGCAAGTAAGAGTTAATGAAAAGCTTGGAAAAAATATCACACTTACTGATCTATGTCATATTCTCCTAGGCCTGGTCCATTGTGGCTTTCAAATTCAGTTCGCTTTCCTGAATACTTTGCAAAGTGCACACCTCGGTATTTCTGTGTTGCATAGGTTTCTGCCTGTTGTAACATGGAATCAAAATATGAATCTTATTTTTAGTTTTATGGGCCATCATGCTTAACACATAAAGACTATGTCAGGGTGATCAGTAAAACAAAGAATCAGATTCTTGTCTGGCTCTAGGTAGACTAGCATTTTTAGGTTTCAGGGATGCTAGACTGCAGCATTATTTTAGCAATCAAAAATATCAAAAGCAGCATCTAAAACCTGATGGACCCCATTATAAGTCATTGGGGTTATCAAGATACATTGAGTATTCTTTGAAAACAGATAAAGTATTGATATCGCTACACTACAAATAGAGAACATGATGTTAATATGACCAAAGAAAATAAAACTAAAATAAGCTAGTATCCAATTTACTTACTTTTTTTTATCTGCTCTCATTCTTGTGCAGTGAGAGCTTTTATCTTACATAGTGTATAAGCTTGTTTCTGTGAAGCTCGGCGACGAGTGCCTGATCAAGTGTAGGTAGTAGTAGTTACATTTCAGGAGAGGAGTTAGCTGCTAACATATTATACAACTCTCTCCAGCCCATTGCGTTTTATACAGTAGTTAGCGGCTCACCTCCCTCTCATCTCCTAAAGAGTATCTCTTACAAAGCTTGCAAAATCACCAACCACCACCATTGGCTAATTGTTCAGCAGTTCTCCTAATCCTAGCTTCCACTTTGCGGAGCCATGTGCTTGTTCAAATGTACTGTCATCTCTACAAGAAAATATAGTGAGAACAGTATAAACTCCACCCAGTAAACAGCACTTGTAACAATCTGGGTTACTCGGTGGTCATTGCACAGGCACAGCAGCATGTATTCGCTCATGTGTGCAAAGTTTCCCAGAGGCAACAATAAGCTGTCCTCAGTAGGAGTTGTATCATCTGTGTCCTTTGTATCCCCCCAGCCAAGCTCCAGTGGTGTCCATGAGCTGCTTTGGGTGCCACCTTGCTGTGAACACAGTTCCTCCTCCTCAAAAACTGCCCCCCTGGCTCAACAGTTGTATACCTTGCTGCTGTTGGTATAGGAACCCACCCTCCAAGCCACGTGAGGCCAATTGGCCTGATAATCATGTAAATGTTCCCTGTTCCTCATCCTCTTCTTCCTGTGTCACATCTTCATCCATCATCGCCTGAAGCATTTTTTCAAGGAGGCCCACTCATTGATCATTAAGTTCCGCAGAGCAACTCACCTATGCATACTGCAGCTGAAACTCCCCTATCACCTACTGCTGCTTGCACAGTCTCTCCAGTATATGCAAGGTAGAGTTCCACCTTGTGTAGAAACGTTGCATATGAGGCAGTGAGCAGGCAGGCACAAGTTACGCTGCAGCACAAACAAATGAGCAGCAGAGTGAGAATGCTTAAAGTGCGCTCAGATGACAACAGCTCTGACATCTAGGGGTAATTTTTCAGGAACCTCTGCACCAGAAAATTCAGCATATGTGCCAGGCAAGGGGTGTACATAGAACCAGCTAGGCCCAGAGTTGCTATGAAATGTTGCCTGTGTGACGCCCTGGACTAGCCACGTAGTCACAGACATAACATCACACACACCCCCTCCCCTGGATAGTCTACATCCGTCAAACAAAATCCTTGTTGCCTCCCTCCAGGGTCTGATGTCCACACCAGGTGGGGCGGAGCCAGGCAGTTGGCCCCACCCACCAAGGAGTTCACAGGCCTGGAGGCGGGAAAAAGCAGTCAGTTCAGTTGAGTTTGGAGTTGAAAGTGAGAGAATAGACACTGCTGGTGTCTGGGTAGGAGCCCAGGCACTGTCAGCAAGGTCGGCAGACGGTGGTGGCCATCTGCAGGAGGTGGTGCAAGTCAGTGGAACCGTAGGACCTGGGACGGGCGGTGGCCTGCCGGTACCGAGCCGGGGAGCAGATTTGTACCAAGCACAAAGGCATGGCCATCGGACCCCGGCTAGGCTAGGAGCCTCCAACAACAGTCAAATCCGAGAGTGACCGGAACCCCAGGGGTTTCCTAACACCCAAGACCCGACAGAAGGCAACAGTCCACACAGTGAGGATAAAAATCTACCGCCATAAGCTAGAGATCCAAGGGCCAGCGCCTGCGGGCAATACGGGCTCCTTCGATACATACACGCCGGGGAGCGGACTACCGTTTGAGTCGAAAACCATTGGAGTCGATACTTACACAACGGTGCAGGGAAAGACAGCCACCATCAACCTGTCCGGGGAGAGCAAAGACTCTGCAGCCAGCTGCGGGACCCGTCCATCCAGCCATTTGGTTTACCATAGACTCTGTGAATCTGTGCCTAAGTGAGTACAACAGTGCTGCCCCTGCACCCCGGCCTTCCTGCCTTCCCGTACCGCCACCGGGCCCCGGGATCACCAACCCCTACCCACGGAGGGGGAACCAACATCCTAGCTGCTCCCTGCCATCGCTCCCGAGATCGCCGTCACCAGCAGCGGTGGTGCCCATTATCACCACGACCCGTGGGTGGCGTCACGAACTATCTCCCAAAACAAACCACCCCCTTTTCACTCGTGGGCGAGGAGCGCTGCTCGAATCCCCGGGTCCGGCCCACCGCTCGAGCCACCGAGCAACAGCAGCCCCGGACCCGAGCGTAGCGAGCGCGGCCCCTCCGTCCATGACAACTTGGCGTCTGCGAACAGGATTAGAACCAATCTACCTACCGGTAGAAGGGTGCCTTGAAGTCCCCACCGGCGGCGTCCAGCCGAAAAATTTGAAGTTCCGCCATCTTTGGCGCGAAGATTTCCTGCTCGAGCGTCTTCCCCGAGCAGGGAAGGCGCAAAAGTGAGGCCCCGCCCCCAGAAGAGGGAAGTGCTAGAAAGAACCAAGGGGGGACGGGAAAAAGATGTCTGCGCCCAAAGGAGCCGTTAGAGGAGTGGCGGTCGCAGCCGCAGCGGCGCCCGCAGACGAAAATGGGGCAGCCCTTGCTCTGGCCGCAAGAGCGGGGGAGGCCGCGGGTCCAGCGGTCGCCCAGGTAATGCCAATCTCCCTGCCCTATGTACCTGGTGCTGCCTGGCTACCGCAATACGATGGGAAGCCTGATGCTTTGCAGGCGTTCCGTAAAAAGATTAGCCCGGTCCTCGATTTGTATGCCCTGTATTGTAGGCAGGCAACGGGCGGCGGTAGTGCTAGGGCAGCTAACCGGCGCGGCTGAGCAGGAGACGGAGACTTGGACCGACGCGGACTGGGCCTTGGTGACTACCATTTTTGAGAAACTCCAAACCGCTTTTGAGACCCGCACGGAAACAGAATTGCGGATGCACTTTTATCAGTGCCGACACCGGCCTGCGGACAATATAAGAGACTATGCCTTGCGCTTGCAAACAGCTCTCCATGCGCTGAAGTGGATGGACACTATTAACGATGTGGACAGCAATAAGATGCTAGTAGAACAATTCTTGCAAGGGCTGGGGTCCACGGAAGACCGCAAGCAGCTACGGTTGTGGGCCCTGGAACACCCCGATCTGGACTTTGCAGTATTGAAAGAGCGGGCCATCAAGGCCCTGCAAGCCCCAACACCAGACGCTCCTGAGGCGGCCCCATGGCCAGCTGAAACTGCTCCCATCTCGGTGGCACCTCCTCCCCCAGCTCTACCGGACCCTGCAGCGCCTGTTGGGATGATGGAGGAACTGGCTGCCCAGGTCTGCCGCATGGATGGAGACCTCGCCAAGATCCTCGCCGCACTCCAGCTTCCAACAAGAGTCAAGCCCCCAGGGAAGATCCATCTCACCAACAGCCCGGAGGACGTCCCCTGGATGCAGCGGAGAAGGACCAACGACTCGCGGTATGGGCCTCCTATTTGTTACAGGTGCAGCAAGCCTGGCCACTACTCCAGGCGATGCCCGTTAAACGAGCAACCCCTGGGGCCAAGGGCCAATCCTCAGGAGTAGACCTTAATGGCCCTCCTGATTGGCGAGACCGGTACGATGGAGCTCGCCCCATCATTCCTCTGGCAGTGGACGGCATCCCGCTCATGGCCCTATTGGACACTGGATCACAGGTAACCACTATGCCCTATACATTGTACCAGCAGTATTGGGGTAATGGTGAGCTTGCCCCCCCTGATGATAGCCTGACCCTTGTCGCGGCCAATGGACTACCTCCCTCTGACCCAGGTGGGATATAAACAAGTGGCCCTGACCATGGGACGTGCAGAGCTAAAACACCAAGGAATGATTGTGGTGCTGAATGAACCCAGTAACCATAACCCAAAAGTAATTCTAGGGACTAATGTGATGGAGCATTGTATGGGTGAGGTGCTGAGTCTGTTGCAGCAGTTGGCCGCCACTGCAGGAGGAGGCCGACAGAGGGCAGTACAGTGTGAGATCCGGGCCCTCCTGCATTGGCAGCAAGTGAATTTGTCGGGTGGAGAGATTGGCGGAGTAAGGGTGATGGATGTGGCCCCCTTGGTGGTGCCACCACGAAGCGAGATGATGATTTGGTGCGGGGCAGCAGTAGGTCTCCAGGAGCGCGACTACCCGGCGATGGTGGAGCCCATGCCTTGTGAGCACTGGCCCACGGTGATGGCAGCCAGAGGGGTGGTTGACGTCAGGAAGAGGAGAGTGCCTGTGAGAGTACTGAATTGTGGGGAGGAAGAAGTTAGACTTCCCCGTTACGCTACCCTGGCCAAGCTGCTTACCCTAGACCCTCACACCATTCATGAGACCGCCCCTCCTACCTCTGCACCCCCTGCCAGTGACCATATATCCCCCGAACAGTTAGCGGAGTGGTGCCAGGAACTGCATATAGGCACTGAAGCTACACCCACGCATCACAAAAAGGTAGTGTACAGGGTAGTACAGGAGTATGAGCAGGTTTTCAGCAAACACCCACTAGATTTTGGGAGGATTAAAGGGGTTCAACACCATATCCCTACAGACATACATCCACCCATCAAAGAAAGGTATAGGCCCATCCCGCCAGCACACTATCAATGCGCAAAGGACATGTTGAGGAACATGAAGGAGGCAGGGGTCATTCGGGATAGTTGTAGTCCCTAGGCAGCCCCACTGGTACTGGTGAAGAAGAAGGATGGCACCATGCGAATGTGTGTGGATTACCGGAAGATCAACCAGATAACGCATATCCCCCATATCGAGGAGTCGCTGGCTGCGCTGAAAACTGCTAACTTCTTCTCTACCCTTGACCTTACCAACGGATACTGGCAGGTGGCGGTCGCACCAGAGGACCGGGAGAAGACTGCATTTGCCACTCCCATGGGACTCTGCAAGTTCAACAGCATGCCATTTGGGCTGTGCAATGCCCCTGGAACCTTCCAACGGCTTATGGAGTGCTGTCTGGGACATCTCAATTTCGAAACTGTCTTGCTGTATCTAGATGATGTGATCGTATACTCCCAGACGTATGAGGCTCACCTAGAGCACCTGGCTGAAGTGTTTGCATCCCTTGCTAGGTATGGGATAAAGCTGAAGCCCTCCAAATGCCACCTGCTGAAGCCCAGGGTACAGTACCTCGGACACGTGGTGAGCGCAGAAGGTGTCGCCCCAGATCCCGAGATCACTGCTATCCAGGACTGACCGAGGCCGACCACAGTGAGAGAGATGAGACAGTTCCTGGGCCTGGTGGGCTATTATCGCCGCTTCATCAAGGGGTACACAAAGATGGCTGCACCTATGCAAGATCTCCTCGTGGGACAGACCAAGGGTGGCAGAGCCCCTGGACTCCCGTTTGTGTGGGAAGAAAAGCATAAAGAGTCCTTTCATCAGCTGAAGACAGCCTTGACAGGAGAAGAAATCCTGGCATACCCCGACTACAACTTCCCATTCGTCCTCTACACTGATGCCAGCAATGTGGGCCTGGGGGAAGTCTTGTCCTTGGTCCAGGATGGGAAGGAAAAGGTGATCGCCTATGCAAGCCGAAAACCCAGGGAAAGGAACCCCGAAAACTACAGCTCCTTCAAGCTGGAGTTCCTAGCCCTGGTGTGGGCAATCACCGAGAAGTTCCAGCATTACCTTGCGGCAGCAAGATTCACTGCCTAAACGGACAATAATCCGTTGACCCATCTGGACACGGCCAAGCTAGGCGCTCTGGAGCAACGGTAGGTGGCTAGGCTGTCTAACTATGACTTCACTATCAAGTATAGGGCCGGCCGCAAGAACACCAACACAGACACGTTATCCCGGATGCCCCACTTGCCGGATGGGGGGTCGGAAGACGATGATCTCGAAGAAATCGAGTTGCCCGCGTTCCATCGGCCACCGATCGAGAAAGTTTATGTCAAACAGCAACAGATGAACCTAGACCCGCTACCCAGCCAGGGGTGGCAAGAAGCCCAAGACCAGGCGCCTGCCGTCCAGTTGGTCAAGACTATGATTGAGCAGGGCTCCTCCAGAATGGATCCTGCAGCTCCCTCTGAAGCCCATGTCCTCATGCTGCAACTGAACAAGTGGTTGGGCATTAGAACACTCAATCTTTGCAACTTCTGGGGCAGGGCTAGGTGGATGGCTCACGTAACCCTAGCCAGAGGAGTCATCAATAAGCAGAGTGACTGCTGCATGACTTGGAGCTCAGAATGCTTGCTGGATTTGTTAGGGTGTAAGGTGTGAGACAAATGCCCATGGGCTGCAGGTGCAAACTCTATGCTTTCAGCAGGGGACTGGGTGGAAGGCAAAGAGAAGAAACTGGAGGCTCTCTCAGCCATCCAATCTAAACCACCTCTACTTGTTCTGGCCTCACCATTCGTGCAGAGGTAGTCGGGCCTAAAATTTGCTGAGAATGTCCTGTCATGTGCATGAACCAGAGGAACTTGTTTCATTTGGGAGCATAGTAGGCACAGATCGACCACATCCTCTCCCTGCAGCAGCACGATAGCTATGTCCCCTATTTGATGCTCTCCTCATTAGTTGCTCCCAAAAAAGTGCAGAGCATGACATGACCTGTAGAAAGAGAGAGGGAGTGAGTGTGAGAGTGCCCAGCAGATTATTGCACTGCCTGTATTTGGAGTGGCCACACAGAGCCTTTTTTAAGACTACCCCTACAGAGCCTTTATTAACAGTACCTGTCACATGTGGTTTCACACCTGGTGCAAGTGGTCTCCTGGAGAATGGCATAACTTAGCAGTGATACGCTGGGAGAGGCGAAATTCCCCAGCCAGCGACTCTATACAAAGGGTACACAATACAAGGGTAGGCCCATGCACTAGGGAGAGGGGAGTGGGGTCAACGCCCAACACTCATCTGAAGATGGTACCTGCACTCCCTAACATCCCTAGATGGGTCCTTTCCCCCATGCGCTGATCCCGTGCCTAGGCACTAGCTGGTCCTGAATTCACCCTGACTAGTGAGAGACAGCAAGATGCCAGTCTCGCCACTACAATAAGACAACACAAAGTAGGTAAGACTAATAGGTGGTGAAAGACACAACGAAAAGCACTTCACAGAACTTTCGCAGATGCAATAGAAACAACAACACAGCTATGCAGTGACGAGCTATTTCAACATGGTCAGCTTGGGAATGAGCTATAACCAACATTTAGATATGTGAGGAGCAGATATTTATAGCAGAATGGAGTGGCTGCAGCTGAGGTTACAACTACCTGTTAGATCACTGCAGGAAATAAATGAACCGTAACCCTTGCAGTACCTGATGGAATTAAATATGCTCTGATTCAGGGTAAATGATGAATGGGCACTAAAGCGGATCTGTGATCCACAATACGCTGTGACCTTCTCAGCCCAGATCACCCCAAGATCACATCAGGCCATGACGCACTTGTGACAGTACTTTCACAAAGCCTGGTACAGAGTGGCCACACAGACCCTGTTTTATGAGTATGAATATAGAGTAATAGGAGTAACCTAACACTGTCCCTCCACTCTAGAAGCATTCTGTCCCTACGCTAGTAAGAGCAAAATGGTGGTGCCACTCATGATCCGCTTGCGTGGTGTGCCAGAGAATCACCACCATGACACTACTTGCCATGGTTGTGATGGCTGCAGTAGTGCCCATAGTCGAAAATTTTGTTGATTGACTGTGCTGCAGCCTTTCAATAAACTTTATTCTGTATCTGAACATCATCCAAACTCTGAACTTGACCACAGACGTCCGGGAGAAGTACATGTTCAGATATGAGTACCTGAACAATAAATGTCAGTTATGAACCCCAAACTTTACAGTTTGGGTCTGCTCATCCCTAATTATGACTATTTTTGGTATTTTATAACATTTCCTCCCATAGATTTTTATTGTTTTGGGTTTTTTTCATCTGGGTTTTTTTTTACATAACAAATAATATCATTTCATAAAGAAACCTTTAATTATGTGACTGAGCATATTAAAACACATTTAGGATCCTAAACCTTTTTCATTTTAAAATTGCCAGACTGCAAGAAAATACCGAAAAATGTTTGTACAAATACAAGCACACATAGATTGAGTGAAAGCTGCACTACAGCTTCACATATTTTTCCTCCACATCAGTGAGTAAATTAAATTTATTGTAAGTCACCTTGCAGATTTATAATAACAAATATAGAAACTTTTACTTAGCATGTAAAAAAAAGGGCAGTAGTATGTGAGCCTAACAGCCAATGTCAAGACATATCTCTAATGTTGGGTCACTATCTATTCTAATGCCTCTCTCTGGGTGAAAAAAACCCTCCAACTTATGGACAGATAAAAACCTGTTAATAAAGAATAAAAAAAAAAAAAGAATTGAAATAGCCTAAAGGCCGCTTTACACGCTGCGAGCTCGCTAGCGAGATCAGTAGCGTGCGTACCTGCCCCCATTGGTTGTGCGTCACGGGCAAATCGCTACCCATGGTGCACAACATCGCTAGTCCCCGTCACACTTCTTACCTGCCTAGCGACATTGCTGTGACTGGCGAACCGCCTCCTTTCTAAGGGGGCGGTTCATTTGGCGTCACAGCGACGTCACTAAGCGGCCGCCCAATCAAAGCGGAGACGAACTCATTGCGGGAAGCCGCAGGTACGGTGAGATTCCTCATTCCTGCGGTGTCACACATAGTTATGTGTGCTGCCGCAGGAACGACGAACAGCCTGCGTCCTGCAACAGCAACGATATTTGGGAACTGGACAGCGTGTCAACGAGCAATGATAAGGTGAGTATTTTTGCTGGTTAGCGGTCGCTTGTACATTTCACACGCAATGACGTCGCTAGCGAGGCCGGATGTGCGTCACGAATTCCATGACCCCAACGACATTGCGTTAGCGATGTCACTGTGTGTAAAGCGGCCGTAAGAGTGATGAGCAAGAGTGCTCAAATTGAAGGCATGATCCCATAATCTAAGAAGTGTGAACAGATGCATACTGAACATGAGATATATTATAACAAGTAAAGAGACATTGCACTCTGCAATGCTATGTGAACAATGAAAATAGTAATATTAACATATATTACTGCTAAGAAAAAATATATTAAAAAACCTCCAATTTATGAGTGGATAGAAACCTGTTAATATAGAATTAAAATCGCCTAAGGCTGATAAGGAGTGCTCATTCAGAAGGTATGACCCCATATTCTAAGTAAAAAGGGTAATGGCTATTCCTAATATGCAAGTGTGAACAGGTCCATACTGAACATGAGATATATTATAACTAGTGATGGGCAGACACGGACTGTAAAAGTTCGGATCCGCGCGGGTTCAAAAGTACCCGATCACTGACTCAGAGTTCTCCGGGAACTCTGGGTAACAATCCAAGTCTGGCAACTCAGGTAAATTAAAAAAAAATAAAGAAAAAATTAAAAATAAAAAGGTGAAAGTTGGCACATTATACTTGCCAAGTCTCTTGCATCGCTGTACACTGTTTCGGGGCTACTCACACTACTTCTGGGGCCTGTAATTTACCTCATATATATGCACTGCTTGATTCGGTCACTGGAAGTCTCGGCATCTCTAATTGGATGCAGTCAGACGTGCCCCCACCCTGTGTGGCAGAATGCCTGACTGCTTTCAATCAGAGGTGCAGTGTGTGCATCTCTATTGATGTAATAAAAAGTAAATAAATTGGTGTAGGTTCCCCCATATTATGATACACAGCACAGATAAAGCGTATGGCTACAGCTTGCAACCCCCAGTCATGTGCTTGTCTTGGTTGTGTATCAAAATAAGAGGGACTGCATGCATTTTTTTTTAATTATTTAAATAAATAATTTAAAAAAACAGTGTGCGGTCCACCCCAATTTTTATAACCAGCCATGATAAAGCCAACAGCTAGGAGCTGGTATTTTCAGGCTGGGGAGACCCATGCTTATTGGACCCCACATCCTAAAAATACCAGCCTGCAGCCACTCAGGATTGTCGCATTGGGATGAGCTGGGTAAAGTTTTGGGCCTGTTGCATCTAATGGATGCGACAATGATGGGTGGCTGCATGTGTGATAGTAGCCAAACTTAAAAAAAAACAATATAAATCTGGTATCAATGTAATCATACTGACCTTAGGAATAAAGCCACCCTTTTACTTATACAGTAAGGTGAACGGCGTTAAAAATAAATAAAGCCAATTCTTCAACTGCTCTTGATTTGTTTATTTTGCTTGCCAAAGACTGAAGTTTGGCTATGTGCACACGCTGCGTTTTTTTGACGCTGCGTTTTTGGCCGCTAAAAACGCACAGAACGCACCCGTGTCAAAAAAATGCGGCAACAACGCATGCGTTTTTACCGCGATTTGGTGCAGTTTTGGCTGCGTTTTGCTGCGTTTTTGATCTCTCCGATTTGCTGCGTTTTTCCAATGCATTGTATGGGGGAAAAACACAGAAAAACGCAGGAAAGAATTGACATGTCCATTTTTTTTTTTTAAGCTCAAAAACGCAGCTTAAAAAAAAAGTTGTGTGCGGACAGTAAAAATGAAAACTCATAGACTTTTCTGGGGAAGCAAAGTCATGCAGTTTTGAGGCCAAAAACGCACCCGAAAAACGCGCAAAAACGCCGCGAAAAACGCACTGTGTGAACTTACCCTAAGGCTCAGCTCATTTATCTTGCACTCTACGTTGAGCGTTTACACTAAGGATTATGTGTAAATCTTTAAAAAACATAATTCAAACAAGATTCCCAAAGGAAAATTCACTGTAATGAGGCAGATGGAATCACTTTGAACTCCCATCTGGCCTGTGGTCCGGCGGTGTTTACCTTTTTATGTGTATTTTTAAATGTGCACAACTGTGGTCAAGAACAGTTTTGCGCACCTTTGAAAAGAAGGACACTGCTAAACAGAGGCCACACAGAGTCCAGAGTAAATCTGCTGCCTCATTAGTGGATGGATTCATCAGGGATTTCATATGAATTACGTATTTCAGAGATGTAGATGGAAGTCATAATGTAAGTGCTCAGTATATTGCACAGGATAAATGTGAACTGATTAAACATGTTCTGTACCACAAATTCCCACCAACATTCTACTCAACCCACAAATACATAAGTCCCAACTCAGGCCTGTCATCTGTTAACGGAAATATTGGTGGCTACCATGTTACTGGTCTGCACAAAGGCTCTGGCAAAGCGCTATGGCTTCCCCTTCAAAAAAGAAATCCAACAAAATCTGAACATCCAAATCAAATGCCCTTCTCCCTTATGACCACCACAATTTGTCTAAACCACATTTAGCATCCACATGTGTTGGCATTGTTGAAGTGAGGACAGCCCGCTTAATTTACGGGTTTGTGTCTCCAGAAGCACGAGCTGCAAACAATGTATGGGCACTACAAGGGCTTATTTGCAATTTTTAATTCTGTAACATTCACTGCATTTGACTCCATAGGTGTCTTCCAGAGATAAAATTGTCACTATATCCATAGATGAATTCCCACATGAGGGTAATTTGCAAAATATGGTCATTGAGAGGGGATTTCTGCAAATGGAGGCACTTAGGGGCTCCAAATAAAGGACGCAAACTATTCTAGGAAAATCTGTGATCCAAATGTCAAATGACGCTTCTTCCCTTCTGAGCCCTGCCGTGTGGCCAAACAGTACAGTCTCATGTGGGGTATTGCCCCATTCAGGAGAAATTGTGTAGCACAATATGAGGCCTTTTTACCTTTTACCCTTGTTATAATTGGAAATCTAGGGATAAAACAACATTATAGTGGTGAAAATGTAGTTATATTTTCTTCACTGATCAATAGTAAAAAATGTTGTGACACCGCTTCGGTGTCAATAGGCTCACTGCACTTTTAAATGAGTTCATTGAGGGGTTTACTTTCTAAAATGTGGTCACTTATGGGGGAATCTGTTTTTCTGGTAGGTCACGGGCTCTGCCAATGTGACATGGCACCCCCAAACCATTCACAATAAAACTAAACTCCAATATCGCACTCCTTCCCTTTTCACTAGTGGTGGGTGGACCTGGACTGTAATAGTCCGGATCCACACAGTTTCAAAAGTACCTAAGTGCCGAACCCATGATCGGAATTCTCAGGTAACTCTGGTTAATGATCCGGATTTAGCAAGTTGGTTAATAAAAAAATTTAATAAAGCAAACATGCTATACTTACAGAGTCTCACAAATATTCCAGCTCTGCTACATCTGAAGGCACAGCACAAGGCCAAAGAACATGATCGCCCGCTGTGCACTTTAGGCAGAGACTGAAACAGGTGATGAGAGGTGGCATCACTCAAGTTATTTCCAGTCACAGCTGGATGTTCCCATGGCCATCCACCTTAGATCACAGGTATCTGACCTTAGGTGACCTCATTGAACTAAGTTACCTCACCGGAAGTGAGGTCACTGACTTCACAGACCTGCATCTCCTTGCAGAAAATTTGCGGTTTTCTACCAGTAGAGGCAAATTTAGTGCTGAAATCTGGTGCAGCCATTTCAGCACCAAATTTGCCTCTCCGGGCAGAAAACCACATCAAAATCAAAACGTCACAACTGTTTTTTTGCATTTTCTGTGCCAAGAGATGCAAGTTTGGTCTTAAAAAAAAATGCATCAAAACCACATGCGCTATGAAGTGGTAGTGAAGCGATTTTTTTTTTTTTTTTGCCAGGATGTGTAGTTTGGGTGCAGGAATATGGTGTAAACATTTCAAAACCAAATATGCATCTCTGAGCAAAAAAATATGGTTTTCTGCCAGGAGATGCAGGTCTATAAACCCAGTGACCTCACCTGATGTGAGATTACTGAGTTCAAGTTACCTGCAATCACAGGTGGACGACCGTGGGAACCTGCAGCTGTGACCGCAAATAACCTGAGTGATGTCAATACTCATTCCTGCAGCTCATTCTCTGCCTGAAGCTCATAGCAGATGATCATGTTCTATGGCCACGTGCTGTCACTTAAGATGTAGCAGAGAAAGGATCGTCGTGGGACCTCATGTGGATTATGTCGGACCTGAGTGTTTTGGGGGTTAATAAAGGGGTGAGAGAGGGTGGGTTTTTTGTATTTTATTTCACATAAAGGACTTTGTCAGTGTTTCTGTTTATTTCTTTTCACTTACAGATTAGTGATGAAGGGTCTTTTAGACACCTCCCATTACTAATCTATGGCTTAGTGGCAACTGTGAGCTGTTATTACCACCTTATTACCCCAATTATCACTGCACCAGGGCAATCTGGAAGAGCCAGGTAAAGTTTTGGGAATTCCGCATCTAATGGATGCAACAATCCTGGGCAGCTGCAGGCTGCTATTTTTAGGCTGGGGGGTCAATAAGCATGTGTCTTCCCAGCCTGAGAATACCAGTTGCCAGCTGTTGGGCTTTATCATGCCTAGGTAGTATAATGTGTTTGCTCCAACCCCCCTATCCTTTCTACCACCATTTTTAAGCACCGGATTCTGGTCCTCATAGACTTATATAGGAACCAGCATCCGGCCAGATATCCAGGATCAATTCTGGGCCGAAACTGGGGGGTTTTTTTAGACCTGCCGATCCCAGGTATCTGTGAGTCTGCCCATCATAACTTCTGACCTTTTGTACTGTGCCTGAAAAGTAGTTTTCCATCACATATGCGGTATCGGCGTACTCAGGAAAAATTGCACAAGAAATTTTACATGCATGGTATCCTGTTACCAATATCACCCAATATAAAAAAAAAATAAATAAAAAGAGAGTATAAAAATACAGTGGGGAAAAAAGTATTTAGTCAGCCACCAATTGTGCAAGTTCTCCCACTTAAAAAGATGAGAGAGGCCTGTAATTGACATCATAGATAGACCACAACTATGAGAGACAAAATGAGAAAACAAATCCAAAAAATCACCATGTCTGATTTGGCAAGATTTTTTTTGCAAATTATGGTAGAAAATAAGTATTTGGTCAATAACAAAAGTTCATCTCAATATTTTGTTACATCTCCTTTGTTGGCAATGAAATTTTCTATAAGTCATCACAAGGTTGGCACACACTGTTGGTGGTATATTGGCCCATTCCTTCATGCAGATCTTCTCTAGAGCAGTGATGTTTTAGGCCTGTCGCTGGCTAACATGGACTTTCAACTCCTTCCAAAGGTTTTCTATGGGGTTGAGATCTGGAGACTGGCTAGGCCCTTCCAGGACTTTCATATGCTTTTTAAGAAGCCCCTCCTTCGTTGCCCTGGCTTGGGATCATTATCATGCTGAAAGACCCAGCCACATTTCATCTTCAATGCCCTTGCTAATGAAAGGAGGTTTGCAATCAAAATCTCACGATACATGGCCTCATTCATTCTTTCATGTACACGGTCAGTCGTCCTGGTCCCTTTGCAGAGAAACAGCCCCAAAGCATGATGTTGCCACCCCCATGCTTTACAGTAGGTACTGTATGGTTTTCTTTGGATGCAACTCAGCATTCTGTCTCCTCCAAACACTTTCTACTAAACAGTTCTACTTTGATTTCATTAGACCATATGGCATTCTCCCAATACTCTTCTGGATAATCCAAATGCTCTCTAGCAAACTTTAGA
The DNA here is from genome assembly GCF_048569485.1 of Anomaloglossus baeobatrachus. Lineage (NCBI taxonomy): Eukaryota > Metazoa > Chordata > Amphibia > Anura > Aromobatidae > Anomaloglossus > Anomaloglossus baeobatrachus. The sequence goes on along the minus strand of NC_134353.1, from coordinate 294,568,187 downwards.
CAGGCCCGGACATGTTCTGGCTTAAGCAGGGGGACACGTTTGGCACTGCAGGATCTGAGTCCCTGACGGCGTAGTGTGTTACTGATGGTAACCTTTTGTTATGGTAGTTCCAGCTCTATGCAAGTCATACACTAGGTTCCCCATGTGGTTCTGGGATTTTTGCTCACTGTTCTTGTGATCATTTTGACCCCACAGGGTGACATTTTGCGTAGAGCCCCAGATTGAGATTATCAGTGGTCTTGTATGTCTTCCATTTTCTTATTATTGCTCCCACAGTTGATTTCATCACACCAAGCTGCCTTTCAATTGCAGATTCAGTCTTCCCAGCCTGGTGCAGGGCTACAATTTTGTTTCTGGGGTCCTTTGACAGCTCTTTGTTCTTCACCATACTGGAGTTTAGAGTGTGACTGTTTGAGGTTGTGGACAGGTGTCTTCTATACTGATAAAAAGTTCAAACAGGTGCCATTACTACAGGTAATGAATGGAGGACAGAGGAGCCTCCTAAAGAAGAAGTTACAGGTCTGTGAGAGCCAGAAATCTTGCATGTTTTCAGGTGACTAAATACTTATTTTACACCATCATTTGCAAATAAAATCTTGCAAAATCAGACAAGGTAATTTTCTGAATTTGTTTTCTCATTTTATCTCTCATAGTTTCATAGTTGTGGTCTACCTATCATGTCAATTACAGGCCTTTCTCATCTTTTTAAGTGGGAGAACTTGCACAATTGGTGGCTGACTAAATACTTTTTTCCCCATTGTAACATATAAATTAGGCATTACATATCATAGACCCCAGTAGAGCTTCTTATTCAGCCAGATCAGTCTCATACTTTGCACTGACGATGGACAATCATCCCAAAACACCGTGTCTGCAAATTGAGATTTTGATCTGGCACAAATCCTAGGTAATATGAAAAGGCTTGTTGGAGAGTCACTTTTGACTTTTAGGATTGCTACTTCCAATAGGTGGCGCTAGAGTTTGTCTCTTTCCTCCCTAAAGAGACAATTTGAATATTTCCCAGAGAAGCATTGCATCTATAAGACTCCTCACCACTGACAGCCAGATTGGTTTGTCAGTCTCCGCAAAGAGAATAGTTTTCCTCTGAGACCCCAAAAAATGAAAAAAAATATTTGAATAATTGATGAAGAAAATGTTTTATTGCTCTTTATATCATATGTACGACACAAAAATGGAAAAGAACAGTGCAAAATGGCCTGTTGTTCAACCAGTTAAAGAAAAATGTCATCAAAGAAAACAAGTTGAGGTACAAGTAGAACTGTCTAACATTACAGAGCTGAGTGTCCTACAAGTATTTTACAAGTACTAAAACAATGACATTTATTAAATACAGTTTGATTTCTAAATGGATATTTGCGTTTAATTTATTGCAAGAAATATAGGTGTTGTCTCAGAGTAACAAATGGGAAATCACTTATTTTCTTCTGATATTATATTTTTCTTTAGAATAACCTTTATTTGTTAATCTTTGCAATGGTTAAGTGTAAAACAATAAAAAAAAAATAAGTAGTGGTCAAACAACCGCATAATTAATCTCCATTACTGCCACCGGACCCAATGACAAACAAGACGTATTTCCAGCTATTACCTCCATAATCATTTGGTTGCAAAAATAAAACTGCTTAGTCTATTCCTATATATTGCAAGAATATAATATATCCTTTGCAAGATTTTACCTACATATAGCTTTTATTGATTTGCAGATAGGTTCAATGCACATTTATCGTAATTATAAGAACAGGAGACCAAGTGCATTTCCCTTTCCTAAGTGGTCTGATGAGAGCCTATTCTTTTAGAATTGAGCACGTTAAAAAAAATCTATGTCATCATACGATGGCTGGAATCGCTGCATTAAAATAATATAAATTGACTAGTACTTAACCGAGAAACCCAAGCAATAAGCATTACTCAGGTAGAAAAAAAAATCACATTTGTAATTGAATTAAATAGCCTTTTAAAAATACTGACGTGGACAGAGGAATAAATTGATGCTCTATTAATAACCCTAAATCATCACGTACTTTGTGCCAAGAAGTGTTGACAATATCCACTCCAAGGTCACTGTCAGCTTGGTAAGTCATTACCAGTAAAATATGGCTTAATTGAAGCAAACTCAGCAAGGAGCTACATTATTTTAAGTGAACATCGTAATATAACTCCAAGAAGAATTACTAATCGCCACTCCCGGTGACAACGAAATGGATGAAGAGGTGCTTTGCAACTTTTTCCTTTGACTTTTCACAATTAGATATGGAAATAGATTCAGCAAAGAATTAAAAGTCTTGGAGTGCATTCATTTAGTCACTAATGGACTGTTTTCCAGTATGGCCGCACACAGGTAGATCACAGTGTGTTTCCAGCCCTACCTCATATGTCAGTGTCGGAACTATCAGCGGAAAGCAATTCCATGTCTTGCTAGGAAAATTGCACTGTTTAGTCTTAGATGAAGAGACTCTATTATCCATTTCCTGCACAAAATCATATTTATGTTCAGAAATTGTGCAAAGTACTTTCCATTAATCTGTATTAAACGCATTTAGAATTTTTCATCAGGTCATTTGCGTTGTTAAATCCCCAATCCTAATGTTCAAAAACATAATTTCCCACCAGGAGTTCAATTGTGACTGTTTTGTCATAAACTATGTAGTAGGTCATAGTTTAACCACTTACTGCATATTATAAAAAGGTAAGCAACTTTATGCTTATTATCCATTTGTTACTAAAAAAGAATCAACATCCACCTAACCCAACATTGACCATTTTAATAAAATCCATTTTGTTTCTTCTCCATACATAGTCTTTATAACTTAACTACTGTAGCCACATTTTTACTACAGATGGACGAACCTGAACTGTAAAATTCGTGGTCCATACAGAACACATAGTGTCCGTGTACGTATCCCAAAACATGGACTTCACAGAGAAGTCCGTGTTACTGTTCGAGTTCAGTAGCCCTCAAGATAAGCCATTTTAAAAGTCCTCATGGATACAATCCACCACCATCTCTTAAAGTTCAGTGTATTGACCTCATTTGGGGCAAATTAGTCGAGTAAATATACAAAAAATTTGGCTCAAAGAGAGACAAAATGGATTGTCTCCATGGATACCCTAGTCACCCATGGGTTAAATGAAGAACTTAGTTTTGTATCTTTCCTGTGGACATCTTCCACCTGTAAACCTTCAAACTCTATTGGAGTTTTTGTTTTAGTATTTTTTAATATTCACTTGATGATTTTTGTTTTTGCTCATCATAGTCACATGGAAACTGAAATGTCAATTAAAGCTTAGTAGACATGTTGAAATTAAGAAGACTATGACTAGTAGCCACATCAAAGAGGAAAAGAGAAGATCCTCAGTGCTCATGGAAGATTGGCCAAAGGGCCTGTCCACCACCAAAGCCTCAGGAAAACTCTCAGAAGGCACAGATTTTGGAACGTTTCTTGTGCAGAATGCCAGGTGCTATAACGAGTAGAGTAGGTATGGAAAAGTCAAAGATGGACGTGGAAGAGTCATGGCTAGAAAAGAGGCAGAGATAAGTGGATATTTTTTGCACAGCACAATAAAAGGACATGGTACCTTGTTATTTGAATCTATATACTTGCATTTGTTTTGCATCTGTCAATTGATATTGATGTGCGCCTGTGTCCTCTGCTGTTACATGCCTTATCATCTATGTGTTTTAGCTGATATGCAGATGCGAGTGACCCATGGTGATACATTCCGACTCCCGCGTATGTGTCTCGCCCTCAGACACGAGTGGATGATCTGGTGTACCACGAGTGGCCAAGTGAGTATGTGCTAGGTGAAATCGATTTTAATTGGATGGAAAGCCTGACATGTGACAACTGTCATGTTTTAAAGTCCTGCCAGACAGCATTTCATTACTCCCCTTGAAAAAGTGTCAATACCAAACACACGAAATGTGCGTAGGGGTTTCTGTGGGGCAGTACTGACCTTGTGTACCTATACAGGTATTATTTGTGATTTTTCATGGCAGTCTATAAAGTAAATTAACACATTCATGTACTGTGTGCGCTGTTATATTTGACCAGTGTGTCAGTTACTTGTTCCAGCAATAGGCAGAATTTACTTAAGTTTGTCTGCATTTCCACTGTAACTCTTTTTGGTGCTCTTCTGTCTGTACTGCCCTTGTTGCACAGCCATTGTCTTATCATTTTGCTTCTTTGTAACATTTAAATTGTTTAAAAAAAAGCGACAATTTTTGAGCATTTACTCCATTTTTTTCTCTTTTTTTGCCCTAACCTTATAATGGATGTGCTTTCTGGTCGTCGTGCAAAGTTGTAATTAACATCTATGGCCACATAATTTATTACAGACAGGTACCAGGTAGATACTCTTTGTCTCATCACCAGAATTAGCATGCATTTCTATTTCACAATTCAGCACAATTCTTTCCACTAAAAAGATCCATGGTCCTAATGTGAACATTGACTAATTCTTATCAAATATGTAATATACTAAGTAACATAATTAACGTAATAGAAATATAATGTCAATCCCATAAAATTATAATGCAAACATTTATGTTTATTTTCATATAGAAAAATAAGAACTAAATTACCAGGTCCCATATGCATGTATTAATTAAATGACAAAGAATAAAATTGATTTAGATGGCTCTTCTCCTAATCCCATGCTATATTGTGCATAAGCAAGATATCTGACTCTACCTCTCAATAGTAAATATAATACTCCATGCGGATATTCTTGTCAAAATAAAGAAAAAGGAATCAGCTTAGATCATATTCATGTTTATCACCTTTTCCAATGACACTCATACATTATTCAGAAGTGAAAATTAATACTGCGGGGTACATTACTGTCCAATTTGGCTTCTGGAGCCCTCACCATAGGAGATAGGAATACAAATGTTCCTACTTTAAAATAATTTATTACTGAAGGAGTTTAAAGAATAAAATGAATACACGCTGCTGAAATTGTTTAAGAGGTAAAAAAAACACATGCTTGAAGAACTGCTACATTGATAGAGCATGTGGAGTCGTGTGCCAGATTGTAATGTCTCGTGAAATAAATCAATAACTTCCTTTTACATTAGTTTCAATGAAGATTCCTTTAAAAGACCGATGTAATTATTTGATTGCAAATTTGTATATATAAAATTGCAAGTTTACAAAATTTCTGTTGTATCTTGACTTTAAAGAGAATCTGCCTAAACTGCATATATGAGAATGAAGGTCTTGAAATGTATCACTATTTGTGAATTTACTTAAAAAGGTAATTCAGTCTAAAACAACAAGTCTGCAGTCACTCTGTGTCACTCAAGGCGACTGCAGACTTGTGAATCCTTACATCACACGCACGGCACACTGTCAGGACCTCCGCAGTCTCAGTCACAGTGAAGGTGCAATGTTTTGCATGTTAACGTGACCTCTTTGCACTAACCCAACACTGTCATATCATTTACTAAGCTGTGAACAGAAAACCTACAATATTGATCACCACTCAAAAAAATATATTGTCAGAATGCCAATAATAAAGACCCCCAAGTAGTCCACAAGTGGATAATATAAACCTATAAAATAAGACTACACTGAAAATAATAATCACATTCCATTATTTATTTATTACAAAATAATCACAAGCATAAAAACAGATCCACAGCATATAGATAATGAAGAAAAATAGGCAAAGCATGCCTGGGGAAATCACTGGTAATATTGTAACTGCAATGACAGGATGTTAAGACATATGTAAGGACGTACAAAAATAGTGCTAATAATAAAATGTAATCCCAATTATAAGTAAATGATGCCAAAAACTGACATCTAAATAATATTATAGTGATAATGAATAATTAATATATTTAAGAGCATATCCTGATAAACTACTGAACTATTTATAGAGCTATATGCAGCCTGAGTTTGTATAAGTTCCAGTAGCATTCTAAAGACCTTACCACATGAACACCCAACGCATGTTTCGTCGTGTCTTTTTCCAAGGGGATATTTTCATATGCTGTGCATCTGTTTTTATAGCTGTGAATAATTTCTAATAAAGATGGAAGTTGATTATTATTTCCAGTGTAGTCTTATTTTATAGGTTTATAAGCTGTGAAGTGAACAGACTGTAAAATCATTAGAGCGATGACTGGTCACTGCCTCGTAAAAAATGTGGTCGAGCTGCACACTTACTGAGAAGTCAGGCCTGAGCTTTGCTAAAACCTTTTGCTGGTTCATCAGATATCTTTCTCTGAATCACTTTTGATAGATACCAATTTGTAATAAGCGAGCACAAAAATATTTAGGTGCTCTATAGTCAAATCGAGCAAATCAGAATGTTCAGGTTTTTGATTTAAGTACTTTTTTTTGCTTGAGACCCCAGGTTTCTTACCTGCCCTGGACACAGCACCCAGCCACCACAGTCCCCGCAGAAGCAGACATTACCCAGCAGCCTCTTTTCTGTCTTCCTGATCTATCAGTTTCCATCATTCAGTGTGCAGCTCACAAATTTCGTTCCGTATACGCCATCCGAATGTTACCCCTTAGCCTAAGTAACTGTGTGGTTATTTCCGCTTCTGTCCCCTCTCCTCTTTTTTCCGGAATAGGGCCTCAAGCAGCACTAACCACATGGTTACTTTAGCTGGGGGAAAGATTTGGATGGCACACACAGATTGAAAGTTTCCAAACAATGCTAAATGTACCCTCATGATGGAGACTGATGAAGGCTGGGAAGACTAAACAGATTTTGCAGGGCGATGTCATCTGGTGTGGGAACTGTGATGGCTGAGGGCTGTGTCCAGGGCAGGTAAGACAACTGGTTTGAGCTTGTAGCTTGAGCACCTGCAGTATTTGATCAACCACAAAGCATGCCTGAACACTCGATTACAGTGCAGTGCTGAACATGCTCGCCCATCACTAATACTAAGCACTATATACACAGAACTCCTTGCTGTTTCAGAGATTTCATACCTTGGAGCCTAAGCCATTACAATCTGGCCCATGTCAAAATCAAAATAATAAAAATGAATCAGCACACCTGTTGGTTTAAGTGCAATATTTAGGTTTATATTCACACTGTGGACAAGCAGACATAATTTAGGATAAAAGCAATGAGCCAATTCCCTGCAGTAAGTAAATAAGTAAAGAGTAACAGTACATGTAAAAAAATAGGTTATTACATGACATTATTTTGATCAAGAGTATAAAGGCCATCTCACTGCAACAAGATGTACAAAATCAGGATGATCCCTTACTCTAGTTGTTCACTTCCCTATGTGTGGGCAGACCTCAAAATACACGGGTGCAGAGCAGGACCAGGACACAACAATTAAACATTTTCCCATGGAAAGCCCAAAAGAGAAGGGATATGCCCCGTAAGTAAAAACTACAAGGAACTAAAGGAAATACGAAAAATTGTGCCTTTCTCCGCTTCCCAGTGACATCACTGCATCCGTGACTATCCGGCTTACTCTATCCTCTATGCATGAGTGGTATGATCTCAGCACTGGAAAAACATTTTAAACACATCCAATTGTAAAAATGATTATTATTCCAAGATAAATTAAATTAATTAATTAAAATCAACTTAAAAAGTAACTTTGTTTGTGGGAAAACCCTTTCATGCTGCTGTCAGTAGTGACAGGGAAAAGTGAGGTATAAACAAAGGGAGATTGCTCCATTTGGTAGAGCATTTGAAATCCCACAGTGTGATAACAGGGTGCCAATGGTTACTATAGCAACAGAGAGGTCTGACAATGGCCTCCTTGTCTCTCATATGCCTCAGTTAATGAGATCGCACTTGGGGCGGGGCCTGTTAGCTAAATGTCAGTCTTAGGCCCTGTGCGCACTGGAAAACGGAATTTTCTTAAGAAAGATTACCACACCCGAGGTAAAAAACCACGGCAAACCGTACCCGAAAACCACATGTGGTTTGCTGCGGTTTTACCGCGGTATTGTTCACGGTATTGCCGCGGTTTTGCCGCATGCGGGTTGGTACATGTGCTTTAATGCATTCAATGCAATAAAGCACATTGAAAGAAAAAAAAAAGAAAGTAATTTCCTTCTGAGATAGAGAGCAGACAGATAAATAGACAGATAGAAGAATAGGTAGAGGATAGATAGTCCCTGTGAGCACACGCTGCATTTCTCCCGAGCGGTAATGTGTGTTCACATTACCGGCCATGGGAAATGCCCTGTGGTTACCTTTGCTGTCTCGCTGTGAGGCTGCAGTCAGCAGTGTCAGTCGCGGCTGGATGGAAGCATCGGAGGACGTGGATTACGCCAGAGCTGTGTGTTTCAGGGGGGTTAATAAAGGGGTGAACCAGGGGCTTTTTTGTGTTTTATTTAAAATAAAGAATTTTTCGGTGTGTGTGCTTATTCACTTTACTTACGGGTTGATCATGTCAGCTGTCTCATAGACGCTGCCATGATCAAGCCTGGACTTAAATGGCAGCGATCCGCTGCCATTTAACTCGTTATTATCTGCATTGCCACCGCATCACGGCATCTGGAAGAGCCGGGGACACTCCGGTACTGACGCATAATGGATGCGACAGTCCCGGGGCAGCTGCGGGCTGATATTCTCGGCTGCGGGAGGAAGGGGCATTAACCCTGCCCCTCGCCATCCCCAGCTTGAGAATACCGGGCCGCCGCTGTGTGCTTACCTCGGCTGGAAGGTAAAAATACAGCGGAGCCCACGTGGGTTTTTTTTCTATATGTCCATTTGCTTTCTATGTGTATTCTATGTGTCTGTGTGTGTGTGTGATCTGTGTGTGTAATCTATGTCTGTGATGTGATGTGATGTGATGTGTGTTTGTGTGTTTACTCTCTGCTCCGCTTCCTCTTCCTGTCATAATGACATCACTTCCCTGCAAACCGCAGGCAGTGATGAACATTACCGCAGGTAGACCGCGAAATACCAGAGGGAGAAACGCAGGAAAACGCAATGAACCGCACAGAATTTGCTGCCTGTGTTATTCCTTGCGGGATTTCACGATTACATGGCAGTCAATGGAGTGAAATCCCGCAGCGACGTACGGAAAAGAAGTGACATGCAATTGTTTTTGCTGTGGGAATCCCGCAACAAAACATGCAGCTGTCAAAATCCGCATAGTGCGCACAGCATTTTTTTTCCCATAGGTGTTGCTGGTGAATCACTGCAGAGATGTTATGAACATAACATGCAGCGAAACATGCAGCAAAACCGCAGGAAATCCGCGGCAAAAAAAGGCAAGTGCGCACAGGGCCTAAGGGTGTGTGCCCACGATCAGTGTTCACAGCGTTTTGAATGCAGCGTGTTTCAGCGATGTCCAAAACGCTGTGTTGTACAGTACAAGAACAGTGGATGGATTTCTACGATTCTCCTGTCCACTGTGCGTGTATTGCCCACAGTGTAAACTGACCTGCGGTGCGGCTTCCTGAACTTCAAGCATGTCAATTCTTTGCTACTGAGACACAAACATTCTCTGCAGGGAGAACACAGTGAGAGACCGCAGCAGCCCAAACCCTGATCGAGGGCACACGCAGCGGAGGAGACTCGCTGCCCTGCAAGTCAGGACCCACCGTATCCAGGACACAGCGGGTTCTCATCGTGGGGACATACCCTAAAACTGATGGGAGATATTGCACTGTACATCCTAAGTACGACAGTGTATGCAATTAAAAGCTCACAAGTCCAGGTCCCACGTGTGACATTGGTTAGCACAGTAAAAAGAAAAAGAAACAAAAATGTTTTTAAGAGCTATAAATATGTAAAAATAAAAATGATAAAATCACAGTATTAATGATAAAAATATGGTTTACCTGTTAAAAAAACAACCCCACCACAAAAAAATTCACATATTTGCTATTGCCACTTTCATAATGACATGTACTATTAAAGTATATCAATTTTTATCCCATATGGTAATTTCTGTTACAAAAAAATATGAATGCCATAACTGTCTATTCTGTTAATCTTCACTTAAAAAAAAAAAAATAAGTAAAAACTGATCAAAAGTCCTAATTATTCCAAAATGATAACAATAAAAACTACAGCTCAATACGCAAAAAGAACCCCACATACAGTTCTATACAGTCATATGAAAAAGTTTGGGCACCCCTATTAATGTTAACCTTTTTTCTTTATAACAATTTGGGTTTTTGCTTTCTGTTTCATATATCTAATAACTGATGGACTGAGTAATATTTCTGGATTGAAATGAGGTTTATTGTACTAACAGAAAATGTGCAATCCGCATTTAAAACAAAATTTGACCGATGCAAAAGTATGGGCACCTCAACATAAAAGTGACATTAAAATTTTGTAGATCCTCCTTTTGCAAAAATAACAGCCTCTAGTCGCTTCCTGTAGCTTTTAATGAGTTCCTGGATGAAGGGATCATTCCTGTTTACAAAACAATTCAAGTTCAGCCCATGGTCGCCGAGCATGGACAGCACGCTTCAAATCATCCCACAGATTTTCAATGATATTCAGGTCTGGGGACTGGGATGGCCATTCCAAAACATTGTAATTGTTCATCTGCATGAATGCCTGAGTAGATTTCGAGCTGTGTTTTGAATCATTGTCTTGCTGAAATATACATCCCCTGCGGAACTTCAACTTCGTCACTGATTCTTGCACATTTTTGTCAAGAATCTGCTGATACTGAGTTGAATCCATTCGACCCTCAACTTTAACAAGATTCCCGGTGCCGGCATTGGCCACACAGCCCCAAAGCATGATTTGGCCCCACCAAATTTAACTGTGGGTAGCAAGTGCTTTTCTTGGAATGCCGTATTTTTTTGCCTCTATGCATAACGCCTTTTTGCATGACCAAACAACTCAATCTTTGTTTCATCAGTCCACAGGACCTTCTTCCAAAATGTAACTGGCTTGTCCAAATGTGCTTTTGCATACCTCAGGCGACTCTGTTTGTGGCGTGCTTGCAGAAACTGCTTCTTTCGCATCACTCTCTCATACAGCTTCTCCTTGTGCAACGTGCGCTGTATTGTTGACATTGACACCATCTGCAGCAAGTTGATGCTGCAGGTCTTTGGAGGTGGTCTGTGGATTGTCCTTGACTGTTCTCACCATTCTTATTCTCTGCCTTTCTGATATTTTTCTTGGCCTGCCACTTCTGGGCTTAACAAGAACTGTACCTGTGTTCTTCCATTTCCTTACTATGTTCCTCACAGTGGAAACTGACAGTTTAAATCTCCGAGACAATTTTTTGTATCCTTCCCCTGAACAACTATGTTGAATAATTCTTGTTTTCAGATCATTTGAGAGTTGTTTTGAGGAGCCCATGATGCCACTCTTCATAGGAGATTCAAATAGGAGAACAATTTGCAAGTGGCCACCTTAAATACCTTTTCTCATGATTGGATACACCTGCCTATGAAGTTCAAAGCTCAATGAGGTTACAAAACCAATTTAGTGCTTTAGTAAGTCAGTAAAAAGTAGTTAGGTGTGTTCAAATCAAGAAATTGATAAGGGTGCACCGGTCAAATTTTGTTTAAATGCGGATTGCACACTTTCTGTTAGCACAATAAACCTCATTTCAAACCAGAAATATTACTCAGTCCATCAGTTATTAGATATATGAAACTGAAATAGCTGTTGCAAAACCCCAAATTGTTATAAAGAAAAAAGGTTAACATTAATAGGGGTGCCCAAACTTTTTCATATGACTGTAAATAGAAAACTTAAAAGGTTTATAATACTACAACCTCAAAAAAGTGATTTATATGAAAAAGTAATTTTTCCTTTTTAAAAAGTTGTAAAACTTAAAAGACCTATATAAATTTGCACTGTTGTATCTACATGCAGAATATCAATAACATGCTAATTATACTGCAGGGTGAACTCTGTAAAAGATAACATGTAAAAATAATTCCAGATTTAATGGTTTTTGTACGTCTACTACAAAAAAAGTATTAAAAAATGATTAAAAAATTGTTTGTACTAAAATGTGGTACCAGTTAAACTACAGGTTGCCCTACAACAACAAGCCATCATACAGCTCAATCTACAAAAAAAAATAAAAATCGGTGACCAAAAAAAAGTATCAACCTGCAAAATGAAGGAAACATGATAATTATACTGAATGACAATTGGTATTTAAAAAGAAACGAATAAAAAATAGAATTGAGGTTTTGTTATTGTTTTTGTTCCTATAGTGTAATTAATATAAGTGATTATAAGGTCACATAAACCACAAAATTTCACCAATTTCTAGAGTAAGGTAATCTTCTCTGATGGGTCTAATTTTCAGCTTTGCCCAATACCTGGTCGTCTAATGGTTAGATGGAGACCTGGAGAAGCGTACAAGCCACAGTGTCTTGCACCCACTGTGAAATTTGGTGGAGGATAGGTGATGATCTGGGGATGCTTCAGCAAGGCTGGAATTGGGCAGATTAAACTTTGTGAAGGACGTATGAATCAAGCCGCATACAAGGTTATCCTGGAAAAACAGTTGCTTCATTCTGCTCAGGCAATGTTCCCCAACTCTGAGGACTGGTTTTTCCAGCAGGACAATGCACCATGCCACACAGCTAGGTCAATCAATGTGTGGATGAAGGACAACCACATGAAAACCCTGTCATGGCCAGCCCAGTCTCCAGACCTGAACCCCATTGAAAACCTCTGTAATGTAATCAAGAAGATGGTTAGTCACAAGCCATCAAACAAAGAAGAACTGTTTAAATTTTTGCACCAGGAGTGGCATAAGGTCCCCCAAAAGCAGTGTGAAGACTGGTGGAAAGCAGCCAAGACGCATGAAAGCGGTGATTAAAAATCATGGTTATTCCACAAAATATTAATTTCTGGTCTCTTCCTGAGTTAAAACATTAGTATTGTTGTTTCTAAATGATTCTGAACTTGTTTTCTTTGCATTATTTTATGTCTGAAAGCAATGCATTTTTTTGTTATTTTGACCATTTCTCATTTTCAGAAAATAAATACGAAATTTATTGCTTGGAAATTCGGAGATGTTGTCAGTAGTTTATAGAATAAAAAAAATTACACATTTTACTCAAAAATATACCTATAAAAAGAAAAATCTGAAAACTGACAATTTGCAATGGTCTCTTAATTTTTGCCAGAGCTGTATATATCACGCAAGACACAGCAGCAAAGTGCACAAGTCTCCATTTAAACTTACAGGTTAAATGGAAAAGCAGTGGTGGTGATTTATAAAAGTATGGGTATAGCTCATAATTAACTTGGTTCACAAGACCTGCACAGCCCGCGTCTCCTCACAACAACATGTGTTTCACCCGTCAGGGAACGTGTCAGGGGGAATGCGTCCCATTAACCTAGTATGAGCAGCAATATTCTGTGATTTTTGACCTGTGATATACAGTGTGTCCACCCATATCCTGTCCATCGCCATTAACTTGAGAATGGCGGCAGCTATAGGCATAGAAGTGGTGTCTAGGTATAGTAAAGTATCCATGCGCTATGCAATGAAACCACCTATAGTGCCACCTGGTGGAAAATGATGGAGTTAGCATTTTTATCTCGAAAACGGAATGAGACAGAGAAAAAAAGTGAATTAAAAAATTGTAGGGCATCATCAATTCAATACGAATCGACACCTTGCATACAGAAATGCTATAATATGAAACCCATGACCCCCCCCAAAACATTGAATGCTGGTCACGCATATGGCGCTCATTTAACTTTGATGCTCAAAGTGGCCACCGTCAGCTGCAATATACATCTGGACTCTGGACAGCATACTGTATCTTACTGCACGTTGTGCAATATAGTAGGTGACACATTTGCACAAGCATCGGTAATACGTCGTCGTAGGTACTGCAATGTTGGTGGAGGGGTCGCATACACCTGCTTTTTAATGTGACCTCACAGAAAGAAGTCCAATGGGGTCAGGTCAGGTGAGCGTGGAGGCCACTCCACGCAGTCACCATACCCAAAAACTTGTAGGAAGGTCTCCATGAGGTATCGCTTCACGTCCGCAGCCTTGTGAGTTTTACACTTTCTAATCATAGCATTTCTGTATGTAAGGTATCGATTCGTATTGTATTGATGATGCCCTACAATTTTTTAATTCACTTTTTTTCTTTATCTTGTTCTATTTTCGAGATAAAAATGCTAACTCCATTGTTTTCCACCAGGTGGCGCTATCGGGGGTTTCATTGTGTAGTGCATGGCTACTTTACTATATCTAGACAGCACTTCTGTGCCTATAGCTTCCGCCATTTTTAAGTTAATGGCGGTGGACAGGATATGGGTGGACACACTGTATATACTGTATATAAATTATTTAGTTATATGCTCTTACTGGTTTCACTATACTAGTGATGGCAGCAACTTAGGAATTTTCGCAGTTGCATACTAGTGTATTTTGCTCTAGCTCGTTTCCCCTGTGTTGAGACATCATCTTCAACTGTTGAAGCACTGTCTGCTATTTTATTGTATTTTTAATATTAATGATCAATAAAAATTATTTTATTCATGCTTTTGTCATTTCTATGGTATCAATCGAGTATTTTTTGATTGAACATTGAGTTTTCACATTGTATCTGAAGTGCAGCTTACTTCATTTTTTGTGGGACTTTTTATTATTGCTATTATCTATCTAAGTATGTATCTATATGTCTATCTATTATCTATACATCTGTGCCGCCCGAGCAGCAGATCGAACCTCTCGGATGCGGGGGTGGTGTTCATTTGTGGCTCGAGGGTCTCCGGACCCGGGGACTTAGGGGGCCACACTCAAATGTAAAAGGGGTATTTACAGGGGATTTGGTATAGTTCGTGATGCCACCCGTGGTGTACGGTAATTGGGAGAACCGCCGCTGCCGTTAGGAGTACCCGGGGTGATGGAGTGGGGCAGCTAAGTGACATTGCCCTCCACAGGTAGGGACAGGCCCCGGGACTCTGTTTGGGGGTGCTGGGACGCAGTGCAGGGGTCAGTCGGGTGCTCACTCAGTAATGAAGCAGACGCTGACAACAGGGTAAACCAAGTCTCTGAACGCCGTTGCCTCTCGAGGGGAGCTCGTCCGGATCCCATCCCCTACAGTGCTGCTGGTGGTCCTTAACCTGCCTTCTGGCACTAAGTTTTAGATTGTCTGTTGTGGCCCGGTAGCTTGGAGCTATCCGGTCCCCGCTCCCCACTGTGGCTAAGTGAAGTAGCCTACTCTCAGGAGCTAACGCTTGCGATTTCAGTGGGCTGCTTGCTATGAAAGCCCTATCCCCCTCGTTGCGCTAGTGCCCCCGATGTCTGAGCTGGTGGGAACAGTCCATAGAGGCAGCACTGCAGGATAGAGGCCTAGAACCATGGAGGGTTGAATACTGCACGGGGAGGGCAGTTTGTGCAGTACCCTGTGGCGACCTGAATAGTCCAGGGGCGTCATACATCTATCTATCATCTATCCCTCACTCCATCTATCTATTTATCTATCTATATATCTCTATTTATCTCTGTTATCTCTCTATCATCCATCATCTATCTACTATCATTCACCTATATCGTCTACTTATCTATCAATATGTCTGTATTTAAATTTATTTTTATATATATGTATTGTATATATGTATTTTATATCTATACCTATATCTATGTACATGGAAAAAATTCAGCTCACCCCTCTTCACTCCTGATCTTACCTCCGGTGCACGGAAACACCCTGACCCGGGTGGAAATCACATGAAGAAATAGAAAAAAATTTCCAGCAACTCCAGGAGAGTATCAGAATAAAATTAAATCCTTTATTCGGTATTTAAAATCTTCCATCAATACAAAACCAAATGTAGAGGCAGGTGGGACAGAGAAGCTATTTCCTACGCCTTTCGACCTATGTAGGTCTTAGTCATGGAATGCGCAGAAAAGGTCTCCAGAGGGGTATTTGAGTTCTGTGCACATCAAAAACAGGTTGAATTAATTAGATGGAAAACACACCCATCACACATAATATAGAAGGCACAGAAATGAATAGAAAATACAGAGACAACTGCACTAAAGAATATATACAGACAGATGATAGAAAAAACAGTAAAAATAAAAAACGTACACTTAATGCTGTTAAAAACAATTATAGCCAAGGAAGCCACATAATTACTTGGGCAGCATAATCCTTTCATATCCTGAAAGGGAAAATGGAAAATTTCAGATGAAATTCAAGCTGGTTTAAATTCATAGTGAAAACTGCAATAACGCTAATGATGTAGACAAGAAAATTTCATAGTGGACAGTGAAAAATGTCCATATAAGTAAAAAAAAAAAAACATCTGTGATGCAAAAAATAAGCACAAAAAAACAGACCAGGAAATGTAAAGCATGGTGCTTTCTTACCCTATTCATATACAGAATTTCATCATCCGTGCCATTAATTTTTTGTTAACTCACAATTATTTTTCTTTTGATGGGGAAGTTTTTTAACAGAAATGCGGCGTTAGCATGGGAGGGAAATTTTCTCCCTCCCTTGCTAACATCGTTGTTGCCATTTTTGAGGAATTTTACATTTTTGATGTTGATAATAATTTTTCAGATCATATAGTTTTTTTACACACGTTACATTGATGATTTACTATTCATATGGAAGGGGGATGTTGCTACAGCACATTCCTTTAGTAATCATCTCAATCAGAGCTCCTTTAATCTTAAATTTACTTTTCAGACACATCCCGTTTATACTAACTATTTGGATGTCACTTTGATTGGCAATAATAACACAGTTGAAATTTTTCCCTACCATAAAGAGACTGATTCCAACTCCATTCTGTCAGCTGGTTTGTGCCAACCCCCGCACACTATAAAAAACATTCCGGTTGGGGACCTGATCAGACTGAAACATAACTGTTCTCGATCTGATCTCCTCCCATCTGAAACCAACAAAGTTCTGGCCAAATTAAAACACAGGGGATATCCTGAGTGGTGCCTTGATAGGGCTCAAATTATAGTCAACAAAATTGATAGATCTGATCTTTTCAAAAACAAAAATAAAAATAAGAACAAGCTCAATAATAAGGTGACTTTTACAACTAATTTCTCTCCACAATTTTATGACATAGTAAAAATAATACAAAACATTTACCCATTTACCCAGATGATCTATTAAGTTATAAAAATAAAATAACTTTGTGGCCAAAAGAGCTCTTAATCTTGCCAATATTTTATTTCCTAGTTTAGTGGTTAACAAGAACGACAAAGTCACTTCTAAAAAAATTGTTTAAAAGAATTGAAGTCCTCAGTGGTCGATACCTTTTAATGGCTAACTGAAAAGATGGTAATAATAGCAAGCTTTCGAGACTACTTCTAGAAATTGGTTGTCATGCACAGGCTTTTTTGGCTGTGGGCACAACTTTTTTGCATCTCGTGTAAACATGCAAGAAAATGCAAATCGTTTACTTCTACACATACAGGTTTTTCTTATAACATCAAAGATTTTAATAATTGTAATACTCCCAATGTGATATATTTAATAGAATGTACCTCCTGCCACATAAAATATGTTGGATGTACGAGTTGTCCCCTCAAACAAACAATATGCAGGCATATGTCGGATACTCTCAATTCTTCTACGGTAAATGTCTCTGCTGTTTCCAGACATTTTACCACTATCCATAATAGGTGCCTGGATTCCCTTGTGTTTGCTGGCATAGAAAAAGTGTATAAACCTACTAGAGGAGGGGATCATAGAAGAAAGATTCTCAATAGAGAATCTTTCTGGATATTTAAACTGGGCACTAGAACTCCGCATGGTATGAACATGAGGAGGGATCTCATTATGCAGTATACCCAGTGATCTCTCTCCTCGTGTTCATTCTGCAACGCAGGTGTTTGCTGAGTATCTACTCCCCCTTTTTTCTTTCTCTGCACTATTTTCAAACAAGTTTTTCCGCTTGCAGCAATGACATTGTTATTAATTTGCTCCAAATCGGTACATTGGTGGAAAGGGTTGCAGAGAGAGGTCTCTTTCCCTGAGAGCCCGTTAGCGTGCTGTACTGGGTATTAAAATCTAATATTATAACAACACGGAGAGAGATCGCCTCATGTAAAATACTTTTTGATCTCTTCCCCTGTTTTTTTTCAGTAACACAGATGCATTCTTAGGGTGTATTGACACTTTCCATTGTACACTTGGGAGTTTCTTTTGTACGTATTGGCAGCACTATTGCAGTGTTCACTATACATGGAAATTTGTTTGAATCTTGTTGAAATTTCCACCTTTCTATTTTTTTGGATATTTAAACTGGATATTTGAACCCTGCACGATGTGAATATAATGAGGGATTTTGTTATTCAATATAATCAGTGATTTCTCTATTTGCGCTTATTCTGCAACGCAAGTTGGTGTTTAAATATTCAGAGAGAGAGAAAGCACCATGCATTACAGTTACTGGTCTGGTTTTTTCTGCTTATTTTTTGCATCACAGATGGGGATTTTTTTACTTATATGGACATTTATTCACTGTCCACTATGAAATTTTCTTGTCTACAACATTAGCGTTATTGCAGTTTTCACTATGAATTTAAACCAGCTTGAATTTCATCTGAAATTTTCCATTTTCCCTTTCAGGATATGAAAGGATTATGCTGCCCAAGCATATATGTGGCTTCCTTGGCTATAATTGTTTTTAACAGCATTAAGTGTACGTTTTTTATTTTTACTGTTTTTTCTATTATCTTTCTGTATATATTCTTTAGTGCAGTTGTCTCTGTATTTTCTATTTATTTCTGTGCCTTCTATATTATGTGTGATGGGTGTGTTTTCCATCTAATTAATTCAACCTGTTTTTGATGTGCACACAACTCAAATACCCCTCTGGAGACCTTTTCTGCGCATTCCATGACTAAGACCTACATAGGTCGAAACGCGTAGGAAATAGCTTCTCTGTCCCACCTGCCTCTACATTTTGTTTTGTATTGATGGAAGATTTTAAATATCGAATAAAGGATTTAATTTTATTCTGATACTCTCCTGGAGTTGCTGGAATTTTTTTTCTATTTCTATCTCTATGTACAGCATATATATATATATATATATATAACAGCACAAAACAAATATGATATAGTGGGTGCATTTAATCGTATGAACGTATACCTTACCATCATACAAAAATAAACACCAGACAATAGACAATGATTGAAAAATATCAAAAGGAGAAAAATCACAGTCGAATATCAAGATTTTCTATATATGCAATAGCGTTATGATTTACAGTATAGAAATCCTTCTTGTCACCATGGTAGGATCTCAGGGGGCACTCCTCAACAATGTTCTAGATAGTTTGACGATCTGCTCCACAGTCACAGGTCGGAGAGTCAAATTTTCCCACTTATACATAAAATCTGCACAGACGCCAAAGTTTGTTCTGATACGATTTAGAGTAACCCATGTTTCCCTTGGTAGATTGAAGCCTGGTGGAGGGTTTTGTAAGTTAAGGAACATTTGGGTGGGTAGTGGGTGCAAGGCAAATACAAAAAGAAGACAGCACTCCAAAAGTAGAGAGTAATGTGGACTTTATCAGCCTATCTGGTGACTTTTCGTTTGTTAACCAAAATTTCTCAAGCCATAAATATATTATTATTATTATTATTATTATTATTATTATTATTATTGTTGTTATTATTACTATTGTAATGCCTTGGTTTACACTTTCTTGCATTACCCTGCCCTGATTCAGCATCTTACTTTCACATCTTCTTTTATCACATTGAAGTTTACCAAGAGAACAGTAACAAACAGAAATTGCCTTGACTTCCAATTATCAAATCGATGTCAGAGAGACAACTACCATTTTGGCACGCTCAGTGTCTGCAGGAGGCTTTACAACAACAACATAAAAAGAAGAATAACAGAACTGGTTCTGAAGAAAATAATTTCTTCATGTTCCAAGTCACTGAGCTAGGATCCGACAATGAGCAGCATGTTCAGGAAATAATTAGGTACAGCTAGCCAATCATGCATAATAATCACTATTATTGCCTCCTCTATACTTTGATTTTATTTGCAGTTATTTTGCATCAGACATGTAAATATATACAATATATTATTACTCGTCATCAGTAAAAAGGAAGGTGCTCTCACAATACCATAAACATTTTTCTCAGAATATATCATACATTCCTGATTACCGACTAGCTACAGCTCTGTTTGTTCATAAATTTTATAGGAGCCACCATTGCAGATTTGGCCAATGTTTTCAGGCCAAGTAGTGCAGCATGCTGCTCTATAAAGAGTCTCATGATGAAAGTCCAATGGACCCCATTATAGTCAATGGGGTCAATCAAGCGTGAAGTGTGCATCATGCATTTACTGTAAGTAATGAAATATTGTAAGAAGAGTCATATATTTATGTGCATATCATACTTATCAGACAATATAGTGCTAAAAGCAACACATTTCCTTGCCATGCTACTGCATCAGGACCAATGGGGATTTATCTGTCCTGGATGAACAAGTGGCATGGTAAGGAAGTATCTTTCTTTTCTTCTTTTGTTCTATGGATACTACTTAACCTGCCCCTATCTCTGTGGGTCCACATAGGTGGGAGTAGGTTTGGTTAGGAATTTTTTTCTGTCTATATCTGTATGGCAAAGTGCCTCTAACCTTTATAGGCAATTTACCATAAGTATTACTTGGGGTTTTTCGATGTGTATTAATATATGCACATTATTATACAGAGAACTCATGGATCTGGGTCTTGTCTTGGAGCAAATCTGTAAGGCTTCTTTTGAACCTTTGGAATGGGCCGATATAAAGTATTTATACTTCAAGACATGTTTTCTTGTGGCTATTACGTCTGCAATGACTAAGATTTATACTCTGGTTTCCAGAGAACTTTATCTTCTATTTCTACTTGAATAAGCCCTGTTAAGAACACTACCTTCTTGTATCCCTAAAGTGCCTTCCTTCTCTAATATAAACCAGCAAATAGAGTTGCTAGTCTTTTTTCCAGATCCCTCGTTTGATGAAGATAGAGTCCTACACTTTCTGGATGTTGGCAGGGCTCTAAAGGCATAAGAGGGCTGCGAAAAACAATACAGGGAGTTGGAACATCTCTTCCTTTCTTTCTCGAAAAGGAACAGGGGTCAGAAGGTGTCAAAAGTTTCCTTATCAAGACCGTTCAGGCAGACTTTTACTAGATGCTATGAGCAAGCAAGACCTGTCAAGCTCTGCAGGCTATAAAAGCCCACTAAACTAGGGCCATGTCCAGATCATGAGCAGAAAGAAGCAGCATACCTATAGAGTAGATCTGCAGGACAGTCTTTTGGAGCTCGGCCTTGACCTTTGTGAAACATTATAGACTAGACATCCAAAAGTCGGGAGAGTCAGCCTGTGGCACAGTGGTATTATCTATGGTTCAAAGGAGCCACCCAAATAAGGGTTAACTGCTAAATCTCCATTGATGCTGCTGTAGGACAACCAGCAAAGCATAATTATTTACCAAATTTTTTTTTACCAGATCACGGTCCTTTGTCTGTTATTTTGGGAGACACTAGCTGTCCGAATGCACAACATAAATATCCCAAAACTACTTTCGCAACAGCGGTTGCAGTTTCCCCTTGCAAAAGTAACTGATCACCATGGTGGATCCATCTTAAAAGGGCATAGTACAATACAATATTACCCAACAAGCCCTTTACTTAAATAGATTGTTTACTATGAGAGCTTTAAATAGAGGAGTATCTTCTGCAAAAGTCGGACTAGCTTAGTACTTAAATCAAATATTCAGAAGAACATATATACAGTATGTCTTGTAGGTTGCAATCATTGGAGGGCAGAGTCCTATCCCCTTTCTACCAGTCTGTCACTGTTCATTTATTGAATTTGTTTTTTATGTATCTATTATACCATGCCTCTTCACCTGTAATTGATGGTGTTTAACCCCTTCACGACCATGGACGGATGTATCCGTCATGGAGCGTGTCCCGTTAAGCCCCGCGGTGGCGGTCGGCACACATATCAGCTGTTTTCAACAGCTGACATGTGTGCCTGCTAGCCGCAGGTGGAATAGCTTCCACCTGCGGCCATTAACCCCTTAAATCTTGCTGCCAAAGTCTGGCAGCAAGATCTAAATGCGCGCGGCCATGTTTTTTACTTACCGCCGCCCCCACCGGAAGTCACGTGCGTTATCACATGACTATCGGTGGTTGCCATCGTAGCACAGGGTCATGTGATGACGCCTGCAGCTATGATGTTTCACTTTCGTTTTCCCTCGGCCGAGAGCAGAGGGAAAAACAAAGTGACTGAATCTGCTGTTTACAGCTGTATAGCTGTGATCAGCAGATAGATAATAGCGATCGGATTGCCGATCGCTATAGCCCCCTAGGGGGACTAGTAAAATAAAAAAAAGTAAAAAAAAAAGTTTTAAAAAATAAAAAAAAAAACTAAAAGTTCAACTCACCCCCCTTTCCCCACATTGAAAATTAAAGGGTTAAAAAATAAATAAATATACACATATTTGGTATTGCCGCGTTCAGAAATGCTCGATCTATCAAAATATAAAATCAATTAATCTGATTGGTAAACGGCGTAGTGGCAAAAAAATTCCAAATGCCAAAATTACATTTTTTGGTCGCCGCAAGTTTTACGCAAAATGCAATAACAGGCGATCAAAACGTAGCATCTGCGCAAAAATGGTACCATTATAAACGTCAGCTCGAGACTCAAAAAATAAGCCATCACTGAGCCATAGATCCCAAAATAGATCCCAAAAAATAAGAACGCTACGTGTTTTGGAAAATGGCGAAAACGTGCGCCAATTTTATTGGACAAACTTGTGATTTTTTTTAACCCCTTAGATACAAGTAAACCTATACATGTTTGGTGTCTACAAACTCGCACCAACCTCAGGCATCATATCCACACATCAGTTTTACCATATAGTGAACACCGTGAATAAAACATCCCAAAAACTATTGTGCCATCACACTTTTTTTGCAATTTTTCCGCATTTGGAATTTTTTTGCTGTTTTCCAGTACACCATATGGTAAAACGTATGGTTTCATTCAAAAGTACAACTTGTCCCGCAAAAAACAAGCCCTCATATGGCAAGATTGACGGAAAAATAAAAATGTTACGGCTCTCGGAAGAAGGGGAGCAAAAAACAAAAACGCAAAAACGGAAAGTGCCCCGGGGCTGAAGGGGTTAAAGGGAACCTGTCAGGTCCAATATGCACCCAGAATCACGAGCAGTTCTGGGTGCATATTACTAATCCATGCCTAATCGTCCCTGTACACACTAGCATAGATAAAGGGATCTTTTGAAAAAGTATTTCTAAAGATCTTTTATCGTATGCTAATGAGTGAGGGCACTAGTCCCCAGGGCGTTAGTTCTCTGGCCAGTCGCCCGTCATTAGCATTTTAGTAAGTCCCTGTGGGCATACTATCATGCTAATGAATATGCAGCATGACAGGATGATCTCTCACCTCTCCACCACCATCGCATCCGACGGGGGATTTTGGCTTAGTGCGCATGAACCCGGGGTTTGGGTCACACGCACTATAAAGCCGAGTGTATGCGTTCTGGCTTCAAACTGAAGTAGTGCACATGACCCAAACTCCGAGGTTATGCGCACTGAGCCGCAATCCAGCAATGGCGACGGGAAGGTGAGTGAGATCATCCTGTGACACTGCGCATTCATTAGCATGATAGCACGCCCACAGGGGCGTACTAACATGCTAATGAGGGGCGACTGACCTGGGAACTAATGCCCAGGGGACTAGTCCCTGCACTCATAGCATACGGTAAAATATCTTTAGAAATACTTATTCTAAAGATCTCTTTATAAATGCTAGTGTATACAGGGATGGTTAGGCAGGGATTAGCAATATGCACCCAGAACTGCTCGTAATTCTGGGTGCATATTTCACCTGACAGGTTCCCTTTAACCCCTTAAGGACAGAATACATTTTCCTTTTTGTGCTCTCATTCTCCCCTCTCTTTCTTCCAAGAGCCGTAACTTTTTTTTATTTTCCCGCTGATATAGCTATATGAGAACTTATTTTTTGTGGTACTAGTTGTACTTATGAATGACACCGTCCAATTAGTCATGCAGTTTACTAGAAAATGGTAAAAAAAAATTGCAAGTGAAGTAAAATTGCGCAATTCCATAATTGATTTTGAGTTTCTGTTTTCTCAGCTTTCATTCTGCAGTAAAAATAACTTGGAGATTTGATTGTACAGGTCAGTATGATTACAATGATATCAAATTTTCATACTTAAAGGGGTTATCCGGCTTCTTTTGACTTTTTTTTTTATTACCCTATTGGGCTACATTGGGGCAGGTAAGTAGATAGAGACCACTTACCTGCCCTGCTGTCAGCCCCTCTCCCCCGGCTCAGAGTGGTCATGTGACCGCTCCTGCCGCGATTTTGCTGCTTCCGGTCATTTCATGTCAACATGGGCAGGGCCATGTTGACATGCAAATCTGGAAACAGCATGTCGCCTCCCTGCTGGGCAGATACAGTATGTGGAGTCCCCGCCCCCTTCCCTGCACCCTCCCACACATTCCCCCGCACATTCCCCCGCACCCCATACTCTGTCCACAACCTCCCCCTGCACTGCTGTGGGGTCCGTCACCTGGGGGCGGGGCCTGGCGGCGGCTGCCATGGTGTCAGCGCCAGCACCGGGTCCCCGGCTCAGGATCGCACATTCAAATGTACCGGCATCACAGATCACAGATCACCGATGCCGGTACATTTGAAAGTGCTGATGAGAAGGAGCGCAGCTTCTCATCACTGCACGCTGTCTGTGCTCTCTTCAGCACAGCGGTGACGTCACTACTGTGCTGATATGGGCAGAGCACAGACAGCGCGCGAACGTGCAGGAGCGGCGGGGACCGAGGACGGGTGAGTATGTACTCCCTACATGTGTTCGCGATGGGGATGGGGGATGGGGGGGTCGGTGCAGAGCCCTGTCTGTGTGCGGTGCAGAGCCCTGTCTGTGTGCGCGTGCGGTGCAGAGCCGTATGTGTGCGCGTGCGGTGCAGAGCCATATATGTGCGCATGCGGTGCAGTGCCATATGTGTGCGGTGCCATATGTGTGCGTGTGCGGTGCAGAGCCATATGTGTGCGTGTGCGATGCAGAGCCCGATGTGGGGCTGTTATTTGCAATGCTGTAGTGATAACAGGTCAGTGCTGAGGCTGAATACTGACAGGGAATGTGTGCAGGGGGCGGGCAGGGGTCGGGGCTGGACAGTGAGGGCAGACAGGGGGCGAGGCTGGACAGTGAGGCCGGGCGGTGCCAGCTCTGACTGTCAGGTTTTGCACAGGAAGTGGTCAGTTTGCTGGAGCTGAATGTAATAAACAAGGAGCTGCAGAGAATAAAGGGTGAATTCAAGAGTAACAAAAGTTAGAAAACAAAAAATAACAATGTAGGGGTGTTTTATATGACAATACAGCACAGATTAGCTTAACAAAAAAATTTTGACTTTATGTCGGACAACTCCTTTAATCAATTTAAGAGGTGGAAAAAAAATCAGAAATTCTTATCAATCAAAAAAAATTGCTTGAATTATCATCTTCCAAAACTCATAACATTTTTATTTTTTGGTCGATGGAGCAGTGTGTGCGACATTTTTTGTATGATCAACTGTTAATTCCTATTGACACTATTTTGGGGTGGACATGCTACTTGGATCACTTTTTATTGCATTTTTTATAGAGTTGCAGCAACCAGAAAATTGCAATTCTGGCATTTTGATTCTCTCTCTTTTTACAGTTTTTACAGATTGGGTTAATTAATGTATACTTTCATAGGTCAGACTTTTCTTAACACATTATATGTATATATTTTTTTTACATATACAGTGGGGGAAATAAGTATTTGATACACTATCGATATTTCAAGTTTTCCTATCTACAAAGAATTGAGCGGTCTGTAATTTTTTTTTATCATAGGTATACTTCAACTGTGACAGACAGAATCCCCCCAAAAATCCAGAAGATCACATTATATGATTTTTAAATAATTAATTTGCATTTTATGGCATGAAACAAGTATTTAATCATACACCAACCAGTAAGAATTCTGGCTCTTACAAACTTGGTATTTTTCATAAGAAGAAGTCCTCCTACTCTGCACTCATTACCTGTATTAATTGCACCTGTTTGAACTTGTTACCTGTATAACAGACACCTGTCCACACACTCAAAATATCCCACTCCTACTTCTCCACCATGTCCAAGATCAAAGAGCTGTCTAAAGGATACCTGGGACAAAATTGTAAACCTGCACAAGGTTGGGATGGGCTACAGGACAACAGGCAAGCAGCTTGGTGAAAAGACAATTATTGGCACAATTGCTGGAAAATGGAAAAAACACAAGATGACTGTCAATCTTACTTGGTCTGGGGCTTCATGCAACATCTTGCTTCGAGGGATAACTATGAATCTGAGAAAGGTCAGAAATCAGCCCAGAATTACAAGGGAGGACCTAGTCAATGACCTGAAGAGGTCAGTGACCACAGACTCAAAGATTTCCATTAGTAACACACTATGCAGTCATGGATTAAAATCCTGCAGGGCCACTAAGGTGATGGCGTCTGTGTTCTGGGATAAGGAGGGCGTACTGTTAGTGTTAGACTACCTTCAAAAGGGTTCCACCATCAATGAAAGGGATTACATTAAACTTTTGGACCAATTGAAGGCTGCTCTGAAAGCCAAAAGGTGAGGTAAGCTGTCCAAAGGAATCTTGTTCTTGCAAGACAACACCTCCGCTCACACTGCACAAGCTGGTTGACCACCCAGCTGGTTGACCACCCACCTTATTCACCAGATCTAGCTATCTTATGTTTCCAAACCTGAAGAAACACCTCAAGGGTACAAAATTTCACACCATTTCTGATGTCATGGCTGCTACGGATGACTGGTTTGAGGCACAACTGAAATCTTTCTTTTTGCTAGGTTTACAGAACTTGGAATACCAATGTAAGAAGTGTGTTGTCATCAGTGGAGAGTATGTGCAATAAATGTAAAGTTTCATCATCCTATCTCGTTTCTTTCTGGGTAAAGCCAAATACTTATCAGCAGCCCCTCATTTAGGAGAAGCTTTGAAGAGAAAAGGAAAAGGCGCAATAATTTCCACTGAAGTTGCAGAACGCATGTTTAATAAATTTATATTTAGAATATTGTGCACATTTTTGGCTACAATGAATATTTGTTCTTGTTCATCTCACTTTTACATAATTTCACACGCATTTTGTGCAAAATCCATATGTGATGCTTAAAAATAGAAGTGTTTTATTAAATCAGGGCATAAGAAAACATAAGAATAAGTCATTGGATTTAAAACCATTTTCATAAATCCAAATTTTGCATATCTGTGATAAGGGTGACATTAAAGGTGGAAAAGGGTCTGAAATTATTCTTTATATCATTTTACCTGATAAAATCCTGACATTTTACCAGGTGCATGTAGAGTTTTTCATATCCACTTCCTGCACTAGGCTGTGTGCACATAGTGCGTTTTTATTGTATTTTTTAGTGCATTTTTGTCACAAAACTGAAAGGAAATCCTTATGCCAGCAAAACAAATGAGAAATCTGCAGTGTAGTGCACATGTTGTAGCTTTTTTTCTCCTTGCAAATTTGGTGGAAAAATTAATCTCCGTTTTTGCCTGTATTTTTCACTATTGAAAACAATAAAAATAGCATGCAAAAAAAGAGTCAAAAACACAGCAAAAACACGTGTTTTTGTGCTGCATTTTTCCTGCCTAGAGATGCAGACGTGGTGCATACATTTCTGCAACTAAATACTAAATGTGCATGCATACCCTTGCATTGACACTTGAATTGCTAGACACTGCTTATGGCAGGGTTTAACAGACCACTGTAGCTGGCAGACTCGGAGGCCATTACCTGACATTTGGGTTGCCATAGTAACAATTAAGATCCCGCCATCTAATGATACTAGATAAAGCTCACGGCTAGAGGCTGCAGCCCCCAGCCATGTGCTTATAGTAACAATTGAGATTCCGTAATCGCAGGAAAACGATGGGGTTGATCATTTAGATACCGATGTCACTATTGACAGTGATATCTAGGAGGTTAAAAGGTAACGATCGGTGATAACACTGATCATGACCAAGGCGGGAGAGTGTATAACATCGTGCTTCAGCCTGCAACTTGACAACCAAGACAATATTTTTCAATTACATCACTGAGAAGATCAAGGCTAAAGCAGCCTACTTCATTGTGATTGTTCTCTCGGCACAGACCGATCACAGCGCTCATCGGACAGGACCAAAGCAGATTCATCCCGGCCCGCTAGCTTGTTTGTATTAAACTATCACCATGCAAATCTATGTGGTAACAGTTTAAAGAAATCACATACATGTATAGCAAAATGCCGTAAAGCACATATTTTTGCATTACGGGCTCAATAAGGTTGCATTTGTGTTAAAGAGCTGGAAGTGGTTGGACACAGTCTTAGAAGATCTCAGAGTGTCATACATGTCTTTTCAGGGCTACTGAAGGCCTTTCAGTTCTTAACATTGGGAATAAAATTTACCTGAAAAAATTAATTTCAAGAGATTTGCCCATCTCTAGCAAACGGGAAATTTATAACGTTTATAAAGCGAATTTTGATACTCAACAAACTGTAAGTTTCCCTTCAACTGCATATTTCCCTATATATTTCTTCACAGTCTCTTTCATCCTATATTTTTTAATATGAACATTAATCATCTATGGCTGAAAAGAAGCAATTTAATTTACTAATGAGAGTAGTAACACCTTCTTAATTTATCCTTCCACTCCCTATAAACATCAGAACAATACAAATTTAGATAGAAACTAAATGTTTTACAATTATAATCGTCTTTATCTAGTTAAACTAATAAGGAAAACATCAATTATTATATTTAATATTCCTTTAGTGACTTTAAAAATTCATATGCTGTTCTTTTTAACTACTACCTACCAGCGCCATTTTATTTATCTGTCAACAGAGTTTTTTGAGAGTTTATTCTTTGAGGGAAGTTATAGTTTTCAATGCCCCCATTTAATTTACCATAGAAAACTCTTGATGGCATGTAATGGAAAATTGTATTACTTTTAAAAAAAAAATTCTATAGATGGCTTGTTTTTTATGAGTTGATCTATAGTTTTATAGGTGCCATTTTGGGGTAGATTGAACCTTATCATCTCATTTTATTGCATTTTTGGAGTGAGCTGTTATGCTCCAGACCAGTATTTGCCACTGTGGTTTCACCCAGCTCCGGTCTGGTCATGTCAGGGGTTAATTCTTCCCTGCCTCATTCCGGTTCCGGGTTGCTATATCTTGGCGCTACGCGCCTGTGATAGTTTATGCTCTGCAGCGTGTGTTACTGGCTCTGGTGAGTTTTACGATCTGTCCTGCTTCCCTGCTACCTGGTTCTTACCCATACTCTCCTCTGTTCGTCCGTGTGTCTCGATCCCTGGCTACCCGCTCCTGTCTACTGTGTATCCTACCTTGTCTGTCTTATCCCAGTCCTGACCTGTTTGTCCTCATTTCTTGTTTGTACTTGGACTTCCCAGCATCTGACCTATATTCACATTCCTGACCCCGATCTCCATCTCTCCCTTTAGCTATATCTGTGACTTCTCGACTTCTGACTCTCAGCTATCACCTGACCACGATTTATCTATCCCTGTGCTATTGATGAGATCTCCTGCTGCTGACCCAGTATTCTGACTACTCTATTGCCCTCTGGTGGTTTACTTGCTAACTGCACTCTAAAGCTACATTGCTTGTAACTTAAGATTCTCTTAGTGCAGCGTGACATGAGCATTATTTTTTCTTTCTCATTGCATTCATTGTGTGGGATAAATCACACCATTGAAATCAAACCATAGATGTCCATAAATTTAGTGATGTGTAATAATGCAAAATAACACAGGGAAAACATTTTGAACACACTTACTGAAATTTAATACTTTGCATAAAAGCCTTTGTTAGTGATGACAGCTTCCTGTGTGGAGAAACTAGCCTCATATATTGCAGTGATTTTGACCCATTTTTCCCCACACTCTTCAAATCCTAAAGGTTCTGTTTACTCCTTCTATGAACTCTGAGTTTTAGCTCCTTCAATAATTGTTCCATTGGATTCAGGACAGATAATTGGCTGGGCCAGTCTAGCAGCTTTATTTTCTTTTTCTGAATCCAATTGTGAGTTTTAACTGCTGTGTGTTTGGATCACTGTTTTGCTGAAATGTCCACCCATTTCATCTTTATCATCCTGGTAGATGGCAGCAGATTTTTATCAAGAATGTCTTGGTACATTTGTCGATTCATCCATCCTTCAATTATATGACATTTACCAATGCTGTTTGCTGAAAAGCAGCCCCCACACCATCTTGTTTTCACCTTCACTGTTATTATGGTGTTTTGGGGTGAAATGCAGTGCCTTTTGTCCTCCAAATGATGCGCCCCAGGGCTTTGTGGTACTCAGTCCCGTGGTGTATATTATGGGGAAAGTTCACTGGGTGGCTGTTGCCCATTTCCGTGACACTGGGGGTTGCTTAAAAGGGGTTTTGTACAAGGGAAGAATAAAAATAAAAATGGTTTTCGTGACGTCACTTGCGGTATGCAGCTATATGGGGAAAGCCGCCGCTGCAAAGTCTCTCACTGCTGGGGCTGGTGGTATTGGGCAGCTTGGATGTAATGGCTCTCCGCAAGTAGAGCTAGGCCCCAGGGGAGGATCATGGTGGTTGTAGTATATTGGTGCAGACGTGTAGGAAGAATTCAGAAAACACAGGGGCTGCGGTTTAACTTGTGCTTTACTAGTTATTAGTGGGTTGGAGTTGCTGCTACCCGGTTTGTGCTGTCTTTATGAATCCGGTATTCCCTTTGTTCCAGTGCCGATGTAGTGAACTGGTGAGCTTTACTTCCATGCACTCTATAGTAGTTGGTAGGTCCCTGTGGCTTGGAGCGTTTTTGGGGTCCCCTTCCTGTTGTCTCCACCCTGGCCCATACAGCAGGCAGGTTGAACTTCTCTTGGGTCAGACCTCTGTCCCCGTTCCCAGGTTCCCTCTCTGCTGCTGTGCCCCGGATACTAATGTTGGTAAGGTGCTTAATGGTCCTCTCACAGGGCAGATTTTTATCAGGTGAGCCTGAAACGTCTTCCTGAAGTAGGGCTCTGTACCCCGTGGGTGCTTGGCTCAAGTGAGTACTTGCACCGTACTCTCCCTAGCAACCATACTCCCTTTCTCTCAGTAGTCACTTTACACTTTCCTGTCAACATGTCAACTTCTGACTGACTTTCTGTCTGACTTTTCACTATCACTTCTCTCTTCTGTCTGACAAGATGTCCGTCGTCCGTCCACTCCACTGACTAACCCCTCCTCCTCCCAGGTCTCTGACTAGTGGATTGGATGTGTACCAGCCACTAGGTGACTACCCGTCAGATCCATCTCTAGTCTATCACTCAGTCTGGGGAAAAGGGCTTGGTTTGTGTGTGTGTTGTGGTGTTTACCAGCACTGGTCTTCCAGGAATCTGGGGTTAGCTGTAGTACCCTGTGGCACCTGACACACAGGGGTGCCACACAAACATGGTGTGTATTAAGGGATCTAAAGATTTCAATTTTGGTCTTATTTGACCAGTATTTCACAGGTTTGTCTAAATGTTATTGAGTAAACTTTAAAAGTGCTTGTGTGATGCCCTGACAAAATTAGGTTGTCACAGGAGACTGCATCCATCTTCCAGATGCAGGATTCTCTCCTCCTTTGCCTTCCAACACAACCCCACACCCCTGTACAAACACCAGCCACAAAAGCCTAGTCACCCCCCAGAACAATAGTGACACACCAGTGGGCAGGGCCAGGCAGATGGTGACGCCCACCTAGAGGTCCTGAGGTGTCAAGGGGAGGGAACACAGAGACAAGACACTTGGTCTACAGCTGACAGTGGAAGTGAGAGGAGTGAAGTGGTAGTCGGGGGTTGTAGCTCCCGGACTACCTGAGCTGACTAGGTGGCAGACGGCAGAACAGGGCCGGTGTGCGGGACCTGAGCACACCCCTCCGGAGGCTACCGGTATCCGGTACTTGGTTTACTATCTGGACTCTGTGTGATTTATTCAAAAACAGTGAGTACACCGGTAACATCTGGTCCAGCCTGCAGACTGTGTCCCAGCATCCACTTCACCTACAGCTGGGCCCCGGGACAACACCTCCCCTATCCGTGGAGGGGATACCATCCTGCTGCCCCTCTCAATCAGCCCCGAGTGCCCCATTCCAAGGCAGCGGCGGTGTCACCAACTATCACCACAACCTACGGGTGACGTCACTGACAAACTCTCCCCTGTAAATAACCTCTTTATTACGTTGTAGGCGACGGGCTGCTGCCGAGCCCCGGATCCGGCTGCCACTCGAGCCACAGCCACAATCCCGGATCCGAGCGTCTCGAGCAGCCCCCCTGCCATGGTCTGTCCCCTACCCGCGACACTTGAACATGCTTTTTGTTCTATTTCTATTGAGTCTATGAAGTCACATGGCAAAGTGTGGGGGGCTCCTGGACAATTATACTATTGAGGATCATCATATTGTGTGGGAGCAGTTGTGTGTATATTGAATTTCCTTATTTTTTTAATTTAATTTAATTCATCTTTTTATTTTCTGGCGCTTTTACTTTTTTGTGGATGTGAAGGTACTTTATGTGGGAGGGACTGAGGGTCATTATTACTGTAAGTGGGGGATTAATAATACATTATAACTGTATGTGGGGGGGACTCAGGGCACGTTAAAATATTGAAAGCATGGGGAACTAAGGGGACATTAAAACATATGTTCAGGAATTTTTAGAGTATGTGGGGACTCAGCATTGTTACTTTTGTTAAGGCACTCAGACCATATTCAATTGCAAAAAGAAGACTCAGGAAACATTATTACTTCTTGGAAGCACTCATGGGACTATATTAAATAAATGGACACTTAAGAGGCAGTACTACTTTATTTGGGTACTCAGGATATTGTAAAAGTAGGATACAGAGTTTGTGCAGGAAGTGCGGAGGTCCCCCTATGCCCACTATGATAAGGGTTTGTCACCATAGTTGTAAATATGGTTAACTATTCTAGGGGCCCTCTCACATCTGCTTTGCTCCAACTCTCCCCCGTGCTGAAACCCAAGCTATGGGCATATGACAAAAAGGACTATCAACAATAGTGAGGTCTTGTCAGGTTTCTGTCATGATCATACAGTCATATGAAAAAGTTTGGGCACCCCTATTAATGTTAACCTTTTTTCTTTATAACAAGTTGGGTTTTTGCAACAGCTATTTCAGTTTCATATATCTAATAACTGATGGACTGAGTAATATTTCTGGATTGAAATGAGGTTTATTGTACTAACAGAAAATGTGCTATCTGCATTTATACAAAATTTGACCAGTTCAAAAGTATGGGCACCCTTATCAATTTCTTGTTTTGAACACTCCTAACTACTTTTTACTGACTTACTAAAGCTCTAAATTGGTTTTGTAACCTCATTGAGCTTTGAACTTCATAGGCAGGTGTATCCAATCATGAGAAAAGGTATTTAAGGTGGCCACTTGCAAGTTGTTCTCCTATTTGAATCTCCTATAAAGAGTGGCATCATGGGCTCCTCAAACAACTCTCAAATTATCTGAAAACAATGATTATTCAACATAGTTGTTCAGGGGAAGGATACAAAAAGTTGTCTCAGAGATTTAAACTGTCAGTTTCCACTGTGAGGAACATAGTAAGGAAATGAAAGAACACAGGTACAGTTCTTGTTAAGCCCAGAAGTGGCAGGCCAAGAAAAATATCAGAAAGGCAGAGAAGAAGAATGGTGAGAACAGTCAAGGACAATCCACAGACCACCTACAAAGACTTGCAGCATCATCTTGCTGCAGATGGTGTCAATGTGCATCGGTCAACAATATAGCACCCGTTGCACAAGGAGAAGCTGTATGGGAGAGTGATGCGAAAGAAGCCGTTTCTGCAAGCACGCCACAAACAGAGTCACCTGAGGTATGCAAAAGCACATTTGGACAAGCCAGTTACATTTTGGAAGAAGGTCATGTAGACTGATGAAACAAAGATTGAGTTGTTTGGTCATACAAAAAGGCATTATGTATGGAGGCAAAAAAACACGGCATTCCAAGAAAAGCACTTGCTACCCACAGTAAAATTTGGTGGAGGTTCCATCATGCTTTGGGGCTGTGTGGCCAATGCGGGCACCGGGAATCTTGTTAAAGTTGAGGGTCGCATGGATTCAACTCAGTATCAGCAGATTCTTGACAATAATGTGCAAGAATCAGTGACGAAGTTGAAGTTACGCAGGGGATGGATATTTCAGCAAGACAATGATCCAAAACACCGCTCCAAATCTACTCAGGCATTCATGCAGAGGAACAATTACAATGTTCTGGAATGGCCATCCCAGTCCCCAGACCTGAATATCATTGAAAATCTGTGGGATGATTTGAAGCGTGCTGTCCATGCTCGGCGACCATTAAACTTAACTGAACTGGAATTGTTTTGTAAACAGGAATGGTCAAATATACCTTCATCCAGGAACTCATTAAAAACTACAGGAAGTGACTAGAGGCTGTGATTTTTGCAAAAGGAGGATCTACAAAATATTAATGTTACTTTTATGTTGAGGTGCCCATACTTTTGCACCGGTCAAATTTTGTTTAAAGGCGGATTGCACATTTTCTGTTAGTACAATAAACCTCATTTCAATCCAGAAATATTACTCAGTTCATCAGTTATTAGATATATGAAACTGAAATAGCTGTTGCAAAAACCCAAATTGTTATAAAGAAAAAAGGTTATTAATAGGGGTGCCCAAACTTTTTCATATGACTGTATTTTTATACAGTCTTACCTGAAATAAAAGTTTTCACTCCTGAAAAAACACTATTGTCAAACCTGCTTTATAGATGGCTGCTGTAGGGACAGGTAAAAATTACTAAAATTAATTTCCAAAGCTATGGCTCAGATAAGTTACTGCTTTGCTAAGAATATTTGTGCAGTCTGAAGACAGTTTGCCTTACCTATAGTAAAAGTGACACCTCTTGTTGCTCTATTAAAGGGAACCCCTAATTATAGCTCAAGAAACCCCAGGGTTCCAGGGACCACTGTTGTGAAATACTGTCATTGACAATACTCTCACATTTATAGAAACATGGGTCTACAGTACTTGCTTCCTACATTTGTTCCACCTTGACTATACTGGGATCTGTCTGGTTTTCAGTATGGTGTCTGTAATTTTAATTATAAAAATAGCAACAAAAAGAGGAATAAATATCCTCCAAAAATTAAGTATTACTTACAGCAAAGATGGGCTGCAGTGTGTACATTGCCCAGGCCAAAAACTAATACTCTACCAAGATACAGCTAAGCCCCCACTAGATGGAGGCATCACAGGTGCAGGAGGAGCAAATCACACACACACACATACACACACACACACACACACACACACACTTCTATGGAATGGAGGGGGCAATTGCTGGATGATAAAACTGCACACTGATGGCTTGCATAGAGCGTTGTTCACACATGCAGATACACAGTCACAAGTCCGCAGCCTATTAGGTGACGCCCCCTCCATTCCATGGAAGTGTGTGTATGATTTGCTCCTCCTGTACCCGTGTTGCCTCCACTTAGTGGGAGTTTAGCTGTATCCTGGTAGAGTATCAGTTTTTGGCCTGGGCGATGTACAACTGCAGCCCATCTTTGCTGTAAGTAATGTCTGTAATTTTACCAGAAAAAAATTTCAGTGCAGCATATCATTTAAGTAAAATAAGACAAACAACGTTAGCCCTATTATTGTCAATGGCATTCCTTGAGCGCTAGTTGCATGCATTATCTAAATGATCCATCCTTAAAATATTTTGTTTTTCTGTTTTGCTCAAAGGATAGAAACCAGATTGCAAATGTAGGTGTGATCAGGATTTTTTTTTATTGTAAAAATGAGGCCATTGTCATCTGAAAATTGATAAACTATAAATTGACCTACCGAACACTCGGTGTTCTTCCAGTACTGTTGCCCATGTCCTTTGTCAGTTTCCTCACTTTGTCTACTTGCGTGGAAAGTCATGTGACAGATGCAGCCATCAGTGGTCACAGTAGTGACCAATGCATCATGTCTGCGGCCACTGATTGGATGAAGCAGCCATGTGTCTTCTGAGATGGAAGAGAAAGCAAGGAGACCGGAGATTGTCTGATCCGAGCTGGACAGCAGTAGACGCTGCAGGCAGTCAGTTATCTAGTAAGTGAGCATATGTTCTATTTTTCAGACCACCATCCCATTTTAAAATAAACAAAAATATGTATATTATGAACCACAAAAGATGTTGATGATATCTAACCTAAGGTTGGTATGTATAATAAATT
The DNA here is from genome assembly GCF_048569485.1 of Anomaloglossus baeobatrachus. NCBI lineage: Eukaryota > Metazoa > Chordata > Amphibia > Anura > Aromobatidae > Anomaloglossus > Anomaloglossus baeobatrachus. Next base: position 294,531,888 of record NC_134353.1, on the reverse strand, counting down.
ATATAAAAGAATGTCTATACAAACCATGGTACATACAGATTAGTGGAGATCCCAGATGTGTCTATATTTTTAGATGATATAGATGGATCTGTGAAATAATTAATATACTGTATTTGTGGAAGTGCATAGTGCACAGGAGAACACCAATGTAAGGCATGATAATTAATGCAAAACTGCATAGGTGTAACTCAAAGTGCAGTGTGCAATATACTGAAAAGATAGGACCTATATGCAATAAAGTGAATCTATTGACAAACAGTAATTATGAGAGCCGGGTCCAGTTGTCAGGTAAGCCAAGCTGCACGGGCACAGCTCCTGAGCCCGCTTGATCACCATGACGTACCCCATATGTTATCGGTCATGAACCCCTTCGAAACCAGGACATGCAGAGTATGTCATATGTTGGGAAGGGGTTAATAAAATATCATATAATGTTTCCAATGAATTGATTGTTCTTTTTTTTCTTCAATGATTATTTACAATTAACCAGAAAAATCCTATTGTTATTTCCATTGTTGGATGTGTCATACAATATGCCTTACTTCTGTTGATGCATCAATTATCGTAGGCTCTTGATTTTAGCACTAATGAATTTGCTTTATTTTGCACAGGATTTTCTCTCAAGGACATAGATTTCAAAGCCAGGGAACTTTCCTGGCAGAGTCAAATCAACCAAGTATTCATTAGTGGAAGCTCAGCAGCAGTGGTCCCCAATGGTGTGCAAGCTGATACATTTCTTAATACCATCAAAAATTTAAAAGATCCAAATTATGGTGGAACAAGGCTTTTCTTGAGAATTATCTATTGAAACAATTCAATCCTAGAGGACTTCGGATTCAGCTAATACCTTCTTTTCCTGTTGAGAAGTATGATATAATTTATTTATTAGTGTCTTGGGAAAAAATCTGTAATGATACCTCTAGAAAATGTATGGATCTCCTTATTAATCTAAATACCACAAAAAATAGCTGAGATTGACAAAACTTTGAGCTAAAGAATGTCTCATTCAGTCTGAAATGTCTGTTGAACAATTCCAATCTATAAATACACAAGTAGATAAATCCATGGATGAAAAGTCTACAAGAAAATCCCACTATTAGATTTACATGTGATCAAAAGGACATTTCCTTAAAACTAAGTTACACATGGAGGAAAATAACAACTCAAGCACCAACTAGATCTCGTGTCCTTTCCCTATCAACCAATATATCAACCAATATATCAACCAGTGATCCATCTGACGTCTCCTCCAATATTTCTACTCCGATTGGCACCACCCCAAATGTAAACGAGATGTACAACACCCTTTGAACAAACTTATGATGAATTACCCGAAAGAAGGAGAACTCATTTAAAGGTAATTAATCTGAGTTCTCACACTCTATTAAGCCCCCTTCACATGCACGTGTCTCCGGTACGTGTTTGGTCCATTTCCGTATGTACCGGAGACACGGACACACGTACTCCAATGTTATTCAATGTTTGGAGTTACACGTGCGTTTTTCCGTACGGTCCATGTGTCCGTGTGCATGACACGTATGTGTATCCATATTACACGAATGCATGTCCGTTTTCTGCACGGAACACGCACACACGCACCCAATGAAAGTCTATGGGTCCGTGAGCACACGTACGTGACACGGATGCATCTCCGTATGGTCCGTGTACATTTTGTGCTTTTTTGAAGCGATGTCGATCAAACTTTTTATTCTGAGTATGTCAGTCAATCTCCCTCAGTCTGTCGGTCTCTCTCTCTTGTCTGTCCCTCTCTCAGTCTGTCGGTCAGTCTCACCCCTCTCTCATACTCACCGTTCACTGATCACCGGCGCGGCGCTGCATAGCTGTTAAAAAAACTCCGGCGGCTTTTACTATTTTGAAAAAGCCGGCCTCTCATTATTCAATCTCGTATTCCCTGCTTTCCCCACCCACTGGCACCTATGATTGGTTGCAGTAAGACACGCCCCCACGCTGAGTGACAGCTGTCTCACTGCAACCAATCACAGCCGCCGGTGGGCGTGTCAATATTGAGCAGTAAAAAAAATAAATAATTAAGAAAAAATAACAAGTGGTCCCCCCCAATTTTGATACCAGCCAGGGTAAAGCCACACGGCTGAAGGCTGATATTCTCAGGATGGGGAGCTCCACATTATGAGGAGCCCCCCAGCCTAACAATCTCAGCCAGCAGCCGCCCGGAATTGCTGCATCCATTAGATGAGACAGTCCCGGGACTGTAACCGGTTCATCCTAAATTGCCCTGGTGCAGTGGCAATGGGGGTAATAAGGAGTTAATGGCAGCAGCCCATAGCTGCCACTAAGTCCAAGATTAATCATGACAGGCGTCTCCTCGAGATACCTTCCATGATTAACCTGTAAGTTAAAGAAAATAAACACACACAATGAAAAATCCTTTATTTGAAATAATAAAAAATAAAAAAAACCCTCGCTCACCACTTTATTAAGCCCCGAAAACCCCTCAGGTCCAGCGTAATCCACGGAGGTCCTGCGACTCTCTCAGTTCTGCTACATGAAGGTGACAGGAGCTGCAGTAGAACACCATCGCTCCTGTCAGCTCCACGCAGCAACTGAGGAGAGAAGCGCGATCAGCAATGATGACACTCAGGTCACTCGCGGCCACCGATGGATCCTCCAACTGTGACAGCAAGTCTCCCGAGTGACTGAAGTGCGCTGCGCGATCAGCGAAGAAGTCACAGGTGAGTTGTGGTCTCGGGTAGAGGACTCCAGCTAGCCACGGGTAACCTGAGTGACGGCAGTGCTAATCGTGGTGCTCACTTCAGTCACTCAGGGGATTAGTGGTCACCGGTGAGTCCTTCATGGGTGACCGCTAAACAGGACTCGACACAGACAGAGCGGCGGTATAACAACGAAGTTCATCCGAGTTCATTCTCATCGCGCATCGCTATCTGCTGTCAGCGGGTATGTAGCAACGTCATTGTGCATCACACATGGAACATTTCACACGGACAACACACGGACATTACACGTACGTATCACATGCACACACGGCTAGCATATGCCATCACACGGATGTCACACGTACCGGAGAAACAGACATAAAATACGGAACACGGACCCGAAAAACAGAACGTAAGACACGCACGTGTTTTTCACATGCGTGTGAAGGGGGCCTTAGATACAGATATCTCTGTTATGGGTAAGGAGCTCATGGTCCTGTTGTTAATTTTAACAAGGTTAGTGCTGTCATAGACCTTCACATTTGCAAGATCTCTAATTTCCAAGCGGTATATTCATGACGATCCTTCTCTTAATATATTTCCTACAGATACTGAGCAAGATGCATTAGTCACATTGAATAAGCTTCCATATGAACATACCACCAAGGGAGGTAAGATTCCAACATCAATCAGGTCTAAGTAAAAAAATAATGTCCATCCTTGTCAGCATGTCCCAATGTGGACTTGTTTGTCCAGATCGTTAGCCGTGAATGTGACAAAACATATGATAATCTAAGCAGGGGTGAATAATTTAGTCTTAAAAAATTCTAAAATCTATGTGATGTGGTCCTTGCACCAACCGATACGGGTGGGAATATCATGTTCTTGCCTAAAGCAATGTAAAGTGCATTGCAAAAGTATTCAGCCCCTTTGAATATTTCAACCTTTTCCCACATTTCAGGCTTCAAACACAAAAGATAAAATTTTAATGTTATGGTGAAGAACCAACAATTGGGACACAATTGTGAAGTTGAACGAAATGTAATGCTTATTTTAAACTTTTTTCAAAAATAAATAACTGAAAATTGGGACGTGCAATATTATTCATCCCCTTTAAGTTAATAATTTGTAGCGCCACCTTTTGCTGCGATTACAGCTGCAAGTCGCTTGGGGTATGTCTCTATCAGTTTTGCACATCGAGAGACTGAAATTCTTGCTCATTCTTCCTTTGCAAACATCTCGAGCTGAGTGAGGTTGGATGGAGAGCGTTTATGAACAGCAGTCTTCAGCTCTTTCCACAGATTCTCGTTTGGATTCAGATTTGGACTATGACTTGGCCATTTTAACACCTGGATACGTTTATTTGTGAACCATTCTATTGTAGATTTTGCTTTATGTTTTGGATAATTGTCTTGTTGGAAGACAAATCTCCGTCCCAGTCTCAGGTCTTTTGCAGACTCCAACAGGTTTTCTTCAAGAATGGTCCTGTATTTTGCTCTATCGATATTCCCATCAATTTTAACCATCTTCCCTGTCCCTGCTGAAGAAAAGCAGGCCCAAACCATGATGCTGCCACCACCATGTTTGACAGTGGGAATGGTGTGTTCAGGGTGATGAGTTGTGTCGCTTTTACGCCAAACGTATCGTTTGGCATTCTTCCCAAATAGTTTGATTTTGGTTTCATCTGACCAGAGCACCTTCTTCCACATGTTTGGTGTGTCTCCCAAGTGGCTTGTGGCAAACTTTAAACAACACTTTTTATGGATATCTTTGAGAAATGGCTTTCTCCTTGCCACTCTTTCATAAAGGCCAGATTTGTGCAGTGGACGACTGATTGTTGTCCCATGGACAGACTCTCCCACATCAGCTGTAGATCTCTGCAGTTCATCCAGAGTGATCATGGGCCTCTTGGCTACATCTCTGATCAGTCTTCTCCTTGTCTGAGATGAAAGTTTGGATGGATGGCCGGGTCTTGGTAGATTTGCAGTGGTACTCCTTGCATTTCAATATGATCAATATGATCGCTTGCACAGTGCTCCTTGGGATGTTTAAAGTTTTGGAAATCTTTTTGTAACCAAATCCAGCTTTAAACTTCTCCACAACAATATCACGGACCTGCCTGTTGTGTTCCTTGGTCTTCATGATGCTATCTGCGCTTTAAACAGAACACTGAGACTATCACAGAGCAGGTGCATTTATACGGAGACTTGATTACACACAGGTGGCTTATATTTATCATCATCAGGCATTTAGGACAACATTGGATCATTCAGAGATCCTCAATGAACTTCTGGAGTGAGTTTGCTGCACTAAAAGTAAAGAGGCCGAATTATATTGCACGCCCCACTTTTCAGTTTATTATTTTTTAAAAATGTTTAAAATAAGCAATACATTTTGTTCAACTTCGCAATTGTGTCCCACTTGTTGTTGATTCTTCACCATAACATTAAAATATTTATCTTTATGTTTGAAGCCTGAAATGTGGGGAAACGTTGAAATATTCAAGGGGGCCGAATACTTTCGCAAGGCACTGTATGAGGCTAAAGCCTTCCAGTAACATAGAGATCAAAAATGTTACAAAAAAGTATCATTTAATCCTTTATTAAATTTCATATAGAATTAGTCACAATTCTGCAAACAGCCAAGGACGCTTACATTATCTCAGCACTTCAGGTCAGTAAACCAAAAATGCCCAATCTTTATCTTTTACCGAAAGTACATAAGAACATCCAAATACCACCAAGGAGGCCAATGATTTCTGGTAGAAATAACTATCTAGATAGAGTGAATAAATATATTGATGCAGAATTGCAACCAATTGTTGAGTGCTTTCTGTGATATATTAAGGACACTGTGGATTTTTTGAGGAAAATTGACAGTCTGCATTGTCACTGTTAAAATTTTAATTTTAATTATTTTGGTAAAGTTTGGAAATCCACCTTTGGCATGTCTCGACCGAAATCTGATCCCAGGTCTCTACGCATTCCCAGTGTTGGTGCATAGTGCATACTGGTCAACTCACTTGGGTATCTATACAACTTTTCTTCCACTCTACCCACAAGTGTTCTATTGGGTTGAAGTCTGGGGGCTGCGAGGGCCAATCCAGCACCTCTATGAATTCAAGAAATCTTTGGTGCGGCCTTTGGGCAAGTATGTAAGCCTAGGTTTCCTCTCACAGGCACAGGTTGAGAAGTTGATCCCCCCTTACCCCACGAGGCCGTGCTGGTATTGTATACCTAAAATCCACAAGTGCAGGAATAATCCCCCAGGCCGCCCGATAGTGGCTGATATCGGCTCTTTAACGGAGCCTTTATCGCACTATCTGGATTGGCTGCTGAGACCTTTGCTCAGCCACATTCCCTCTTATGTTCGGGATAGCGGGGATTTCCTTGCACTGTTGAAAGGTATAACATGGCAGCAGGGCTTCCAATTGACATCAATTGATGTGGAGAGCCTGTATACCCGCATCCCTCAGGGTTTGTGTGTTCAAGCCGTTAAAGATATGGTGGCACAGAGTGGGAAGGATGCCTGCAATTTTGTGGAGGAGGCCCTCGATTTCGTTCTTTCTAAGAACGCTTTTACTTTCTTGGACTGGTGGTACCTGCAGTGCGGGGGTACCGCTATGGGTACCCCCGTCTCATGTGCCATGGCCAATATATTCTTTGGCTCCTTCGAAAGCAAGTATGTGTTTTCAGACACCAATCCCTTTTTGAGACATATTTGCCACTATTTGAGGTATGTGGACGACATATTCATTGTGTGGGATGGCACGGAGGATTTATTCTCCGATTTTGTGTCACATCTGAACAACTTTAACACAATGAATATGTCTTTCACTTCCTCTTTTGGTGGCGACACTCTCAATTTTTTGGATATTGAGGTTTCCATCAGGGATGGTAATATTCACACTCAATTGTTTAGGAAACCCACGGCGTCCAACTCACTCTTGCATTTTCAGAGCGCACATCCTCTCCATACTAAAACGGCTTTACCCCATGGTCAATTTTTGCGAGTACGTAGGGCTAATAGTTCTGAGGAATCTTTTCTCCAGCAGTCATGTGAGTTAAAGGAGAGGCTGCAGCAAAGGGGGTATCTGGAAAAATTGATTGATTCTGCTTTTGAGAGGGTGAGATCTGATGCTTGTCGCCCTAACCATGTTAGTCCCTCTGGGAAGAGGGTTAATGATTTGAACAGGTTTGTCTTCAGTTTTCGTTTTGGACCGTTGGAACATGTCATACGGAGAACGTTATGCAGGCATTGGCATATCCTGGAGAGGGATCCTACTTTGGGTGAAATGACCAAAGCCAATCCATTGATAACTTTCAGGCGGTGTAGTAACCTGCGAGATAAACTGGTGAAGAACAGACTTACCTGCCCCGCGGTGTGGCTTGATAGATGTTGCCCACCGGGAAATTATCGATGCGGCAGTTGCAGGTTCTGTAACTTACATCTCACTGGCCAATCCTTGCAGGTTGGTCCGCATTTTCATTCTGTACACCAGTTTATCTCTTGCAAGACCAAATTTGTTGTCTATGTGATTCTCTGTCCGTGTGGCAGGTTTTACATAGGCAAAACGATTAGATGTCTGTACATCAGGTTTAGAGAGCATTATAACTCTGTCACGTCAGGCAAAGGTTCTCCCAGGTTGATTACCCATATCCGCGAACACCACAATGGTAACCCTGATGTCCTGCGTTTCGCCGGCCTGAAAAGGGTTGTTCTCCCTCCTAAGGGGGGCAACCTTCAGCAACTTTTATTACAGGTAGAGGCCAGGTTTATTATTTATTATGGGGTGCAAGGGGCTATGGGGTTAAATGATCGCGTTGATCTGTCAGTGTTTTTGTAGATTTCCTTTTTACTTACACCTCTGTGTCTTCTACCTATACATGTGCATTTTTTTTGTGTATTTTTTCTTTTGGATACAAATGTTTTGTATTATCGATGTTTTATTATGTTACACTGTTGAATGGCATGTTCCATGTATTGAATTTGTATAACATTCTCCATGTTGTTTTTATGTGGCTAGCGACGCACCTGTGAGCTCTCCTTTATAAGGGGCGGTGATGTAGCTCCACACATGGACCCGTGGAAGCCTGATTAGGCGAAACGGCCGTCGTCCTTTACCTGGGAGCCAGCTCACAATGCGTCTCCGGCTTTTTACCCTGCACCGCTAAATAAATCGTTTTCCTGCACAGTGGACGGAGTGCGGACCTTCATTCTTCTCCCCAGTTCATCTGTACTTGGACTTTTTCTTTGGACGAGCACCCCTACTCAGGACACGGTAATTTACAGCCCTCCACGAGCACATGTGCGTTACCGCAGAGTGATACGCAGTGGTGCGGGACCACTTCTATTTTGTTGCTGTACCTGACTGTGTCTTTGGTCCTTTGGCACGCCTATTGTCACTGATTGTTCTGGATCAGTGTGGATCTGAGCGCATGGTGAACCGCTACTATGGAGGTTACTGACAGCTGTAATGATTTGCCTTCTGGTGCGACGGGCTTGCAGGCTGGACGAGCTGACGCTGGCTCCTTTTTTGGAGAGTGTAATTTCAAGAAAGACACGGAGGTTTTGGGAGTTAAAACCTTAGAATACCGTATACAAACCCTGGCTGAAAAGGAAGTGCGACTTTTCTGGACTATTCAGTCTTTACAATCCTATGTTGATTGTGACCGCGTCCCACGTGGATTACGGATTATTAAGACTCTCTCACACTTCCAGGAGGACATTACATTTACCCAGCAATGGGAGAATATACAGTTGGAATGCTCTAAAAAGTTATTACATCTTGTCTTGGAAAAAAACAAGGAGGACTATATTGTTCTGAATACAGAACTGGATACTTTAAAACAGGATACACGATTGAGAATGTCAAATGATGATTGGAATGCTTTTTGTTTACAACTTGATAAAAGGTTGGTGTTTGTTCAGACTGATATTAAGAATAAAAAAAGGGAAAAATTTCTCAGAGATAAGAGGGACTACGATAGGAAGCAGATTTTCTGTTGGGCTAAGGATAGCACCAAAAATTACAGGCAGAGGCCCTACATTAAGAGGAAGGGCACTTTTGGTGCCAATAGGGGGTACTGGACCACTGATTCGGAGTCTAGTGGCTCCGAGGATGTGGTCTCAGGCCCATCTGGTGTCAACGCAGGTGCTGTCAGAATCACTGCCGCTTTAGAAAACGCACCCGACGGGGGGGCAGGAAGAGGCACAAGGGGCCGAGGGCGCAAGAGGAAGTCTGTGTCCTGGAGGAATTAAGTAGCCCCTCTGTTTCTCAGTCTGGAGTTGATACGATTATCAACCTTTCTTCTCATGTTTTATCTCCTGACATGGTTTCTGTACTCTCTAAGGGGTTAAAGTTTTGTGTCCCTGACCCGTTTAATTTTGCTGAATTCAAGGTTGATCTGTTCAAAGCCATTAGAAAGATCCATTTATATAAACATTTTCAATCTGCATCTGGTAGTTCGGCTTTTATTCCTGAGGGACATGTCCCATGCTCCGTGAGTAGTGACTGCTTTGATATTACGGGTGCCTTTGACCCTGATGTGGTTCGGGATGCTGAGCTTTTGCTAAGCTTGAACGAACCCCACCAGGGGTCTAGCCCCACTAAGAATACTACTAATTTACAAATGAGCAGGTTTACTAAGGGTGTTAAGTCGGATTTTTATCCCCCCCCACGGTGCCAGGGAATTTAGTCGATTTGTATCAGGACACTGTCCTTAAAGATATTGAGGCTCTGCTTTATGATAAGCCTACTCAGAATTTGAGTCAGGGCGAATTGATTGCTATCCGTACTATGCGGGGTTGGGAGGACACGGTGTTCCGTGAGGCGGATAAGGGGGGCAACGTGGTCCTCCTAACCCGGCAGCAGTACGTGCAAGAGTGCCTTAGGCAGTTGTCTGATAGAGCTACCTATACCCCTTTGTCTAGTAATCCCATCTATGAGACCTTTGCTTAGGCACATTCCCTCTTATGTTCGGGATAGCGGGGATTTCCTTGCACTGTTGAAAGGTATATGTTAGGGCCAGGTGGACGGGCAGACCCAGGAGGTGGATCCACTGGGCCGAACTCCTTGATGAAGGCAAGGGGTCCGGTAGCCAGAGCACTACGGGTAGCAGGTCAGTCCGTGCACAAGAGTGGAATGGAGAAGTCCCTGGGACCACGGAGTCGCTGATGGTAGTCCGGGTGATGGAGCTCAGGTTCGGAGGCCGAGATGTTGTCAGGCAGAGTCCGGAACCGATGGAGCGAGAGGATGGGTCACCACAGGGATCAGAGATGGAACGGACTGACGGGATGGCAGATAGTCAGCGTTCGGGAATCGGCAGGACCGGATGGCGAGGCAGGAGCGGCTCTAGAAGAGAGATAGGTAAGTATGGCACAGAAACACAAGGAGACCTGACTCCTAGCTTAGGAAACACGAAGAACAGGCCCCGCCCACTTGAACACTAAACCTCTTTATACCCTGTACCTGTGTGTTCAATTTCCTGTCAGTGGACGCTGGCCCTTTAAGAAAGGGTCAATGACCGCGCACGCGCCCTAATGCGCATGCGCGAGGCCCGGGTGCCAGAAGCCAGGGCAGGGAGCGGTGAGCAGGAAGCAGGAGAGCCGGGCTGGGGCTGAGTAGCCGACGGGCGCCGGGAGCGGGGACCGGGCCGCCTGGAGACCGCAGGCAATGGAGGCTGGAGACCGGGGAGAGAAGCAGGGAAGCCGGGGAGTGTGGCAGGTGAGCCGGGGAGCAGAGCAGGGGACCCGGAGAGCGTGACAGTACCCCCCCCCCCACGCCCCCCTCCCCGCAACCGGGACAGGAAGGCACAGATCAGAGGAGTACCCACATTCTCCCGGGGCTCCCAGGACCTATCCTCAGGACCATACCCTGCCCAGTCTACCAGGAAGAACTGCCGGCCCCGTACGGTTTTCATGGCCACGATATCCCTTACCGCATAGATGTCATCATCGGCAATAGGAGGAGGAGCCGAACTGGCAGCAGCGGAGAAGGGACCAAGGACAACCGGCTTGAGCAGGGAGACGTGGAAGGAGTTGGGTATCCTCATCGTGGCCGGGAGCTGCAGTTTGTAGGAGACCTCATTGATCTTGCTGAGGACTTTAAACGGCCCGATGTAGCGAGGACCCAGCTTGTAGGATGGTAGCTTCAATCGGACGTACTTGGAAGCAAGCCAGACGAGATCTCCTGGAGAGAAACACGGAGGGTCCAGACGCCTCTTGTCTGCGTGTCTCTTCATCCGCAGGGAAGCACGTCCAAGGGACGCCTTGACAGAGTCCCAAATTGTTGCAAAGTCACGGGCTACAGCATCAGCAGCAGGGACATCCGAGGAAGAGGATACAGGTAATGGGACGGAAGGCTGAAGTCCGTAAACGACATGGAAGGGAGAGCTGGAGGAGGACTCACTGACGTGGTGGTTATGGGAGAATTCAGCCCAAGGAAGAAGCGTGGACCAGTCGTCATGATGGGCGTTGACGTAGTGACGTAAGAAGGAGGTCAAGATCTGATTGACTCGTTCCACTTGGCCATTCGACTGAGGATGGTAGGCTGAAGAAAAGTCCAGAGTCACTCCCAGATGTTTGCAGAGGGCCCTCCAGAAGCGGGAGGTGAACTGAGTTCCTCTGTCGGACACAATGTGTGATGGAAAGCCATGCAAGCGGAAGATGTGTTGTATATAGGCGTCAGCGAGTTCCTGGGCAGAGGGCAGTCCCTCCATAGGGACGAAATGAGCCATTTTGGAGAACCGATCCACCACAACCCATATGACTGTGTGTCCGGAGGACAGTGGCAAGTCCGTAATAAAGTCCATCGCAATGTGTTGCCACGGAACTGAGGGTATAGGCAGAGGCAGAAGACGGCCATATGGCAGGTGTTTGGGCGTCTTGTTCCTGGCACAAGAGGAGCAGGCTGAGACAAAAGAAGCGACGTCCGTGCGAAGGGATGGCCACCAGTAATGACGTACAATCGTACTCCATGTTCTCTTCTGACCAGCATGGCCGGCTGTTTTCGAGGCATGGCCCCAGTGCAACACTTTTTCCCTGTCAGTCTCAGAGACATAGGTCTTCCCGGGCGGTATCTGGGCCAGGGTGACAGGGGCCACCGGAATGATTTTACTAGGGCAGATGATGGGCTGGGATGTCTCCTCCTCCTGTTCCATGGGCAGGAATGACCTGGACAAGGCATCTGCGCGTACATTCTTGTCCGCAGGTCGGAAATGGAGCTGGAAATCGAACCTGGCAAAGAACAAGGACCACCTGGCTTGCCGTGGGTTCAGTCGCTGAGCGGACCGCAGGTATTCCAGGTTCTTGTGGTCCGTGTAAATGATCACTGGGTACACTGCTCCCTCTAGAAGGTAGCGCCATTCCTCCAGAGCCAGTTTGACTGCCAATAGCTCTCGGTCACCGATGGTGTAGTTGCGTTCAGGCGCTGAGAAGCTCTTGGAGAAGAAACCGCAAGTCACCATCTTCCCGGAGGAGGACTTCTGCATGAGCACTGCTCCGGCTCCCGAGGAGGAGGCATCCACCTCCAAGGTGAACTGTCGGTTTAACTCCGGACGGTGGAGCACAGGGGAGGAGGCAAATGCCCGCTTCAGAGAGCCAAACGCGGCGTCGGCTGCAGGTGACCAGTCCTTTGGATTAGCCCCCTTCTTGGTCAAGGCGGAGAGAGGAGCAGTCAGAGCCGAGAAGTGAGGGATGAACTGGCGGTAATAGTTTGCGAATCCCAGAAAGCGTTGGATTGCCTTCAGTCCAGAAGGAGGGGGCCAGTTGATAATGGAAGAGACCTTCTCCGGATCCATCTGCAGTCCGGTATCGGAGATTACGTAACCCAGGAAGGGAAGAGAAGACTGCTCGAAGACACACTTCTCGTACTTGGCGTACAGACGATTTTCCCTCAGTCGTTGTAGTACCAGCTGCACGTTCTCTCTGTGGGTCTGGAGGTCCGGAGAAAAGACCAGGATGTCATCAAGATACACCACCACACAGATGTAGAGAAGGTCCCGGAACACGTCGTTCACCAATTCCTGAAAGACTGCTGGTGCGTTACACAGGCCGAAGGGCATCACACAGTATTCATAGTGCCCATCACGGGTATTGAACGCGGTCTTCCATTCGTCCCCGGAGCGGATGCGGACTAAGTTGTAGGCACCCCGAAGATCCAACTTGGTAAACACACGAGCTCCTCTAAGCCGATCAAACAATTCGGGGATGAGCGGCAGGGGGTATTTATTTTTCACGGTGATTTGGTTCAATCCCCGGTAGTCAATGCATGGGCGTAGGTCGCCCTCTTTCTTCTTAACGAAGAAGAAGCCTGCTCCAGCAGGAGAGGAGGATCTCCGAATGAATCCCCTTGCCAGGTTCTCTGTGATGTAGGTAGACATGGCCCTTGTTTCGGCAGGAGACAGCGGATATATCCGTCCTCGAGGTGGTGTAGTTCCCGGGAGCAGGTCGATGGCACAATCGTAAGGACAATGTGGCGGCAGTACCTCTGACTCCTTTTTATCAAAGATGTCCGCGAAGGACCAATAGGCCGAGGGCAGTCCCGGTAGGGACTCTGGAACCGGAGGTCGTCGGATGGGTTGAATAGTCTTCAGACAGTTCTCGTGGCAAGAGGAGCCCCATCGGGTGATTTCACCAGTACCCCAGCTGACTGAGGGTTCGTGTGTCCGTAACCAGGGGAGTCCCAGCAGGATTTGATGAGACATGTGTGGGAGGACGTAGAGAGCGATGTTCTCGGTGTGCAGGGCACCGATACGTAGTTCCACCGGCTTGGTGATCCACGAGATGGTGTCAGAGAGGGGTCTCCCATCCACAGAGGCAATCACTAGGGGTTTGTCGAGTGGAGTAACAGGCACCTGGTACTTGTCCACCGTGGCCTGCTGGATGAAATTGCCTGCTGCCCCGGAATCGAGGTATGCCTCGGCCGTGAACCGCGTCTCTCCCGTTGTCACTTGAACTGTCCACGTAACCGGGTCTGAGAGAGTCCCAGCACCTAGGGTGGCCTCTCCTACCAACCCTAGGCTTTGGAGTTTCCCGGCCTCTCTGGACAGGAGCGTAGAAGGTGTGTGCCCTCTCCGCAGTAGAAGCAGAGGCCCTTGGTGAGCCGTTCTGCTCGGCGTTGTTCAGACTGCCGCAAACGGTCGATCTGCATGGGCTCGTGGACGGAGACACCAGATGACGTTGACTGAAGTACTGCGGGCTTCTGCGGAGGAGAGGAATGCCGTATCGGACGTCTCTCACGGGACACCTCTTTGGATCGTTCCTGAAAACGAAGATCCACTCGAGTCGCTAGGGCAATCAGGGCATCCAGGGTGGACGGCACGTCACGACCAGCCAGCTCATCTTTAATTCGACCCGAGAGGCCTTCCCAGAAGGCGGCGGTTAGAGCCTCATTGTTCCACCCGAGTTCCGAAGCCAAGGTGCGAAAACGGATGGCATATTGACCCACCGTCAGAGTCCCCTGACGTAGCCGGAGGAGAGATGAGGCAGATGCGGAGGCGCGTCCGGGCTCGTCAAAGGTGCCACGAAATGCCTGCAGGAACTCCTGGATGTTGGTGGTCACCGGATCCTCCTTCTCCCACAAGGGGTTCATCCAGGCCAGCGCCTCACCCTCTAGATGGGACATCATGAACGCGACCTTGGCTTGGTCGGAAGCAAACAAGTGCGGCAGCTGCTTGAAATGGAGGGAGCATTGGTTTATGAATCCCCTGCAGGTCTTGGGATCTCCGGCGTACCGGGGTGGTGAGGCCAAACGAAGCCTGGAAGCATCCGAGGAGGCTGCCACGGGAGCTGTGGCCGTGGAAGCTCGAGATGCCGAAGATGTGACCGACGCTTGCAGCGTGTTCAGGCGGGCATCCACAGAAGACATGAAGTTCAGCATGCGGGTCTGGGTCTCACGCTGGCGTGTGAGTTCCTCCTGCAAGGCCGCTAGTGCTTGGGCGGGATCCATGGCCTGTTCTTACTGTTAGGGCCAGGTGGACGGGCAGACCCAGGAGGTGGATCCACTGGGCCGAACTCCTTGATGAAGGCAAGGGGTCCGGTAGCCGGAGCACTACGGGTAGCAGGACAGTCCGTGCACAAGAGTGGAATGGAGAAGTCCCTGGGACCACGGAGTCACTGATGGTAGTCCGGGTGACGGAGCTCAGGTTCGGAGGCCGAGATGTTGTCAGGCAGAGTCCGGAACCGATGGAGCGAGAGGACGGGTCACCACAGGGATCAGAGATGGAACGGACTGACGGGATGGCAGATAGTCAGCGTTCGGGAATCGGCAGGACCGGATGGCGAGGCAGGAGCGGCTCTAGAAGAGAGATAGGTAAGTATGGCACAGAGACACAAGGAGACCTGACTCCTAGCTTAGGAAACACGAAGAACAGGCCCCGCCCACTTGAACACTAAACCTCTTTATACCCTGTACCTGTGTGTTCAATTTCCTGTCAGTGGACGCTGGCCCTTTAAGAAAGGGTCAATGACCGCGCGCGCGCCCTAATGCGCATGCGCGAGGCCCGGGTGCCAGAAGCCAGGGCAGGGAGCGGTGAGCAGGAAGCAGGAGAGCCGGGCTGGGGCTGAGTAGCCGACGGGCGCTGGGAGCGGGGACCGGGCCGCCTGGAGACCGCAGGCAATGGAGGCTGGAGACCGGGGAGAGAAGCAGGGAAGCCGGGGAGCGTGGCAGGTGAGCCGGGGAGCAGAGCAGGGGACCCGGAGAGCGTGACAGTATCACATGGCAGCAGGGCTTCCAATTGACATCAATTGATGTGGAGAGCCTGTATACCCGCATCCCTCAGGGTTTGGGTGTTCAAGCCGTTAAAGATATGGTGGCACAGAGTGGGAAGGATGCCTGTTACTGAAATTTTGTGGAGGAGGCCCTCGATTTCGTTCTTTCTAAGAACGCTTTTACTTTCTTGGACTGGTGGTACCTGCAGTGCGGGGGTACCGCTATGGGTACCCCCGTCTCATGTGCCATGGCCAATATATTCTTGGGCTCCTTCGAAAGCAAGTATGTGTTTTCAGACACCAATCCCTTTTTGAGACATATTCGCCACTATTTGAGGTATGTGGACGACATATTCATTGTGTGGGATGGCACGGAGGATTTATTCTCCGATTTTGTGTCACATCTGAACAACTTTAACACAATGAATATGTCTTTCACTTCCTCTTTTGGTGGCGACACTCTCAATTTTTTGGATATTGAGGTTTCCATCAGGGATGGTAATATTCACACTCAATTGTTTAAGAAACCCACGGCGTCCAACTCACTCTTGCATTTTCAGAGCGCACATCCTTTCCATACTAAAACAGCTGAAGGCTGGTGTTCTCAGGATTGGGAGCCCCACATTATGGGGAGCCCCCAAGCCTAAAAATGTCAGCCAGCAGCCTCCCAGAATTGCCACATCCATTAGATGCGACAGTCCCGGGACTCTACTCGGCTCATCTCGAATTGCCCTGGTGTGGTGGCAATCGGGGTAATAAGGAGTTAATGGCAGCTCATAGCTGCCACTAAGTCCTAGGTTAATCATGGCAGGCGTCTATGAGACTCCCCCAATGATTAACCTGTAAGTGAAAGTAAATAAACACATACACCCAAAAAAATCCTTTATTTGAAATAAAAGACAAAATAAAATCCTCTTTCACCACCTTATTAAAATCCCCAAATACCCCTCCAGGTCCGGCGTAGTCCACCCAAGATCCCACGAAGCATCCAGCTCTGCTACATGAAGCTGACAGGAGCGGCAGTAGAACACCGCCGCTTGCTGTGAGCTCCATGCAGCAACTGAAGTGAGTCGCGCTGTCAGTGGTGACGTCACTCAGGTAGTGTTTGTGTGTGTGCGGTGATGATGGGTGCGGTAGTGGCGGTGTGTGCGGTGATGATGGGTGCACTAGTGTCGTCGTGTGTGCAGTGATGATGGGGGCTGTAGTGCTTGCGTGTGTGCAATGATGATGGGGGCGGTAGTGCCTGTGTGTGTGCGGTGATGATGGGTGAGGTAGTGCTGGTGTGTGTGGTGATGATGGGGGTGGTAGTGCTGGTGTATGTGCGGTGAAGATGGGTGCACTAGCGCCTACGTGTGTGTGGTGATGATGTGGGCTGTAGTGCCTGCGTATGTGCAGTGATGATGGGGGCTATAGTGCCTGTGGGTGTGCGGTGATGATGGGTGCAGTAGTGCTTGTGTGTGTGCGGTGATGATGGGGGTGGTAGTCTCTCTCTCTCTCTCTCTCTCGGTCTCGCTCTCGATCTCTCTCTCTCCTCTATCATACTTACCGATCACGGGCACGGTGCTTCCTGGCTGTCACACTGCTCTGGCGGCTTCTCCTCTTTTGAAAATGCCGGCCGCTCATTATTCCATCTCGTATTCGCTGCTTACCCTGCCCACCAGCGCCTATAATTGGTTGCAGTAAGACACGCCCCCATGCTGAGTGACAGCTGTCTCACTGCAACCAATCACAGCCACCGATGGGTGGGTTTATATTGTGCAGTACAATAAATAAATAAATAATTAAAAAACAAAACGGTGTGCACCCCTCCAATTTTGATACCAGCCAAAGTAAAGCCACACAGCTGAAGGATGGTATTCTCAGGATGGGGAGCCCCCAGCCTAAAAATATCAGCCAGCAGCTGCCCGGAATTGTCACATCCATTAGATGCGACAGTCCCGGGACTCTACCTGGCTCATCCCGAATTGACCTGGTGCGGTGGCAATCGGGGAAATAAGGAGTTAATGGCAACCCATAGCTGCCACTATGTCCTAGGTTAATCATGGCAGGCGTCTATGAGACACCTTCCATGATTAACCTATAAGTGAAGGTAAATAAACACATACACCTGAAAAAATCCTTTATTTGAAATAAAAGACAAAAAAACACCCTCTTTCAACCACCTTATTAAAATCTCCAAATACCCCTCCAGGTCCGGCGTAATCCACACGAGGTCCCGCAACACATCCAGCTCTGCTACATGAAGCTGACAATAGTGGCAGTAGAACACTGCCGCTCCTGTGAGCTCCACGGAGAAACTGAAGTGAGCCGCTCTATCAGCGGTGACGTCACTCAGGTAGTGCCTGCATGTGTGCGGTGATGATGGGGGTGGTAGTGCTGCTGTGTGTGCGGTGATGATGGGGGTGGTAGTACCTGCGTGTGTGCGGTGATGATGGGTGCGGTAGTACCTGCGTGTGTGCGGTGATGATGGGTGCGGTAGTGCCTGCGTGTGTGCGGTGATGATGGGTGCGGTAGTGCCTGCGTGTGTGCGGTGACGATGGGGGTGATAGTCTCTCTCTCTCTCTGTCTGTCTGTCTCTCTCTGTCTCGTTCAGTTCCCCTCACTCCCGATCACATGACTCCAATATTCGCCCATAATATCAAGTGACAGGATCTTGCAAAATAACACATGCGTTTGCATGCGTTTCTCTTTGGAAAAATAGGATACACTTTTTCAGCAAAAAAACGTGTTAAAAAAAATGTAATGTGAAAGCAGCCTTACACATTCAAAGCTGTAGTGGATGGTGAGATATGGAGCCTGAAATTCAAAAGTTCAAAACTTTGTTACCCTTTTGCTCATCAGTGTATTTTCTTCACTACCCTCTCACCTCCACACCTTCTCACTTCCCTTCCTCACTTGCCTATCCTTGCACTGAACTATTTTTTTTTTAATTTAGTAACTCATGGTTCAATCAATTTAGTTGTTGGTCTTGCTAAAATATCTGTATTACTGTCTGTAAACCCTGCATTAATTTCTCTGTTATCTATATATACACATTGTTCAGATGGGTATATTTAAATTAATTATTATTTATTATTTATCATATACTTTTATTAATCTTGTTTTCTTCAATGTCATCTTGTGATCAGTTATTATTAATGCATCGGTTTACTATGTATGTACAGGTACACTGTTGCCATCTTGTGGGTTTGTTCGTTGTTGCACCTTTTAGTATTTTGGCATTACACCTTGTCCACAACATTGGGTTCCGTCAGTGTGCATGTGTGCACTGTCCAGCCAGCCCCCCGCTCCCTGCTTCTCCCATGTCACACCGTGCAGACTGTGCCATGTGACACAGTTTGCTTTGGGTCTCCTGGTTGCGTGTTCGGGCATCTGCTGGACGCCCTTCCTCTCCTTGGTCAGCGCTTATATTTAAACCAGGTCTTTCAATGATGACGCCACCCCTGAAGAAGGAAACGCTGAAACACGCATCGGGGGGTGCGCCACACTCTTTACTGTACTGCTTTGGCTTCTGACATTTTGCTACTAACCCAGTACCGCATGTTATCAGATCTTTCCACACTCTGTACTGGTAATGATTACTTTTGCACATTGCACTCTCTGTAATGCCTATGCAGTGTTACATTCATTATTATGATAGTTTTTTTTGTTCTTACGTATCATATATTATACATACCAACCTTAGGGTAACATCAGTGATCACCAACATCTTTTTGTGGATCATAATATCCATTTACCTGTGGATCTAAGTATCTTTTGTTTTGCTACCACTTGAGAATTTGTTTTCTACAATTAATAAAACATCATAAAAGGTTTAAAATCAGTTGATCATTGTTCGTTTTTTTCTTCATTGGTTATATAGTATTAACTCAAATGGTCCTATTATTATTTTCTTAGCTGGATGCGTCATCCATTATGACAACTGCAGCCAGTTAATCAGTGGCTGCGCTACCAGCATGGCTCCTACCGCTAACAGGTGAGATCCCAGTAATGCCACCTTTGTTTTGCTGTGGCTGCCATTTACACATAAATAAAGACATGGAGTACAGGTGTTGGCACAGCACTTTTCGTTAGGACTCACACCACCATATAACACGGACGAGTTCTATTCGAAGATTTATTGGATAGCACTTGCTCTAATGTTATACTATGGCGCAGTGCCGATCAGCATTTATTTTTCTCATGCCGATTTGTCATGAGAAAAAAACTCACAGTATGCTGTGATTGGCACAGTATATTGGCTCATGTGCACCCATGCAAATCAATGGGTGCGTGTGAAACATTGGTTTGCACTGATGTTATGCGAGTGTAGTCCAATATGCGCCAAGACAGACAATGGAGAAGATGGATAAATTAATCTCTCCATCTTCTCCACACATGCAAGAATCTGAGCACAAAAGAATAACACTCAACTCACGCTCACAGCAGAGTTTGAGACAAGTGTCATTAGCGTATCATATCGGATGCTCTCGCATCGGATGCTATACGTCACTGCAACATCGGCCTTAGGGGAAAGAATAAACAAGAGGGGTTTCTTCACTAGATTGGTGGCTTTTAAAAAAGTTAATAATTTGGATAGCTCCTTAAAGGAAAGCTATCAGTAGTAGTATGTTCCTCCCCCTACCCCATTTCAAACTTTGTATGTTCATGTTGCTCTCTGGAAATAGCGATGCCATCCTTAGCTTTATTTATGTAATATAAGGTTCCTTAACTGAAAAACTGCTGTTTTAATTATATGCAAATGAGACATAAGTGATCAGAGCACTTCCCATGCCTATGCCTCCCTGGTATTATTTCATGCCAAGCCCCACCTTCTGTTGCTTGACTGACAGTTCACTGGTTTTGCTATACAGACATTATATTTCAGAGAGAAATATGGCTATATATATACAGTTTGGGGAGGGATTTTTCCTTTAAAGCCCCGTTACACTCAATGACATATCTAACGAGATATCGCTGGGGTCACGGAATTTGTGATGCACATCCATTCTCGTTAGCGGCGTCGTTGCGTGTGACACCTACGAGCGACCGCTAACGATGAAAAATACTCACCACATCGTTGATTGTTGACACGTCGTTCATTTCCCAAACATCGTTGCTCGTTTGTGACGCAGGTTGTTTGTCGTTCCTGAGGCAGCACACATCGCTACGTGTGACACCCCAGGAACGACGAACAACAGCGAACCTGCCTCCTCCGGCAACGAGGTGGGAGTGACAATCCTGCAGCTTCTCTCCGCCCCTCCGCTTCCATTCATGTCCTGCATGATGGCGTCGCTGTGACGCCGCACGAACCGCCCACTAAAATAAAGAGGTTGTTCGGCTGCTACAGCGATGTCGTTACAAAGGTATGTTCGTCTGACACATACCAGCGATATTGTGCGCTACGGGCAGCAATTTGCCCGTGACGCACAAACGACGGGGGCGGGTGCTATAACTAGAGATATCGCTAGCGATGTTGCTATGTGTGAAGCGGCCTTTAGGCTTTACATTGGAAAATCAATCAGAGGAGTGTGTGTCTGTACAAGTGGTGGGTTTAATGTCTTGTCTAGGATGTATAGTGTAGTAGGGTGTAGCGGTTGTGTTTAGATTTGTCTACATTAATTTCTGGGTTTATTATCAGTATCTTTCATGCAGTCTGGTCTGTCATCGTATAAATTTAGTGAGTATGGTTTGGGCTCTGTATGCCGTTTTCGGCCTGTACTTATTCTTGAATGTCGTCTGGCATCTTAATTTATGTCAGGGTGTGTGGTCGGATTATTATGGTCTGGTCTAGGCTATTTATGTTGGGTTCTAGTCTGTTCTCTATCTTTATTGTAAGATCTGCATGTGGGGGGGTCTTTCTATGTATTTTAGGTCAGGCGGTCTACATTTATGTTGGGGTCTACTGTCCTAACGTTTTGGGTTCTCTATCTATTCTGGAATCTTTGTTTTGGGTCAGGGCTGAGATTTGAATTTATTTTGAGCTATGGTCTGGGGTCTGTATTTATTTTTGGACATATTTCTGTGTCTAGTTACTTTATGTTAATTTATTTATTGTTCATACTTATTTTGGGGTATGTATATACTTTGGGTTCTGAGTTAGAGTCCTCTACTGTTATGAAGAAGTCATCTGAAGTACTGTACTTGTGTATGTATTTGATGAGCAGTGTTTGGGGCATGGTCTATATCAGTGGTTTCCAACATTTTTAGAACTTGTTCACACAGCAGTATTTGACCAGTATTTTGCATCAGGGTCAGTATGCCAAAACCAGGAGGGGATTTTCCAGGGAAAAACTATGATTGATAGATTGTCACTCTTTAGCATACAAATTTAGCACGTTTAGCATACAAATACTGATAAAATACTAATCAAAAATACTGATGTGTGAATAATGCCTTACCTTGAGAGCCACTCAGCGAGATGGTCATGAGCCACAATCATAGAAGCCATTATGAGGTCAGGAACAGTTTATTAAATGGTTAGCATTGGTATTTAAAGCTTCATCCTAGCTGTGCTCACTATTGTATTGCAAGGCAAGCAATTGCAATGATCAAGAGCGTAACTACCGCGGTCGCAGAGGTCGTGACTGTGACCGGGCCCGGCAGGTTTTAGGGCACCGCTCTGCAGATCAGCAAGCAGCTCCTTTCTGTGAGAGGAGCTGCGCTGATATGGCGCAGACCACGCGGCCGCTGTATGACCCGGTGCCTCCGCTGCTGACACCAGGCCCCTTGCCCGTTGTCAGCGGCGGCTCCGGGCCCCCCTTCCCCATCATCACACACAGCAACAATGAAGAAGCATTGAGTTGCATGTGCAGCTCCACGCTCATTCATTCTCCCTCTGTGCCTGCGCGGTGACGTCACTCCTGTGCGTCTGCTGTGCTCAGATCACAGAGCGCAGGGCGGGAAGACGCCGACCGCAGCTGCCGGGGAGCGGAGGAGAGATGAGTATGGAGCAGCGGGGAACGAGGACACGTGAGGACAGCAGCAGGGAAACGAGGAGAGCGGTAAAAACGTGTTGTTTTTTTTTGTTTGTTTTGTTTTTTAAATCAGGGCATACCCGGGAGAGCTGCCAGCAGTATACAGGGAGCATGGGGGAGCTGCTAGCAGTATACAGGGAGCATGGGGAGGCTGCCAGCAGTATATAGGGAGCATGGGGGATCTGCCAGCAGTATACAGGGAGCATTGGGGAGCTGCCAGCAGTATACAGGGAGCATGGGGGGCTTGCATTATACATGGAGCATGGGGGGCTGGCTGCATTATACATAAAGGCATGGGGGGCTGCCAGCATTATACATGGAGCATTATACATGGAGCATGGGGGGGGCTTGCATTATACATGGAGCGTGGGGGGCTTGCATTATACATGGAGCATGGGCGGCTGGCTGCATTATACATGGAACATGGGGGGCTGGCTGCATTATACATGGGGGGCTGGCTGCATCATACATGTGAGGCCTGGGGTGAATTATAATATATGGGGGACTATGGGGTGAATTATAATACATGGAGAACTATGGGAAATGTATTATAATACATGGAGGACTGTGGTGCATTATAATACATGGAGGACTGTGGTGCATTATAATACATGGAGGACTGTGGTGCATTATAATACATGGAGGACTGTGGTGCATTATAATACATGGAGAACTATTTGAAATGCAGTATAATACATGGAGGACTATGGAAGTGTATTCTAATATATGAAGGGTTATGTGGGAACCTTTATACTATATGGAAGGCTATGTGGGGGCCATTATAGTATTTGGAGAACTATATACAAGGGGGGACAAAGATACAAGCATGGGATGGGAACATTTTGTGCTGAGGGAAAAGGGCTCTTTCCCTCAGCACCCAGCTTTCCCATGCTCTGCTATACATCTCTCAGCACCCAGCTTTCCCATGCTCTGATATGGGAAAGCTGGGTGCTGAGGGAAAGATGTATAGCAGAGCATGGGGAAGCTGGGTGCCGATGACAAGATGGATATCAGAACATAGGGAAGCTGGGTGCTGAGGGAAAGAGCCAAGTGTCAGCATCATTATCCCATACCTCAAGTGTCGGTGTATGTAGAGGGGGGGCCCAGGTCCGAACTTTGCACCGGGGCCCATCAAACTCTAGTTACGCCACTGGCAATGATGTCACATCTACAGATATCTGCAGGGACATGTTTGATTAGCAAGTATTGTGCATCTGTCTGTTTCTAATGAGGGGACCAATGCTCGATACTTGCCAGTTGAGCACGCGCCCAGCACATATCTGTAGGGCGTGATATAAAAAAACGATCTCTTACCTCCCAATATGGAAGGGAGAGGAGTTGGATAATCCTTTAATGCTATTCCAAAAGTCATGAGGTGGATGATGTCATCAACATGGAGGAGGTGGTAAGTTCAGCACTGTTTCTTGGCTTGTCCTACTCCTCTTTCACTTTGTTTTTGTTGTGGCTGTCTGCTAGACCCATTGATAATGTTGGAGGAGATGAAAGAAAAAGGTTAATCCGCGCTGCCAGAAGAAGATCACTAAAGATTTATGGAGAGTAAAACATCTGATTTTATTGTTCTATGTGTTTCGGAGCTGTATAACTCCTTCTTCAGGAAAAAATCAATAATGTACATGAATGTGCATTATTTTGTTCCTGAAAAAGGGGTTATACAGCTCCAAAAAGCGTAGAACAATAAAATCAGATGTTTTAATCCCCATCAGTCTTCACTGATCTTCTTTTGACAGCGCAGATTAACCCTTTTCTTCCATCTTTTCCAACACTAACCTCCTGCGTTCTGCAGCAGCCATCTTTATCACGTGGTTTTAGTGGTTGTGTCTATAACACAACCACACCAGGGTAGTGCGCCCCCCCCAGTATTTGTGCCCCCCTTTGTCATTTCAGTTTTTACTACAGACCCATTGATAATGTAACTGTGATGCCCCTGGACTAGCTCTTTATCTCCCAGTGCAGGACTCAACCCCCCATGGTTCTGGGTTCCCAACTTGCAGTACTGCCTCCACCAGCATCTACAAATCATAATCACACCTCGCACCACACCCTGTCAGGCACACCAGTGGGCTACTAAGCTGGAATAGGGCCGCCCACCTAGGGGGTCAGGCAGGGAGGTGGGAGGGGACAAGTCAGTTGGCTCCAGGGGAGCAAGGAGAGAGGAGCTGAGAGTTGGCTCCAGGGGAGCGAAGTGTGGGAAGCTGGGAGCTCCCAGGGGAGAAGCAGATTGGGTTGTCTGGACTCGGAGGAGTTGGAGACCCGGTCGTGGGAGATTGGGACTGGGTGCTGGCTTAGTCGAGGAGGAAGGTCGGCAGCTGCAGTCCAATAGCCAGTCTGGGGACGAAAGCACGTCGGGGAGAAGCTTCAAGCAACCCGGCAACTAACCTGCGGAGGACAGGGCCTTTATGGACTGTTCCCATGAAGCTCAGAGATTGGGGGCACTAGCCCATAGTAGGGAGCGGGGCCCGGACAGCTCCAAGTTTACGGGCCACCTGAACACTTTCAAATTCTGTGCACGGAGGCAGGTTACAGACCACCAGGCAGTGCTGCAGGGGACGAAACCCAGACGAGCTCCCCAAGAGGGCAGCTGCACCCAGAGACTTGGTTTACTACGTTGTCAGTGTCTGCTTTCATTCTGAGTGAGTACCTGATTA
This sequence comes from Anomaloglossus baeobatrachus, assembly GCF_048569485.1. Classification (NCBI taxonomy): domain Eukaryota; kingdom Metazoa; phylum Chordata; class Amphibia; order Anura; family Aromobatidae; genus Anomaloglossus; species Anomaloglossus baeobatrachus. The sequence goes on along the minus strand of NC_134353.1, from coordinate 294,506,862 downwards.
ATCCCTGCTACCAACGAGCCTGCGCTCCCTCTGCAATTCATCCCACCATCCGGGGTCCAGGGGCCTTTCCCTACTCGTGGAGGGTAACATCATCTGGCTGCCCCACTCCATCACCCGGGTGGCGTCACGAACTAGCTAACTCCCCAGTAAATAACCCCCCATCATGTTTCGGCGTGACCCCGAGCCCCCAGGTCCGGAGACCCTCAAGCCACGAGTAGTGACATCCGGATCCGAAATATTCGACCGCTTCTGGGGCGGGACTCATCCGAGACATCACAAGAGAGCAAATAGCTGCTAGCCACATAGCAGGAACTCGCGAACAGCTTGTGGCTTGCAATCCAAGGGTTGAGTCCCCTGATCTGTGTAAATGGGGTAAATTTTGTATCTCCCTGATGTAGCTACAGTACTGATTTTTGTTCAAATTAATCTAGCATGTATCTTTTCAGGGGGAAAGTGACAATCCCGAAGACTACTCAGAAATGGCACATTAACTAACACAGGTAAACATGAAGTTTACCCAAAACATTATTTTTATATACTCCCATGCTGCACTACATCAGAAAAGAATGTTGGTTGCTGCTTTAATCTTAATGAAGATGTGTTGGTTTTTTTTTTTGCTTTTTTTTCTATTTGTTTCAAGCACGATTGCTATTTCCTGCAGCTTTTATTTTCAGACTGCAAACACTATTTGACAGACCTTTATCCTTTTGTTGTGGTGCTTGTAGTCATAGCCACTTGTTTAAATTTATGCAAGATTATTGCTCAGTCTGAATAAAGGCCTCCTGCAAAGGTTACTGATCAAGATTTTATTACTTGATCTTCATTAAGATTCAGGGTTAGAAAAGGTGAAATTAAAAAGTCACAAGCTGCCCAGAGAATTATAAACCATTTTTGCAAGATTTTGTGGTTTCTTCTGAAGCAAAACAAGAACTGTCACAAGGTCAAAAGTGGCCAGATTTTATTTTATTCCCACTACTCCGCTGAATATTAGAGTTTTTGCTTTGCTTTTATTTTAATAATTTAGTAGTAAATTGTATGGTCTTGACTCTTTACAAAAGGGGCATTGTTCACAGCATTTTCTGGGGCTGTTCTGCATTATTAACCTGTGAGCCATGCCATCTTGGTAAAGAATATAAAAATTAGCACCAAATAAAAAGGCCAATATCTATGAAAATGTATAACAAATTATAAAAGAAAAAATTGGTGTAATATTCATAGTTTCATTGCGCATCCAGGTCACAGCAGGGTAACAAAAGGAGAACAGGGCAGGTCACAGCAGGGAGCTGTCCTGTATTAAGTATAGAGTCGGAGTCCGACCATCAGGGTGAATGCACAGAGGGCTGTCATAAAGGAGGTAAGTAACTGTCGTTACAAACACCAAATCCAAGATGGCAGCCCCCAGTGCTTCAGTAAAACTAAAAAAATTAAATAAAAACTAAATAAACAGTGAATTTCTTTTTGTATTAAAAATACTTGATTTCATAATCACTATTATAATGCAAAAATAAAAAACGCGGCACCTTCCCTTTAAGGTTGATAGAAATCACAAGTCCATGGAGTTGAACCTAACCTATATTACAGTCATATGAAAAAGTTTGGGCACCCCTATTAATGTTAACCTTTTTTCTTTATAACAATTTGGGTTTTTGCAACAGCTATTTCAGTTTCATATATCTAATAACTGATGGACTGAGTAATATTTCTGGATTGAAATGAGGTTTATTGTACTAACAGAAAATGTGCTATGCGCATTTATACAAAATTTGACCAGTGCAAAAGTATGGGCACCCTTATCAATTTCTTGTTTTGAACACTCCTAACTACTTTTTACTGACTTACTAAAGCACTTAATTGGTTTTGTAACCTCATTGAGCTTTGAACTTCATACGCAGGTTTATCCAATCATGAGAAAAGGTATTTAAGGTGGCCACTTGCAAGTTGTTCTCCTATTTGAATCTCCTATGAAGAGTGGCATCATGGGCTCCTCCAAACAACTCTCAAATTATCTGAAAACAATGATTATTCAACATAGTTGTTCAGGGGAAGGATACAAAAAGGTGTCTCAGAGATTTAAACTGTCAGTTTCCACTGTGAGGAACATAGTAAGGAAATGAAAGAACACAGGTACAGTTCTTGTTAAGCCCAGAAGTGGCAGGCCAAGAAAAATATCAGGTGCAAAAGTATGGGCACCTCAACATAAAAGTGACATTAATATTTTGTAGATCCTCCTTTTGCAAAAATAACAGCCTCTAGTCGCTTCCTGTAGCTTTTAATGAGTTCCTGGATCCTGGATGAAGGTATATTTGACCATTCCTGTTTACAAAATAATTCCAGTTCAGTTAAGTTTGATGGTCGCCGAGCATGGACAGCACGCTTCAAATCATCCCACAGATGTTCAATGATATTCAGGTCTGGGGACTGGGATGGCCATTCCAGAACATTGTAATTGTTCCTGCATGAATGCCTGAGTAGATTTGGAGCGGTGTTTTGGATCATTGTCTTGCTGAAATATCCATCCCCGGCGTAACTTCAACTTCGTCACTGATTCTTGCACATTATTGTCAAGAATCTGCTGATTCTGAGTTGAATCCATGCGACCCTCAACTTTAACAAGATTCCCGGTGCCGGCATTGGCCACACAGCCCCAAAGCATGATGGAACCTCCACCAAATTTTACTGTGGGTAGCAAATGTTTTTCTTGGAATGCCGTGTTTTTTTGCCTCCATGCATAACGCCTTTTTGTATGACCAAACAATTCAATTTTTGTTTCATCAGTCCACAGGACCTTCTTCCAAAATGTAACTGGCTTGTCCAAATGTGCTTTTGCATACCTCAGGCGACTCTGTTTGTGGCGTGCTTGCAGAAACTGCTTATTTCGCATCACTCTCCCATACAGCTTCTCCTTGTGCAAAGTGCGCTATATTGTTGACCGATGCACATTGACACCATCTGCAGCAAGATGATGCTGCAGGTCTTTGGAGGTGGTCTGTGGATTGTCCTTGACTGTTCTCACCATTCTTCTTCTCTGCCTTTCTGATATTTTTCTTGGCCTGCCACTTCTGGGCTTAACAAGAACTGTACCTGTGTTCTTCCATTTCCTTACTATGTTCCTCACAGTGGAAACTGACAGTTTAAATCTCTGAGACAACTTTTTGTATCCTTCCCCCTGAACAACTATGTTGAATAATCTTTGTTTTCAGATCATTTCAGAGTTGTTTTGAAGAGCCCATTATGCCACTCTTCATAGGAGATTCAAATAGGAGAACAACTTGCAAGTGGCCACCTTAAATACCTTTTCTCATGATTGGATACACCTGCCTATGAAGTTCAAAGCTCAATGAGGTTACAAAACCAATTTAGTGCTTTAGTAAGTCAGTAAAAAGTAGTTAGGAGTGTTCAAATCAAGAAATTGATAAGGGTGCCCATACTTTTGCAACGGTCAAATTTTGTTTAAATGCGGATTGCACATTTTCTGTTAGTACAATAAACCTCATTTCAATCCAGAAATATTACTGAGTCCATCAGTTATTAGATATATGAAACTGAAATAGCTGTTGCAAAAACCCAAATTGTTATAAAGAAAAAAGGTTAACATTAATAGGGGTGCCCAAACTTTTTCATATGACTGTAATTGGTGTTAAAGCCTTCCTCACTGAAAAATGGTATTAATGACTCTGCATGAGGTATACTCAGTCCTTGGAGGAAGTTAAAGGGTATTACTGTGACTTTAACACCAATGACCTACTCTTAAAGCGCACCAATCTCCAGGATATACCTATATAATATTGGTCAGATTGGTCAATGTTTTCTCATATTGCACTCCTCTGTTTTATATGCCAGTGTGAGCGTACCCTTACACAGAAAGGTTATTCAATTGATAAGGGGAGGTGCTAGCACCAGTAGGGACAGAGTCAGTGTGATTGATGAGTGACATGTTGCAGCTCATATTTGTCCTCCTGCATATAAATTATAAAACATCGCTCGAAACAAACGATCTGGATGTCAGAATGGGCAGATACTTGGCAAATGAGATTTAACGTTAATAAATGTAAAGTAACGCACCTAAGACTGAGTAATCCTATAGCTGCATATACATTAAATGGAAGTAAACTCGGGTCTATAGAACAGGAGAAGGACTTGGGTATTCTCATTACAAATAAGTTGAGCAGCAGCACTCAATGTCAAGCAGCAGCTGCTAAAGCAAACAAGATTTTAGGGTGTATAAAAAGAGAAATTAGATCCCGTGATCCCACCGTATTGTTACCTCTATAAATCACTTGTAAGGCCACATCTGGAATATGGGATCCAGTTTTGGGCTCCACATTTTAAAAAGGACATTCAGAAGTTAGAGTCAATTCAGAGGCGGTTAACTAGACTACTACAAGGAATGGAAGGCCTCCCATATGATGACAGGTTGAAAAAGTTAGATTTGTTTAGCTTAGAAAAAAGACGTCTCAGAGGAGATCTCATTTATATGTATAAATACATGTGTGGTCAATATAAAGGACTTGCACGTGACTTATTTCTTTGAAAGACAATACTAAAGACCAGGGGGCACTCACTGCGAGTGGAAGAAAAGCGATTCCGACAGCTAAATAGGAAAGGGTTCTTTACAGTTAGAGCAGTCAGACTGTGGAATGCCCTACCACAAGAGGTAGTAATGGCAGATACTATAACAGCTTTTAAAAAAGGGCTGGATGATTTCCTCAGTACACACAACATTGTCGGTTATAAATGACTTAATAACAAAATGTAGAATTGGTGGAGGAAGGTTGAACTAGAAGGACCTAGGTCTTTTTTCAACCTATGTACTATGTATGTAATTATCTAACAGCAGAAACAATTGGACAATGGAGGCTTCTAGTACCCTAAAGGGACTGGTAAAATCACTAAAAAATTTAAAAAAAAGTTTTACAAAAAAGAAAAAAAAAAGTTTATATCACTCCCTCTTTTGTCCCATTGAAAATAAAACATTATAAAAAACATATTTGGTATCGCTGCATTTAGAAATACCTAATCTATCAAAATATAAAATCAATTAACTTGATCGGTATAGGGCATAGCGAGAAAAAAACCCCAAAATGCCAGAATTGTGTTTTTTTTGGTTGCCACAACAAAAATGGTATCACTAAAGCCCGCTACACACGCTTCAATATATCTCACAATCCGTCGTTGGGGTCAAGTTGTAAGTGACGCACATCCGGCATCGTTTGTGAGGTATCTGCGTGTGACAGCTACATGCGATCAGGATTGAACGCAAAACCGTTGATCGCAAACCGGTGGCCGCGGGTAACCTCAGTGACAGCAGCTGATCGCGCGGCTGTCTTCATTTGCTGCGTGGAAGTGACCGGAGCGGCTGTGTCTGCTGCGGCTCCGGTCACCTCCATGCAGCAGCGCTGGATGCGACGCTGGATCATCCTGGATTACGCCGGACAAGGAGGGCTTTTTGGGGCTGATTAAAGTGGTGAACCAGGGTATATGTGTGTGTTTTTATTTCTAATAAAGGATTTTTTCTTGTGTGTGTGTTTATTTACTGTAACTTACAGATTAATCATGGAGGGTGTCTCATAGACGCCTGACATGATTAATCTAGGACTTATTGGCAGCTATGGGCTGCCAATAACTCCTTATTACCCCGATTTGCCAACGCACCAGGGCAAATCGGGAAGAGCCGGGTACAGTCCCAGAACTGTCGCATATAATGTATGCGGCAATTCTGGGCGGCTGTTGGCTGATATTGTTAGGGTGGGGGGCTCCCCATAACGTGGAGCTCCCCATCCTGAGAATACCAGCCTTCAGCCGTATGGCTTTATCTGGCTGGTTTTAAAAATGGGGGGAACCGCACGCCGTTTTTTTTAATTATTTAATTATTTATTTCACTACACAGTATAGACACGCCCACCGGCTGCTGTGATTGGGTGCAGTGTGACACCTGTCACTCAGAGTGGGGGCGTGTCTCACTGTAACCAATCATAGGCGCTGGTGGGCAGGGAAAGCAGGGAATACGAAATTGTTTAATGGGCGGCCGGCTTTTTCAAAACAGTAAAAGCCGCCGGAGCAGTGTGAATGCCGTGCAGTGATCGGTGAGTATCAGAGAGGGGGGGACACTTCAGTCACTCAGGGGATTAGCGGTCACCAGTGAGTCCTTCACAGGTGACCGCTAATCGGGACGCGACACAGACAGAGCCGCAGCATGACAATGAAGTCGGGTGAAGTTAACCCGAGTTCATTCTGACAGTGCGGCTCTGTCTGTGTCTGCTGTCATCTGCCATTCAGCTCTGCTACATGGCTGTCTGTGTCTGCTGTTAGCGGCCATGTAGCAGAGCTGAATGGCAGATGACATAGTAAAAACGCATCCCTACACATTACACACGCTTGGCAAGTCAATAAATAAAAAAAAAAAAAGGTGCTCAATGCATACGTCACAGAACACATGATCTAAAGGATCGCACACAAAATTGACCAATTTAACATAGACTACTAACGCTCGTGTGACAGCAAATGAACGACCAACGTGAAATCTCATAGATCCCGTATGCAACCTGGGCGTGTCACATCGCAAATGCGATTGTACAACTAATTGCAACATGTAAAGTGGGCTTAAAACTGTCAACTCAAGATGCAAAAAATAAGCTGTCGCACAGCCCCAGATCCCGTATAATGAGAATGCTATGAGTCTCAGAAAATTGGCAACAATAGCACAATTCTTTTTTTGCCAAATTTCTACTTTTTTACTTACCTGAGGAATCATATTACCAAGTTAGTTTTATGATATAGTGATGTGGTAAATAAAAGCCCCAAAAACAATTGTGCAATTGCAGTTTTTGTGCAATTTCACCACACTTGGAATTTTTTTCCGTTTTCCAGTACACTATGTGGCAGAATAAATAGTGTCAGTCAAAAGTACAACTTATCCTGAAAAACAATAAAGTCTCATATGGCATTATTGTCAAGGCGTATATGGAGATGGGAAAGGGGCCCCTAAACTGGCCCTCAGACTTGTGACCCTGCACAATCCCTTATCTCGGAGGTAGCTTTGATGGTAACCAGATCCGAGCCCCCAGTGTGGCCCTAACTCCTGTCCAGGCCCTGAACCTACTCCCCCTCTCCTCCACCCTTCTGGTGGGCCGAGAAACACACAGTCAAAACCCCACAAAACGACACAGACAAGGGAGAACTAAAACTCGTACACACACCACTCAACACACACAGGAGAGACAATATCTGTACTGGAGATTAACAAAAAAGGGGAAGAAGTAATGCACAACAGGAAAACACTCACAGCACTCAGAAGCATAGCACAGCTGACCAGGAACATGAGAAACACCAAGGGTGCGATTGCAGAAGCTATCATCGGCACATACAGGAAGGAAGCCATGCTTAATATAAGTAGACAGCTGCACATGGCAATCAGCAACCTGAGCATTTACGTCCTGCTCACCAGTCTGCAGGAATTAACTCCTGCAGAGCTGTAGACCAATGAACCTGAAGCAGCTGCCGCCCGGCTCTAGCTGAACAATGCAGAAGCCTCAGGTTGCTTGTCAGACTCTTTAGTGTGAACAGAGTCTGGCACCACCATGCCAGCAGGTGTGTGCAAAGCCGAACATTGCATGACAATTATTGACAAAAAAAATGAAAAAGTTATGGTTCTTGGAAGAAGGCGAGTAAAAAACTACAACAAAAAATGGTAAATCTCCAGGTGGCAATAGCAAAGGAGGAGCAGTTTAAAAGACAAAAAAAAATTCCATAGCTAAGAATGTGGGACACACTAGTAGGAACAGACGCACGATCGGCACCCCTGGCAGTGGTCATCTTGTAGTAGTACAACAAAATGCGTCAAAAATTCACCTATTTGCGGGCGTCTTTTCAGTGAAATTAGAGGATTTGTAGTACTGCGATTCGAGGCAAATTGATTTACTATAAATCTAATTTTTGGGGGAAAATAATTATCAATCCTGAGAAATTTGAATTTTAAAACTTTAAATCAACTCAAGTGTTAACTGTTGCTGCCGTTCCACTCATTTCATTTCTTTTTTTGGTAGCCACAACAGGGAAAATATGGCATTAAATGACACATATTTAATTTAAAGGATTTGTAATAGCTGGGTTCATTTTACTTGTTCTAATCAAAAAATGATGGATTTAGCAACATTATTAGGTTAGATTTTACTTTTCCACCTCCATACAGAAATGTTGATACTTAGCTAATCTTCCTTTAATATTAATATCTCAATCAGTGATAAAAAAAAAAAAGTAGTTATTTAAAAATCTTCATTTTGGAGGCTGAATGTGTCATTTTACAGGGCACTGCTGCCTCCTGCTGGAACACACCAGATATGCACTAAAAGCTACTTTCCACTTTCGCAGCCGATAGTGCTGAATCAGTGTGTGAGACAAATCATGCACTCATTTAAAAATAGCCCTAGGGAGAATTCACACGGCTTTATTTTTGGTCTATACTTCATCTGCATATTTTTTTACCAAAAATGAGAACACATGACTACTCTGAAACTAAGAAATGCGAGTATTGCTGATCTATGTAAGGCACTGTGGAATTAATGGTGCTAAAAAGTGAATAAATATTATTATTATTATTATTATTATTATTATTATTACTACTGCTTGTGAATTGGAATATATCAATGTAATTAATTATTTTAAACCGTAAACTCTACGGACTGACTCGGTTCTGGGATCAAGTCCCTGCTGATAAGGATGCAACTTATTGGACACATTTTTGGATTTATGTTCCAATAATAATATTTTTTTTTATTTTAATAATACCAATAAATTATGTAATTGCTACGTTTGCAATGTCATAAAATATGTAAAGTGTCTCAATAATGAAATGACCCTGCAGTCGGAGGCTGGCTGGGAGAAAATATCAGACGATATGTCTCGTCAGTAATGAATTATAACTTCGGTCACAAAAAATTGAACTAATATTATTTTTATTAGCTCGTTATTTCTGAACATAATCACTTACTACAGTGCCTTACGTAATTCAGATATAGCTAAAAAAAAAAATATAAATAGCAAGAAATGTTTATGGACGGTTAAACTGACTTTCAGATGCCATCTTGAAAACTGAAACACTACAAAGAAGCCAAGCACAGTAATGAAAAACAAATCAAGAGACAGATAAAAAAGAAAATCCGAAATAAATAAAACATATAAAAGACTGCAACAACATAGAAGTCTGGAATTCCACCGAGACAGATTAACAAATAAAAAGTGTCAGCACTCAGCCCGCATCTTAACTTTAATGAATGTATTTTCTCTTAATTTTTTATGAATGTTGAGTAAAGTTTTCCAGAATAAGTTATTCTGCAAAAAACATATTCCATGCATATTTCAAATTAGCATAATGAGAATGAGCTGCTGGCTGCCTGCTTTCCTGATGAAGAATTATTGATAATGCTTACTGCAGGCAGAGCTGGAAATTTACCATAGTGACCGAACACTAAGCTTCAGCAATACCATGGCAGCTATCAGTACCTAGATAAGGGTGTAAATAAGCCCATGGCTTCTATGTAATAAAAATAACATCATATTATTAAGAATATAGTTTAATGACCAAAACTTCAAAGACTATTCAAGTAGAAGTAAATTCTAGAACATATGTGTTCCTATGAGCTGCAGAAGTACAAGCTTCCCCAATTTTGTATCTAACAGAGACTTTACAAAAAAAACAGAGCGGGTTTGGAGTTCGGGGGCTTTACGTATGCAAACCACTCGCACAAGTGTAGGTTGTGTACCCCTTCTAAGTAAAGACTTTGTTTCACTGTGACTTTTAGAGACAGGGTTCCCATGCTTAACACAATGGTATGGCCCGTGCCTCCCCTTCTGTTTTGTGTGTGTTTGGTGTGGCCGAGAAAAGTGCAGGAAGAGAAAGCGAAGTGATGGAGGAGTCAGAGTTCAGCCTAGGAGAGAGAGAGATGCCTGAGAGCGTCGGTACCTGACCTTGTAGAAGACATCACCTGGAGGAGCCCAGCTGACCCGTGTTCAAAACGAAGAAAAGCCTCTCCGTCTGTTGCCAAGGAAATGTGCACCTACATGTCGTTTGTTCTAAAAGGGGACCGGTCCTACGGAGAGAGCCCTGAGTCTGCACCCAGGTGCAACAGTTAGGGAATAGTTTATGCCTCTGTACCTAGAGTACGATATCCGTACGGTCCCTCTAAGGAGACCAGTGAGGGTAGCAGTTGGAGTAGAAGCTACTGTAGCTAAATCTTGTTAATCTGTTCATCCATATTTTTGATTATTGTGATAGTTGCAGTGACAGAGAATATCACCTCAGCTAGAGAGAGCTTGTTGTGTGTTTCTTGCTTGCCTAACTCTTATTCCTCCTTAACCGCTGCTTTGCAGCCAGCATATGTAACTCCCCCCCACATTAAACTCTTTCCTTGGTTTATCCTTCAGCCCGTCTGGTACCGTACTTTACTTTGCACTGTGGTAGCTCTCGGTCATTGCTTCATGAGCATCGCTATGCTCAGGTATGCCAAGTGCACAGCCCAGTGCGATCCGCTTGCAGTGTTTGAACCGTTCACACTGGGAGTAACAAGTGTGTTCGGATTTAGGGTGCACCCAAAAAAAATGGAAAACCTTGCCTGGCTGCACGTGGGCGGAGACCTGAACTACCCAATTAGTGACTTCCATTAGGGACCAGATCAAGTCCAAAACTGATCTTAATTTAAAGTTCAGCTGAACCTGCCGAACCAAACTTACGCCAGTCCACTCATCTCTATCCATGAACCCACCCCCATGACAATGCTATGTTTTCTGTCCGTATCAAATAAGTGGGGGTCTGGCAGCATACCTCCCAACTATGAAAGATAAGAGAGACACATAGTGTTGCAATTTTTATTTTACGCTAAGTCAGTACCATCACCTGGCCCAGTTCTTTAGAAGTAGCAACACCAAAATATTGTCCAGGTTAACCCATAAGTGTAACCACACAGTACGATACCCCTTATAGAGCACCCATAGTGCACCCTACACAGTATGACACCCTAGTACAGTGATGGCAAACCTATGGCACGCATGCCAGACAGGGCACGCAGAGCCCTTTCTGTCGGCATGTGCGCTGTCACCTCATGCAGCTGCTTTGAACTGCTGTCGCAACCGCGCTAGCAGTTTAAAGTTGTGTTGCAGCGGAGGAGACCAGTTGCCTAGGAGACGGCGGGAGCGTCACTAAGCGGTGCTGGTGTAATGATGTCTGGTGGCCACATGGAAACTGAGGGCCCAGCGGCGCGCAGCGGAGGAGCCGGTGTTGGAAAAGGGAGTATGTTTTTTGTTTTAGTTTTTTTTTTTTAAAAAAAACTGTGTGTAGCTGTACTAGGATTGGGTTACATGCCAGGATGGGGAAAGTGCCAGGATGGTGGTACATGCCAGGATAGCGGTACATGCCAGGATGGGATAACTGCCAGGATGGTGGTACATGCCAGGATAGGGGTACATGCCAGGATGGTAGTACATGTCAGGATTGTGGTGCATGCCAGGATGGAGAAAGTGCCAGGATGGTGGTACATGCCAGTATTTGGAAACATGTCAGGATGGGAGAAAATGCCAGGATGGTGGTACATGCCAGGATGGGGAAAGTGCCAGGATGGTGAGACATGCCAGGATGGTGAGACATGCCAGGATGGTGGTACATTTACCGGGATGGGGAGACATGCCAGGATGGGGGAACATGCCAGGATGTAGGTACATGGCAGGATGGGGGTACATGCCAGGATTGGGGAACATGCCAGGATGGGGAGACATGCCAGGATGAGGGAAATTGCAAGGATGGGGGAAATTGCAGGGATGGGGGAAATTGCAGGGATGGGGTGCATGCCAGGATGGTGTGCATGCCAGGATGGGGTACATTTACCACAAGGAGGTATATTTACCAGGATGGGGTACATGCCAGGATGGGGTACATTTAGCAGGATGGGGGAACTTACCAGGATGGTGAATATTTACCAGGATGGGGTACATTTACCAGGATGGGGGGGTGCATTTACCAGGATGGGGGTACATTTACCAAGATGAGGCCAAATATACCAGAATGTAGGAAATATATATCAGGATGGGGGATATGTTTACCATGAAGGGTGAGGGGAGCAACTTGCATGTCTTTATGGGATTTAAAGATGTTCATACTTTGAAATGTAGATGTGGATTTCAGGGTGAAATCTGATTGCATTCCATACTAAAATCTGTCTATCTGTCTAATATAATACTGCATTTTTTTCCATAAAGATCAATCCAACTGCTGTGTCTAGAAAGGGCAGTGAGAGTGGCTCAGCTTCAATGTGTTGTAAGCACGCATGAGCGTGATGCCCAATGGAGAAGAAAAGACTGCAAAGGAAAGTTTAAAATCAATTCATTATTTACATAATGGAATTGGTTAGGCTACGTTCAAATTTCCGTTTTTTTTGCTTCAGTCACAATCTGTTTTGTGACTGACGGGACTGATATGTCGCAGATAGAGTGGAAACTGATATGACGGATTCCTGTGAAACAACGGATCTGTTGTATACTTTTTTTTCATGGTGTAAAGAGAGGGAGAGGGAAAGGGGTAGAGGAGGAGAGGGAAATTTTTTTTCTTTTCCCCGGAATGGAATTTACACATTTGAGCATGTGTGTCCATCGCTGTCCGTTTTTTCGCCACTCAGAAAAAATGTTACATTCTACGTTCCGCCAGACGCTCAGTCACAAAACGACTGATCCGTCGCGTGACGGATGCAACACAAGTCCATCAGTCGCAATCTATCCTGAATACAAATCTATGGGGAAAAAACGGATTCCAGCAAAATATTGTGCAGGATACCGTAATTCCTCAAGGCGACGGATTGTGACTGATGGACAAAAACGGAGGTGTGAAAGCAGCCTTAAATTGCCATGTTGGCACTTTGGAAAAAAATGGGGTTTAGGGCTACAGTTTGGGCATTTGTCCAATGAATGATTCACCATGACTGCCCTAGTACATAACACAAGACAAATAATACCACAAAGCGCCAGTGGAGAAATGATATTACAACCATCACCCGTTTCAGGATGACACGGATGACGAATATCATGTAGACCCGATATACCAGCTGTTGCTTTACCTTACCGCTTTTTTCTTTTAGTGGCCGATTACATTCTTTCACTGCCGATTACAGATCTGTTCATGTTCTCCCCTATTGGAGCTGATGTGTAATACCTCGCAGCCTGGCCACTGTATCAGTTGATAGAATAAGCAAACAAAAGCTTATAGATTTAAACCAATGCAACTAATAGTAAAGCATCAAATTTAAAAAATAAAAAAAGTTTTCAAAAAAGTAAAAAGGAATAAATAATCTTAAATGAAACAATAAAGAAATATGATTGATATTGTCACTTCAGTAAACGTCTGGTCTATCGTAACACCAGAATTGTGGGTTATTGGTCACCTATAAAACTGATCTGGTGTGATTTCGTATGTTAGCTCAGTTGATCGGAGCTTCAAACCTTCTTAAAAACCTCCGGCCAGGGGATCAAGGGTATGTTACATTTAATACCCTGTCAATACATGTATAGCCATAGAAAAAAAAAGCTGCTGAGAATTAATAAGTTTGTAGTAAGGGCTTGCTCACACGGGCAGCTGCCTAGTCTATTTTCCCACCAGTGTTGAGTAAAAAAAAACACCAAAGGGAAACTAATGAATAAACTGCTCTCATAGACTCATATAAACTGCTCCGGCATAGGGAGACTGTATGCAAGTACATTTGGGTTCTGACCATGGCGCATCCCGCTGTTTGGTATTTGTGCGCTTGAACAGGTTCGTACAGTCACAACCTTCATTCTTTGATTTGACAGCTTAACATACTTGTTATTTTACTGAAAACCATGGTGAGAAAAATTATCAGAATGGAAAACCTAGCTACCTTACAAGTTTGCCTTTATTCCAATAAGAGCTCAAAATTAAACATGGAATAAGACAAACATATTTCTAGCATTATTATTACACAGTATTATGGACTGTAGATACTTTTAGTCTCCGGTTCATCATTTGCGGGGGGGAGGGTGGGGGTAAGGTTTTTTTTTATTCTCTTTCTTTTGCCCTAACAGATTTTGCAACAAGTCTTGTGTCATCAGTATTTTGTATTTGTGTGTCATCAGTGTTTGGTCAGTGTGTCATCAGTATTTTGTATTTGTGTGTCATCAGTGTTTGGTCAGTGTGTCATCAGTATTTTGTATCCGTGTATCATCAGTGTTTGGTCAGTGTGTCATCAGTATTTTGTATCTGTGTGTCATCAGTGTTTGGTCAGTGTGTCATCAGTATTTTGTATCTGTGTGTCATCAGTGTTCTTCACATATGGGTAAAAAAATTACAAAGCTTCTTCTATCTGTTGCAATGTGAAACGTGCACCGCACATGGATAAAGCAGATTTATTTAAAAATGACATACCAAAGATAAAAAACACAATGTAAAAAAGGTAAAAAAACAAATGCATGTAAAAAAAGCACTAAAAACACAATAAAAATGCAGGTAACCCAATTGACATAATAGATACAGACGTACTGCAGGAATTCTGCAACATCAAAAATTCACCAAAAACCCATTGTGGGAATGTAGCCTAAGAGCACGCTCACACAAGCGTATAGCTCGGACAAGATGTATCAGATGTTTTATCGGATAGAACTCGCCCAATGTTATACCATGGAGCTGATTCGGCATGAGAAAACATTGCAGTATGCTGTGAATGGCAGCGTATATTGAATGATTGCATGCTGATTTACACCAACAATGGAGAAGATGGAGATAACGGGGCCGATTCTCTTGTATGAGAGAATATATGCTCTGGGAATCTCTTTTTTTGATGTAATACTTTAAATTAAGTTGCTTTTTTTGATACTTACTGGTAGTTATCTTTCACAAACCTTTACTGATAGTCTTGTGCAGATTATGTGTTTTAGTGCATTTCTGTATGCAGATTTTCAGCATCTAATAAAATCCCATGGAGAAAATCTGCACATAAAACTCAGCGTACCCCCAAGAGAAAATGAAATCTTTCAGATGTGAAACACCCCACCGGGCAGTTTATGCTGAGTAAAAAACAAGGACAATGGGCATGACATTTATAGAAATTTCGTGCAATTTGTTGGAACTGTAAGAAATTGCATTTTTTCAGCAATTATATTATGCAGGGACAAAAACTAACCAAAAACTCATTATATGAAATAAACCTTAGCGTATAAACCTATACTATCCCTTAAAATGCAGCATGTTAGTCTTTAAAGGGAATCTGTCAGCAGGTTTTTGCTATTCAATCTGAGCACAGCATGCTGTAGGGTATAAAACACAGATTTCAGAGATGCTTCTCTTATCAAGGTCCCTGCTATTGTTTACCTGCAATGTTTCAGGAGATTATCATTGCTCAGACTAGGTCAGCTACAGCAGTGCGTGAGCGCTAGAAAGACATCCCACCTGCTGTGATTAGCAGCTTACATTCTATAGACATTTTACATTGAGAACCTGGTGTGGACGGGGTTAGATCTCAGCTCTGCTGCATTGCTACATCTAAAAACTGTCAAAACTAGTAATGGGCGGATCCAGACTGTAAAAGTTTGGATCTGCGCAGGTTCAAAAGTACTCGAGCACCAACCCCAGGCCCGAAGTTCTCAGGGAACTCCGGGTAACGATCTGGGTCTGGCTACTCGGTTAATTAAAAAAAAATAAAGGAAAAATAAAAGATAAAAAAGGGGAAAGCAGGCGCATTATATATACTGAGTCTCTCGCGTAGCTGAACACTGCTTTTTCTCCATTCATACTGCCATTTGTAGGCTGGAAGGCCCAATAAGCATGGGTTTCCCCAGCCTGAGAATACCAGCTGTTGGCTTTATCATGGCTGGATATCAAAATTGGGGGGACTGCACGCCGCATTTTTAAAAATTATTTATTTAAATAATTAAAAAAAAAAAGAAAGAAGCCGCATTGAGTTAATCTTATTTTGATACACAGCCAAGGCAAGCGCACGGCTGGGGGCTGCAGCCTGTAGCCATATGCTTTTTGGTATCCTAATATGGGGAAACCTTATGCAAATTTTTTAATTTATTTTTACAGCAATATAGACGAACACAGATAGCATCTCTGATTGAAAGCAGACAGACACACTGTCATACAGGGTGTGGGCGTGTCTAACTGCAACCATTCAGAGCCGCGGGAACTGCCGGTGGGCCGGGGAGGCAGTGCATATGGATGAGATTAACAAGCGGCCCCGGAAGTAGCGTTAGAACAGCGTGGTGACTAGTAAGTATAAAGCGCCTGATCTAATCCCCCTATCCATTCTACCACAATTTTTAAGCTACTGTTTCAGATCCCTAATAATAATAATTAATTAATAATAATTATAATAAAAATAATAATAAAAATTACTACAGACTTATATGGGAACCGGCGTACAGCCAGATATCCGGGATCAATTATCAACATGTATTTTTTTTTTAAAGCCGGTTGGACCCGCCAATCCCAGGTGTATGCAAGTCCACCTATTAGGCTGGAGTCACACTTGCGTGTATCTCGCGCGAGTCTCGCATCGCATCATCCGGCACGGCCGCACACTCTCCTGACAGGAGCGAGTCGGCTGCATGTATTTCTATGCAGCTGAGACGCTCCTGTCTGGAGAGCATCAGGCCATGCCGGGTGATGCAACGCGAGACTCTCGCGAGGTACGCGCAAGTGTGACTCCAGCCTAACTACTACTGCTGCCCCCAGTAAACTAAGTGATACATCGCTGGATTCAGGATCTCTATGTCTACATCATGCTGCTCCCAGATGAGGGAGCAAAAACCTGAGGACAGATTCCCTTTAAATATGCAAAATAAAAACTTTAAAACTATGGCAGGGGGTAGTAGAGTACATCTTCAGAAAAAATATGCAATCACAAATGATGAATTATAGGCAAAAACATCTGGAACTGGCTAAAGACAATGACAAACAAAAAAGAAAAAAAAACTGCCAAAGAGCTTAGAAAAGAAGTAAAAAAGCAAATTCAATGATGAATCAGCCCTTAGTCTCTTCCATTTACAACAAATGAGTCAGTATCTTGTCAGGCAATTGTTCATTTAGACCTATATGAAAATCATTGCAAATGAACTGCATGAGTTTAATACATTTATTCCAGTTTAAATGCATTTTAACAAAATTAGGTCAGGAAACTATTATCACCATTATCATTACCATGTTGTGCTTCAGAGCGCTCTCTGACAACGCAAATGAGTTTTCTGTTTTAAATAGATGGAATTATGCATTGATTAATGCGCGGGTTCACGTGGAAATAAAACATGCCATGGATCTGGATCATTATCATACAACACATGAGAATACTGTAAATCTCAGGAGTGTAGACAGTATGGGCAAACAATAGCACTGCATCTATGCCAATAACGCCAGGCTGTTCACACTATGTGTATGGTCAATCATAATCAAGCACACACTGTGCAGAAGGAAAAGCCGTGCAATTGCTACTTTATAAGTGAGATCAATGGCAGCTGCAAGAATAAGCCTAGCGATAGCAGCAGAGTCAATCTAAATAGTGCCAGGATATTACACACAAAGTCTCATATTCTCTACTAACAGCTGTAATTAGTTTTATCTACAACATATTATAGAAAAACTAGCCATGCCTCAATATAAAGGTGTTGGCAGCTCACGTGCTGCATTATGGTGCTTCCTTATGCTTCATACCTCGACAAACAGCATATAATGCAAACACCTCTATAAAAAGTCAGAGCCATATACATAGGGTCTTAAAGGGGGTTTTCAGGATTTTTAAAAATAGAGTGAACAATAGGACATGCATTACAAAACAAGCATACTCTACTCTTCAACCCCCCACTGCTCCACCACCACTAGTCTGGTCCCTGCGATTACGATCACATGGTGAGGAGGATTCTCTGTAGTTCTGGATGAGTACTGCAGACTGAAAGAGTTGAGGAAGTGTAGAACTGTAGAGTATGAGATGCAGCAGCATGGAATAGCAGAGATACATAGGCATATGCCAGTTGGCCCCTTGGTCGTGAAGCAGCAAAGCTATGTATGCTGGATTTCTACCTGATCTTTGAATGGCAGAGCTGGGTATGCTGGATAGCACCTTGGTCATTGAACAGCAGGGCTGGGTATGCTGGATAGCACCTTGGTATTTGAATGGCACAGCTGGGTATGCTGGATAGCACCTTGGTCTTTGAACAGCAGGGCTGGGTATGCTGGATAGCACCTTGCTTTTTGAAGAGCAGAGCTGGGTATGCTGGATAGCACCTTGTTTTTTGAACAGCAGAGCTGGGTATGCTGGATAGCACCTTGGTCTTTGAACAACAGAGCTGGGTATGCTGGATAGCATCTTGGTATTTGAATGGCACAGCTGGGTATGCTGGATTACACCCTAATCTTTGAATGGCACAGCTAGGTATGCTGGATAGCACCTTGGTCTTTGAATGGCAGAGCTGGGTATGGTGGATTCCACAATTATCTTTGAATGGCAGAGCTGGATATGCTGGATAGCACCTTGGTATTTGAATGGCACAGCTGGGTATGCTGGATAGCACCTTGGTCTTTGAATGGCAGAGCTGGGTATGCTGGATAGCACCTTGGTATTTGAATGGCACAGCTGGGTATGCTGGATAGCACCTTGGTATTTGAATGGCACAGCTGGGTATGCTGAATAGCACCTTGGTATTTGAATGGCAGAGCTAGGTATGCTGGATTACACCCTAATCTTTGAATGGCACAGCTGGGTATGCTGGATAGCACCTTGGTATTTGAATGGCACAGCTGGGTATGCTGGATTATACCCTAATCTTTGAATGGCACAACTGGGTATGCTGGGTAGCACCTTGGTCTTTTTGTAAAGCAGAGCTAGTTTAAAGGGAACCTGTCAGGTCAAAGAAGCGTTATAACCTACAAGC
Source organism: Anomaloglossus baeobatrachus (assembly GCF_048569485.1). Lineage (NCBI taxonomy): Eukaryota > Metazoa > Chordata > Amphibia > Anura > Aromobatidae > Anomaloglossus > Anomaloglossus baeobatrachus. The sequence goes on along the minus strand of NC_134353.1, from coordinate 294,487,950 downwards.
AGGAGCATGTGTTAGATAGTAACCCCTTCCTACCCATCCCTGTGTTGTAATAATGTGTAATATGAAAGTAATAAAATCCGTTTTATTACTTACATATTCCCTATGTAAATGAGCAGGGGATATAGCCCCATGGGCGTCACATCGCCCCGTGGGGGTTTGAATGCTTTCCATTGTATCAAACACCTGTGGGCGTGATACCATGGATTTACATGAGCGACGTCACGTCTGCTCCTTCATAATCCCGCTCGTGCCTGTTTACTATTCCTGCAGCCTTGTTATCCAGGTGTGTGCTTGTCGGCTTCAGACATGCACTGCACATGCTCAGAAGGCTCCTGTGGTTCCGGTCATGCACAGCACACGTCTGAAACCGACAAGTAAACACCAGGATGAGGCGGCAAGAATGGTAAGCGTGCACGTGTGGGATTCTGAAGGAGCAGACGGTGACGTCGCTCATGTAAATCCATGGTATCACGCCCAGAGGGGCTTGATACCACGGAATACATGCAAACGCCCACGGGGCGATACAACGCTCATGGGGCTAGAGACCTGCTCATTTACATAGGGAATATATAAGTAATTAAACGTATTTTATTACTTTCATATTACACATTATTACAACACAGGGATGGGTGGGAAGGGGTTACTAGCTCACACAGGCTCCTGTTTGTAGGTTATAACGCTTTCTTGACCTGACAGGTTCCCTTTAAAATGTGACAAACAGATTGCTGAGTCCAGAAATGTGGTAGTGGAAAGAATACTAATCTTTGAATAGCAGAGCTTGGTATGCTGAATAACATTTTAGTCTTTGAATGGCACAGCTGAATATGCTGGATGACATTTTTGTTGAGGACCAGCAGAGCTGAGTATACTGTATGTCACCTTGACCATGGAATGACAGACCAGAGTATGCTGGATAACACCTTGGAACAGCAGAGCTGAGTATACTGTATGCCACCTTGACCATGGAATGGCAGACCAGAGTATGCTGGATAACACCTAGGAACAGCAGAGCTGAGTATGGTGGAAAAGAGCTTGGAACAGCAGAGCAGAGTATACAGATAGGCACCTTGGACCAGCAGAGTCAATTACAGTGCCTTACAAAAGTATTCACCCACCTTGATACTTTTCAGGTTTTACCTTGTTCTTTCCTTAAGATGATAATGGATTTGATAGTGCTCCGAGGGATCATCAGAGATTGGGATTTTTTTTAAATCCGAACCCTGACTTGTACTTTTCAACAACTTTGTCACTGATTTGTTTAGAGATCTCCGTGGTCTTCATGGTGTTGTTTGGTTGGTGGAGCCTCCTTAGGCGGGCTTTGCATGCTGCGACATTGGTAACAATGTGTTACCGACGCTGCAGCGATAGTCCCCGCCCCCGTCGCAGGTGCAATATCTTGTGATTGCTGCCGTAGCGAACATTATCGCTACGGCAGCTTCACATGCATTCACCTGCCCTGCGACGTCGCTCTGGCCGGCGACCTGCCTCCTTATTAAGGGGGCGGGTCGTGCGGCGTCATAGCGACGTCACATGCATGTAGCCAATAGAAGCGGAGGGGCAGAGATGAGCGGGACGTAAACATCCCACCCACCTCCGTCCTTCCGCATAGCCGGCCGGGACGCAGGTAGGAGATGTTCCTCGCTCCAGCGGCTTCACACACAGCGATGTGTCCTGCCTGCTGGAACGAGGAACAACATCGTACCGTCGCAGCAGCGGCATTATGGAAATGGCGGACCCTACACCAATCATACGATAATGACGCTTTTGCGCTCGTTAATCGTATATAAAAGGCTTTACACACTACGATGTCGGGAGCGACGCCGGATGTGCGTCACTTTTGATTTGACCCCACCGACATTGCACCTGCGGTATCGGAGTGTGCAAAGCCCTCCTTAGCTTTTCAGAAAAGGTTTTGTATATACTGATAGACCATGGGAGACTTAGGGGCACTTTGCACACAACGACATCGCAAGCCGATGCTTGCGATGCCGAGCACGATAGTCCCCGCCCCCGTCGTAGCGGCGATATCTTGTGATAGCAGCCGTAGCGAACATTATCGCTACGGCAGCTTCACATGGAGTCACCTGCCTTGCGACGTCGATCTGGCCGGCGACCCGCCTCCTTATTAAGGGGGCGGGTCGTGCGGCATCATAGCGACGTCACACGGCAGGCGGCCAATAGAAGCGGAGGGACAGAGATAAACATCCCGCCCACCTCTGTCCTTCCGCATAGCCGGCGTGAGCTGCAGGACGCAGGTAGGAGATGTTCCTCGGTCCTGCGGCTTCACACACAGCGATGTGTGCTGCCGCAGGAACAAGGAACAACATCGTACCCGTCGCAGTCGCGTAATTATGGAATTCCCAGACACTACACCGATGATGTGATTACGATGATTTTGCGCTCGCTTAATCGTATCATCTAGGATTTACACACTACGATGTCGAGTGCAACGCCGGAAGTGCGTCACTTTCGACATGATCCCTCCGACATCGCACCTGCGATGTCGTAGTGTGCAAAGTGCCCCTTAGTTTGCACACAGGTGGACTTCTTTTCACTAAGCATCTGACTTAAGAAGGTAATTGCACCAAAAAATTTTAGGGGCTTCATATCACATGAGATAAATACATATGAACATGGCAATTATTATTTATTTTATCCCATAAATTTAATTTTTGCCTATTTTTTCTCACTTTATTTCTCCAACTTTTAGTGCTGATGAATCACACAGAAATCAGATTATAAAAAATATTTAAACACAGGTTGAAATGTAACAAAATAAGTAAAAAGCCAAGGGGGTGAATACTTTTGTAAGGCAGTGTTTGTAGGTAGAGATTGGTGTTCGGGGTTCATACCAAACACAGTCTACAAAAAACAGAGTTCAGGTTCAGAGTTTGGGTGCGTTATGTCGCACAGGGGGTAACAACAGCATAATCGGATTTAGTGTGCACCAAACAAAAAAAATGGAAAAACTCCACCCACCGGCCCCCGGAAATGATCTGTTTATGGCTGACTGCAAGTTGGCGGAGACGCAAACTGCTGCCAAGATAAACCAGCGCCGCTGGACTCTGCTGCACATTTCTCATGGGAAGTCTCCTGGAGTTGTCCTACATACAGATCAGTGGACCTGTGGAAGTTTGGTTCGGCTGGTTCATCCAGACTTTAGATAAAGTTCGGTTTAACCGGACTTGACCTGAACCCCAATGGAAGTCACTGATTGGGCAGTTCGGGTCGTCTCCGCCCACATGCAGCCAGCCACAAACAGAATACTTCCGGGGGAGGGTGGGCGAGATTCTTCCATTTTTTTTTTACTGTTTGGTGCATACTACATCCGATCATGCTGTTGACCCAATCAAACACTGCAAGTGGCTCGCACTGGGCTGAGAACCAAACATACCTGAGCACAGTATAGCTCATGCAAGAGGTTTGCATACATAAAGCACTCTTTTTTGGTTAAGTCTGTGTTCTTTGGTAAAGTCTGTGTTTAGTACAAACACCAAACCTGGATTTGCTCATCTGTAATGCTGTTCACTCTATTAATTTAGTAATCACTTCACCATATTTGATAAATGAAGTAGGACTAAGTAGAGATCAGAGAACCTAAACTTAGAAGTTCGGCATTCGGACCAAACACGGACTTTACAAAAAAGTCAGTGTTTGAGTTTGAATATTGTGGCTTTACGTATGTAAACCGATCAATGCTGTGCTCAGGTACGTTGGGTGCTTGGCCCAGTGAGAGCTGCTTGCAGTGTTTGAACGACTCACACTAGGAGTAAAATCAGCATTACCAGATGTAGTATGCACAAACAATAAAAAATGGAAAACCCAGACCTCCCTTCCCCGGAAGTGCTTTGTTTATGGCTGCTTGTGTGTGGATGGAGAGCCAAACTGCCCAATCAGGGACTTCTAATGAGATTCGGGTCAACTTCAGGTCCAGAACAGAACTTTATATAAAGACCGGCTGAACCCGCAGAACCCAAACTTCCATGGGTCCGCACATCTCTAATAACCAGCCTTCTTCTTCCAATTTAGGTACACACTCTTGTCCTCAAGATAATAGTGGTCTTATCTTAATAAACATGTTGGACTTCATTTCCCACCAGCCAGTGGTAGAGTTGCTCGGCAGAAGTATCAACTATTACAAAAGGTACCCAGGACTCTTGTCTTCTCCCACACAAACGTTTAACTTATTAGGTCAAGCCAAGGTATTAATGATATCTACTTACATTTCCAGGATTGTAGAAAGCAGGTCCCAGGGTATTGTCCCTGGAAGGTGGACTTTGTCTAATAAGGAAACCATCTGCGGTTTCTTCATAGCCAAAAGCTTGTCCTGGTGTTGGAATGGATGGGACACCCGCATTTTGCTGCTTTTTGAGATGACTTTTTGCTACCTGTGTCAGACAGAACAATCGTTGAGGTTTAATTAACACAAAAAAAATGCATTTGTTCAGCAGAAAAAAAATTATCTGTCACCAGATTTTACAATACAAACTGCATACATTAATAAATAGAGACCTGATTAGGATGTTGTATTTACTTTGAAAATCCATTTATTTATTTACTCACTTACATAACGCTATAAATTCCTACAGGGTGCTTTACACGCTGCAACATCGCTAGCGATAGCTAGTGATGTCGTGCGCGATAGCACCCACCAATGTCGCTGTTTCGTCATGGGGGTGATCGCTGCCGTAGCGAACAATATTGCTACGGCAGCGTCACACGGCAGTCGTCTCCGCCCACATGCAGCCAGCCACAAACAGAATACTTCCGGGGGAGGGTGGGCGAGATTCTTCCATTTTTTTTTACTGTTTGGTGCAATATGGCAGCGTCACAAGCACATACCTGCTTAGCGACGTCGCTGGAGACACCGAACAATCTCTCCTTTAAGGGGGCGGTTCGTTCGGCGTCACAGCGGCATCACTAAGCGGCCGCCCAATAACAGAGGAGGGGCGGAGATGAGCGGCTGGAACATGCCGCCCACCTTCTTCCTTCCTGATTGTCAGTGGACGCAGGTAAGGAGATGTTCGTCATTCCTGCGGTGTCACACATAGCGATGTGTGATGCCGCAGGAACGACGAAGAACCAGCGGCATGCACCACCAGCGATATTATGAAAAGGAGCGACATGTCAACGATCAACGATTTATGACGTTTTTGCGATAATTGATCGTCGCTCCTTTTAGTCACACACAACGATATTGCTAAGGCGCCGGATGTGCGTCACGAACACCGGGACCCCGACGATATATCGTTGTGTGTAAAGTACCCTTTAGTGCTTTACATTTGTTGTCATCACTGTCCCCATTGGGCTCACAATCTAAATTCCCTATCAGTATATTTTTGGATTGTTGGGGAGAAAACTGGAGGAAACCAATGCAAATAAGTGGAGAATATAGAAACTCCTTGCAGATTTTGTCCTTGGTTGGATTTCAACCGAAGACCCCAGTGCTGCAAGACTGCAGTGCTAACCTCTGAGCCACCATGCTGCCCATTTAAGGGTTTTCTATCATGGGGACAATTTTTTTTTATATTTGCATTCATGCATGAATTTGAGGCTAACAAGTTGCAATTGAACTTTTAATATCACTGATTTTCTCTGATCAAAAATTAAAAAAATAATTACAAAGCTTCTCCCATCATTGAGATGTTAATCACGGACAGTACATGGACTATACAGTGAAGCCATATGTGTGCTGTCTGCGATTTTCATCGACTCATAGACTTGTATGGGTAACTGTGAGTTCTGACTCAGATCAAAAATGGACGTGATGCCGTGATTTTTTGTGGATCACTCAAGGATACACAAGTAAACCCAACCTAAGACAGAATGACAGTGTAATTTAGTTCCTTCACCACTATAGTTTAAAGCTACAAATTAACATCTGACAAATAGGTTGATTAATATTAGCCAAAATTAAATTACACAATCTCTTGCCAAGAATGCGCAAAATTCTAATTAGTCAAGAAGAATCCAATAATTGTGACCACCATTGCCATCATTAATCGAGAAGCTCGGATACGCCCAGGCGTCTCTTTCTACAAAATGATTTAGCGCTAAAGCATTGTAGCATAGCAGGTTGGCTCTCGATGGTGTCTATCAGCATCCGCAGCTAATGTGCCTACACATAATGAATAGTGAAAGAAATGTTACAGCCATGCATTTGTAATATATCTTATATGCAAACTAAGAAATAGAATAACTGCTCTGACATAGATGGGGATTACACACACCCTTTCCTAATATGCCCTCATTATTGTAATTACTCCATTGACAGGCAGAAGAATAAAGAGACTAAATCTGGTATATCTCAGATCTCATTGAAGGGTAAGCGTATCTTTAAGGAAACCTTTCAGAGGATATATGCTGCCTGATCCATGGTTGACATGTATCAGACACTGGCTGTATGATTTCAGCCATGTAAGTTTGAATCTGAAATACTGTGGTGTTTCAGAGAATAACATACTTGAGAAGCCGACGGCTCACCTTACTCTGCTCCTACAGTCCACCCTGTCTTCTTCTGTAGCCAGGGCAGAGGCCGGCCGCTGACATTGGTGTGACTATTATGGTATGACTGCCATGCAACGCCAATACCTGGCACACCGATGTCAGATGCCAGCCTCTGATAGGCCGACAGTGTATATTTCGGCTCCGGTCACCTGCCGGGTTTCTGTGCTGCAGTACACTTTAGCTGAATGTGTGTCCTAGGATGCATATCAAGCTGAAAAAGGAGTGCACATTGTCGGCGTGCCTGGCATTGGTGTTGCGTGACAGTGACATCATGCGTCGTCATAGCAGGCACACCGATGTCAGCTGCCGGCCTCAGCGCCAGCTACAAGACGGGGCACATTGTTGGAGCAGTGTAAGGTGAGCCGGTGGCTTATAAAGTATGTTTTTCTCTGGAACACTTTTAGATTCAGACCTACATGTCTACAATTATACTGCCAGTGTCTCATACATGTTGTCTATGTATCAGACAGCATATATTGTCACGTTTCTCTAAAGATACGCTTAAACCAGCAATAATACAAATGCATATCTGTAACAATTCTTTCCCTATTCATTATCTGTAGGCACATTATCTGGGTATGCTGATACACCATAGAGAAACAACCTGCTGTGATACAATGCATTAGCACTAGATCAATATGGCGTCATGAATTAAGAGTAAGGTGAGTGAAATGGTTTTTTTGTATATTTTTTAATGCATTAAAGGGAAAACAAGGGATCTATACACTGGGAAGAAGCCTAAGATATGGGGGACATATATGCCATGATCAAGGACCTATATAACATGATGGGGTCCAGGACTGGGGACATACATACCAGAACGGGTATATATAGGAGGATGTAAGATATTTATACCAGGTAGGGGCCCAGAATGGGGACATACTGTATACAGTATATTCCAGAACAGGACAAGGAAGGGGAACATACTGTATATACTAAGATGGGGGCTATACAGTGCCTTGCAAAAGTATTCAGCTCCCTTGCATTTTTCAACCTTTTCCCACATTTCAGGCTTCAAACATAAAGATAAAGATAAAAATTTTAATGTTATTGTGAAGAATCAACAAGTGTGACACAATTGTAAAGTTGAATGAAATTTATTGCTTATTTTAAACTTTTGTAAAAAATAAATAACTGAAAATTGGGGCGACCAATATTATTCGTCCCCTTTACTTTCAGTGCAGCAAACTCACTCCAGAAGTTCATTGAGTATCTCTGAATGATCCAATGTTGTCCTAAATGATTGATAATGATAAATATAAGCCACCTGTGTGTAATCAAGTCTCCGTATAAATGCACCTGCTCTGTGATAGACTCAGTGTTCTGTTTAAAGTGCAGATAGCATCATGAAGACCAAGGAACACAACAGGCAGGTCCGTGATACTGTTGTGGAGAAGTTTAAAGCTGGATTTGGTTACAATAAGACTTCCAAAACTTTAAACATCCCAAGGAGCACTGTGCAAGCGAAATGGAAGGAGAATCATACCACTACAAATCTAACAAGACCCATCCGTCCATCCAAACTTTCATCTCAAACAAGGAGAAGACTGATCAGAGATGCAGCCAAGAGGCCCATGATTAGTTTGGATGAACTGCAGAGATCTACAGCTGAGGTGGGAGTCTGTCCATAGGACAACAATCAGTTGTACACTGCACAAATCTGACCTTTATGGAAGAGTGGCAAGGAGAAAGCCATTTCTCAAAGATATCCATAAAAAGTGTAATTTAAAGTTTACCACAAGCCACCTGGGAGACACACCAAACATGTGGAAGAAGGTGTTCTGGTCAGATGAAACCAAAATCAACTATTTGGGCACAATGCCAAACGATATGTTTGGCATAAAAGCAACACAGCTCATCACCCTGAACACACCATTCGCACTGTCAAACATTTTGGTGGTAGCATCATGGTTTGGGCCTGCTTTTCTTCAGCAGGGACAGGGAAGATGGTTAAAATTGATGGGAAGATGGATGGAGCCAAATACAGGACCATTCTTGAAGAAAACCTGTTGGAGTCTGCAAAAGACCTGAGACAGGGACGGAGATTTGTCTTCCAACAAGACAATGATCCCAAACATAACGCAAAATCTACAATGGAATGGCTCACAAATAAACGTATCCAGGTGTTAGAATGGCCAAGTCAAAGTCCAGACCTGAATCCAATGGAGAATCTGTGGAAAGAGCTGAAAACTGCTATTCACAAAAGCTGTCCATCCAAACTCAGTCTGCTCGAGCTATTTGCAAAGAAAGAATGGGAAAGAATTTCAGTCTCTCGATGTGCAAAACTGATAGAGACATACCCCAAGCGACTTGCAGCTGTAATCGCAGCAAAAGGTGCCTCTACAAAATATTAACTTAAAGGGGATGAATAATATTGCACGCTCCACTTTTCAGTTATTTAATTTTTAAAAAAGTTTAAAATGAGCAATACATTTCGTTCAACTTCACAATTGTGTCCCACTTGTTGTTGATTCTTCACCATAACATTAACATTTTTATCTTTATGTTTGAATCCTGAAATGTGGGAAAAGGTTGAAAAATTCAAGGGAGCCAAATACTTTCGCAAGGCTCTGTATATACAGGATGTGGCCCAGGATGGGGGACATATATCAGGATGGGAGACATATATACCATAATATTCAGAGGATGGGGATATATATACCAGGATGGGGAACATACAGTATATCCCAGGATGGGGGACATATATGAGACCCAGGATGGGGGTACATATTTACTAGGATGGAGGACATATATACCTGAAAGGGGCCCAGGATGAGGGATATTAACACATAATGGGGGACATTACTTCAAAAGTGAGGGGGGCAGCTTGTATGTCTTTATAGAATTTAGGATGCCACAAGGGCCAATACATGTGACCAACATGTCAAGGTTCAAATTTTGCATTGGGGTTCATCGGACTCTACACCACTGTTCATTATCACTTTGATTTCAACTACAGCAGATTAAATTTATTTACAATAGCTTGTGCTTCTTAACTAGACAGATTTTTTTCCCTAAAGTTTTATTGACTTGGAGTTATAGGGTAAGTGCACACAGTGCATTTTTCGCGGCGTTTTTGCACAGTTTTCGGGTGCGTTTTTGCTCAGAAAACTGCATGACTTTGCTTCCCCAGCAAAGTCTATGAGTTTTCATTTTTGCTGTCTGCACACAGCGTTTTTTTCAGCTGCGTTTTTGTGGTGCCACAAAAACGCAGCATGTCAATTATTCCCGCGTTTTTCACTGCGCTTTTCATCCATTGAGTGCAATGGGATGTTGAAAGACGCAATGAGAAACGCAAATAGCTGCGTTTTGGTGCATGTTGGTGCGTTTCTAAGACCAAAAACGCAGCTATAAATGCAGGAGGTGGGTAGTAAAGTGACGTGTACAGGAAGAGGATTCCTTCTGTCAGTAAACACAGAAGCGTGAATCCTACCGGTACCATCACCGCCGCTTCCACCTCCAGTCCTGTGCATGTATGCTGCAGTGCGGCGCCATGTCTGGGCGGGAGGTGGAAGCGGCTGCAAAAACAAAAGTGAACAGTAGAAAAAAAAAAAAAGTTATACTCACCTGTCTGCAGACTCCCGGTGCCATGCCCGCTCCCAGATCCTCCTACCGGTACCGCCGCTCCAGGTGTGTGCAGTCTCCCCGGGTACGTATGCCTGCAGGATGCAGGACCTGGCGATGGATCACCTGATGCAGTCACCTGACGCATCAGCTGATCGTAAGTATCGCGGTGACGCCAGCGCCCGGCCGGTTTAAGCTATCAGCGGATGCGTCAGGAGACTTCATCCCTGATTACCGGCAGCTGCTGCAGCGATCGGACAGGATCGGACAGGATCAGACTCCCGCCCCATCGCTCCAGGAGCTGCCGGTAATCAGCACATAAGTGAGTATTTTATTTTTTTTTTGCACCGATGCATCTGCTGATTGTATAAACGGCTTTTATACAATCAGCTGATGTGTGATGTGCTTCAGCCCCTAGAACCTGACACATCATCTGATCGCTTTGCCTTCCAGCAAACCGATCAGATGATATTGGATCCGGATTGGATGGCGCGGGACCCTTGACCCAGGATTACTGCGGAGGGGGGGTTCTTTATTTCAATAAAGATGGAGTCACTAATTGTGTTGTGTTTTATTTCTAATAAAAATATTTTTCTGTGTGTTGTGTTTTTTTTTTATCTTTACTAGAAATTCATGGTGGCCATGTCTAATATTGGCGTGACACCATGAATTTCGGGCTTAGGGACAGCTATACAGCTAGCCCTAACCCCATTATTACCCAGCGAGCCACCCGGCATCAGGGCAGCTGGAAGAGTTGGATAAAGCGCCAGAAGATGATGCTTCTATGAAAGCGCCATTTTCTGGGGTGGCTGCGGGACTGCAATTCACAGCGGGGGTGCCCAGAAAGCATGGGCACCCTGCACTGTGGATTCCAATCCCCAGCTGCCTAGTTGTACCCGGCTAGACTCAAAAATTGGGCGAAGCTCACGTCATTTTTTTTTTAAATTATTTCATGAAATTCATGAAGTAATTAAAAAAAAAAGGGCTTCCCTATATTTTTTGGTTCCTAGCCGGTAAAAATAGGCAGCTGGGGGTTGGGGGCAGCCCGTACCTGCATGCTGTACCCGGCTAGCATACAAAAATATGGCGAAGCCCATGTCATTTTTTTTGTTTGTGGGGGCAAAGAAATCCTGCATACAGTCCTGGAAGGAGGATGCTGAGCCTTGTAGTTCGACAGCTGCTGTCTGCTCTCCTGCATACACTATTGGATGGAGGATGCTGAGCCTTGTAGTTCGACAGCTGCTGTCTGCTCTCCTGCATACACTATTGGATGGAGGATGCTGAGTCTTGTAGTTTGACAGCTGCTGTCTGCTCTCCTGCAAACGCAGTTGGATGGAGGATGCTGAGCCTTGTAGGTCTGCTCCCCCTGACTCTCCCTCAAGCATACAGTCCTGGATGGAGCATGCTGAGCCTTGTAGTTCTGCAGCTGCTGTCTGCTCTCCTGCATGCACTATTGGATGGAGTATGCTGAGCCTTGTAGTTCTGCAGCTGTCTGCTCTTCTGTATACACTAGTGGAGAATGAAGAACACATTGAAGAAGGAAATGACATCAGACCTTTTTTTTTTGTTCACTGATAAAAAACGCATAAAGACGCAGTGAGCAAAAACGCAGCAAAACGCAGCAAAAAACGCACCAAATCGCGGCAAACCGCGTGCATTTTTTGCCGCGTTTTTTGACGCGGGTGCGTTTTTGTGCGGTTTTTGCCGCAAAAAACGCATAAAAACACAGCGTCAAAAAAACGCAGTGTGTGAACCTAGCCATACGTTGATGGGCAAGTGTTCACTTCATTCTTTGGGTGGGAGGCAGCAGGGGCATAACGATTGTGGTTGCAAAGGTCACAATCGGGTGCGAGTGTACAGGGGCCTGCCAACCCCAGTGCCTACTTCAGCTGTATGTGCATCTGAGGACGCACATACAGCTGAAATGCATTGCGGCACAGAGACCCGTTGGATCTCTGCACTGCAATACACTCTATCGGCCAAACAGTGGCTAGGAGCTGACATCTGTACCGTGACTGGGGCCTGCACATGACATTTGTTGATGATGTCAGATGCCAGGCCACTGCGTGCTGATTACAGAGGACACCGGGAGACATGGAAGCGGAGGGGAAGTAAGTGGAATATTTTTCTTTCGTTTTTTTAATTATACATTAGAGACAGAACAGGGACATTTACAATTAGGTCCAGAAATATTTGGACAGTGACACAATTTTCGCGAGTTGGGCTCTGCATGCCACCACATTGGATTTGAAATGAAACCTCTACAACAGAATTCAAGTGCAGATTGTAACGTTTAATTTGAAGGTTTGAACAAAAATATCTGATAGAAATTGTAGGAATTGTACACATTTCTTTACAAACACTCCACATTTTAGGAGGTCAAAAGTAATTGGACAAATAAACCAAACCCAAACAAAATATTTTTATTTTCAATATTTTGTTGCGAATCCTTTGGAGGCAATCACTGCCTTAAGTCTGGAACCCATGGACATCACCAAACGCTGGGTTTCCTCCTTCTTAATGCTTTGCCAGGCCTTTACAGCCGCAGCCTTCAGGTCTTGCTTGTTTGTGGGTCTTTCCGTCTTAAGTCTGGATTTGAGCAAGTGAAATGCATGCTCAATTGGGTTAAGATCTGGTGATTGACTTGGCCATTGCAGAATGTTCCACTTTTTTGCACTCATGAACTCCTGGGTAGCTTTGGCTGTATGCTTGGGGTCATTGTCCATCTGTACTATGAAGCGCCGTCCGATCAACTTTGCGGCATTTGGCTGAATCTGGGCTGAAAGTATATCCCGGTACACTTCAGAATTCATCCGGCTACTCTTGTCTGCTGTTATGTCATCAATAAACACAAGTGACCCAGTGCCATTGAAAGCCATGCATGTCCATGCCATCACGTTGCCTCCACCATGTTTTATAGAGGATGTGGTGTGCCTTGGATCATGTGCCGTTCCCTTTCTTCTCCAAACTTTTTTCTTCCCATCATTCTGGTACAGGTTGATCTTTGTCTCATCTGTCCATAGAATACTTTTTCAGAACTGAGCTGGCTTTATGAGGTGTTTTTCAGCAAATTTAACTCTGGACTGTCTATTTTTGGAATTGATGAATGGTTTGCATCTAGATGTGAACCCTTTGTATTTACTTTCATGGAGTCTTCTCTTTACAGTTGACTTAGAGACAGATACACCTACTTCACTGAGAGTGTTCTGGACTTCATTTGATGTTGTGAACGGGTTCTTCTTCACCAAAGAAAGTATACGGCGATCATCCACCACTGTTGTCATCCGTGGACGCCCAGGCCTTTTTGAGTTCCCAAGCTCACCAGTCAATTCCTTTTTTCTCAGAATGTACCCGACTGTTGATTTTGCTACTCCAAGCATGTCTGCTATCTCTCTGATGGATTTTTTCTTTTTTTTCAGCCTCAGGATGTTCTGCTTCACCTCAATTGAGAGTTCCTTAGACCGCATGTTGTCTGGTCACAGCAACAGCTTCCAAATGCAAAACCACACACCTGTAATCAACCCCAGACCTTTTAACTACTTCATTGATTACAGGTTAACGAGGGAGACGCCTTCAGAGTTAATTGCAGCCCTTAGAGTCCCTTGTCCAATTACTTTTGGTCCCTTGAAAAAGAGGAAGCTATGCATTACAGAGCTATGATTCCTAAACCCTTTCTCCGATTTGGATGTGAAAACTCTCATATTGCAGCTGGGAGTGTGCACTTTCAGCCCATATTATATATATAATTGTATTTCTGAACATGTTTTTGTAAACAGCTAAAATAACAAAACTTGTGTCACTGTCCAAATATTTCTGGACCTAACTGTATACTAGGGCGACCATATATACCATGTATATCAGGATGGGGACCATGCATACCAGGATGGTGACGTAAAGTAGGAAAATAAGTATTTGATACACTACCGATTTTGCAAGTTTTCCCACAAAGAATGGAGAGGTCTGTAATTTTTATCGTAGGTACACATCAACTGTGACAGACAGAATTTAAAAAAAAAAAAACTAGCAGGATTTTCCCATATAAAGTAAATGCAGTGCCATACTGGCATTAGCATGGTGAATCCAATCATACCTTCAGTTTCTAGATTAGATGTTTGATTGCCAAAAAAAGTTCTTAAAGGTCCAGAAATGAGTGCATTGCTTGATTGGCATGTGCAGCACGGTGGGCCTTTGTGGGTTGGTTCCTCCGTATATATTACTCTTCCTGCGTCCTCCTAGCTTGCCCCCATTTCTTTATTTAATTTTTGCGCCACGCCACCATTGCTGATATTGGCGGTGCATGAGTGATGCTACTGTGATGTTGTATTCATTAAATGGTGCCGGCATCAGCGCATTCGTGTACCATGATCACCAGCGCCATTTTATTGAAGACATTGGAGAGGCAAACTTGAGCAGCAGAAGTGCGTGTGCAGATGAAAAAAATTCAATCTGCACATGCACCGATGCCGCTCATATTCATCTCCACAGTTTCTTCAATAAAATGGTGCCAAAGATCACGCTGACTCCAGAGGCATTTTAATGAAGACAACATCACAATAGCAGTGCGCACGCACCACCAATATCAGCAAGGTTTAAATAAATAATGGGGTAAAGCTAGGAAGATGCAGGAGGAACAATATATACAGAGGTAAAGAAAAAAGTTCAGCTCACCGAGTTGCTGTTCACCGCTGTCTGTATGGACCCAGCGCAGGGAAAGCTTGGCAGCCAAATATACGATATAGGAAGAAAATCCAGCGCAGTCCTCAAGATGTAGACTTTAAAATCATCGTCATTTATTTGTGAAATCCAATAAAAACAGAGTTGTGCAAAGCGGTCAGCAGAAAATACAGGGGATACAGGCAACAGGGACCCCACAGAACTGTTCTCTGGGGTCTCTGTTGCCTGTATCCCCTGTATTTTCTGCTGACCGCTTTGCACAACTTTGTTTTTATTGGATTTCACAAATAAATGACGATGATTTTAAAGTCTACATCTTGAGGACTGCACTGGATTTTCTTCCTATATAATATATACAGAGGACCCGACCCACAAAAGTCCTCCACGTTACATACGCCAATCAAGCAATGCACTCATTTCTGGACCTTTGAGAATGTTTTTTTGGTAATCATACATCCAATCTGGAAACTGAAGGTATGATTTGATTTTACATTGCTAGTGCCAGTATGGTATTGCCTTTACTTTATATGGGAAAATCCTTCTGGTTGTTTCCCTTTAAATAACTAAATTGCATTTTATTGCATGAAATAAGTACGGTATTTGATCACTTACCAACTTGCAAAAATTCTGGCTCTTACAAGAAGTCCTCCTACTCTGCACTCATTACCTGTATTAACTACTTCTGTTTGAACCTGTTAACTGTATAAAAGACACCTGTACACATACTCAAATAATGGACAAAGAATGGAGAGGTCAATCAATCACACTCCAACCTTTCCACCATGGCCAAGATCAAAGAGGTGTCTAAGGACACCAGTAACAAAATTGCATACCTGCACAAGGCTGGGATGGGTTACAGGACAATAGGCAAGCAGCTTGGTGAGAAGGCAACAACTGTTGGTGCAATTATTAGAAAATGGAAGAGACACAAGACGACTGTCAGTCTTACTCAGCCTGGGAATCCATGTAAGATCTCACCTAATGGGGGTAAGGATGATTCTGAGAAAGGTCAGCAATGAGCCCTGAACTACACAGGAGGACCAGGTCAATGACCTGAAGAGAGATGGGACCATAGTCCCATATATTACCATTAGCAACAGACTAAGCCGTCATGGATTAAAATCCTGCAGGGCACACAAGGTCCCCCTGCACAAGCCAACACAAGTCACAAGCCAGCACATGTCCAGGCCCATTTGAAGTTCACCAATGACCATCTGCATGAGCTAGAGGAGGCATGGGAGAAAGGTATGTGGTCAGATGAGACCAAAACAGAATGATGAGGCCCAGGATGAGGACATATATTCCAGGATGGGCAATATATATTCCAGGATGGGGGACATATATACTGGGATGGGGGATACATATAACACGATGGGGGTCATACATACCAGGATGAGGACCATATATAACAGGATGAGGACATATATACTAGGATGGGCTCAGGATGGGGAACATATATACTAGGATGGGACACATATATACCAGTATGTGGGTCAGACTGTATATACCAGGATGATGAACCTATATACCAAGCTTGGGACCATAAATACCATGTATATCAGAATGGGGACCATGTATACCAGGATGGGGGACATATATACCAGGATGGGGGGACAGCTATATCAGAATGGGGGATATTACTACATAATGAAGGGGGAGTGGGGCAATTTGTATCACTTTATAGGATTTAGAATGCTATAGGGGTTCATACATCTGACCAACATGTGGGGGCCCAGGTCCAAATTTCTCACCAGGGCCCATTTATTTATGCCACTGGTGGGCAGTTTATATTGTGTCAAGTATAGTGCCATCAAAAATTCCTCATATTATTATTTCAGTATTTACTGGCAGTCTTGTTCTTGTTAATTACAGCCCCTGTTTCCTACCTGATTTCTAATTCATGTAAGTTAGATTTATCAAAAAGGAACAACATGTAAGTCTTTGTAGAATTTAGAATGCTACAAGGTTCCATACATATGACATCAACATTGGGTGGGTAGTGAAAACACCACAGTGGGATGATGTTAGGTGTCAGAGTTTGAGATCCCACTGATGGCTAACTCTGTAAGATGTATGTTACAGGTTTCTGTATTGGAAAGTCCTCGTGTGTAGTTGATACTATAAGCGGGGAACCCATCAGACACTGGCTATATGACTTCAGCTATGCATCTTTGTGTTTATAAAAAAAAGCTAGGATCTTCAATGCAGATCCACAGCTTCAGATCACCTATTACAGCATGATAGTCAGGCTTGTTTGTCCCAAACGATTTTGACAGTATTCCTACTTCGCAACATCTCTTCCACACCTGCCTAACAATTTTCCACAATACTGTTTGTATGTGTGTGGACATATATATATATATATATATATATATATATATATATATACTAGTAGATGCTGAGACCCTGCCTAACCCGTTCCACTAAGGTGCCAGGAAATGGATAATGGTGTTATGCTAGTGGGTACAGAGTCCCTGCCTAACCCGATCCACTAAAGTGCAAGGAAGCGGGTAATATTGGACATCACACATGAGGCGTCTACCCCATGCATGCACCAAGAACGTCTGAGCACCGAGAAGCGTACTGCAGGGTCCTATATAGACAAAGCACCTCCGACAAGATGGAGGCGCTCCTGGCTCAATCCAACAATCACCAGCGAGTTCATCATCAATGACGTCAGCCACGACCAATCAGGAAGCAACACATCATAGTCATGTGATCTCGTGTCATCACTGATGTCAGCCGTGGCCAATCAGCAGCCAGCATGTCACGGTCATGTAATTCCGTGTCATCGATGACATCAGCCACGGCCAATCAGGAAGCAACACGTCATAGTCATGTGATCTCGGATCACAACCAATCGACAATTGCCACGTGGCAAGCATGCTCAGATGGAGCAAAGGGGGACTTAGAACAAAAAAGCCTGCTTACAAGCTCGCACATGCTCAGAAGCCCCACTACAGGACTTAGCCTCAGCTACAAGAGTCTCACCGACGACCCGTAACACTATCTCTGTGTCTCTTTCTTTCTATGTGTCTGTCTGTGTCTGTCTGTCTCTCTATCTGTCTGTCTCGTTCCCCGTCTGTCTCCTTCCAGGGCTATCTCCTTCCAGGGCTGTCTCTTTCCCCGTCTCTCTCTTTTCCCGTCTGTCTCTTTCCAAGTCTGTCTCTTTCCAGGTCTGTCTCTTTCTAGGGCTGTCGCTTTCCAGGCCTGTCTCTTTCCCCGTCTGTCTCTTTCCCAGTCTGTCTCTTTGCCCGGCTGTCCCTTTGCCCGGCTGTCCCTTTCCAGGGCTGTCTCTTTCATCATCTGTCTCTTTCCAGGGCTGTCTCTTAGATGACGTCAGCCACGGCCAATCAGGAAGCAACACGTCATAGTCATGTGATCTCGGATCACAACCAATCGACAATTGCCACGTGGCAAGCATGCTCAGATGGAGCAAAGGGGGACTTAGAACAAAAAAGCCTGCTTACAAGCTCGCACATGCTCAGAAGCCCCACTACAGGACTTAGCCTCAGCTACAAGAGTCTCACCGACGACCCGTAACACTATCTCTGTGTCTCTTTCTTTCTATGTGTCTGTCTGTGTCTGTCTGTCTCTCTATCTGTCTGTCTCGTTCCCCGTCTGTCTCCTTCCAGGGCTATCTCCTTCCAGGGCTGTCTCTTTCCCCGTCTCTCTATTTCCCCGTCTGTCTCTTTCCAAGTCTGTCTCTTTCCAGGTCTGTCTCTCTCTAGGGCTGTCTCTTTCCAGGCCTGTCTCTTTCCCCGTCTGTCTCTTTCCCAGTCTGTCTCTTTGCCCGGCTGTCCCTTTGCCCGGTTGTCCCTTTCCAGGGCTGTCTCTTTCATCATCTGTCTCTTTCCAGGGCTGTCTCTTTGCCCATCTGTCTCTTTCCAGGTCTGTCTCTTTGCCCGGCTGTCTCTTTGCCCGTCTCTTTCCAGGGCTGTCTCTTTCCAGGGCTGTCTCTTTCCAGGGCTGTCTCTTTGCCCGGCTGTCTCTTTGGCCGGCTGTCTCTTTCCAGGGCTGTCTCCTTGCCCAGCTGTCTCCTTGCCCAGATGTCTCTTTCCCCATCTGTCTCTTTCCCCGTCTGTCTCTTTCCCCATCTGTCTCTTTCCCCGTCTGCCTCTTTCCAGGGCTGTCTCTTTCCAGGGCTGTCTCTTTCCCCGACTGGGGCTTTCTTCTTCTGTCTCTTTCCCTTTCTGTCTCTTTGCCAGGCTGTCTCTTTGCCAGGTTGTCTCTTTCCAGGGCTGTCTCTTTGCCCGTCTGTCTATACCAGGGCTGTCTCTTTCCAGGGCTGTCTCTTTGCCCGTCTGTCTCTTCCAGGGCTGTCTCTTTCCAGGTCTGTCTCTTTCCCCGTCTGTCTCTTTCCCCGTCTGTCTTTTTCCCCGTCTGTCTCTTTCCAGGGCTGTCTCTTTCCAGGGCTGTCTCTTTCTCCGTCTGTCTCTTTCCCCGTCTGTCTCTTTCCCCATCTGTCTCTTTCTCCGATTGTCTCTTTCCTCTTCTGTCTCTTTCCTCTTCTGTCTCTTTCCCCTTCTGTCTCTTTGCCAGGCTGTCTCTTCGCCAGGCTGTCTCTTTCCAGGGTTGTCTCTTTCCAGGGCTGTCTCTTTGCCCGTCTGTCTCTTCCAGGGCTGTCTCTTTCCAGGTCTGTCTCTTTGCCCGTCTGTCTCTTTGCCCGTCGGGCTGTCTCTTTGCCCGGCTGTCTCTTTCCAGGGCTGTCTCTTTCCAGGGCTGTCTCTTTGCCCAGCTGTCTCTTTCCAGGTCTGTCTCTTTGCCCGTCTGTGTCTTTGCCCGTCTGTCTCTTTGCCCGTCTGTCTCTGTCTCTATCACTCTGTCTCTTTCCCTGTCTGTCTGTGTCTCTGTCTGTCTGTCTTTTTCTGTCTCTGTCTCTCTCTATCCGTCTCCCCATCTTATTACCTCACACATCGGCTTTTATACTAACAGTTTATTTTGTTCCTATAGCAACCACTGACAGTTGCTATTAATAGCGCGTATCTCCCAGCTCCATTCAGATTAATGGAGGCAGGATTTTGGAGACTAACTGTAAAGCGCGGGGTTAAATTTTCCCATTCAAACATAGTCTATGATGTTCCCTGAGTCACATGAGGCGTCTGTGCTAAATTTCGTGATTGTAAATGCGACGGTGCGGATTCCTTTAGCGGACATACACACACACATACATACACTCAGCTTTATATATTAGATATGCCTCACGGGTAGAGACCAACAACCCAAATAAAAATGTAATAGCTTGTGAAAGGTTCACACCATGAACCGAAATGTCGCTACTATGGGCTATTAAAGACTAGTCTTTTTTTCTAATATTTTCTTTCTTGATAGATAGATAGATAGATAGATAGATGATAGACAAATAAATGAATGTATACAGTTAAATCAAGAAACATTTGGACAGTGACCACATTTTCGTGATTTAGGCTCTGCATGATAACTGAGATACAACTTAAGTGTAGAATTTCAGGTTGAAAGAGGTAGAACAAAAATATTCTGTGAAACGTTTTGGAATTATAACTAGAGATGAGTGAACCCAAACTGTAAAGTTCAGGGTTCGTACCAAACACCTTGTGTCCGGTGCAGAACCCCGAAGACAGACTTCTAACTACGTACAGATCCTGTTCAGGTTTGCCATCCAAATAAAGCTTGTTGAAAGGATGCAGAGCCATGTCAAGTATTTGTCACGGTCCTCTCTCTTAGTAATTTGTGACAGACTCAGGTTTGGAGTCTCTCTTACACCACCTGAGACCATACACTTTAACCTCTTAATGACCGCGGGCAGTAAAGTTACGTCCTAGCGGTCATAGTGTTAATCCCCACCGGCTGCTGCGGGCTGCCGGTGGGGATCCGTGCATATGTCAGCTGATTTGTATAGCTCACATGTGTGCCTTGCAGGCACAAGTGGAATCGTTATCCACCCATACCTGTTAACCCCTTAAATGGTGCTGTCAAGATGTGACAGCGCCATTTTAATGGCGATTGCAGTAAAGGTTTACTCACCGCCTGCCACTGGAAGTCACGTGACGTAATCCCGTGGATCCAATGGTTGTCATGGAGCACAGGGTCATGTGATGACTCCTGTAGCTCACATAACTCAGGTTTTGTAACCAGCAGCCGAGTACTGCAGGTTACAAGAGATGATCATTTCTCCCGATCTGAGATGAGTTGCTCTGATCAGGAAAATGAATGAACGATCAGACTACTAGGGAACGAGTAAAATTAAAAAAAAGTAAAAAAATATGAAAACTTTTGAACAATTAAAATACATAAAAAAACCTAAAAGTTCAAATCATTCCCCTTTTGTCCATTTGAAAATTAAAGGGTTAAAAAAAGAGAAAATATACACACATTTAGTATTGCCGCGTTCAGAAATGCCCAATCTATCAAAATATAAAATTAAGTAATCTGATCGGTAAACGGCGTAGCGGCAAAAAAATTCCAAATGCCAAAAAACCATTTTTTTGGTCGCCGCATATTGCGCCTCACATGGCGATATTGATGAAAAAAATAAAAAAGTTATGGCTCTTGGAAGAAGGATGGCGAAAAAAAAACGGAAAGCGCAAAATCGGCCAGTCGCGAAGGGGTTAAACATGTTTTTTCCTTTTAGCAGCATTGGGGTTAATGTCAGTTTTGCTTTGCTTGCTGCAAGCTCATTACCCCTGCCCAGGTGTTTTCCTTTATGACTACTTCTGGTCTGGATAAATACCCTTTACATCCAGCAGGGGGTGCTGGTTATTCAGATCATACTGGAGCTTGGCCTGGAGTGGTGCGGAGGTGGTTGCTGTTTCTGCAGCTGTTGTCTGCTGTTGCTGAGTAGTGTGAAAGACCGGAAGAACCATAGGTTCTTGCCGGTCAGCACCAGCCTTGGATTTTCCAACAGGCGCTGATGTCAGTATCATGACCGTGATACCCAGTAAAAGCATGTAAAGTTACTGATGTCATCACCACTTTTGCCAGGTATCGCGATCACTGTACTGATGTCAGTGCCCATGGAAAATTCCAAAACTGGTGTTTACCAGCAGTAACTTATGGACCCTTGCTCTGAGAACTTTCTCAGAATTAGATTTCATAGCAAATGATGGGTATCATGGAACATTACCTGTTGGATTATTGTCAGAACTTCCAGGATTTTTTTAACATTTCTTTTATTTAATAAATTGGGGGATGAGGACGTGTTGGGGAATCTTTATTTAAATAAGGTATTTTTTCATGTCAGTGTGGTTTTTTTTAACCATTCACTTGCTAGGTTAGTAATAGGGGTGTTAAATAGATGCCCACCCATAACTAACATCTGGCTTGATGTCAGCTGTCAATTCACAGCTGATATCAACCACATAACCTATGTCCCTGATTGCCGCCATACCAGGACAATCTGAATGAGCATATGATGGATGTGCCACTTTTGGGGTGGTTGCAGGCTGCCATTTTAAGACTGGGAAGGGACAAATAACCATGGCCCTTACCATCCTGATAATACCAGCCCACAGCGGTCTGCTGTACCTTGGCTGCTTATCAAAACTAGGCTGGAGCCCACACAGCTTTTTTAATTTTTTTTATTATTTAACTAGCCAAGGCAAAGAAGACCGCTGGGGGTTGCAGCCCACAGCTGTCTGTTTTACCAGTGGTTTGTTATGAAAAACGTGGTATCTCATGTAATTTTTTTAAATTATTTATTTCTTTTTATACTGGTGCAGCTGACTGACTGCAAAGAATCACAGAGGGTGGGAGGTGGGGGGCGTGTACAGCTGTCTGACTGCAACCATTCAGAGATGCTGGCACAAAGGGTAGGCGTGGAAAGCAGGGAATATTCATGTAGTATAATGAACAGGCCAGAAACAAGACTGACAGTATGTATAACTGTCCTGCTTTTACCCCATTTTGCTTCCATTTGCAGTCCCCTAGCCCTTACTACAACTATTTTACAGCCATTTTTCAACAGAGAAGTTCGGATCCTTATTGACTTGTATGGGATTTGCTGTCCAGGGTCAAATTATGGTAAAGTCCGGATCCCGAACCGAACATTTTTTTAAGTCCAGCCGAACCTGGCGATCTCTAACATCCTTGGGTCTGCTCATCTCTAATTAAAACCATTTTTCTACAAAGCCTCCTCATTTCAGGGGTTCAAAAGTACATGGACAAATTTATTTTACAATAAATAAAATGTTCATTTTTAATACTTTGTAGACAATGTTTTGTAGGTTATGACTGGGTTTCCTCCTTTGTGATGCTTCGCCAGGCCTTTACTGCAGTTGACTTCAGTTGTTGCTTGTTCGTGGGACTTTCTGTCTTAAGTTTAATATTAAGTATGTGAAATGCAGCTCAATGGGGTTGAGATTTGGTGATTGACTTGGCCACTGAAGTATTCCACTTCTTTGCCTTAAAAAAACTCTTGGATTTCCTTTGCAGAATGTTTTGGGTCAATGGCATCTGTATTCTGAAGTGCCTTCCAATCAACCTTTCAGCATTTGGTTGAATCTGAGCAGAAAGTATAGCCTTGAACACACTATAATTCATCATTGTTAAGGCTGACTTATGATTTGTACCTTGTGGTGAACCCTCTGTATTTGTTCTTATGAAATCTTCTCTTTGACCTTGAAACACCTACTTCCTACAGTGTTCATCACATGGGTGAATGTTGTAAAAGGTTTTTTTTCACAATGGAAAGGATTCTGCAATCATTCACCCCTGATGCCTTCTGTGGATGTCCAGCATTTTTTGAGTTCCTCAGCTCACCAGTGCGCTCCTTTTTTGCAGAATGTTTCAAACCATTGAATTAGCTACTTCAAACATTAGTGTTATACCTCTGATGGATTTCTTTTTTTTTCAGCATAGTGATGGTCTGTTATTCTTCCATTGAGAGATCACAGCAACAGTTTCCAAATGCAAATGCCCCACCTGGAATAAGCTCCAGACCTTTTGCCTGCTATACTGATGATGGATTTATGAGGGAATAGCCCATGTAACCCATGAAAGAGCTTTTGAGAAAATTGTGCAATACCTTTTGGTCCCTTGAAAAACAGGCAACTACATATTAAAAAGAGTTCTAATTCCTGAATCCTTATTGGAACATCATCAAATTAAAGGTGGGAGTCTGCACTTTAAACCCATATTGATTACATACCTGTTGTGAATGTCGTCTGTGTGAATGCTGTTTTGGAGCTCCCTCTGGTGGCCAGGAATGGTAGTGGAGCTGAATCTGAGCCTGTGACTCAGACAGGTGTCAGTGTTAATTGGGAATTAGGGAAGTCCTATTGCAGGCAAGTCTGGTCTATATAGATCACTTTTTGCCTTGCTGGTGCCGATTATAATTGTATTCTCCTCAGTCTCTGTTCCTGGCTTGGAGATCTGTCCTTCCCTATTTCCATGAGCAAGGCTTCTGCAGATAAGTTGTCAGTTTTTTCCTTGCTTCCTGATTTACACCTTATGGTGTTTGTTTTTCTTTGCCTTGTTTTGTATCTGTTTTCTTGCAGGTGGAGTTTGGTTTCTCTTGTGTGTGATCATGGGGTTCCCCCTTTGCTAGCTCTCCTGCAGGATAAGGGAGTTTCTCCCTGTCTAACTTGGTTATTTGTACTTTTGTATTTTTGTGTTCTTTTTGGTATTTTGTTCTCCATTATTTACAGGAGTACCTGATATAGTGGGGGTGAGGCCGACCTCCAGGGCCATTTTTGCCACCCCTGCAGCGGTCGAACCGCTCAGATCCGGGGGTGATTATTCATGGCTCGAGGGTCTCCGGACCTCGGGGCTAGGGGCCACACTCGAATGAAGAAGGAGGTATTTACAGGGGAGCTATAGTTCGTGATGCCACCCGTGGTGTACGGTAATTGAGAGTACTGCTGCTGCCATTGGGAGTACCCGGGGTGATGGAGTAGGGCAGCTAAGGTGTGGTCGCTCTCCACGGGTAGGGGGGATGCCCCGGGACTTGGTGGGATGCCGAGGGATGCAGGGGTCACTCAGGTACTCACTCAGTTAATAAGCAGACGCTGACAACCGGGTAAGCCAAATCTCGGGGTATCACTGCCGCTTGAGGGGAGCACGTCCGGGTCCCATCCCCCATAGTGTTGCCTGGTGATCCATGACCTGCCTACTGGCACTAAGTTTAACTTCAACATGGTGGCCCAGTAGTCTGAAACTTGCCGGGCCCCGCTCCCCACTGTGGCTAAGTGTGGGAGCCTGCTCTCAGGGCTCACGCTTGGTATTTTCTGGACCGTTTTGTTGGAAGGCCCTATCCTCTTCGTTGCGCTAGTGCCACGATTCTGGAGCGGGTGGGAACAGATCATAAAGGCTCTGTTCTCCTCAGGTGAATTGCCGGGATGCCTGAAGCCTTTCCCCGACCTAGGGTCCGTGTACCTCGCCGTGCCTTCGGTCCCAGACCGGTGATAGTGAAAGGCTGCTGACCGTCCTCCTTGGCAGGTCCAGGCACCTAGCCGCAATCCCCTGCGATTGGGGGTCCAACTCCTCTAGGTCCAGACCACCGTCTACAACCTAGACAGCTTCTCTTGGGAGCCACCACTCCCAACTTTTTCTGAGCTCCTCACAGCTAACACTCTGCTGACTACAGACTCACTTCCTACACTTCTCACCTCCCCTCTTTGACCCCCTAAATGGGCGACTCTATTCCACTCAAGCCGTCCACTGGTGTGCCTGGTGGGTGTGGTGCAGTGTGTATCTAGGATTTGATTTGCTGTTGGAGGCAACACCATAAGATAGGGACCCAGAACCATGAGGGACTTTGAATACTGCCCGGAAGGGCAGTTTGTGCAGTACCCTGTGACGACCTGATAGTCCAGGGGCGTCACAAATATACATATCTGGAGATGTTTACTTGGATATGTATATCTATATGGAATGGTTTTATAGGGGAGTGAACAAATTTAACCTCATACAGCAGGATATATTACAGCCTTACGTCAAAGGTATACTTCGGGAGCTTTTAGTGTGAGGTTAACAAGGCCTAATAAGTACCAGCCTTGTTTACATATTGGTTTACCAGAGTAGTCAGCGAACTCTTTGTTCTGAACAGGTTTCTGGTCCATGCAATAATCTGGTTGTGTCATTTGCACCACCAACTGATTTTTTTTTTTTTTTTAAATAATTTTATCACTTTCCCGATCATATCCAAAAGTTAAATAAACCATACTGACATTTAATTCATGATTTAAACTTTTCTCTACAGTGAACCCCTAACTGAAGCAGAACTTGCAGAATAAATGTTTTTTATCTGTTGTTTGAATTTACATTTTTAGCTATCAGGGAATGTATGAATTTACTGGTGAATCTACTGCCTCAACAAATAATAGTGTTCATCATATGAATATTGCTTACTGCAAATCTTCCAAGGAGAACTGTTGTTGATTTCAAGTGTCTAGAACTGTTTCAGAAAAAATACATTTTTAATATCACCTTATTTTCCTCCTAGAAAACTCATCGTCTTCTGACAAATGCTCAGTAATACCATTTACATAATAACTCTACATGATTTAGGCTGTGTTCACATGGGCATCATGACTGCTGTATATAATGGAGCTTTGATAAATCTGTATTCAAACAGATGCTAATGGATTATGATGGGGCCAAATAGGTTCCCATTGACGTTCAAAGACATTTAAATATCTCCATTTGTTCCCCATAAAAAATTCCAAAATGTGAACTCAGCCTAAGATGTGATATTACTTTTTCATAATTAGTTCCTCATCATGACCCAATAGTAATAAAAAGAATGATGTACTTTTTGAGGTTTTGGAGAGATCCTCTTTGTCCCGTCAATATCCTTTCCAAGCTGCAGGTCATATGTACCAGGTCCAGGCACGGAGGAGGCAGGTTCTTGAAAACGTTTTTCTTTGTTCTGGATAGTTTGTCCTCCTTTCACCTTTTCCTAAAAAATATTACCCATGGTTGTTGTAGCGTAACACAGGGATAACAAAGCACCAGATGCCAGCTGGAACAGCTGCACAGAGGCATCCGAACGAAACAGGATAGTTAATAGCAAGCTGCAACCAAGCTTGTAATTGTTAAAATAAATATGCTACTCAGAATAATATATTCAGTAGAACGCTACGGAGCACTTTTAAAGAACTTGCTAGCAGCCTAATTGTCTCATTTGTAAATGTGACGAGGTTGCACAACACTATAAATGTAAATATTTTTCCTTCTTAAAAAGTGGATGTAATAAAATAATATAATTGGGCAATATATACTAGTGCGGAAAACTGAAATGTTGCATTAGCATGGAAAATGTGCACATCTCTACCAGCAAGCAATAAAAAATACAAGTTACAATTCTACTCCTGCAATCTAAAAAAAATGACTTCATAGTATCACTGAATTGCCCACACACAGTACATTACCAGGCCAACATATTGTAACATATTGGGGGTCACCGTAAACTGCTCCTAATAACCGTTACCCAAGACCCTGAAACCAAAATTCTGCATGAATGGTGTTACCTAGGCATTACATCAGCCAAAAATGTTCAACTAATAGAATTTAAAAGTGTCCCTAACGCACCCCTAATAGTCCCAACTTTCTAGAAACTCCTGGTCTGTCAGATCCTGGCATTCAAAGTGGGAAGTTCAGACATAATTTTTGCCAGAGTGCTGGGTCTTTTAGGGGGAACAATACGAACACTTGAGACCTCTTTTGTTACTAGGATTTATTAATAAAATATACCAGGCTGATTCTGCCAACTTTTATTTAAAAAAAGGGAAAAGGCGTACCCCCAGACTGGTGATAGGTACCGTAGCATCAGCGTCCCTGGAGGGACTTTAACTTACTCCATGCCCCGGCCGGGTTGCGTCCTCCCCTGCACCCCCCCCCCCCCCCAGCCATTCATGTGTGCTGCTGCCTCCTTCCCTTCCCTGCACGCAGCCCAGGTCTCCCGCAAATGTGCTTAGGGCACACATGTGCACATCAACCTTCCTCTTACAGGGCCGGCGTGCCATTTCACAGATATGCCTCTAAGCCTATGACTGAGAGGCACTATGTATTTAAGGCACCCTTCCATTATGGGAGGTGCCTGTGCAACACCATTAGTTAGTCAGTTAGTCTTCAGTCTACTAGCTAATTGTCAGGTTCCCGTGCTCCTGTCCTGTAATCCCTGTGTCCGGCACCTGTACCTGCCTTCTCATACCTATCTGTCCCTGCCGTGCCCGCCATACATGTCCATACCCACCTGCTTCAGCCATCCCACCTGTATATGCCTGCACCTGTGCCTAAGTCCATCTCCTGCCTTGGGGCTCAGCTGCCACAGTTCCGGTAACTGCCCTAGAAGTGATACCCAATGTCTGCCTCGCGATAGCCACGTAGTTAAGCCCCTCTCACTAAAGGGTAAGCTCGGGTCCCTGCTGTGGTCCAGTGGGTCCACTAAGCCCACTTCTCCCTACACCGGCCACGAGCATCAAAAGGTACTCCTTAAGAAACTGTTCATATACTATAATTAAAAGGGGTTATCTGGTCATGGACTGACAGTCTGCTGCTTTATTTTACCTCATATTGACAGGACAGCTCTTCGTCTTCTGGTCTGCTCTGTTGATGGGTTGTCCCTGTGGATGTCATGCTGATTGACAGATAGCTCATTCAGTAAGGGAACAATCAAGATGACATCGGTAGTGACGCTCTGTTGACAGATCAGAGTGGAAAAGAAGCTGCTCTGTCGATGTGATGTCATCAAAAGCCACTGAGTCGCCAGCAGGAGTGGTCCATGACAGCTATGAGCCAGCAGTGATCAGTGGCGGAAAAAGCAGGTAGTAGCAATTATCTACCTGTAAGATCTCAGCCACTTAAAAAAAAATACAAAAGTCGTAGATAACCCAGAAGCACCACGAAAGTGTCAAAATCAAGAAATCAACTCTACCAGGGCACTTTTGGCTGCAACAATGGTGCAACCTGTTAAGACCTATGGTCTGCATCTCATATTTATTATATGAAGGATAAACCTAATGACTTTGTCAGGTTCTGAATGTTGAATTTCAATTTGTACAATTCTTTGTTCTCATTGGAAATTATCTGCTGGCAGAAATGTCTTCTGCTGGCCATACACATGAGAAAGCTGTCAGCCAAACGTTCATTTGTCATACTCCCTCATACACATGAGCACTTGGTTCGGCCAAGCATTCATGTGTTCTACCCCGGGAGGGAGAAAAAAATCCACTGACTGACACCTCTGGCAGAGGTTTATCTTTCCTGAAAACAAAAGGGCTAGCCATTGAAATCCAACAGCCGATCCTCCTGAGATGGTTTTGACAACTTTCATCTAATTAATATAAGGGCCTTTAGATCAGCAAGTCGAGAATATATGAGTTGACATCTAAGATGTATGGTCACATTTACTTTGTGTATATCTGTTAAAGGGTGTTTTGCAAAGCATTAACTATGGGTGAAACAGCTGCAATGCTCCATGATATTGGCTCTACTATTATCTATTATTTCTCATAATATATTATTATCTACTATTTCTCCTAATAATTAGCACCCTATTCTATTTCATGGAAAAACGTATTCATCCTAATGAAAAATGCACACAACAATACCAAACAAACCATGTCATACACTATCGCCTCACAGCGAAAGTTCCCTGGATTTCCAAAAAGCTGAAAATAAAAATACACGCAATTCTATACAGGCAATGTGCTTGGTCAGATCCAAACCCAGGACCGCAGCGATGCAGAGAAATAGTGCTAGCTACCGTATTTCCAAGAAAATTATTATTATTATTATTATTTTTATAGCGCCATTTATTCCATGGCGCTTTACATGTCAAAGGGGTACACATAATAGGGACAAGTACAATAATCATAAACAATACAAAACACAGACTGGTACAGGAGGATAAGACTTACTCCAAAAATAAGCCCTAGCAGGATTTTCCGGGATTTTTGGAGAATGCTTAACATATAAGCTGTAGCCAAAAATAAGCCCTAGTAGTGGTTTATTGTCCTAATAGTATCCATAAATAGGGATTGGGCAGGTCTTTCAGAAGGTCAATTTTATTGCTATAGGTTGGACCGTTGTGTTCCTGTAAGCCATGGAAAATGTATAGTTGCACATCAACTAGTTAAATCTATATTAATGCAAAATGAATATTCACCTCTTCCCCGATCTGTGCCAGTGTCAGTGATTGGGTGCAGTCAGACTGCCTTATTAATTGCCCGTTAATGCAAAATGAATATTCGCCCCTTACACCGCGCATCCCTTTGTGACAGTGTTAGTGGTTGGGAGAAGTCAGACTGTTGTATTACTCACGGGGAGAGAAACAGTCAGATTGCTATATTAAGTGTGGGAAGAGATACAGCTACACAGAGAGACACTGCAGAGAAAAACCCAGTCCACTCGCCCTAGGATAGCATCACAATCCTCAGACTGACAGGCGGCTCTCCTGACCCAAGCATGCCAGCATGTATTTCTATGCAGCTGTCATGCTCAGGTCAGGAGAGCAGATGGTCAGTCCGAGGATTGTAATTCAATCCTCGGGAGAGTAATACAGGAGTCTGCCTTTACCTAATCACTGATGTCGGCACAGAGGGGTCGGCAGAAGGAGGGATGAATATTCATTTTGCATTAACAGGTGAATAATATGGTAGTGTGGCAGCACCCAATCACTGATGCTGGCACAGAGGGGTAAATATTAATTTTGCATCAACGGGCGAGTAATATACAGGGCATATTTCTTTAACTTACACAATGGGGCAGAGTACAGAAAAAAAATTATATAATATATCCCTTGAAAATAAGCCCTAGCGCATCTTTTGGAGCCAAAAATAACCCTGTCTTCTTTTTGGGGAATCACCGTATTGATCCATAATGCTGTCATCAGAGGATTTTCTACATTGTATCAGTATTGGTAAAATGTATCAGCCTCAAACCTGTCTTCTTACCTTACATACTACACTAGAAGAGGTTTACTGGGCTAAATCAGCTACAATTTTGGCTTGATTTGCACAAAAAACTAACTTAGATGCCTTCACTCAGGTTTGTTACGGGATTTAGACATTTTTTGGGACAAGGGGATGTGTCCTGGTAAAAAGGGGCTTTCTAAATATTAGACAGGATTAGTAAATCCTGATTTCATAAATGGTCACTCAGCCCTCCTTAGCCACTAAGATGAAATTGGAAAAATCAACCATCATCAGTTTATAAAACCGCACTATAGTGGTTGTAAGAAGACATCAAGAATGTAATTCTCACTTACTGCAAAAGAAATGACACAATATCAGAGTCTTAAGGGCGCTTTACACGCTACAATATATCTTACGATGTGTCGGCGGGGTCACGTCGTAAGTGACGCACATCCGGCATCGTAAGGTACATTGTAGTGTGTAACAGCTACGTGCGATTGCGATTGAATGGTAAAACGTTCATCGCCTGCACGTCGTTCAGTTCCTAAAAATTGAACGTCAGGTTGTTCATCGTACCCGGGGTTGCACACATCGCAGTGTCTGACACCCCGGGAACGATGAACAGCTCTTACCTGCGTCCCGCGGCTCCCGCTGGCTATGCGGAAGGAAGGAGGTGGGCGGGATGTTTACGACCCGCTCATCTCCGCCCCTCCGCTTCTATTGGTACCTACCTGCACGCAACCTCAGATCCTCACAAGATCTCCTTCTCTGCTCCTCTCTTATCTCCTCTTCCCACAATCGCGTACAAGATTTCTCCCGTGCATCCCCCATACTCTGGAACGCTCTACCTCAGCACATCAGACTCTCCCCTACCGTGGAAAGCTTCAAGAGAAACCTCAAGACCCACCTCTTCCAACAAGCCTACAACCTACAATAGCCCTCAGTCCAGTAGACCACTGCGCAACCAGCTCTGTCCTCACCTATTGTACCATCACCCATTCCCTGTAGACTGTGAGCCCTCGCGGGCAGGGTCCTCTCTCCTCCTATACCAGTCTGTCTTGTACTGTTAATGATTGTTGTACGTATACCCTCTCTCACTTGTAAAGCGCCATGGAATAAATGGCGCTATAATAATAAATAATAATAATAATAATAATAATAATATTGGGCGGCTGCCGCGTGACGCCGATGTGACGCCGAACGTCCTTCCCACTCCAGGAAGTGGATGTTCGCCGCCCACATCGAGGTCGTATGGACGGGTAAGTACGTGTGACGGGGGGTTATTCGTTTGTGCGACACGTTCAACAAATTGAATGTGCCGCACATACGATGGGGTGGGTACGATCGCATACGATATCGTATGCTGGATCGTATGGTGTAAAGCAGGCTTTAGAATGAAAAACATTAAATGAAAACTACCAACATCCACTGCCACGAATATTCAGAAAACAACAATACTATCAAACAATGAAGTATACATGTTTTGGCCATGTTGGCCTCGGCTATTAATGTGGTTGTGTAAAAAATGGCAATTTGTATAGTAATCAGAATTAAATTAGAAGGGCAGATGGTTTACAAGCTCTCGGAGGATTCCAACAGGCAGGAGTCGTGTGACACCGACTTGTGTGCTCATTGCCTTCAAGGTTTCCATTTATCTTTGTTCTCATTTGAATAATGTCTACTTCAAAGTTAATTTCACCTTTAAATTAACAATTTCATAGTGTCCTGGTCCAGGGGCAGCGGAAATAGTCTGCGGGGCATTAACAGCAAATTCTCGACTTGTTGTTGATGAAAAGGGGGCATATCCAACTAAAGAGAACACAGAGGAAAAAAGGGAAGAATATGACAATGTCAATGACTGGAACATTACAAAATGATACAGGAACAGTAAAATAAGTAAAATAACAGAAAAATCTACGTTATAACAATCACGTACAGTTCAGTGTTTTTCTTCTTATCGCCAGCCATGTCTAAGGCCACACTTGTATACATATATACACTCACGCCATGTTTGTATATACACAATGTAATCTATAAGACATTTCATGGTTTTATGAAATATGTATATACAGTGCCTTGCGAAAGTATTTGGCCCCCTTGAAATTTTTAACCTTTTCCCACATTTCAGGCTTCAAACATAAAGATAAAAATTTTAATGTTATGTTGAAAAATCAACAACAAGTTGGACAGAATTGTGAAGGTGAATGAAATTTATTGCTTATTTTAAACTTCTATAAAAAATAAATAACTGAAAATTGGGGCGTGCAATATTATTCGGCCCCTTTAAGCTAATACTTTGTAGCACCATCTTTTGCTGCGATTACAGCTGCACGTCGTTTGGGGTGTCTCTATCAGTTTTGCACATCGAGAGGCTGAAATTCTTGCCCATTCTTCCTTTGTAAACAGCTCGAGCTCAGTGAGGTTGGATGGAGAGCGTTTGTGACCAGCGGTTTTCAGCTCTTTCCACAGATTCTCGATTGGATTCAGGTTTGGACTTTGACTTGGCCATTCTAACACCTGGATACGTTTATTTTTGAACCATTCCATTGTACATTTTGCCTTATGTTTGGGATCATTGTCTTGTTGGAAGACAAATCTCCTTCCCAGTCTCAGGTCTTTTGCAGACTCCAACAGGTTTTCTTCAAGAATGGTCCTGTATTTGGCTCCATCCATCTTCCCATCAATTTTAACCATCTTCCCTGTCCCTGCTGAAGAAAAGCAGGCCCAAACCATGATGCTGCCACCACCATGTTTGACAGTGAGGATGGTGTGTTCAGGGTGATGAGCTGTGTTGCTTTTACGCCAAACATATCATTTGGCATTGTACCCAAATAGTTCGAATTTGGTTTCATCTGACCAGAGCACCTTCTTCCACATGTTTGGTGTGTCTCCCAGGTGGCTTGTGACTTTAAATGACACTTTTTATGGATAGCTTTGAGAAATGGCTTTCTCCTTGCCATTCCTCCATAAAGGCCAGATTTGTGCAGTGTATGACTGATTGTTGTCCTATGGACAGACTCTCCCACCTCAGCTGTAGATCTAAGCAGTTCATCCAGAGTGATCATGGGCCTCTTGGCCGCATCTCTGATCAGTCTTCTCCTTTTTTGACATGAAAATTTTGAGGGATGGCCGGGTCTTGGTAGATTTGCAGTGGTATGATGCTCCTTCCATTTCAATATGATCGCTTGCACAGTGCTGCTTGGGATGTTTAAAGTTTTGGAAAAAATTTTGCAACCAAATCCGGCTTTAAACTTCTACACAACAGTATCACGGACCTGCCTGTTGTGTTCCTTGGTCTTCATGATATCTGCGCTTT
This sequence comes from Anomaloglossus baeobatrachus, assembly GCF_048569485.1. Lineage (NCBI taxonomy): Eukaryota > Metazoa > Chordata > Amphibia > Anura > Aromobatidae > Anomaloglossus > Anomaloglossus baeobatrachus. The sequence continues at coordinate 294,454,056 of NC_134353.1, read as the reverse complement.
AAACAGAACTCTGATACTATCACAGAGCAGGTGCATTTATACGGAGACTTGATTACACACAGGTGGCTTATATTTATCATCATCACTCATTTAGGACAACATTGGATCATTCAGAGATCCTCAATGAACTTCTGGAATGAGTTTGCTGCACTGAAAGAATAGAGGCTGAATAATATTGCACAACCCAATTTTCAGTTTTTTATTTTTTACAAAAATTTAAATTAGGCCGTAAATTTTGTTCAACTTCACAATTGTGTCCCACTTATGGTTGATTCTTCACTATACCATTAAAATGTTTTATCTTTTTGTTTGAAGCCTGAAATGTGGGAAAAGGTTGAAAAATTCAAAGGGACCGAATACTTTCACAAGGCACTGTATTTCAAATATTAGGTTTATCCATTTTACAAAATGTCCAGTGAAGTCTATTTAGAGGTCTGTAAAGACAGTAATCTTATAGAAGTACATATTTGCTTTTTCAAAACAGAAGAATACAACTAATTTGTCTAAATTCACATGCAGTAGATTTGTTGCAGACATTTCTGTGACATCCTAATCATCTGGAGGGATAAAAAAAAACAACTAAATATTTAAAGGGACTCTGTCACCAGATTTCTGAAATGTGAGGGCTCATTCAGACGACCGATCCGTTTGTCCTGTTCAGTTCCTGTTTTTTTGCGGACCAACTGACAGGACCATCTTTTCAGTGTCTTTTGTGTATGACCGGATGGCACACTGAAGCACTTCCGTGTGCATCCGTTCCTACAAAAAAACACGTTGGATGCCATATGTCCGTTTCGTTATTATGGAACATGTCCTATTCTGTTCCGTAATTGCGGACCGTGACACAATACAAGTCAATGGGTCTGCAAAATCCCCAGAAGCCATACGGAAGCACTTCTGTGTGACCTCCGTCAGGTGCCCCTGCAGTCTGTGTTCCGCTCCCTGCCAGCCCCGCAGCTGCTCGCACTGCAGCATGTCAGCATCTGCCCGCATAGCAGTGTCAGTAGCTGCGGGGATCATGAGTGCCGACATTAAGAGGTTAGCAAAGTACATTACCTGCAGTGATGTCTTGCACTCCTGATGTCAGCGCTCATCATTGACTTCCATGCCCGCCACATTCTCACATCAAGTCTCGCGAGCGGCCCAAGACTGTGACTAGTGGTAACGTCACAGACCGCTCACGATACTTTGCTTGTGAACGTGGGGGACAATGGAAGTTTGTGACAAGCGCTGTCAGGAGTACAGTGAGGTTCATCACTCAGGTAATGTACCTAGATAACCTCATGAAGTCAGCGCTCGTCATGCCTTGCAGTGACCTGGGCTGACCTATTGATGTTAGCTCAGGTCACCGCACTGCTCTCCCAGTCAATGGGGAACATTCTGTTCTTCATTGACTGAAACTTTGAGTATGGATCGTCGTGGGACCCACTTATTGGATTACTTCGGACCCAGATTTGTTTTTTCTTTCCAATATATTGGTGAAAGAGGGAATGTGTTGGGGAGTGTTTTTTCAAATAAAAATTTGTTTGTCGTCTATTTTTTTTTTTTTATTACTGACTGGGTTAGTGATGTTGGGTATGTGATAGACGTCGTGACATCCGTAACCCCAGGGCTTAATGCCAGGTGACATTACACAGCTGATATCAACCCCATCTATTACCCCATTTGCCACTGCAGCGGGACATTCGGGATAAGCCGAGTAAAGCCCCGGGACTGTTGCATCTAGTGGATGCGGCAATTCTGGTCAGCTGCTGGCTGATATTTTTAGGCTGGGGGGCTCCCAATAACGTGGGTCTCCCCAGCCTGACAATACCAGCCAGCAGCTGTGAGGCTTTATCTTTGCTGGTATCAAAATTGGACTGCATGCTGTTTTTTTTTATTATTTATTTATTGTACTGTACGATATAGACCCGTCCACCGGCGGTTGTTATTGGTTGCAATCGGACAGCTCTTACTAGGCGTGGGGGCATGTCTGACTGCAACCAATCACAGATGCCGGTGAGCAGGGAAGCAATGATATGAAAGGAGCCTAATGAACAGGAAGAACAAGAGCTGCCGTGGGGGCAGTATGACAGCCGTGCCGGTGATCGGTGAGTATGTAGCGCTTGCTCCTACCCCTTTGCGCCGGATTCTGTTCCCCATAGACCTTATATGGGGACCAGCATCTGGCCAGATACCCTGAACTGTATGTAACGGATGATCACATATGGACCATATACTGAATAGAACGGGACAGATGCGGTTATCACACGGATGCCATACGGATGCATCCGCGGAAAAAAGGACCATTTTTTGAGGACCGCAAAAACGGAACAGTCGTGCGAATATAGCCTAACCTGAAGACAACATGCTGCAATGTTAAAACAGAACATTCAGCCCTGTTGTCTTATCTCAGTCTTTTTTTGTTTACCTGCAATGTTAGTGTGACGCTCTGGCCTATCAGGTCATCACAGGGTATTGTGCAATCTGCCCTTCTGTACAATATCCACCTCCTCCTTGGTTACGGGTCCCAAACTTTTGGTGTTGCCAAGAACAAGCTAATCAAATTCCTAGGAACACTCTGCACCACACCCACCAGACACACCAGTGAACAGCCTGAGTGGAATAGGGCCGCCCACTTGGGGGGTTGGTTAAGGGGGGGTCAGGAGTGTCAGGAGACAGTCAGTTGAGAAGTAGCTCTCAAAGTGAGAGGAGGTCAGGAGCTGGGCTCCTTGGAACTACTAGATGGCAGACGTTGATCTGGGTCTGGTAGGAGCTGGAACCCGGTCGCAGGGGATCGTGACAAGGGGCATAGACTGTCGAGGAGGACAGCCGGCGGCCTTGTGCCATCACCGGGCAGGAGCCAGGGCACGACAGGGTACGTGGACCCTAGGTCAGGAAGAAGCTTCAAGCGTCCTGACAATTTACCCGACGAGGACGGAGCCTTCAAGATCCATTCTCCACCCACTCCAAAATCGTGGTACTAGCGCAACGAGGGGGATAGGACTTTCCCACTACACAGTCCAGAAAATCCCAAGCGTGAACCCTGAGAGCAAGCTCACCCAGTTAGCCATACTGGTGAGCGGGACCAGACCAGTTTTATACTCAAGGGACCAACCAGAAAAACTAGGTGCCAAGGTAAAGGTGACAAACTAACAGGCAACACCAACGGGCACGGGATCTAGGCATGCTCCCTCCCAGCGGCAGCGGTGTCAAGAACTTTGGTTTACCATAGTTGTCGGTGTCAGCGTTATTGGACTGAGTGAGAACACAAGTGGCCCTTACTGTCCCAACGGCACCTCCCCCGTCACCATCACCGAGTCCCGGGGCATTCCCCCTACCCGAGGAGGAGTTAAACCACCTAGCTGCCCACGCCATCGCCACCGGGTACTCCCAATGGCAGCGGTGGTACTCCATCTTACCACGCACCACGGATGGCGTCACAAACTTTAATCAAACAGCCCCATGTAAATACTCCCCCTTTTATTTGAGTGGCCGAACGACCCCGACCCCCGGGTCCGGAGACCCCTCAAGCCACCGCGGATCCGTATCCGGCCGGCTGCTGACGCGGGGGCGGCACAATTAGCTTAAGCCTGTTATCTTTATCATTAGTGGGTATCAGAAGCATGTCAGCTCTAGTCCGACTCTGCCCCTTCTGCGATTAGCAGCTTCTGTCTATGAAAATGTACACTAAAAGCCTGGTGTGGGTGGAGGCAGCTCTCAGAGCTCTGCTACATGCAAAATCTAAAATCTCTCACTGTGTCAGAAAGGCTGCAGCCACTAATCTAAGTGATACAATATTGAACTCAGGACCTCTTTGCCTACATCATGCTGCTCTCAGATGAGGTAGCAAAAACCTGCTGACAGATTCCCTTTAATTATATTTTTAGCATACGCAATGTGAGAAATGATGCAAACCTATAGTATCAGCATACAGACATCCGCATGGGGCACAGCACTGAATTGCACCACAAAGTGAAGGTCCCATATGCAATAGTCGTAGATGTCTGCCATCAAGCGCTAAAATAAATTATAACATATATATACCATACAGCATACATTTGAATCCATTATTTGAGAAGTAATGCAGACACTTTGTCTATGGTCGTATTGACTTAAGGGTGCTTTACACTCTGCGACATCGCTAGCGATTGCTAGCGATGTCGAGCGCGATAGCACCCGCCCCTGTCGTTCGTGCAACATTTGGTGCTCGCTGCCGTAGCGAACATTATCACTACGGCAGCGTCACACGCACATACCTTGTCAGCGACGTCGCTGTGACCGCCGAACAATCCCTCCCTCAAGGGGAGGTGCGTTCGGCGTCATAGCGACGTCACTGCGGTGTCACTAAGCGGCCGGCCAATGTAACATCCCGCCCACCTCCTTCGTTCCTCATTGCCGGTGGACGCAGGTAAGGAGATGTTCGTCGTTCCTGCGGTGTCACACACAGCGATGTGTGATGCTGCAGGAACAACAAACAACATCGTACCTGCAGCAGCAGCGATATTAAGGAAAGGAGCGACGTGTCAGCGATCACCGTTTTTGAACGTTTTTGCGATTGTTGATCGCCGCTCCTTGGTATCACACTCTGCGATGTCGCTACCGGCGCTGGATGTGCGTCGCTAATGACGTGACCCCGACGATATATCGTTAGCGATGTCACAGCGTGTAAAGCCCCCTTAAGACATGCCAAATAAATGTTATAAATCAGTCAGTATCCCTCAGTCCTGGAGCCCTTCACCCACGTGGTTCTGCTGAGCTGAATTTAGAAGACCACAGAGCCATATGGTGATCTTCATCAGGTTCAGTAGATCAAGGGAGCATGAAGGTGCCGCAGCCATAGGTGCACATCCTACCCCAGTTACCGCCTCCGAACATTTCTTATGCTATACTAACCTGGTTTGTGCATTTTGTCAGAAGTTAGGTCATAGGATCCGGGGCCCACATTCTCCTGAGTGCTGCCCAGAGTGACAACCAGCGATCGAGGGGCACGGTCATACATATTGGCTTTTTTCTTAATAAATACCTAAGGGTTAATGCAATATTATGGGTTATTTCATAATTAACATCCCTTAAAGGAGTTATCCAATTTGTAGAATGTTTGTTAAAACAGTTGTAAAGTAACAAAAGCCTCCCTTATTGGATACTCTCTGGTGCTGATACTAATACAGTTGCTTACATATAGAACTAAGCAAGGAATCTATGATCCAAAAAGAAGCATCCAAAAGTAAAACTAGTAAATCTTTATAAAATCACAACATATAAATTAATTAAAAAGATGCCACAAAAAAGGAGCACATTAATAGCCAGAACACAAAACAGCAGTAGACGCGAAATATGAGTAATGTCACAGCCAGGAACCGTAATACAGTATGTAAATTGTATGAAAAAAAGTCCTGACTGATGACAAGTGTCCCTAACCGTATATATCCAACTGGAGATAGGTAAAATATAAACAATGAGGATACAAAATAAAAGATATTTCACCTGAAAGGATGAAGGAACACATCACCAACACGTTTCGCCCAGCTTCTTCCAGGGGGGCGAAAAAGTTGGGTGAAACGCGCGTTGAGGTGGAGGAGCACATAAACTGAACTTTTTTTAACTATTTGATATGTTGTTATTTAATAAATATTTACTAATTTTACTTTTGGTTATACATACCTCTTTCTGGTTCACAGATGCCTTGGTTAGTTCTTCATGTTATTGGAAGTATTAGTACAATTTATGTACTTTTGGACATCTTGGATATAATATGCAGTTTCTTACATGCAAGCCGTGAGTTTTAAAGCAGTAAAGTTATCTGGGCAGTGCAAAGTGGGTACTTGTGATGCCCACAAGACACACGACACATCATGCCCACTGACATCCAGCTCGGTATAGTCACCCGCCAGCGGTAATCTCAGTAGACGTGCTAAAAGCAAGAAGACCATGACTAGTCACCACATCCAAGAGAAAAAGAGAAGATCTTCAGGGCTCCTGGAAGATTGGCCAGAGGGCCTGTGCACCATCAAAACCTCAGGAAAACTCTCCAAAGGCACAGATTATGGATGGTTTCTTGCATGTGAGGCCAGGTGGTATAAAGAAGTAGAGCAGGTATGGGAAACTCAAGGAGGGATGTGGGAGAGTCATGGCCTGAAGAGGGGCGAAGATAAGTGACACAATAAAATGACAACCCTATATATTTAAAGGTACAGTATGCCTAATATTGAGGTGATATACACAACAGCCAATACGGATGATAACACATTGTTGTCATCTATCTCCTTTAAATGCTGTCGTTGAATGTGACCGTGGCAATACGTTGCTAAACAGAGAGAGTGGTGATATCCTCCTCCTCCTCCTGGGCGCCATTTTAGAGTGAAGGACGGCCATGGTGCTCAGGGGCCCAATGAAGGCCGAAGGCAGAGACTGCCATATTAAAGGGAGCACCAGACCAGGGCCCTCAGACCAACTACATTGTATAAGGCTCCTTTAACATTGCGTTTTGCCTTACATTCACAGGTCCCGTCAGGGCATCTGTCCGCTTTGTCGGGTGGGGGAGGGGCGGTTCGGATCACTAATTGTAAGGCAAAACGCAATGTGAAAGGAGCCTTAGCTTATTAGAAATGATTGCTAAAATGTATTGCGTTTCAAAAGATTTATACTGTACGACAAAACATCACCGGCAGAATTATAGAAATTAATTGCTCAAAAAAAAAAAGAACGCTCATATTACATAAATTTTAGAAAATTCATGACTTTAGGAGGGCGAAGATGCAACAACTTAGGCTATGTTCACACACGGCGTTTTTGCTGCATTTTTGTCTGCAGCAAAACCTAAAGTTTTTGCCGGAAAAAAAAAACTGTGTTTTTGCACCATTTCTGCTGCTTTTTTTGCTGCATTTCTGCAGTGTTTTTGGTGTGTCATTTCTCAACAGTAAATGTTTAAATAAAGTTAGTTTCATTTACCACCAAAGCAGCAAAAAAGACAGCAAAAAAAAGTCACAAACAATGCAGAAAAAAAGACGCAAAAACGCAGCAAAAAAGTCACGAAAAATGCAGAAAAAAAAACGCAAAAACGCAGCAAAAAAGCCACAAAAAATGAAGAAAAAAACACGCAAAAACGCAGTAAAAAAAAATCACAAAAAATGCAGAAAAAAAAGAAGGAAAAAAGGCAAGAAAAAAGTCACAAGAAATGCAGAAAAAAAGACGTAAAAAACGCAGCAAAAAGGTCACAAAAAATACAGAAAAAAAAGACGCAAAAAATGCAGCAAAAAAGTCACGAAAAAAGCTCCAAAAAATGCAGCTTTTTTTATTGCCAAGACATCAGGTTTTGCTGAGGAATAAAAGCACTGTGTGAACATAGAACATAGACTAATTGTTTTGAATCCAAAGATATATTGTGTGTAATGTGAACACTGAAGGAACAAATGCCCCCAAAACACAATGATAAAATAGCATTTCCCATACGTTGATGTGGAGCCCGGTACTCCAATGTCAGTTGCCGGTGAGCAGAATACTATCTCCCAGTCTCATACGTATGTAGCATGTGACGGAGTCACTAGGGAAATATTACACTTTATTTTCTGTAGCTTTTTTGTGTTTTTATGCTGTAGATGTGAGTTTTTCAGTTGCTTTATGATGTTTTTTTTGTCCTATAGACTCCCATTTTTATCTATTTAAAAAAAAATAAAATAAACTGTAACTCACACTTTTTGGTGCTGTTTTTCTTGGGATTTTGACATTACTAATCGTGTCTGAGAATAGACAGATTTCATAATAGGGATTTGGGGGTGGATTCAGATGTAAAGTCCACATGGAAAACCAAGCGCACCTTGCATGTTTCCTATTCATTTCAATGGGCCCCTCAATTCACCTACAGTGCACATGATGCGGTTTTCTTTGTGCTGTTTTTTCATAAAATAAAAATAGTTATATATTGAAATACCTCCTCTACCCCCCAAAAAACGTTATTTATGACTTTATGGGGGGCACAATGTGTAAAATAATAGAAAAATGTAATTAATTAATGGATGAAAAAATAGCAGGAAAAAAAAACTGTCCTGGTATTGAACTGGTTAACAACTGCAAAAATAGTCATATATTCTTCATGGGTCAAAGACGCCTTAAAAAAAGCCTTCCAAATAGATGCATTAATATGGAAGCATTGTAACCTGAGTAACAAGCTTAGTTTTCCACAGTAATGTATGAGGTGTGACCGCTGCTCTACTGTTCCTCTCTAATATTGGGGAGTATAACAATAAATATGCAGGAAAAGTCATAATTTTGTACAGAAAAGGAAAACAAACAGCTGCCTTACTCACCCTCCCCGGGTCCAGCCCCGAGACAGAAGCAGCTCTCAGTGTCCAATATGGGCTTAAGCGCTGACGTCATGTCAACAGCACATCAGCCAATCAGCGAGCTCAGAAACCCCCGCACTGATTCGCTAGCGAACTGTGGCATGACGTCAGCGCCTGACCCATATTGGACACCGGGAGCCGCGGCAGAGACTCAGTGCTGGACCCGGGGAGGGTGAGTAAAGCATGGACCAAGATTTTCACTGCCCCTTTAATTTGACCTTTTTTTCTGATTTTTTGCTGTGATTGTTAAACTGCAGCGATTGCACCAGAAAACACATTACCCCATTTACAACAATGGTGCACAATACATACGGGTATACATTAGCCATGGATCTCTCTGGGATACATATATACATTGGGACAGTGACGTCACCGCGGCTGTGCGGGTCTGAAGTTACATGAACAGTATATATAACCAGTCACCACGCTGCCCCGTACACAGGACACTGGAGAGGCAGCTCCGTGCACCTACCAGCACCGATCGCACAGAACCTCGGAGCGCACACTATAGGCACGTACCGACACAGCACCGGCTCCCGCAGCTCCGTCCTCACCCGGTGACTCCCACAAAGCAGGACGCGTTGCTATGGCGACCGCAGACACTGACAGGTCTCCTGCCGGCCACAACCTGCTGACCGCTCCACAGCCACAGTGCTCTCTGGGCTGATAGGAGGCTGAGTATGCAGCTATGTACCTGAGCTGTGCTGGGAGAGCTGTGCTGGGATTATGGGATTATAGCTGTGCTGGGATTATAGCTGTGCTGGGATAATAGCTCTGCTGGGATTATAGCTGTGCTGGGATAGCTGTGGGGGATTATAGCTGTGCTGGAATAATAGCTGTGCAGGGATTATAGCTGTGCTGGAATAATAGCTGTGCTGGGATTACAGCTGTGCTGGGATAGTAGCCGTTCTGTGATTATAGCCGTTCTGGGATTATAGCTGTGCTGGGATTAGAGCTGTGCTGGGACTATAGCTGTGCTGGGATAATAGCTGTGCTGGGATAGTAGCCGTTCTGTGATTATAGCCGTTCTGGGATTATAGCTGTGCTGGGATTAGAGCTGTGCTGGGATTAGAGCTGTGCTGGGATTAGAGCTGTGCTGGGACTATAGCTGTGCTGGGATAATAGCTGTGCTGGGATAATAGCCGTGATGGGATAATAGCCGTACTAGGATTATAGCCGTTCTGGGATTATAGCCGTGCTGGGATTATAGCCGTGCTGGGATTATAGCCGTGCTGGGATTATAGCCGTGCTGGGATAAGAGCTGTGCTGGGATAATAGTTGTGCTGGGATAATAGCTGTGCTGGGATTATAGCTGTGCTAGAATAAGAGTTGTGCTGGGATTATAGCTGTGCTGGGATTATAGCTGTGCTGGGATTATAGCCGTTCTGGGATTCTAGCCTTGCTGGGATTATAGCTGTGCTGGGAGAGCCGTACTGGGATTATAGCTGTGCTGGGATAATAGCTGTGCTGGGATAATAGCTGTGCTGGGATAACAGCTGTGCTAGAATAAGAGTTGTGCTGGGATTATAGCTGTGCTGGGATAATAGCCGTTCTGGGATTCTAGCCTTGCTGGGATTATAGCTGTGCTGGGAGAGCCGTGCTGGGATTATAGCTGTGCTGGGATTATAGCTGTGCTGGGATAAGAGCTGTGCTGGGATAAGAGCTGTGCTGGGATAAGAGCTGTGCTGGGATTATAGCTGTGCTGGGATTACAGCCATGCTGGGATTACAGCCGTGCTGGGATTACAGCCGTGCTGGGATTATAGCTGTGCTGGGAGAGTTGAGCTGGGAGAGATGTGCTGGAATATTAGCTTTTCTGGGATTATAGCTGCCCTGGGATAATAGCTGTGCTTGGAGAGCTGTGTTGGGATAATAGCTGTGCTGGAATTATATCTGTGCTGGGATCATAACTGTCCTAAGATTATAGCTGTCCTGAGATTATAGCTGTGCTGGGATAATAGCTGTGCTGGATAATAGCTGTGCTAGAATAAGAATTGTGCTGGGATTATAGCTGTGCTGGGAGAGCCGTGCTGGGATTATAGCTGTGCTGGGATTATAGCTGTGCTGGGATTATAGCTGTGCTGGGATAAGAGCTGTGCTGGGATAAGAGCTGTGCTGGGATAAGAGCTGTGCTGGGATAACAGCTGTGCTGAGATTATAGCTGTGCTAGAATAAGAATTGTGCTGGGATTATAGCTATGCTGGGATAATAGCCGTTCTGGGATTATAGCCATTGTGGGATTATAGCCGTGCTGGGATTATAGCTGTGCTGGGATTATAGCTGTGCAGGGATTATAGCTGTGCAGGGATTATAGCTGTGTGGGATTATAGCTGTGCAGGCATTATAGCTGTGCAGGGATTATAGCTGTGCTTGAATAATAGCCGTGCTGGGATTATAGCTGTGCTGGGATAGTAGCCGTTCTGGGGTTATAGCCGTTCTGGGATTATAGCTGTACTGGGATTATAGCTGTACTGGGATTATAGTTGTGCTGGGATAAGAGTTGTGCTGGGATAAGAGTTGTGCTGGGATGAGAGTTGTGCTGGGATTATAGCTGTGCTGGGATTATAGCTGTGCTGGGATAAGAGTTGTGCTGGGATAATAGCTGTGCTGGAATAATAGCTGTGCTGGGATTATAGCTGTGCTGGGATTATAGCTGTGCTGGGATAATAGCTGTGCTAGGATAATAGCTGTTCTGGGATTATAGCCATTGTGGGATTATAGCGTGCTGGGATTATAGCTGTGCTGGGATTATAGCTGTGCAGGGATTATAGCTGTGCAGGGATTATAGCTGTGTGGGATTCTAGCTGTGCAGGCATTATAGCTGTGCAGGGATTATAGCTGTGCTTGAATAAGAGCCGTGCTGGGATTATAGCTGTGCTGGGATAGTAGCCGTTCTGGGGTTATAGCCGTTCTGGGATTATAGCTGTACTGGCATTATAGCTGTACTGGGATTATAGTTGTGCTGGGATAAGAGTTGTGCTGGGATATGAGTTGTGCTGGGATAAGAGTTGTGCTGGGATTATAACTGTGCTGGGATAAGAGTTGTGCTGGGATAATAGCTGTGCTGGAATAATAGCTGTGCTGGGATTATAGCTGTGCTGGGATTATAGCTGTGCTGGGATAATAGCTGTGCTAGGATAATAGCTGTGCTGGTATTATAGCTGTGCTGGGATTATAGCTGTGCTGGGATAAGAGTTGTGCTGGGATTATAGCTGTGCTGGGATAATAGCTGTGCTGGGATAATAGCTGTGCTGGGATTATAGCTGTGCTGGGATTATAGCTATGCTGGGATAATAGCTGTGCTGGGATAAGAGTTGTGCTGGGATTATAGCTGTGCTGGAATAATAGCTGTGTTGGGATTATAGCTATGCTGGGATAACAGCTGTGCTGGGATAATAGTTGTGCTGGGATAAGAGTTGTGCTGGGATTATAGCTGTGCTGGGATTATAGCTGTGCTGGGATTATAACTGTCCTGGGATTATAGCTGTGCAGGGATTATAGCTGTGCAGGGATTATAGCTGTGTGGGATTCTAGCTGTGCAGGCATTATAGCTGTGCAGGGATTATAGCTGTGCTGGAATAATAGCTGTGCTGGGATTACAGCTGTGCTGGGATAGTAGCCGTTCTGTGATTATAGCCGTTCTGGGATTATAGCTGTGCTGGGATTAGAGCTGTGCTGGGACTATAGCTGTGCTGGGATAATAGCTGTGCTGGGATAGTAGCCGTTCTGTGATTATAGCCGTTCTGGGATTATAGCTGTGCTGGGATTAGAGCTGTGCTGGGATTAGAGCTGTGCTGGGATTAGAGCTGTGCTGGGACTATAGCTGTGCTGGGATAATAGCTGTGCTGGGATAATAGCCGTGATGGGATAATAGCCGTACTAGGATTATAGCCGTTCTGGGATTATAGCCGTGCTGGGATTATAGCCGTGCTGGGATTATAGCCGTGCTGGGATAAGAGCTGTGCTGGGATAATAGTTGTGCTGGGATAATAGCTGTGCTGGGATTATAGCTGTGCTAGAATAAGAGTTGTGCTGGGATTATAGCTGTGCTGGGATTATAGCTGTGCTGGGATTATAGCCGTTCTGGGATTCTAGCCTTGCTGGGATTATAGCTGTGCTGGGAGAGCCGTACTGGGATTATAGCTGTGCTGGGATAATAGCTGTGCTGGGATAATAGCTGTGCTGGGATAACAGCTGTGCTAGAATAAGAGTTGTGCTGGGATTATAGCTGTGCTGGGATAATAGCCGTTCTGGGATTCTAGCCTTGCTGGGATTATAGCTGTGCTGGGAGAGCCGTGCTGGGATTATAGCTGTGCTGGGATTATAGCTGTGCTGGGATAAGAGCTGTGCTGGGATAAGAGCTGTGCTGGGATAAGAGCTGTGCTGGGATTATAGCTGTGCTGGGATTACAGCCATGCTGGGATTACAGCCGTGCTGGGATTACAGCCGTGCTGGGATTATAGCTGTGCTGGGAGAGTTGAGCTGGGAGAGATGTGCTGGAATATTAGCTTTTCTGGGATTATAGCTGCCCTGGGATAATAGCTGTGCTTGGAGAGCTGTGTTGGGATAATAGCTGTGCTGGAATTATATCTGTGCTGGGATCATAACTGTCCTAAGATTATAGCTGTCCTGAGATTATAGCTGTGCTGGGATAATAGCTGTGCTGGATAATAGCTGTGCTAGAATAAGAATTGTGCTGGGATTATAGCTGTGCTGGGAGAGCCGTGCTGGGATTATAGCTGTGCTGGGATTATAGCTGTGCTGGGATTATAGCTGTGCTGGGATAAGAGCTGTGCTGGGATAAGAGCTGTGCTGGGATAAGAGCTGTGCTGGGATAACAGCTGTGCTGAGATTATAGCTGTGCTAGAATAAGAATTGTGCTGGGATTATAGCTATGCTGGGATAATAGCCGTTCTGGGATTATAGCCATTGTGGGATTATAGCCGTGCTGGGATTATAGCTGTGCTGGGATTATAGCTGTGCAGGGATTATAGCTGTGCAGGGATTATAGCTGTGTGGGATTATAGCTGTGCAGGCATTATAGCTGTGCAGGGATTATAGCTGTGCTTGAATAATAGCCGTGCTGGGATTATAGCTGTGCTGGGATAGTAGCCGTTCTGGGGTTATAGCCGTTCTGGGATTATAGCTGTACTGGGATTATAGCTGTACTGGGATTATAGTTGTGCTGGGATAAGAGTTGTGCTGGGATAAGAGTTGTGCTGGGATGAGAGTTGTGCTGGGATTATAGCTGTGCTGGGATTATAGCTGTGCTGGGATAAGAGTTGTGCTGGGATAATAGCTGTGCTGGAATAATAGCTGTGCTGGGATTATAGCTGTGCTGGGATTATAGCTGTGCTGGGATAATAGCTGTGCTAGGATAATAGCTGTTCTGGGATTATAGCCATTGTGGGATTATAGCGTGCTGGGATTATAGCTGTGCTGGGATTATAGCTGTGCAGGGATTATAGCTGTGCAGGGATTATAGCTGTGTGGGATTCTAGCTGTGCAGGCATTATAGCTGTGCAGGGATTATAGCTGTGCTTGAATAAGAGCCGTGCTGGGATTATAGCTGTGCTGGGATAGTAGCCGTTCTGGGGTTATAGCCGTTCTGGGATTATAGCTGTACTGGCATTATAGCTGTACTGGGATTATAGTTGTGCTGGGATAAGAGTTGTGCTGGGATATGAGTTGTGCTGGGATAAGAGTTGTGCTGGGATTATAACTGTGCTGGGATAAGAGTTGTGCTGGGATAATAGCTGTGCTGGAATAATAGCTGTGCTGGGATTATAGCTGTGCTGGGATTATAGCTGTGCTGGGATAATAGCTGTGCTAGGATAATAGCTGTGCTGGTATTATAGCTGTGCTGGGATTATAGCTGTGCTGGGATAAGAGTTGTGCTGGGATTATAGCTGTGCTGGGATAATAGCTGTGCTGGGATAATAGCTGTGCTGGGATTATAGCTGTGCTGGGATTATAGCTATGCTGGGATAATAGCTGTGCTGGGATAAGAGTTGTGCTGGGATTATAGCTGTGCTGGAATAATAGCTGTGTTGGGATTATAGCTATGCTGGGATAACAGCTGTGCTGGGATAATAGTTGTGCTGGGATAAGAGTTGTGCTGGGATTATAGCTGTGCTGGGATTATAGCTGTGCTGGGATTATAACTGTCCTGGGATTATAGCTGTGCTGGGATTATAGCTGTGCTGGTATTATAGCTGTGCTGGGATAATAGCTGTGATAATAGTCGTGCTGGATTAGGTGCACTAGATTAGCAACAGATAACATGAATAGTGTTGAGCGGACATGTGGAAGTTCGGTGTGCCGGGTTTGACTGTACTTTAGTTAATAGTTCAGTTCAGGACCCGGACTTGTCCCAGGGTTTGGGGTCCAGGGTCACTGCCTGTCAGTGGCAGACACGGAGCTCCTTACGAGTATGGGAATTTCCAGGCTTGCCACTGACCAGGACTGACCTATGGAGCCTAGTTCTGAGAACATTTTCCGATTGAAGCTTCTTAGGAATCGATGGATGTTGTGGGACATTACACCACTGCATTATGTGGGACCTTCCAGGATTTCTTTTTTATTAATATATTGGTGAGCGAGGGAGTGTGGGGAAGACTTTATTCAAAAAAGCTATTGTCCTTTGTGTTGTAATGGAGGTATCTGATAGATTGGTAGAAATTTCCAATGGGCCCTTGGCAGAACAAAGGTTCACCATCCCTGCTTTATGAGGACAGAGTATTATTACTGTGTGGAGGCATGTTGTTCTGGCTGTCAGTTAGTGCCGGAGTCGTGATTACAGCTGCTACTTACTTTGCACTGAGCGGTGAATGAAACTGCACCAGCCGTGCCCCTATGACCAGGGCTGTATTTTGCCTTCATGCTGCCCTAGGCACTTTAAGTGGTCGCGCCCCTTAGTGACAACGTAAAACTGAGTTTTCGCACACGACATCTGTTTAAGGCAGATCTACTCTGTAGCACACTTTAAAAAGTATCAATAAGAAACGAACCCCCCCCCCAATGGGAATCACCACAGGCACATCAAAACATAGCATGAGTATAAAATATTCCCACCACACCGTCCCCACTTATATACTGTGACTGTGACACTGCCCCTAATAAACACCACTCTGCCCTCCCTTATAAACTACTGTATATCCACCACACCTTCCTCGATTATGAAATATGATCTGTACATTGTGAGTAGGGAGCAGCATGATGTGAGGACAATGTCCCATGCATGCTGCCCCCTCCTCACAATGTCCCATGCATGCTGCCCCCTCCTCACAATGTCCCATGCATGCTGCCCCCTCCTCACAATGTCCCATGCATGCTGCCCCCTCCTCACAATGTCCCATGCATGCTGCTCCCTCGTCACAATGTCCCATGCTTGCTGCCCCCTCCTCACAATGTCCCATGCATGCTGCCCCCTCCTCACAATGTCCCATGAATGCTGCCCCCTCCTCACAATGTCCCTTGCATGCTGCCCCCTCCTCACAATGTCCCATGCATGCTGCCCCCTCCTCACAATGTCCCATGCATGCTGCTCCCTCCTCACAATGTCCCTTGCATGCTGCCCCCTCCTCACAATGTCCCTTGCATGCTGCCCCCTCCTCACAATGTCCCATGCATGCTGCCCCCTCCTCACAATGTCCCATGCATGCTGCCCCCTCCTCACAATGTCCCATGCATGCTGCCCCTTCTCACAATGTCCCATGCATGCTGCTCCCTCCTCACAATGTCCCATGCATGCTGCCCCCTCGTCACAATGTCCCATGCATGCTGCTCTCTCCTCACAATGTCCCATGCATGCTGCCCCCTCTTCACAATGTCCCATGCATGCTGCTCCCTCCTCACAATGTCCCATGCATGCTGCCCCTCCTCACAATGTCCCATGCATGCTGCTCCCTCCTCACAATGTCTCATGCATGCTGCCCCCTCCTCACAATGTCTCATGTATGCTGCTCCCTCCTCACAATGTCCCATGAATGCTGCTCCCTCCTCACAATGTCTCATGCATGCTGCCCCCTCCTCACAATGTCTCATGTATGCTGCTCCCGCCTCACAATGTCCCATGCATGCTGCTCCCTCCTCACAATGTCCCATGCATGCTGCTCCCTCCGCACAATGTCTCATGCTTGATGCTCCCTCCTCACAATGTCCCATGCATGCTGCTCCCTCCTCACAATGTCTCATGCATGCTGCCCCCTCCTCAGTGTCCCATGCATGCTGCCCCCTTCTCACAATGTCCCATGCATGCTGCCCCCTCCTCACAATGTCTCATGCATGCTGCCCCCTCCTCAGTGTCCCATGCATGCTGCCCCCTTCTCACAATGTCCCATGCATGCTGTCCCTCTCCATGAGCTCCTAATGCTGCCTTCCTCTTTTCCATAATGAGACCTTCATGTTGCCCCACTCATGCTAAGACCACCACACTAACGCTTATGCTGAGACCCCCCACACACACACTACCCCACTCTTGATATTGACTCCCCTACATTGCTCCACTCCATACTGATCCCACACATGCTGCCCCTTCTTCACAATGAGCTCCCAATGCTGCCCCCTCTTATTCTGAGTCCTTACACTCCCCCCACCCAATCGATTTTGTCATTGCACTATCCCTCATCCCTTGTCCTCTGTCTCTAGCATTAGCCCCTCTCTCCCACTCCCCCAGCATCAGCCTCTCTCCCCCAGCATCAGCCTCTATCTTCCCTCAGCATCAGCCTCTCTTCCCCAGTCTCAGCCTTTGCCTCCCCCCAGCCTCAGCCTGCCCCAGTCTCCGCCTCAGCCTCCCTCCAGCCTCCCTCCAGTCTCAGCCTCAGCCTCCCTCAAGTCTCAGCCTCAGCCTCCCTCCAGTCTCAGCCTCAGCCTCCCTCCAGCCTCCCCCCAGTCTCTGCCTCTGCCTCCCTCCAGCCTCCCCCCAGTCTCTGCCTCTGCCTCCCTCCAGCCTCCCCCCAGTCTCAGCCTCAGCCTCCCTCCAGTCTCAGCCTCAGCCTCCCTCCAGCCTCCCCCCAGTCTCAGCCTCAGTCTCCCTCCAGCCTCCCCCCAGTCTCAGCCTCCCTCCAGTCTCAGCCTCTGCCTCCCTCAAGTCTCAGCCTCAGCCTCCCTCCAGTCTCAGCCTCAGCCTCCCTCCAGCCCCCCCCCAGTCTCTGCCTCTGCCTCCCTCCAGCCTCCCCCCAGTCTCTGCCTATGCCTCCCTCCAGCCTCCCCCCAGTCTCAGCCTCAGCCTCCCTCCAGTCTCAGCCTCAGCCTACCTCCAGCCTCCCCCCAGTCTCAGCCTCAGTCTCCCTCCAGCCTCCCCCCAGTCTCAGCCTCCCTCCAGTCTCAGCCTCTGCCTCCCTCCAGCCTCCCCCAGTCTCTGCCTCTGCCTCCCTCCAGCCTCCCCCCAGTCTCTGACTCTGCCTCCCTCCAGCCTCCCCCCAGTCTCTGCCTCCCTCCAGCCTCCCCCCCAGTCTCTGCCTCTGCCTCCCTCCAGCCTCCCCCCAGTCTCTGCCTCTGCCTCCCTCCAGCCTCCCCCCAGTCTCAGCCTCTGCCTCTCTCCAGCCTCCCCCCAGTCTCAGCCTCTGCCTCCCTCCAGCCTCCCCCCAGTCTCTGCCTCTGCCTCCCTCCAGCCTCCCCCCAGTCTCTGCCTCTGCCTCCCTCCAGCCTCCCCCAGTCTCAGCCTCTGCCTCCCTCCAGCCTCCCCACAGTCTCAGCCTCTGCCTCCCTCCAGTCTCAGCCTCTGCCTCCCTCCAACCTCCCCCCAGTCTCAGCCTCTGCCTCCCTCCAGCCTCCCCCCAGTCTCTGCCTCTGCCTCCCTCCAGCCTCCCCCCAGTCTCTGCCTCTGCCTCCCTCCAGCCTCCCCCCAGTCTCTGCCTCTGCCTCCCTCCAGCCTCCCCCCAGTCTCTGCCTCTGCCTCCCTCCAGCCTCCCCCCAGTCTCAGCCTCTGCCTCTCTCCAGCCTCCCCCAGTCTCAGCCTCTGCCTCCCTCCAGCCTCTTCCCAGTCTCTGCCTCTGCCTCCCTCCAGCCTCCCCCCAGTCTCTGCCTCTGCCTCCCTCCAGCCTCCCCCAGTCTCAGCCTCTGCCTCCCTCCAGCCTCCCCACAGTCTCAGCCTCTGCCTCCCTCCAGTCTCAGCCTCTGCCTCCCTCCAACCTCCCCCCAGTCTCAGCCTCTGCCTCTCTCCAGTCTCAGCCTCTGCCTCCCTCCAGCCTCCCCCCAGTCTCAGCCTCTGCCTCTCTCCAGTCTCAGCCTCTGCCTCCCTCCAGCCTCCCCACAGTCTCAGCCTCTGCCTCCCTCCAGTCTCAGCCTCTGCCTCCCTCCAACCTCCCCCCAGTCTCAGCCTCTGCCTCTCTCCAGTCTCAGCCTCTGCCTCCCCCCAGTCTCAGCCTCTGCCTCCCTCCAGTCTCAGCCTCTGCCTCCCTCCAGTCTCTGCCTCTGCCTCCCTCCAGCCTCCCCCCAGTCTCTGCCTCTGCCTCCCTCCAGCCTCCCCCCAGTCTCAGCCTCTGCCTCCCTCCAGCCTCCCCCCAGTCTCTGCCTCTGCCTCCCTCCAGCCTCCCCCCAGTCTCTGCCTCTGCCTCCCTCCAGCCTCCCCCCAGTCTCTGCCTCTGCCTCCCTCCAGCCTCCCCCCAGTCTCAGCCTCTGCCTCCCTCCAGCCTCCCCCCAGTCTCAGCCTCTGCCTCTCTCCAGCCTCCCCCCAGTCTCAGCCTCTGCCTCCCTCCAGCCTCCCCCCAGTCTCTGCCTCTGCCTCCCTCCAGCCTCCCCCCAGTCTCTGCCTCTGCCTCCCTCCAGCCTCCCCCAGTCTCAGCCTCTGCCTCCCTCCAGCCTCCCCACAGTCTCAGCCTCTGCCTCCCTCAGTCTCAGCCTCTGCCTCCCTCCAACCTCCCCCCAGTCTCAGCCTCTGCCTCCCTCCAGCCTCCCCCAGTCTCTGCCTCTGCCTCCCTCCAGCCTCCCCCCAGTCTCTGCCTCTGCCTCCCTCCAGCCTCCCCACAGTCTCAGCCTCTGCCTCCCTCCAGTCTCAGCCTCTGCCTCCCTCCAACCTCCCCCCAGTCTCAGCCTCTGCCTCTCTCCAGTCTCAGCCTCTGCCTCCCTCCAGCCTCCCCCCAGTCTCAGCCTCTGCCTCCCTCCAGTCTCAGCCTCTGCCTCCCTGCAGTCTCTGCCTCTGCCTCCCTCCAGCCTCCCCCCAGCCTCTGCCTCCCTCCAGCCTCCCCCCAGTCTCAGCCTCTGCCTCCCTCCAGCCTCTTCCCAGTCTCTGCCTCTGCCTCCCTCCAGCCTCCCCCCAGTCTCTGCCTCTGCCTCCCTCCAGCCTCCCCACAGTCTCTCCCTCTGCCTCCCTCCAGTCTCCCCCCAGTCTCAGCCTCTGCCTCCCTCCAGCCTCCCCCCAGTCTCTGCCTCTGCCTCCCTCCAGCCTCCCCCCAGTCTCAGCCTCTGCCTCTCTCCAGCCTCCCCCAGTCTCAGCCTCTGCCTCCCTCCAGCCTCCCCCCAGTCTCTGCCTCTGCCTCCCTCCAGCCTCCCCCCCAGTCTCTGCCTCTGCCTCCCTCCAGCCTCCCCCAGTCTCAGCCTCTGCCTCCCTCCAGCCTCCCCACAGTCTCAGCCTCTGCCTCCCTCCAGTCTCAGCCTCTGCCTCCCTCCAGCCTCCCCCCAGTCTCAGCCTCTGCCTCTCTCCAGTCTCAGCCTCTGCCTCCCTCCAGCCTCCCCCCAGTCTCAGCCACTGCCTCCCTCCAGTCTCAGCCTCTGCCTACCTCCAGCCTCCCCCCAGTCTCAGCCTCTGCCTTCCTCCAGCCTCTCCCCAGTCTCAGCCTCTGCCTCCCTCCAGCCTCCCCCCAGTCTCAGCCTCTGCCTCCCTCCAGTATCTGCCTTTGCCGCCTCACCCCCCCGCATGCGCAGATCTCTGGTCTGCATTAGAGACACTCCCACGCTCCTTATGAATCCACTTACCTGCTCCAGTGCCCGCCGCCATCTTCCTGGCTCACGTGAGTATCCTCTTCTGACACCGGCTTCCATCACGGCGTCCTCCACGGCGTCCTGCTGTGAGCTCTGCATGTGATGTCCACACAGCAGTGGACGCAGCACAGAGGAAGGAGCTGATTGGCGCGCGCCTGTGACCCCGGAAGTGCAGGCGCCGGCAGTTCCGGGGTCAATCAGCTCCCTGTGCTCGGCGGCCACAAAAAAAAAAATGTAAAAAAAAAAAAAAAAAATTTTTTTTTTTTTTTTTTTTTTTGCTGCCAGAAGGTGCCACCCCTCACAATCTGCCTCCCTAGGCACCGGACCACGGGTGCCTAATGGTAAATACGGCCCTGCCTATGACTGAAAGCACATGGCTGCCGGGAGGAATAAAGTTCCTTTCCTCCCGGTAGTGGGGTTCTCAATGCGTTGGACCCACTGCGCCAGGTTGTACCCATATCTACAGGTTAATAGCATTTTTTACATGTCAGATTCACTTTAACCCTTTTACAATCACAAAGTTTTTTGTTCACTGCAACATTTCTTTAAAATGCAATAACAGGACATTGCATATATAAAAAAATGGTATAATTAAATTGCCAGCTCGAGGTGCAAAAAATAATCCGTCAGTGAGTGAGCCCCAGATCTCGAAAAATGGGAACGCTACAGATCTCGGTAAATGGCAACAAAAGCCCTATTCTTTTTTTGGACAAAATTCGGAATTTTTTTTTTTACCCCTTAGATAAATGTAAAAGTATATGTGTTTGGTATCTATGAACTCGTACGGACGTGAGGCATCATTCTGACATGTTTTAATGTATAGTGAATTAGATAAATAAAACACCCCAAAAACTATCGTGCAATCACACTTTTTTTGCAATTTCACCACACTTGGATTTTTTTTCCTGTACACTATATGGTAAAACTAATGATTATATTCAAAAGTACAACTCGTCCTGCAAAACGTAAGCCTTCATAGGGCAATATTGACGGAAAGATAAAAAAGTTAGGGCTCTCGGAAAAAGGGGATTTAAAAATGAAAAATGGAAAATCGCCCCGGGGTGAAGGGGTTAAGCAGGAGTTCACTTGGGTTACTATAGCCCACACCATCATAGTATTATATATCCATGATAGAAGCATAAGAAGCTGTAGCATTCCATTAAAACTTGACGCTTTAGTCCTCATTTATAATCCATATCACGCCCTTTGTGAAACCCTCCTGGGAAAAATATTTTCTTTTTCTTTTTTAATCGTAATTTTTAATGAATTTAAATTCTAACAAACAATTAATCACATATTAATTAGCTGCTTAAGGCCCCCTTCACACGCACGTGTCTCCGGTACGTGCCCGGTACGTGCCCGCATGTACCGGAGACATGGGCACACGTAAACCCATTAAAATCAATGGGTTTATGTGCACGGACGTGTGCAGCCATTGGCCCGTGCCTCCGTGTGGAGCAGACGTGTGTCCGTGTGCTCCACACGGATGTATGTCCGTTTTTCTCCAGCAGCACGGGTGTCACACGGCCTGCACACGTACCATACGGATGTAGTGTGGATGCGGGCCGGTGTGACACGTGCCGGAGAAACACACGTGTCAGAGAAAAAAAAAATCTTTACTCACCTTCTCCAGCCCTCCTATCTCTGCCGCTGCTGTCACTTGCTGCGGAGCTCATTATGCTCATTGAATATTCACTTCACTGTGGCTGGCAGCAGCAGCAGCGGGGAGTCGGCAAGGCGGGAGACCGTAGATCAGCACCACGGACAGTGACGCCAGGGAGAGGTGAGCAGAAAGTTCCGTTCTCCGTGTGTTATCTAGGATAACACACGTAGTGCCATAAACACGGCACACGGAGGGGAAAACGCACCTCTGACACGTCTGTGAAAATCACGCACGTGTTTCACGGACGTGTGAAGGGGGCCTAAAGAGAACCAACCATCAGGATTTTCATAT
Source organism: Anomaloglossus baeobatrachus (assembly GCF_048569485.1). Taxonomy (NCBI): domain Eukaryota; kingdom Metazoa; phylum Chordata; class Amphibia; order Anura; family Aromobatidae; genus Anomaloglossus; species Anomaloglossus baeobatrachus. The sequence continues at coordinate 294,431,860 of NC_134353.1, read as the reverse complement.
ATAAAGTGAAGCCAGTGCTATACTGGCGCTAGGATGCTGAATGTAAGCATAGCATGTGCAAGTAAAGTTACAGAAATCCACTGCTATTTGATTGATAGCAGCTACAGAATATCTAATAGGTGGACGGGTTTTACGATCTATTCCTGCCCCTTTATGCTGCCTGGCTTTAATAGATGCTAAACTGTATAGGCTCTTTCCAGGTATGAGTCATTTCTGTCACATGATAAGGGCATGTTCGAAATGTAGACCATACAGTCTAGCATCTACGCTGCAACATCGCTAGCATTTGCTGGCGATGTTGAGCGCGATTGCACCCGCCTCTGTCGCACGGCCAATATGTGGTGATCGCTGCCGTAGCGAACATTATCGCTACGGCAGCGTCACACGCACATACCTGCTCTGTGACGTCACTGTGACCGGCGAACCGCCTCCTTTCTAAGGGGGCGGTTCGTTCAGCGTCACAGCAGTGTCACTGAACCACTGCCAAATAGAAAAGCAGGGGAGAAGATGATCGGCCGGAACATCCCGCCCACCTCCTTCCTTCCTCCTTTTCCGTGGATGGAGGTAAGGAGATGTTCCTCGTTCCTGCGGTGTCACACATAGCGATGTGTGCTGCCGCAGGAACGACAAACAACATCGTACCTGCACCAGCACCGATATTATGGAAATGAACGACGTGTCAACGAGCAACGATTTTGCACGTTTTTGCGCTCGTTGATTGTCGCTCATTTGTGTCACACGATGTTGCTACCGGCGCCGGATGTGCGTCACTAACGACGTGCCCCCGACGATATATCGGCAGTGATATCGCAGCGTGTAAAGCACCCCTAACAGGAACACTGCATTTCTGCTGATCAGAACTGTGCAGCTCTGATCAGCAGAAATTAAATGAACAAGCAATCAGACAGTGGATCCATAAAGTCTCCTAACTGGACTAATAAAATAAATAAAAAATGTAAGAAAAAAAAAAGCTTTTAAAAATATGAAAAAAGAAAAAAAAAACTAAATATTCAAATCAACCCCATTCGCCCCACTGAAAATGAAAGAGTTAAAAAAATATACCCATATTTGGTATCACCACATAAAGAAACGCCCAATCTATCACAATACAAAATCAATTAATCTGATCGGTACACGGCAGGGTGAGGAAAAAAAATTCCAAATACCAAAATTACGTTTTTAGGTCACCACAAAAAAGGTTTGAAAATGCAATAACAGGGGATCAAATGTAGCATATGCACAAAAATGGTACCAATAAAACGTCAGCTCAAGAAGCAAAAAATAAGCCATCACTGAACCCCATATCCCAAAAAATGAGAATGCTACGGGTTGTGGGAACGGTGCCAAAAGCGTAATTTTTGGGGGACAAACTTCTGAATTTTTTTAAACCCTTAGGTAAAAAATAAAGTTTACATATATTATATACAGTTTATATATATATATATATATATATATATATACTAGCTGTACTACCCGGCTTCGCCCGGGTTAATAACTGCTGTTAACAAAATAGAATGTATTAACTAAAATGTATTCTTCACACAAAAACCACAAAACAAATACATAGAAATGTAATTATTAAAAGGCAAAAACTAAGCTAATAGAAGCATTTCACAACATATATTTCAACACCACAGATATTCCACACAGATTTAACTAAATTGGTCAAGTAATGTGCTCCGTCTCTTTCCAGATCTGTCTCTTTCCAGGTCTGCCTCTTTCCCCGTCTGCCTGTCTTTGTCTCTTTCTTTCTATGTCTCTATCTCTCTTTTTCTTTCCCCATCTGTCTCTTTCCAGGTCTGTCTCTTTCCCAGGTCTGTCTCTTTCCCAGGTCTGTCTCTTTCCCAGGTCTGTCTCTTTCCCAGGTCTGTCTCTTTCCCCGTCTGTCTCCCCGTCTCTTTGTCTGCGTCTTTTCCTGTCTGTCTCTTTCCCTGTCTGCCTGTCTTTGTCTGTTTCTATTTCTATGTCTCTTTCCCCGTCTGTCTCTATCAATGTGTGTGTCTTTCCCCATCTATCTTTGTCTGTCTCTCTGGCTGTCTCCTCCTTCCCTGTCTGTCTGTCTCTGTCCCTGTCTGCATGTCTGTCTGTCTCTTTCCCCATCTGTCTCTTTCCAGGTCTGTCTCTTTCCAGGTCTGTCTCTGTCTATCTTTTTCACCGTATGTCTCTGTCTGTCTCTTTCACCGTTTGTCTCTGTCTGTCTCTTTCCCTGTCTGTGTCTATCTCTCTGTCTCTTTCCTTGTCTGTCTCTCTGTCTGTCTCTGTCTGTCTCTTTCCCTGTCTGTCTGTCTCTATCTGTCTCTCTCTGTCTCTCTCTATCTGTCTCCCCACCGAGATCTTATTACCTCACATATAAGCTTCTTCTACTATGAATGTCTTTTGTTCCTATAGCAACCACTCATAGCTCCTACTAATAACCTGTAGTTCCAGGCTCCATTTACTTTAATGAAGGCATGTTTTTTGGAGAGTAACTGTAAAGTGCGGGGTTAAATTTTCCTGTCAAAACATAGTCTACGACATTCCCTGGGTCACATGAGGTGTCTGTGCAAAATTTTGTGATTGTAAATGCAACGGTGCGGATACACTTTTCGTTTCACTTTTTCCCCATTATGTAGATAGGGGCAAAATTGATTGGTAAATTGGAACACGCGGGGTTAAAATTTTGCCTCACAACATAGCCTATAACACTCTCGAGGTCCAGACGTGTGAGTGTGCAAAATTTTGTGGCTGTAGCTGCGACGGTGCAGATGCCAATCCCGGACATACATACACACACACACACACACACACATACATACACACACATTCAGCTTTATATATTAGATATATATATATATATATATATATATATATATATGTCACGCTCCCCGGGTCCTCCGCTCCGCTCCCCGGGTCCTCTGCTCCGCTCCCCGGCTCACCTGCCACGCTCCCCGCTCCAGTGCCCGCGCTTCCCAAGCCTCCTGCTCCCCGCTCCCGGCGCCCGTCGGCTTCCCAGTCCCTGGTCGGCTCTGCTGCGTCCTCCTCTCAGCTTCCTGCCCTGGCTTCTGGCACCCGGGCCGCGCGCACGCGCATTAGGGCGTGCGCGCGGTCACTGACCCTTTCTTAAAGGGCCAGTGTCCACTGACAGGAAATGATGCATACAGGTACAGGGTATAAAGGGGGTTAATGTCCAAGGGAGCGGGGCCTGTTCTTCGTGTTTTCCCAAGCTAGGAGTCAGGTCTCCTTGTGTTCTGTGAGATACTTACCTCTCTGTCTTCTAGAGCCGATCCTGCATCGCCATCCGGTCCTGCTGTATCTCGAACCCCGAACGCTGCCCATCTGCCATCCTGACAGTCCGTACCATCTCGGTTCCGTGCGGTGACCCGTCATCTCGCTCCAACGGTTCCGGACCCCGCCAGACATCATCACGGCTTCCGAACCTGAGCTCCGTCACCCGGACCAACATCAGTGACCTCGTGGTCCCAGGGACTTCTCCATTGTGTTCCAGTGCACGGACTGTCCTGCTACCTAAAGTGCTCTGGCTACCGGACTCCTTTCCCTCATCAGGGAGTTCGGCCCAGTGGATCCACCTCCCGGGTCTGCCCATCCATCTGGCCCTAACAGTAAGAACAGGCCATGGATCCCGCCGAAGCACTAGCGGCCTTGCAAGAGGAACTCCAACGCCAGCGTGAAGTCCAGACCCGCATGCTGAACTTTATGACCTCCGTGGACGCCCGCTTGAACACGCTACAAGCCACGGTTACGTCTTCAGCGCCCCGGGTCTCCACTAGTCAATCCACGGCCCCCGCTCCTGTGGCAGCCTCCTCGGATGCTTCCAGACTGCATTTGGCCTCACCACCCCGGTACGCCGGAGATCCCAAGACCTGCAGGGGGTTTATAAACCAATGCTCCCTCCATTTCACGCAGCTGCCCCATTTGTTTGCCTCCGACCAAGCCAAGGTCGCCTTCATCATGTCTCACCTAGAGGGCGAGGCACTGGCGTGGATGAACCCTTTGTGGGAGAAGGAGGACCCTATGACCAAGAACCTCCAGGAGTTCCTGCAGGCCTTTCGCAGCACCTTTGACGAACCCGGACGCGCCTCCGCGTCTGCTTCATCTCTTCTCCGGTTACGTCAGGGGACTCTGACGGTGGGTCAATACGCCATCCGTTTCCGCACCTTGGCTTCAGAACTCGGGTGGAATAACGAGGCCCTAACCGCCGCCTTCTGGGAAGGACTCTCGGGTCGAATCAAAGATGAGCTGGCTGGACGTGACGTACCGTCCACCCTGGACGCCTTGATTACCCTAGCGACTCGAGTGGACATACGCTTTCAGGAGCGGTCCAAAGAGGTGTCCCGTGAGAGACATCCGGTAAGGCATTCCTCTCCTCCACAGAAGCCCGCCGTACTCCAGTCAACGGCCTCTGGTGTCTCCATCCATGAGCCCATGCAGATCGACCGTGTGCGACAGTCTGAACAACGCCGAGCAGAGCGGCTCGCCAAGGGTCTCTGCTTCTACTGCGGAGAGGGCACACACCTGCTACGCTCCTGTCCAGAGAGGCCGGGAAACTCCAAAGCCTAGGGTTGGTAGGAGAGGCCACCCTAGGTGCTGGGACTCTCTCAGACCCAGTTACATGGACTGTGCAAGTGACAACGGGAGAGACGCGGTTTACGGCTGAGGCGTACCTCGATTCTGGGGCAGCAGGCAATTTCATCCAGCAGGCCACAGTAGACAAATACCAGGTGCCTGTTACACCACTCGCCAAACCTCTTGTGATTGCCTCTGTGGATGGGAGACCCCTCTCTGACACCATCTCCTGGATCACCAAGCCGCTTGAACTGCGTATCGGTGCTCTGCACACCGAGAACATTGCTCTCTACGTCCTCCCACATATGTCACATCAAATCCTGCTGGGCCTTCCTTGGTTGCGGACACACGAGCCTTCAGTCAGGTGGGGCACTGGCGATATCACTCGATGGGGGTCTTCTTGCCATGAGAACTGTCTGAAGACCATACAACCTATCCGGCGACCTCCGGTTCCCGAGTCCCTACCGGGACTGCCCTCAGCCTATTGGTCCTTCGTGGACGTCTTTGATAAGAAGGAGTCAGAGGTACTTCCGCCACATCGTCCTTACGATTGTGCCATTGATCTGCTCCCGGGAACTACACCACCTCGAGGACGGATATATCCACTGTCTCCAGCCGAAACAAGGGCCATGTCTACGTACATCACAGAGAGCCTGGCTAAGGGATTCATTCGGAGATCCTCCTCTCCTGCTGGAGCAGGCTTCTTCTTCGTAAGGAAGAAAGAGGGCGACCTACGCCCATGTATAGACTACCGGGGATTGAACCTAATCACCGTAAAGAACAAGTACCCCCTACCGCTCATCCCCAAATTGTTTGATCGACTCAGAGGAGCTCGTGTGTTCACCAAGTTGGATCTTCGGGGTGCCAACAACCTGGTCCGTATCCACTCAGGGGATGAATGGAAGACCGCGTTCAACACTCGCGATGGGCACTATGAATACTGCGTGATGCCCTTCGGCCTGTGTAACGCACCAGCAGTCTTCCAAGAATTAGTGAACGATGTGTTCCGGGACCTTCTCTACGTTTGTGTGGTGGTATACCTGGATGACATCCTTGTCTTCTCTCCGGACCTCCAGACCCACCGAGAGAACGTGCAACTGGTTCTACAAAGACTGAGAGAGAATCGTCTGTACGCCAAGTACGAGAAGTGCGTCTTCGAACAGTCTTCTCTCCCCTTCCTGGGTTACCTCATCACCGATACCGGACTGCAGATGGATCCAAAGAAGGTCTCTTCCGTTCTCAACTGGCCTCCTCCTTCTGGACTGAAGGCAATCCAACGCTTTCTGGGATTCGCCAACTATTACCGCCAGTTTATTCCTCACTTCTCGGCTCTGACTGCTCCTCTTTCCGCCTTGACCAAGAAGGGGGCTAATCCAAAGGACTGGTCATCTGCGGCTGACGCCGCGTTTGGCTCTCTAAAGCGAGCCTTTGCCTCCTCTCCTGTACTCCATCGTCCAGAGTTAAACCGCCAGTTCACCTTGGAGGTGGATGCCTCCTCCTCGGGAGCCGGAGCAGTGCTCATGCAGAAGTCCTCCACCGGGAAGATGGTGACTTGCGGTTTTTTCTCCAAGAGCTTCTCAGCGCCTGAACGCAACTACACCATCGGTGACCGAGAGCTGTTGGCAGTCAAACTGGCTCTGGAGGAATGGCGCTATCTTCTGGAAGGAGCAGTGTACCCCGTCATTATTTACACGGACCACAAAAACCTGGAATACCTGCGGACGGCTCAGCGACTGAACCCACGGCAAGCCAGGTGGTCCTTGTTCTTTGCCCGGTTCGACTTCCAGCTCCATTTCCGACCCACGAACAAGAATGTACGCGCTGATGCCTTGTCTAGGTCTTTCATGCCCATGGAGCAGGAGGAAGAGACAACCCAACCCATCATCTGCCCTAGTAAGATCATTCCGGTGGCTCCTGTCACTCTGGCCCAGATACCGCCTGGGAAGACCTATGTCTCTGAGACTGACAGGCAAAGAGTGTTACACTGGGGCCATGCCTCGAAAACAGTCGGTCATGCAGGTCAGAAGAGAACATGGAGTGCGATTGCACGTCATTACTGGTGGCCATCTCTTCGCACGGACGTCGCCTC